>NC_088621.1:2205000-3646875 GCF_036013475.1 Columba livia
TTTAATTCTATAGCACCATATACGGCTCTTTTGGTCTCCTTAACGGGGGGGGAAAGTACTAAAATCCATATCTGTAAAAAGATGGGAAAGATAGAGCTCTGTACCTTCCAGTTCCACCCCATTACCTCTTTTGTATGTATAAGAACTGGTTTGCAGTGCAGAATGAACATATTTTATACCGTTTAAACCCGAGTCAGAGCTAGTAAATATTTGGGGCATCCAGACTAAACTAGTTAGTGTTTAACTCTGGACCTGCAAAAGCCAGGATGATTCACATTTAACATTTTAATTTCTCGAAATGCAATGGGAAGGAATAAGGTTTGACATCTTAAATCATTAAGGATTTAAGTTATGTCTCACCTTTCTGTGTATTTTTGCTTTTGCGAATACTTAAAACGCTGAAATACTGCGGTTGGCTTATTGTAACAACATCTTCCATTCTGCTTGGGAAACGGGCTGGTCTGGATCCAGAGATTCTGCTTCTCTAGACCAGTATGTCTGCAACAGTCGTGAGCGAAAACCACCGCGGGGTTAAATTAACACGAGGAATGTCACCTGAAGTACAGTTAGATGGAACTGCAGTGTGTTGTGTTGAGCAGAACAATCTCTTAAGGAATGCTAAGTTAGGGAGGTCTGGCTGCTTTTATATAGTCCAAAATTACTTGATCAAAGAATTTCAAGAAATAAAACGCAGAACTGATCTTTATTGAAAATATACTTTTATTTTACTAGGTGACTTACTACTGTATAACACCACTTATTTTCGGTTACATGTGCTTCTGCTGTAGGTCTCGCTATAATAAAGACATTTTGGGGTTTGCTTTGATGAAACTTCACAAGAGCCGTCTGTAGGGTAGAAATACAATTTCCCCTCTGCCTTAATTGTGCTCTGTGGTGTGTTTGGCCGGGTTAACCCCATCGAGGGAGCCGCGCTCGGTGATCCGGGTGGATCTTATCAGCCGGGGACCCTGGGCGTGTTTTCAACTCGCGCTTGTTTGAGAATCAAAACTCGCCGTGCGGTTTGATCCCCATCAGCACATGAAAGCGAGCCCAGCGCCGTTCGGGGTAAAGTGCCGGCGTTTCTCCCACCCCCTGTTTTTGTGCCTCGGAAAAGGTCACGTCCTTATCGGTGATTGTAATTGATAACAAGGGGGCGGTTTCAGTCGCATCGGTGACCTTGGTACCCGCTGGCGGGCGCTTTGATGTGATGCGGCAGCTGATGGAGATGCTGGCGGGTCAGGGAGAGGCAGCTGCCTGGCAGCGCCACGTTCCAATATTTCTGACCCACAAAAGTAACCAAATGCCCATATTTCTTCATTTAGCATAATTAATACCTTGTATTTCCATTGACTTTGATAAACTGAGGGGTTTTTTTTCTCCTCCCCCCTCTTTCTTTATTATTTTATTCCCTGTAGCACTGGGTAATGATTGCAGGAGATCTGTAGTTAAAATGTTTTACAGACTCTGAAGAATAACATGTTTTGAAAAAGCGAAGATCAAAAGTCTCCGTTAGGTCACAGCCTAGCAGGAAGCTTATAACCACATTAAAATGGGAAAGTTCTTTTGGTTTTAGTGTACTGTATTTTCAGTAGCACAGTAAGCTAAAAGCAAAAAGAAACATACTGGACCTCTCACCAAGGAAATCCTCTTGCTCTTGTGAATTTGTGATCAGGGAAGATACAATAAGTGTTCAGTGTTCTTTAATGTAAATCCTTCTGGGGAGGAACCTCATGTAGTCCCATCAGAGCCCTGGCAGAGATGGGCGGCACCGATCGTCCTGATGGATGGACTCGCTCAGCCTGCTCTCGGAAGGCAAGGAATATAACTTATGCCGTAACTAAATTTGATTCCTTTTTACCAATAAATTTTGAACCGCATTTAACAGCCAGATAAATGCAGAGCTCACTCGATTGCAGTTATGATTCTAGATATCTGTATTACATGTATTTCTATTGAACTTTACATTAGGCACGGTAGATCTTCTCTGTCAACAAATAAATTAGACCAGGACCATGGAGTATTTTCTTGTCCGTACCGTGGATCTGGTTTTGCAACATGTTTTTATTTTCCAGTGACGGCCGTCATCAAAATACAATACCCGTGAGGCTTATGTATCCTGTGGTACTCCTTAAACCATGAGGTCATGAACTGTTACCATTGGCAGAGCCCTTGCCTTACTATAGGGAAATCATCTTTGCTGTGACTATTGCATTTAAAATAACATATATATGTGGGCAGTTTATTGGTGTGCACAGAGCGATAGAGAGATGGGCGGTAGGATGGACAAGGGGCCTGAAATGTTGGCAGATGTAATCCCCAAAGTACTGGGCTTCAACACTCCCTTTTTAAACATCAGAAGTATTTTATATATATATACATATATATATATATATAAATTTAACTTGTTGTTTGACTGAAGTATTAGCATTTAGGAAGCGAATAGGAAATGAATACGGTGTTGGCCAGTTTGTTATGTTCACCCTGAATACACCGTCTCTTTCTGGAGTAGCTGATACTTGCTCACCTGACCGGGTTCCCTTAATTCAGGGTTCTGGGCCTTTTTCACATCTCAGATCCCTCCACCTTCCTGAGATTCTGTGTCCTCTGGGGTTTTTCTGGCTCCTGTTCCTGCTGCGATAATTTGTGTTGTGTGTACGGTGCGTGGTTGGGATAACCCGCTGATTAACGAAGGATATCAGTTACCTGTGCTCACCTTCGTGTCTGTACAGCTACTCATGCTATCGGAATTCAGCGTTTTTTACTGGTGGTTTGCATTTGAAACAACAATTATATCCTAAAAATGAATGATAAAAAACACTAGCAGTCCGGAAAGGTGGCGTTAGATTGTAGGTGTTTGTAAAGCAGGGTTACAGTAGGGCTGAGTTTGAGCAGCACCAAAGCTGTTCTTACTGGGCTGCCCCTGCAGAATTGGCACTTTCTCCACCTTCGTGATAACTAAAATAATCCGTACTCTTCATGTTACATAAAACGCAAACATGGCTCCACATTTCTTATGAGACTTATTGACCGAGCCTGAATTTACTGTGAATAAAGAGAGGGGACTGTGGAGGACCTGGGTCTGGTAGAAACGAGTGTGTGCGGACATCTGGAACTGGGGCTACACCTACAGGCAGCTGCTCTGCAGAGCTGGGGGAAACCCCTTTGGAATCTAAAGTGTTTCCAAAACTGGGGCTTCTTTGCTCTGGATGTCCCTTCTCCTCCTTGGTGACTATAGATGACTTGTGTATGCTTGGGAAGTGTCGGGTATATGAAGCTTGTCCATGTTTTTTGTTATTTATGAGTAATTCTGAAAGTGGGTGAAAATAAACCCAGGAAAAGAGATATAAATGTCAGGGGATTCCTTTTCTTCACCTGTGCTTGCAGCAGCGCTCTGTTAAAAATAGCAGCAGCGTGTAGGGTATTTATCGAGCAGGCCGGCGTGCGGCTCAGCACCACGCGTCGCCGCTCCCTCCCCTCCCGTGGGCCTGTTCCTGCACATGCTGGGCACAGCCATCCCAACATGTGCAGCACACCCAGAAGCGTCAGCGCTACTGTGCGGGGCTGTCAGCACCCGGCACAGCGGGAGGCACCGCTGACATGGGGTTTCTTTGCACAATCGGCTCTTTAGACCAAGACCCGCAGTCGGGCTGCGATGTTGGGGCAGGACTTGCCCGTTCGCTGCTGAGCCAGGAGGGCAAATCCGCCGGCACAAATCCCTTAGCACAAAGGCCAGGAGCCCTACGGCTCTACATTGAACACTTTTTTACAGCACCTTAAATATATATGCTGCATTGAAAGAGAAAAAACAAATTAGGCTCAGATCTCGTGGCCGTTTTGATAAGTGCAAGTTGTTTTAAGTCTGCGCAGCAACTCTGATGCTTAATAATAAACATCTGTGTAGTTTTTCCTACCCGAAGATTTCAGACAGGGCAATATCTGAAGAGCTCGGCGTCGATGATTTAAAGCTCAGGTCTGTATTATGCACAGAACGCTTGGGGAAGCAAAATAGAAAACACCCAAGGAAACCGTGTCTCAAGGATGACGTTAACAGTGCTAATTCTGAGTAGGATAGATGTCCATAATGTGCATATTATATAGAAATACTTTTTAAAAACTGTTCAGACATAGCAAACCCAGTGTCTAGGTGTATTTAGTGCCAATTCATTTAAAAGAAGCCCGCATTCCAGTGCGTCTTCATTCGGTAATTTAATTGGGATGTAGGTCTTTGAGCTAGTGGCTGATTAGAAAACATGACCTGCTTGAGAGATCAAGAAGGTAAATTGATAAATGTTGTAGCAAAGGTTAGTAATGTGTGAGAGAGTAGAAGCTGCTCTGGGCTTTGAATCACTGATCAAGGTCAGCTGCAGTTCATTAAAATCTTTAGAGATTTAGATTTGTTGTAAATATACCCGCATACCATAGTTTATCTTGTAAATCCTATGTATTGGTTGTTTAGTAATATTGCGTATTATTGCAAAGGTTTTATGGTAGTAAATTTACACCGAGGTACAAAGCCAAAAAGTCCCGTAAAACATGAGAAGTGGCGAAGGGGAAGGATGGAGCTGGGCGAGGGGACGGACAGCCCAGCGGCCCCCGCGCTCCATCTTCACGCCAGAGCGCTGCCCCCGCATTCCTGCTGCTTTCATGGGGAGAAATCTTCTCAGCTACACCCGGGTTTGTGCTGACACTGTCCTTTAAATTCAATAATTTTTAATTCCCTGGGGTGTGTGAGCGAGCGGTCGCACGCCCGTCCTGGCTCCCGGCGGAACGGGAACGGCTCTGCTGTTCTCCCTGCTCGGCTGAGCGTGGTTTCTGTTCCCCTCCTAGAATCACAGAACAGTTTGGGTTGAGGAGACCTTCAAAGTCCACCAAGTTCCCCCTGCCATGAGCAGGGACATCTTCACCAGCTCAGGTTGCTCAGAGCCCCGTCCAGCCTGGCCTGGGATGTCTCCAGGGATGGTTCATCTACCACCTCTCTGGGTACCTGGGCCAGGCTCTCACCACCCTCAGGGCCAGCAATTCCTTCCCCATGTCCAGCCTGAATCAGGATGCTGTGCATCTCTTTCAAGTTTTCAGCTTGAACGTGGGTATCAGTAGCTGTGTTTGCGATGACATCTCATGGCCGTGCCCAACAACATCGGCTTTCTCTGTGTTCTGTGACACGTGCTGGAGCGCGGCCATGCCAGACTGTGGTCCATCACCCTCCTGCACCTGCGAGCCCTCAGGTTTTACCCAGCTGTGTTCCTGACCCTGTGCTTTCTGCTAATGCAGCTCTTGCCTTTGCTTACAGACCTCAGGACCTTCCTTCTCAATGGTCCAACCTCATTATTTAGGCTGTTGTCCAGGTTTGTTCCTTCTCTTTTCCTCTAAAAGCACAATATATGAAGGACGTGGCAAGGGCTTGTTCTTCATCATGTTCCCAAAGGTGCTGCTCAGTCAGTCCTGTCCAGTTCAGCCTGATTTTGCTGGTTTGGATGCTGTCGCCCTCCCCGTCTCTGCCGGTGTCACCAGTCCAGGTCCTGATTTCATTCCTGCTACTCATTTATCTTTTGAAGAAAGCACATCTGCCACTTTCGGGTGCTCGTTTCAGCCAACGCTGCCGCTTCTCCTCCGTGCTGCGGTGTCGGTTGTGCGGTGGTCTGATGAACGTCCAGCAATCTGTGGTTTCCCCTGTTTTTGACCCGCTCGTCATCTCCATCCCCGTGGAGCCCTCACAGTCCACTTGCTACTGGGCGACTCATGGCCCGTGTCCCAAGCCGCCCTTATTCTCAGAGGGACCTCGGGCCAAGGGCCACAACTAAGTGCTTCTATTGTTAACTAGAATTCATTTGCAGGTGTTCTGGTAAAAGCAGAAAAATGTTCTTTAAAACTTGACCAAATACCTTTCCTTTAGGTTATTCCTGACTCAAATCTGTTTCCATGAGGTTAAAGTGATGTTAAATCTACTAAAAAAGTGCCTAACAGAAATACCTTTAAAGTACTTCTCTTGAAGCATAACTGCGAATCACTTTGAGCTTAATGGTTTTAAAAAAATCTAGAACAAAAGAGTTTTTTCCCTACAACAGCTGTGCAGTTTTATTAAAAATTTAAAGAAATCTTATGTGTCTAATCCTTTGAGCGGATGTGTAATTACTTGGCTTGGGCTCTTACACATGGATAACCTAGCTGTACTGTGAGACAAGATTCTTATGTTTAATTTAAAGAATCATGGGTGCGCTTTGGAGACGATCAACAGCGAGCCTCGTACAGGAACACAAAACCAGAACAACTCTTCTGCATTATCATTTGTTATACAGATGTTTCGGAGCATCTGACGAGCAGATAGTGTCGCTTGCTATAGTATTAGCAAATGATGGTGGGTGTGCAGGATAAAATAAGTGGAAATCTCTCTTTTTGAAGATGTTTGCCCTCCCAAATTTTAGATTTTCCCCTTGTATTGAGGCTTTTGCATTTACTATGGGTTCCCTTTAGGTGAACCTGTTGCTTTTATAATCAGTTATTCAAACTGTGCTCTCACTTTTTACCTGGAACAAGCACCTTTTTCAGCCTCGTCGTGGGCATTTGATGCGAAGCCCAATTCGGGGTCACTTAGAGCCTGAACCGCGCTATAAACACCCGGCTGCTCTGAAGGGAGTTTTGTGTCTCTCACGATGCTGCTGCCATGGGTTAAAAGCTTTAAAAATTACAAGGTCCAAGAATACGATCATACAAAGCCAGTTAAAAACCAGTTCATTCAGGTCATTTCATCACAATATGTTAGATACTTCTATCAGAATGTGTATAGTTCATTATTTAATTTTCAGAACTAACGCACATCTGAAATGAATTAGAATCTCAATCAAGTTGGAGGTATCGCCCAGAATCACCCCTAATGTGAGCAGGTACAGCTCCATTCGAGTCCAATCTGCTCACAATGAAGCTGATTTTAGCCAAGGAACACTTTTTCCTGCTTTTTTTCTCCCTGCCCCCCACCCCTCAGAATAATCTTCCTATTAGTTGCATTTCTGTATATTACGTTTGGTTGTAGCCGCTGTGGCAGGACAAACACACATCATACAATTGTCTTCCATAGAAATTATGTGTGCACATTATTTTCAAAATCTGTATTACAAAGTCTTTTATCCTTTTATTAGTTTAGTACTTAAGCCCTAGACATAAGAAAGAAGCCTATCAGTGAAAATCGATGGAAATGCAGTTAGGCACAGATCTGATGCACTGTGCAAGGCTCAGACACAGCACAATAAAATCAATTAAGGCCTTTCCAGCCCCGTACAGTTTTACCCATCCAATCACTTTTCACACATTCCCTCCATTAGTTTTTCAAGAGGTTTTTTTAATATGTATTATGATGAATGAGACCCTTGTTATGAATATATAGATGGGTCATTACCCCATGCAAAGCAGACTGGACCGGCGCTTAGTGCTTAAGTCTTTCTGCTGCTACTGTCAATGAAGTTCAAATTCATCCGCCTCAATCTATGATCGGGAAGCTGCAGCCATTGTTGTCTTAATTCACTTAACAACGTTATAATTGTGATTTGGTTTTGTTCCTCGTAATAATTTACATAAACCCCTTTGTATTTGTGAATAATTTGGATTAGTCATCAAGCTTAAGGAATGTAACAGATCAAATAAACAAAAGGGAAACAACAATATATATTAAAAAAAAGACACCAGGCCTAGCCAGACAGATGTGAAGAGCAGATTAAGTACGAGTTGCACACAGTGCCCAAAGAATGAAATGTTTTGGACTGAGAAGTTAAACGCATCCAAAGCGCAGCTTAAATCACAGGACAGAGGTCTGACACCTTGCTCGCAAAACTCTCCTTTGGGAGGCTGGATTTGAATTTAAACCTTAAATATTAGCCAAGGCAGGGCCAAGTGGGCAGACAGCTCTGGTATACGAGTGTTTATGCAAATGAAGATGCAATAAAACAAGGCTCCTTGAAAAATCTGCCCTAGTAAATTAGCGGAAAATGCACCGCCATAAACAGCTGTTGCATTTTAATCAAGCATCTGTAGAGTATATTTTGCTTTGTGTTACAAACAAAACAAAACAAAAAACACCCAGATTGCAGCAACCTCATTTTATATTCAGAAATTAACCCGTTCTGCACTGCTGAAAAGAGGAATTCCCAGGTCACAGCTTTCGTGTATCAAGGGGGTAGAAATATGTTTAAGTCATTGACTTTCAAGTTACAGTGTTTAATTTAAAAAGCAACATTTCTGAACGGAAGAATAATTAGTGAATTTTACTTCTCTGTAATTCTCGGGAGGTTTTTGCTCGTGCAGTCTCGTAGTTTGAAGCACAGTTTATAACGAAATGGATCCAAATAGCTTTAAAGAGCGTTTCTCCTGTCCTCTTCACTTTGCCCAATTTAGAACTAATCTCGCAAAATAGTTCAGCTGTCAGGTCTGGTTACAAAGCGCCCTTTACCTTCGTGTGATACCAAATCGTACATCTTGGTTTTCAAAGAGTTAATAAACACCCCGAGCTGTGCTGATCTTGTAGCTTTAGCGAGCCTTAATCTGTAAGCTTGATTACCTCCTAACCCTCCGTCGCCTGCCTCCCTCCCAACGCAGCGGGAGTTTTACGGCAGCATTAGTGGCATTTTGCCCAGCTCTGGCTTTAGGGAAATCATTCAGCGAGAAAGAAAAGCAGAAGGACGGGATCTGTCTGCCGCGGCCGGGTCACCAACGCGCCGGCGCTGGACGAGCCCGGCGGTGACCGGCCCATCGCCGCCCTGCTCCTGCCGCCTCCCCAAAGTCACTCCGCTTGCTCCAGGAGAGCATCAGTGCCTTTAAATCATGCACGCAGCATATGGGCATCCATATATGTCTTGGTCCTTCTAAGAGCAATATTAGCGCAGATTTATGGGCACCGGGCTCTTCGTGCACATGGGGCAGACAGGAATATTTAGTGGAGTTTTGCTCTCGCTTCAGGAAAAACTCACAAATGGGAATAATTCTTACCCGTGGTACAAGCTGGATGGTCTTTATTTATAACGCTGGCCAGTGTGAATAGCTGCTGGCTGCCCACTTTACTCATGAGGAGTAATTTTGCTCCACAGGTAGCTGGGGAGGAGTTATTTAAACATTTTGGCTACAGGGGGTACAGTTTGTAGAATCACAGAGTGGTTTTGGTTGGCACAGTTCGGTGGGTTTGGTGAAGGACTCTGCTGATGTTCAGCAAGAACAGTCGGAGCTTGGTTGTTTTAATTCATTTAGCATCCCATTAACGCAGCAATTGTTCTTCTGACCGAGTCCAAGCACGTTGTTGTGTGAACAGTCACAAAACCAATTTGCTTCTGTCCTGGTATCGTCATCTGCTTCTGGAAAACGGCCTTGGTGCTTCACGCTATTAACGTTTTCCATTTCAGAAGAATGGGCAGTTCGCCATCGTGCCGAGACTCAACCAGGAGTTTGTTGCCAAGTTGTTTGGCAGGAGAAGACCCTCGTAGGGTGACACACGTCTGGGGTGTCCAGGTGAACGGCTCCAGTGGGGGATCGGGATCTGTGCCCGGAGGTTTCCAGAAGTGTCTCAAGTTGTACCCATTGCCACCATGTGGGATCTAGAACATGTCAAGGCGTTTGTGTTTTCAGCAAGAAATTTTTTGAACAAATACAGATCATGTCAATTGAAATGTATTGCGTTCAATTTTAACTTAGGTATTTCTTAAAGGGTTAAGTAATTCACTGCTCTAAAATAAATACTAAATAAGCACGGCAAACGACCCTTGGCTGAGGTGTGTTCTAGGGGAACACTGCATGTCTCTCTTTCCTCTCTCGTATCTGAAAAGCATCTTCCACATGCTATTTTCCATAATTTGCATTCTCTAGGTGAAGCTGTTGGTTATCCGTGGATCTGGTAGTGAGACTTCGCTGTTGAGGAACTTGAGGGCATCAGTGGCCACCTTAGCAGTGAGAGAAGCACGTTCATTTCTCCTCATTTGTCTGTAATTTGTCCACAGCTTTGGTGTGGACGTGTCCCTCCGTGCTGTGTTCTTTGGTAGAAATTGGGACTTGAACCGCTCGGGTGCTCCCTGGTGCTGTTGGACTTGACAGCTGGTGGGTGAAGGACACACCTCATCATCCTCACCTCGCTGGTGACACAGCGTCTGGCCTGCAGGCATCGGCCACCTTGCTTGACGTGTTTATTTAATAAGAGTTCAGCCTTTCCTGCAGTTGTGGAGCAGTAGGCATGTGGTTATCCTCATGGCAGCGTGCTGCCAGCAAGCATTTCCTTAAAAATCAACTTTATTGTCGTGTTCCCTATGCTTTTGTCAACTGTAGCACTCTCTTGTTAAGCAACAAGGTTAAGCGCGGTGTCCAAAAGATGCTAAGGGTACAAATACGTTAATGCATATTTCTCCTTGAAAAGCCTTCTTTGTCTAATAATACTTCACAGGAAGGGTTGGTGTTGCCCAGTGCTGCCCATCATTGAACCCATCCTTGGTTCGTGCTGCTCCTGCTTGTTTGGATGAGATTCATCAGATCGTGAACTTGAAGGAATTTTTCTCCTCTCTTCTCCCAGCAAAGTGAGAGGAGAGGATGAGGATGGGCAACTTTCTACCTGCCATAGAAAGAGATTCCCTTGTTATCTTCACAGCTTTCTTGCTGTGCACCAGGGGGGCGGCACCACCTCCTTTAGCTCCTTGGAAAATAATAGAGCGTGTTTAAATGAAGCATTGAAGCTGAAGAGTCTTGCTTTCTGTTCCACTTTTCACCTCTGTGCCGGATTTAAATATACAGCGCTCTGCCCGGGTGTTCCGGGTCAGCGTGGAGGCTGCAGCTCGACCCGGGGCTGACGCTGCTGGTGGAGCAGAAATTGCATTGACGGGTGGACATGGATATGTGCAGGTACACCCCTCACACCTTGCCTGTGCACACAGACATTTCCGCAGGTGGGCTCAGTTTTTCTCTATATGTGTTCTTAACAACCCACCAAGATGCACAGAAGTGATATTTTTGTTGCGCTGATTAGCACCAATAGAATATAAAGCCTGTGGGAGATAGAATAATTGTATTTCCTTCCAAGGAATAGACATGTAATGCACAGAGTAGAGAGAGAGGTTGCGTTAAAGTTTCAACCTGCAGCCACACTGGTAGCTGGGAATAAATACAGAATGTTTGCATAGAAACTGCATTTAAAATCCTTTGCTTTTGCTAGCAGGCTGTAGTTTTGTGCTGTTATAAAGCGCTTGCCAGCATTTTCTATCCTCTGTCTTTTCGGTGACCAAACCGTGACCTTTCAAAATAAAAGTTGCAGATAGGAAGTAACTGGCTGAGAATTAGTGGTCGGTATATTCCAGTTTACATAGAAATGTCCTCAGTTAAAATATGGTTCATTCATCGGTCAAACCGTCCTTACTTCCTTTAATTGAATTAAGATGGGCAAATGAGAGATGTGTGCAAGACAGGAAAAAATTCTTTTGCAAATCGCCGTTATCCTTTCAATAGTGTAAAACAAATCAATTAGGAGCATGTCAGAGCATCTTTTACACATGCACAACTTGGAGGCAGAGAATGTTTCATAAAAGTGGAAATTTAGATTGGAAATGGGAGAATGTAAATTAGATTTTACAATTACACATAATCCGATTTTTCTTTTTGAGGATGATAGATTAGTATTATTTGACTATATTTTATGCGTGTTACAGCTACTATAATTTTTATAACTTGTTCATTTTAGAAACATGCTTGGGTGGCTTTTGTCCCATTGAATTGTAGTAGCAGCAAAAAAAAAGGGGGATTTTAACTGTTCACCATTAAAATGAAAGATTGTACGTGTTAGTGGAGATAGCAGCCAAGCACGGGGCCCAGAGCAGCGCTGAGCAAACAGGACGCTCAGAAGTTACATTATTTGATCAAAAACCAAACGCAGAGCTTTTAGAAGGTCACCCCACTGGCCTCGGTCTATGGTGCAGCGCATTCTCATGCCTTTTCTTCTCCGTTGCCCAACGGCTGCCTTGGAAAGTAGCAAATCCAGCTGCTGGTAAAGCCGATCCATAGGCCGCCTTATTTTTGGCTGGCTTCCTTATTTTGTTTATCCCACAAAGACACACGTAGAGGAAAAGAGGGAAAACCAGCAAAAAAATGACACGAGCGTTGCAAGAAGCTCTGAACACATTAGCAACAGATTTGGAGTTATTTATTGATGGTTTTGCCCACTGGCGGTGTAAAATGCGTGTCAGTTGTCATCACCAGTAACAATTTCAGCACTTTGTGTTTCCTTTTTTATTTACACCGGTGGCAACACGCTTATAAACAGGGTCCCGGGGGGAGGTCAGGGGGTGAGGAATGGGAAGGGTCAGCGGCCATTAACCCGGGTTTAGCAGCACATAGTTCAGGCCTGGACGAGCTGCGCCTGAGCCCAGCTCAGGAAAACTTTTGTATCTCAAGTGATTCGGCTCTGAGATATTTTGTAGAGGTTTAATTTGAGGTTTTCTGGGGGGTAGTTACAACTCTTAGATTTTGTGTCTGTGTCTCTCTGTTCCTCCTGAGCTTTGCACTGAAGGAAAACGGTTCATTTGGGGCTTAATTCCCTTGTGCTTGGACACCAGGGGAGTTTTTCATTGGATTCAGAAGGGGCAGAGTCGAACATCATGAAATCAAAAAGATGGGCAGCAGTGACTGAAACCCAAACTCTCAGCTGGGGAGGCAGAGGAGGCAAACCCAGGCTATCAAGAACCTGAAATGGGGGTTTGAGTAATTGGGGTGCTTGGGAGAGAGTGCAGCCCCAGCCCCTGAAAACAGCCCCCCAAAGGTGTTTGCAAATGAGCACTGAGAGAAAACACACAAGTGTTGCTCAAAACATCTCGGCCGATGTGTCAGCGTGTGTGCAGAGGGTGGCTTGTTAGTCTGGTTGATTTGCAGAACGTACATGTTGCAACTGCCAGGGTTCAAGGGAAAAGAATATTCCCCGAGGACCCTTCAGCTCCTTGACTTTCATAGAAGCTTTTGCTGCTAATGTTCTAAAGGCAAAGTAATTTTTTTATTGTATGCTGTGTTCTCTGCAACCTTTAAGGGGTTTAAAAATTCATAACAAAAAAGGAGCAAAAGACTTCACCTATTTCAACTTGTTAGCGTGGTAATGAAATCCATCAGTGCTGCTAAAAGAGACAAAACTCTTCCCATTAATGTTCCCTGTATTTACAAGCTACACTGTGTTTTGAATCGTGTACAGTCCCAAGCATCCCGTCACCGCCACACGCTCCAAAACTTAATGTACCTGTTGGAAATTCCCTCCGTTCCCATCTTTTGTGTGCGTTTGACACACGAGTGTTTCCCTGGAGCTCTTTTTGGCTCCTGTGCCAGGCAATCTCTGCTGCAGCCTCCAAACCCTCCGTTCACAACCCTTTACAGAGCCTGGAAACACAGTCGCAGCTTAAACACGTTTGCTTAGTGTTTCCAGAGGTACCTCGTGGGTTTGAATACACAGATCTAATGAATTTTAATGGGAATGAGCCTTGAATTATGTAAAATATAGTAAGATGTTCCTCTTGAACTGAAGTAAAATAATCTTTTAAAGTAACGTTTTAATACACAATTTATCTACCATAGATAATTTATGCAAGTTTCTTTCAGCCCTGAGTCTGTTCCTGTAAGCTGCTCTGCTGCCAAAAAGCTCCAATTTTTCACAAAATCACGGATTTTTCTGATTTATCCTTAAGAAAGTCATCGGAAGCTGCATCTCAGTTCCCGCAGTCCTGTTTACATGCTCAGAATTCAGTTTTAAACCCGGCTTGCAGTCTGCCCCTCTAATAGATCCTCAGTTCATCCATGGAACGTATGTAGTGTGGTAGCCTGAAAAGAAGAACTTAATTCTTAGGCTGATACGTGCTAGACGGCACTTATTGAAAGCCCAAAGCTGCATTATTTATAGATATTGGATTTGCATAATACATGAAAGGAGGAAAAGGTTTTTTCCCCCTTTTCTGAGGGGAAAGCTCCAAGTCAGGCTTTTCAGAGGGGGGAGAGCTCCAAGTCAGGCTTTTCAGAGGGGGGAGAGCTCCAAGCCGGGCTTTTCAGAGGGGGGAGAGCTCCAAGCCGGGCTTTTCAGAGGGGGGAGAGCTCCAAGCCGGGCTTTTCAGAGGGGGGAGAGCTCCAAGTCAGGCTTTTCAGAGCGGGGAGAGCTCCAAGCCAGGCTTTTCAGAGGGGGGAGAGCTCCAAGCCAGGCTTTTCAGAGGGGGGAGAGCTCCAAGCCAGGCTTTCGGCCCAAAGTGACTGAATGCCCAGCTTTGCGGGGCAGCCGGGGCTCTGGCGGTTGGTGGAATTGCTCACTCATTACTCACCCTGTTTTATGAAAACATTTTCTGAGGCATCAGCATTTTCCAGCTCCGTAAGCTAGCGGGGGAATTACAAAACCTCTGCGTTGGGTTGTGTAACAGGACTAGATTTCTGGATTGTTGCAATATGTGCACACCAATGGTGTTACTATTAATTTTCTGAATCAAATCCTGGGTGAGGAGCCAGATGGCTTGGGAGCATCTTGTCATCCCGACCACTGCAAACACATCTAGCTATTAAAAACAAGAAGATTGAACTGTGATTTCACAGATTTTTCATTAGTTAATCTGGGATAGAGAGGCTTCAAAGATCCCATCAGTTAATTCTCTCAGCACTTGCGGAAATTTCTGGCACATTGTGCTAAAGCTGGTTTGAAATCCAAGCTGAGAAGCTCTGCCTTAGCGCAGCTGATCTGGGCTGTGTGCAGATAGTCAAAGAGGAGTCAATAAAATTCCCCTTGTGTGCAATTGGACTGATGCTGATGCTTTAGAAAACACTTGGAATACCTTCAATATTATCCGAAGTAATGGGTGAAGCTGTCAGGATCTGTCATCTGTTTCGTTCCAAATGCTTCTAGGAAGTGTTTATTAAAGTACCGTTTTTCTAACTACACAAATAATAAAAGAAAGGATTATTTTTTCCCTTTGGCTGGCTCTAATGCCACTTTCACCTTTGCAAACAGACCTACTAAATAATAATCAGTTGCAATCTGTGAATTTTCCTCCTCTTATCAATTATTAAGTATCATAAACCTTCTGTTTGGATAATCTTGGCACCACTTTAAGCGTTAACAGTAAATTTATTTTTAATTAAATCTGTGCATTGAGAATCAAATGAGGCTCTTCTGCATACTAAACAGAACACATATGCCACCTCCACTTATTATCAAAAAATCTGATAATGCTTATGGAAGTTGTAAGGGCTGGAGTTCGCTGTCTGTGTCCCATTTAACTTCAGCAGGATTAATTAATGAGGCAACAGCCACGGTGAGGAAGTGCCGCTCGTTTAGAAGTGTTTGTTAAGAGCGGTCCCATTTTTAATGTAGTTTGAAGCATTCTTGTTTGAGCTCCAGGTGACCAGGAAACATGGGTGTATTTGGCGTAGGGGTGTGTTTCCAGAGCTGAGCTTCGGGATACGGATACAGCACTTTTCCTTGTCAGGTGCATTGATCTGAAATGTTGAAGTTATTGTTGCAAGTTGCAATTGATTTCTTTTTATTACTGTTATTATTTAACTGCAACTTTTTCAAGGGATTTAGTGAAGATTCATCAGCTCGTTGTTCCACAGGAGGAAAAGCAGATTTACAAAAATAGTTCGGGAATGTCTTGATGTTCAGCTCAGGAAACTTTCTGGTACCTGAAGTGAGATGCGGCCGAGCGCAAATGCCTTTTCACGTGTGTTTTTGTTAAGCCTTTTGCTAATCAGAGCGGTATCGGAATTGACCGAGCGCTTCTGCGGGGGACAGGAAACCTCTCGCCGGTGCTGGGAATCTCATCATTTGTTTTTCCTGAGCGGTCCTTCCAGCTCGGGGCTGCGTGACATTAGCCCGAAGGGAAACACCGGGCTCGCACTGGGCTGCCATTGTCTGCTCCGTGGCGGCAGGAGCGCGCGGAGCTGTTTGCATAGCGTGCCGACTCCGGCGGGGTCAGCTCCGCCGCGCGCCCGCTCCAAATGAAAAACATGCCCCAACCGGGACGAGAGCGGGGTCAACAGCTGGCAGAGGATATGGCAATCATTTATATAAATATGCTTTCTCAAGCCCGCAAAAACAAAAAACCCCAACCCAACAGCTGGGAAGGGTTGGAAGTAGCCCCAAGGCTGGTTAGTTCCCTTCCAGATGGGGAGGTTAGAGCGGGGCTAGCCAGGCTGCTCCACTTAGACTTCCGATTCGCATTAGAAATGAAAAGAGTGGAGGAAAGGAAAAAGGAAGAAAAGCTACAAGCGTGACTGCTCTGTTTTTCACCTAACTTAATCAAATAAGTGAAGAGTTTCCAAGGCGGAAAGCTTGCATTTATTGGTATTCACGCTTGGCTTTCTGTGTTTATCACGCTGTCTGATACACTCCTTAACTGTTTAAAAGAGAAGCATCTATGTTCTATAGAATAGCTTATATGTAATGTCATGGTCATTTGTAGACAGATTGAAGACTCATGTGAAGATTTACGTTCCGTTTGTGTCTTCGAAGTGTTTACATAGTCAGGTCTGAAGGAAGGACAGACAAAGAAGTTTGCTGGCTGTGCCGCTGAGTTCTAACTGGCAGATGCGGTTTATTCTTATAATTTGCTTTTACCTGTAACTTTGCTCTTAGCGTGTTTTTATCCATCAAGTCAGAGAAGAATCTTAACAACGCGTATCAGGATGCAGAAAACTTCTGGTGAAAAAAGGTCTTAGATGTGAGTGGTTTCCCTTCCACAGTTCACAAACGTGGGTTTAGGTTTTATGGTACAGACAAGACCGTTGCAGGGAATAGTCATTAGTTCTTTCTTCTATTCAAAAGAGCGCACGTCTTCTTTCTTTTAGTATTTGTAATGTGAAACGCGGTACTTTCTGTCATAGGTTGGAAGTCGTATTTTCATTTTAGTTTGACAAAAATCAAGCTCTTTATCCACCGTGTCCTGTGGTCTGTGCTGTTCTTTAAGGTTTTCTTTAGCAGTTTACAAGACTGGTACTTTTCTGCAGTGATTGCCGTGGTCATTTTCTATTTTACTGTATATTGGTGTCTTCTTCAGATATTTAAACGCAAAGAAACAGCAGCAGAGCTGCTTGTGTAGCAGAAGCAGGCAGTCCTCGTGCGGTGGCTGCTGGTGTTTTGTGATCATTAATTTTACATTCTGGCTCCTTCGTGTCGTGCCGTCCTCACCAGGGGTGTCAGTTCTTTGCAATCACGAAGTCATTTCTCGAGCATCCACCTTGAAAACTGGGACTTCACTTCTTGGTGTATGGGGAGAGGATTTCTGTCCTTTCTGCTGCACGTGCAGACGCAGAAAATCCTACATATATATGGCCAAAGCTACATTTTCCATTTACGGTTCGCCATACATGTGCTCACACCCATCAATATTTGGAAAACAAATGATGGCCATACAAATTAATCTTTCGGTTCTGTATTTATTTGCAGAGAGGCTAAAAGAGTTCCTGGGTATCTCATCAGCATCATGATTATTCTAACTGTGAAATCACAACTGTTTTATGGGGGAAAGAATATTTTCCAACTCTGAACATTTGGTTGGACTTTTTGCGGTTAGATAAAAGAAGCAATGATGGCGTTAGCTCTGTGTGTATTCGTGTATGCGATATTAGGCTTCTGCATTTGATCTTATCTCCCTTCCTCTTGGAAAAGACCAGTAAAACAAGGTAATTTAAAACTACCTGCACACATCCTTCCACCTTACCGCCAGGCCCTGGAGTCACGACCTCCTGACCCCCGAGGTTACGGGTCTAGTGCTTCTTATCCGCCCTGATTTCTCAGTATCTGCCCTTTTCCTCCCGACATTGGGCCCTTGTTATATAAGGAAATTGGAAACACCGCCTGGCTGGGCCAGGGCCGGCAAATCTCAGTGTTGATAAGGCCGGGCCTGCCCGGTGCCGGCTGAGTTCAGACTAACGTGAGCAGGCTCTGCAGAAACCTGAAGGGGCTTCGCAGTGGCCACTTGGGAGTGTGTTTGCTGGAGAAATTAATCAACATTTTTCCTCAGATATACAGTAATTTGGCTTTTTTTAAAAATAAAACCCAGACCTCGTGACTTTTACATCTTAAAATAACACATGTAAAAGTCAGCGTACTTTAGAGTTTCTAATACCATAAAGGATTAACAGGAGGATTAATAGAAGTAGCAATAAACTGCTTGATTGCTTTTGTGGTTGCTTGCTTCAGACTTCTGAAGGTTTTCTCTTTTGTCTTTCCGAAGTGTGGGTTTGGAGACCGAATATCCAGGGTTAATGTAAGAGAAGAAAACTTGAGCAAACGCTACCTGCTTGATGGAAAAATTCAGCGTTGGAGGGAGAGAGAGAACACGGGAATGTCAAAGCCATGTAATTTCTTCTAATGGTTGTTGCTGGGCTGCTGCCTTGACAGAGTTAATTTTCTTAAGTGCCGCCTTGTCCACTTTCTGTGAAACAAAACTCAGTAAAATAGAAGTGAAGGGGATCTGGGTAGTTTGAACAGCACCGGAGGTATAAAGCGATAGATGATGGCGTATCAAGCTATTGAAACGCATTAAGATATTTTAATAATCCAATGGTCGACATGTCGTCCGTTAATTAATATCTCTGGTTCTTGGAGTACAATTCTGAAGCACAATAAGACGGATGAAGGGAGGTAAATTTTAACTTGGGTACTGGCAGTTTAAAACATATTGTTGATGTGATCTCATTGAATCACAACTGATCCATGTTACTGAACAGAACTCGAACAGGAAAGACCAAAGAAGAAGAAAAGACCAAAAAATAAACTATACAGTAGCAGACGTGTTGAAAGCTTCATGTAATGAGCAAAGAAGAAGAATTCGTTACATGAAACAGTAATTCCTTTCCAGAAGATTAACCAAATGGAAATGTTCAGCACACAGCACTAGTTAATTAATAGTCAGGTCCATCATTTCACTGTAGGATTTTCCATTTAAGAAAGAGTCTCTTCTTAAAACAGAGATGGGTAAAATGATTGAAATTGCACTACTGTGGTTTAGTTATTTTAAGTCACTTTCAGCTTTACATGATACTAAACTAACCCTCTTAGTGTTTTTTGGCTCCTTGCCTTTAGGATAACTTTCCTCTTCCTTCTGTTACGTTGATTGGTAGAGTTCTTGTTAAATATGATCATAACCATATAGAAACTCCTGTTTCTATAAATATAGTGGCAGAAGAATTAGTGCCTTGCCATGTACACATACATATGGTTGGCCTCAATTTTTGTTATTTGCTGTTAACTTACTTGATCCTTACAAAGTCCCCATAAATGTAGCTTCACTCATGAATTATTTAGTACTTTTCCATATGAACTTTATACTACAAATATTTTTCCTTAGTAGTCACCGTTGGGTTTGAGGCGGCAAAACCAGTGAAAACAGGAGCTTAAATGTAGCTTAAAGTCATTTCCTTCCTTTTCCTAGGAACGTAGTTTAAGCTCCCGGGAGCACGGGGACAGCACTCGCGGGGCTGGAGGGGCCTTTGCAAGCAATTCCCATTGAGTTTCATTTGCACAGTTGAAACCTCCAGCAGCACACAACGCAGTCTCCGGGGGCGGGAGGGCTTGGGTTGGCCCGGGGGCAGGAGAACCCTTTGATAAACTTGAACCATGTGCGAGTTTGTCTGAGATGTGTAGGGTTTGGATTCGGGAGTCATTTTAACTTCAGCTTTTGCTTTATAGAGAAAGCAGCAGAGCTGGACCAAACGAAAGGGTTCATAGTACAAAATAGAAAAGAATTTAAAAGAAAAAGCTCTCCCCCTCAAATTGAGTGTTTCTTTGTTCCCCTTTTTTCCTCTGCTATGAAGCAAGAAGACATTTAACTTTGATATTAAAATTCAGCGGTTTGGTGTCGTGCTGTGGGTCTTGCCTGCATTTAAGAGACGTTGATCAAATTATTTCTTATTTAATCTCCTGCCTACAAGCTGTGCTTATACAAACTGTAATGTCACTTTTCTGCCACCTAAAGGAAGGAGCAGCGCCCCGTGGCTTCTTCCCCAAAAAACAAAACCTTATTTCATCCCTGCAGACCAAGTTTTTCTGTCTGGGTCCTGACTGCGTTGTCTCATGATGTCGTGAACAAAACCTCATCATGAACTGTGATTTAACCCCCAACATTTTAATAGAGATGCGATATATGAATAATTAGGAAGGGTTTATTTTTTATCGTAGTTGACCAGGGTATAGGCCCCAGTCCAGCAAAGCACTTACATACGCGCTTGACTCAAACACGCGAGGAGCTGAAGTCAAGTAGGTGTTTAAGTGGCTCCATGTCCGTGCGCTGCTGCCCGTACGCAGCGCCGGGCACCGCGGTACCAGGTGAGGCGTCTTATAAACCTCCCCATATTACAAAGTGATTTAACGACAACTTTTCAACCTGAAATAATCATTCCTGGGTGGTTTATTTTTGGCAGCAGATGAATTAAACTCGCTGTATTCATACATGAGTTTGTAGTGTCTATATTTTACAATGTTGAATTTACCTTCTGGCTCTCGCAGAGCCCAGATTGCCGCGTTCCCTGCCTGTGAATCTGGAGCGGCAGCAAGAACTTAAAACTCCGTCCCCGAGATAAAAAGGTCAGTCGGTGTCAATCTGTAGGAAAATCGCTCAGACCGCCGAGAATTTCTTGATGCTTTAACAGCTTATGTTCTGTTGGGCGAAATAAAACCAGGTACTGAGATTATCTGATGGCTGAGGATGTTGGTCTTATCAGGCCTCTGCAATCTGAAATCCTGTAGGT
Organism: Columba livia; assembly: GCF_036013475.1. Lineage (NCBI taxonomy): Eukaryota > Metazoa > Chordata > Aves > Columbiformes > Columbidae > Columba > Columba livia. Next base: position 2,225,713 of record NC_088621.1, read on the forward strand.
TTTTTTCCTGCTTTTAAAGGAATATATATATATTTTTCTAATTAAAAATCAAATGTGAAGGATAAGAAAGGAGAGAGGAGCCCGTGCGCGTATCCGCCCTTTCACAGCTGGGGTTTTGGCAAAGTGTCGTTCCTGCTGTTAAACACGGTGACCTCGCTGCCTATGATTTACTAACTGTTTTACAAACATTTCCTCGCTCTGTGAGGTTTGCTATGTTCCCCATCCCCAACAGCTCGACAGAGCCGCTCGGCCACCGAGCCAAACCTGCCTTTGTTTACGGCTTTTCCGGAAATTTTCACAGGGAAAAGCAGCTTTCTCCTTTTCCAATGTTTTATTTTTAAGTCAACACTTTGTATGGTTTATTTGTGCAAAGCAGCATTTGGGTACAAGGTATTGCACCGTGTCCAAGTGGGAATTGCTGCCTTTCTAAAAATAAAGTGGGGGTCATGTGAACCAGCGCAGAGAAATCTAAAGATACCAAATATTACAGGACCTTTACATTTGGTGGTGCTTTTTTCCATAATATTCTCGGCCTGGATTTTTCTGAACTTTTTTTTCCCACATTAGTTTCTATAATAGAACAGAACGTAAAATGATGAAACACAGGAAGGAATCTTCTTTTAAACAAAATTATCAGTGTTAAAAATAACAACCCTATTTTCCCTCAGCGTGCGGGTTTTCTTGTAAGGGCTTTATTTAGTAGTCTCGCTATGCGATATGGCCAAAGAGTCCAATAATATTTTAGTGGCATTTTATTTAGTTAAAGCTTAATTTTCCTAAACGCTAATTGACCCGGCGTGCCTTAAGGTCCCATTGATTTCATCTCGCGTTTTGGGTCTGACGCTTAAAAATCGGGGTGCTTTGGGAAGGAAGATCGGGCAGCTGGGCCTGATGTTTCTCTGCATTGCAGCTCAGCGCAGATTAAAATTAGAATGGGATGGGAATGTTTTTAGTTGGTGTTCTCGCAGAGGAGATACAGTTCATGGAAATGCCGAGAGCGTTTCTCAGGGCCGGCGGGGAACGGCTGGTGAGAAAGAGACGGGACCGACCTGCGCAGCCCCGAGGGCCCCACGCCAGGTACCCGCGCGCTGCCGCACGTGGCTCACCGCTCTCTCTAGAAATAGACATTTATTTAACGTATTTATTGTCTCCACTGCTTTTAGACAGGCCATGCAACAAAATACTGGCCTACAAAACGTCCCTTGCAGTGTTCTTCATCAGCTGTTTTATCGAGCGTGTCGTTGTCAACTTGCAATTGATGGTGCAAGAAGTAAAGAAATGTATAGAAGATCATATGTGTACAGGCCACTAAGAGCTGGGTGTTAGTTTTAAATCTACTTCCAAATGAGAAACCTGTGCTTAGTTTCCAGTCCCGGTCAGTATATACTTTGAGTTATATCCCACTGGATATATATTTTCATACCTATCTGAATAATAAATGTTTTCTTTGGAGTTTACATCAGTGAAGTACATTACCAAAATAGAATTTAAATGACCTACAACAGTGTTGACATTGAACAGGAGAAATGGACACGGTCAAAATACCTTCTGCCGTGTTTGTTTATGTGCTGTGGCTATATTACATATATTGCATTTTTAATCCTGTGAAATACAAGTGAATTATAATTCTAAATCTTCCTTTTAAATGCATTAGATTATTAATGCTGTTAAAGGAAATACCCCCAAATGGAATTACTTCTGGAGGTTTTGTTTGCTTGTTTTAATCACTCAGAATTGCTCAGGCATTTGAAGTGAATTTCTGTACCGGGCTACTGAGTCAGAACGGCAGACAGAGAGGAAAGGAAAGGGGAAAGGAAAGGGGAAGGGAAAGGGGAAAGGAAAAGCTGAGTCCATTAGAGCCCTGCAGATGCTCAGGCAGCAGCAGGACAGTCCTGCATCCCGCACAGCACATTCCCGCTCTGGGCAAAAAACTGTTTCAGTTTTCTGTTAAGTGGTAGAGTGAAAAATTGCAGAATAAGTGGCTGTTCTGCAGCACGGCACGTTCAGGAAAGCGCTTAAAAGGGAGTGAAAGCGGCAAATGAGTCTTGAGTTTGTCCGCGGCCGCATGTTGGACACAGGATCCGGAGCTTTGCTCGCGGCTGCAGGGGATCACGATCAGGTCCATCGCTTGTAAGAACAAACCTTCACTCAAATTCTCGACGGTATTGGATAAACTGCTGGATTTCTTGTTTTGTGCCTCTCCGCTGAGAAGGAAATATCACTACATTTGAGTTTTGGATTGTCATTTTCTTTCTGGATTTATTGCAGGAGTTGTGATTAAAACAGCGATGAGTTACTGATAGATTGGGTGATGCAGTTCGTGATGTTTTTCTCTCATAATTTGCTACGTTTTTTTTCCCCTTTTTCCAAACATACTTTTCAAACATTCTTGTGCATTCTTGTGTGACCCAATGGCAGGACAAGTGGAGGGGACGTACCGGCACAAGGACTGGCACATCCCTTGGCTGTATCTTGATTTAAATCCATAGTTCTGGTGACGTTCATCCCCGAAACCAAGAGAACACCACAAGCATCACGTTTTGCCCTATTTTTGGTTGGCAAAGATGCTACTGATGAATGTCTTTTGACAAAGATGTCTACAAATTAAGAAGCCGGGTGTGAGTCCCAACCACGGTTTGGGTTTTGGGGCAATTCCGGCTGATGGGAGAGAGGGGCAGGAAAAAGGATAAAGGGCAAATGATGGATGTGCTGCCCAAAACACGGCCCTGGACCGGGCGGCAGCCTCGAGCCAGCTCACAACGCTCCCGACGTGCTCACAGCTCCAGTTATGATATAAGTAGCGTAGAGTGGTTTTGTTGCTATGGGAAAAGTGCTAAAAAAGGCCAAATCTCTTGTAGAGCTCAGATCCTCTGGGTATTGAATGTACAATTTCTGCTAAGGACGCTCGGAATTATACCTCTGATTCTAAATTGCTAAAATGTCGAAACATATGGTCTCGTGTGCTGTTCGCTAGGAAACAACTGGCGGTGTCCACGCTGCCAAAGTCGAATGAAGTCAGGCTGTAGGAACAGGGAACAATGTGCAGCAGCCCAGCAGAACTTCAAAAAGTGGTTTTACTTAAAGGCGAACCTGACGTATAGAAAAACGCTAATTAAACTAGCGCCATAGATCAGTAACAGATAATTAAATGTTAATAGCTGAGAAGGTTTTCAATTAAAAATGAACTGTTTGTGTCCTCTTGATTTCTTCGGGGGGCCGGGTTCTTGTAGCTGTCAGTTGTTGAGTTCTCTGCTACAGTAATCATTTTAATAAAATGCAATTATCTGCATAATTAATTTCTTTGACTGCTCTGCTGTGTCCTTCTTTTACAGAGGCCAGAATGTCAAAGATCAAGCAGACCGGGGAAAGTAAAAAATCCACGTCGTGAAAGGATGTAAAAAATACTTGGAATTTCAATGCATTGGCTTCTATTTATCTCAAATGTCAAGGGCAGTGTAAAATGTATTTTTAAAATGTGTTTTTGTATGGTTTGAGCCCATTCTTGGCGTAGTTGCGAATCTAGAGGGGCCATTGTTCTTTGAGAGAGTTTGAGGGGGTTTCTTTGTACAAAGTGACAAAAAGAAGACTTGGAGCACTGGGCTGCCATTGTTCCTGTGCGGCGCTGTAAAATTTGATTTGAAATTAGGACCTCGGGGCAAGCTCTTCAATAGCCAGTTTTTATTTTCTGCCAGCATTTTAATCACTCTTGGGCTTAAAGTGGATGACCAACATAATGCCTCTATGTTTAATAGAACAGTTCATATCTTGAAGGCCAGTTAACTGAATTCAGGGATCTGTCATCTGCCCAACATTAGTCTTTTCTGTTTCCTGGCTATTTATGAAGTTCGCTCTCCATTCCAGCCAGCGCTCAAAGAAGAGCAACTCTTTCTTTCTTCTTTCTTTTTTCTTTATTTCTTTTATTTTTTCACCCTGAATTTCTTCAACATACCAACATCTCTTTTAGTGATTTCTTAAAGGAGCCGAGCGGCGATGCGGCGGCGCAGACGCTGGAGCATCAGATCGTATTAGTGCAACTGCCGAGCGTCACCAGATGGGGCGAGGAGCGAGGGACAGATGGAAGAATCAGATTTCGCGGTGAAACGGGATGACGGGAAGGGAAAAGTGATACGGTGCCCTGAGCCTCGCGCACCTCGTTGGGATTCGCGGCGCAGAGATGTGCGAGTGGGGAAACAGGGAGAATTGGAGAAGAGATATAGGAGGGTTTAAAGAGCTGCTGCCTGAGTCATGAGTCGTGCTTAGGAGATTTGCAGAACAAGGGTGTGATTGCGGAGTGTTCCAGCTGAATTGCAAGGGGGTGGTTGGGTGTGTGTGGATGATGGGAACGCTCTGGATGTGTTCGCGCTGTGTGCCGGCTGGTCCAGGCTGCTGCCGCCGCACAGCCGGCACACGGTGGAGCTCTCAATGTTCGGGACCCAGAGGAACCAGCGCTGCAATGATTGACGCTGATGGAGGAGTCGTGCTCACGCGAAAGAGGACAAAGCCAGAGATGTATTTCAGGTTTAAAGGCGTTGAGTAAATGTAAGTTAGCAAATCTGAGGTTTAGCTGTTTTAGCTACTCAGGGAGTTGTTGTTTCTCTGGCACTGCTCAACATGACGTTCTTGCGCCTCACTGGTGTTGCGCCCCACACGTGTCCCGGTCCTGCCCCACACCTGCCCTCCTCTGAGCAAACCATAGCCGTAGGTCCTGCTGGTTCTGTCCTCGCCACGGGAGTTGAACATGAGTTTTCAGAGATGGTTATAAGCGAAGGTGACTTTCCAAAAAACAACAGAACACCTTTTTTGTTGTTTTTTATAGTTGTGTTAAGTTACTCTCCAGTGCTAGATTGAAAGACACAGAATTTGAATGGATGTTCCCTCAATAACTTGATTGATGCACACTGAGCTCCACGGCTGCCAGCCGATAGCCAATTGCTGTCACGAGTGCTCGTTATGGCAGTGCTGGTACATCTGATTAGGGAGGGGACTTAAACGAGTAGGCTCTTTCACATAGGCCACTAACTAGTCATTAAATGGTGATGACTTACGGTTGCATTTGAACTGGGCAAAGCTGATACCAGTAGCCCAAACTAGAAGGGAAAATGTTTCATATCCCATTACTAATTATGATCTGTTACACATTACAATTCATTCCTAGCAAGCTACAATTTAGTTCTAGTTTGTCAGAAATAAAACGACTTCAGACACAAGTTATGATCTACAGAAACTGCTTCTCTGATAATCATCTGATGCCGTTGTTGTCTTTATTTGCACGTAATCAACAGAATCTAGCTTGTGTTCAACACTTGTGCGGATGCAGAAGACAAGGGGCTCAGCAGAGCTCTAAGAGGTTAACATATTCAGCATCACCAGGCACGGCTTTTCATTCACTCTCAAATGGAGCCGTGTGGGTGGCTACACAATGTGGGAAACTCTTTTCATTGAAGAATCTGAATATTTTGTAAGGAAGTGAATAGTTGCAAATAATCTTTTCTGTAACGCTGAAATAAAGAACAAATGAGCTATTCTCAGAAAATACTGAAGCATTATTGTCTTCAGTCATTTGACAGAGCTGTACAGAAAAAATATTCTAAACTTGACAGATTCATATCCTAATCTTTTGCTCCTTCAGCAGGAGACTGTGTAGTTTGTACAGAATCATGGAATGGTTTGGGTTGAAGGGACCTTGAAGATCTTCTAGTTCCACCTGCCGTGGGCAGGGACATCTTCAACTAGACCAGGTTGCTCAGAGCCCGTCCAACCTGCCCTTGAACGCTCCAGGGATGGGGGATCCACAGCTGTGCCAACCTCACCACCCTCAGGGGAAGAGTTTCTTCCTTAGATCTCATCTAAATGTCCTCTCTTTCAGTTTAAAGCCAGGACCCCGTGTTCTATCACTACGTGCCCTTGTAAAAACTCTCTCCAGCTTTCTTGTAGGTCCCCCGTAGGCTGCTAGAAGGTCTCCCTGAACCCCAAATCTCAGCTCATCTTCACAGCAGAGCTGCTCCAGCCATCGGAGCATCTTCATGGTCTCCTCTGGACTCGCTCCGACAGGTCCATGTCCTGCTTACGTAGGAGGCCCCAGAGCTGAACACAGAACACAGGTGGATCTCACCAGCACAGAGTAGAGGGTGAGAATCAATGAGTTAAAGCACTGCGTGGAAGTAAACATTTTGGGCAATACAACTGGATTTTAATTGTGTCAGATAGAACTATAATAGTCACCCCGTGGGCTGGACGTGTCCTCCAAAGCACGCAGCAGCCTCTGCCAACCCTTTGGCTTCCATGGAGGAGCTGCTGCAAGACACCCCTTGTCCAAGGCCCCATAGCTCTTCCTGTCGTGTCTGAGATGATGCTGTGGGTTTATGTCAAGACATTGGATATCTGTTGTTTGAAGATGCAGTTTTACTAGGAGGAAAAAAGATGTAGGAGTTTTTTCCCTGACTTATCTATTAAAAACGTCGCTGCCCACAGGGCCTAAGGCCGGGACCAGGCTTTAGGAGGCCCTAAGTCAGGATCCACAGCCTTGTATTTCCATCGGTGGTATTTAGCAGCGATGCTGCAGGGCTCAAGTGGTGCTTCCCCTGCAATCTGCAAACGTAAAGCTCTGCAGAAATTCAGGGCAGCTGCTGCAGCTCCGCGTGCATCTCTGTTCCCAAACAGATACAACTGGCAGTAAGGACGGAGGATCTCCAAGGCAAGCCTGAGTAGGTCAGCATTAGCCTTAACTCAACGTGATTAACTTTATCCATCTCCTGGTGTATTTCTTTCCAATCCACTCCAGTGCTTGATTTAATTTTCCTTTTATGTAAACTCAAAGATTTAGCTTCATTAGAATGATTGCAGGGATTCGCTGCATATGGCCTGTTGCTTTCTTGATCCCTCCGGGGTTTTCCTACCAACACTTCAGCCTGGTGAGGTTGGGGGTTGAAATTTAAGAAGTCGCTGACAGCAGGACACAATAGAGCCATCACGAAGAAGTTACGCAGAGAGGAAATTCAGTAGGAATCCTGCTTGGAAAAAGGAGCAGCAGGTTAGATCCCGCTGGGGATGCTCCTGGGTCCCTTGGGACAGCACACGCTCTGCTGGGGTCCACACTGGGGAGGCTGCGCCTGTTGCCCTGAGCATCAGCTGGTTTGGTACCATCAGTAATCTGTGGGTTTTAAGTTAAAAATTAGTTGTAATATTATTTTTGAATATATTTTCTAAAAACTGATGCGTGCGCTTATTCTAAACTGCTTGCCTTGCGAATCTGCAGAAGCAAATCTTGTGCTACATGAGCCTCGATTTGTTTTTACCTTTTGTAACGAGTTCAAAAACCAACCGCGATTGCTTTCAAATTTTAGGAGGTTGATATTGCATAGGCCATTTTAACCACCATTTCAAACTCATTTGCTTATCAGAAAAAAAGGACTTCTGGCTTTTTCCACAATATTAGATCTATCATATCAGAGTACTTTATTGAATATTTTATTGACCGTCTGCTTGCCCTATGCTAACCTGCCTGACATCCAGAGTTCCTGTCTCTCTGGAGATGCGATGTCAGCTCTCGTCAGGCAGCTGAGCGTGAATTTTCCCTTCGTATTTCCCGAGAATAAACTCCGTCCCAGCAGGCAGAGCCGGGCCTGCCGCATAGTGGGGACGGGGACGGCCGCCTCCGCAGCCCAGGCCTGGCTTTAAGGTGGTCTAAGCAAAGGTGTGCTCCACAGGACAAGTATTTTCCCTTCGGGGCTTGCATCAGCATTTTGTGTAATTTTGCTTTGCACAAATGTAAAGGTATCGAAGAGGAAAATTTCTTCCCCTGGCAAGTTAATTACTTGACTTCTCATAGAAGGAAAAGCTAAAAGGAAAGTACATCTTCTGCTGAAATTGGGCAGTCTGTCCAAGAAGATGCATTTGATTTACCGAGCAGTTGCATTTACAAGTGCATTTTAATAGTCTCAGTTAATTTTCCAAAATTTGATATGTTATTAATATTTCCTTTTACTTTCTGTATAGCATCTGTGTCTAAAATTCAAATGCTGTGTTTTCTTTCTTTCTACAAAACCAGAAGATATTGTTCTGTCGCTGTATGGTTTTATGACCATATAAACACTTTGCTTGCAAGGTCTTGCTTGCTGTTGGTTTTGAGAGCTCTGCACTAAACTGGCTCTCAATAATATGCCCGTGGGTTTTGCTGTGCTATGTGACATTTACTAAACAATTTTAATAGGAGGCAGGTATAAATCTTTCCAAATCCTGTAGCTGACATGATTGAGATGGTGGACAATTTCATTACGTGTGCTCCTTTGTATCTGATGATAGTTTGGCAGAGTGCTTATGGCGTCGCTTAGGAAGCGTCCAGGGGAAGGGAAAAGAGAACTTTGCTCAAAGCCATAAAATACTTTGGGCCACTTTTCGTGGTGTGTTATTTGAAAATACTGCATTTTTCAACAGGCTCTCAAAATATTTAGAAACAAGGGGTTTACTTCAAGAAATAAGGATTGGCACCAGAGCCTGCTGTGGGATGGCTTTTGAGTGGTAACTTCACCTGAGCTCTGCTGGTCTTGAAAAGCTCTCAGGAAGAAAACAAATTAACTACAGGTTATTGCTTTGTGGTTTTAAGCGTGTTTTCCTGGTTGTGGAGTTGAAGAGATGAGCAGAGTTGGTTCAGATGATGCTGCTGCGACTCCACCGTACGACGGATCGGCACCCACAGCAACGTGTCTTGAACTCAAACGCAATAAGAAAGGGAGGACATTTAACTTTGCTGTTGTGGCTCTGGAGCTCTGCGGGAAGTGGGGAACAGTGCTCGGGACGTACCCCTTAGCTTCACCTTTTTAATGCTGTTCTATTTTTCCAACGCCATGTCAAATGTTGTAAGTTAATTTATTTTCCTATTAGTTTTTGCTAATGACACTAAAACCTTTTTTAAAAGCTTTCCTAATTAACGATCTTCTCGCTCCCAAACAAAAACTAAATTGTCTGTGAGAAGTGCCGAAGTATTTTAAAACAACGGGCTGTTGGTAGGTTTTATTGCCTCATGAATTTAGGGTCAACACACCTATTATTTGCCAGAGTTAATTTGTGCCGGGTTATTGACTGTCTGGGTTGTTGGGGATATCTGACTCTTGTAAAAGTTACACTCATCTCAGGTTGTTGTAATTTTATTCTTTGTGCACTAGTTGCACGGTGCCTCAATATTTAGCTCATAAAAGAAGGGAAACAGTTGTACAAAGGCTGGTATTTAAGTTCAGGTTCATGAGATGAGGGGAAATAAGACTCATTATTCTTTCTTTCTAACACTGATTTGTTTTAACTTGAGATAAGGAGCGGGAAAAGGCAGCTCTCTGAAATCACAAGATGTGTAAAAATGTACAAGACACGTAGGATTTGCAAAAGCGCCTAATTAGGCTTTTTGGATGGCTCCGAGCTCGGTGCTCGTCCAGCGAGGTGAAGTCAGGCCAGTTGCAACGAGCTCAGCGGCACTGAAATAACGCGGCCAACGCCAACTCCCTGCAGGAAAGTTGAAGAGCATAGTTTCGTGTAATAACTCTGTGTACGTCAAGGTGGAAATATACCCCTTGGACTCTCCAAACTGGAGGCACAACAGATAGTAAAACTAGCTGTTGGTTTTAAAAATTTCATAAGGAGCCTTCTGTGTTTGAATTCAGGAGTAAATTGCAGGCCCGTAGAATTGTTGCTTCTGTTTTTCCCAGCGTTCGCTTCCATGGCGAATCTGAGCCGTGTGTTCTTGTGGGGCAAAATGCTGGCTGGACAAAACCATGGTCCTTTTCCATAAACCGGCCTTCGAATACGCACCGGCGGAGCCGAGTCCCTTGCTGTGTCACACGCCGCTCCAGCCGCGGTCGATAAGCGGGTCCGCAGCAGAATCCACATTTGCACCAGTAAGTCATGACCTGCGATGTGGGCATTGGAAAATATCCAACTGTTCCGCAGGGCACACTGGGAGATGGGGCATTTCTGCGTAGGGATCTCAGAAGAGCTGTGAGCTCGATTATGTTGTCCTGGTATTTTCCTGATCAGATTTTTTAATGTGCCAAAATATACTATTGCTAGTTTGGATATAAGTAGTGCTTTTCTAGAATTAACCTTCGCCTCATTCTGCGCTGACAGAAACAAAAAGGGTTCCTAAGCATGTTCTGTCTTCTGTAAATCCAGGGTATGCGTGACAGCAACTTGTTCTCTAAGACAATTTGTACAGTCACTTCGTATTAAAAAGCAGACAAATATTCTGACCTGTGAAGCCGGGGCTGCTGAGCAGATGACAGTCTCATTCTTCGCTTCGTTTCCAGCGAGCTCTGGCTCTCTGCAGTGGATATTTCTTGCATAAGAAGGGGGAAGCATCTGATACTGGTTTAAGACAGTGAGCCTTGGAGTTCCACTGACTGCCACAGCGCGTCTGAGGACAGCATGGAAGGAACTAGAGCATCTGTGATTGTGTTGCATTTATCCGAGATGCACACGATCTGTCGTGGTTGCTTTATAAATAACTGCCCCAATCCTTCCTGAATTATTTTTGCTAGTTTTTAGTGGGTGTATAGCTTTTAAAACTGGAAACCCAAAAGCTGGCTCTGCTCATTTTCTCATGAAATTGTAGCCAGAGCAGTAAATTCATAGCTAAGCGCTTACTCATTGGCTACTGTATTATAAATAACTCTTCACCTTGGCCCTGTTTCTGCAGCCATTATTCACTGTGAGCAGTACTTACTCATGAGCACAGAGAAGTAAATGATTCCGCTCTCGTTCGTGGCGGTTTTAGTGCCCTGGCACATCAGGGAGTTTGTTTCAAACCAGCGCCGCTCTCCTGCAGGAGAAGCAGCACATTTTCTCGCCTGAGAGGACTGTATTTGCAAAAACTACCCCAAGGAACAGCTACCAGCTTGGTAATCTCAAAAGGCAAAGCAGAGGAGAGTGGGGAGGTGACTACAGGTATACGTATGGGATATTGGGAAGCGTATATGCCTAAAAGTGTTGTTGTGGTTTATCCCTGGGCTTTGTCCAAAGCGCAAAGCCAGGAGAAGCGTCACCTTCCTCCCGTCTCCTCGCCATTACCCGGCTGTGCTTTCCAAGTGTAAATTAACTTAAAGGTTCAAAGCTTTTGGGAAAGATTCCAGCCCGAAGGTCATCTTTTCTGGGTGGTTTATTGGCTGGCCTGTGTTTGCCCACATCTCCAGTGTTTACCAGCTGAGGGAGTTTATGAAATTTTGATGTCGGAATTAGGTTGTTGCTCATCTTGTACCTTCCTGCTCATATTATTGACAGTACCACTGAACTGCTGGAGGCAGATAGCATCTCGGCGATCGCTCTGCTCTTTCAGCTCTCCACTGCTGACAACATCAGAAGTGTTTTAACAGGGTTTTAATGGGCAGCCTCTGCGGCTCCTTGGAGGGTTGCAAATAGCTGCTGTGAAAAACCTTTTCTGCCGCTCTGAGCTGACGTGCCCTCCTTTTCGCATCCAGCTGCCGCTTGTTTGCGCGGCTGCGGCGCTGGCGACGAGCGCTGCCGATTTGGGCGAGTTCTGCAAGTTTCTGGGTCTTTGGGGTGAGCTGTGAATATAGCAGGACGGTTGTGAAACCACCAGGGTGAGACGGTAACAAAAACCGCGCTCAGAAATCCCGTGTTCTCCTCCTCTTGCAAAGAGCAACCGTACAAGTGACGCTAATGTGCAACATGGAGCTTTCTTCTGTTTGTTGCTCACAACGTGTTCCCGATGATAACCCAGAGCAAGAGTTAATGATTTTGGAGAAAACAGCCTTTATTTTTTAGCCGAAAAACAACAAAAAAGGATATAATAAATCCCTATTTCTCAAGACAAAGCGTTAATTTGGTAGGAGCGGTTTCTAGCTGACTGGTTGCCTTGCTCTGCTTGTTACCAGCAATGAGGCTCTGAGCGCAGCTTGGGCTATGGAAAAGATTTCCCCTCCTCGTTTTGCTTAATATAACTATAATGTGTCCTTTATCACACTTCAACTTGAGTAATCCCAGTTGAGAAACAGTGCGTAATACCCCTGGGAAAAAGCACTGGAGACGTACATTATAAAAAACATACAGACGGAGCTCAAAAGATCCACTGACATGTAAATTGAATTAAAAAATTATATGTTTTCAATGAGGGCTTGTGTCTTGGATTTACCAGTTTCCATGACTTCTTCAGAAAAAGTGTTTCTTTTAGCATTCTTGGTGGAAAACACGCCGAGGGATGTTACAGTCCCCCAAAGGGTATCTATCTTGGGTCAAAAATAGGTACACTTGAAATAAGTAGGAAAAAGAGCCACTTTGCTGGTTTGTTTTATTTCTGCCCTCTTAAAGAAAGTTGAGCTTTGCAGAAACCAGCATTGCATGAAGAAGCGTGTCCTGGCTCAGTGAATGAGCCTCCTTTGCGTGTGCAAATGTAAGGTATTTCAGGTCTTTCCATAAAATGCATGTGAGATTGGGTAAAATAGCCCAAGAGGCAAGTGGGTGAGCAGAGGAGAGCCCGTGGCCAGCAGAGAGGCAGCCTAGATATAGGGATCTTTATATAAAAAAGGATTCTGGCTTAAATTAGAGAATCACCAAATTTTATCGGAACTCTTTTGAATTGCTCCACCTGCTGCATGTTTAAAGGAAGAAATCCCAGCACCCAAACCAGCGTGGCAGGGCTGCTGCAGCTGTTTTGCGGGGGGAAAAGGCACAAATCTGCTAATCCAGAGTGTCCTCGATGTCCTCGGTCTGAAATCCAAAGCGAAAAGTCCAACTTGAATCTCGTGGCTGCTAAAACTTGAAAGGAAAGTCTAGAGGTCTTTGAAATTTGCCAAGATTAAATGCTTTTCCCGACTCTGTTCTCCCATCTACTCTGCTTTCAACAAACCCGATCACGGGCTGAACTGCTTAAATATCCCTGTATTATAAAAGCTACTTGTGCTTAATACCCATTATTTCAGTTTTTAATGCAGTAAAGGCAGTGGCTTTTGTGGCGCTTTATTAAGTGCAAAGCAGCTGTTCAAAGGACCAAATCCTTGGGTTACGGGAGAGAGGAAAACCCCTTGTTTGTGGCATTTCAGCCCCTCGGTACATGGAGCAGAATTCTGCCTTTCCCACTTTTGCTGCCTCTGCCGTGAGCTGCAGCGCTCGAAACCGCTGTGGCTTTTGTTTCTCTGACTTAATTAATAATGATAATTCATCAGTAGCTGCTGCTTTTCAGAGTGGTTTTCCCTGAGTCAGCTTACTGGGGAGGAGGGTCATTATAAATTATAATTAGCAACAAAAAAAATAATAACAGAATAAAGCCTCTGGTGTGGTGGACTTCCCTTAACACAACGTCTCAGCCTAGTTTATTTGTAGAAACTTATAGGCTAAGTGCTGTAATCTAGTTTATGTACTTGGGTCAATGTATGACATGGAAAACAGGGTTTGAAGGTTTTTATGAGCAAGAGGGGTTACCCGTTTTAAATTCCAGGAGTTATTATCAAAACGGAGATCTCTAAGGTGGACTAACCTTGTGTTTGGAATTACAGAATTAGCAGTATTTGTTTGGCAGAGCTTTGTGACCAGCTAAACCTTCACTGCATCCGTAGTGTATCTATACATTCTGTACCACCCTGGTTAGACACGGCTGCTTGTACTCTTGGGTTTGAGCTCGATCCAGGGGAGAAAAGGGAGCGAGTGCTGGTTTAAGTTCGTTATTATGCATATTGTTTGTCACCTTGGTTGGTTCGGGTGATGCTTTCAGGTTAGTCGTGCGTTAGTGTTGCGCCTTAGGCAAGATTGTTTACCGCTTCACTGTTCGTGTTGTTGCGCTTGCTTTTATGTTCGCTTCTATGCCGTAGTTTTGCTCTGCCAATTTGGATATAATTGTATGAAACTTTGCTTCTGGTTTTATCCTGTGACTTTTTCTTCCCAGAGCCGCCCTTTGCCATGCAGAAAGACGCTTGTGTGAATAAAAGGCGTTGGACCAGCCTCGTTATTACCGGGTTTCCCATTAACAAAAATGGTATCTTTTTAGTCTTGTGTCTTAACATGTTGGAAACGAGGTCAAAACTATTTAGAAATCGGAGCCACGTTCATTCAAAAGGGTGAATTTTGTGTAGTTATGTGTCTTCATCTGGGTGCATTATGTGATTTCAGTGAGGGTGGAACGAGCTGCTTATCTGAGCAGGTTTGGACCATAGCAAGATTTAGAGGCCGCCTGCATTGCTGCAGCTTTCTGATCCTTTAGCATCAGGGAACAGAAAACACTGACAGTTGCCCAGGTTGTGTCACTGCTTTAATTCTTTCTGTCTCCTTTATTTCCATGAAGCTCATAAGGAGGGAGGTTCCCCAAGCGTTCGTGCCCAGCTTTGCCCTTTTCCTCCGAGATCTAAAGGCGATGGGGCCGACAGGACAGACGGACACTGGGACAGCTGGTACTACTTCTGGGGCTCAGCAGGAAGATTTCAGCTGTCTGTTACTGCTGCTCTATCAGCATGGGCAGGATGCAGATATAAGCTAAATGTATTTTTAGCCCCTATGTCTGGGGATGGACAAGGTGCTGCACAGCCCATAGAGAGCACTTCTTTGCTTCAGGGTTGAAGAGTTTCCCTAAGACTCTGCGTGCAGTAATTTCTAAAATTGCTCGTATAGCATGCGGTGCATCACGCAAGCTGTGTGGGTATATAAATACAGATTCATCCTGGGCACAGCACCCATCGCCCATGGTGCAGGGTGCCCAGGCGAAGGCCGTGCTGAGGCAGAAGAATCATGGAATGACCTGAGTTGCAAGGGCAGAAAGCTGACACACTGGTTTGTGCTTTGTTATATCCCTTTGTATTTATGACCTCATGCTGGAGGGTATTAAATGTATAAAATATGTATGTTCAAATGATGTATTTGGATCTTAAGCTCACTCCACCGTTAATGTGCTTTAAGAGTTTTCATGACAGTGTGCTTAGGTGGGAGCAAACTAGGGCTGAGGACACGTGTGGGGCAGCTGGATCTGGGGTGCAGGAGGACTCGGGTTCTCTGGGCGGGTTTGGCACTGCCAGCGGTTCTGCCTCCAACTGGAGCTGAGCTGGGCCAGCCAGGTACAGAATACAGGTGTCAGCAGATATTTGACTGATGCTTCTGGCTGTGCCAGAGGAGCTGGTGTCCCCACCGGCGTCCCCAACCGGCCCCGAGCGGGCGCTGCTGCGTGTTCTTCAGACACCCAGCGACTCATCCTGCAAATATTTGTAGTCACATGCTGCCGAGTCTTTTAAGCAAATTTTGTTTAAGAAGCAGTGGGCTGAAAGCTATCAAAGCTTAGTTTTGTTCCTGTAAATCTTGGAATATTCGTCATAGGTTAGCGGGGATGAGGGTGGTCATGTGCGGCAAAGCCACACTGCTGGGCTCTTGTGCCCAGCAATTCCGAGGGAGATGGGAATCGTCTCCTTTACGTTCGTTACTGCGTCTTCCTTTATTTCCAAGTGCTGAGGTCTGGCAGACTCAGAACTAACCAGATCGTTTCTAAAATGCAATATTTACCCCATGCCGCTTATTACATGTCAGCATCCTCAGTGACAGAGTTGGTTCCACCGGTGCTTCTGCGCTTTAATGTTACCTCTTATGTTCATGTTTGTTCTAACAGAGTGGCCGCTAGCACAGACGACCTGAACTTGTATCACCCGCAAACTGACAGCGCTGGAGCCACCAGTTTGTCATTATCCCTGCTAGTGTATCTGATTTAATTTTGCAACAGTGGATTAATTCTTAAAATTGCAGTGCTTTTTGCTCCTTAATGGTCAGTAAATGATTCCGGGGGTGGGGGGGGAGTGGAATTCATCAGTTTTGTAGTCATTTTAATTCTTCTAGTTTTAAGTTGTTCTATAAATATGTCTTTATGGATGTAGTTTTACTAGCTTAAAAACATCTAATTGAAAACAGTTGCTTAAATCTCTTTGGATCAAGAAGGCAGTAATAAGCAAAGAGAGTATCTTATCCCTCCAATCCAGAAACGCTTAGTGACTGGGATACCGGGTGCATGTGTAATCAGCTTCTTGTTTCATCTCAAAACCTCGGCTCTTTTGGTGTGATTTAGTGCTCCACCAGCCGCGTGGGCTTTTCTTGTCTCTGAGATTATCAACTAGTGAAACAAAATATGAACCACAATGGCATAACATACAAAAATATTTTTTAAACTATTTAATTAGTTTATGCCATCTCATGTGTGTAACGTGTTCTGGAGCGGCCCTGGGCTTGCGAGGAGAAAAGCAGTACATTTGCCTTCTTGTAAATGATGTTTTGTTGTGTGTTATGTAATGTTATTCTTATGACTTAACGTTTGCATCAGGCAGGACCGATCCGTGCTGGTTTGTGAGGTTCCCAACAGACGAACCCGCAGCTCTGAGATCAGCCCGTGCGTTCACCTTTTGACACTGCTCGTGATTCCAAAACCAATGAGCTCCGAGGGATGAAAACTGGGATAATATGTAGCTTTGCTTTCCGAAATAGCTCAATTCTGTGGGTTCGGGTTTGGCCGGGGGTTGTTTTTGTGATTTGGGTTTGGTTCTTTGTCTACTGTTTGTTTCATGTCAGAAATTTAGGTCTTTTCTAGTTTGAGATGTAATGAGTGTAGATCCCGTGCATCATAGTGAGATACTTTGGTTATCTGGAACACTCTAGATTATGTTGGTAATACACTTAAACAAAAGCTATTGATGACCGCTCTGTTGGCCCTTTTTTAAAGGCTTTGAAATGTGGTCCCGTTTTCCCAAGGGATCCTCAGGAAGCGCTCTACCAGACCTCCAAGGTCTGTAAGTGATACCCGGCTCATTTCCGAGCTGGGTAGCCAGGCAAAGACGGGGTGCAAACCCACACGCTTCATAAACCAGGTTTCCTTACGTGATCTGCAGCGCTCATTCTTTAAACGGCTGTGTTCGCATTGTCAGGTATCACATCTCATTAGGAGCCATCATTAATGAAGGTGGCGATTTCACAAATTTAACCGTGCCCTAGATTGCATCTTAATGCTTCAACAGGCAAACTGTAACATGGACTTCATGGGAAAGCTACAGCGCTTAGAAAGTCTCGTTGTTTTCCTTTTTTATTCGTTTTTCTTTCTAAACGTTAAGTAATTTCTTGTGGCTTTATTAATGGGAAGCATTAGAAGGTTGCGCTGGCATTGCGCCTGGGCCAGGGCCGGTGGCACAGGCACCAAGGAGCACACGCTCGCCGGCTACAGCATCTTCTTCTTTGTTCAGGACTTAAAAGGCAGCGAGAGTTCAACCACTGAAATCCCCTTTCCGAGTCTTTTTGGTAAGCAAGTAGCACTTCACACAAGCCCATTGTTAAAAATCACTTGCTCTTTGGTGGTTTCAGAAATGCGTAAGCGTATTCTGTCCATCTAAAAGCCGTCGGTTACAAAAAATAATCAGCCGTCCTTTTTTTTTTTGCTCTTGTACATTTGTGTCATTCTGTGAATCAGAAGCGTTTGATGTGCTGAGGGCAATGTGCTTTGCTTTCGGGATTCCTGAGTTCCACTGAGACCCTGGGGCACAGTCGGTTCGGGGGACCCGAGGTGACCTGTGAGCGGGGGCTGCTCGTCCTGCCGCTGCCGAGCAGGAGCAGCAGAAAGAGAAATCGAAATGCGGTGTCCAGATACAACGTGACGATGCTTTAATCCAAAGAGAAGAGCGGTGTTTTTATACTCGTCGACCTCTTGAACACGCAGTCAGACATTAATTATTTCTCATAGCTGTCCGCTGAGAGGAGGGGGGGCGGTTTGCTCGGTTGTAAGTGAAAAATCTGACCCAGGAAAGAAAGTAAAATAAGGTGACTTTCCAGAATTCAAAGCAAGCGGGATGAGAGCTGAAGAGTCTTTGAATGCTGAGCTCTCCCTGCAGAAAAAGGAGTCTATTTTTTGCAGGTTGTTTTGCTGATGACAACACGCTGCCTCGGTTGTGCACCGGCCTTTCTGTTCTGGACTTCAAATAAGTGTTAGTTTTTCTCCTAAATCCCGATGATTGACTCGCTATAAACACGCTGACAATCTCAGAAATAACGCTGAGAGATCTGCTCCCTGTGTGTGTCCAGCAGAAAGACGTTCGCGTTGCATTTGAGCAGCCGGGCTGCTGTCTTGAAATGAAGAATCTTTACGGTCCTTGTCTTGTAGTTGGGTTAATTTTTAAAATGTAGGGTATTTTCGGCTCTCCTGGAGGTGAAGTGTGGGTCTCTTCCCTCCCCCAGATGGGAAGGGGCAACTGGCTGGTTCTGCGCTGTGCAATTTCCACTTATTTTAAATGCTTTTGAGCCTGGGGAGGGGGCTCTGCCACTTGGTTTTCTGTGCTTCCAGACAGATGTTTTTCCACTGGACTATCTGTTTCTGCTATAGGTGCGCGTCTTCCGAACAAATTCCATTGCCAGTGTCGTAAAGTTAGTTGCCTTTTCAGTTATGCCAAAGATTCCTTCTTTTCCTAGCACAGTAGGTTAGAAACGTGTTAAAGCTCATGGTAAAGTAATTTATGAAGGGCAGATGGAGTTCAAAAGGTTCAAATATACACGTTCAGTGCCAGCATCGTTTGGATCTTCACACCTCCGTGTCCCAATAGAGAAACTGGATACTGAGGTTTTACAGGTTTTACAGTAAAAACTGAGCCCTCCAGAACTTTTAGTAACTAATGGATTTTGCAGAAGTGATTTGACTACCCTGGATGTCCATTAGCTGGTTTGCTTTTATGTCTTTGCTGGAAACCTAAATGGCTTTGACTTGCACTTTTTTCACTAGTTCTGTGTTTGCGAGGGATGTCTTTTGTGCTGCAGTAGCCGGTAGGGAAAGAATAACGTACTCAAACATTATAGGAGCGTTTAATCATGGTATGGCCCATCTAGAATTGAAACTGTGTGTTGTCGAAGTTTCCGTGTGCAGCACAGCAATCCCAAGCTGACTACACGCAGCTTTAATCTCCTGACTCGTGAATTCATTCTTGTTCCGTGTGGCTTTGGTGGTGTTAAAATTTAATCCTCGGCAGTTACATTGTATTAAGTCTTTATTTCTCTCCTTTCCTTGCGTGTCCTACTTTATTACTGGCAAAGGATTTTGAAATTTCTGGAAAATCTGTGTTTTCTAGTATGGGGATGATTGATAAGATACCGTTCTACCAAGGGGGTAGTTTAACAAAGTTTCATCTCGTCTTTGAGCTGCCAGATAAGTAGCAAAATGAATCCCCTGTGATCTACTGTTCCTATTGGGGGTGCACGTCCCTCAAAATAGCTCCCTGATGTAAAATAGTTCTTCATCCGGTTCTGTTCGTCATGTGTCACTCATGGTGGTTTTACCTCTGTCACGTCACTAACGAGAATGACGCTTGTGCGCTAATACGAAGAGCAACGGGTGCCATTTTCTGTATTGCAGAATGGTACAGAATAAGCGTAAAACCACATTAAACCTGAAGATTTTGGTTGCCATTCCTCCCTGGTTTCAGTGGTATGTGACAGTTTTGGAAAATGGAAAAGCGATGGGGAAGGAGCTGGTGCGGCTTATTTTTGGGGTGGAAAATCTAATCTTTCCGAGACCATTTCTCTTGGGTACAAGTCTGAGGGCTGATTTTTATTGGGAGATTGGCGTGAAACCCATAGCACTTAAGAGGATAAAGGCCTTTGTCTCCAAAATGTACCTTTTTTTGTGAACTATAAAGGCAGTGGAACCATAAATGGTCTTAGGTATATAACATTAAGATCCAGCCCTGTAATCCTTTCTCAAGTAAAAATGTTATAGATCCACTTTATTGATTCATATCTTTTTTCCACGTATTTTAGGAGATTCACTTAAAAAAAAAAAAAAGGAAATCTTCATATTTAACTAATGATTAAAGAATTAATAATAATAATTATAATAATTAGGCAGAATGACGTCGTCTTCTGGTTCCTCCGTAGGCCGCATTTAATTTCTGGTGGAGCATGGGAGACTATAAAAGGGAATAGATGTGTTCAGTGTTCAGTTTACAGGCAATGGGACAAGAGAAACAAAATCAAGAGAAGGAGTTGAAAGGAATGAAAATACAGGATTTATTCAGTAAGTAAATTAGGAATTACATCAGATAAATAGATGAAAACAAGAGCAGATCCCTGACTAAAGCAAGTTGTGCTGGCACCACTGACTCCAAATCAATTTACACGAGCTCAGGGTCTGGACAGACTGGCTGAGCTGAGACCAGAGACTAATTTTTTAATCTGGACTTCCTTGCTTTGTATGCTTAAATTTGACATTTTCTAACATCCTGAATTAATACGCAACAAAACCAGAGTTGACACAGGTACTCACAGGAGAGAAACGTCTGTCTGGTGCTCAGTGATCTTTGATGTCAGCGGATCGCAGCTGTTAGTTTATCAGTCATAATGAACATTTATATGGCTACTTTTATCTCAGATGGAGTAGATATTCTGGCTGATGAGTATTGACATGATTGAAGTGAGATTACATAGATTTTAATCAGTTGAGGTTCTGGCTCGGTATATGCAGTTGTAATTTGCTTTGTTCCACCTTAACGCGTTAGATTTCTTGCAACTATATTAAGGATTTAGGGGAACCATATGTATTTGAAGAATATTTGAATACTTTGATATGTGTCTATCCAAGCTGCCCAGCGCAAGCAGCGCACTTTCTGTTTTCCAACAAGAACCATGGCCTCTGACATTTTAGAAGTCGGTTTTACCCCTCAGGATAAAGTCGTTGGCATTAAGCTCTGGGGAAGGCGGCACCTTCCGAACAACCTTGTGCCTGGATTCCTGAGCTCCCTTCCATTCCTTAAATGACTCGTTTTGACGGTCAGTTTGTTGGCCCAACACAGAAACGCTTCCATTCGGATGTAAAATTCGGAGCAAACAAGGTGCGGGGTGCGTTTTGTGTCCGCGGCGCTCGGCTCCGGCTGCGTTAGACCGCGCCAGCATCGCCGGCATGGGAGCGAGGGGCAGCGGTTTGGGAATTGCTCCCAGCTGGAGGAGCAACGATTTCCAAGCAAGCTGGGTGGCTCTCCAGCCGCTCTTCTCCGTCGAAATGAGCTAAAATCCATAGAAATTGTTGCTTTGACAAATAAGCTAATGAGCCACTCAAGTTGCTTTATGTATTGAATGTCGTTGCTTGACAGTTATTATTATTTTCTAATTATATTAAGTTATAAATTATTAACAAGTGTTTAATTTCAGTCCAAACAGATCCAACCAGGGGGATTTGTACGGTTATGAATTGCAGCAAAACACAAAATTGTTGAGCTTTTAGTATACGCAAACTTGGAGACCCCGGTTATTTCTCCCTCTTTCAACAGCCAGTCATGAAACTTTCTCGACCTTTTCACCTTTAAACTTGATTTGAACTTGGAAAGAAGACTTGTGAATTGTGGAGAGGGAAAAAAAGAGGGGAAAAGGGTGGGGGCTGGTGGGGAGAAGGTCTGATTATATGTTACCGTAACAGTAATACTAGCAAAATAATCCTCCTCTTGTGCATGAGTGTCTGCTACTGCAGGCTGCGGGGTAATAAGCTCACATGACGTGCCTGGAGGCTAATGCTGCCCTATGCTTTTTTTCTTTGCCTTTTTTTTTTCTTCCTGTACATATTTAAACAAAGGCTGATTATCCAAACAAGAATTTGGACTGCATCAGCTGGACCGCTTAAATTATAGTTAGTAAAACTTGGCGCCTTCGGAGCTTGGAATGCTACAATTACAGCTGGATCCTCGTTTGTTAGGCAGCCTTACAAAATAATAAAAGTGGAGATTTTTATCTTTATAGGACATAGCTTAACTCTTTGAATACGGAGAACTAAGTGCCAAATATTACAGTTACTGTTTAGACATACTATTTGGGGCCAATAAATGCAATTAAACGGTTGTCTGTGTGCTCTGGGATGGATGGTGGGGAGCTCGGGCATTCCTTGTCCCACAGGATTCCTCTGACATAAGGAACAAGAACACAACAAGCAGTTTGTTGGTTGATCTCCCTTGTCTTGCTGCTGTTTTCTAGACAGTATTCCTGTGTCTTTATTTGAATTTCTCGTCTTTTTGTATTTCCTGTTGCTATGAAGAACTATGTTGCTGTGTGTCCGTGTAGGATCTAGATGGGCCATGGAGTTGGTCTGGTTTCCACCTCTCAGATGAGCAGGTAAACTGGCCAATTCTATTTTCAAATCATTAGTAAACTGTTCATTAAACCCCCTGGGCCTGCTCTGGGTCGGTGGCCGGGGATGGACGGGCAGAAGTTACATTTCACATTCCCAGACTTCTGTTGACCATTGACCATTCCAGCCTTGTTTTCTTGGTGACTTGTTTTCCCCTCTCTCATCCTACAGAGAGGGAATGGCTTTGATTAATCACTTGCAAAGCCAAACTTTGGCTTTCTGGTTGTGTAATATACAGCTCTGGTTGCCAATCAGAAAAACTAAAGCTCTTTTCCTAAAATTAAGCAGAGAGTCCTTATCATTAACCTCGAACAAATCAATGCCTTTGCATTAGTTCACATGGAGCAGGGCCAGTTTGCAGCTCTCCCCGATCTGCGCAGGGTTCTTTTTGTGCTCAGGTTTATCTCAGCTTCTTTTTTAAGGAAGCATTTATTGTTTGCATTTTCTGAAAACCTCCTTGAGTAATAATGATTGAAACTTAAGCAATCAAGACTATCCGGAATATTCGCAAGAGCCCACCAGCTAGAGAATGTTCACCAGGCTATACCGGGAGTTTATCTTTTGCACAGTACAAAAGCCAGCGTTCATTAAAGCGTGAAAAATGTGTTCCCTTGATTGTGACAGTTTTACCGTGCTTCAGTGTACTTCTTGTCTCAGTAATGGCAGATAGTATGGATAATAAGTAATTGCTGCAATTGAGATACCGTGGGAGTTGTGAGAGCAAAGAGCAGGTATTTCTGAATGGAAGCACGTTGGTTTTCTCACATTGAAAACTGGGAGGTTAAAGATTTTTAATCAAGATAAACTTGCAGATTCATAAGGTGCAACTTGGTCTGGGAGAAATGATACCAACTGGAAATAAGAGAGACCTAAGGAGAAATTGTGAGTTAATGTTTACTTTTTTATTACTACTTTAATTGAATGACTTTATGACGTGACCTTTTAAATGGTAGCTATTTTTAAAAGGAATATTTGTGTGCCGCAGGCCCCCGGGGAGCCGTGGTGGGTGCAGCACCTATGGGTCCTGCCCTCCCGGCACCCGGAGCTCGGCACGGAACCCAACACGAGGGAATTACAGCCAAATACGCCAAGTTTTCCAGGGTTGAGGCTCAAGGGAGAACTTCTCTCTTGGTCCCAGAACATCAGGTAGAGATGCTTTCCATAAAACTCCTGAGTGTCATTGGGGACCATTGAGCCCGCAGGAGGTGACACTGGAGGAGGAGGAACCAAAACCTGGGTTCTGAGGGCAAATGTTCAGATTTTGTCTCTTTTGGAGGTTTCTGCCCTGTGTGTGGAGGGGATCAAGGGTTCCTTCTCCCAGCGGTGGGAAGGAGTGTGGTTCTTGCTCTGGGTTCCCCCCCTCAAGCTTTTGGCTCCATTCTTACCTGTGCCATTGAGAAGCAGGAATGCCCCAATTACACTTTTGCATGAAATATTTAATTTCAAGCAACAGCATTTGGTTTCTGGCCAGAAGAAATCCTTTATTTATTACATCTGCTGTCCTTGCTTTCTTTTTCCATTATTGAATAGACGCAGCTTATGCCACAGTGAGATGATTGAAGTTGTGCTTTGTTGATTTAAGGGACCCGGTTTTACAACTGAGATACAAATGTCTGTAGTACCTGGAATACCCATCAAGAAAATACTGGTAGTAAAATAGAAGATAAAGGTTAGCTGATCCATCTAGGTATTGCAGACGAGATGAGCACCTGGGTGTTGACAGAGGGAACCTAAAACCTTAGAACCTGTCTGCAGACAGCCCGAGTGTGTTTTCAGCTGCCAAGAGAAGTCAACAGGAATGGTCGGATAAATGAGAGCGAGAGACCATTTCAGCAGCCTTGCTTTCCAAATATTTTCTGAAACACTAATTAAGAAACAGTCTTGGATCAAGCTCCAGGTAGCCAATATTGTATTCCAGAATTATTCCTCCTCTTAATTTTTCTCATCTGTGGTCTTACCCGATTCACCTTTTTCTCTCATCCTCTGTTTGGTAGATTTATTCCTGATGAGCAAGGGAGCGAAGGAGAAGGAGGGAGGGCAGGAGGTGCCATTGCAGGGCTCTTTCTGAACCACAGTCCTTACCCTCTTTTCTTTTTCTTTCTTGCATCATGGATTTATTGTAAGTTATTATGCACTTTAACCTTAAAACAGTTTGGATTGAATCACAGAGAATGAAAAGTAGAAAGTTCGTGGTCACAGAATCACAGATCACAGAATGTCAGGGATTGGAAGGGACCTCTAAAGCTCATCCAGTCCAATCCGCCCATGGAGCAGGAACACCCAGATGAGGTTACACAGGAAGGTGTCCAGGCGGGTCTTGAATGCCTCCAGAGTAGGAGACTCATGAGTCGTATTCGCCGTGAGGAAAAGAGATGCTGTCCCTTCTAACCCAATGAGCCGTAGCTGCTGTGGGACACCATGGGCCGAGCTCCCTGTCACAGACACTCTTAGGCTGTTTCCTGTAGAGACTGTTTTAAATCCGTCATGGCAGTCAACAAATCAAACCTTTCGCAAAAACGCCCATTATTTAAGCAGAAAGAAAGAATAGATTTTGGACTATTTAATCGCTGAGGCTGTTGCTACCGGAGACATTCTTGATGCTCCACATGCTTTATAACCAGCAGGATTATGTTCAATTTATTTAATTTTAATATTATGTATTATAAAATTATTTCCTGGAGTGTACAAGAGCCAGTTAAAGAGTTGCATTTTCATCTGTGATTTGATTTCTCAGGGATGGTTGATACGCACACAAGAAGAGCTGTAGGCTTGTGAAGGTGACAGGGGTGCTAATGGTTTGGGTTTTGTTTAAATCTGACTTCTCAGTACAGTCGTAGTCTTGGGTGAACGAAACAGCAGCCAAGTCTGTTGGTTCTTGTGGGTTGATTGTTGTCTTAAGCTTAATTAAAGTAGCTTTTGCTTAAAAAGAATGGGAAAAATTCAATTTAAATGTAGATATCTATGGTAACTCAGTAATACATTTTTCCTCTCATGAGTTGTGTTCGGAGTGGAGGTTTACATAGATGGCCATAGCCGAAAATAATGAGGAAATTCTATTTATGCCACAAGTTGAGAATTCCCATCACTGGCAAATCTTAATTTACTTCTTCATCTGATTTCTGATGGGAAAACATCTAATTGCTTTTGTACTGGAAATAAAGTTGATTGAACTCTGAATTTTTCCAGTGCCTCGAAAGGTTATTTCCCAAGCAGTGCTCTTTACAAACCGCTGCGGGGGGTTCAATCTATCTTCTTTCAGCAGATAAATGTTGAGTGTTAATATACATAGGGAAATATAGACTCTCATTACTAATTTGCATTTGGCTATATCGATAGGTAGAACATCTGACTTCCCAGCCACAACGGGGCACCGAGAGCAAACCCAGCACGGAAAGGCCAAAAATCAGGGAAATTCAGTGTAACCCTTATTTAGATCAGATTTTTACCAAAAGTAGCTGGATTCTAAGTTCATTTAAAGAACTAATATTCTGGATCCTCATGTTTTTATAGTGAGGGGATGTTGTAAAGGAGTTGTTTATAACGGAGTTTATCTTAGGCTCGAGCCGTTAGCCGGCCTAACCTCAGGAACGGTCTGAAAAAGCCTTACAGTGATGGTAGCTTAAGGAAGGGGACCAGGGTGGGGGAGAAAACCTAATAAAAATAGCTGAGATCATTCAACAGTTATCAAGAAACAGATACTGCAGTTTTATAACAGAGAGCACTAAAAGTATATGCACTCTTAAAAGGCAATTAAAATGTATACTCCAAAACTATAAAACATTTTCTTTTCATCTGGAACATTGAGGGCAGATTACAACACATTAATAACGTTTTGTTTAGAGTTCAGTTTCTGATGGCTTCCAAATGCAGTCTGTGTAGATTAACCAGAAGGAGTCCAGTTCTCTTTTAAGAGAGCTTGTAAAGGAAAGCAATGTGGTAAGATTGTTATGAAAAGCTAGTGTATTTAGGAAATAGCACTTAGCAGGGTCTCTCTGAATGGCTGCCAGGTCAGGAAGCTGAAGTGCAAGGCTTGGCCCCGGTTCAGGCCCCCCAGTCCCGGCTCCTTGACCACACAGTACGTCAGGAACATGTCGGCCCGGAGCTCCACCACGCCTTTTTCACATAACCCGGGGCTCCGGGGGAGGGAGGCACGCGGGGGCCGAGGGAACAGGCTGCTTTTTAAAATAGAAATGGATAAATTTACAAAAAAAGCCTGGGAATGGAGCGGTGGCCGGGTCCCGGTGGCCGTGTGGGCTCTGGCTGGCGGCGCAGGGAGGGGAGGGCTCGTCCTCTTGCCTTCCTGCAGGCCCTGTGTGAGCTGAGCCTCTCCGGAAAGGAGCCGAGGAGCACGAGGGTGTTGTCCCAGCGAGATCCTGTGAAACCCAGGCTGGGGCTGGGTGGCACGGCCGGGCTGTGGGTTGCAACAGGGGGTGTCATCTCCAGGGCCTGTGTCCCCACAGGCCGGGTGCCAGTCGGCCTTATTCTGCTCCAACCTGCCTCATCTCTGGGGGATTCAAAACCTGCCTGGACACCTTCCTGTGTAACCTCATCTGGGTGTTCCTGCTCCATGGGGGGATTGCACTGGATGAGCTTTGAGGTCCCTTCCAATCCCTGACATTCTGTGATTCTGTGTGTGAATTATGGGCTGGCAGGACGTGGGAGCGGAGCCCAGGCCCATGGTGAGGTGTCCAGCCTGGGGGAAGCCGTGGAGACCCCGTGGCTGCTTTGCTCCTGCCCTTGACGTGGCTTTAGTTTTTCCACTGAAAGCATTTTTTTTTCCTCAACCATATGAATTCTTATTCGCATCCCGAAGTATTTCTTCCACGTGATAATCTCACTGGTTTTTTTAATGACGGTAATGAGGGAAAACGGCATATTTAATCAATCCTAGTAATGTGTACCAGGTTTCTGTAAGTGTTACCAGCGTGGGAGCTTACTGTGCCATCTCCAGTGAAGCTTCAAACTGTGTGTTGCTGGACAGGCTCTGTCCCCTTCCCTCTCCACGTCCCCTGAGCCAGTTCAGTTTTGATTTGGGCTGGCGGATCAAAATTCAGAGAAATTGGGACACCTCATTCAGCCCAGTGATACTGTTTACATGCTTAGGTTAACCAGGTGCTTCAGCTGAACTTTGGTACAGACCGAGTTTAGCTCATAACTCTGAGACTGCCGGTGACTTTCTCATTGCTGTTTTGTATCGGGAAAAGGTTCAATGAGATGCAGCACTGCCCTCGCACACCCTGTGGTTCACGGTATCTCTGTCCACATTTCCTCCTCCCCACCTTGTAGGCAGCTCTGTGGAACCACACCAGGCGTTGGGTACAATATTATGGCAGAGGAGCTTTTCTTGTTCTGAAATGCTCCAGCAGTATATTTTGTATTAAATGCAAAAGGAAAATTGTCCTCCAGTTCCTCCTTCAAGACAGAGCTGTTCTTTGGCTGTGCTTTATTTGATTGTGCAAGTAGATGCTGATCCTTTGTCCAGGCTGTAGTCATAGCTATCGAACAGCTCTCTCGCCCTCAGAAATGGGTCCCCTGGTTAGAAAAATCTGCTTTTCACAGCCTTTAAGTTCATTTCAAAACTATTTTTACAGAGAGATGAGGGGGGATATAAAATGCATGGTTACGTTTAGCACTTGGTACACTAATGACTCCTGCCTTTCTTGGAAAGAGCGTTGTGTGTTAGTAACATGTTGTACATTAGCAGCTCGGATGTTTGATGGGAAAAATCTAATAAATTGCCATTACTCAGAACTGAGTAATTATACACAAAATAAAATGTGTGCATGTGTGTATGTGAGAGAGGAACTTTTAACTTGTTGTTGGTTTCAGACAGTGACTCATTAAGCCATCCTAATGCCTCGGATATGCTGCAGGAGACTCTGAATGTTAACACTTACATTCTCATTTCCATACATGAGGATTTGAACGCATAATTCCCTGAGATGAGGCTATACCTCTTGATTTTTATTTCTAAATCTATGCTAAACTGGCAGATGTTAGGGAATAGCTTTTAGCATTTTTCATTTAGATTCTGATTAAAAGATAAGTTTGTGGGGTTTTTTTTCTCCTTAAAACCAGCAAAACTAATTATTCATGAGCGCAAAAATCATCATCCCTGACTAACAGACGTCTCAATTTAGGGTCAGCCGCAGATAACATGAGGTCTGTAACAACTGTTGGATCGCTCAAAAGGCTTCTGAGTCGCAGAATGGTGTTTCTGGTTTTGATTATCTGAAGGAATAAAGGAGAAAGTTGAGGAGGCCGCTCCGGCCGTTGCTCCGCAGTGCCCGTGGACACACGGGCTGCGGGACGGGGGTTTGCTCAGCGCTGCAAACGTTCCTCCGCTTCCGATTCGTGGAGCTTCAGCTGTCGAGAGATCATTCCCAGGGACTTGAAAAGCTGAGAAACACGAATGAGGGGAAAGAAAGAATAAAAACCAAGGGTTTTTAAGCTGTTCCAGGGTGCCTGAATTCCTTCAGCTGCCCATGCACTCCAAGGCCTGTTCCTGGAATAAGTTTTCCCGTATTTATTATTCATATCCTGTGCAGTTATTGGTTATTTGTCATCACACCTTCATTACTGTCAGGAAAGTTGTTCTCTGCTGGCAGGATGAAAACAGATTCGGTTTCTCTGCAGTATTTCTATTTTGCCTCCCGATGATGAGCAACGCCTGAAATGGTGACCCTTTGGGCAGTTTTAGCGACGGAGAACCAGGCTGGGATCACTGCGCGTTGCCTAAAATCCGACAAAGGAGTATCTGGTTTCATTAGCTGAGAGATCATCATCCAATTATTTTATTTTTAATTTCTCTTTCCTGAGTTCTTTAACAGATGCTGCTTTTTGGCCCTTTGACAGAAGCCCTTTAGCCTTCCTTATGAAAATAGCAGATTGCTGCCTTCCGTGTGGGTATTTGTTGAGTTATATAGTTAACCTGAGAAGGCAGGAAAAAAAGGCATTATTACATTGCTACAAGCTGCCAGCTCCTCACTAATATTTTAAAGGTGCGGGTGCGTGTGTTGCTCTTGTGTAACATCGGTTCCCTGTGATTTTGCAAACAGAACCCTGTGAACCCTGAGTATCCCGACTGCGGTGTAAAGGCAAAACCAAAATTACTCATTTAAGGTCATCTGTTTTTACTGACACACCAAAGGTCTAGGAGAAGGAGTGAGCAAGCATCATATTTCTCAAATACAAAATTTTACAGTGGGAACGTGTTATAAAACATTCTGCCAGTGTTGTTTCCCTTGGGATTTAGAGTGAGAGACATGAAGGCTGACAACTCTCTTCCTGTTGTAGGTCAGAGCTTCAAGGAACTCTGTAATCTTCCCACCAGCTTTACTCTCTCCTGGAACTCACGGTTAAAATTAGATGCTGGCTGAACTTTAGCAGTTCAATTTGAAAGCTTTCAGAGGCAAAAGTACAACAACTGCAGCGGAGAGCTTTCTCACAGTGCCATTTTGAGAAGCCACTTTGTACAGAGTTAACATGGTTTCGCTAACCGATGGCTCTCTGGCGTAGATGTTACCATAAATCATGATTAACAGGAGAGGCAACTGGGCATCATGGAAATAATCTCTGTGTGTACTTTGTCTTGCAGCGAGGTATCTTTCTTTAGGATATTACATTACCTTTTGATTTGATTTCTTTTTTCGTACTCTTTCACCTCTTGCCCCAGCGTTTGTCAGTGACAGAAGTACGTGGGCGCTTTGCTGCCCCAGCTCAATGCAAAAGATCAGACAAACACAGGGACAAGAAGCGGAGGAATGAGGCTGAACCGAGAATTAGGCTGGGCTTCCAGCAGCACGGCAAAGCCCGGAGGAATGAGGCTGAACCGAGAATTAGGCTGGGCTTCCAGCAGCACGGCAAAGCCCGGCCTGGCGGTGCAGAAGAGCGAGGTGTTCTGCTTAGTCTCGGCTGCAGGATGCTGAACCCTTCCCGCTCACGACTCAGCCCGCCTTGATTACCCCTTTTATTCGGCACTCCAAACAGCTTGTAAATTGTTTTATCATTCCTTCCCGGGTTGCGTGGAGGGTATTGCAGCCTTTGCTTTGCTTTGTCCACATCTGTTTTCCAAACTCATTACTTTCATGTTATTAGGTTCATTTAAAATGCCGTGTTTATTTCCATCCCACGAGTGTGTTTTTTAGCTTTGGAAGTAACACAGTGAATCCGTCAAACAGGGATTTATTTTAAAAAAATCGCCGTTTATTGATTCTCCCTGCATATCAATTTTTGGTAGCGCTGGCTTTGTCAGGAGCCCGATATCACCATCGGCACTGAGGGCTGTTCAGAGACTCTGTGCTGGGAATACTGTTGGTAATTTCAATTACTTGTAATAATAATACAAATACTTCCTGTAATTCAGAAGGAAGCTCTCCTGAGAAGAGCTTTTGTCTCGCTACTTGTTTGCACAGTACCCAGTACAACGTTGCTCTAATCCTGATTGAGGCTGACAGCTTTTCCTTAATACAAATATTAACCCAAGCCCATGGCCAATCTAGCAGGACACTGCTGCTCCTGAAACGTGGCTTCACAGGCTAATAATTACTCCTATTGCACTCATATCTTATGTTTTTGGCAGGTCTGCATGTTATTTTTGCCCCCTGTAGTTGCCCTTTCCAGTCTCATAGTGGGGTGTTTGTGAGCTGGCTGTGTTTTGTTCTGCATAGATAAAATACCTGAATTATTTGCTTGAACTGGGGCCTTCTCTGCTATGGGAATGGGAAGGAGCGATCACAGATCCCGCACAGTGACACGAGGTGGGGTTAGCAGAGTTCTCATGTATTTAATCCAGCTTGGAAGTTAAGATAAGGATACTAAACCACACCATATGCGTTTATCATTAATTTCTCCTTGTTGTCATCGCAGCTATAGGCGCTCCTTAGATACGAGAAGATGATTTATACGCAGTTAATGACCCTCAGAAATGCAAATCGCTTTCGGTGCAAAATCTGTGGAAGAGATGCCCAACGTCTGTCTGGTGGAGATGGGACAGACAAAATACGGGAGGGAAGGACAAAATAAGGGAGGAAGCGTCGTCTCACCGGAGCGGTGGCTTTGCCGCTGGCCTTGGGGCTTTGTGAGAACCAAACGGGCTGAATTCCTTTGGAGCTGGGGAATGGTTCCATACCCCAAAGGTGATTTTTGGTTCTGTGGATCAGCACATAAATCACCGGAGATTTATAGCCGTTTCTGTCTCAAATGTCCATCCCAAAGGCATTCTGAAGGGATTAGCAGTAAACTTGTGACTTTATTCTCCATCGTCACGTCTGACATAGAGCTTGGTGAGACTAGTACAAAGTGGTATAAAATTGTATTTTATTAAAACTTGTTCAGTATTCTCCTTATTGTCTTCAGGTGCTTTTTTTATTCAAGTTGAGGGCGCTGGGTGTTTCAGCTTAGAAACATTTGCTATCCATTAGTATACAGTAACCTATATTTGAAGTGCAGGAGAAGCCTTTGGCAACTCTAAGCAATTGCTGGTTATTAATGCCAAGCTGTAAAAATGAAAATAGGAAGTCACTCCATAGGCTCCGAGTGTTAGTGTTGTTTACATTCCTAATTTGATTCACATATTAACCACAATTAACGTGCCAGCTAGATTTCAAGCATATGTTTCTTCCATCACAGGATGGTTTTTTTTCTCCTATGCTTTACTCCAGATTATTCGTAGCTGGAAAAGCTTTTAGCAAATTCAGACAGCGGGAAAGAATTGTGGTTTGCATGGTCTTAGGGAATACATTGATTTGGATGGGGTGGGGGTGTCCCGTGCTGGGTGCGGGTGTGTTAGTGCTTCGTGGGCTTCTCTAAATCCACACGTGCAGTGCTGGTTGGGGCTGAATTTCCTCTAGGTGAAGCGTTTGCCCTTTTTCCTCTCTGTGCTCCCATATGGAGATGGTGTTCTTGGTCACAACTGGAATAATCAGAATAGTTCCCTGTGAGTCACATCCAGCACTTCAATCCCGCTCTTTCCCTATTGCCGATAATCCCTTGTTTCTCACCCACTCCCTTGGTCTGAACTTCTCATCCCCCCATTTTCTTCTGTAGCGCTGTGGGCTATGGAGGGATTAATTGTACCAATAAACACAACTTTATTTTATAGTTTTATAGCATGATTAGCTATCAAATACTCTGTACTAAAATAACATTTGCTGGCCTGTTTCAAGACGAAGTTTTGTTAGGCACAGTGGGCCTTGGCTCCCCAGAGGAGTTCAACTAACTAAATATAATATTAGTTAACATATTTTACTGATGTTAAGAAAATACTTCTGTGTTACTAATGCGATCCTTAGTCATCGTATTCAGTTCAGAGTAGCAGCTGTTTTCCTTTGTATGTAGTTTGTAAACTAGTAGGAGAACTTGGGTGATTAATTCTGTTCCTCATATTTCTTTAATGGTGATAGATAGATATCTTTTATTGGGACTTCCAGTTAGTGTTACAGACAGAGCTTGATTCTGTCATCGTGCTATTAATTGAGACATTACAGGAAACTGTTGTTCACATGAGCTTTTTAGAGCTAACATTTAGGAACAGCATTTTGTCCTTTTTGTGTCATTTTTCCACTTACCTCATTCCACTGCCTTGGTGGCGTTCTTCTAGATCTATTTCTGATACAATTGCCTCACTCCATCCCAAATTTACGGACCTTTTTAAAATAACTAGGAAGTTTATGGTGGGCTGTGATTATTGTTGTTAAGATGTTGACCTGAGGTGTCAGCTCAGACAGACCCTGATGTTTTGGGGAGAATGGATTCTGGACACTGGAGCAACAATTCCGATTGCCAAGTCGTGTTAGACTGCAGAATAATCTTCCAAGTGGTGGTGACCTCATCTCGTACAGTATTTGAGGTGAGACAAGTGGTTTTGTAGGGAGCGATGCTGTGTTTGTGAAAGGGTCCAACGGGCCTTTTTGTTCTCTGGATCCGGTTGGAGTTGACGTGTAAACCACGTGGAGGAAGGATGGGCCGAAAACCAAGTGGAGCGTTCTCAAGAAGCATTCCTATGGAATATTAGCTGGAACTCGAGGGTCTTTGTGACGTCCTGTGGGGAGCAGGCAGGACCGATGGGGCCGGTCACTGCTGAGTGTGGCTGGAAGATTCTTGCGTGTTAAGGGCTCTGAAAGCACAACTACCCCAAATCTTTTAAGTGACCGGATTGTTATAAAAACCATGACTCAGTGGCGCCTTTCCTTCTGTCCTCACAGTGTCGACCGCCCTTCATGCGACGTTAGAAGCTCATATGTTTTGATCTACTATAATCCAAATGTATTTAGTCTGTATTTTATTCCGCTTTGTAAACACGTTTTTTCCATAGCTGCAAATGTCTCCACAATTATTTGTTTCAATTTGTAAATTGAACAAAAGGCTTTAATAAACAACGTCCTCGGGCAGCCTCTCCTCTCCTTCTTGTGAAGAAACATGATTTCTAAACCCAGCCCCGTAAACTCTTCAGAAATTCAAAGGGGGAACTTCCTACCATTTAGAAGTTCAAAGCACTTCTCGCCATGGATAAACTGCATAGTTGAATTTGTAAATAAAGCTTGGGATTCCAAGTTGGTATTTGGGAGCCCGCTGCTGGTGGCGTTGGTCTCATCCAGAACGTGGCCGCATTGGTGACAGTAGGAACTTGTTGGAGACTATAAGGTGCTTTTTGCTTGATTCAGCATTCAGAAGATAGACCCTGTAATTAACAAAAATGTTTGATTTTATACTTTGGATTCCTGCTTATAATTGCTAAGCTGTAATTAGACAAGGATAAGCTCCATCAAGCAGCTTCTGGCTATGGAGACTGTAACCACACCAGCGCAGACGTCACGGTGAAGGGGGATTGTCTGGCAGCGATGGCCAGGACGCTTGGGACTGCAAAACCGTGCTGAAAATTAGAGCTCGTTGGTAGGATCCCTAAAGTGCAGCCGTTTCACTGCAGTTTAGCAGGATCTGAGACAACCTCCAGCTTCCCCACGTCCGATGGAATTTGAACTGAAGAGTTCCTGGTTCAAAGGAGAGTGAATGTTGCTTAAATCACTTATATAAAAGTGTACTAAGCACTTACTCATGTGTGTTGATAACACATACGCACGCCCATTCGTAGAAAGGAATTAAATCTACCAAACGTTGGAGTGGTTACAAAAGTAAAGCAAATCTGCGGCTGATTCAGTTCATCCTGAATCCAGGAGGGACAAATAGTCCTAAGGAACTGGAACTACCAGATGGCTGTACAGTTGAATAGTGATAGAAGATCTTATTCATACTTCATGCCACCAGCCTCCCTGAAGGCTGGATGCTGGTTCTCCAGCCTCTGGTTTTGCATCATTTTTAGTTCTCTGTGGACTGTAACTGGGCAAAGAAACATGATGTCAGTTGTAGGTGGTCTTTCTACATACACTGTTGCTGTTAATTGAAAGAGAAATATTAAATGACTGAGTTATTTCAAATAAACTTCTAAAAAAGGAATGTCATGGGGCTGTGTGACGTTAGGAATAGCGTCATCCAAGGGTGCAGAAGGGAGAAAACAAACAATTTTTAAAGGGTTCGGAGTCATTTAGCAGTGACACTCTGGTTAACGCTTTAAAAGGAAGACTTTGGTGCATCAAAGACATTACAAGTAGATCCGAATGTAAAGCAGTTTGGTGTTAGAGTTCATGTAATTGGCGATCCGCGGTGGAGAAGGAATGCCTTGATTTCCCAATAGCTGCAGGAACAACTTGCTCGGCCTTGCCCAGCTGGTCTGCGTGCACCTGATTTTGCTGGGAGCGGCGCTCTGAGGGTTAAGTCCCCTAAAAGCTGGAGATTATCGTTTGGCTTTCTGATGATGAGAAACGGTGGCCGTATCTTAGGGAAAGACACATATTCCAAAAGCCAGCGTTGAATAGATTAGAGCTTGGTTGTGGTGTGTAGGAATAACTTGCTGTTTGCAGTGATAGTGCTTCAAATATTCTGCTTTGAGCTCTTGGATTCACCTTTTTATCCTTCGTTCTACAAAAATAT
Organism: Columba livia; assembly: GCF_036013475.1. Lineage (NCBI taxonomy): Eukaryota > Metazoa > Chordata > Aves > Columbiformes > Columbidae > Columba > Columba livia. The sequence continues at coordinate 2,260,799 of NC_088621.1, forward strand.
GACTTCATCCTATAAGCTTCCTAGATTTTTTTCCTTAGCATGTTCAGGAGTAAGAGTGTTAGTTATTACTGTGTTAATATTAAATTAACAGCTCAGCTTTTCCCATATCAGGCCTGTTGTTTCTTGTAGTTCCAGCACTGGGAAGCGTGGAGCTGCCAGTCCTGGGTTTGGAGCAGAAATGGAGAGAAGCGAAAGACTCTGTAGGAGGGTTGTTCGAACCCTTCTCTCTTTTGATCGTTGTTGGCTGGAGCAACTTCTCCTTTCAGCATGTTTGTAGGTATTTCCTGATTGGCACCGCGGTGCTGTTGGTTGTCACCGCTGTTGGTAAATCACGGCTCAGGAAAAGCAGCACAGATGTAATGGGGAGGGATCTCCGCTGCCGTTAGATTCGGCGTGTAAAACATCCTTCTGCGTGACAGCAGTAGTTTATTGTGTCCTTTCCAAATCACTCCTTGAGATCTCAGAATTGATTTTCAGAAGGCAGGGATTGGAGTTTTGCTGGCGGATCACCAGCTGCTTTCAAAACCCCAACACTTTATTGAAAAGAAGTTTTAAATGTCTTTTCCTGGCACCTGTTGCAGACACACTGAGCTTTAGCTTATTTATATCTGCCCATCGAATCCTTGGCTTTTCTGTAGAACAGGAGGGTTGGTTATGTCTTGTTCTCTTGCCTTTCACATTTTTTTAAATGTTCTTTTTATCAGCCGGGAATGGGTAATATGTAGACTCGGTGTGTGATTCCCTGCGAGGTGATACTGTCTTTCTCACAAGTCTCTCACTCATTATGTTTGAAATATGGCGTGTGAGACTTTTGTTTTGGTTTTAGCCAGATTCTCCTCCCATTGACTTGGTCTTTAGTGCTAATAAAACCATGGGACATGTTTTGATGGATAAGGAGATTGCAGTGACTTGAGGTTTAAGCTTTGATGCTATATTGGCTGCTGCATGTAATCTTTGGTAAACCGAAGATAAAAAACATCGCTTATTTTAGAAAGTCATGGGCTTTTCAGAACGACGCTTGGCAACTTTTGATACTCAAAGTATTTTTTGATTCTCAAGTATTTGTCCACATATCAGTCGTTCCCTGCCTGCGTTTACACCCATTTTGCCTTAAGGCTCGTTTTACTATGTTGGATAAAGTGTTTTATTATGTGGGCTGCAAAATATGTTCCTAATAGCGCCCTAACCCGTGGTGCCACAAGGACCAGGGGCTGTTGGGATCTCGTGTTGTGCAACAGCGGGTACGGCAGGTGACCGCAGCCCGGCCGGGCGCTTGTGGTGGGGCAGGACTTGGCTTTCGGTGCCGCTTTGCTTGGTTTGGCTGGTTTGGCTCTGGCGGGATCTCCTGCAGAGACCGTTGGCTCTTCCGTGCCCAGAGCCTCCCTGTGCAAGAATGTTGTGGCGACCTGCAGCAGTTTCATGGAGAAATTTGAATCGCAACAGAGTGTGTGGGGAGGCAGCAGGTAAAGGGGATCTCTGCAGCAAAGCAGAAGATTACTCTTTACCCTTTTACCTCTCGTTCGGGGTTGACTCGGAGCTGCTCTTGTTTGCAGTTGCGTGGACACTTCCTAAAATGTAAGCTGTATTTTGGGCATCTGTTTCCATGTTGTGGAAGGTGCAGGGTATCCCCCACCTGTCATCTCTCACACTGGGTGTCGAGGAGCTTTGTCCCTTACAGGTAGCTCCAATTCTGGCTCATTGAGCAGCTCCTACCTAATGGAGGCTACAGATTTTATTCTAAAACACAAGTTAGGACACAGAGTGCCTCCTGGAGATTCTGCTGGAAATAAATAACACTGAAAAGTTTGCTTTCCTTAATGCAATAATATGTAGGAAGGTAGGTCTTGTATTAAATTACTGTATTCGTGATAAGATGTGATTATAATAAAGAAGGAGATATATGTTTACTATAAAAAGAAATGTGATTGTATTATAGTTTAAATAAGTTATTTATGTTTCAGGTTTGGTTTGGAGTAGTGTCCTTCGTCACCAGCTTTACATTAGGCTCATATGTGCCAGGAGCTGTAACAAAAAGTAGATTATTGCTGCTTCAGGAGTCTTGAGGGAAATTGTGGCTTCTCAGGCTGTATCACCTGGCTCTGCAGAACAGAAGTGTGCTTCACGTAGACCTTGGCCCTTCACCACCGGAAGGTAAAGCATTGCTTTGAGAATGGAGCTGAAGTGTGTCAGGGCTTGTTCACCTGATCAAAACCCAGCAGGCTGTCAGTGGCATCCCCTTAGATGCACCTTGGGAAATCTTTCCCCCCTCTAGTTTTAAAATGTATTACAGTTATATTAAATACAGGCATTCATCTGACAGCAGGTACACCTGAGATCCGCGGCTGTGTAAATAATGTAGATCTAGTTGGCTTGGATGAGGTGCAAATTGGGATCACACATCTGCTGAGGTGGAGTGATTTACATTCTCTCGTTACAGCAGTTAATTGTGGGGGCCCTGTTAAGGCTTGTTTACTGCCAGATCAGTTTGTCATGGGCCTGCCGAGCATCAGGAGCTGGCGATGGAAGGGTCCGTTACCTATTCTGCGTACTATTTCACATAAATGGTTTAATGCAAAAGGCAATCAAAACGCCTTCTACTTTCTGCTTCAGGATTGTAGACCTGAAATTCCTATTTCAAATTTTTCTCTGCAGAGACACTGGGGGAGCAGAAGTTCCATTAACATGTGTTTTGCAAAAGAATTTGCACCTACTGACACCTTTTTTGAGCCTAATGAAGGGCTGGGTCTGTTGATCATTCACAGTGTCATTCTGCGTATTGTGACGTCCGTCTGCAGTGACCCTCCCCATTACAGAGAATTGGAACAGTTTAAAGAAATGGCTGTGACCCGAGCAGTCCCTTTTAGAGCTGGACAATGAAGCTCTAGCTCTCTAACGCTGGTCTCTGGAGGACGTTGCCCAGCCCGCGGGGTCCATCCCCGCTAGGAGCCGTCCTGTGCTGTCAGGCCGGTGCTGGGAGGCTCCATGGAGCAGGCGGCGTGTTCCCCGGCTCCCGTTACCTTTTTGGTGTGATTCCCACGGAGCAGAACGGGAGCAGTTGGTCTCCGCTCCCGACCCTTGACTGTGCTCATCGTTCCTGCCAAGTTTCCACTCCTTTTGTAGGCACAGGCTGGCGCAGGGCGATGGGAGGGACGGGGCAGACCCGGGGCACCCAGCACCCTTCCTGCCGCTCGCACGCGGGAAGAGAAGGATGAGGCCCCGTTCTTCTATCTTCCTCGAGAGTTTGTGGTCACCTCTGTGCTGTCTGCAGGGTGCAAAGCCACTTCCATAAAGCTATTCCTTAAAATGAATTGTCATCAGACACCATTACGGAAGGTGAAGGAGGCTTCCAAACCTTTCTTCGTGTGAAAAATGCATCTTAACTGAAGCATTTAAACCCCTTTTATTTTCTTGTAGTTGGTTGTACAGCATAGCCGGTCCCCAGTAGGGTCAGATTGCTGTTTATTTCTAAATGGGAAGAAAAGGAGCATCATAGCATATGTTTTCTAACCCAGTGTCTGTACACACACTTCTGCACGAGTATCCATTGGTACATCTAGGATGCAGCACGTAGCATCACGAAAAAGCCCACAGAAACCTCTATGATAAAGTAACATCCTATGATTATCTTTTCTTTAGTCTAAGCTAATTTTTGTTTTAAAGCGTCACTGTCTAAATCACATCTGTTCATCAGATTAGACAAGAGGAATCTAAGGTAAAAAATAAAATAAAGGCTTGCCCTTTGCCATTCGGCGACTGCAAACGGTTGCTGCTTGGGAGTAGAATGATGAGTGTTTTGCAGCCTCCCCATTAATAACCTGCAGAAACACTTGGTGCTGTGCCCAGCAGGGACGTTCTGCCCTCGCCGCTGCTCGAAACAGGGGAAAAGCACCCAGGAGCAGATTCTGTCATATGGGAGTCACTTTAGTCTCCAAGTTTGTCCCCGAGACAACTGCATGGAGGAAATTCAGCCTCGCTGGCAAGGGGAGGGGTGAGGACTGAGCTCAGTCACTCAAAGGGAAATTCAGCAAACTTCCAAATAATGCATCTCGATTGCCAATATTTTGTATAGGTTGCAATATGCCGGTTAATGAATGTTAAATTAGTATGTCAATATTTCCATTCCTCAGCCTTTTAGGGAAGATGGTGTAGGGTAATTTAGCACGAATATAAAAAACTGAAGTGGCCAACGCGTGGTTGTGCAGAGTTCAGTTTTCAAGGGCAGCTTGAGCTGGATGAAAAGTTTCCAGTCCAAGTAACAGCAGCTAAAAGGCATCATTGCTACCTTCATGGGTCTGGAAAAGCGCAGGGCAGCTCCGCACGTGTTTCATGGCTGCTCTGTGCCTTCCCTGAAATGGGAACATCAAAACCTATTGACATTGTGATGAATTTTAGCCTGATTTTCTTGTTCTTATATGGAGTCCTACTGTGCTGGGACTGCTAGGATTCTGGGGAAAGGAGAAAACAGTCTATAAATGGTCTATCTAATGTGTATATGGGGGAAGGCTTAATTAAACCCATGGCATCTCAAGTGGGCCTAAATTTGGTCTGTGTTTTCGTATAATTTCCATTTAAACCAAGTAAGATAGTATTCACATGTGTGAGAGCAGAGTTGCTGAGGCTTTCTGAAGGCTGCGTGGTTGCTATGGCTTTGTAGGACTCTTGTACCTACTGTTTATTTGTATCCTCGGTTTTTAAAAGTGCTCATTGCAGATCAAGATTTGGCTGCAAAAGGCCCAGTAAAAATGCAGAACAAAAGGGCGGCTGCTCCTGTGAAGAACTTAAAGCTTAAATAAAGATGAGGCCAGCACTGGGTATGGACATGCACATTGACTCTAAAGGGAAAACCATTCCCTAACGTTATATTATAGTTGTCACCTCCACTGGTCTCAGTGGGGTCACCTGTGTAGCAAAAGTTGACCAAGCATCTAAGTACAACTTGGCTGAGGCCTTAAGTTTAATTCTTTTCACATCTAATCCTCTTGGCCCCGTTGAATTCCTGGCAGTGATGTGAATTTCCCCTCTATCAAGTTCATATTAGAACCGGGTTTAATTTTTTAGATCACTAGCAGAGGCTTCCGTGCTTTTACAGTGCAGAAGTCTCTGGTCATTTCCCTAAAAGATGATGAATTTGAAATACATTAAAATGAGATATTTCTGTCTTGTGACAAGAGCTTAATAGCTTCTTGCGTTTGTGTTTGGAAACATATTCTTTGAACTTTTGTGTCACGTCCAGCAAACATTCTTCTCCAGTTGTTAATAGGCTGTCTGGTGTCTGTAATTCAGTTATTTAGCTTTCAAATTAACTGTATATATTTGTAAGTTTTTAATTAAGATGTGTTTTCTACTCGGAGCTTTTCGGAGCTTACTTAGATGAGCATCAAACACCGCATAGTTTTGCTCTTTCCTTTCTGCCTATTAGCTTCTCCTCCTCTGCTTATAAATTTCTGATGACAGACATAAACATTTACCTCCGTAGGCATTACTTAACTCTGAGATCACTTTGTTCTATAAATACAAATAAATAAAAGGGCGCTTTAATGGGCGCGGGGAAGCCAGCAGCGAAGCGGTTAAGGGTTTGGCCAGCGGGAGCTGGCGGTGGGGAGCAGGGGGGACGCCAGCCTGTCTCTAAACTTTTTGGCCCTCCCTGAGTGCAGAGATGAAGGAAGAGCCCTCAATAAATCACTGGAGATTAGAGACCCTGTTCTTGCCGACTCTGCAGGGTTGCACTGCTTAATGTCAAAGCCTCACGTATTACTTTAACAGCACTCCTTTTCTTTATTAAATCCACTTTGAAATAAAAAAATGATGATCTTTCCAGTGAGGGGGAGAAGGCCTAAAAGGATTTAGAAAGTATCTGTTATGTTACATTACGGAGACTAATAACTGCACAGGGAGTAGGTAACATTTTTGCACCATTTCAGAAAGTAAAATGAATAGACTTTACAGAGTTTTCCTCCTTCCAAATATTTATTGCCATTGATTCTGACTAACTTTTGTGGGCTTCTTACTAAAGGTGGACCGAGCGTGGGATTTCCTTCCAGGTTTGCAAAATTAAATGTGCATCTCCATTTTTGCACGTCCTGCAGCATCTGGTTTTAGATTAATTTTTTTTGTTCTTTTAACTTTGGATTTATTCCGGCCGAATTTTATTCTGTCTTTATCTCCATCTGAGTATGATGAAGACATCTTTTAAACAGCTGTATCTGTGTCAAATGTCGGTGTTTGCTCATAGCCTCGCTGTCTTGAGGACACAGGGAGGCTTCTAGGCATATTTATCCACTATTATGACCTGATTTTCTTCTGGCTTGTAAAAGTCACATTAAGCAGGATATTATATTCTTAACGTGATTGTTTATACGTAAAATGCCGTTGGTTTTCCACATGTATTTAGTCTCCTCATTTAATACGCTGCATCCCAGCTATAACAGATATTTGAAGTCAGAGGAATTGCACGTATGTATTTTTCCTGCACATAAGTGTTTCAGATCCTCCAGGTCATTTAGTATCCATTAGGACACTAAAGCTTCTTACTGTTTTCTCATTAATAGTCAAGTCTGTTACCACGACAAAAACAATTTCTTGGAGAAACATCCCTCATGAAAGCCCTGGAAATCCGAACAGCAAATATTGTCAAGTTAGATTTCAGCAGAGTGTTTCTTTTTAACTGTGCAGCATTGTGCCCCAGGAATGTAGTTTTTCTTTCAGTCTCATGACTTTAAACACAACATTGGCACGAAACCCATTAAGAAAAACAGATTTATAAGCTTTTGTTGATGGATTCTGTTCAAATGCAGTAGAATGGAAGGTGAAAATATTTTTAGTCTTTAAACGTATTAAAAATAAACTGTGATTATTTTAATTCTGCGCACTCAAAGTCGTTCGCTTCTTCGCGACCGTACTCAGAGTGTTTTTCTACCCGTTCGCAGTTCATTTATGGTACAGTTTTGAAGTTTGGAAATAGTTCACACCTATAAAATGTGGCTTTGCATTTGCCAGGGAAAACGAATATTGTTTTGCAATGTATCTTATCCAAAAGTTGACAAGTAACAGCTTTTTTGCTAGCTTGTTCTGACAAACAGCTTGAAGGTATCACCTTTGGAGGCGGCTGCCGCAATGAATTGCAGATATTCATTTATAGCTGTTTGTACTCTGTGTGTTCTTTCATGTGTTCAGGACTATTGCCCAGTTCGAAAGTATGAGCTCTTAAAATAACTAGAAATGGGGGTGGTGTCAAGATATTGTATAAACACAGCAAATTTCTGGGACTGGATCTATGCAGATTTAAGAATAAACCCTCGACGATTAACATTTCACAAGTGTACTTTTTAGCCGGGAAAGGCGCGGAGCAGAAGGTTATCGTAAGCCCGCGAGCAGCGGTCCCGAAACCGACTTTCAGACCAGCAGTTAGTGTTTTATTAGGAGAGAACAACTCTATAAAAGGAACAGGAGATTCAATCATAATATAGTGGGGTGACATGAAGGCAGCTGACAGCATGGCTTCAAAACCCATTTAAGATCCAAGAAAAGTTGCCACAAGTAATGCGCTGCAGCTGGGGAGATCGTTTCGGAAAAAACCAGGCCCTGCCATAGCTCTGCGGGTTTGTGTTGTGGAGCGGCCGCGTCGCCTCGCGCGGCCTGGCCGGGCCTGCCCTACCACACACAGGCAAACCAGGAAACGTCGCTCGCCTCGCGGGGTTTTTTGTGTGTATGTGTGTGTGTGTTTTTCCTTCTCCTTTTTTTCTGAAAGCGGTTTGAGGAGAAATAGGGAAGCAATGACCGGTTTGGCGGTTCGGGTTGGAAAGAGAGTGGATAAAGCGTTTCGCTGTGAGAGGTTTGCTGGTGTAAGCAAATGCTTCCAAGAAGGGCCATTTTGAAAAGGGAAAGCGCTCCGCCGAGGGGGGTTTTGACGATATGTGAAGAAGTTAAATGCAGTTTAAAAGGAAAAAAAGTAAAAATCCTATTTTCTTCCCCTTAATTCCTCCTGCGATCTGGCAGTGGCGTGAGCGGCCGTTCCTTAGGTGAAGCAGCGGTCGGCCTCAGATGGAACCGTGGTGCTCCGGCATTGCTGACGGCGCCTTTCTGCTCCTTTCCTTTGATCCCGTGACTCTGAGCCAAGTCCTGAGAGGTGCAAAGCGCTTCTAAATCCAACGCAAAGAGGGGAATATTTAAAAACTGTAAACTTTGTTGTGCCAGAGCTGGTTCGGTTTGTGACTGCTTAAACCTGACTAATGGGTGAATTGGAATCATTTGGAAATAGGATACTGTAACGTGTCTAGCTTAAAAATGCGGTTTTAAAAGCCTCGCTACTTCGTTAGGTGAGATAGACAGATACATTTTAATTCTTTAAGCAAATTTAGGAGAAACTTTGCTCTCATGCAGTGAAAGCGTGTATACACAGCTCTAATCGGGAAGTGATTAACAGCTGCCTAGCTGGTGTCGCTATTTAGAGAAAAGATTGGCCAAATTTGTCCTCATCTATGATCAAAATCAAAGCTATATTTTTGGCTGAAAGTAGTGTGTCATTTATGGAAGAAAAGGTCATCTTCTCCCTGGTAGAAGGTAATGCTAACTTAGGAATAAAGTTGGGTTTTTTTAATAGTTCATCATATAAAAATACACCGCATGCAAATGGGCTCAGGAGGAGATGCATGCTTAAAACAAATATCTCTGTTTTTTCTGAGTAATTACGAGGAACTTCTTCGGGTTCTCACCACAGAAATACCGCGTAAAGGAGATTTCAGAGTTAAGGTGTAGGTTTGCGTTACTTCTCAACAGCGGGAAGAAGCAACCAGTGCTGTAGAAATCCCTCCAACAAGCACGTCTCTCATTTTTAATTTATCTGTACTAGAAGCAGAGTCAAAATAGTTACAGTAAGTGTTTGGAATTCCTTTTTTTATTAAAAAATTCCACGCCAATTGTATTTTTTGAAAAAAAACAACAGGAGAATAGGTAGAATTAGGAAATCCAGGCTGCCACTGTCAGCCTCAGCAGTGCATTATATTGAGTTTAAAATGGGCACCTGGTGGCACTGACACAGATACGTGAACGGGGAAAGGCACCGTCCCCTTCCCGCAGCGTCCTGCCGTCTTAAAGCCGCTCTGCCCGTCGTTTGGCATGGTTTGGTCCTTCTGAACACAAAGTGCAATTGCAATGATGCCTCAATGAAAAACCATATTCTTGGGTCTTCTTGCCTCTTCTGCCACTTAATTTCTTGGTTTTCCCTCCTTTTGAAACTCCTCTTTGGTGCTGCATCTCATGCAGAAGAGAATGAAGGGAATGACCAATTTAAGAAGCCATTTTTTACACGCATTAAGGGTTGGGGGTTATTTGCCGTTGTTGTCTCCTCTCATGTTTATAGGTGGCAAGGTAACATTAAATACAATGTGCTGCTTTGGCTCCTGAGGAATCCAGCACAGCAAGCAGGTTGGGGTTCTTAGCAAAGCAAGTATCTATCATCCTGAAAACAAGATGCCTTGAAGATTATTTACTAATTTCACACTTACTATAGCATAGCATTACTGGTGCAGAAAATGATGGAAAGTAAGCTGAGCACTCATTTGCCCGTAAACCTTCAGGGGAGTCATGTCCTAAAAAGCCACTGAAATTGGATATCTGGAAAATGAACTCATTTTTAAGTGGGTCACAGCATCTGTGATTATCTGGTGGGGATTAGTAGCGTGATCGCGCTGTGGTATCGTCGGCTGCTTGCGGAGGACTTGGCCCCTCCACGCCGGGGTTGGCGGCGAGCGCGGGCGATGGGCTGTGGACAAGAGCTGGTGGGGCCGGCCAGCACCTCCACAGCTCGTCTTTGTGGGTGGGTGGAAGAAGTAAGTCTAGAAATGCTGGATACATCATCCCTGCCTTAAAAACACTGATTTAAAATTAGGGATACATTTCGACTGGTTGTCTTCCACCAGCAAAAATAATCATAGAATCGTTGAATGGTTTGGGTTGAAGGCACCGTGGAGATCATCTTCTTCCACCTGCCATGGGCTTCAACTGGACTTCAACCTGGTCTTCAACTAGACCAGGTTGCTCAGAGCCCGTCCAACCTGCCCTTGAACGCTCCACTTCAGAAAGTACCTGGAGCTTTGAGTCAAACTGTGTCATGGCCATGGACCTTCCTTCTCTTCCCACCACCACAAGTCCTGCTGAAGCAGGATCCAGTGTATAGCGGTAGGAAATCAAGTATTTTCTCTGTGAGCAGTACAGGCATAGTGGCAAAGTTTAAAACAAACTCATAATCAAAGCCTATAGATAATCATGTTCATGTTTCTTTGGAAGGTTAATGTTGTTAGTCCATTTCATGGTGATGACATCTATTTCAAACCTTTGCATTTGTCTAACTTAGCACTATCTTGCTTTTTCAAACAGGACGCAATTACCTTTTTTCACCACTCTCTCTCAGTGGGGTTTGTTCTGTACATCTTGCCAAGGTTTCTGGGTCCCGGCTGGTGAGCGCTGTCACTTTGAAGACCCACAAATGGGTTGCTCTGTGTCTTTTATTGAGATATCTTGATTTGTCAGTCAAAGGACATGCTCTTTTTAGGTCATTTGGATCCTTTCTTCGCTCACCATCAGAGCTGTATCTCATTCCTCCTCTCAAAATCCCTTTGTGAATATGTCTTTGGGGCAAACTACAAAGGATTTTAGCCTCTTAGCGGTTCTTCCTACGCCGCCTTCTAAAAACGGTGCCTCGCTCTTGTCCTCGAGGCACTTCAGCTTATACATGTGGTGACTTAATCCTTGGGAGATGTGGGAATCCTCAAAACTATGTGCTGGGATTTGGGGTGGAATCTCAATTTCCTTCCTCTCAGATAGAGCGCCATGAGAAAAGGCCGTGGTGGCTGCGGGAGCCATCTGTGATAACCGGGGCCACCGTCACACCCCGGCCAGCCTCCCGCCCTCGGAGCACAGAGTTCTGTCTCTTTTGGTTCAGTTTTCTCCACCAGGAGATGAGGCGGGATCGGGAGAGATTAGTCTGGGCTCCAGAAGCCTGTGAAATGGGTATTTTTTCACTCTCTAATGGTATTTTATGACAAAGAATCCTCTTTGCTGAGGCAACCTGTGGAAGAGCCCGTGCTCCCAGAGTGGTTATCTTGAAAGGATTTAGAAATACAGTTGACTGAAACTTGAAAAATGTGAAGCACTCACTTAGGAATAAAGAAAAAACCCCTCCTTGTGTAAGACTAGTTCTGTAGACAGAAAAAAGAGGGACAAAAGCCAAAAACAGAGATCACACATTCCTCCTCTGCTTAACGCTTTGAAGCGCGGTTGGCCTCCCGTCACTGGAGCCCTCAGCCCCGCGTTGTTGTGTCGCTACAATTTGGAAAGCTTAGTCCTGGTTTTAAGCAGGTTGTTTTTCTCGGCAGCGGCGCTTGGGTCGCGGGCTCCTGAAGGTGATTTCCTGCCGCACAGTCAACCCGGCCAAACAACATTGTTCGTGAGGAGCGCCAACTCCAAACAACGTTCTGCCCCCAAGCGACTGTTTACCTAACACGGAGCTTGCTTTATTTTCTTCTCGTGCTGCTTTGTTTCTGCTCGGGCTCTCACAAAAGGTGAAATAGGAAATGGTAAAATACAAAAGAAGTAGCAGACAAAACAGTGCAAAGAAAAGATTGATGCTGGTTCAAACTTGGGAGAAAACGCAACATATACAAGGGACATAAACCTGAAAAAGGTTTTGTTTTCTTATATTGCAGCTTTGAATATAATCAGCTTATACGTGCTTAATTATTTTAATGCCTAAAGGACATTACAGGAAGCTGCAGAGAACGGAAATATATCGTGAGATTTATGAAGGAATGATCTGAAGAGCTTTCATGTGTAGTTTATAAATGCCATCCATATCTCAATCCACAGTGGACTTGCACGGTAACCCAGAAGGAGAGAGGTCTTGTCATGAAGCATGGCAAAGCAATTATTGATCTCCCCGAAAGAGAAAGCAGCGCTAAAAAAGCACCGGGGACGACTGAGCGAGGGATGGAACGTGACAAGGAGATGGAAGGAGAGGCCAAGGACAGGTTACCAGAGACGTGGGCCGGACTCCAAATACTCCAGATGCAAAATCCCTCAGTTTTGGTAAACTTGGATTAGCATTTAAGAACAAACAGAAGAACACAGCTGGCCTTCCAGCTCTATCATTGATTAAACAATATCTGAAAGTCTTTGAAGTCTGGAGAAGTTTAGGGAGCTCAGTCTTGCAGTTTATCTGGAAGGGCTGAAGTATTCCTTCCTGCTTTTCTGTTTTAGCACCTCCGCAAAGGCTCTTTCTAACGAGCTAAATATATAGAAAGGTGTAGGGCGAAACTTGGGATGCGTGTATGGAAAAGATCTATTTAGAGGAGCCCTGTAGCAATCGTGCTGAGGCGTTTAGATGCGTTTTAGTCCCACGCGACTCCAGCTCCCCGGCCCGCGCTCGGCTTTCCTGTTGGCATCATTCTCCTCTTCCCACTCAGGATGTTGTGCGAGACCATTTCTTCTGACTAGAAAATTACCTTTCCAAGCCCCATTTGTATATAAACACAGGGTGGGGTTTTTTTTCCAATACTGGTGGGAGTGAGCCATAAAACTTGGATTTTTAGGCTGTCGTTGGTGTGTGTAATTAAAAATTCACAGATGTGGGGGAAGAAATGAGATCTAGAGGTCAGAAGTGGGATGCAGAAAACCCTTTTGTATTTAATAGGAAACTGTTCATACAGTTCAGAAACTACAACAGCGTCGCTGCGTTTTGCCGTGGCCGCTGAAATCTTTATGGCTAATCCGAACAGGACGTTATAAACCAGCTGGGTACCACAGATGACTCCGTGCAGGTGTGGAGACATCTTCCTTATCATTAAATAAAATAAAAATCAGTAATTAAAAAACGTTGAGTTCTCTGAAGCAAGCGCTTTTAGAAACAATCTGAAACAGTTCTAACATTGAAGTAGTTGTGATTTTTTTAGCGAAGTAATAACTCACTTGCGGATAAGTACTCAAGGTAAATTTAGTCTGAGTTTGCTCACTCCTATAGTGAGCTCCAAAGTTCATGAAAATGGTTTATGTTGTCTGGTTAGCTGAATAGAGTTGACTACAATCCTTTCGATGCTGTAGGTGCTGCTCTCAGTGTTTCAGTGCCTATTTCTCCAGGCAGAGTGTGGAGACCCCAGTACCACATGCAGCCCCTTCCCCTGGTACCCGGGGACCCCGGTACCACATGCAGCCCCTTCCCCTGGTACCCGGGGACCCCAGTACCACATGCAGCCCCTTCCCTCTCCTTTGCTGCACAGAGGGTGGGTCCACAGAATGTGAGCTCATTTGTCATGTTCTGGTGCTGCATCTTCCCAGGGTTTTCCTGCCTCGTTTGCTTCCACACCTTTCTTCAGCTGCTTTCCCCGCCTCGGCGTTTCTTACACACCCACAGGTATCCTTCCCTTAGGTTTGCAAAGGATCTCCCACCACTTTTCCGGCAGCACGCTGTCTGTTCCTTCACAGCCCAGATTAAAACTAATGTCTTCCAGGAAATTCTTCCTCCTTTGCTGTCACTAATAATCTCTCCCACATCCTCCTTTATCATTTTTTCGATGTCCTGTTCTCTGTTTTCTGTCAGGGTTTCTGCAAGACAGGGAGCATGTCTGTTCAGGTTGTTCTTTGCCATATATACTTTAAATACGTGCCGTGAAATATCACTCATATCAGAACCTTGAAAAGGAGAATATTGAGTCTTTATAAACTTTCACCAGTGCAGCTCTGGTTCTTTATAACATCCTAATTCAAAGGGTGCGGGAGGCAGAGAGACTGGTTCAGCATCAGCTTGTGGGGGTGGCAGAGAACGCGGGTAAAACCCTGGCTCCTGTTACTGTGCTCCTATAGCTGCTCCTCTATAGAATAATAAACACTATGAAAAACGCAGCCGCTACTGTTGAGGAAGTTAACCGGAAAGTTTGATTCTATAATCTTCAGCTATGAGATATATACAATAGATGAGCTGAGTTTGTGTTTGGTTTTAGCAACATGTTCTATCCAACCATAGGTGTGTGTATTGTGTACCTGTGTTTATCTATTCATATATGTACAGTGTGTCTACGTGCATGTGCTATACATTAAATTACTTAAGTAACGTTACCAGATTTTTATGGTGGGTGGGTGTGCTATGAAGAAAGAACTCACTCGTGTTATACTACAGTAAAAGTGGTGATAAAAAGACTAGATTTTCGGCCCCATAGCAAAATGGGTAGTTACACATAAACACGCACACATATTTGAGAGCAAAGGAGAGATACGTGGGAGATAAAAGAGAACAAATGGACAACTTATAATTACATGTATTTTAGCTCATCTGGTATCCAGATGATCATCCTTGATTCTGACGGTTTTGACAAATCAGTTTATTAGAACTGTAAATGTAGCCCAGGACTGTGCAGTAGGCAAGAGAACACTGATTTTTTTTTTCGTATTATATTCAGTCATTTCATGATTGGAGGTAAATACTACTTGTACTTAGAAACACAACAGCTGGTCTCATGTGAGAAGGCAATCCACAGATTAACTTGCCAAATGTATTACCAGTTCATTTCACTAGGCTGAGAACCTAAGGGTATTTTAATAGTTTTGACCTTGATCAGACAAGGAAAAAAATGCCCTCATTCGCAAGTTGAACCTGCAACTTAACCAGGGATGTGGTGAACTGCAGCGTGAAGCGCGCCCGGCAGCCCCGCAGCCGCTTGCGAAGCGGGCTGAGAACTGAGCGCTTTATAATGGAAATACGTCAAATTGGGCACTGAGAGAGAGGTGTGCTTGTGATTCTCGCATTTGCTCAGGAGATGCTGTGGTTACTCCTTTTGCTTTAGTGGAGATTATTCTGTTAAAAGAAGTGGTTTTGTTCAAATGGAAAGGCCAGACGTGTGCAGAACGTGCTCCCCGCAGGTTCTGCCCACATTTCATACCTGGTGCTGCACGTTCCCATGCAAAGTGCATTATAAAGAACAGCCTCAGGTAGGTGTGCATCCAAACAGACCCTTGGTGGAGATGGAATTGCAGCAGATCTTCCAGAAGGGGACCATTTTTTTTTAACTGGCGGTGCCCGAAGCCTTAAGGTGGATTGTGCATCTTTTTCTGTCTCATTTCTTAATCGGATCTTTTTCAAAGTCTTACAGTCACTTATTAATTCTCTGTAAGAACTCTCTTTGGGACATGGGACAGCCAAAAGCACTGTAACGCCTTTTCTATAAAACCTACATCTTATTTCACATTCCTATGACTGCTTTTAAAAATAGCTTCTCCCTGCATCTCCAAAATCCCTTCTGCTCCATGATCTTTGAAGTGAGATAAACCAGACAAATATCAGGATTGGGGTTTTTTTACTTTTCTATAACATTTACCAGATTAGCAAATAGGGATTTACTTAGCGCTTCCCGTCTACTGTGCTGTTCCTGTACAAGATAAGTAAAACTCCACGTTATATACAGCTCCCTGGTCTGCAAAGCCTTGTGTCGAGCCCTCAGCTCCTGCCAAGGACGAGCGGACCCTTGAACGTGGATCTCTGCAACAAAACTCCTGTTTGATCTCTAAACCTCTTTGTAGTTGCTGGATCTACAAATTATGTCCTCAGATGACAACATCCATATAAATAGGTGTATATCATTTCATTTCATGTAACTAAGACATTGTGCATGTCCATGATGTGCTGCATGACTCTGCCATCATTGATCCTACAAGTAGTCCTTCTTTTACCCAAAGTTCCATCTATTTTTATCATATTGAAGCACTGTTTAAAAGATAAAACTCACAGATTCTTGCACATGAACCATATTTTGGTTGCTCAGCTGGCCTTTCACAATACTACAATCTGCTTTCAGCTGATCCAGGAGTCTCTGGGTACCATTCGGGCCTGATCCTCTCGTATGGATGGAATGTGCACTGGGGTTTGACGATGGGTGGTTGGAACAGGGGGCTTGTATGGTCCCAAAAGAAATTCAATGTCGTGATATTCTGCTGTTGGATTGAGTAAAATCATGGTTTGCTTGAGGGTTGGTGGTTGTTGTTGTAGTTGTTTTGTGTTTGCTTGTTGTTTTAAAAATAAAGACTAATTAGAGTACACAGAAAATCCTAGATCTCCACTTAGTATTACATCAAGTGACAACAGAGGCTCTTTATTCCCTGTTTTCCTTGGGTTTAGAATAGTTCAGAATGCAGTTTTACTGAATGTTTAGGCTTCACTTGATAATAAGAAGGCAAGAGTAGTTTCCTCACTGCTTCGTTCTCCAACTGTGTTTACTCTTTCGTAGTAACACAGATTTGTATTTCTTAAGAATTTCAGGGTGATTTAAGCCTCCATTAATGTCCACTCCAGCATGTTTTTACTGGTTTTGACATGTAATTTCCTGGACACACTGACACTTCCCACCCTCATATTCTTAAGGCAAATGTTGTTCCACCAACACCAATTTTCTTACTTTTTCACTAAATTTTCCTAGTTGGCGATGAAAAAAAAAAAGAAGTTGAGTTTCCGTTATCAGCTCAGATCAATAAATCTGAAGGCAAAAAGAGAGGAAAGCTCAGCTCAGGGGAGTCCCAGTCAGCAAACATTTACTGATAAAGAAAACACTCGTATATCTGGCACGTCATCAGCTCGCAGTGTTTGCTTACGCCCCAAGTGCTTGTCGCTACACAGAGAAACTCAACTGCTACTGGAGCTGGGTTTCCACATCCCTCCGAGAGCTGCTTTTGATCAGAGCTTCGCTTACGAGCCATTGAGCGAAGTAACACTGTTTTCAAGGAATCTTCCTCAAAAGAGGGGTGACTTTAAGTGACCCCCCCAAAATTGCGTTCAGGTGATGGTGGGAACGAAAGTGCACTTGATATTTTACTGTTGTATGAGCTTTGCTGTCGTGATGGGTGAGATATAGAAACATTGCTTTAGAGTTGCTCATGGGATTTTGGCCATTATACCACAACTGGATTGGTATTTATTGTTGGCATTAGAAATAGATGCTGATTTTTCTTTATAGTCCAAAGATAAAATGATACTGGTAAGAGCAGGGAGTAATGCCGGTGAAGAATTAACCTCATGGTGATGGAGTCATGCAGTAATGCTTTTTGGTTAGTGCTGTGTCCTGGTTGTATTTCAGGTAGACTCTTAGTCTCATGAGCTGGAAAATATTGAGACAAATACAGCAGGTTCAGCGGTGGTATCTCCACACAAGAAGTCCTAAAGGGATGTGTGAAGTTGCTCTTAAAGGTTTACCTACCTCAGTTTCCCTCATTTTAATTCGATTTTGTAATTTACAGTAATTAGGCCTTCACAGTACAATTTGGGTGAAAGTCGAGGTCTTCCCTCGGAAGATTGGAGACCTTCAATACACTGATACCCCTAATGTTTGCTCATTATTTTTGCAGGCAAATAGAGGTTTAGCTTTGTTTATCTGTGGGATTAGTTGTCGGGATTGGCTTTGAAGCTCCGAGGATTATATTGTGATGTTTGTTTGTGCACAACACTTCAGGAAATCTGAACGTTCCTGCAAGTATTATAAACAGTGCTCATCTGTACGGTAAAAATAGTTAAATGGGAGTTGAACGAGTGGCAGCCGAAGCGCCCTGAAGTCCCTGTATCTCTATGGAGGACTGATGGAGGGTGAAATGAGGTGTGGGATTGGTGTCTGATCCACTGTTCCGTTCCGGTTCAGCCCTGGGTTCCCCGGCCGGTGCAGATGCTGGAGCCCGGCAGGGGGACCACGTCGTTCCCATCGCAGCAAGGGTGAGACCACCAACTTGTCCTTGTCATCCACAGCACTAACAGATGGTAACGACTTCCAATCATGACGAACCGGGCTGGATTTACACTCGTGATTTAGAGCTGAAAGTGTCTGCATCCTGTTCCCATGAGCCCTCAAGTACCCGGGACGCACCTCGTTAGTTTGAGAGTTCTGATTCTCGGAGTTTGCCCAATGTTTGCCCTTGGTGTCTGCTTCACTCCCTGTGATAAATCCCCATCTAATTTGAGATTAGGCTGTTAATTGAAAAAGAGGTCATTTCAATTTTTGAAGTCTATTCCTTGCTCGGCCCCCAAATGGTGCTGAACCTGGTTGAAGGTGTTTTGAATCTGGACTCCAGGTGGGGGCTCTGGGAGCTTCTCTGGCCATGATGGGATGTGATGCTCAGGGCATCGTGGCTCTTTTGCTCCCAGTTCAACTGCGTTTTACCACTGCATGCCAATATACTCCCTGTAAATTAAAATACTGATCACTTCCTGTCTGAATTTCTATTTCTGCTGATCTAATTTCTATTTCTGAGGACGGACCGTTTCCTGGAGACCTGAGTATTTTCCGAGAACACGACTTGGGGAGGCACTGAATGAAGTTCTCAAAATTGAGGAGCCCTTAATAGGTTGAAACCAGAGCTGGTTGAGTTGTACTCAGTAAGAGCAAAATTGGGGTCAGAACCTAAAATGGTTTTGAGGATATTGAGAGCTGCACACTTAAACCACCTGTTCTAGGAGTTAATACAGCAATAAAAAAAATGTAAAGCAGAAATAAGGATATCTGTTTGATAGCAATACAAAAAAAGCTTGTCTGCTTTTTAACATTTAAATGTGTGGAGGTCTTTAAGTTCAGCTGTTTATTAACCAATAACGTCCTAATGAATTCTTAATTTTTGTCTCATTATCTTCATTTTTGCATTTTAGCGTTTATTCCTCTTTGCTTATTTGGGTTATAGCATCTCGTTTTTTCCTGTCCTTTCCTCTAGGAATAATGAAAACCAAAAATACCACGCGGTAATGAGAAACAATAGTGTACAGAGATTAACGTCACAAACCCATCACTGACCTCAATAACATTTCACAACATTTAGTTTTCATTACAGCGAAATGTTACTGCATACTTTTTACATGAACTTCTGAAGAAAAATATACGATAGGGCTTTCCAAAAATACACACATGTTGAGAAATAAGACTTTTGAATCAAGAGTTTTACACGTACACTGATCGCATTTGACGAATCAGATGTATGGTATTAATTACTCTGAACAGGCAGCGAACCGTCTCTACCATTTAGAAAACAAAGGTTTTCTGTGTTGCCGATGCAGACGCGTGTCACGCGTTCCTCAAAAGGTGCATTCTGACTTCGTGTTGTTTGGTCCCTTTGGACGATGAAAGACCGTTCAATTTTTAAATTGTATTTGTAAAAGGTATTGCTTGGCATCGAGTTTAGGCAAGAACACTTAGAGCAGGTTGATCTGTAACACCACAAGCAGTCTGGTTTCTATCAATGATTCCTAGCCAGCTTATTAAACAGATTTATACAATGAAAGAATCTAATAACAAAAACATTCACCTCCTTTATTACTTGGCATTATTTATGACTCTTACTTTTTTTTAGCTACCTTTTTATATATCGGAATCTGCCAACATTGTATTTATAAAGTTTATGTACTAGCAGCATTTGTTGGGCAGGGATTTGGGTTATTTTATGCTGCTTTCCTCCTCCACTTATTATTACTAAATCTATATACAAATGCTTGTAAAGATTTTTTTAAAAGACCAAAAAAAGAACCAATTCTGGAGAAAATGAATTAATTCTGAAGAAATGGGACTTTTAACGTACTTACATTTTAGATATTCTCTCAATAATGACCAAAACCAATGGTGCTTATGGCAGAGCCTCTTCCAAGGCGCTTACTGTGTTCTCCAGAGTCTCCAGTGTGACATCATGGACCAGGACGAGTTTACACACTGCGAGATTCAAAGCGCGTCCTATAGACTGCCAATTCAGATCTCTAAATAGCTATAATTACTATCAAAAAGAAGAACTTTGCCTTCACGAGTTACTTCCTTTCTTCCTTCCTTCCGTCTGTCCGTCTGTCTTAAGGCAACTGCGCCACAATGGCGCGTTTGTCATCGCGGGCCGGAGCGTTAATGGGCACCATTGAGCTTGCTCCCAGTTGCTCCCAGTGCCAGCGCTGGACTCGGGGCTGGGCCTGGCACAGGCAGAGCCCTCAAATTAAAATATATTCTCCCTCTCCTATAGATTGTTCTTTCTTTGCAAGCCAGATCCGCAGCTTCAGATGCGCCTCTCCCAACGGGCCCGCTCAGGGATGTGACAACCTGGCGTCTGTTCTCTGTTCAGAGGGAGAAATAAAGGATCAGATTTGAAGCAGGGACTGGAAGTCTCGTTGCAGAAGGACTGGGAGTTCCCATTGCAAACTGCGAGTAAAATAAGGATGAAAAGCCATCGCTTTGCTCGGCCGGCAGCGCTGCTGGCCAAAGGGAAACACTGAAACCCTCGGCGATGGGTGCAGCAGGAGCCGCTGGTTTCCCTGTGCAAACAATAGCAGCAAACTGTTAAAATAAATAACAAGCGAGATGCAGAAAGAGAGGGGAAGTTTTGTATTGAATTCTCTTGACTGAAAATTGCGGCTATTGGAAACACCCTGATTCCTGCGTTGCTGCTGGGCCAGGAGAGTCTGTTCCCTGCTCCCACCTGAAGCTTTGCTGGTTTATAACTGAGCGCTCCAGGAGCTCTGATCCGGTTTTGCCCTCCCAGAAACATCCTCCTGACAGCCCATGCTCTGGCTGTTGCAGAAAAATAGCTTTACTTTTTGTTTCCACTGAGGTTAACCGAGCCTACTGGTGTTCTGCTGTGCTCAGCAGTTAAGGCCACAGCTTACAAGAAAGGTAATTGCAGTCTTAACTTTTAATTGTAATTAACTACGAGTAAAGAATCAAAATAATCCAGCTACTCTTTTGCTGAAGCAGAGCATTATATATAATGTGACAAAGAAAATGGCTTGCCCTTCAGCCATTCATTTTAGCAGCTCTATTATTCCTAAATTACACAAACCTCTGGTGTCAGAGGGGAAAGAACATGAATCAGCTCAGATGTTTCATTGGAATATGTTGTCTGTAGTTGTGTCAGAGTTTGCAATGCTTTTGGAGCACTTCAGATGATGATAAATTAGAAACACGTAATTAAGAAAATCGGGAACTCCAAATAAAGAGGTCACGAGTGAAAAATATTGGTAATGAATTACCAGCGTCCCTGGGTTCATAAGATCTGTACCTAAACTTAGCCTTTTGTAGGGAGGCTTTACCTTCTGTTGCAAAAGATGGAGAAGTGTGAGCGTGGCGAGGAAGCAGAGCACGATGCTTGTTTGGGGGGCAACATTGCTGTAAGGAGACATGAATTCCCTATAAATGGTAGGAGAGACACATATATTTTTGTATGTAGATGCATATTCAACATAAGATGAAAATGGGCAACGTTTTGACTCTCTTCTTCCTAACTGTATTCATCGATTACGACCCTGAATCAAATGCTGAACGTTTGCCCCTAACTGTGACAAATGCTGCTCTTCCTGAACCCTTTATTTAACTGGAATTGAAGTCCTGGTTTTGTACCTGACATTTGCCTATTCTGTGGTCGCTTTTCTTGGCTACGTGGTAGACAGCCGGTCCCGAGGGAACCGAGGAAGTATGGGGATCAATGGCACCATTGGTGACAAAGAAAGAAGTTGAACCAATTCTTGAAAACGCAGCAAAATGTCAGATATCCGTGTTTAAAGCCCGAACCAAAGCGGATTTCACTTGTGCTGCGGGCACTGACACAGCCAGAAAGCCAAGCTGCCGCGGCCCTTGGCAGCATTATTAGGGTGATCTTCATTCAAGGATGAACTATTCTTGAACAATTTCTCCACTGTATCTGACACAAACAGGCTTTTCTTCAACACCAGACGTGCATGTCTTCTTGCTCCAGCTATTTTTTTCTTGAACAAACATATGTATTGTAGCCAATGCAAGGAAAATCCCACTCACTATTTATGTTAGAGTTCCCTGTGTCCCATTAACAATATCCCAGTGTACTCGTGGCAGTATAGCATCTTGATCCGGATCCAGCACTGTTTTCCTGGATTCCCCTTTGGACACTTAAGTGCCACAAAGCAATTGGTCTTATTTAGCGACCTTCCATCCCAGAGGCTCTATTTTTTGGGCACTGAAATAGTTTCCTGTCCCTTTTTACAGCTTTTGCTGACTAGAGAGCATCTCTTACTGTGAATCTGAACTGGGAATATTTATCAGGACCAGCAACAGAGCTTGCAACGGCTGAAACTTCATTAGGCTTAAGGATTTTATCTGCTGTTCTATAACGCTTCTATACATTTTGGCGATTGGTCTCATTTTGGCGATGCTACCACCATGCAGAGAATTATTTTATATATGTTATTTCAATATACTTGAAACAGCATCTACCTGTCAAAGGGCAAAATATTTCCATATGGAAAAGACGCATCTGCTGGTGCATTTCCTTTGAGGCTGCTCTCTTTTGTGGGAATATATAGATACAGATATGAAAACAAATATATTTGGGGTTGGTTTAAATTTGGTATACGTATTCGGTGTGTATATAGTGTGAGTGTGTGCATATTAGGGTTAAATGCCACTGACTGATGTGTTGAGTGATTTCTGGAAGTAATAACGTGGAGAAATAACAGCCCGGTGACTGCGCATCCCACGGACGGGCTTAACGATGAGCAAAGCTGTTCTAACAATTAGGCACTAACAATTAGAATTACCTGCTTGCTTTTTTCGTATATTTTGATATTTTTAGATTCACTGGATAGCCCACAGCTAATACTTCAAAAAAAAGTAGCGTAAAGAAATCTCTTGCCCTGCCATATACGTTCAGAGCGTGTTGATAGTTGGCAGCCAAAGCCCTGAATGCAAAGCTAAGCCTCCTCGCCGGCTGGCGTCGGATTCTTTGTGGTTATTCTTTGTTTTCGTGGACGCGGAGATTGAGATGTCTTGAAAACCAGCGAGAAGTCGCCTGGCTGCCTGGTTTCGATTCATCCCGACCCCGTGAAACACGCCCCTGCGTTTCACCTCTTTGTCAGCGGCACAAGAGCTTTGGACGCTCTGCAAAAGATTTGATGACACGGTCAAAATGTTTTCACTTGAAGGCAACCCGGTGGCGACCCCACAATAAAGGCGATGGGAAGGAGCCACGCAAAGATCAGACGCCAATAAAGCCGGCAGTTAACCCTGCCGCCCTGACTTTAGGGCTCTCTCTGCCTAAGAATGTCTAGTTATATTTTAGCACCTAACGCCGATAGATCTGCAATGAAAACCATTCTTTGTTAACATTTCCCAATTTACTTTAGCTTTTTTCCTTATTTTTTTTTTAAACTTTCCCTTTTTTATTATAAAGCACAATTAGTTATATTCTTTTTAATATATGTAAATACAGCCTTTTTACCAATTAAACAAAATGTAGCATTCTGGGCTGTCATTGCATAACATTTTAGTATATGTTAATGCAGATTTATTTTGGGGACGGAGCCTGGCTGGTTTTGTTAGCTTAGCTTTGGAAAGCTGGATTTAAAATCTACCCTCAGCTCAGTAAGTTTTCTGTCCTGTCAGTGTCAGCCATTGATTTATCCAAAAAGTCATATTGTTTACAACGGAGACATTAAATCATAAAACAACTTTCATTGTATCCTGTGCTCAGATGGGCAAAAACATCTCCTAACTGTTAAACCAGCTGCTCTAATCTTTAATGACTTTGCTTCGGTGGCCAAATCTACTTCTTTGTGTTGTTATAATGCAACATTAGATGAGTTGCTGTGTCTGAAATTGCTGTCAGTCAGGCTCTGGTTATGACGGATCGTGGTATTTTCCATAAATCATTTTTTTCTTCTTTTACTGTTTAAAGGATAACAGTACTGTAGCTTTGCAATTGTTTTATGAGGCAGTAATCTTGTTCCTATGAGGATAAACCGTGAGGCCAAAGGCAACACTTATCTCCGGAGAAGCCAGTTGTTGCTGAGGAAATCACTACAGAACATCAATTATCGTCATTGCAGCGCGGGTTTTACACCTTTGAAACACCAACGACAAGATTCGGTGTCAAAAATAGTCCATACAGTTGGGTCCATCAGACTGAAATGCAGGATATTTCGCTGCCAACAGCTCCGCTCACGAGGCAGCGGCGGCCTCGGCAGAGCCACATTGCGCTCCTGCCAACAAGAAAACTCATTCTCCCAAAGCCACGTGGAGGATTTCTCGCTCATTCTTCACTTCTTTGCTGTGTCTTTAATTCAGGCTGCGGGAGGAGGGTTTGGTGGATTTTCCGCGCTCCGAGGCCGACGTGGGGCTGTCCCCGCAGCAGAAGCACCTCGGCAGCTCTTTGCCTTGCGCTAGACGTTAAGTTGAAAATATTTTTAGGCCTTTCTGCATTTAAAAGCAACTGGAGGAATGCAGCTCCTAGTGCTAAGTCTGACCATTGCAAAATATGAGCGGTCCCGGATGCGCTTCTGCAAAGGTCCGTGTTGCACCCGCCGGCTTGGAAATCACGCAGCGCCCGCCTGGCAAAGCGTTAAACACCCCGCGTTGATGCACTCTGTCCTTAAGAGGTTTATTCAATTAACAGTTTAAACTTTCATTATATTTTGCCATTTGCTGAAGAGGATTCTTATGCATTTAATAGTTTTATGCATTTACCCATTAGTCGTTTAAGTGGGCTCGCCGGGCCGAGCTGTGCCGCGCTCCCGGCGGGGCGAGCGGAGCAGACAGTGATACATGACACGTGTCGCGGCCGCTCGGATCTCCCTGACCTCCTCAATCCATCTCTCGGAAGGTTTTCTGTGCGTTAATCCTGCGGCAGCTGCTGGTGCAGCCGTTTCGAGGTAGCGGGGCAGGTAGCCAAGGGCTCAGGTAGCCTGTTTGCAAGCCGGGCTTAGAGGAGCCCAGATTGGCAATATATTTTCATCAAAACAGAAACTTAGAAGAAAATGACATATGTTCTTTAACCTAAGGACTGCTGATCACTTTAAATACTTTAAATTAATCCAGCTTCATTTGTTAAAACTAGCATCATCTGCTTAACGACTGAGGGTACGCTGGTTTATACTTAAAAACAGGCACCCCAACAAATCTTCCCCCTGATGCTTTATGCAAGGTTGTCTAACAATCGTTTAACAGCAATATTAATATTATGCGTTAGTCCTTACCCTTATTCCTTTTTAGGTTGCCACTACACAGCCGTGTGCAGTTTTTGTTTCCGTAGGTCGTGGATATTTCTGGCCCTGCTCTGGCCGGGCAGGTCACAGGATTTATCCGCGTCCCGCCTGCTTTGCTGGGAGCTGAGGGCAGGAGCCTGTTCTGCTCCTCCGCTTAATCTGCAGGTGAATTCATGTCCTGAGCGTGCAGATCCTTACCAGGATTGGAGGCTCCTGTGAGCAAGTTTTTCAGGTCTGTTTAGCTTCTGATAATGGCCGAGAATGAAACGTTTGCTGCCTTAGAAAGGAATTTTTGGAAGTAAAATAAGCAGTGGTCATGTAATTGCAAAAATGTTCAGAAACGCAATAATAAATGTGATAGTAGTTTCTTGCAGAAACCCCACACAACAGTTACTCCTGCTAGTGGCGGTTATTTCAGACCCCGATGAAGAACAGAGCTGCGGCTTATTTTATTTCTGGCGTTTTGTACTGAAATAATCAGCATATCACATCATGAAAATAGTTACTGGAGGTCTCAGACCTTTGAACGACTCTGTCCTCTTGCAAACAACCCTGAAACCCACGAGCACCAGAGAAAAGGCATTGCTGGTTAAACCCTTCCGTTTGGGTCTAACAGGGCTGGGCTCTGTTCCCTTAGGGACTCTTGCCACCCTTTATTTGCCATTTGTCTCTGGCACTGAGGCTGATGTCAGAAAGAAAATACAATTCCTTTAAAATTTCCTGGTCAGTTTTTATACTATATGCAGATAGAGAATAGTTACTTCTATTCCAGTTTTGTAGGTGCTATTTGTTTATAAATTCTCCGGTAAGGTCAATGTCGTCAAAGGTGTTGGGGAGTATTCACCCGCATAGAGGAATTCTGCGTACTCTCATTGCTTCTACCTCCTTCTAATAAAAATCAGTATAATTATTATACCTGTGTTAAATTGAGCAGATTTAATTGATGTAATTTATGGGAATGTGAGTATTTGACTGAAATGCAGTTAATCTTGTAAGAAGCTGATGGGGAAGGGAGACGCTAGCTCAGTGGTTTTGTATCAACAGCCTTGCAAGGACGTCCTGGGTGCTTTCAGATGTAAACCCGGCTGAAGCACATGTGCCTGCTCGGGGGTTCCTACCGAGCCAGGAGCACACGGGGCTTCCCCTCGCATCTCCCACCGGAGCTGAGCAGGGCACCGTGTCTTATTCCACGTTCAGTCAGCGTTCTGCAGCGCTCAGTGGGGAATCTCATAGAAACACTGAACACTGATAATCTATAGGTCTGGTAATTTTTTCTTATCTTCTGCTCTGCGTACTATAAGGAACGATGCATGAAAACCCCTCAAGTGCTATGTTAGCTGAGCACGCAGCTGTTTTCTTATATTTTCTTATTATTCTTTCTTATATTGCCATTGGTTCCCAACTTGTTTATCAGAGCAGGTCGAGCGTTTGGGATGCTCGGCCGGTCCAGGCTCCTGCCCACGTTCCATCCCCGCACACCCAGCGATGCCTCCGACGTTGCTTTGCAGCCGCCTCCTCCCCTCTCTATGTCTTATTATTTTCAGCCAAATGCGACCACCTGCAAGTTAGTGCTGGTGTTAGCATTTTCATCTCCCATTATTCAAATGCAGCTGGCTTCCCTTTGAAGTTCCTTCCCTCATGTTAAACGTTAACCATAATTTCTCTTGGCCCGGGCCGCGGACAGCGCATTCTTTCCTGTCTGTGTGATAATGGCCACGGGTGCGCTGGCGGGACCCACCGCCGCAGCTCGCTCCTCTCCTCTCCTCTCCTCCAGAAGGAATTTCCATGCTCAGCTCTGCCGTTTAGACTTGGGTTTATCCCGCAAAAAGCTCCGGGCTAAGCCTAGCCCTCAGGTCTGGCTTTGCACAGTGGGTACCTCTCACATCCAAACCTCCCTCCTAACACTGGCACGTGCTTAGAGAAAAATTACCAAAAAAGAAAGAAATCACATCCAGAAGTAAAGTTAGAACAAGCGCAGAGTTCAGGGTGTTTTTTCAGGTTTTACAGGCTAATGTTTTGCTTTTTTCCAGCTGGACTAGCATTTTCTAAACATATTTCAGTGCTTATCCTTGCATTAAAGCACAATAGCAATGGAGGGGGAGACTTGTGACCATTTGAACTTGAAATCCCCAGAGAGCTTTTTATTCTAATAAAACAGCAAAATATTGGATACATGACACCCCTTACATCAAACTCTATCATATTAAGGAAACCTTAGAACTCTGGTCTGCAGTCTGGCCTGATACATTACAATTCATCTGGGATCAGTATAAGAAATAATTACATCTATTTATTTATTCCACTGTCAGAATGTTGACACTAGTTTTTCATATTGTCTCTGTCACGAAGAATCATAATTAAATAAAATGTCAAATGTATTGATCATACATTTATAAATTTGTTTGATAGATCATAGAGGCCTTTTGTTATTAGGAGATATCACAAGATTAAAATTAAAGTTTGCCAAGCCATTTACCTCATTCTACGCAGGACTTTTCCTCCTGATTAACCACAAAATTTTGATGGCTTGTCATTCTGATATTACACAGTCATCTCTTCCTTTTTCTTTCGAGTTCACCATTTCCCTTCTACCAAAATCTGGCTGGGTATGTACAGTCATATTAGGCTATGAATGACATACTTCTGTTGTATTTATTCCATTTTTCTGTCCTAATTCCTCTACTTTAGAGGCACCGTCTGATCGCAAAGATCAGCTGGAGCTCACCTTCAATTTTTGTGCTTTCTGCACAAAACAGAGAGCAGGAGCCTTCCCCCCTCATTCCTTCTCCTCTTTCCATAGGTGCGTGTGGACAACACACACATTTGGGAAAAACAGGTTTTAGGAAGCTGACAGGGACAGCAAAAGCAGTAACTTGTGTGTCTAAATGGTCCCGCGTCTTCCAGAGCAAATACAATTCGCGAAGAATTGTATTCTCTGTGCATCCCGCCTGCTACTTCGAAGGATAAAAATATGTAAATAAATAGGCATTTGTTGTCCCTTTTTGCTGTGGCTTCTCCCGTTTTCTGTAAGAACATAAGCTAGGGAGGTTTTACTCAGATTTGGTGGCAGAACACATGCATTAAGATTAAGTTTCTTTTTAAAATTTGCATTCTTTGCTTTGTGTGTTTCCTAAATGGGGCAAGAGGGTTTCTTAGTATGTCTTAGTATTAAAATCTAAAGTAACAGACCTTCATTCTAATGAGCTTTGTAAATCTGACCTAAAAAGTGTCGCCTGGAGTCTTTGAAATGAGTTTCCTACAACTTCCTCTGATCTGATTGTGTGTTTTAGGGGAGGTTAAATGGGTTAAGATTCTTAGCTGTCCTAAAGCCATTGGAGTGATTCCTTATTAATCTTTTTCACCCCCTAAGACATCATCTACAGATCTAGGCGGATTTAGTACATAAGATAACATAGGCAGCCCTGCCATAACTATCCACGCAGCTTCTGAAAGGACAAAAGGGTGACAAAAATATGCAGAACCCCTTCCAAAGGTTCATGGCAACAATGCTTTTCAGTCTTTCTCTCGCCCTTACTTGTTGCATAAAGCCAAGTTCGCTCGTCATAGGATAATATCTCTGTAACTTGTGATCTACATTACAAAGGAGTTTGTTGTGCCCCGTGTCCTATGGCAAAACTTGTGAGCAGAAGATGGGGTCTTCAATTAGCCGGGTTACCGCCGATAACCAAGAGCTTCTTGTTCCCCCTTGTCCGTGCAGCTTCTCCCGCGGGTCCCGTCTCCGCCGCACCCGTGGTGGGGCTGCCAAGGTCTGGCCGTGCTGATGGCAAAACTTCCCAGAGCTTTAATTCGGGGAGAGAAATCTCCTCTCCGGCAAGTAAATAACAAAACAAGTCAGGAATCCAGAGCCAGTTGCATCTGTCTGAGTGACTGATGCTTCTGTCTCTGGCATCCTTTGGCATAACAAGACAGTTCAGGGCCTTTGCTTCTGGCGGGAAGGTCATACAGTAGCGTTGATCCAGTTATTCTTTGACATTGACGGTATATTTTACATGATTCCTTTTTACCCCGTTCAAGGGTTATATCTGCACGGCAGCAGCAGTGTTTCCCGTTCCACCCTCTTCTGCTTATTTGCTCATAATAATTTGCTGTGCAATAAAATGTGAGCAAAGTCTGTGGCCAGAGGATTTTTATATGGCTTTTCAGAGCCTGACAGCATTTGGGAACCTCAGGTGTTGTACAAATAATCGTAATATAATTTCAGGGATCAGCTGCTATTTAATCAATGTCAGGAGATTGTCAATTCCTTCTGTGACTTATGGTTGTGAAAATACAGAGTGATTTGTAAAATACCAAGAAGCTTCCCCCACCTGAACACGGGGCATTTTGAAAACACAGCAAACTGAAACACAAAACTATCCTGGAAGAAGGTTCTCCGGGTTTTGAAGTGCTTGCCTTAGCATTGAGCTCCCTGTCCACTTCAATGTTCCCCAGTCCTTCGCAGGTGCTACTGAAGTCTCATGGAGCACCAAGGAACCCATTACAGTCTTTTGGCCTCAAAACAAATAAAAGGAAAACACTTTAAAATAGCGAGTGGCTTCTTCAAAGCTGGAGCACCCTGATAAGTAACGTGAGTGCGTGCTTTCCATGTGTTTTAACGCTTTCTGAAGGTCCCTGCGCTCCCCATCTCACTGGGGTCATTGCTCCGGCCTCGTTTCTGTAATATACTTAAGCATATGCTTAACTTCTTTCATTCTTAAATCTCGGCGGCTCTAAATCAAGCATATATTTAAAGTGCTCTTCTCAACTGGCCGAATGGTGGCGAATCTTTCAAGGAAAGGGTTCTAAGAACTGAATATAGATAAAATATCGCGTGCCCAACCCGGGCACTCCTACGTGCAGACCTGGGCTGGGGTTCAACAGGATCCTCCCCATCTCATCTGCAAACTCACCTGCGCCCCAGCCGTGTCCTTTAAGACTTTCATCATTGGTTTGCCTGTCTCTAAAATGGGACTCGTGATTTTCTTTTCTTCCTATGCTGGAGATATTACGGCTCTTCATATTCATAAAATGGATTCGGGTCACCAGGTCATCAAGTTGTAAGCGCATATGCTTATGGTTAGCGGGGTGCGTTATTGTATCTGGGAGATACAGCAGCACTAGGGGCACTTCTAAAAGGAGATGCAGCTGTCACTCTTCCTCTTTAACAATATTTAAGCCAGAAATTATTCAGTTATACATATATTTGAAAAGCAGTGAAACCTGTTTATGGCAAAGGATGAAAAGCTCACCCCTTCCTAGCAGCTCTGAAGCAGAAATTACGACTTGGGTTGCTCTCTGCCCAACAAAGGCACCGGCTCCCATGAGTCCCCTTCTGGTGCTTTTGACACCAGCACACGGGGATTTTTGTCCGCACGGAGAGCAGCACTGGGGATGTTTCGGGCAGGATCTGGGAGAGCTCAGGAATGTGTGCTTTATTAAAAAAAATACACTGGAGGCAGTTTAGGTATTTAGCCCCTGAAGCATTTTTTGTATCTCTTAATTACTTATAATCTGACTTTTCTTTCTAATTGAGGCTCCCAGCATCTGTCTAGCTACCAATACTCTTAACTACTAATTTACATTGCAGTTGGCACCTGACCTTACATGACACGTGTAAGGCTCTTAGCCAGATAATCCTGGCTTCTTCGGGAGACTTATGTCGCCATGGAGGGGTCAGTGGTGTGAGACAGCACAGCTTGAGGTGCGAAGTGCCGCGCCGGCTCACACGCTTTACCTTCCTGAGGCCGGGAATCCCTTAACCGGCTCATCCGGGCTTGTCCACAGCCCGTCCTCCCGCTCCTGTCCTGGGGAAGGCATTTCTCCGCCTGTCACTTAAAGCAGCACGTCGGCATTGGGTAATTTGCAGCCATCAGTCGCCGCATTTCACACTGAATTCCACCCTGTGGGGCCGTGTCTAATTGAACAAATTTGAGCAGCAGGCAGAAAAGCCACCACGGGATGGAGTGGTGATATATGGGCACAGGCTTTGCGGTCTTAAAGACGCAGCTCGCCCACCGGACCCCCAGATTTGAAGCAGGACAGCCCCGACGAGCCAGGTTTAACACCCGACAGCATCACCTTAGTGCTGTGGAGCAGGCACGGTCCTCTCTGCGCGTTCATTCTGCTAACAGAGCAGGAACGTATTTGCAACTTTGCAGCGGAGCACCGGGAACATTTAGTCCAGCCTTCACCCTCTGAAATTAAAGGCTTGTTTGGCTTTAAACTGCACAGCTGCAATCCACATTAGAATTTCTTTCGGGGAATTTCCTGCAATATTGCAGCAGGCTAGGTGAAGCAGGGAGGCACCGTTATTAGCAAAAAGAAAGGACAAAGAAAAAAAAATCAGAACCTTGGCAATAAAAGTGAGTTGAAGGGTTGTTTCTGGTCATAGATATTTCTTTTCCATTTTCTGTTGCTTAAGCATAATAAATGTCAGATGGCTGGAGTAGCATGGTTTATTAAAATAAGTGAGTTTGGAGTTCATGAAAGAGCTGCGTGGACAGTGCTGCGCACGGGGTGGTTTGTTCGTGCAGGGAGCAGGTGGGGGGGTCCGGTCCGCCCCTCACCCCCATTTACAGGGACCCTTTTTAGAAGGAAGAAATGCCTGAAATCCTGTTTCCGCACAGTTTATTTGGGTTCGGTGTCTCTGCTGAGATCACAAACAAAAGTGCCATCTAATGACAACTGTGAAATCCTCCTGGAACACAGAATTGAGGAGTATGATGTGGTTTGCTTGGGTTTGGGCTGGCTGCTGCTTTGGATGCTTTTGTCAAGTGGATTGAGATTTAACTGAGTTTTCAGGAGTTGCTGAAGGGCCACCAGGAGATGCTGATTTTCTGTTGTCAGTTCTGCTGCCCTGCCACAAAACGAAAAATCCAGCTCCCGAGTGTCTTGTCTTGAAGTTCATCAAAGTAATTTATAAAATACCAGCCACCCCCCCAGTATAATTGTTTCTTAGAATGCATTTTTATTAGTGCATGCATTTATATTAGTGACATTTTGATCTTTTGCAGGTTCCCTGCTTGGGTTTTGATTTTTTAAACATCTGTGAGAAACATAGCTCCGTATCCTGATTTTTCACAGATAACAGTAGTTCTGAAAAGCATCTTATTAAGCACAAAAGCAAAGCGTTGAAACAGCTTTCCAAAGCTGTTTTGGCCACAAGTCCTTATATTTTGCATCAGTCAGACTGTTGTGTGCTGGATCTGAACTTGGACCAAAAATCCTCTGCCTGACCGAGAATGCGGGGAACTCACCGGGTGCAACAAACTGCCCCAGAGAAAAAGCCGAGGGAAAAGAAGAAGTAGTGGCTTGGGAAGATCTAGACAGAGCTTTATGCTAATGTGATAATATATATCGGTGCTGGGGGATGTAAAGATGTACAAGGCTCTAGCTCTTGAGGCAGGAGGAGCAACCCACAGGGGTTCTGGGCTCCGCAGCCACCTCTTCTGCCCCAGAACATCAGATTATGGGGATGTCATGGGAAGGTTTCTGCCACGTGGTACGGGAGCGATGGCTTCCACTGCTAGAAATAGTAATTATTGTTTTTTCTCCGTGATTGATGTCTGTTTATGTTCAGTGTAGTCACTAGATGAAAATGGAAGTCTTTGGTTAATCAGATATGGCTTTAGAAACCAAATCTAAGTCATTCATGTGGATATGGTTGAATTTCCTCCTCTCCTTGCGACCTGTTCCTTCAATCCCATAGCTTAGATCTGAGGGTTTGCTTTACTTAACTTCTTCCAAATTGAAATAAAAAGCAGCTTACTTTAACGTATATCATGGGAGCGCTGTGGATTTTTCCCCCTCCGGGTTACTCAAAACAAGCCCTGGGCCCAGCAGTACTGAAAACTGAAAGCGCAAGATTTAATGCCTTGTAACTTTAATCTGTCTCCATGTTAAATCATTTATACGGAATGTGTCAAAAACGTGTATGCTGCGAAGCAGCGGAACTCGCCGCGGTGGGTGGAGGAAGGGGAGGCTGTGGTGGCCGAGACGTCGCTGTCGTTCGGGCTCTTCTCTCCGGTGGCTTCCCTGCCTTTCCTACGGGACCGGTGCTGTTTCCCATGGCAGCTGGTGAGGCTCTTCAGGGGACATTGGCTCAGTCCCTTAGAAACACCGTCACACCTATAAGTACTAAAATGTCTTTAAATAAGCATCAGGCCAGCAGCCAGCAGGGTGTGAACAAGAAGGCTGGAGAAAACAAGGCTGATAGGTATTCACGAGCCAGTTTTCACGCCGATGGGGAAAAGCACGTGAACGGAGAGAGTCCAACCCCAACTCCATCACCCATTTACCCCGCTGTCCTACGGGAGAGACGGGATTTCTGCCCTCTCCATCTCATTTTCCTCCTCCTGTGGAACACGAGGTTCATCTCCCATAAGCAGCAGGATAACTGGTGAAGGTACCACTTGGGTTCTGGTTGGACTCGATGATCCTGAGAGTGTCTTCCAACCAAAACGATTCAATGATTCTTTGCCAGCCCCGCACGAACCCCAGCCCGAGCTCCTCCGAGCTGTGGGACCGCGCGTAGCTCACAGAGAGACTTGCGAATACGAATCATTGCCTAAGTGCCAAAATTATAATTAAAAAGGTTTTTTCTCTTTTGGCTTTTCTTGACATACTTTCCTAATATTGTCATTTGGCAAAGCCGGGGTGTCTCTCACAATGTAATTGCCACAGAACATTTCCTTGAAAGAGCAGCAACACCCCGCCTCCTCCTAACACTTGCATGTGGAAAGCACCAACTGTTTTATAGGCATTAGTGACTTATGCTTTTCAATTCAAGGACGTATTAACTGTCTGTGCAGCTGAGACAGCTGTGAAACAGCTTCTGAGATGAAGTGACCTGCCGGAGGCTGCGCGTTGGATGCTGTGGCAGAGGCAGGAGTTGCAGTTGTGCCTCTTGCAGGGAGAAAATACAGAGATTTTTACAAGATAGTCTTTATGGGTGTATTATTTTTCTTCTCTTCCTCCCCTGCAGGGATCTTTAGGTAGAAGGGGCCATCTCATCCCTGCATAGCGAGGCTGTGGGTGCCGGCTCCCGTTATCGCTCCAGCTCCCGTTATTGCTCCAGCTCCCGTTATCGCTCCTCTCATCGGTGTCGCTGGCACTTCTCAAGCATTCAGATTTTTAAAAAGCAAAAGGGCTCTCCCTGCCACCCAGTTAAAGAGTGCCAGGTAATCCCTTTATGTAGTTAGCGGCATTTCCCTGCCGGAGCATCACAACCCGCACTGAGAAACGCAGGTGCCTCCCTGATTGGGACTGGATGGCAAGAAGTACCTCGAGGTGCAATTGTTTGTGGCAAGGCTGGAATTAGTAAATAAATAAACAGAACAGATCCTTAAAATCAGTTGCAGAACATACTTTCTATTTTTGGGCAAAACTTTGAAGACGTGGAAATTCTCCAACTGTTTCAAAATGAGGCTTTAAATTAAACTACAGCTTTGGGGATGGGGTTGTTTAAGCTTTTTTTAATCTGTACTGCCAAGAAAATTCGTTTTCTAGACAGGTGTTACATTTGTGGGAAGGACAGTGCATGGGCAACTGGGACTCTTTGCCCCTTTCAGACTAGTGGAGTGAAGTTTGGGGTAGTGCAGGGTCAGGTCTTCAGCTGGCCTAAATTAGCGCAGCTCCGTTCAGGCTGCAGCTGCAGGCACATATTCCTGTTCCATTGCAGCAGATCTCATTTATGACATGTTTTTAAAGCAGATCTGTGAAATGATCCAGCTTTAAAAAAATAACACTAATAAGGGTGTAGTTACATGAGCATCTTATCCCACAGCAAAGCCCGTTTAAGAGGCTCCCAGCCCTTCTCTGACCCTGTCTTCTCCTTCCAACCCCACAGTTCATTTCCCCTCAGCTCCGCTGCTGCAAATTTTTGGGGTTTGTGGGTTTATTTTGATCCCCTCTCTCGCATTGTTTTAGTGATCGAGTGGAGCGTGTTTCCTTAACAAGTCTATGAGCAGAACAGGCGTGCTGGAGCAGAGCGATGGTGACGAGGGACACGGGGAAGGGTTGGGAAGAGTTCTTGCAGCTACTGCTGAACCCACAAGGCTTTCCAGGTTTTTTTTTTTGCAGAGAGCCAGCCAGGCGATCAGCTGAGGGGGTGGCAACAGGTAGGAGCTGAGACTTTGGCTCCTGGATCAGCAAAGTGTGTAGCACGGTTGCGATCAGCTCCTGGAGCTCTGCTGAATTGCAGCCGTAGCTGTTGGGTCATTAAGTGAATCGCACTGATTTTTTTTGTTCCCAGCAGCAGCTCAGTGTTACCAGAGCAGCGCTGGTGTTGGCGCAGGAATAAATGAGAACAAGTCGAGATTTCAAGGAATCTCAGAATAGTTCGTTGTACCAGGAAATTCAGTCTACTGGGATTCTGCGCTACGCGGCAATGAGATCAAATGCTTTCCTAACCTATTTACATTAAATGTGTCTTGAATATTAGTAATGATGGAGTAAACAGATCTTGAAAAAGCGTGGTGCCTGGTGAATGTCTGACACAATATTTAATGAGTGCAAGAAGGTTTTTTATCCAACTGCCTTCGGTCCATGGAATGTGTTTTCTCCTTGTTTTGGATGGATGGACCTTGTGGCCAATCTGTTCAAAAATAATTAAGTGAACAGTTGCAGAAACAACACGGTATCTTAGACATGCACGTGGTACAGATTAGGTGGAAATACTGAGCTTTCCTTCATGTGTGGTTATTGGGGTGCAGGGTGGTTACCCCAAGGGTCTGGATGTGACCAAAGGGACTCCGAGACCAAGTGTAGCAATTCTGGTTTAGCTGAATCAGGAATAAAGTGTCAAACCACCCACCCAGGCGGAGGCAATGCCCAGAATAGAGCCCTAAGGACAGATTGGTACGAGTGGCTTTGCGGTTTGGGTTTCTTTTAGTAATAATTTTTGCAGTAGTGCCGGTGAGATGCTGGTGGCAAGAGGCGCTTGCTTACGTTTGCTGATTATTAATGTCATTTCTTTTTTGATTAACTTTTTGTTTACTACAGCTGTTCGCTGCAATCCAGAGGGGTTTATGATTTGAGAATTCATGATAAAGACCCTTTGACATAAGGAATTTGAGCTTGTGGGATTACACAGGGTGGGCATAGGTTATTGCAGGAGCGTTTGCTGGTTTCCCTTTTTCCTGTAATTCTGTTGATACCAGTTATATGATCATAAAATTCGTTTTAGAACATGAGCAAATGCAAACGTGTAGCCCCGTTCTTATCATTTAGCCTAATTTTAATCCTTTGGATAAAAGACTTCATTTTTATCAGTTCACAGGCATGGAAGTGACAAGCCCGTTTATAACTATCAGTGATACAGAGCAGCAGCTCAAAACAGCAATGGGGCTTTGGAATCAGCACTGAGAAACTTTTCCATAAATGCCAGGAATAACATTATATTTGAATATTTAACCCTTACCCAGGCAATTTGAGAACTGGAAACCATATGTGCTTTTCATAATGGGAGCCAAGATGACCCTACATAAAGATAAATATAACTACATGAAAGCCTTCAGGAAGGATGGTGTTGTGGTTAAGAGCTGGGCAAGGGCTGGGGAGCTCGAAGGTCTAATCCCAGCTCAGCCACAGGCTTCTTGGGTGATCCTGGGCATGGAACTTAATCTCTGCGTGTTTCGGTTTTTTCCATTCGTGAATGGGAGATAATAATCCTGCCCCACAGCCGGGCCTGGAGGACAAACGCGTCGCTGCTTGGGAGGTGTGGGCTTGGAGATGCTGCTGGTGAGCACCAGGAGGAGCCTCGGCCAAGAGCTCTGCTGAGGGTACGTGTCCCACAGCTTCACCTCTGCCTCTCTAAAGCCTGGTTGAATAAAATCCTGCCTTAAACAGACAGCGTCTCAGCCCCAGGTAGCACACCTGAAGGAATTCACATCATTGGCGAATGTTGCTTGTTTGAACGTAATTTCAATTCAAAAACAGTGAGGGGGGAAAATAAGAAAAGGGAAACCTGCAGTAGATGGGACCATCTGGTTTTGTTTGAGCGCTACCTAAGTAACTTGTGTTTATTGGTTATAGACTGGTGTTTTCTTTATATGGTCTCCAGCCAGGTAGCTGTTGTTACGCTCATGACTTGGCATTCGCTTCTGCCCTTTGAGTCTCCTCAGGAGGTATAAAGCCTGATCCTCTTACGGTTCTTTGAAAAAATGAGATAGTTCAAAGTAACCATCAAAATGGAGACGTTTCTTTATTGGTCACTGAGAACTTCCACTGGTAGCCGGTGGCTCCCACGAGGACATCGTGCATCAGTGTGGGACCCAAGGTGGTGGAGCTGATGGCGCATGGAGGGGCAGCGCGGACCGTTGTCGGCGTGAGGAGGATGATGTTTGTGAGACAACGTCTCTGCTCAGGGGCTGTCAGGAGGTAAAGCTGGCTGAAGGCTGAGGTGTGGGAGAGCATAATCACCCATTGTCTGGGAGGAAGAGTTTTGATGTAATTATACCCTTCGGCCATTGCCACACTTTCCTCTCTTTCATCTTCAGGCAGGTCCGCACGTTCAGATGTGAAGCTGGAAATGAAACACATCTGGATATCCAAAAATGACAACAGACTTTTCATTTGCTATTTTTGGTATACAACAAAAGCTTTGTGTCTTGCTAATTGAACATATGGGCTCTCCGTTGCCTTTTTTTCCCCTGCTAAACTCCACTTTTCCATGTGTCATCGTACGATTCCAACATTTGATCTGTCGAGTCCATCTTGGCCATGTGTTTGTTGTAATCTGCTACACATGTAGGCTTGTTTTCGTGTGCGTCCTGACCTCCAGTGAGAGCTGCAGTTGTTTCCATCATGGATAGTGTTGAGGAGTTACACATCCTTTTTATCAGTGGATTTGGCCACCGGCAGCTCCTCGCAGCGCAGAGCAGGGATCCTGCCAAGCCTCTGAAAGCTCCGTGTTCAGGGCAGCCGGGGCTGTTTGTATTGTGATACCAGATGCTGGTAGATGGGAAAACTTCCCAAAAATAGAAAATATCCACATAAGTAAAATCCAGCATCTCAGCGAGGGAAGCTGAGGGTCAGCGTTAGCGGGTTAGAGTTGGAGCTCAGGCGGGATGGAGGTGGGTGGCTGCGCTACGGTCACCGGACAGACCTGCACACACCGGCGGGTTCGGCATCGCGGTGCCGGGCGCGGAAAAGCAGCGTTTGCTTGTGCAAAGGGCACCGGCGCTTCGGAGGCTGCAGCACAACGATCCACAGGCTAAAAGGAGAA
Organism: Columba livia; assembly: GCF_036013475.1. Taxonomy (NCBI): domain Eukaryota; kingdom Metazoa; phylum Chordata; class Aves; order Columbiformes; family Columbidae; genus Columba; species Columba livia. The sequence goes on from NC_088621.1 coordinate 2,299,012, forward strand.
AAATGCCGCAACGGGAGCGGAGAACTGAGCCCTTCAAACAGGCTGGGCCATAAATACCCACTGCGAGCACGGGCGTTCGTGAGACTCAACTCATTACGAATACAGGACCTCTTGATTAGCATGAAAGATTCGTCATTGGGATTTTTTTTTAATGCCTGTGGGGGATCCACTTACTTATTTCCAACTACAGCTCTAAATTGTTCCCATGCGTCATGATGGTTTGATTAGCTAAAAACTTAGAGGAACTGTTTGAGGTGCTTCCCATAACTAAAGACCAGGTGACAATGATCAAACCAGAGGGTACAGGGCTGGGGTTGCTGGTGCTTTAGGATTTGGAGCCTGGATCAACCCCCTTACAGGTTCCTGAGTGCTGAAAAGATGTATCACCTGCACGCTTTCAGAGTGCTGAGTGCTGCTGCGTGTCGTTCCCCAGGATAAATGGCAAATTAAGCCAAAAAAAAGGGGGGCAACTGTGCATTTAATTGCCTGCACACACATGCACACGGAGCCTCATCCTGTGCACCCGCGTCACGTTACAGCTGCGCTAATAGTCACCTTTCCTGCAGTAAATATTGGGCCAGTTTCGTCACATTTGGTTTGTGTTTATCAACACAGCACTTAAGCAATGAGGTTTTGGTTGCAATAAGGCAAAGGGTCCATTTCTGTCTCACCCCAAGGTGAGGGGATGAGGAGCCACGTGGGGCCGGGCCCAGCTGGGGGTTCTTCTCTCTCTGTGTCGCAATACACCCTCCTGACTGCAGCACAAATCCAAGGTTTGCACTCAAAGACAGAGCCCAACCAGTTTCCCCCAGGAATACGCCGTCTCTCACCAGTTAAAAAACATTATACGTGTATCGTGCTATTATTCTATTCAGTTCTTGACATAAGCTGCCTAGCAGTTTTGTCTTGAACTTTTTTCATTTTAGTAACGTTAAACAAATCATGGATTGCACTCAAGGACTTCCCAATCAACGGAAGAATGAACTCTGAAGCATAAGTTGTAGTTAAACGGGCTTACAATTATTATTCATAAATGCACGTGTTATGGCTGCAGTTGTTTCGCTTCTTTCTTTTACAACCCTATAAATTGTATACAGAACATAAAGGCTTTACTTCTTAAATAAATGTTTTGCAGCCGCCATAAATTATCTTTCTTGCGTTCATAATGAAAAAAAAAATCACTGTTTGATGTTTTATATCCTCTTCCCTAAAATGTAAAATATGGTAGTTGGAGCCAGATTTTATCTCATTTGAAAATAAAAGAAGGTTCATTTCCTACTAATTTTTTTCAGTCTTAGGTTTGGCGTTCCCATGAAATGTTGCCCAGTCTGCAAAGCAGTGTTACAATAAACTCCGCTCTATCTGAGGGTTTGTGTTTGAGTTGTACCAGTGCTAATTGTCGTCAGCATGAAGTGAGTTATGTTCATAACCTGAATGTCTCTTTTTTTGTTGTTAATCCCTAATTCTGGTTATATTTTGTCTTCCTACGCACCTCGACTCACGGGTTGAGTGCGGGGTGGTTGGACTTTAGGCCAGGCCTGTGAGGACCCTGCCCGGCGTTGCTGTCCTGGAAGCCGAGCTAAACTCCCCGCTCCCCGGTTTGCAAAGCAAACTTCAACCTCATACTATTTACCTTGGCAAGTGCCCGGCCAGATTGATGATCTGTAAAGTGGATTTGTTATTTGGCTGTTTGCTTTGGCAGCTCTTGAAAGCGGTTTGCTGATTACAGTCCCAGATGTCATTGCATACATTACTGTTCGCTATAAGTTTCTTTTAAAGTTTTAATTTCAGCCACAAATACTGTTAAGCTTTTTGCACCTTTCTGTCTTTAGCTCATTGATGTTCAATATCAAGAGTGGACAGCCTTGATTGCCTTAAATTTTCTTGTTATTATCTTTGTTGGCAGGTCTGTAGTGCGGGCAGCGATGCCGCTGCCTTTCCCCCTTTCCCTCTGTGCCCATCCGGGCCACGGGCGGTTGCAAGTTGATCCCATGCAGTTTTCTAATAGTACAGAACCTGAAAAATCAACATAACGTACTTATAAATGATGAGGTTTCACATGACCACATACTTGAGTCAGTAGAGTTAAGAACACGAGAGGCAACGTTAACTGGAGTCGCCCAGTTGCGTTAGGGCAAGCACAAAAGGAACGTGTGTCTTCAGAGGCGCTTCTTCTGAGTTACACCCATCTCTTCTAACTGTTATCTTGGTTTTTTAAAGGTTAGCGATTTGGCAAGTCAATATGCTCAGAATCAGTTTGCTCCTGACGTCGGGTGACGCTGAGTTTGGTGCCAGCAGCGCCTCGGCTCTGCTCCCTTCCCAGCCCGTGAGGGTTCAGCTTGAGGAATAGCGGGATATTCTGTTTCCATGGTGCAAAGTACATTTACCTTTCTAAAGTCCAATAAGAGGCGCATAGAAAGCTCAGCGGGGTGTTTGCTGCTCCCCTCGCTGGGCAGGAGCGTGTCCTGGCTTTGTGCGCTTCAACCATCCTTCATGGGCAGGAGCTTTTCTTTTATTCCCTTTCTCTTTTCTTTTTCAGTGGAGGTACTTTGAAATATTCAAGTTGAAGAAGTTAATTCACTTGAAGCAAGTTTACTTTTTGAGGGGAGGATATCACTGTAGTATTTTTGGCCACTGCTTGAAAATTCCTCTAACCCTTTACTATAATAAGCAAATTGAGCAGATTAAAGACACATTACACTGCCAAATGGTTTTTCTACCCAGGGTGACATGTATTTTTTCAGTGGAAAAGGTTGTGGGGGTTTTTGTGAGCTGCTGTGCTTTTTTTAGCGCTTCCTGTTTTATTGTGTTTGAAGTGTCTTTGTGGTGACCTGTTGGGGTAAGATTCTTCCATATGGAAGTGTTTCTTCAACTTTTAATCATTTTGTTATTTCAGAAAAAAGAAGATTTTAAATGCGATTTGCAGCTGTCTCTGGTTTTGTTCGCAGAGAGCTGGTCCAACTCACGATGACGTTGCAGGAACGTGTCGTGATTAATTGTTCATACACGACGTGAAGGTGACATCCACGTACTCTTAATTAAATTAGATACCTTCTTTAAAATCTGTTTAAAATATCTGTAGAAGAGGATTCCTTTGTGTTTTAGGGTATTTTTCTCTTCAGAAAATGATATCTCTTTAAAGATTTGGGGTGAATCCTGCCTTCCCTGAATGCCTGGGCAAAACCCCCGTTGGTTTTGGTGGGACTGGGATTTCACCAGGAGCCCCTGACTCTGTTGTAAGCATTTCTGAAGTTATATCAGGATAAGAAGCGATTTCATCCTTTGCCTATTCTGGGAGAAAATCTTGCTGGGATTTTACACAGGGTCAAAAAAAGTTACAAGTTTATTTTTAAGTCCACGAGACAAAATTCTCCATTAATGTACAACAGAATGCGTTTTTCCTGCGCTCCTATTGGACTCGCTGGGTCGTAACTGAGAGCAGAACTTGGACCCCTGCATTTGCATTATAGCCGCATCCTGTTTCCTATTAGTTTTGACACTAACATCTGAATTTCAGATTTCTTCTTGTTTAGCTTTAACCGCTCAATCAGTACATACAACCGACAGCTCAGACCTCTCTGGCTCACAGGGGGTGCGAGGGCACAACTCAGCATCAGCAATGGAGCTGGTGGAGCCCGGTGGGTCATTACACAGCTGGGCTTGCCCACCAGGCACATCCCCACTTGCCCTCTGCATCAGATCTTCCACGTTATAACCATAAGAAAAACGGCCTCGACGGTATTTTTTTGAGCCCACATGTGAATACCACATGTCGAGGTCTCGTGTCTGCAGTTTCACTCCTAATTAAGTGTAGATGTAAGTACTGGGTATCTCATAAGGTCTCTGGCTCTCTGCAATTCGCCACAAGCATCTAATTTCCAGCTCCTTTGTCTCGGACCTGTTATTTATATGAGAAGGGTAGGTGCACTCAGTGGTTACAAGCCTGCTGGATGATTACGTTTCTGTAGCTGTCATCCTGCCACGGGTCCTGCAGACATTTGCTCGATGGACTCTTGCTAGTTTATTACAGGGAAAATTCCTTCCCATGCCGAAGGCTGGCCCGAGGTCTGTGCACCGCTTAAGTCTTTATTAAGCCCTGAAAATGGGTCTTAAATGGCATATTGGCCTCGCCTGCTCTGAACGCAGAGATGAATTTCATTCTTCATGAGCAGTGAGATTGGCTTTGCCTGTTTGTCTTCACCACTGTGAGTATTAGGGTGGGTTCTCTAAACATGCCTAAAGCTTTTGATGCTACAGCCCACAGAAGCTGAGGCCTCGCAGGCTTTCTGACCTAACAACAGGATGGTTTGAAAAACGGCAGCTTTTTGATGTAGTTGGGCACAGCACCCATCTGGTTTCCATTTTCGAGGTGTTCCGAAGTCATATTGTTAGCTACAGGGGGTCCTTTCTGAGCGGCGATGTGTGCCACCTTGCTACCGAGACCTCAGAGCATGCCCAGGTATTTATTTTTGGAGAACTGAAGGGAAGTAGCTGTTATTGTCTCTCATGCCTATTTTACAGGTGGAGAATCTCAGGCATAAGATGGACAGATGTCTTCACTGGGCTGTGCAGAGTGGGATCCATGAGACTCATACATGAAGCTGGGGGGTTATTTTACTGTCTCCATTTGCTCTGGTTTCCACGGTATTCAGAGTTTATTGGAAATTATTTCAGGAAGGAAATCCTTTTCTTGCATCTACCCAAAGAATATGATACTGATGTGACTCTTAGGTGACGCTTTCCCTTGTCCCACCTGATCAACCAACACATTTAGATATGGGTGTGGATTTGGGGCTGACTTTCAAATTTGACATGGAAAAGACTGAATGATGCACTTGAAGGTCTTTATGGTCTCCAGGTCTTCGCTGTGCCCTGGTAGGACTCGGGCTTTGGGGAGAACGTGCCTTCAGTTCGGTGGCAGCTCCAGTTTAAATATTTCACCAAAACACCTCCAACATGTCGTTCTTCAGTAGCTTCCGAACGGTGTCCAACTAGATGAAAATTAGCCAGTGGCTTAGTTTGTAGAGCTACAGAGGTCAAATGTCTTGGACAGACAAGGTGCTAAGATGCTAATTCTCCCCCTTGGAACGAGGAGGCAGTTCTCTGCTCAGTTAAGCAGAAAATGCAGGTGGTCTTAAACATCGCTATGTTCGCCTCCCGTTTTGAATGCAATTAAACGAAAGCCGCGGTAATTGCAGGTAGGATAAGCAGCTTCCAGCGCAGCTCCAGATCCTCTCCTAAGATCAGGTATGAGGCAAAGTGTTTGAGGATGGAGCCCCAGAGGGCCTGGGCTGGTCCCTGCCCGACTGTCCCCAACGCGGGACACGCAGGGAACTCGTTCTGAACTTGTCTTCTCACACTGCACTTCCCACACTTCTACTCTCGGAATCTTGTTTTCCACTTTTTTGGAGATTTGTGAAACATATGCTTTGGAGGGTTCCCAATTTTTTTCACAGCGAGAAAAGACTTAACTCTCGGCGTTGTAAAAAGCCTCGCGAAAAAGCACACTCCTCCTTTATAATGGACTTGCTTGGCACAACTCAATAATCCCCATTTCTCATCACTTCCCAGTGTACTTTTATAGGATATAAAAAGGGTGTTATGATCCGTGTTCCCAAACCTTGCCTCGGCTCGCAAGAACATCAATAAACATGGCTTGATGGACACCAGAGCTGCGCCGTTTCCCTCGGTGCTTTGAAAGTGCCACAACATACCTTTTGAATCTGTTCTCCGTATATGAAACCGCTCGTGCCTCTGTTGACCTTTTAACGTATCAAAGGTAATAACTTGTGTGCTTAGAAGAAGTTACTTCTCCCAGGATACGTTTCTAGTCTGGTCACTTATTGTACTTAGGAATATTTTCTTTGCTTCATCTCATGTCCCACTTTGTTTTCTCTTTCCTTGATCTAAATTAATCTGCAGATAGGGAGATCAGCCTGTCTGGAGCTAGCAAAAGATTTTACTTCATTTCTCCCCCTTTCCTTTTTCTTTTGTCTCTGAAATTGTTATTGTTATTTCTTCGGTTCACAACTGAGATGATGGGTTGATGTTTGAACAGTTACGTGCTCTGTTCCAGGAAATTCTGTCTTAGTTCCAAGGCTCCCAGCGCAGGGGCTCCCTTCACCTTCATCTTTCAGCAGAGCACTAAAGCATTTGGCACGTTTTTCGTCACATTTTTTGCTGCTGTCTATGGTTTTGAGAGATTCCCCTTGGACAGCTTCCACCTTTGAGCTTGCCCACTCTAGGAAGTTTTTCCACTTGTATTTACACGGCCACATCAATAGAACCGGCGCATCCCTCTCGTATCTTCATTAGCCGGTACCCGACACCCGCTTGCTCACCTCCTTGGATTTGCTTCTCTCTGGTTTGATTGTAAAGCAAGTTTTCCCCCCGGACGTGCTCGTAGGTGGCTCCGTTTGATGGGCGGTTCGTTGGGACACAAGGTGGGGACCACGGTTGCTCCAATGGGCTCACACATCACCACTGCTGGCAAAGGGAGAGCATCACAAAGCAATTCCTTCTGCGAAACACCGCTAGTTTCACTCATTTCCCACTGGAAAAGGTGTAGGACCAGCTTCTGCCGAAGCTGTGGGATTCTCCCTAATAATCAGATTTTTTTTCCATATTAAATTCTCCAGAAAGTTGCGATTAGCCCCACTTTGGAGAGTTCACAGCAGCTTAATTCTACTGTAAAACTGTCAGCAGTGATTTTCTAAGACCAGTTTGGGTTCTTGTACAGAACTACTTCTTGCTGAAATCCTTTTCAAGCAAACACACTTGTCATTTCTCAGCCATTAAAGACCATAAACTCCATCTTTGGATTTTTACATGCTGAACTTAGTTTATAATGATAGATACTTGTTTATAACACACTGAAGATTTTTGTTAGCTTTCTGGCATAAAAACTGGAACCTTCTCGTTTGATTCGTAGTTATTAGTAGCAGGTTTATCCTTTTAAATATGTACAAGCGATGGTTTAAGTGGAATATTTATTGCCCACAAGAAGGGTAGCCTGCAGCTCTCAGAATCCATCTTAGCAAGCAGTGTCATTCTGGTCATTAAACTCTTCACAAGGAGTAAAGCTGGTTGCACAGGAGGATTTTGGTTTTGCAAGCCCGGAGGTCACAGTACCGGTACCAGGTTTTGGATGTCAGGGTCCCTGGGAGAGATGGGTTTTCCTTCATCCCTGGTGCGAGTGGTCCCACGTTTGCCGCGGTGCTAAAGGCAATTGGTGCTATCAAGTGGATTTAGAGGGGGCTACAAGGCGTGCGCAGAGGTGGGCGGCTGAATCGGGCCCTCCCGGGGAAGCTGTCAGGGAGAAACCCCCATTTCCATCATCCGAGGACATTACTGAGAAAGATTTTAATTTGAATCTTCCCTGTAAGAATAATGCCCTGTGTGCTCACCCTTCTAGTCACCTTTTGTGATTTCCGTAGCCCCGAGGTCAGGGTGCTGTTGTCAAGTGAAAAAGTGGCAGTGTTACTCATGGCTCTAGAAGTCCTTGCATGACTTATTTTAAGTAGTTCTTGCTTATTGCTGAAAGCTTTGCTTTTAGCCGTAAACGCTGAGCCGTCATTGCCCAACTCCTGTTTGCATTTGGAGTTGTTACTGCAAATTGCCAAGTGCAAACATGAGGCATGCAGAAGGGTAAATCTCCTGCCCTTTGAGTACAGTCTTTGCTGAGGATGAGAGTGAGATGAGTTAAATGACCGAAAGCCTTAGGCTAGGACATGCCAGCTGCAATAATTTTTTCACTCCATCATCTCACCTTGCAACGTCGCTCTGCCTTATCCAGCCACCAGATGTCTGATGGATAATATAAGTGACAAGGGCAAAACCTCCTCAATGTGTGCAGAGGAAAACTTGAGACAGCGAGGACGGGTCTGCTGGCTCCTGAGCAGCTGGGTCCTGCCTGGCTGGGCTGAAATCCCCTGGACGAGGTTTGTGAGAAGATCAGACCTTGGTACTACGAGTCTCCAAGTGCTCTGGCCCCACGCCAGTAGCACACTTAAGCACACTCTTAACTTTCAACATATATATACTACCATTGAAGTCTTTGTAGCTGTTTGCATGCTTAAAATTAAGTATATGCTTAAGCTGGCTTGGGACCAGAGATCTCGGTGCTTTGTAGGTCCGGTCCTTGCTGGAGCTTGGGTAACCAGGTCATGCACCTTGGCACGTGCTTTTCATGAATTCAAAATTGGGCCAAAAGAGTTTCTTTTCCCAGGTTTGGAAGGCATACAAGGAAACAAATTGAAGGGGTTTTTGACTTTTTAGTGTTTTCTAAACATAAAATTTCATGTTTTCTCTGTAGTCCTTAAAGAAACGCCTTGTCCTGGTTTTCTTGGAGGGATCCAGAGACTTGGAGTGAGCGATTTCCAAAGGGCCCAGAGCTATGGGAAGGTACCTGGGAGCTGCTGCCTGGCCGGGCAGGGCTCGGTGGCTCTGGAGGTCCCTTTGTGTTTTCTGAGCAGATGTGACGCCGCACCGGGTTGTCCTCAGGCAGGACATTTCTTTCTGGACAGCCCTGGCACAGACTTGCCCAGTGACCTCGGATGAGTTACCTAATCCGTGATGTTCCAGCTCTTCAGTGGTGTAAGCCATACAGCTCTTTATATCAGCACCAACAACTTATTTTGCCGTGGCTAGGAGTTTGGCTCTCTAGGTGTGTTTTGCAATCTCTCTTCCCCGATCTTGGTCACTTAATTAATAAGTATCAGGGGTTTCCAAACCAGTTCCTGACGTTAATGGTGCTGGATCCTCAGAGCAGCTGCCCCGAACACAAACATTTCCATCACTCTGGTTTAACAACCTGAATCCATCTTGTGCTGTTTGTGAAATATTTTAAAATACTTATAAAGAAGTTGTGATTACAGCAGGCCGTGCACATAGCCCTGGATATAACCCTAATAAATCGAATGTTAACACAGTGAGATTTGCTACAGAAAGTGTCAGAAGCCTCCAAGCTCCTCCCAAACACCCAGAGGGTGCCTCATATTTGCAAGTGAGATTTATTTATCCTGTGTACAAGTACTTCCTAGACAGTAGCTTGGAAGCGATGCGTACATTATCTCATAGTGAGGTAACACTAATAAATTACAAATTAGAGGCCCCGAGTGGGATTAGTGATGCACCTCAGGAAAATATTTTGCTTGCTGTTTATATGTCAGCTGGGTTGTGAAATGGTTCATCTGGAAAAGGTGATATGAGACCGGAGAAATATTTGCTCTTATAATGCATAAAAATATTTCGGTTTGAGTCTTAACTGGTTGCTGGTGATATAAAGCAAATTGCTCGTTTCCGGCTCTTCGATGGTCGCTCGGCCCCTTTCATGCTCATTCTCTTCTGCAAACTTTCTCCTGGCTGATAAGAAACCGCCCCTTTATCTCCCCTTGTTTGTGAATGTTACTTATAAAGAAGAACTGACCCAAAGCCCAGCAGAAGTCTGGCATGGGGAAGCGCTCACCCCTCCTTTGGAGCAGGTTTAATACACGATATTCCCTGCAATTCAGCTGCGGAGGATTCGTACCCACAGTGAACTCGGCCTTTCCAAGCATTACACTCTCTATTACACAAGAAAAAGTCTCCTATTACAATTTGAGTGATATATTAGTATATAGCACCGTTCCAATGTTTTTTCAACGCTAAGATTTTTTTAATTCAAGTGAAACAATCAGAATTAAATTCCTTGGCTCAGGCGGTTACCACTAATTCTCCAGCAATATGACAAATCCACACTTGTGTCTCAAAGTGTAACATAAGATCTTAGTTATCCAGAAAACCCCGATGAGTTGTCAGATCTTTCCTTACTTGTGGGTAAATATGAGCCTTTTATAATCCGTTATGTGTCCTTTGTACATGTGTGTGTATATATATATATATGTGCATTTGCACATGCTGTGAGATTGATAATAAGCAAGATAAATCTTGCTGTTTTCTTAAGGGAAGTAGTATATTATTCAAGGCTCTCCAGTGGAATTGGCATATTTCTACCTGGCACAGTGAGCTCGCTAAGGCAGGGAATGCCTACAAACCTCTCCAAAGAGCCCAGAAAAGGCTTGGCATTTCAATAACCATCATTATTTAGCGTCACAGAAACACCAGATATATCTTTCCTGCATCTTATGCAGCTTTTCCCGCTGAATCCGATGCAAAAGGCTTCAGTGTCGTAAAATCACAGCTTTTCTTCAGATGAGGAGGAAAGCAAAATAAAGACTCATCTAAAAAAGTCTCCACTGAGATTTAATGGAATTCGCTGTGTGTTTAAATTTCCGAGGCATTGTTGAAAATCTCAATGATCATCTTATTGCAAGCTTAACCGAGTTGTAGATCTTCAGAGAGTGGGAAAAACTAGAAGGGGAAAAAAAAGTTACTGGATTTTCTAATTTTAACCAGGACTGAGAATTAGAAGTATGTGAATACCACAGGAAAACATTTCCAACCTTGCACAAACTAAAAAGTGCTGAAGATCTTTTGTGAATCCTTTTTTAATGAAATTTCCAGACCGAGAGGTTGAAAGAACATCAGGTGGAGTTCCTGGTGTCGCGCACCCACCCGGCTTGTGCAGGCACCTCTGTTCTTCAGACTCCTCTGTTCTTCGGGACACTCCGCTTTATGTCGGGATTAAATGTAAAGAAACATTAATCTCTAAGGGGGTTTGGGGTTGATCACAGCATTGCTGATTTTTTCCAGGAGTTCTGATACAGCAAAGAGTTAAAATACGCAAGAATCTTACTATTCAAGGGGGGAAAACATATTTTTTTCTTGGAAATTAGTTTTATTATGAGGGGGTAGTTTGTTTTTAAAATCATAACAACATCCAGTTATACTGTAATTTCCATCTCTTTTTGCTTTTAAACCACTAAATAAATTGCATCCAGTATTGCAAAAAGAGTACAAATACAGCTATCTTATTTTTCAACGTGCTGTGTTTCTTGGGCTGTAAATGGCCGCACCTTCCCCGCGGTGCCCGCAGCAGAGCCCGCTCACCCCAGCCCCTTCATTACTCTTCAAAGCAAGATGACAAAGTCCTGGCGCTCCTGGTACCGCAAAACCACGGCATAAATTTCCCCGGTGACACCACACGCGGATTTTTTTGCATTTGATCGTTTTGAGTCCTGCCTTGGATGGATGTCACATCCTGCCTCTGGTTTTTAAACCATCCCGTCTCTCTCCCGTGTCCTTTTGCTAACCCCTGCGCTCGCCCCGGGCTGCCGGAGCCCTCGGCGATGCTCGGGGGGTTCTAGGGGGTTTCCTTCAGCTTTCGCCAGCCCGGGGCTCGGCGTCAGGGCCGCGGTGACGCTCGGGTCCCTCGTTTGGTGGCCAGGTGTATTACCAGCGGGCTGGTGTGAAACCGCAGTTCGGATGGCGAATAGCAGTCGCAGGGAGCATTCAAGGGAAAGGCAGGGTTTAATAAATACACTTAATCATTTATGTTTTGACCTTAACCCAGGCTCGTACTCAGGCGCAGAGCGGAGAGTTGAAAACGTACTTTGTCAAGGCTCCTTTGGCTGATGCCGCGGTAAAACAGGGCAGCCCGCGCTGAGGAAAGGCAGATCCTTCAGAAAGGAGAGTAAAAGGTCAGAACTAATCCAAAAGGACAAGCAGTGTATGTCTGTGTGTATATTGGGTTTCACATATGAAATCCAGTCATGATAAATCTGATGGCTTTAGAAACATCTACTTTGATTAATGAAAACATAGTTCCCATAGACCATGGGTTTCATACTTCAAAGTTCTCCTGGATTTAGGACCTTAGGTTTTGCTTATTCATATAACATGCAGGAAACTATTTTTAAATGAATAAGGGAGTTTAAAAAAAAAAAAAAAAAGGCACATGTTTCAACATCGGTGGTGCAGATAGACTGGATAATAAGGAGCAAAATTAACAAACAACAGACCTTTTATTATGCATTTTACAATAATGTTTACATTCTTTCCTCTATATTTGTTTTTCCTTGAAAAGATTTATGTATTTATAAAAATATCTCGCTGCTCCAGCTCTGAAAATTGCAGCCTAGCTCTGCATTTGAAAGCCTTCACGATGGCTGTGAGCGCTGGCTGTGTTCCTAATCGTCCCAAACGCTTCTCCTGAGCCCGTGGTTAACCCCTTGTGCGGGGCCAGAGGAGACAGCGGTGGGGAGGAGGAGGACGGCAAGATCGTCCGGCACCGCCATCATCCTTAACGTGTCCATCCGTGGCCTTGGCTGTCATCCTGAGCCGGGCAGCCGCTGCCGTATCCGACGTGCGTGATGGTGGCGACCTCCTCCCTGCCCACCGGCCTTCATCCTCACCGAGCTGCTGGCCACAGGGCTCCCAGGGCCACCCCGCTCCTCCTGTTTGCTTAAAACTCGGTTAGAAATAACGACAAAGGAATAAACAGTATTGTTGTTTACAAGTCCATAGCGCTGAGGGAGGGACACGGGGACCTCTTGGCCTCGCTTCGCCAAAAGTTCAAAGGGATTTGAAAGTGTTCATTGCCTGTGGGCCCAGGCACCCCGGCTGAAGTCTCCATTAATTAAATGCACTCACAGGATACAGAGCTGGTGAGTAATGTCCTGTTTATAGCAGAACTGTGAGCGATTCTGGAAAAAAAGAAACTCCGTGGGAGGGAAGATGACAGGGAAAGAGTCACTCGCAAAGGCTGCAGCTCCTGCCGCCGTTTCCAAAGGCAATAATGAGCATTCACACCTTGATTTAGTGGCCGTACGCAGAGGTGAGCTGTTGCAAATCCCATCAGACGTAAGCGGACGTGCACGTGCTGTGCGGGGGGATCGGCAGCACGTGCCGCCGAGCACGGGCACGTGTTCCAAAGTCAGATATGGGGCAGGTTGGCGAGATGCCGCTTCCATAAGGCGTTTGCACAGACCAGCAGTGTTCCAAAGGCAGATACGGGGCAGGTCGGCGAGATGCCACTTCCACAAGGCGTTTGCACAGGTCCCGTTCCAGCCCCGAGAGCCGCTGCTCTGCAGCATTCCCCCTGGAGCAACAAACTCATGGCACAGGAGCGAGCTGGCAAAGCCCATAGGAAAGTTCAACCATTAATATTTAAAAGGGGTATGTTACAATTTGACTCACCGCTTTGGGGAAGGAATTTCCATGGGCCGGTTCCTCACACGCCCATGGGGTTCTCGCTCCCGGCTGAGGATTTCTGGGCAGCTCCGTCACGCTCGGGCTGCGGTTACCGGCGTGTCCGGGGCCCAGCGGGTCGGGACTCACTTCAAAGTCCCCTCCGGCTTCCAAAGGGGCCAGAAAAGTCTGGAGGTTGGTGATGGGAAGCCTGGCAGCCTCTTCTCTCCCTCTGAGACCGTCTCACTCGCACCCCAGGGTCTGCCGTCCCTGGGGTCGCACCCCATCCCGTTCACCAGAAGGATGCACCTTTTGTCGGTTAAATTTGGCGGGTCATTTCCTCTCCTATTTACTCTGTTATTTTTGCTCACGCGTATGTTGCAATATGCAAGGTGAGGCTCAAAACTGTCAAGCTCTTTAATAGAACCATTACTGTATTTTTGGAGAACTCGCTCTTTTTGATTTACTGTTCTTTAGAAGACAGGAAATGGAGCTACTTGATTTCATATTTTAAACAAAGCCGTCCAGAGGTTTAATGAAAAAAATTTCCCCTGGCTTTCGAATTAAAGGGCTATGGTGAAAGATTTAGCTTAGCTATTTTGACTTAGAAAAATAACACAGCAGAAGCATTAAAATATTTTGTAAAAATGCTTTTTACTACTAGAGGTTTCAGAGAAGAAAAGAAGCCGCTCTGGTTTTCTCGGTCATTTGTTGGTAGGACTAACTGTGAAATTAAAGGATGTTTCCAAGGTTTGGGATTTTCCCCCCCCCCCTTTCTGTAGAATTTATTTGCCTTTTATATTAAAAGCCATGAAACAATTGCGACGCAAAAGACAAATCCTGTGCTTCTAAGTAAGGTAATTTGGTATGAATAATAACAGAAGCCTTTGCCATTAATAAAACACGAGAAATGTGAAGCAGAAAGATGAGGGGCCTGATTCCACGTGAGTAAAGGGCAGTTCTCGTTGGGCAGCAAATGCCAGTGGAAGGACAGAAGTGGGATATTGGTATCAGGAGAAAATTAAAGTTTTAATGGGAAAATCCTGTCTGTGGAGCAGAATTAGCGTGGGGTGTTTGGGGCAGTGTACAGCTAAACACGCTGGAACTGCAAAACAAAGCACTTCCGACCTCGGCGTTCAAGCCAAAATTTCTGCTCATTCCATTTGGTTTGATTTGGGGTTGGTTTTTATTTGCAGTGCAGGGGATCTGGGATGGTGCTCGGGCATCGCACAAAGGAGGCTGATGGTCTTAATTTCCACCCGGTTTCATCTTCAGTAAATAAGGGGGGAAGGAAACGTTCTGCTGGCTTGAAATCACCGCATGATAGGTGAAATACTGACACGATTTCAGCGGTGTGGCGGTACAGGCCAGGGCGAAGCCGCCTTCTCTCCACCCTTCGGTAATCCTCTGAATCAGCGGGAGCTTTCTCGGCGGCCTCGGTCCTGCGGTTACGTTCTGGCTGTGGGTTTAGGGGATTTTGACAGCAGGACACTCCGCGGAGGTTTATTTGTAAACTTCTCTCTGGCCGACGATGGGGAATTCGATACGTTATCAGCTGAGATACTGGGATTGAAAAGGGGAGAGCAAGGCAGCCAGGAAGAGATTACAATTTAATAAATAGCAGAGATACGGGGAGCTGCTATCAGTGTACGTTTAATGCCATTAGCTCGGGTGCCGTCGGTAACGACGTACAAAGCACCCAGAGGCTCCTGGGGAGTGACCAGCTCATCTGCCATTTGATGCACTTCACAGAGGAATTTTCCAAGGCGTAAAGATACCCAAGGCTTAATTCTGCCTTGAAAAAGATATATTACTACTGTGTGGTGATGCAACAGCAAGAAGAACGGGAAGGTCCATGATAATCGGTCTTGTTGATCCTGAAATAGTTTTCTTTCATGTCACAGAGAGACACAGCCAGAGGTTTATGGTAGGAAAGGACCTACCTATTCAAGCAAAGTCCCGTCTTCTGCCATCACACCGCGAGTAACCTCGGTCGCACATCTGTGCGTGCTGAGCTTTACGTGGAACCAATTTTATCAATGCGTATATTGAAATAAGGAGGAATTTGTGGACTCCACGGCAGCACAGAGCAGGTGATGGGACACAGAACTCCTCTGTCCCCCAGTTCGTCACCCCCAGGCAGGGCAGTGAATCACAGCAGGATGCCTGGCCGTGAGTCCCATTGCCAGACATGCGCTCCAACCACTGTAAAGGAATGGAAAGGGAGGAAAGATAAAACTAGAGCTTCACCAGCCTTACAGGGTTTTTTTTTTACAAGAAAACTTTCTGTGCAGTTAATCCCTCCAACCTGCATTTGCATTAACACTTGCAACCTCACACGTTGCTGCTAAGAAGTTTTGGCAGCTCTTGGCCCTGATTGCGGAGGTAACGCTGCACTTGTCTCCTTTGCTCTCACTCAAGTATCTCAGGAGCCAGAGCCCGGCGCTTTATGAAGTTTCTCCCTGTACACATACGCAGGCGTCTTGGCAGAGCTTCAAAAGCCATTTGCCTTATTATTCATATGTCTGCTTATAGGAGCAGAAATGCTCCCATTTCTCACTTTCAGAATAAGGGCAGACACTAGCGGAGAAGAGATTTCTCATCTCTGGCACAACCCTGCAAACCTGCGGGAGCTTCATCATCTCCCCACGGCCACCCTGGGGTTTTGGGATGCGAGTTTAACAGCCCCCCCCGGTAACTCCCTGGTACATGAACAGCCCTATCCGAAAAACCTGAAATACTGGGGTCTTGGAGGGCACAGAGTTCTCAGGGTCAGATGAAACCACAGAGGGATGACTTGAAAAAAGAAGCCTCAAAAGAAGACCAAATGTTGCTTTTCCCTCTGCAGTTAGGATAGCTGACAATAGGGAAATGTTGCAGAGACTTAAACATCATCAAAGTTACTTTGCCTCCTCACTGCGTTTGTTCAAACAAGCTTCAAGAACCCTTGCTTTAAAACAAATTAGTAGGCTGGAGTAACCTTATAAATCCAAAGACCCATTAGAAGTTGAAATATTTGGTCATTCCTCCTCTCGGTTTAAACTGGGATTCATCCAGAGTTCAAGTGCGTGCATCACATAAGAGCCACGGTCCCATTTTGTAGAGGTCCATTTTAGCGTTGATGGTTTTCTAGTGCCAGGAATCTACTCTGCAGCCAGGCGAGGAGATAAATCAAAGCCGTGCGCGCCGATGAAATTCAGGAGCCAGGAGTCGCCATTGCAGCCCATATAAATCCCTGCATGCCAGCCCCGGTGCTTTAGTCCGTGCCATTAGAGTTCAAAATTATCTGCCCCTCTTTGCTGATGTATGGATTAACCGGCCGGCCGAGTGTTTACGAACGGTTATCACCCGGTACTTTGGACGTTATCAGAGGAAGGGACGCCTGCCGCGGGGCTTGGTCTCTCACCCTTTCTATTACCACCTGTCAGTGGCGGGGGGTGTGCGGTGAAGCTGTACAGTCACAGACCACAAGTGTAGATAGTTTCTGACGGCTGATCAAAGGGGAAAACCAAAGGCCTGATAACAAGGACGTGTTTCATGTACTTTTAACTTTGAGAAACATTGGCATTTGCATTTTTTCCCCTTGGTAGGCTGGCAGAAACCAGGCACAATAAATGCTGTATATTCAGTTACTGAATAGTTGAGTAAATGGTATGTGCTTGAAGCAACAAAGCATAACTGTAATCTTGTTCCGAGTGGGAATGATTTAAGTAAGCCTGAGCAGAAGACTTGCTCTATAATAAAGTAGAATAATTTTAATTTGTACTTTGAAGTGATCTTGAATTCAGAATCTAATCTTTGCCTTCAGCAGAACATCCTACCCTGTTGCGAATGAGGTAATAGCCACAAGTTAAGGAATTATTTTAAGTATCTTTTGTAGGTACGTGCGCTCCGTCACAATAGCCAGCGTCTTCGGGAAAGCGCTGCTGATGGAAGAGCCTCTGTTAGCTCATGCTTGACCTAAAGTTTCACAGCGCAGGAACTGAGAAAATGCACAGATATCCCGGACTGCAAGAGGGACTCACTTTTTCCTTGCACAGATGTGCTTCAAACACAAGGCAGAAAGCGAGTCGTCCTTCCCTCATCCGTCTGCCACGCTGGTGCACTTCTCTGCTCGAGAGCAAGAAAGGGATATTAGCTCCAATTTGTGCCCATTAGCAAAGATGAAATGACTTTTTCTATTGTCCAAGATGAGAGGGGGGGAGAGTGCTCAACAGCAGCCCAGGGAAAGACAAATCAACTTGAAACGTAATTTCTAGTTGTTTAACGTGTAGTTAGTAACATACATCCAGTTTTTTAACATTACAGTTCCTGATTCTGTTGTCATTTCCATCAGTGCCATTATGCTGATTTACCGACTCTCGCTAATGTGAAACCAGAATTGGGTCTGTATTTTTAATTTAATCTTTTTGCTTACAACTGCTCGGTCAAAACCGTTTGGTACTTATGGCTCTGCTTGCTCCCGCTGTGCTGCTAACACCACCATTTCCACTAACACGCTAAAATTACCTCTCCAGGACCTCAAAACGCAAAGCTTTCTTTTCTTTCCAATGCAATAAACAATATGTTTGGAAGTAGTTTGGTCCCAACCGTGTCCCGTTTGTTTGTTGAAGGTGCCTTCGACCGGAGCGTGACCTTGCTGGAGGTGTGCGGGAGCTGGCCCGAGAACTTCGGCCTCCGCCACATGTCGTCCATGGAGCCCAGCGAGGAGGGCCTGCGGGAGCGCCTGGCCGACGCGATGTGCGAGTCTCCCAGCAGGGACATAGTGGGCTCAGGAACAGGTACAAAGAAGAGGTGTGATCAGAGATCACGTACATCTCACCCAATGGTGATTTTTTTTAATTTTGTTTTGTTTTTAAGTTTTGCTTTTCCTTTTCTCTGCACGCTGCCTCTCTGACTCGCTGATCTTTTACATAGCGCGAGATAAGCCCCGTATAAAAAGAAAATATTGGTAGATCACATAAACATAATCTGAGAGGCCTAAGGTAACCTGAAGAAAAATAGTGGTGCTTGGAGCTTTCTTACCATGTAGCTGTGACAAGGACTCTCCTCCCAGCTCGGGAGCACCCGAGTCTCAGTGCAGATCGCTGCCCTTGCCCAAACAATGTCATAATCACACACATCCTCATTCTGTGTCCTGGATAGAGCCCCTGCGAAGCGCTGGTTCTGTAATCCAAATTAATCCATCTTCATCAGCGTCCATTATATTGATAAATTATCTCATCTAAGTAAATGGAATGGCACGTCAGAGATTATGCTGCTCAGAAGGGGCCCAGCGGTAGGAGATGCTCAGAAATGTTAAAGCACAGTTATTGTGGTTTTATTATCTCAAATAATTTCGACTTGTTGTAAAACCACCCTCTAGTAAAAGGACTAGGCCCGTCTTTGTACCATTTGTGTTGTGACCAGCAGCTGATAGTAACAGTGGCTTCAAACCTCAGCTGCCAGCTCGCTTGTCACTCTGCTGGCAGCTCGCCTGGGAAGGAGAAAGGGGACAAGCTCCAGCGGAGACGTGTGGATGTGCCAAGCCATGGCCATCCCAGGAGGCTGTGGAGAGCGGGAGCTGGCTCTTCTTTTTGCTGTTGCCCTCACGTGTTGCCGAGGGGTCCATGCTGCCCTGGGCTCTCCCTGCTCTGCTCCAGCTGCAGATTTAAGCCCTTGTCTGTAGGTACAAATAGCAATAACCAAGCTGCTGAGTGGTGCAGAAACCCCCTTCATAGCCCAGCTTGTCACCTTTCAAACCATCTTTCATCTGACTTGAAAATGGTGGAGTCACAAAACAGTTTGAGATTTGGTATTAGCAGAAGGAGTTGGTCAAACACTAAGTATGGGTCTCAGTTACAGATCTGGTGCAAATTCTCACCAGCTTGTTGCCTTGGCTGAGGCACTGAAGGTGCCCATGACTCCAGTGCTCCATCACTGCGAGGAGGATGGAGATGCCTCATGTTGCTGGTGTGGAGTTTAATCAGCTCATGTCTATGAAGGGCTGTGAAGGTGCAAAAACAGGCTGTGAAAATGGACAAAGGCACCTGTTTCAACCCTTTTTGACCCATACAGAGTGAACCTTGGGATGCTATCCCCTTCATTAGGGGAAAGGTGAGGGGAATACCTTCCCTGAAAGCTAACGCCAGGTGTGCCAGGTTAATGTGGCTGACTGCCCCGGGGACTTGACATTGTATTATATTCTAAACCAAGAACTTTGTCGGAGCCAGCAGTCTTTATTTTCCTTCCATTTTCACCCAACCCAGCTGATAGCAGTGAGTGCCAGCTGCTTTGCCCTAAGATTAGGCTCACAGTGCTGCAGGTGTGAAGACAGACAGGAACTGTTTATAGAGATGCTATCACTGAGCTAAAATTCATCCAAAGAGATTTCTCCCTGCTTTTGCTCCAGACACATAAATCTTCAAAGTGAGTGTAAGACAGATGCCATCTCAAAGCAGCAAATGTAAGCAGCAACAGTGAGCAGCATGAGTATTAACTCAGCCCATCCCACTACCTTCCTCTCTCTGGCATTTTACTCTGTGTTTTCCTGCCTGTCGTGGGATTCTCTCTATCACTAACACGCTTTATTCTCGGGATTTGGGCATGTGGTGACTCAGTGCAGCAGAGAGAACCTGGTGATAAGGCTGTGAACTCCCCTGCCCTTTCCACTTCCAGCCCCTAACAGCTCTTGAGCTGTTCCTCTTACCAGATGGCCATAAAAAGTCCTCTCCTGCTCAGAGGATACCTGGAAAACTGCTCTTGCCTGGGGAGTTCACGGCGCGGGGCTGCCCGCAGCCATTTGTCAGGCTGGGGAGCATGGTAAAGTGCTGGCGTCTGTCTGCTGGTTAATAAACGAGCGTGGAAAGATAAATTTGGAGGTACATTACCCCTGCTTCAAAGAAAAGAGATGTCTTTGTTGGCTCGTAATAAGTAGGATAGTTTTCACTTCCCCCAAACCACAGACATCTTAACAAAACTAGGCTGAGCTGAATTGTCTTCGAATAATGTTCAGTTTTCTAGCCCAGCTCTTCCTTGCTTGGATTCTCTTCTGCCCACTCACCTCAATGAAATGATAGCAAAGAGTTCAGCAAAGGATACCATAAATTTGCCTGTTGTGAGTTGATTTATGTATTGGTACTGGTTCCAAAGATGGGGCTTATGTTTCTGCAGTAGACTCAAAATTTTGGAAGTTATAAACCTCCTTCTAATAATCCTAAAATGACTTATTTTAGTTTATGCATGCCTTTATGTTACGTGTGCCTTGAGCTGCTGCTTGCGCTCCTCGGATTCTCTTCAGTCCTTGAATACATTTTACAGGGATTTAATGAAACTTGCAAAGTCTTGTTTGAATTGAAACACAAATTAATGAACATTTCTAACTCTGAATGTGACGATACGTGCATGCGCGATGCTTGGGTCCGCTGCGTGGACGAGACAAAATGGGCAATGGGGTGGACAGTGAGACTTTATCAAGTGCTCAACTGGTCCTGACATGCACTTAATGGCAAGAGATAAATAGATTCTTTTAATGCCCTAACTGTTAGGACATAGCTGACACGTAGATTTATTTAGTAATCAGGGCTGATATGGTGCGGTAGTGGGGGAACACGTGCTCACGGCACACAGACCACTTTGGGGAGGAGATATTCCCAGTGTCTTTGTTTCTTACCCACCCCATTGCGTTGCAAATTAGGGTCAGCAACACCTCACAGGTTCAGTGGTCACGGCAGAGGCAGAAATGACCCAAAGGTTGGTTATACAGGAAACATCAAACTGGAGGATGCTAAAAATATGAGGAATAATCCAGCATTCCTAAGGAAGGGGAGTTAGATGGTCTGACAGGTCTTTTCCATCTCTGACTGGTTGCCAAGGGCTGTTGGACAGTGGATGGGAGAAGAACCAGATCTGGAAAATGACCCCCCAAAAAATCTACTTTCCTTGTGACCTAAATGATAACTCCAGTCATCCAGCTAGTTGACTTGATTGGGAAACCAGCTTTTCTCCTTGTTATCCAATTATCCAGACGACCCATGTCTGTCTTAAGTGGAGTCTGCTGTACATAAGCTGTCAGCCTAGATACACATTTAATTCCAAAGAAGGCGTAAATTGGCAAAGATGCAAAAAGATATTTTTGCTGTTTCAGTTTCTGTCAAAAATAAGTTCTACTCACAAAATATTAGTGGTCAGTGACCTCTTTTGCTTGTAAAGCTTTGTTTTCAAGCAGCTACAATATTTACATTTGCAGTATAGTTTCTGAGTATGTGCTGGAGCTTCACATTGCGTTCTCAAACCATTAAAAATAAAAGAAGCAGCTAATATTGTGATTTATGAAACTGCTTCCAGGAGACAGATCTCTCTGACCATATTCCACTCAAACTGGACATGCAGAAATTGCCAGACCAGGCTAGAAATCCTTCCCTCCAAAAATACTGTAATCAGTAAATCCTCTGATGGATGCGTTCCCTTGACAAGTACATTTCGTAAGCTTTCAAATGTGGTTTGGCCGTCTCTAGGCATAATATTGGAAATTAGTTTATAATAGGGGACCAAGCCTTCGCCAGTCTGAGCGACAGCATGTTTTCTGGAATGATGCAGCTCCACATCTGCAGCACCAGGAAAGATCTTCCCAGCGCTGGGTTCATCCCAGCTTCTCCTCCCTCCCTTGACCTGGGTCAAAGCTTTGCCTGGGTGGTAAATCTCAGCACAGCTTCAGGCTCAACTTGCACATGATTTACCAAATCAAAACCCATTCTCTACATCTTCTTGAGTTTATTCATCTAAAGCACATAGCACAAGGACAGAAGGGTAGAGCTCTTCTTCAGGAGACTAACACAACAGGCTTCCAAGAGACAGTTGTCCGTGTATAAAATAGCTAAATGTTCGTCACTACTCAGGTCATTTTGTCACTTTCCTTAGTGACAGAGGCGCTGCTGCCGCTGGGTGTTCTGCCGGGCAGCTCTGGAGATGCGGGACGGCGCTTGCTGTGTTTGCCGTGTGCGGTTCCCGTCCGTGCCCGTTTGCTGCGTCTTCTCTCTTACAACCTGTTTTGGCTGCCTCAATGTTGAACTTATATTTGTATCTAATATATTTTGACCAAGCATACCCAAATCCACGTTGCTGCAACATTTTACAGGTGGCAGAACTGTTCTGTGGGCATACAAGAGTAGAATTGCTTTTTGTGGGCATTTAGCCTGTGTTTTTTAATAAATTCAGCATGAAATCCAGTACCCTATGATGGCTCAGTTTACACTGCAGTTTATGGAGCAAAGTAGCTTTTTTCTCTACCTGTCCTGCCTCAGGAACACATGTGAACTCGCAGTGAGAGCCCATGTTAAAAACTGAAGAGCACCCTCCAAATTTAGCATCTTAGAACTAGTGCTATAGGTCTGGACAGGGAAGGATGCAAGTGTGGCACTACCACGATCAATACAACCCACAAGGTTTGAAGAATTTAAAGCAAGGTGTTTAAAGCCCATTATAAAATTCCAGTTTAAAAACAAAACAAAACAGTTTATGGCTAATTTTCCTCCAAAACTCCTGGTCTGTGAGCTACACCCGCAGAAAGCCGGTAGCACAGCGGGGAGGCGCAAATGCCGCAGAGCGCCCTGCGCCGGGCCTGCGGAAGAAACCGTCTGGATTCCTTCCAAATTTCATGAACAAACTCATAATGCGATGAAGGAAGCTCCTATGTTGAAGCAAACTCTTTAACCTGATTAATGGGATGTAAGTAAGTGGAGCTAATTAGATGTGCTGTTAGGGAATAGCCCGTACGAATCCCGCGATGCCATTGGGATCCTGGTCCCCAGCTGAAGCCTGGTTGCACCAGCCTGAGCCTAACTCGGGATCTTGGTCCCCAGCTGAAGCCTGGTTGCACCAGCCTGAGCCTAACTCTGGATCTTGGTCCCCAGCTGAAGCCTGGTTGCACCAGCCTGAGCCTAACTCGGGATCTTGGTCCCCAGCTGAAGCCTGGTTGCACCAGCCTGAGCCTAACTCGGGAACTTGGTCCCCAGCTGAAGCCTGGTTGCACCAGCCTGAGCCTAACTCGGGTCTTGACACCCTTGAGCTTTGCAGAGAGATGTTTTTGAAATCTTGATGTGAGATTTGTGGTCTGGAGAAGGGAAGTCACTGGTTTCCCGGTGTGCCGGAGGGAGGAGAGCGAGCTGCTGCCCCCTGCCCCATGTGAGTAGCATCAGTCCTGGGGTTCTTCCAAAAGAGAAGATGCCTGTGTGCACAGAGGAGCAGCCACCTGCACACAGATGTACCTGTACGCTTAGTTTCAGGAATAGGATTAGCCCTGCATAGTCAGAGCTTAGATCAGTACCTCTCCATCCCTTCCTTACTTCTTTCCTTTCTCTTCCTTTCAGTTTTTCCAAGACAACTTTTCCTCTCCTTGTCCTCAGTTGCTCTTAATCCTAACTTGGACGTGGGATATAGGAACCCAGGAACACACAGCAATCGATTTTCCCCCTGCTGAGTGTTTCGGCAAAGAGATTTCTGCATAGGTTCAATGCAAAATCAGCTTGGGCAGCAAACTCACGGGCCTATCAAATAACATTGATGCTAAAAGCAGCCTTTAAACATTCAGAATATTCATCCCAGGGTCAGAGATTAAATTACCCCCCTCAAATAAGTCTAAGAGCTCAGTGCAGTTCTTCCTACAAAAGCTTTATTTGGATGAGACTCTTTTAAAAGGAACGAAAATTCAGGGCTCAGTTTTGAAAGCGCTGGAGAAGACGAGCAGCATTTGCATTGCACACATTTTAACGTGGTTTTATGAGTTATTTCTCAAGTACAACATGCAACAACGGTGCAGCTGCCCCGTGCGGGACATCAGGGGCTTCAGCGTGGGCTTGTCCTGCCGGAGCAGCCCCATCCCGCAGCCCCGGCACTGCCACCAAGGCCGTTGTCCCCTCCCAACCATTGCCCAGTCTCCAGATCCCCCTCACCACCAGCCCCAGGGGGGTTTAGTGGAATTTCTTCCAGGTTGTCCATTATTTAAGGGGTAAGGGTTGGGGGGATGAATGCTGACACCACAAATGGTTCTGGTGTGAGTTCAGGTTTATTGCTGTTTGTAGAAAACAAACCTGCTGATGTGTCTAAAGGGAGCACTGATACTATAAGACAACGCTGATTTTCTGCCATTTGATAACAAGTTGATCAACTGCATTTTCTTATTATCAATTGTGGTGTGGGGAGATTCCTTTTCTTTCTCTTATTCTTAAATCAATTTTTTAAGAAATATTTTATTTTTGATACAGACACAGCCGGTGAAGTAGCAGTAAAAAACATCACCACAAAGAGGCACATGGCTTTGAAATGTTTTGGTATGTAACACAACTGTATTGTTATCAGGTCTTAACTTTTGCGCAAAGAATATTTCTCCTTGTTGTACAAGCAAACCCTCTGTCAGCTCGCAAAGGTTTACTTACCTACATAACGTGGTTGTAGGGGAGCAAAACGAAAAATAGCTCAGTGTCTCAAATCATTTCACAAATGACATTGTTCTATTTCTCTCCTTAAACGAACAAGAGTTTCTTTGATTTTTTTTTTAAGTCAAATTTAGGATTCTGCTGTTCAGAGCAGAGAGGTCACAAGGCCCTAATGTATTTAGCATTGACTGCCCTCTCTTGTAGTGCGTCTATTAGTCAGTAATTTGATTTGTACCTATTCATTTGCAGTCCCTGCAGGAGCTCTGAGCTGGCCCCAAGTATAATTGGTGCTGTCTCTATTTTTACATCATTAGATTAGCCCCGACTCCTGGCCACTTGTTGTCTGCGCTTGTCTGTCCATTTATACAACCTAATGTAACACAAAATTCATTACTGATCACATTACTTTCAACTCTGAAGCCAGCTTTGTGATAAACATTTTGTTAACCCTTTCTTGCCAGCAGACAGACCTGGGGGATAAATGCACTTTCCCTTTGCAGGAAAATCAATATCATAATAAAACAAAGTGCAGTCACATTTCTAGATTTGTCATTCCTCCTGGAGAAAGAGATGGGGAGAAACATATAGGAGATGACTAAATGATGTCTGCATCCAGGCATCTCGCGCTGCTGGGTATGAAATGAGCTCAGCGGTGTCCTTTCCACTAGAATATAAAGAAGTGACACAAGATAAGGCCAGCACTCAATTTAAAACTTAATTTCTTACTCATTGTTCTGCAAGTGTTTGAGCTCTTTTGTGCAGGCTGTAATCAGGTTATGACATTATTGGAACTGGACGTTTTTCTTCCAGTGCTTTGTCTCAAAGTAGTTAACAGAGAAACAATTCCCTTTCTCCTTAGAGATTTGTTGTTGAGTTGGGGGTTGTTTTGCTTTGCTTTGCTTTGCTTTGTGGGTTTTCTTCCTAATGATTAAGCAAATTAATTTTCCTAGTGCAATGCTCCAGTATTTCACAGCAGAGTGTAAAGCTGCCCTCTGTCTAGCTTGGCTTTGCTCACATTCGGCTGTTTTGCTGATTACCTCCTAAAGCGTTAAACTTTTTGCATCGCTGAGGCTTCTGCTATTGATTTCAAGGGGAACAAGCGGAAAGCCACAGCAGGTATTCGTTCAGGCCTGATTCTGCAAAGGGCTGAGCATCCTTACAGCTCCGCTTGCAGCATCATGCCCACAAGGTGATGCTTGCTACTCAAAGAAATGTATTTTGGTGCATGCAAAAGCTGTTGATTTTTAGCAGTTTTCTAAATTCATTTTCTGTTTGTGCAGCTTGGCTTGAAATCTGTTATTTTGGGTTTTCTAAATATTTAGAAATGTTTCTCGGTGTTTATTAAATCTTCCATTTAAAAGGCTGAGTTCTGAAGCCTGCCCCACACCGAGCGGTCCCACACTGACCAGGGCGCAGGAGACTTGGAGACTACAGGATTTTTCCATCCCTAGTTTTCTATAATTACCTTGTTATTCCTTTTAGGAGCCTTTGCGTGGTATTTTTATGTAGGATATGACTTAAGGCAAGCATATCTCTCTTAGTAAGTATAAGAGCCCTCGCCTCCCAGCATTTGAACCAGGACTGGTATTTTTACAGCTGTTTTGTGAGCCAAAACTTGTTGCAGCTGCTGAGGTGGTGGCAGAATAAAGACAAGACAGTTCCTCTCCCTCCTCCCCAGCCCGGCAGCCCCAGAGAGCCTTTCGGTGTTTTACGGGAGTGATTTTAGATGTGTGCAGCTTTGGCTGGCGCTCGCTCCTAAAGCCTGGCTTGGCTGGGGGAAGGCGCGAGTCCCCGCTCAGCTTTACCGCTGCCTTTGTGCTGCTCAGTCTCAGCTCCAGCTTTGCCGTCCGAGCACTGGGGAGGCCAGAGCACCCTGAAATGCCCGGACAGCCTTATGGGACTCCTGGGACCCACAGGTTAAGGACAAATGGCAGCACAGGGCACCACATGCTGCCAGCCTGGGTCCTGCTGTTGGGGTTCATTCGGCTGACATGCTGCTCCCGTCTCTGCTTGCCCTCTAGTGCAGGTCTCCTGCGCATCTTGCATCGACTCTTTGGAAGTTTGAGCCTTTCATTATCTTATAATGACGTGCGGCCAATTTGCCAGCTCCCATTCCTGCCCATGCAGAGCAATAACATCGCGCTGATGGCGAGGGTGTTTACCGCTCCCTGGGTTGTGAAAGGGTGATGGCCCAAGTCATTGCAAAGCTCTTATAAACTACGCATTGCTCTCACCAGGGGAGAAGAGGCTGTAGAATGGAAACTCATTTATGCAATAACTTGTTAAGCAATCAAACTGTTAAATGGACCCTTCTTATTAGAGAGGTGCGACGAGGTATGAGCCACCAAACAGCAAAATAGGCATTTACACAGCAAAACCGCCAGCAAGAAGTGGAAGGTCAAAAGCTAAAACAATGAAAACGTTCCAGTGTGAGCCAACCCTCTGGCCATGCAGCTCCCGGTGCTCTCAGCTCGTCCACCGCGGGATCTGCTCCTCGTGCTTCGGCATCAGGAACCTTGGATGGGCCCCCAAAGCGCCTCCTCCGCCAGCTCCAAGGGTCTTCTCCCACCCGTTTGGGTGCCGTATCATTTCCCATCATGGTACTGCAGTTTGCAGCCCTGCTATCATCTCTCATCACCCCTGTGTGTTTCTCTAAGAGAATATCAGACAAATAGTAACCTGATTTTTCTGATAATCTAGCCTTGCTATCCACGGTGGAGTCTACGAGTATCAGGGCTTGGGGCCATATCCTCGCTGAACGGTGCTGTGGTTCACTAGCTGGTGCTCGTAGTGTGTCTGGTGGAGATGGTCGGGGAGAGGGGGCAAGGGGAGAAAACAAAACCAAACAGTACACAGGGAATTTGGGCTGGGGAAGGATCTTCCTGATGGATGGGAGGGAGAATCCCTGGATTCCCCAGGTCCCCAGCAATGCCGGGAACGGTTCGTTCTCCTTGAGGTATATATTGTAATTTGTGGTATGAAAAGATCAGCTTTTCTTCCATTCCTAGCCTGCTGTCTCCCCACCATGGATAATACATAAAACAGTAGACTTTTATTCATTAACATTTATGGGAAAATGTTAATATTAAACTGTAAGTGAAAAGCCCTATCTTATTGAATTCTTCTGCTGTGTTATTGGGAGCCTAATTACATTTTGCATTTAAATAAAAACCAGATGACGTTCAGAACGGTCAGGCAAGCATTCTGTAAGTGAGAATTTATCTTGCGATCTGGGTAAACAATGTCTCATCATTTAACAGTTATTATAAATAATGGGTTTTTAAGCACTTTGCTGGGAGTTCATATTGGCTCCACGCGGGTTGCACTAAGGGAGAGAGAATTTCAGTGACATCTTCCAGGCATCCGGTGAGGAGGAATCATATCCTGAGCTTACTTCTCAAGCTGCAGCAGTTTTCATCCTCCTCTGTTATTGTTGTTCAATGTGCACCATCGGCTGACAAAAAAGAAGAAAACTAAGAAAAATGGCCAGTCTGTTGGCAGCACTTTGCAAATGGAGAAACCATCTATGCCGCTGCCCCAGCAGAAGGGGAGGGTGTTCAGAGCCCCTGCAGAGGTTCACCAAGTGCTTGAAGCCGCTAAGGGCATATTCTTTCTGTCAAAATAGTGCCGTGTATTCACAATGAATTAAAAAGATGTTGAGGCAAAACATAAAGACAAAAAGATAACAGGCAGGCTGCTTTTTCCTGTGTTTCTGCTCGTGCCCTCTTAGATGGCATCACCAGTTACATGCTTGTGATGCGGGAGCTAGTTTAGAAAAGGAACAAAACTTCTGAAAAATGTAAATAGCTTTTTCCTCACTTCTGTTGTGTACATTCTGTGTTTCATTCCTGTCGCTTCAGACAAGACCACGGTGCTTTCGTTGCAGTATCTGGCTTTTCGTCCTCGCTCCGTGTTCCTCAGACATGGTTGGGACTCTCCACGGTGTCTCCAGGGCATGTCCCGTCCCGCACCCCGGGAGAAAGGAATTACCTTTCCGTGCAGACAGAATAGGTGGTAAGGGGGTGAGGTTTTTAAGGAGCCATTTGCTGCTGTGGAAAGATCCAGATTTTGGGAGGGCCTGGTGCTGGTGGCTGGCGTGTCACCTTCTGACACGCCGGGAAGCCACCCACCCTGTCAAATGGCTGTTAGGACATAAACTGTTTACTGCCTTTTCCTATGAGAGGCATTTTATCCTGTTTTCCAAGAGGACCCCCACAGCTAAAATGCCGTCTTTTTTTATTTATTTTTTGTATTTATTTGTTATTTCCGTGGTCAGTGACTGTCTCAGTATCTGCCCAACTCGTGAACCCTGTGTTTACATCAAAAGCTGGTGCTGTTGTGAAAGACAAAGGGTCAGCATCGCTTCTCCAACCCTTCCCAAAGATGTTTTTCTGGGAAGGCCACAGTTAGGAAGGTGCCGGCAGGGTCAGGAGCCCCTGTACTCTGCTATTATATCGTGCTGGTATTGTGTTGTCTCTTTGGTTTATCTTTTGGAAATGCGCCTGGTCACCCATCAAAATGTGAGGGAAAGGAACCCAACATGAAGAGCAGGTAGTTATATAACTACGCCACCAGATGCCCAAGCACAAGGCAGAATCAGCACAGCATGAGATGATTTAAATGGCCTTTTGTATGGGATGTGGCCAGAGGAATGCCTTGGTGTGCCAGCAAGTCTTTTAGGTTTCACACCAGAGTTATCCTCCGCCACGCACCCATCCACCCTCATTCACACGTCTGACAGTGCTTGTAAGACTGGAACTAAAGAGGCAAAGCACATTGGAATCAATACTTGGAATAGTTTTTAAAATATGCCTTTTAACAAGTGAAAATGTCCAGCTGACTTTTTTTCAGCTGCTTTCTGGTTTCATGAGAACGCATGCGAACTGCTGTGCCGAACCTCTCCATTAGCGACGGGCCGAATTAAGCCTCCGATGTCATTTTTATCGAGGCTCTTTCGTATTTATGTCTCACATCAGAATTTGGAGCTATATAAATAAGACAGAGTGTATTAAGAGCCTCAAGCAATCCTGCAAGAGAGCGAGCCCACAAGGTTGGCCTGTTGTTTTTCCAGGCTCGGTTAATACTCAGTCTAGGTAGGGACATGATTTTAAGAGTATTACTGCGAGCTTTGAGTGCTTCATAAAATTAGGTCTGTGTTTAGAAAATTGGTCTGCTTGCAGCAGCAATGTCAACATAATCTGTAAAATAGCTGACTAAATAGGCCAAATAAGTTGCATTTGGAACTAGGATTATTTGGATGGGTTTGGAGTTTCTCAGCGACGCTAAAACCAGCACTGGGGAAACGAAAAGAGGAGGCTTCTGCTCCTTGGATTCCCACCTGAACCTTTCAGCTCTGGGAGCCTTGAACTGTTCAGATGAGCAGACGAGGCTGAGTCTGTGGTGACATCATTTCATGAGCTTCAACCAAACTCCTCTGATTTGGACCAGCTGAGGATCTGCTCCCCCCCAAACTTTTAACTTTTCCTTTGAATCGAACCCAAATTCCAGTCCGGTCTCGCATCCTCCTCAGCATCAATCTGCAGTGGGGAGACAGCCCAGAGCCTCTCGGTAGCTTTCCTTACCGGCCCAAAAGGCCACTTTGTCTCAGAAGTACTAGAAGTTGTGCCAGAATTACTTTGCTTTGTAATATTATACTTTCAAAATGAACTCGGCAATACATTTGTGTCAGAAACACATAGTGCACATGTGCAAGATGCACCCTCCGAGCGCAGTTGTCCTACTCCAGGGCTGCCTCGTCTTCCTCCCTGAGGGTTATTGAAGCCAAATAACTGAGGTAGCGTCACCAGACATGAAAGAAACTGCTGAGATTTAGAAGGTCAAGCATGGCTGAAATCCCCCGTTCAGCCTATCGGCTGCCCAGACCCTGAAATAATTGCTGCATTTGTATTTTTGACCTTCAGGCAACTTTTTCTTACCCATTTTTTTTGCTGGGGCCATTTGGCTGAGCCGGGGCAGGAGGAGGGACCCCAGCACTCCCCAAGCACTCCGGCTCATCACTTAGGGAGGACACTTAGATCCAGAGCTTGGGCCCAGACCTGCTCTGGATAGAAGCGTGGTATCACCTCCGAAACTTCTGAGCAAGATCCGAACGTGCAGAGGGTGTAGGACACAGAGCTGGTAGCTGTCGTGAACATGCAGATTATATTTAGTTTGTATTTTCCTTTGAGGAGTCGGCGGCTGACGGAGGGGTCACTGTTGAGCAATCCGTGGCACTCCCATAACCCTGGGAATGAGAGACCAAACCCAGGAATTTTAATACAGTGTTTTCTCTGCAAATGCTTTTGGTCTGATATACACAGATGTGCTGCTTGCGTAACTGAAGATACAAGATAATTCTGTGCAAATACGTTAAAAAACTTGTATACAGACTGGCTTGCACAGGGAAGTGTGTATTATGTATAAGGTACATGATAGGATTTATGGTAGCAACATATTGAAACTTAGAAGATGGGGTAGGTGGAAATGCCTTTAAAGCCAACCATATCTGCATATTCATTTAAAAAACTCTTCAAGAGACCTTGCACAGGGAGTCATGGGCTTCCATAATGTCAGTGGTTTACAGAAATTGTTTTCTATAAGCGTTTGACTGTTGTAGCTTTTGAAATGTCACATGCTGACTAAAATCAGTAACTCATCCTTTTGAAGTGCCATTTATGTCGGAAAACATCCTAAACCTTTTTGCAAAAATATACAGCTCTAGGAAACTTGAGATTATTTTTTAAAAGCACTGCAGTAATTGTGAAAGTGCCTATCATGAAGAATATTCTCCCTCTAAATGCTGGTGCTTTATCTGGTGCACTTTTAACCTTCCATAAAACGCTCAGAGTCAAGTCGGGCAAGATGCCAAAGTCCTGGGTCTCCTGTTCCGTGGGCTCAAGTCGTATGGAGCCTTTTGGATTCTCTTTTTAAAGGTAAAAACAAGCTTCCAGCTTTTTTTTTGGTAGACAAAATTCTCTAGTAATTCATGCATGAAAGTGTCTTATTCGTATCTCAACAACCTCTTAGTGCCTGAAGTAAACGCAGACGTCCCCCCCATTTCGTAAGGGTTAGTTGTTTGGCATCTTCACATTGAAATAAGGCACTAGAAATGAAACTTGGGGCCTCGGGAGGGCTCTGATGTTCAGAAGGCTCAGTCTCCGCTCCCCTGGTTATCTCCTGCCTCCTGTACCTCCTCATCCCCTTGCTAGAACCTGCCGCCTTTTTTCCGACGTGCCAGGTTCCATCTCTGAGTGCACGGCATTAACCAACTCTATGTGGATTCAGCCTTAGAGTTACCGTAAGACACTTTGACAGTAACTAATATTTTACATAGGCCACTGAGTTCTGATTTCAGAGAAGTTGTTCAGGCAGCGTTTGCCGGTCTTTTTTTACTTTGCAAATTTAATGGAGGTGCTTCTGCGGTGCCTCAACATCTTTCAGGTCGCAGCAGGATGAACCCGTTTTAATACAGGGATTGATTTTCAGTGTTCAGATGCCATAGGTGTTACATGTTCTCTGTTGAATGGAGTTTAAAATCACTTCTTTTGTTTAAAAAAAGGAAAAAGGAACGTGTCTTGGGGTCTGTCACAGCCACCCAAAACATGGCAGGGAATCGGTCCCTGTGCTGCTTACCCGGGCACAGGGAGAACCCACAGGGGTTAGTGGCTTCTGCCGGAGCAGGGCACAAGTTCTAATTGACTTTTAAACATGATCATAATCATACCAACTTATAAACGTCGTAGGAATATATAAAGCTGGGAACGAACTTTCTGTCTGTGCTCCCTTTGGAAAGGAGCAACGTAAAACTACATCTCAACCACCTCAAATCAAAAGGATCTCGGAAAATTAAGAACTTTAATGAGTATTTGGCACTTCTGATTGATAATGATGTAATATTAGTGATTTTTGCTTATCCAAATGCCCAAAAGCACAGGTTCCCCGGGGCGCGGTGTCCCTGTGCGGGGCTGGAGCCAGCTCTGCGGGTCCTCGCCTCGGAGCAACCACATGTGACTGGGATGGATTCTAATTAGAGCTCCCTCGTTAGCATAATTACATTTCATTAAAAAAAGGGGGATACCCAAGAAACACCTACAAGTGCCATAGCAGTAATGCCATTTTCAAGGCCTTGTGTTTGGGGTGGTATTTGTTCATTTTACAACACACATCGGGTTTTGAGCCTCGGGTTGTGCCCCGCGCTGCCCGGGCAGCAGCACCGGCTCCCGTGGGGACCGGTTATGATGTTCTTAGTAAATGTTCATGCAGAAATAGAGCCAGAAGCATCCAGCTGAGTTTGGGATGTTGTCTAAACACTGCAAGACGGAGAGCTGACGTGTAAAAGTGCGTGTCGGCGTACCGGGGAGCGGAAGCCGCGCGGCGGGGGCCGGTGCGAGCTTCTCACGTCCCGCTCCCTTCGGCAGCAATCAGGAGAATACAAATGTTTAACTAACCCATTCACTGGGGAGCGGTGTGTAAATTACAAACAGTTTAAGAGATCCTCGAGACTTCTTTTGTGTTAATACAAATTGCCTTTTAGTGTTCGCTTTATATAGGATCCTTTTGAATGAGAATCCAGATGGCAGAAGCTACATAATTATTATTCATTACAGTTAATAAGTAACACTCAGAAGCCCCAGTCAGCTCTGTGAGTCCCCCGTGATAGGCATCATGCGAATGTAAGGGTAAAAAAATAGTCCTTGCCGCAGAATATTTTAGGATTTTGGTTAAAGACAAGAAGGTATGAAGGGCCTTTCATTTGCCCGCCGTTCTGAGAGCTCTGTCCGCGGGGACTCTTCTCGCTTCTCCCCCAAACCAAGGGAATTCTCTTTGGTTTTAAAGTGAAGCTCTAATTTGGGCCTCGTAGCTCGAGGCTGGGGAGAGGTGGGTTTAGGAAGCAGCACCTTGTTTCTGGTCCCACTGCTGGGAAATGCCTGTCTTGCATCTGAATTTTGGGGAGGGGGCCGAGTAGGTTCCCGCGCTCGCAGCCCCCGGGAAGGCTCCCCAAAACAATCGCTGTGAATGACAGAAGTGAAATCGAGGAGATTCGAGCCCTGCTGGCCATTACCCCACTTCCTGCATTCCTACTTGTTAATTGTCTAATTCCTAACGAGTCCTCAGGCGTCTGATGGACTTTCTGATGTGTGCTCACTCCGACGGTTCCTCCCCTCCCCGGCCTCATCCCTCACCAGGGACCTTGTTCCTTTAAAAATGCCATCCTTAAAAATCAGAAATACTCAGCCCAGCAAAAGGAAAAGGGAACTTGACATTAGTTGAGCTTGAAAGGCTTGGTGCTGTGAAAAGTGACTGACGTGTGAAAAGAGGCTACAATTAGTTCTTTCCCCAAGCACTCTCCCATTCAGTCCAGGGTCACTCCTTCAGCGAGCTGCGGCTTTGAGGGTAATGTGTTGTGACAGTTTGAGATGATGAAGAATAATTCTTGTATTCAGAGTTGCTGCCGCTTCCCCGCTGCCCTGACACATCAGGCTGCTGTCATTGTATCATTTATCCCGGCTGCGCACAGCCCGGGCAGCCCCCGGTAGGTACGAGGACAGGGTCAGCCCTTCCAGCAAATGATTTGGGAGGATATTTTGAAACTGTGCTGAACGGGGGAAAGCAAACAGAGAGAAAGGAAAAACCATTAGAAGAAATAATGCACTGGAGATGAGATTTTTGAGTAGACATAAAGGAGATACCACGGCTTCAAGTGGACCACTACAGAGAGAGCACGCATAAGAACGGCAGCATAATTTATGAGTGTTCCGGGCAAAAGAGGGCTATATAGATTTTTTTTTTTCAGGCACTGAATTAATGCACCCTATCAAATGGTTTCACATTGGAGCTTGGCAGGGCTTTGTGCTGTTCTAGATTTGATGGGGTCCTTTGACAGTTCCTGGAGCTTTCTGGAATTTGAGGGTGCAGCCACCTGGCTGGATGGGGGACGGCACCGCTGGCCCGGAGCAGAGGAGCCGGGGCTGTCTCCAGAGAAGCTGCTCCTCCTCCTCTTCTTCCTCCTCCTCTTCTTCCTCCTCCTCTTCTTCCTCCTCCTCTTCTTCCTCCTCCTCTTCTTCCTCCTCCTCTTCTTCCTCCTCCTCTTCTTCCTC
The DNA here is from genome assembly GCF_036013475.1 of Columba livia. NCBI lineage: Eukaryota > Metazoa > Chordata > Aves > Columbiformes > Columbidae > Columba > Columba livia. The sequence continues at coordinate 2,333,588 of NC_088621.1, forward strand.
CTCCTTCCTCCTCCTCCTTCCTCCTCCTCCTTCCTCCTCCTCCTTCCTCCTCTTCTTCCTCCCTCCTCCTCCTCTTCTTCTTCCTTCTCTCCACTTTGGCAGCCAGCTCAGGGACAGCAGTGACTTGGCCAGCAGAACAAGGGAAAGGACCATCAGGCTGGAGCATGGCAGTTGCGAATATCAGCAGAAATATTTCGTGGGAGGTTTCGTTTTCCATTCCTCATCCGCCAAGCAGAGAGCAGCCAGCGTTTGCGTTGCAACATCTTTAACATCCCGTCGCTCTCCATGCAGCATCGGTGTTTCTGCAGCCCCCCAGACGCTGCAGGGCCACGGGAGGGGGACAGCCACCCCCCGGCATGGCTGGGGACCCCATCGGCCGCTGCCAATGGCCACTGCTCCTCATGCGAGGATTTTTATTGTCACCACAGCAGAAAGCGCATGTGCCCTGAAAATCCCAGTGACGCGCGGACCCCGGGTGATGCCAGCGGTGCCCATTACTGTTACCGTCACAAGCGCACGCAGGGCTGTTCCCAGCTCCCCTGAAGTGACTTTCTCCTCATGGCTTCAGCAGATGTTCCTGCTCCTTCATCTTTTTTCCCATCTTTTTTATTGTTGTTGTTTGTTTTTAGGGCAGTCAGGACTCTGTGAGTTGTTTCCTCTGGGGACATGGGCAGGTTTTAGTATTTACGTTTCCAGTATTAGCATTTATTTGTATTTGTGTTTGTTTTTCACGGGCTTTTGAAAGCCTTAGGGAGCCATTTATGGGGCCAAAATAATGCAAGTGCTGGTCTTCTCACAGTATTTCATTTCCTTGATGGTAGAAATGCTACAAGAAGAGCAGGTCTCATGTTATTTTGACCCCATAAATAGCTCCCAGAGGCCCCTTTCTTCCTTCTCCCACCCACTCCCCCCCAAATCAAATATTTAGGTTTCTGCAAAGCCTGACTTCTCAACCCTGGTTATCTTGCTTCAGCAGAAGCAAATTGCAGTTATTACAAAATAGCCAGAGAGTCTATAAGGCCGAATGGGTTTTATATGATGCACAATTTGTTGGCTACTGTACAAGTTCATTAAAGTGTATCATAAGAGGTTGTTTTACTGGTACATTTAAGGAAGTTAATACATCTCGACAGTATATGCATGGGGGAATGCAGATACAATAACCCTCAGACATGCTGGGGCCGAGCCCGTTCCTGGCGTAACTCCACCGGAGTGAACGCCATCGCTCGCCGAGCAGCCGCGTCCGGCCCCGCCGTAAAATTGTCCCCCAGTCTTTTACCCCGTAACAGGAGGGGTGTCCCCATGTCATGGAGCCATTCCCGGTCTTCTCTGAGCTTCCCATGGGAATGGCATCGATGTTCCTGTGCACATGCCCTTTGCTGGAATGTCTGGGGAGAAGCAGCATGGTTTGCACTGGACATATTTTTTATTATAGTTTTTTATTAATGAAACAGCTGCCAAAAAAAAATAAGGACTAATTTGAGGGAATATAGGCAGATGTGGCGACTGTGGTCCTAGGGGTCATGTGTGCAGCGCAGGTAGTCCCTGGTGACCATGTAATGGCTAATTGCACGTCTCGTGTGACCCAGCCGTGCACAAGAGCCGGACCTGGGCAAGGGCAAGAGCCCAATTTCCTGAGCACAGCGGTGCTCTCTGCTGCGGCGGTCGGGACTTTTACAATGCTTTCTTAGGTATCAAAATACGTCGCTCGTCTGCCCCGCCGTGTAATTAGTTCCAGAGTGAGCGGCTCCGCAACGCGGGGCTGTTTGAGGGCGCCCGGACGCGTTTGCCCAGGGCAACGCATGGCTCACCATCCGCAGCGCTCGGGACGGCAGCTTGGATGCGGGAGCTCCTCTGCTTTTAGCCTGATCCCCTCTGAACCCAGAGTGGGCTCTGTGCAAGCTGGGAGGCTGGAAAACCTCCCGTCCAGTTGCTCTTGAGCCTTTGCATCTCTTTTAGCCCTTTTGTCCCTCCCTATTGCTAATTGAAGGGGTTTATGTGTCCGGCAGCAGTCAGGGCAGGAGCAGCCGCAGGGACGGGACCCCCGGCTCCCCAGCCAGGCCCTGTGCCCACCGCTCTGCCTCCCTGCTTTTTGGTCGGTGCTTTTTCCCTGGCTGGCATCAGTCTCCGCAGTGCCACCCCCTGGCAGTCCCCGCAGAGGTGACAAGTGCTGCCGGCTGCACAAATCCCACAGCCCCCGGAAAGCCACCCCGTGAGCCCAAATTCCCCAAAAACCCATCCCGGCGGGGTGCACAGTCCCATGCAAGTCACCGAAGGACAGAGTCACCGAAGGACAGGCAGGAGCTGGCAGCCGAGCAGCAACAGCCAAGCGGGAGCCACGAGGAAACAAATTCTCCCTCGCTCTTTCCCTCTCCCTGCTTTTGCTACAGTTACTGAAAACACAGCATTTGCCTGAAAATCAATTATAGTTTAAAAAGAGAGAGAAGTAGCCCCGCGAGGAGCCCGGCAGCCCGGGTTTGGGGAGCCCCAGCCTGCCCGGCGCGGGCGACGCTGCCCAGCGCCCCAGAGCTCTGACGTGGGACGTTTAACCGAAGCCAGCTGTGTGCGGAGGGAGATAAAAGCCCCAAATCAGACAGGATAAGCGCAGTATTAGTGTGGGATACGCCACTCATTTCTGATTTAAATTACTGTTTTTACTTCCTGAACTCATGGGAGAGTAAGGATGTGAGGAAAATGAAGAGGTTTAGACATGGACATTCCTTCACCAAATACTGGCAAGAAATTGTGATTAATACAGCTGAGGTCATTATCATCGCTGCTTACAGGGTGACCGGTTTCCTGCTGATTTGTTTTTCATGTATCCTGGGCAGATTATCTCCATTGCAAGTTACCTCCACCATCAAGGATTAAATCCCCGAGCCCTTTTTCTGGGTGTCCGCTCGCCTGGCTGCTGTCCCTGCGGCGCCCGGGTGGCAAACGGGAGCTGTGCAGCGCCCAAGGATGCCGGGGCAGGGTGCTTTTGGTTTTAGCAAAGAACTGACTTTCTGCTTTTGCCGTGTGCAAGGGGGTTTTTCCTCTTCCCCCTTTGGCAGCAGAGGAATTAGCCCGAAGCTTCTGTCCCCGACCCGTCCCCTCCAGCGCAGAAGCAGCCGATGGAAGTCACGCTCAGGGCCGCGTGTTGTGACTTGATGGAATATTCCTGGTGGCGTGTCTGGGAGAGGATTCCTGCCGTGTCGTACGTGGGGCTCTGCCAAATCTCACCGCTGCATGCTGCCGCTGAGTGCCGGCCGCGCCGATGCTGCCGCCGGCTCAGCCGCAGGGTTCAAGTGGCTCACAGAGAGGCCGCGCTTAGAAACGATGCTCTGCACACATAAAAATCCTTGTGTTTTGAGATTAGGGAGCAGCAAAGGCTTTGGGAGGTCAGCGAGGGGAGATGTCTGGATGCGTATGGGAGGGAAAGGGAGAGCTGCAGTTCGGCCTGCTTTCTGTTTTGCTTTGAGGCACAGCTCAGGCCTGCAGGAAAGAGGATATTTTCTCTTTGGCTTGAAAAAGCAGAGTTATTTATGTCCATTTATGCAGGATAAAGGGTTGTGGAAAGTCCCTGGTGTTCCCAAGGTGGAGAATCACAGGCCGCTCCCCCTTCCCTGCCATCTCAGCATCATTGCTGTAGAGGAAAGATGTTTCGTGATCTGCCACCGTACCCTTCACACCTTGCTCAGTTCAGCCGTGAGCATCCCCACCACCAAGTCCCAACATGTTGTGGGGCCTCATCAGCGGCCTCATCCCCAGGAAAGGGTTTGCTCTGGGTCTCCATCCAGCTCCGCTTTGGCTCAGCTGAGCTTGAACCTGGCAGAGAAGCAGGACCAGGAGCTGGGATGTCTCTGGAGTGATCCATCAAATCACCCCAAAAGAGGTGGATGACGAGCAAATGTTAGAGCAATGATAAATAAACAGATTTGTCAATAAAGCGGCCGTCTAACGGCACGCTGGGTTTATGTGAAACGCTAACCAGGACCTGCTCTCTCTTCCCATTGCAGAGCTTCAGCGAGAGGGAAGCATAGAGACGCTCAGTAACAGCTCCGGTTCCACCAGCGGCAGCATCCCACGCAACTTCGATGGCTACAGGTCGCCCCTCCCGACTAACGAAAACCAGCCCCTCAGCCTTTTCCCCACGGGATTCCCTTAAATTAACCAAACAGCCAAGGAGAGATGCAGACACGGTAACGAGCCGCCTCTCCGCCTAAACTATCCCAATGTGTCACCTGCCAGTTCGCTGCTGCGCTGGATGGTTCTCATTACCCTGATAAATATTGATGACTCTTAAACCTTCCTGAAACATACTCACAAAATCTTGACTTTGTGTTCCTGTGCAATATGAAGAGACTCCGCCTTCAATCCTGATAGCTCCGCGGCTTCTTTTTTCGCTGTGTTCAGGAAGAGGTTGGTTGAGGAGAAATCTTTCTAAGCCATTTTGGGTCAAGCACATGGCTTCACGACCATTCTCTGCTTTTTTTGTGTTGAGAGATGAAGGGAATCTCCGCAACTCAGAGGAGCTCTCGCTGTTTGCAAAAGTGCCGAGTATTAACGCATGAACTGGAGAGAGTGAAAACTGGAGGACTTTCTGTGGACAGGGTTGATAATGTTATTCCTTCCTCGTTGCGTCTCCTTGCTGCCCTCCTTCCCCACTGATACTCATCAATGCCAGGAGTATTGCAAATGGAAATGTTTCTTTTTGTTCTTTGGAAGAATTCTCTCTGTTGCTCCGGTTTTCTTCTAGTCATGTATTTTAGAAACGTACTTAATTGACTAACTGCAGTCACGAATTTCTCATATTTGGTTATAAAAGTTGGTCATTGGAACTCAGATATCTGTCCAGAAATGCATGTGTCATTGAATAAATCTAAGTTAAACAAAACACTGCTTAAATGGCAATGTTCATGGGGTGTTACTGGGCTGGCTGTGGGCTTCGTATATCTTCCTGGACCAGACTATGCATATTTACTAACTCGAGGGCTTTAATTGAAGCCATCAGTGGATGTTATGCAGCCAGTCTGGCTTGGTTTTGCCTCCCCGCTTTCTTGTCCCCATGTGCAAGGCCAAGACTGTTAAAAACAAGAGTTACAATTGGTGTGTCTCGCACCTCTGAAACTCAACACCCGCCTGTGTTGGGGCGTCTGAGCGCGGCTCCAGCTCCTTGCGTTGCTTGGGGCTCTGCTGCTCCGTCCCTCTGATTTGGGTGGGACGAGGACCAGGTGTGCTGGAAGCAGAGGCACCCGCCCCATCTGGCGTGTTACAGGATCACCCAGCGAGGCTTTGTATAACCCCCGTACCCTGCGGAATGTGCGCAGTCAAAACTAGCACCACATAACTCTGCTGATAAAACAGTCATGGGCTCACACATAGGAACCACATGAATTCCTCTATCTCGGCCAACTTGTGTCGAGAAGCAGAGAGTGAGATGGGACTGTCAGCTTATGAAATTTCCTTCCCTCTACTTGTTTTTAATAGAAGCCGTTCGAGTCACGGCAATGAGAGGAAACTATCTAAACCCACAAATCTTTTCGCACTTTTATAGCTCAAACCAGCCACACTGAGCGATGCAGAACCGACCACCCTCTTCCTACTCCATCCCCAAACACCAAATACCAAATTCAGCCTTGGGCTAGATTTTTTTGTTGTTTTTAGCTGTAACGCCACGACTCAGATCTCAGAAGCTTCTTTTTTTTCCCCCCTCTCTTCAGGCTTAGAAACCACTAATAAAAACCGAGAGTCTGCAGCAGTAATGTCAGTTTTTTGCTTGGTTTTCAGTCAGTCGTTTCTCAAGCAAAAAAATACTTCCTTGGGGTGAAACCGGAGGAGAATTCGCCCGTAAGTAAGTACTCACAGCTCGGGCCCGCTGGCTGTATCTGCTGTAATGCTGTGTTTCTTTTATGTCTGTAAAATAATGGCTTAAAGTAAGGGGCTGAGGGTAGGGCTGGCACTGCGGACAAATGGGACTGCAGGGTCAAGTCAGTCCACACCGGTCAGGGTTTTTAACACAGTTCAAGCCAAGGTCAACTCCAAAAGTTCAAACAAAATCCAGATTAACACATACAGAAGGGATTGCGTTGTCACCGGGATGCTTGTTTCCTTTCAGGCTTTCCGAGGAGCGGCCGTAAGGGACAAAGTTCTTGCAGGGGAAGGACGACGGCTCGTCTGCCTCCGACTGCTCGGTCGCTGGTTCTTACTCAACACACAAAGTAGGATAGCGCGTAACGCACAGTGGTGTCATTGGAAATGTATTTGTTGTTGGCAGGCATTAAATCACTTTTTATAAGTGCTGCAATACGGCCATGTGGAAATTCCCAGTCTGCAAGAAGCTCCTTTGAATCAGGATGTTTTGTTTAAAGGGGAAAAGAAGAGGGGGGGGAACCTACAAACTGGGGCCGTACCAAAATATTTTCAGTCTGGTTCATTGAAAAGAACGTCCTAAATTCCCCACTGTTGATAGCCCCGTAGCCAAACTGTTAAGAAGGCCTAGGGAAAAAAAAAAAAAAGGAGCAGAACTGCTATGAGGTGGCTAATTTAACTTTAATTTGATACTTTCACAGATGACCCAGCAGAATAACCACTGAGTTCCAGCTCTTCAGTGAGGCAGCGAAAGCTGAGTGTGTTGCAACCATAACTCTATAGGGTCCTATTGAGCAGTAACTCTACAGGGGCTGATTCCACGTGTCCCCCACTGCTCCCGCTGATGGCCCCTGCATTTCGGGTACACACAAAAACCCCCATTTCAACTGGGTGCCACGTGCTCTCCTCCAACTCCACCTTTCCTAAACCTCAGCAGCGATAACTCTTTTCAGGCACCAGGAGAGAAAATCGCTGCTCCGCGATGGTGTCTGGAAGCTGCTCCTAAGGGAGGTTTGTCCGGACTTTAATGCAACCGGGTTTTCAATCTAGGGACCAGATCCAAACTCCACTTAAAGCAGAAATAGCCAGAGGCTCCTGGGCTTCACAGGATTTCAGATGAGTGTCTCCCGTTGTTGTGGAAATGATCCAGGTGAGTTTCTGAAAGGCCGGATTTTCAAACGCAGCGGCTGGCAGGCAGCACAGCAAGAATGTTGTGCCATGATATAAACCACTGGCTCGAAAAGAGCCCAAAAGACATGCCGGACTTGCAGGTTTTTAAACTGTTTCCAGTAGTAGTAAGCAGCAGCCTCCTGCTGAGTTCAAAAGGCAAAACGTCTCATTTAAAGCGGGGCAGACTGTATATCACTCTGTGCATGAAGTGGAGCTCTTCTATTAAAAGTTGAGTTCAGATTTCATGAATTAACATGAAAAAGTGCTCTCTTACCCTACCCTGGTTTCTGTAACGAACACACGCATGTAGCATGCTTAAATCATGGGAGGGGAATGTTTTGCTGTTTGGAAAGAAGTGGAAAGTCAAAGGTTCTCCAAACTTGACAGCTTGAAGTTCAGATGAAGCCAAATCTCAAAGCCAGCCCAGGACACAACCAACAGGGCTGGCGTTTCACGGTGCTTTGCAGAGCACATGGAGCTCCAGCATCGTTTGCTTTGCTGACGAAGCTCAGCCCCAACGAGCCCCATTGGAGCGCGGCGCTTTGCCCAAGGTGAGCAGATAAACCCCATCCTGCTGTCCCGTCCCATCCCGTCCCGTCCCATCCTGAGCAGCATCAGCCAGCCCAACAACAGGGACTGCTGGCAAGGAGGCGAAGGGAACCAACCGAGGGCAAAATACTGCCAAGATCTCCATCCTCCTTCCTCACCAGAGAACCCAGAGGAGGGTTTTGCTGCAAAGTGCAGCTGTGAAATCCCTGAACGCTGCTCCCCCTCCTCTCTGACCCACCACGCATGGGGCTGAACATGTGGCGCTTTCACCGGGGCTTCCTCAGGAACTTTTTGAGGATCCAAACCGCGTCCGCGCCACGTCTCTGCATTTATTTTCTCCTTGCTCTGGCTTGTTGCTGTGCAGGGTAGGAAAGTTTGCGCCATTTCCTGTTGTCTTTCCCTTATGCTCCTGAGATATTGTAAAAATGTTCGGTATCCTCCAGTAGGTTGTAATCACTTCACCCTAATGTTTCACAGCTGCTAAGTGTAACTTTAAACCCAGCCATTTGAGTGCTTACAATTAGCGAGTCGATGGAGCTGAGATGGGGTCTTTGTGATTGCAAAAAGAGAGAATGACACTGTTTTTCCCCCCCCCCCCAAGTTTAAATTGGATAAAATAGGAACAAAAGTTGTGGAGATTAGGGTTTTTTTTAATGCAATAAATGATTAGTGGCTTATGTGCTAGGAAAAAATAATTGAATGCGCTGCTTGGCTTGTTTCACAGATGGAAAGGTAGCGGGACAAGCCTGTGTCTGCAGTGGCAGCGCCTCGGTCCTGGTGGCGGCAGGAACCCCTGCGGGAGCTGTGGCACAGCCAGGCAGCACTTCCACCCTGCTCTCCTCTGGTATAAAACCGGTTGGTTTCCCCAGCACTGGCTGGGTTTTCACCCTGGTTTTGCCTCCCTGGGCAGCTCCAGCCGCAGACATGATGCTGCATCGGGAGATGAAGGTGCCGCATCCTGCGGCGCTCCTGGCGTTGCTGAGAGCTTGCGCAGCAGTTCCCAGCCTGCACTCAGGATCCAGCTCTCTCGAAGATGGCAGCTCCATCCCCAATGGGTTCATCTCCCAGCAGCTCCAGCTGGGGCAGCCACAGGAGGGTGACCACTGGCCTCGCTGGGTGGTCACCACCACGGGCAGGGTCGGGGACTCACAGCCTGACCTGTCCCCTCTGCCTCCTTCCCCCCATCCCGCTGGGTTTTGTTCACATCCCCAGGGCTGGGCACGATGCAGCAGGGATGCTGCTCCATGCCAGCCCTCCCTCCCCGAAAAGCAGTGTTCCTGCCACCTGACCATAAACACTAATTAATAGCAAAGCCCTGGTCTAGATCAAGGAGGACGCTCTGAATTTTCTTGGGAACTTTGCTGCCTGAAAGGTATCTTAAATATTCTCTAGCGCTCAGCCTATCAGTAGGTCAATTATACAGTGAGCAGTCATACAAAGTTAATTTCTAATTTAATACAATGTTAAAAGGTTGTCAGGTTAAAATCTAATCTATAAACAAGACATGAAATGTCTCTTTAAAACGAATGTCATGAACCGATCCTGGCTCAAACCACAGACTGCTGCTTCTTTTATAGGATGTAATTACTTCCCAGTGAGTATTTACAATATTATTATAGGATGGTAATAAAAGGCCGGTGCCAGGCATGCCCGTGCAGCAGCCCCGTGCCAGCTGGGCACTAATCCTGCTCCCACCCTGGCTCCTTCTCTGGGGAGGTGAGAGGTGCCAGCTCATGGGACTCTGCTCCTGCTCCATGCAGTGGGGAGTAGGACAGCGGAAGAAATTGCTGTTTTCACTTAAATACACCTTGGGGCTTGGGGGCATGGGGACCCCCAAATGTGTCTCTGCATCCCCCAGCAAGGAGAGCTCACCAGTCCAGCACCATGGCGTTTCTCTGGCCACCACGATGTGCCGTACCAGACAGCCCTGGGGAAAATGATGGGTGAGCGCATTCGTTTTTGAACAACCTGCGGAAAGGACTTTGGCAAGGTTTCGCTGTGGGCTGAAGGTTATGAGCCACGTTCAGACCAGCGGCTTAATTCAAGCAGAAAAGCAGAGGCAGCACCTGTAGCCCGGGGCAAAGAGCCGGCCCTGTCCCTGCCTCCCCATCCACCCTCTCCCCCACCTCCCTCCGCAGGAGGGATGGACAAGAGGACATCCCACAGCTTCTCCTCCCACACAAGGGGTGTCCTTATTGCAGCCACCTCTTAGGGTACACTGAATTTTGCTCACGGAAGGGGAAAGTCCATCAATCACGAGGGAGTGATGCCATTGTCCCACCCAGGTGGCTGGCCAGACCACGAGACTGCTGCTCCTGCTAGTCCAGGGTGTCTGTGAGCTGGACAGGATCAGGGCTGCCCTTGCCAGGCTCATCCAAAAAGCACCATGTGTCACCCTGCTGTAGGTCGTGCGCTTGGCTTTGAAATCATGTGGGTTTATTTTCCAGTAGAAATCTCAGCAGCTCCAAAGGTTTGGCTCAGATGTGGTCATCTCTGAGCTCTCCTCTATGCCCATACAGCCCTGCAAGGTGGGGTCTGTCTGAAGAGAACTGAGATTTGGTGGGAGCAGGTGACCCCCACAAGTCTGCAGGGGAATGTGGGGTAATGTAACACCGGCGCTAGAGCCTGTGAAGCTGCAAGGGCTGCGTGGGCTCTGCTGCAGCCCCTCCACTAGCCAGAACTCCTTCCCTTCGCTGGGTTTTCTGCTAAATTCTGCTGTTCTTTGTAATTGAGAAAAGCTGCTGATGAACATCTGCACGGGCACTGTCCGCTCCGAGCCGGCTCCCGGGGTTGTTAGTGCTGGCGCTGCCGGTGCTTTGATGTGCTTGTAATTCACGGGCTTGGCTGGGGCCGCCCCGCAGATGCTGCCGGTGGGTGGTGCGGTGGGTCCCACACCAGCACGCCGCGAGGTGGGACAGCACCTGGCGCATCTGTGCAAACAGCAGCCACCAGCAGCCCCCGCTTGAAACACCATGTGTGTCCTCACCAGGGTTTGAGAGGTGACCTCTCCTGTGTCCGTCTGCAGAGGAAGGTACCCGGAGGCGTTTGGGGAGGTCCCTGAGATGCCTCCCTCCACCCGCCAGCCCATGAAGGGCAGAGGGATGGTGATGCCCACACACCGGCTGGCACAGCCCCACCGCACCAATGCGAAGGAGCAGCAGCCGAGCGGAGGGAGCAGAAGAGCCCTGGGCATGGGGCTGGTGGCACCAGGCAGGCAGAGCCGCAGGGCTGGGGTTTTGCTTTGCAGCCCGGGGAGCGCAATCTGTGGCCTTAATCCCACCATGTCCTGCGCGCTCTCAAATCCCCTTCACTTCAATGAGCGCTTGTAGTGTCAGGCCTGCACCGGGCGAGACGGCGCGCGGGGACGGCGGGGAGGATTTGTTCAAGAGGCACTGTTTTTAAGGTGAGATTTGAAGGATGGAAGACAGATGGCAACTAGAGAGGACAAACGGATCAAGTGAAGGGTTTGTTTTCAGCGTGGAGGGGAAAACACAGGAGGGAATTACTGCTGGCTACAAAATGGGGGCTATTAATACCTGCAGTGTCTCGAGCGTTGCACTTAGCCCGGCGAGCCGGGACCCTCACGGTGCCCACGGTGGGGGCTGACAGCGGCCCCTTTGCAGTGCAGGAGTGTGGTTTTTCTGCTGAGATGAACTGATCCCGGTGTGGCGCTGAGTGTACCCAGACAAAGCCAGGAGAGGGGTTATTAGCTGGCCGGCGGCCCTGCCATTGTCCCCACTATCTTTTCTTCTCTTTCAGCTTCCCTCCCAGTGGCCCAGGTCTCAAAGACCATGTGTCAAGAGATTAGTGACCTGCGCGAAGGGCAATTGCTTGCTTTGTGACGGCAGCCTGGCGTCGGGGCTGTTATTTACTTGTTATTTGGTGCTGTCTCGGTGGAGGTATCTGTGGAAAAGGTGCCTGGAGAGCGATGTGCCAGCGCTGCACAGCACAAGCGGGCGAGAAGCTGGGAGAGGAAGCACTCGAGGGCAAGTTTTAGTGAGCTCGCTTTGTGCTGCTACCGAGACCTCCAAATCCCCCAGGGCAGTCGCAGCAAAAACTGAAGACTTACAGCGAGGCAAGGAAAAAGCTGGGCAGCAGGAGAGTTAAACACAGCACAGAGGTGCCCGGGCACCTCACCGGGCACGGTGCTGGAGCCAAGGCCATGATGTCGCATTGCCCCTTGGCACTTTGAGTTTGCAGACTTGTTTTAAAAATTAAAAGATGGGAACAATCTGTCCTGTCTCCAGAGTCCCACTCCACCTCTCTGTGTCTCTGCGGCTCAGAGAAGCACTGGTGTTACGAGGAAATGTGAATATAAGCGGTGAGAGTGGGCCCTTCTGTGCAGCGCTGGCTATATTTCAAATTCGTGCATGATGAAACACCCGTGAAATGGACAGGTGCAAAGCATATTCCTGCCCGTGATTTATTTTGTTTTTATTTTCTCAGCAGTGAAATGCACTCTCCTGTAAACACAGGACAGTGATTTTCTGCAATCCTCAAAGTCAAACCTAGACCAAAACCACAACTCACGTGACACGGGAACAGCAGCGTCAGATCCTGCTGTAGATGTGATTTCAAACACATTGCCGGATCCTGTCTAAGTGGACAGGCCGAGGTGTGAGCCCCCACCAGCGCTCTGCACCCAGGGGCATTTCATTCGCCCCTCCTTTGATGCCAGGGGTCGGGCACAGCGCAGCTCAGCCTGGGGGACAGTCCCAAATCCTCACTTTTAATCTCACAGAGGAGGCAGGCGCAGGTCCTAACAGCATTATTTTGTCAATATACGCAGTTTGCGGAACTCTTTTATTTGGGAGATGAACCGGCCGTGAAGCACAGCCCTGGCACTCCCGCTCTCAGCTTGTGGGACCAACTTTGCTGGGGGAACATGGGTGGAAAACGGGACCCCGATTAACGCCGATACAGCCCCCAAAGCCAAGGGGCCCAGAGAAGGGCCGTTACCGACCTCCAGGGTCCCGGCGTGGGATGCCCGCCGGAGCGCGGGGCTCTGCGGGGCTCTGCGGCTCCGTTTCCCCGCGGGAGCGCAGCCGCGGTCACGCGTGGCAGTGGGCGGGGGGTGCTCGCCCCCGGCTCCATCCCATGACGGCGATGAGGCGGCGGTAATGCCATTAGCCCGGGGATTACGCGCCCGCGCCGGGATGTGACACACTTTCTCAAATGGAAGTTTTTTAAACAGAGGGATTTGCATGTTCCCCCCCTCCCCGCCCTCCGCTCCATCCCGGTCCCCGCCCGCCCCCCGCGGTGCCAGCTCGGGTTTCACGCCGCGGTCCCCCCCGAGCTGGCACGGCCCCGGCCGGAGCTCCCGTCTCCTTTTAAGGCAGCGGGCTCGGTGCGTGCGAGGCGCCGGGCCCCGACGTGGGGAGCCGGGCAGCCCCGGGGATGGGGGGCCGGGCGAGGGCGGGGGGGTCATGCCGCCACCACGCAAGGAAGGCGCTCCGTAATTAAAAAAAATAATAAAATCAATTAAGCGGAGGGGCTGAGCGGCTCCCAGATCAAAGCCCCGCGGACGCCACTACAGTGGGGTGCAGGCGGGGCGCGGAGGATGCGCCACCCCCTCAGCACGGGGCGCGCAGAAGCCGCCCGGCCGGGCCGGGGTCACTCGCTGCCCGCCCTGACAAACAGGCTGGGAAATGTGTTTATAAGTCGTTCAAACTCTGGATAAACTTCAGCGGCGTTTGTGTCTGCGTCTCCCTGCCTGTTGTTATTTTCCAGAAATCTGGATTACTGGAAATATTTTCTTTAAAGCTGGAGAGAAATCTAAACAGTCTGAGAGCAGAGGGAGCTCGGGGGGGCGGCCCGGGGACTGCAGCGCTGGCGGGGCTCCTCGGGTTTCCCCTCGCCGGGCCGCGCACGGACGGGTCGCGCAGCTCCGCTCCCGCGCAGCCGGAGGAGGGAGGCGGGAGGACGGCGGTGCCGGGGCTGGTGTCGGGTCGGGCATCTCTCTCGGTCGCTGTCGATAAAAGTGCACCAGGCGGCCCCGGTGCCCGGCACATCCCGGGCAGCTGTCGCTGCTCAGCGCGGCCCATCTCCGCCCCCCGTGACGGGCACCGGAGCACCGGGAAGGTGTGTGAGGAGGCGTTTTCCCGGCATCTCCCGGGGACAAGGGGATTCCCACCCCGCCGAGGGGTGTGAGGGGAGATGCGACGCCCCGGGGAAAGGAGGTGGAGGATAGCGATCCCTGCCGCGGGTGGGTACGAGCAAAAGAGGGCAGTTTCCTCACACGTGGGTTTATTTTCCTCTCCAGGTGGAGCGGGAGAAGTGGGGCCGGAGAAGCTGTCGGCGTTGCGGGGCCGTCCCTCGCCAAGGGGGGAACCCCGGGGCTGGATGCATCACCGAGTCCCGCGGAGGCCCAGCACACGTCGGGCCTCTCCTGTGAGGGCGAAGGGCTCCTGCCGCGGTCGGGACCTCCCCAACCCGCATCTGCGGGTTCGCTGCGGACGGTGCAACCGGAGGTGTCAGACGTCCGCAGGTCTGTCTGTCCAGCTGCTCCCGGGGTAGCAGCGAGAAGCCCAGCCAAGCGGCACCGTCCCCCTCCCTCCACGGCACGTCCCTTTCCCACTCTCATTTGAATCACCCACGCTCGGGAAGGTGCGAGCGAACTCTTCTGCCCGGCCCCGTCGGACCGCCCTCCGCGGGAACCGGAGGAGTCCCTTGCCGTGGCATCAGGTCCGGGAATGGGGGCGGTCGATGGATCGCCTTCAACGCAGGAAAATCCCTTTTGCCTGGAGCCGGAGAGCCCGCGGCCGGTGCGCCCGGCGCAGCCCCGTCGGGGGGGAGCGCTCCCCGGGGCGCGGGGCCGCCACAGCCCGGTGCAGCCGGGAGGAGGGGAAGGCAGAGGCCCGGCTGCTTGTGAGAATTGTTATTTTTCATCAATCACCCGCAATTTGTGTAAGTGCCCCGGACAGGACACCAGCCGTCCTGCTGGCTGGGGTCACGGAGACAACACAGCGGTGGAGAAGAGCAAATTGCATTTGCTCACCAGCTCACAGATCCAAATTACGGCCTTCGCATGGCGCGGGGAAGGGAGCGAAAGGTCCATGTGACATGAGGGAAATATGAAGGACTTTGACAGGTCTTAAACGGCCTGGCGCCAAGGCCTAAGTCTACCGGCTAAAAATAGAAAAGGGATGATGAGTGGAGATGGGCAGAGATGAAAGGGGAAGAGCGAGCGGGGCTGCGCTGCGGAGCGGGTGGAGCGCGGGGGTAGCGGGGCCGGCCCGGTTCCTCCGGGCTGGCCCACAACGGATCCCCGGGGCAGCCCGGTCGCCCCCGTCCCAGCCCGGGGACCGCTCGCCAGCACAGCCCCGGGCCCGCAGGCGGCCAGGGCGGCTCCCGGGAGCCGGACAACGGTGGCCCCGAGTGCTGCAGCGACCTGGGGCGGGAAGGGAAAGGGACACCCCTTGTCTCCAACCCCCGGGGCAAGGCTGGCCTCGGGGTGGGGGGCAAAGCTCATCTCTCCTAGACGGGGAGGACGGTGCGATGCCGGATTTCGCCCGGCCGCGGGCATGGGTGGCCCAGCCGTGCATGGGCGCAGGATCCTGGAGCTGCGGCTGGATCTGCCCCAGCGAGTCAGTGCCTGGCTCCCCGTTATTCCCCCACCCCCGGCAATCCCATCGGTGATCAATGCTACAGAGGGTCGGGGAGACGAGGCTGCTCTGGGTCGGTTTTATTCTGCAGGCGAGTGCGTTTGCGACGTTTACCGATGTGGGGGGTGCGACCAGAGGTCCTGGGCCCCCTGGGCTGGGGGCTAGGAGACTTTTCCTTGCTGCAGTCGACCCCGCTGCCTCCAGGCCCCGATGGGCCGGCCCCATGGAGCTGTGGACAAAGTGTCTGCGACACAGTCGCCTCCGGCATGGGGTGATGCCATCCGGAGCAATGAGAGGCTCCGGTTTTACTTTGTGAGGGGGAATTAAAAAAAAAATACAAGCAAGCCCCCTTTTTGCCAAAGCTGCCGTCAGCAGTTTTCCGCGGCGGCGAGGAAGCAAAGTCCAAATCGGGTCTAAATTTCAGTCCCTGTTCTCCGTTCAATGGTCAGCGGGACACCCCCCCCCCCGCCCCGACCCCGCACCGCGGCCGGTCCCGGCTGGGGCAGCCCCGAGGGGCCGCGTTGTGCCCGCCCCGTCGGGCGCGGTGGCGGGAGCGGGCACTGCAGGCAGAGGTGAACCTGCCGCGGGACACGGGCAGGTTGTGACCGCCCCCGAGAATAACCCGGGCTTGGGTTTGGACTCTGCGTGGAGCAGGGAGGCAGCGAGCGAGGATCGCTATCGACAGGATGAACCGGGATGGGGAGGGGGCAGCCAGGGTTCCCCGCGTCCCACCCTGCACGAGGGGCAGCGAAACGCGGCCCCGAAGGCTCGGAGCTGCTGCGGCCGCGCCTCGCCGCGCATTCGCGGAGCAGTAGGGCCGAGGGGGAGAGCGGGTCGGGGGGCAGAGGAGGGGGCCGGCCCCCACTCCCTCGTCCCGCCGGACCGCAGCGCAGGCGGCGGGGGCAGGAGCCTTGGAAGGATGGCAGGGCGCTTTTTGAAGATTTGGGGGTAAATATGAAGTGACAAGAGACGGGTCTTTATTGTGAGGGCTCAGCCGCCTGGCGCCAGGGCCCTCTTCAGCCACCGCGGCCCTCAGTTAATCAGCGCAGATCTCCAAACCGACCTCTCCGCGGGGACACCCACCGCGCCCGCCGCCCCCCCGAGCCCCGGCGCGGCGGGACCGGGCCTAATCCCTCTGCAAACAGCCCCGGAGTGTCTCTCTCCGCCTTATCTGCCTCCCTCTGCCCGGTAAACAGCCCCTCCGCCTGGGCACAGCCGCGCCGGCGTTCGGCCGCGCACCGACGGCGGGGTCTGTGCCTCTGCCGTGGGCACGGGGCTGCGGGCGGACCCCCCCATCCCACCCGTCGGTGCGGCTGCCGGCAGGGCGGGGGGCGACGGCAGGGAGCGACTCACCCGCGCTGGAGGTCGCCACTCGGGGCCTCGCCGCCGGCCGCCGCTCTCCGCCGGGCTCCCGAAGGCCGCCCCGTCGGCGCTGCGCAGCATTGCGCGGCGGTGCGCGGCTGTGCGCGGAGCGGCGGGCGGGGCGCGCCCCACCTCGATCCGCTCTCCAGGATCTGTCGTAAGACGGCAGCCGCCGAGCACTCCCGGCCGCTCCCCCCTCCCCGGCCCGCCGCCCCCGCACAGACCGGTGGGGGCCCTTTGCCGCCGCCCCCCCGCCCCCGAGGCCGGGCGGACCCGGGCGCCGCTCCCCGCTCCGCCAAGGTGGCTCCGCGCTGTCCCCGCACCGGCGGCGGCCGCTCCCCGGCCGCGGCGCAGCCAGGGCTGACCCGGTATGCGGAAAGGAGCCGGGGGTGGGATTTCGAGCACTTTTCTCTGTCATTGGTTAATATTTTATTCTGTTGACATGTTTTCTTACTGCCGATGCTTCCGACACCTTCTCCTTTTTTTTTTTTTCTTCTCCTTTTTTTTTTTTCCCTTCTTCCCTTCCTCCCTCCCTCCGCGACCCCCCCGCCCCGCGCCCCGGAGCTTGGCCGGAGCTGTCAAAACCACGCCTATGCAGATCCACAATTGGTCTGAAACGCGTAAAATCAGCAATCAAGGGGGCTTGGCTCATTAGCGGGCGGATCAGAGCAGGAAGGACATGTGAGATAGTCACAGTTTTACAGAGATCAGGACAAGATCTAACCGTTTCCACTCCGGCTCCTTTAGCCATGAGCAACCCTCGCCCCAGCGCCGTCCGCGGAGCGCGCAGCCGGGCCGGCCCCGCCGAGGCGCAGCCAGGGCCCGCGGGGGTGTGAGGGCAGCGCGGCCGCCCCTGCCCCGCCGCGCCCCGCGCCGCTCCGCGCAGCCCCGCGCCGGCTTTTGTTTCTATTTTAGTGTTGGGAAGGACTTTACCGGGAGGGCTCTCTCCCTCGCTCGCTCTCCCTCGCTGCAAGAACAACAACAAAAAATAAGGACCTACTGTCTCCCCTCCGCAGACCGGGAGTCCCAGGAGCCGGGAACTGCCTCTCTTTTTTTTCATCTTCTTTTTATTTTTTTTCCAGATCTAGTTCCGCTGTTTTTTGGCTTTTTTGTGTGTGTGTGCGCGCTTTTTGTGTGTGTGTTGTTGATTTTCCTTCCTCTTCCAGAGACTCGACCGAGTTCGCTGGGCAAGAGAGAGAAAAAGAAATTAAACCCGCACACACACATTTTTGTAAAGGGAATCCCTCTTTTTCTCCTGGATTTGTGGATGCACCGATGAGAGATCCAGCCTTCCCAGGGACTGCCATGGCTTACCACCCCTTCCACGCACCCCGGCCGGCCGACTTCCCCATGTCCGCTTTCCTCGCAGCCGCCCAGCCTTCCTTTTTCCCCGCTCTGGCTCTGCCTCCGGCGGCGCTGGCAAAGCCCATGCCGGACCCCGGCCTGGCCGGGGCGGCCGAGGCCGGGCTGCACGTCTCGGCCCTGGGACATCACCACCAAGCCGCCCATCTGCGCTCACTCAAGAGCCTGGAGCCCGAGGAGGAGGTCGAAGACGACCCTAAAGTAACGCTGGAAGCCAAAGAGCTTTGGGACCAGTTTCACAAGCTGGGTACCGAGATGGTGATCACCAAGTCCGGGAGGTAAGAGCCGGCCCCGCGCAGCCCCGCGGAGCCCGCCCCGCACCTGCGCGGCCGCGCAGCGCCCTCGCCCCTCCGTTTCGTCCCGCTTCCCCCGGTGCTCCCCAAATCCGCCTCGATTAATTCACGCGGGGAATTTCGATCCCTGCATTTTTTTGTTCGGAGATATTTACACTCCTGGCTTTCCCCATACGCCCCAATTATTAGTTTTCCGAGTGCGATCCCAAATTAAATTTGTGCGCGCTAATTGAGCGCCCGTAATCCCCCGTTGTATTTGTTTACGCCGCTGCCCGCCGCTTCCTTTCCTCTTGCCAAACTTTCCCCGCGACCGGGGTCGTCCCCGTCCCTGCCCGTGTCCTCGTCCCCGGGGGAGGGCAGCGCCGGGGCTGGCGGGGTGCTGGGTGAGAGATTCGTCGCAGGACAGGGAAATGGGCTGAAATCCAGGATGCGTTTTCGTTCACTATTTCCCAGAATGGGATTTTTTAGCATTTTCCCAACTTTCTGCCCTGGGTGAGGGCAGCAGAGTGGGGTGAGAAGCAACGGGACGTTAGAAAGGCTGGAAATCCTCAGTGAAGCTAAACTAAAAAATGGTGGTTTCGGAGCAGCCGCCGAGGCCGGGCGGTGCGGGGCGGCTCGGCGGGGCCGCGGCCGTCGGGGGTCGGCTGCGGGCAGGCGGGAGCAGCCCTGTACCGCTCTGGGTCTCTCCGCAGGAGGATGTTTCCCCCGTTCAAGGTGCGTGTGAGCGGCCTGGACAAGAAGGCCAAGTACATTTTGCTGATGGATATAGTGGCGGCCGACGATTGCCGGTACAAGTTCCACAACTCCCGCTGGATGGTCGCCGGGAAGGCCGACCCGGAGATGCCCAAGCGCATGTACATCCACCCCGACAGCCCGGCCACGGGGGAACAGTGGATGGCCAAACCTGTTGCCTTTCACAAGCTCAAGCTCACCAACAACATCTCGGACAAGCACGGCTTTGTAAGTGCGGCTGCGGGGCAGAGCAGAGCCCCCCGAGCAGGGACCCCCGGAGAAGGAGTGGGGTCTACCCGGTGCCGGTCTACTCTGTCCGGGGGAAACAGCTGGGCTTTAATGGCTTCTCCCCACACGGCAACAGCACAAGCGGGGCTGGGCTGGACGGCGGGGCCTTGCCGGGCCCTACACTGGCCTGGCTGTCCCGCAGCCCCCCGGCTCCTGCTCCTACCCGGCACCGAGGGACAGCTCCCCACTGTCCTGGGGATGACTCCCCCGAGGGGAAATGGAAGGCCTGACTGTGGGCAGCCTTGGGATCCCCTTGGCTCTCTCATCCCCACCCTTCGCGGCCTGTTCTGCCGCCTTTCCCCAGCGCTTGGGACTCTGCGGGGAGCGGGATTTGGGGGGGTGGATGTGCGGGGCCGAGGCCGTGTCGGGGGATGCAGGGAGGGCAGCCCCGACGGGGCGGCAGCCGGGCAGGTTCAACCCAGGCTGCGCTGCGGACCGGGCCGGGACCGCGATGCTGGGGGCGGCAGCACTTGCGGTGGGTTTTTGAGGCCGGGAGGCAGGACCGGAGCCCTTGGCAGCTGCGGCTCCTCACCGGCTGCTTCTGAAAGGTTCCCAAACGCTCCTATTATTTCTCCTGTTGATCATATCTACATCACCTGCCGCAGGTTAAAAAAAGAAAGCAAAACCAACCAACCAACAGAATAAAAAATAAAGGCAAAACAAAAAAAACAAAAAGCAACAGCCCAAACAAAATAAAACAAAAAATATAGAGATTTGGAAAGAAAGAAGAAAGAAACGGAAGCGTGTTGGCAATTTGCAGAGATCCGCAGAAAGCGGGGTCAAAACGCCAGGAGAGCGTGATCCTGCGTGAATGCACGGGGGGAAAAAATCACGGCGCACAAGCCGGCTATCTTTAGCCTCTGGACAAGCATTTAGGGCGATAAAAGGAAAGTTCATGGTCCAGCGTTGGTGATACGGTAATTAGTGGGGAGCCGGGGCCGGCAGAGCCGCGGTACACGGCGCTCAGGTGGGCGAGCGCTCAGCAGCTGCCCGGGAACTTTTCTCTTTTTATTTATTTTTATTTGATTTTAGGGCAGGAAACAGAGTCTTTCTTAAATAATACATTACAAGGTTATTTATAGACAGGAAGGTAAATCGATACAGAGTCTAAAAAAATAGCTTGCTTTTTTATACTGGGGAAAAACTAGTTTGATTCAGTGTTTTTAACGGTTCGCCTCCTTCAATTAAAGATTTCTGTTATCTGTCGTTGTCCAAAATCCGGACTGTGTTAAATCTGGGAGATGAGGGTTTAGCCAGTGCCCATCTGGTCAGAGAGGGATGATTATTTTTTTTTCAAAGAAATGCAGATTTGCACGGCTGAATGATACTTTTTGCACCATTTTCGCGATAATTCCCGTGTAGATGATATCAATATAATAGCGATCCGACAGGTGATTATTGCTGGGGTTAAAAAAAAAAGGGGGGGGGATTTTTTTTTATTGCCTTCTAAAACGAAATGAAGTGATAATTATTTAGCCATTTGGCCGTCTTTATTTGACAATAATTACTCAAGCTTTCGTCGTTCCCCTACCAATTCCGGTCGGTAAATACTACATTTCAGCCCTACCACAGCAGGTTGGGGAATTATTTAATCACTATCGGGCAGGAAAACGCTGAGCGGTGCGGGCAATGAGGGGCAGGGGGTCGGAGGTGCCCCCGGGGCGCGACTCGGGGGGTTCAGCCGCTTCCAAAAATCCTCAGCCAAATAGCGCTAGATTCGGTTGGAATTTAAAAAAGAAAATAATGATTTTAAAAAGGCAATAGGGTAGAGAATGGCTTTGAGTGTTGGCGACGCTTTCAGACACCTGGTTGGGAAAGAAAAATGTCTGTTCCTTCTGCAGCGTTGCTCCGAGACATAAATTTAACATGGCTCATGGTGAAACGCTCCTTTCACGTCGCAGGCGCTGGCTGGGGCTGGCACGGGTTTCTGCCGCCACCGGCACGAATCGAGAGGCTTTTTACCGTTACATTTTTGTGGTGGTGAGGTAGAGTATTTTTATTTTTTTTAAAGGACGGAAATATGAAAAGCGCTGAGAAATGTGTCGGAAACTCGCCTCGCTTTTGCAGGGTTGTAATAAAAGGGGGAGATCCCTCTTGCTGCTTTATTGCCGTGCTTAACACCCGCAAAGATGCTGCCGTGCCTGCCTTCCCCTGACCTCCTTATTTGGGGGCAGATCGTGCAATGGCATAAACAAAAAAAGAATCTCCCCTTTGGCATCCCTCGGCATTCCTTCCTCACGGTGAAATATTTTTTTGGTTGTTTTCGGGAGAATAGGGATTTTCTGGGGGAGGTAGCTAAACGCACGTAACATGGACCATGAGGCTGACGGCAGCTGCGGGTTGTGCTCTCTCGCCCACTCAGACCATCCTGAACTCCATGCACAAGTACCAGCCCAGGTTCCACATAGTCCGGGCCAACGACATCCTCAAGCTGCCCTACAGCACCTTCCGCACCTACGTGTTCCCCGAGACCGACTTCATCGCCGTCACTGCCTACCAGAACGACAAGGTACGGCCCGGCAGCGCCTCGGCTCTCCCTGTCCCTGCCCATTCCCTGTCCCTACCCCTGCTCTCACTCCTGTCCCATCCCTTACCTCTTATTCGGGTGTATTTGTGTACGTGCATGTCTGTGAGGATGTTTTTGGGGAGAGTGGCCAAAGGGAATAACAGTAGAAAGGTTAAAGCCCAAGCCCTCAGAGCAGGAGGTGCCCTTCATACTATTATTATTGCTATTGCTAATACTAAATCCATTGCTAATATTAATATTTATATTATTACGATTAATAATTTCCTCCTGGACTTCACTGCTCCTCTTCTGGGCCGCAGGAGTCTTTGCTGCAGGCCCAGCTCACAGAGAAAAGCTCTGTGGCCTGGGCAGCCTCGTGGAGAAGGTGCCCTGGGCTCAGGAGGAGCCAAAAAAATAGAGCCAGATAAGCTAATTTTAGTTGCTTTCGTGATTTAGCAAGTGTTACCCTGTGAGCAGCAGAGCCAGGAGAGCCTGGTGGGGAGCGGAGAGCCTCTGCCAGCCCCCTCCAAGGGTTGTGTGTGTGTGTTTTAACCCAAAAGCTGACCCCCACCTCCACCCCTGGCTGCTGATGCTAATTGACAGCTCTGTCTGAGGGTCCTGGTGGGCTTGTTTCCCTCGTAAAGTTTATGGCGAAGAGTCACAATCGATTAAAGAACACTTTGTCTGCCCGCCCGCCGCAAGCTGCGCGGGGCAGCCACCGGCCGGTGGGCCCCGTCGGGTCGGGCGGCAGCAGGCGGGGGATGCGGCGGGGCCGAGGCGGCCGGGCGGGGGTTGCAGCGGGGCCGGGCAGCCCTGGCTTTTTCCAGCGCCCCTCTCGGGGCCGAGTTTCAGAGCCATGCATTATTGAGAGCCCTAATGTCGCCGGCCCTAGAAGCCCGTGACGGGTAGGGATAAGAATAGCTTTTAACCAGCGCCGCGCGGCTCAGTCGCCATCTTCTCTCCGGGGGGCCGTGAAAAATAACTTCCTATCATTAAGACTCTATTAATAATTTAAGCCCAAACCTCAGCATCATTTTTAATAAAGCATGCGGTGTGTTAAAGCGGAGCCGCGGTGCGTTTCGCAGCCTGTGCAGCGCACCCCGTGCTCCCCGACGGCGGCGAGCTGCGGGGGGCGGGCAAGGGCTTCACGCCTCCTTTCTTCTCCGTCTCCCCCCAACAGATCACCCAGCTGAAAATCGATAACAACCCATTCGCCAAGGGCTTTCGGGACACGGGCAATGGTCGGCGGGAGAAGAGGTAAGGGGTGTCCGTGTGTCCCCCCCTGCTCCGCGCCCGTGGAGGGCCGGGCCGTGCCCGACGCTGCCTCTCGCCCCGTAGGAAGCAGCTGTCGCTGCCGTCCCTGCGGATGTACGAGGAGCCCTGCAAGCCCGACCGCGACGGCGGCGAGTCGGACGCCTCCTCCTGCGAGCCCTCGGCGGTGCGCGACGCCCTCCACTCCCCCGTGGGCCCCCTCCCCAGCCCCCTGCGCCTCAAGGGCAGCGGCAGAGGTAACGGGGCGACCCCCGGCTCGGCTCCCATCCTCCTCTGGCTTCCCTGGCGTCGGGGGAAAACTATGGGGGGAGGCTGGAAAGACACGCGATTCCCAAATTTGCCCAAACGTCGGGTTTCTGTTCACTCGGGGGCGGTGGGTGCCGGGTACTGTGGGGAAGAGAGGTCGAACTAGCAGGGAAAAAAAGATCGGGATGGGCACGAAGGAGCGCAAGGTTTGAAAGGACAAGAACAGAGCAAACGCGAATGGCATTCGTGGGTTGCAACATTTTCCTGTTTATACGTTATTGTAAACAAGATGAAATGGCAAAGCAGCCCGTGCGCTAGACGTGTTTGCCCGTTTCCCCTCTGGTGCCTGCCCTGCCTTTCATGGCCAGCTCAGAGTCCCCTGGAAAAAAAACATTAATACATCTGAAAGGGGAAAAAATGTTGTAACTCCAGGGCTTCAAGCTGGTAAATGAACATAAACTAGCAGTTCCCACGCTGCAGTTTTTAGATGCTGGGTTTTGTCTTGCCGCACTATCAATCTGCTGCTCTTTAAACTTTCCACCAGCCCGATTCCCTGCAAACCTTCATCAAAATTGCAACCCCCTCCTCCCCGAGCTGGTGGGAGGGTTTATTACACCCCTCTCCTCTTTCAAAGGCTTCCCCGAATATTCGCCCCAGCCTGCAGAGCTTCACCTAACCCGCACCAAAATGTTGTTTTCGTTTAGCGGGAGCCGGGCGGGCAGGGGCTCTGCTCCCCTCGCCTTCGCCATCCCCTTCGCTCTCACCCCCTTCCTCCTCTGAGAGCTCAGTGGGTGTTTTAAATTGAAGCCCGTTTTAGGAAAGTCTGTACCATATCTCTTGCCTTAAGACTGCCTCTTTAACCTGCGTCAACCTGCACATTTGGAATAAATCCACTGTGTACTCTGTTGATCAGCTCCATGTAATTAAATATATACAGGACCATTTCCTCCAGCGCTGTCCACCCGCCCGTGCTCTCTTCATCCCCCACTCCACAGCCCGCTTTGAGTTCGCAGCTAACAAGAACGATGCCGTAATACGTTTTGGTTCTCCATCAAACATGTTTTTCCTGTTTGGCAAAGCAACTGCTGTTGTTAATCCCCTTTCCCCAGAGCAACCATGGCGTGAGGGCCCATTGCTGACCCCAAAATGAGTTTCTCCCATTAAGAACGATCAGGGCTTTGCCACCGCAATCTCTCCCCGACACCAGGGCCCTCACAAGCAATGCGCTCCTCACCTCCCCTGGGTGTTTCTGCTCTGACCCTGTGCCCCTTCATTCCCTTGCAGAGGAAAAGCCGGGGGCCGACAGTGATGCAGAGGTGGAGAAGGCGCCCGAGGAGCGGCCGACAGCAGCGATCAGCCCCGGTGGGGAGGACACGACACCCCGTGGCAGCCCCCGCTGCCCAGAGGAGCGGAGCAAGGAGAGGCGCAGCCCGGAGAAGGTCAAGGATGGTGTGTCCCCCCGGGAGGGTCCTGGTGAGGGCCTGTTCGGCACGCGGGGCCTGGAGAAGGACAAGATGGAAGGACGGAGGAAAGAGCCAGACCCGGGCAAGAAGGATGCAGAAGGTGGTGGCTTAGGCAAGGAGGCCTTCGCCCCACTGATGGTGCACACGGACAGCCCCCCACACCTGAGTGCCGGGCACCTGCAGAGCCTGACGCTCTCCGGCCTCCATGGGCAGCAGTTCTTCAGCCCCCTGGGCGCTGGGCAGCCCCTCTTCATCCACCCGGGACAGTTCGCCATGGCCCCCGGCGCCTTCTCCGCCATGGGCATGGGACACTTGCTGGCCTCGGTGGCCGGCGGGGGCAGCCTGGAGAACGGAGCCCTCTCGTCCGCCCCAGGCGCAGCAGGGACAACCACCCCCTTCCCTTTCCACCTCTCCCAGCACATGCTGGCCTCTCAGGTAAGCCCCCACACCCACCCTGTGTCCCTGTCCCCCTCCCACTGCCCGTCCAGGCCCTGGGCTCTCCTCTTCACGTCATTCCTCAAAGCTCCTCAATTGAACAGAGCGCTTCATGGGCACAGGGCAGACCAGGACGGCATCACCCCCAGCGTGGGGACACAAAGGCGGACCAGTGCCAGTCAGGAACTGTTGGTGCCCCCAGCCTCCTCCATGCCCCTTGCAGCCCATGGCGCCAAGGGGCTGATGTTCCCCCAGACCCCTGACGTGCTGCCTGCTGTGGCACAGGCAGGACATGGGGGACATATTGACCTCGGGCCTGATTTGAGAAGGAATCTTCCTCTTTTTTTTATTTTTTGCAGCTGTATGGGTCCCCATAGGCAGGGGCAGAGTCAGGAGCCATGGCCCTGCCTGACCTGTCCGTCCCCATCTCCCTGCCAGCCCCAAAGCAGCTTCTGCACTCATGTTGCTTTTGCCAGACCCTATGATGAAACGCATAAAGATGTCTTTGAACTACCCTAATTTATCGAACATACTTAACAGTGTGTTTTAATGTGGTTAAAGGTCTGTGATGCTGCACAGATGGGGACATGCAGTGTGTGAGGAGGTGCAGGGATGGGGCAGGTTGAGGAGGGGGTTTTGGGTCCAGGTCGGTTTGGGTTGGATGGGGCTCTCCAGCTGTATCCCCTCCCTCAGCCTGTCCTACAGGAATATCCCTGCGCTGTGTTTTTATTACACCAGGGTGTCTGCTTTTCTCAAGGGAACACTGTCTTGGGGACAGGCAGGAGGGAGGATGCAGCGGCACACTGGCACATCTCTCACCCCTCTCTATTTGTCTCCACAGGGAATCCCGATGCCCACCTTCGGCGGACTCTTCCCCTACCCCTACACCTACATGGCGGCGGCTGCGGCGGCCGCCTCGGCCATGCCGGCCACCAGCGCGGCGGCCGCTGGGCCGCTCTCCCGCAACCCCTTCTTGGGCAGCAGCCGCCCCCGCCTGCGCTTCAGCCCCTACCAGCTCCCGGTCACCATCCCTCCCAGCACCAACCTGCTGACCACCGGCCTGCCCGCCAGCCTCAACCCCGGCTCCGAGGGCTCCAAGGCCGGCAGCAGCCGGGAATCCAGCCCCCTCCCCGAGGTGCCCCTGCACAAGGGGGGCAGCCAGCGCCCCACCGCCTCCCCCAAGGGCTCTCTGAAGGAGTCCCTCAATGAACTGCAAAACATCCAGAGACTGGTGAGCGGGCTGGAGAGCCAGCGGGAGCTGTCACCCGGCAGGGAGTCCCCCAAGTGACCGGTGGGGTGGGCAGAGAGCCCTCCCGGCGGGGCGGAGAAGCACTGGTATTTTGTACAGCACAGTATAAATATTTATTGTGGAGAGAGGGCTGGGGGCAGATGGAGGCTGGAGCAGAGGGATGGAGCCCCACCGAGCAAGCGGATCCACCACCCCACAGCCAGGAGCGAGAGGTGGGAGCACAAGGCTCAACCGCCCCCCGGGCTGTGGGGCTGGGAGCGGCTTACCCCCATCCAGCACAGCCGCAGAGCTCCCCAGCCCCTCCACTCCCCCGCTCCGGGCACTGGGCAGCTCTGGGGGGGTCAACAAGCTGGCGCTGAGGCACCCGATGGATGGGGTGGCCCCGGCCCCAGTACCAGGGAGGTGAACGGGGTTGAAACCTCATCTGTGCAAGGGGCGAGGGAGGAAAAAATGATTAAAAGAAATAAGAAAGGAAACACAGCAAATAAATCGCCTCGGCAGCCGCCGCCGCGCAGAGCTGGTACGGCGGGGGGAGCCCTGCGGGTACCCGGGCAGATATTTATGAAATAAATGGTAATTTGTGTAAATAAGCTATAAGGATCCCAGAATATGCAAATTGGTATTAATTTATTCAGAGTTGTACATTGGTGTGTACATAATATTTAGAGTTTAACTCATCGCATTTAAGTTTTGTTTTTATTTTTTTTTTTCATTTTACATGAGCATATATATTGTAAATGAAAACTATTTAGCTCTTTGTGATTGAAGGAGATATCGGTTTCTTTAACTGTGTTTTAAAATATTGTTCATCCCGCCTGTTCTCTAGGACAATCATGTACCACCACTAAAACAAATTTTTGGAGTAATTGAAACTAAGATTTCAATTCTCTAATGGACTTTTGCAAGAAAAAAAAAAACAACAAACATGAATCCAAAACATAACTAAAATATCGCTACAGTGCGGGGTATAGAGAATGCAGGAATAAACCTCAGGTTTTTATTTTTCACTCCAGAACATTAAAAAAAAGAAGTATAATAAATTTAAATATCACAGGACTGTGCTCTATATTTGTTTTAAAATAAAAAGATACATGATTTGCAACGTGCTGGTTACTCGGATATCTGTCTGTCCAGTTTTGATGAATTCTCACATCTTTCAATAAAAAAACTACTCGGAGAAGTCCTGCCGGCTCCCGCTTGTTTCATTCCCGCCGCCTTCCCGGAGCCGATCGCCCCGTCGGGGCCGCCGCTCCTCCGCAGGTGCGCAGCGTTGCGCGGCCGGCCCGGCCCACGCCGGAGCTCGTTTTCCGCAGCGGCGGTAGGGGCCGCGCATCCTCGGCGGCTTCCCCGGCCATAGCGCGGGCTACCGGGCACCGCGTTTGATGGGGAAAGATGAAAATCCCCCGAGGTGCGCGGCCGCCCTCCCCGGCGCAGCGCTCTGCGGGGGCTTCGGGGACGGGGAACATCCAGCGGCTCAGCCCGGTGCGGGATTTCTGCGCTCAAGGCCTTTGCCCGCCCCACAAGCCGTCCCGCAGCAGGGGGGCCCGGCAGGTGGGCAAGGTGGAGGGCAGAGGAGTTAGCGGGTGCGCAAGGGGATGTTCCGGGTGCATCGGGGGAGGATGCGGCGCCGGGACCCCCGCGCGGATGCGGATCTACCCGCATCGTCCTCGGAGTGCAGCGGAACTGCCCGGGGGTGCGCGCCGGTGCCGCCCCGGGAGGGCATGGCCCGGGCATGCCGGGACCGTCCCGCCGTGCTGCGGGGATGCTCACCGGGACCGGCGAGAACGGGAAACGCTCAGGTACACCGGTACCGGCGGGGATCGGGGTGCTCTAGTCACGTCGGCACCGGCGGGGAAGGGATGACCCGGGCACAGCGGTACCGTCGGGGATGGGGCTGCCCCGGGGCGGGCGCTGTGGGTCCCCACATCTGCCCCCACGTTCGGAGCCGCTCGGGGCGTTGCAGGGCGCGGTCGAGGAGGACGCAAACAGCCCTTTTCCTCACCAATTACCCTTCTCCCGTTCCGGGGAAGATTTATGAACGCAATCGCGGGTGGGGGCGGGGGCGCGTCCCCGCGGGCGCGGAGGCGCAGCGCCGGGCGCAGGGCGCCCTCTGCTGGAACCGCCGTGCACCTGCCGCCGCTCGGCCCCGACGGGGAGGGTCGTGGGCGGCCGCGGCTCCTCCCCGGGCTCCCCCGGACCCCCACCTCAGCACTCCGGAGGTGGCTGCAGGCAGGGAACGGGCTGTGGAACCCCCCACCCCATCGTGGTAGCATCTGAGGGGAGATGCTAGGGCTGTGCTCCCCGATGACTGGAGCGGAGCTACTGTGGCTCCCCCAGAGGAGCAGAGCCTTTTCTGTCAGTGCAGGGGGGAACTGTCAGGCTGGGAACTGCTTAAACAGAAGGAGGGAAGTGTAGTTACTATAATTAAGCTTGTAGGATCATTTCTGAATAAACATCACTCAGATGAGTAACAATTTAACAGGCTCTACTTTTAGCAAGGGGGCACAGCATGTGCCAGTGTGAGGGCTCACCAGCCCTTGCCACCACCCTCCTGGCCATGCTGGGTTTAGACTAAGCTGGCTAGAGCAAGCACAGCAGGGAGATGGTGCCTGTGCTGCTGAACAGAGCCAGCGCTGGCAGAGCCTCATGCCAGGTTCCTGCTGTCCTGGCACACTGCAGACAGCCACGCTGTCCAGCCTGGTCCAAGGGACAATGAAGGTTTAAACGTTGCTTCCTCCTCAAGGGCCAAACACTGGGGCCGGCAGGGCGTCCCAACCTGCCTATTGAGCACAAAGCTTCTCTTCACTAGAGATGGGAAAGTGCTCCCTGCAGAGTGTGGGTTCACGATGGTGACCTCGAGGGATGGTTCTGGAAGGCAGGGAGCAGGGCCTGGCTCCCCCCAGGCATGGGGCGTGGGCAGCAGGGCGTTTCGGCAGGAGCTGAGCTGCTCCAGGCCTGCTGTGGCCAAACCCAGGCTCTGAGAAACCCTATTCAAACAGTGTGACAAGCAGCTACTGATTAGTCATGCACTGCGCTGGGATTATTTTCCTCGGCTATGAAAAGGCACTGGGAGGCCCTGCGAGGGCACACCCAGCACAGCACCCCAAATGGCTCTGCTGCTTTGCACCCTGAAATGCACCCGACAAAACCTGGCATGGCCATGCCGTGTGCTGTGGTCACTGTCAAGTCCCCAGAATGAAGTGCTGGGTGCTCCGGTGATCCCTGTCTGGCAGAAGGTGTTGGTGTTTAACCAGCAGGTAAGAGAGGTGCTGCCTCCACCAATGTGGTGAGATCACCAAATAATGAGGATTTCACTAGTGTTAGTGGCAGCTTTTGAGTTTCTTTGGCTAAATGCACAAGGTGCTTGGCTAGACACTAAAAATAGCATTCCTACCCTAAGGGTTTCGTGGCCCCCGTGGACAAACCCCAGCTAACTTAGCCACCAAGCCACTGTGCAGCACAATAGCGCTGCTGGAACAGCTCCACGGGCGGGTGTTTGTAAACAGGAACACCGGCCAGCGCATCTCACAGGCCCGTGCAGGGGAACGCTGCCGCTGCTCTCATCCCTGCACAGGACCAGCTGTGGTTTCTCAGGCCAAGCCGGGCCCTCACCAGGGCTACAGTGCTGTGCTGCTGGCGCTGTGCCTGTGCGTATCCTTGAGCATGTCACGTCAGGTCACTGTTGCGCGGCAGGTGACAGCGAGGTGGTGACACCTTGTTGGGTGTGCTCAGGCCCTGATTGCTGGTCAGAGTGGGAAAATATGGCTTTTTGTCTCTGTGGTGTGGGGTTTACAGGAACCAACCACTGCACACCTCAGGGGAAAGGCAGGGAGGGTGGCAATGCTATGAAGCAAGGCACGCTGTGATGCGAGGCTCCTGCCCTGTGCCAGGAGCTCCCTCAGATGTGGGGGGCTCCCAGGGCCCATCAGTGCCACAGGCAGGTTCAGATTCCCCATTGGAACATTTCAACGAACATTTGAGCCCCTCTGCCAGCCCCGACTTTGTGAACACGGGGTGCAGCCGTCGGGGAAGGGAAGCCCCGGCCCGGCGGCAGCGGGGCGAGCAGCTCTTTGTGCCGGGCTGGCGCCTGCCTGCCGCCGCGCTGCCTCCCCGGCCGGGACAAAGCGGAGCGGGCCGAGCCCCCGGCTGCGGCTCCCAATTAGGGACCCGCCGGCGCTGCCCCCCGCGGCGCGCAGGGGCGGGGAGGAGGGAGGCGAGCGCGGTCACGGCCTTGGAGCCCCAATTACCCGCGGGGCCGCCGCTCTGTCTGCCGCCCCCGATCGCGGATCAATAGACAAAGGGCAGCACCGGGAACCTCTGCGGAGCGCTGCCTCCCCCCGGCCGGGTATCTCTTAGCGCTGCGCACCCGCGGGCCCGGCCGCGTAGGACACCTGCGTACCCCGCCGCACCTGTGCGCTCGGGGCGGGATGCGCAGCCGGGGTAGCGGCTCCGCACCTGCGGCCGGACGTGATTTATGGGGCTGCTCGGTGTGCGTTCTTATTTTGTGCTGCTGCCGCTAGTTCGAGCAAGGTCGGTAGGTCGCTGGGGGGGCTGCTGTGGTCTCCTCTTCCATCCTGCCCCGCCGGGGATAGGGTCCTGAACCCCAATGAGGCGTCCTCGGAGCCCCGGTGTGGAGGACAGCTTGTCTCTTCAGCAGCGTGCTCGGGTGAGCCCCCCCTGACTGCTCCAGGGCTTTTCCGTCCCGGAATCTCTGTCCGCGTTCTTTCTATGGGCGCTGGCGTCCCAAAGGCCTCTTTGCCTCCCTCAGTCGGTTCTGGCCCGTTAACTCCCCGGGGGCACAGTCCGGGCATGGTCTGGGGCTGCGGGAAGGATGAAGCAGCTGTTTAGGCTGTTCCCAGAGCTGCTTTGATCTGCGCGTGTGTCTGTGGGGGTTACAAATATTATCAGGCAAAAAGTAACTGTTTATTTTGATGCAAAGCTGGTTCTTAGCCGCAGGCACCGTTTGCTCTGAGGCAGGGTGGGAAAGGGGAAAGGGGAGGCTCTCGGTTTATTCCGGTTGTTTATAGTGGCGGGTGATGGCGAGGGAGAACCGGGCCCCGTCGCCCCGCGGCGCCTGCCCGGGCCTTTTCCCAGACCTTCCCCGGAGCCACATCGGGAAGGGAGGAGACGCGGCCGCGCCCCGGTGGGTGTCTGCTCGGGACATCCGACTAGACAGAAGCAGCCGGCGGGGCTTTCAACTGCCCTCTCCGCTGCTCTTCTTTCCAGCTTTGCGCTGGGGTCGCGGGGGGGAAAACAAAACAAACCACAACACCAAAAAGGTGGTTTTTCTTCCTCGGGATGTGCCTTGGGCTCCAAAACGTTCTGCCAGGCCGCCCCGTCCAGGCTGTGCCCGCTGCTGCCCCGAGCTCGGCCGCCAGGTGGCGCAGTCTCGCCGCGGGGGCGGCCAGATGCGGGGAAACGGTGACGGGGCCTCTCGGGGGGTGCCCGGGAGGTGGCGGCCGGTCCGGGGCTCCTCGGGGCATCCCCTAGGGGGTAGCTGTGCAGCAGCCCGTACTGGTGGCACCCCCTGGTCATCCACAGGGTTTGTCTTCTCAACCTCACCGGATGGGGGGTCTGCAGCAGTGGCCCCTCAAGTATCCCCTGTCGTGTCCATCCTCTGGTCCGTCTGTTTCTTGCTGTCACAGCCTGTCCTTGCTGCCTGTGCCACCGTGGTTCCCCTTGCTAAGGGCTGTTGTGTGTGTATACGTTCACTTTTTCTTTACATGTGTTCTGTGTGTGTGCACAAATACGTAGGAGCAGCCGTCCTGCAGATCGATAAGGGCTTTGTGCTATTCCCCAGCTTTGTGGGTTCTGCCAAAAATGTGCATGTGACACCTATAGACCCCCTCAAAAAGCTGCAAGTACTTGCTCTGAGGCATCTAAGCATGAACAAGCAGGCAGAAGTGGTGATGGTGTGTCTTCTGCATGCTGGGGTTTATTTTGCCTGAAGAATTAATGGGTGAAATCATGTGAGAAAGGCTGCTGCTTTCCCTCGTCAAGTTGGCATCACTGTAATTGGTGACATAAGCACAGGTACATCTGTCCTTTGCCTCCCATTGATTTCTGTAAATGGTCCTTGCCTTCAGCCTTGGGCCTGGCTTGCTCAGTAATTCTTTGGAAATAAAATCTAATTAAAATGAGACAGCGCTGTCGAGGGACTACCTAATTGTCTTTGCAAAATGACCTTGTGGAGGTCTTGGCTTGGTTCCCAGCAGAAAGGTGTTGTCAGTGCAAAATCCTGTGCAGCTGAGGAGAATTGGTTAAAGACTTTTGGGAAATAATTCCCCATGCTGGGAAATAATGACCTGGTAGAGGCACTGTGATGCTGTTGTCCCTGTGCTGCTCCAGCTTGAGAGCTGTCCTCCCTGCCTAGGCTATGTTGGGGCTCAGGGACACCCTCAAAATGGCTTTAAAAGAGATAAATGGCACATACAGGGGTTCAGCCAATGTAAATCCCAGCAGGTATCCCCAGTGGTACCCTCTGTTCCTCCACATGCTAAACACATGTGCTTTCTCCCCATGGCAACAAGAGGGGAAGGTGGTTTGGCTGTTAAAGCCTCAGAAGCATCTGAAATTCAAGAGTGATGGATGCAGCCAGCCCTGAGCTCCCCCATCCCAAACGTGCTCGGGGGGGATGCTGGGCAGCAAGGCCTTGGCTCTGGGGGGATGCTGGGTGGTGCTGCAAGGGGAGCGTGTCAGCAGCTCCCATGGACCCCAATTCCTGCAGAGCCCCTCATCCCTGGGACAGATTCTGGGACGGGACTTGTCCCGGTCTCGCAGACAGAGGTGGAGAGCCAGCCTCCACGAGAGGGAGCGTTTGCAGGGATTTTTATCCCAGCTGGACTATGGTGTGTGTTGTGGTGGGGTTTTTGTTTTGGTTTGGTTTTTTTTCCCAATTGTTTTCAAGCAGAGGTGCCTCCCTCCTGGTTGGTGCCACCCTCAGCTGACAGATCATGCAGCTGAAGCCCTTCACCTGCACTAAAAGCCCATTTTCCTGGGGTGGGGGGAGAACTGGGCAGAAATCTCAGCTTTCCAGAGAGAATTGTCACGCTGTTATACTGCTATTTGCTGTGCTTTGGTGACATGAGGGGAAATCCTGATCTTCCCTGTGAGCTGGGGTAGTTTGCTGGGACCCCATTTCAGGACTGGGGGGTCCCACTGTCCCCCGCTTCTTGCTGTTCCTCTCTGGACAGACCCCACTTTGGGAGACCCCACTTTGAGGCCCAGGGTGCCTGCAAAAAGGGAAAGGGCTATTTGTGATTTCCTAAGTGACTGCCACAAATCCAAGGCCAAAACTCCCACTTCAGGGGGCACAGGATCGGGACTGGGTGCCTTGGTGGCCGCATGTGCTGTGAATGGTTTGAAGAAAGATGCACAAACAGCCCGAGCCCTCTGAGGGGACCTGGGTCCTGTCTCCCCCTGCCCTCCCCACATGGCCCTGGAGCCTGCGAGCACTCAGACTACCCTATCTGCAAATTGCAGAGCAGATTATCAACGAGCATGTCTGAGATTAGAGCCCCATATTTATGTCTGCTTCCCCCAGAGCTGGGGAGGCCAGAGCTGAATTTGGTGCAGACTCTTTGGCACCACAGAGCTGATTACTGGAGTAACCTTCTCCTTTGCTGGGAGCATCATGAGGAGGGCTCAGGAGATTTTCAATTAAGTAAACTACAAAAAAAAGAGAGGAAAGGGAACACACAACAACAACAATTTCCTCCATCAAGGTGGTGAGAGGAAAGTCAGGCACATCTCTGAGATGCCGCTGATTTGCGCAAACTGTGACCTGTGGGATGAAAAGTAAGTTACTACAGAGGTTGGACCCTGTGTGCTTCTTCAGCTGCCCTTTGAGGAGGTAAATTATTGATTGAGAACCCAGTGAGAAGGCCAGAGATGGTGGGTTTGCCACTGTGGGGTTGTGGAAAAGCCCCAAAGCTGCTCCTGCTTTGCTGTCCCAGCTCCGTGTGCCCCACAGAGTGTGCATGGGAGCAACACTTGCTTTCGCAGAGCCTGGCGCTGTGCAGAAAGGGCTTCCTCATCAAACTGGAGTGGGATATTTGTTTTGTTCTGAGGGCTCTGGTTAGGAGAAATAGCAAAGATCTTGCTCAGCGTCCTCTGTTCTCCTAGCAAACCTCTGGCTTTGGATGGTGCGCAGTGCAGCAGCAGTGTTGCTGGGCCAGCCTGCTGCTGTGGCTGGCAGGAGCGGATAGCTGTGTCCAACCAGAATGGCTTAACAGGCTTAGCGCGGCATTGTTCTTATAAACAATCACATGAATTAGTACAAATCTCATTACATCCGTGCTTCTCCCAGCCTACTGCGCTCCTAATGCCAGGAGCAGCCCCTTGCAGGGGTCCGGTGATGTCTCCTAGTGAAGAAACTCCAATGAGCTCTGAGCTGCTGCTGTGGGTGCTCAGCCCTCACGGCTGCATCCCTGCAGAGCCCTGGCATTTCAGGTTTGCTTTTTCTCAGAACCATTTCCATTAAGCTTAATGGGGAGGGAGAGAAGAAATCTAATAGCTAAAAAGCCACTCAAGGTCCTCGGCTATTTTGAACCTGATTTAAAGCCTTGGCCGCTCTGTTAGGGCAGTGATTCAGCTGATGTTGCCCAGGGGTGCTCCTCGCGTCTCCCCGCGTTAAGCGGTGGGTGCGCAGTGATGTGCTCCGCACCGGCCCCGTGTGCTCGTCCCTGGCAGCTCTGCTCTCTGTCAGCTCTTGCTCTCGGCTGGCCAGTGACCTGCCGCTGCGAGAAGTGGGGCTGTCTGGGCAGGGTTTTATAGCGTGTTCAGTTAAGAGTTTAGCAGCAGAAGTGGTCAGTGCCCAGAAAATGTGGGAACCGCAGGTTTAGCCTGGAGCACTCTGGGGCAGGGAATGGTTTTTCTCCCACCATTGCCATGCTGTACACGCCTTCTGAATGCTGCTGGCTCCCAGGCAGCAACAGGCCACCGTGTCTCCCATTTCTCCACCCAAATCACTCCAAAAAGCAATACAGGAGGCTCCCTTGTTCCAAAGCCACAGCTGCTCCTAGGGCAAAGCACCTCGCCTGGTGCTTCAGAGCCTGATGTGGGCTCCTGGGGGTCAGGGCAGGAAACTCCATGGGAATTTAATGACAAAAAATGTTTTTTACATCTTTGCTGCTTCACCTCTTGGCAGAGGAGGGATGGGAGCAGCGAAGGACTGGGGCAGGCAGCAGAGCTTGAGAAAGCTGCTCCCCAGGGACCCGGGCTCCAGCAGTGCAGCCCAGGATAAGCGAGCATGAGAAAAGCAGGCTTAGCCCTCCAGTCACCCGTTAGATGTGTTTCCGGCTGCTTTTCATCTCACTCCGAGTTTAAAAGCCATCTTATTCCGGCACTGCTGCAGCTGCCAGCCCCGGCACAGCTTCAAAGCGGGGCTGCCTTGGGATGGCCTGGAGGGAGAGGTGCAGGCAGGACGGGGGGGGCTGTGGCCCAGCAGCACCTGCCAGCCCCACGGGAGCTGCATCCTCTCAAACTGGGAGGCTCTGGCCTCCAGCAACCCCCCTGTGCTCCAGGATCTGCCCCCACAATCAGTCTATGGCTTTCCAGGAAAGGGTGATGGCACAGGACTGCCCATGGGGACACACTCAAGGAATGTCACTTGTCCCACTGTCCTTAGACCCGGAGACTGGCTGCAAATAGCACCAAGGTTGCTCTTTCTCCAGACCCTTTTTGTCCCATTAGCACAGAGCCCAGCCTTGCAGCAGGGAATGGAGTCACCTCTAAGACAGGGACCAGTGACCTCTTGGAGTTGTGCCTCCCTTTTTTACATTTGCTTACCTAAATTTCATCTTCTTCTCCTCTGTAGTGTTCTGTAGTATGCCTGGGGACACTTGCTGTCACATACCCAGTTCTGGGAGGACACAAGGGATCCCACAGCACTACAGAGCATCCTTGTGGTGCTGGACATTTAAACCATCTGGAAATGAGAGGATGGTGAGTAACTCAGTGCCTGGCAGAGCTGTGAAGGTGTCTGCCATAGGCTGATTATTTTGCATGTCACAGCTCGGGTGATGCTGGTGGATCCTCAGTCTTACAGAGTGACTGGTGCCCAAAGCTGGGGCTTTCCCACATTCCCAGGAAAGGCTGGGGATGGGGTCTGCTCCATCCTGGGTCCTTTTTGGCTCTTCCTCAAGCAAGAAATACCAGATAAGCCACACACTCTGGTACACTGTCTGGCTCATTGGAATAAGCTTCCCAAAAGCCAAATACCCTTCTGGGCACTGTGTCTTCACTGCCCTGAAAGGAGCAGCATGGACAGCGCTGGGGTGGTGCATGGGAGTGGAGGGGCTGAGTCGGAAAGCCAGGCTGCCTAAGGATGGATGCACACTTTTTTCCCCCCACCCCAAGTGTAAAGGTAGAGGGAGAGCAGCAAACCTCCCCGGATGGAAATGTGCTGCCCAGACTTCTCTTCTTGGCCTTTATTTGTTTGTCAAGCCCCCAGATGCGATTCTCCAGTTTTTCCAAGAGCTCTTGCTTCAGCAAATCTGTCGGGAGAGGTGCACTTACTGCTTGGTGACAAAACGCGTTCTTGAGATGGAAAAAGCTCTTTTCAAGGAAAACATGACATTTCAGTGGAAAAGTAACTTTGCATGCTGTTTCTAATTTTAAAGCTCTGCCTTGGAATGCTCCCATGGACTTTGAAATCAGAGCTGGCTCTTATACTTTCCAGGTTTTACCCACCTTTCCCATATAATTCCAAGTTGCTCCCTCTATTAACAAGACAATATTAATTCTGCCTTGGTGGATTTTGCATAGATCAATTCCAAAGTGCAGTTTCCCTTATCCCATTCATTTTTTCTGATGTGTGGTTGTGCAGCTATTTTTCCCCCCTTCAGCTCTAAGCTATAAATACCTTTAGGCCAGACTCAGGGAACTGATCTAAGCCCTGTACCTGGCTGATACCTCCTGAATGAATGAATGGATGAATGTGCTTCCCAGTATCGCCCCACACTAAGATTAACTCTTTACAGCTGCGTGCTTCAAGTTAACACATCTGCCCACATCTCCATCAAACATGCTAGCGTTAATTTCCCCCTGTTAATCTGACCTGTGTCATGAGGGAGAAACACTGATAGGTTTTTTTACCCTGTATTTTGCATAGTCCCGGTTTGGCCCCACTGTGCTGAACTCTTTTAAAGCAGGGCAGCAAACCTGGGCGAGAGCCAAGTGCTACAGCTGCCCGGAGCCAGCAGAGGGGAGGCAAGAGCAGAGATTCTGCTTTTCCTCACTTTGCAATAAATTTCAAGAAAGGGGAAAAATGGCTAACGGCGTGTTATTATTTCCCTAAATAAGAGTGGTCTGGTCAAGCTGATAATAGCAGTGGTATCCATGGCAATCAATCTAACAGCAATCCAGCAGTGTCGGATGAAGCAATGGGCAGGCCGAGGCTGGAGGGCTCTCCCCATCCCTCATCCTCCTGATTTGGGGGTCAGCTGCAGGGTTTGAGCTCTGCTGAGAGATGCATTTCTCCTGCAACACTGTGTCATCCCAACTGCGGTCCCTGAACCCTATGGCCACATCCTCCCCATCCCTGGACCACCAGCCCAGGCACCTTCTTCTTGGCAGAGCTTCTGCTGGGGCTCTGGGAGACTGGGGGAATATTTATATGGGAAGATGGTACCGTGGTGCTGCTGGAACTGTCCTTCAAGGTGAAGGACAAACAGGTTCATTTAAACAAAGTCATCCCTTTCACAGGTTTAAGTGAGTTTCACTGTAAAATGAATTTATTTCAACAAACCCTTTTTTGATAAATTAAAGCAGCACCACTCTGTGTATAATTCCTATAAACAATCTTCCCTAATGTTTACCTAACCTGGGCATGCAGAAACTCTCACACATTAAATATTAGATGAAAAGGAGCTATGAAAGCTGGTGTTTTTTTTTTTTTAAAAGCAAGAAACCCTGCGTGCCATGGGAAAACGCTTTGGAACTGGGGCTCTCCAGGTTCCAGCTGGAGGTGAAGGTGCTGCCACGGCTTTGTGTTGGGGTTTTTATTTCCAGGGCTTTAGCAGAGCTATAGCGTGGGGTTTGCTGGGCGTATAGGTCCTGGGTGCCAGCACCCACCCCTGCACATCCCTGTGTAGCTGGAGGTTGGTGGTGCAATGGTTTATCTCCTCCTGTGTCACATTTGTGCCTATGAAACAGTTTCCCATAGTCTGATCTGACATGAGTGGGATGAGCCTGCAACGAGCTGGTGCATTTCTTCAGGGCTTTGTGGATACCAAGATTGTGGGATCTGTCTAAAATGTGTGTTAAAACTCAGCTTATAGTCCAAATAAACGCTCAGAAATTCCGGTATCTCTAAGACGTGCTTGGAAGTGATTTATACTTTTTTGCTTTTCGTGTTTCCCTGATGCTTTTCAGCATTATTTTTAATGACACGGTGTTACCGGAGATAACTTTTGGTGGATAACGTAGTATTTATGAAGAAACCAACAGCTAAATCTGGTTATCATTGACGCTGCTTATAAAATACACATAACAATCAAGATACTGACCATGGCAGTAAATTGAAAATATATTGAAAACATAAAGCATTTTTTTCAGTTTATTAGTAATATAAAAAATATTTGGGATTGCTTCCCGCCCTTGTTAAGAAGAAAGGTATAGAAGCCATTGTAAGGAAATCTGTAGTAGTGTTGGTCCAAATGCCAGCATGCTGGGTTTTGTGGGTTTCAGATAGCAAACAGCCTGTTCTGGACACGCTATGAGTACCTGGAGTGTGTTCTCATCTGCCGAAGGGCTCCTGGAGGGAGCCCAGCCTGGAGCAGATGCTGACTCAGCATTAATGCCAACCGATGGGGCTCTGAGAGGTGCTGGGAGCAGGTTTGGGAGCTACTGGAAGGCTGGTGGCTTTCCAGTGGTGGCATTAAAATATGTGATGTCCCCCGCACTGGCTGCAGTTCCCTGTGCTGCGTCAGGTCACCCCTCCTGCCCGCACAGCGCAATTTGGGCGCATTGTTGAAGGGTTAACCTGGCAACCACTGGGTAAGTGTAAAAATATTAATAAGACTGCTGCAGGTCACCCTAAAATGGGAATTTACGGTGGTAGTCAGAGCTAATGTTTTGGATCAATGCAACATCCCTTCTCAGAATGAAAAAATAAATTAAACAGACTGTCATACGGAGGGTATGTAACCAAATCAATAATATTTATTGCATTTAATCAAAAATAGATTCAGGTAAATGTATTCCATATGATAGCCATGCACTTTGTGTGATGAACACCTCACTGGTGAGACTCAGTGAGCTCCGCACCACTCACTGGAGCTAGGGCTCAACCCCCCTGTCATTACACATTAATAAGATTAGGGGTATTCATTTGTGTACGATGCTCCGAGCAACAGATAGGGTGTGTATGTGAATGTACCTAGGGAAATTATCACAGGGGCTTTACTGTGGATAAATAATATGTATTTAGGAACCAAAAATCATTCCTGCTTCCCCTGTGCTGCCTGGTTTGCTGGCTGCATCTAGAGGGCAAGGTGCGATGCTGCTGTACAATGTGTTGACCTCACATCAACCAGCCGTCTGGCACATGTTGATACCATCCAATGTGGCCTTGTGGGTGGGTGTGATGGGGACAACTGGATCCCCTGACTGGGGCAGAGGTGTCTGTGCCTTCAGGAAGGCTCTTGCCACCATCCTGAAGGAGCAGGTCCCTGGCAATGAGGGGTGCTTACACCTCCCCTGTTGCCCTGTGCCCATCGGGTGCTGCGTTCCCATCCTGAGAGGAGGATTTGATCACCAAAACCTTCCTTCTCCTCCTGGAAGTTAAATATTGGAATTCTTCCTAGCTGCATATATAATTCACTACATTAATCTTCTCTTAAAACATATTCCTTCCACAAAGCCCCTCTGTATTGATCCAACAAAGACAATTATATATTATGGGGGGAGGGGGAAACAGCTGAAATATTTGAGATTGGCCCTTTGGTGGGATTTATTACGTGTCTGAACTATAGTGTCTGCCTATTTTTTATTCTAAGCCTCTATGACAGGGGTCATGTCTTCCTCCATATACTGTACAGCGCTGTGCACTCCGATGGGGCTATATTAAATACTCAGGATGATTGATCACACTGTATAAATAACACACTCCTGTTGTGTTTGCAGGCATGCACGTGGGTACATCAGTGGTACTTCTATTCTGCGCAGCCCGAGCGCCAGCAACAGATACTGCTGCCCCATGCACAACGCAGTTGTAGCGTCCTGAGTATCATGCTCTGACCCTGAAATTGGTCCTTCTGGAGAGCCCCAAGGTCCTTTCCAACCCAGATTTCTTCTGGTTCACTGTTTTTTCCCAGCCCAGTATGTTGCAGCGACCTTTCTGAGCAGGATGCTGTCCCAGGGCATCTCATAAAGGTGATGCAGTGCACAAGCCCAGAGGTTTTTGGGTACCCTGCATCTGCATGGGAACCCATCACACTATTGCCTTGGGGTACAGGGTTGATGCCCTTTAGGAGAGGGATCATGTACTATCTCCATCCATACCCCAAAATAAGGAGGCAAAGCAGACAAACTGAGAGTGTCTGAGAGCCTGACTGTGTAGGCAATGAGAAAATAATGAATTACCAGGATCGACTGTTTGTAAATGCACGTGAGATTAATGAGCAAAGGCTTCTCCATAACACAGAAGGCATGAAATCAATCCCGTGCTCCGAGAATAATGAGGGAATCAATAGGATTACGAGGTTAAGGCCGGAGTAAACCTGAATGACAGCTGCAAAATAAATTTTATTTGGAGGACGTGGCTGGGGTTAAATGAAACATAATAAATAATGTAAAGCATTTAAGGGGTGGGGAAATGGTCCAGAGATGTAAGGAAGAACAGAAGGCCCCACAGTCGCTAAATCTGTCCAGTTTATATCCACAGTGTGTTTTTGCAGGCGTGTGATGTATGTGACATATACCATGCCTATGGCTGGGCTAGTGGCACTGTGAGGTGTTCTCCCCTCCAGGACAGGGACAGGAGTGGGATGCATTTGGAGGGCATCGTGTATGAGCTGCAGGCTTGTGCATCCCTTTCCCCCTGTGTTTCTCTTTTGGTATCCGATTAAAAAAGCCAACATTGCTGCTATCCCACTGTAGTAGTTGCACTGATTTTTCTGACATAATTAACTCCCGGTTCAGCTCCTCCCTGCTAGGAGCATTCAGGGAACGAGATCCAAGGTTCCTGGGATGTGCCAGATGCTTTATAGGCAGAGCCCAGCCCAGAGAGACGTCATCTGCTTTTGCCCCCTCGGAAGCACATTTCCCATTCCAGGAGGATCAGTTCTGAGTGGAAATGGGACAGCAGAGATTTTGTTCCTGAATCTCCATGTAAAAAACCCTTTCACTTCCTCCGGGGCCGGTCCCAGGGGATGCCATGGGACACTGTCCCAGATGCTCTTCCATCAGGTTACCCTGCGCCGCTTGTCCTCGTGGAGCGGGCTGTGCGTGTGCGGCTCAGCCCTGCTAATAACAGCTGCGTGTGTTTTTCCAGTCATTAAGCGTATGACTAATAGAGCTGTCCTGGCTGCATAATGCACGCTGACAACAAGGAGCCTCAGGGGAGAGGAACAGAAATAGAGGGATATGAAGAAAATGGCTTAAGTTTATCCTTCAGTCAGTAGATGTGCTTTCCCCGTGGGTGTTACATCCCCACTGTGTTGGGGCAGGAGGCTGGAGAGCAGAGAGTTGCCTTCTGCCACCCTTCCTGCTGCAGCTGCCTGGGGCCCTGGGTGTCCATCTGCCTGTCTGTCCCAGGCCACTCAATGCAGCACCATGGTGCTCTGTGCTGCGACCTGCCCCTGTGCAGGGGATGCTGTGGGTTCATCCCTGTGGGTGATGCCCGTGTGTGTTCTGACCCCAACAAGTGTTCACCTCAGCTCTGGTGTCACCAGCACAGGCTGCTGATGGCAATGCTGGCTCTTGGTAGTTTATCCCACTGCCACATGCTGAGTGTACACGATGAAGGGTTTGCAACCTCCTGTGTGCACAGGCAGGTCCCTGCTGCCTGAGCGTCACTGTCTGTCCCCGCACACGTGCAGCACCTCCCCACCGAGGTCCTGCAGAGCCACCTGCCTCCCACATGAGATGTCTCTGCAACAGGATGCAGAAAAATGCCTTTAAGTTTCCTTTTAATAGCTCCTGTAAATCTTATTTTATGCTAAAGCTGAAGACGCATTTATTATTGTCATAAAGGAGGAAGAACTGGTGAGTCCCTGGCTGGCCCCAGACCAGGTGACTTGGGCAGAGCAGAGGCAGCAGGTCAAGGGCCAGGGTTATCCCCCACCATTTGGCACATTTGGGGACACATCGATTAAAAACCTTGGGCTGCTTATGGGGCACACTCCCCCATGGCCGGGAAGGACAAGAGGAGCCCTGGGTCCAGCACATGGAGCTGTGGGCCAGGGCTTGGGGACCAGACTGGGGATGCACATGTCTGAGTGCCTAGGCACTGGTTTTCCTCCAGCACCTCCTCTGCCATAGGAAACCATGCAGGATGTATTTTTTTAAAAAATGTTTTTATTTTATATTTTTAAACCATTGCACAGGCAATCTCTATCCCAAATCCCAGCCCAGAGGTCAGTGGAGAATTGGCCCTGCACCTGCAACCTGAAACCAGCTCTGCCTGGCTGGCGAGCCTCACGCTGCGCTGCTAATTGGAAGGTTCGGGGGGTTGTTTTTCTTTTCTGTTTTATTTTGAGGTGCTGTTTTGAAGAGCATGGCCAAGAATGGGAATTTCATACAGTAAACAGAAAAGCTGTTTTGAAGTTATTTATTGGTTCTGTTTTCCAGCACGTGGGCTAGTATTGATTTATTTTGCAGCGTCTCCAGAGGCTTCTTCAAGGTTAAAATGTAGACATCGCATGTTAGGCTGGACGAAATACTGGCAGGAAAATGCATTTGGCTCTTTTAATTGGAAAAACATACTCCTTTTTCACCCTGAGGCCAAGACTCTACCACAGCAGCACAGTGCAGCACAGGGAGGGCAGGCAATGTGTACACGCAGGAGATGCTCTGGTTCACACTTGCTCAGGGGATTTGGTGGGAGCACAGAGGCCCCCACAACTGCAACCAGCTCTGAGATCCCACTGGACCCCAAGAGCAATTCCCCGGGGGACAGTGGGGCCAGCAGCTGTCCTGGGTGGGGAAGCTGGGTGTGAACATCCTGCTGAGCAAACCTGCCTGGGGTTTAGGAGCCGCCGTGGCCAAGCTTGGTCCCAGCTCCATTTTTGCCTCTGTGAACTCATCCCAGTTGGCATCGGGGCCTGACCAGCCTTCCGCAGCCCGGCAGAGATGGTTTAGTGCGGGTCCCAAGTGACTCATGGCAAGGTCTCATCCAAAGTGGAGATGATCTGCATCAAGAGCAGGAGACACCCACAGGTACCCACCTCAGAGCCCATTACCCTCTGTTTTCAGTCAATGCAGTTGCAACCATTATTCCACTGGAGAAGATGATGGGAAGAGAATTCTTCATCCCTAAGAAGCACTTGGCAGCCCCTCACACCCTCAAAGTGCTTCTTTGAAGCTGTGCTGCTCCAGTGCCACTTGTGCCCCTTTCTTTGGGGCCTCAAAGGAGGCAGTGTCAGAGACAGGGTGGCTGCTGCTGCCACAGGTTCCCCTTCTCCATCACTCCTGAGCTGGCGGTGAGCACATGCAGTCGGGGCAGACGTGGGGAGCTCTGCTGGGAAGGTACAGGCTGAGGTTTAGAAATCATGATGTGTGAATTGAAATGGGAAGCAACGGATCTCAGGAATCACCGCAACTGCTACAAGGTGTTCCTGAAGCTGTCAGCAAGCCATCTGCCCACTCGCCCTAGGTAAACACCGCGCCGCGGCCGCCGTGGCCAGCCCTCCCTGGGAAGCCATGAAGCAGAGGGGTCCCATGGGGTGATCCCTCTGGGACGGCAGCGTGGTCCCAGGTGGAGATGGGAGGAAAAGGGCTTTGGAGCGTGTGTGCATGGAGGGAGCTGTGCTGCCTCGCTCGTGTAGGGACTCTGGAGCAAAGCCCTGG
The DNA here is from genome assembly GCF_036013475.1 of Columba livia. NCBI lineage: Eukaryota > Metazoa > Chordata > Aves > Columbiformes > Columbidae > Columba > Columba livia. Next base: position 2,377,981 of record NC_088621.1, read on the forward strand.
CTGCAGCACTCACTCCTCGTAACTCATCCCAGGGATACCCGTGGTGGGGAGGCAGCAGGCGACCACGCAAAAGCCACTGGCCCCAACACACAATTTATGGCTCTCAGGGAAAAATAGCAGCCAGTTTGGGAGTAGATCAGCGTGCAGGAGGAGCATGCCTAGCGTCAGGCTGCCACCCGGTTTCTCTCACTCAGAGCTCGTTATTCAAGTGTTGACTGTGTGTGTTGCTCCCCTGCGCACACCACAACCACCCCAGTTGTGCAGTGGGTGCAGTGGGGATGGGGAAAAGCATGAGTGCAGCAGGCTCAGTACACTGGGTGGAAAGCCTGCCATGCTCCAGTCCTGCTGCACATCACAGCTCCCGGGACTGTTTGGGCAGTGGGGGTGTCACTCCCTGCCATGGGGACATCTGGGCCTGTGATTCTCTTGGACACCAGGCACCAGTGCTCGGGGTGAGTTTGCTCGGGGGCCACGTGGAGCAGCGAAATGGCCACGGGCTGGCCCCATCTGCAACCCCAACAGGGTGAGGCAGGCAGGCAGCCTTGAAATGGCTGATTAAAAAAAGCTGGGTGACCTGGGATGACACTGGTGGCTGGTGAGTCAGTATGGCCCAGAAACGCATCCTGTGGGTCGGGACTGCAGCATCTTCACCAGCCCCAAGGGTGAGAGTGGGATGAAGGGCCTATGGCTGAGACAAACCCAGCGCTGGAGGGCCTGGGGGGCTGATTGTGTATCCCTGCAGGTTTGGGATACAGCCCCAGACGGTGTCCCCCACACCTGCTACTTGTCTGAACTGTTAGTCACACTGTGCCTCAGTTTCCCCTCTGTGCAGGGGACAGTGGTGCCCCTGTCCCTGGGTGCCTAGGGTGGTGCACTGAGCTTTTCTGGTGTTGAGTGAGCTGAAGAAAGGCAAAACTGGAAAAGAATGAGTCTTTTTAGCAAAATTGGGCAGGCGGGTGCCAAGGTCCACCTGTGCCTGGTGCACGTGGGCAGGGAGGAGTGCAGAGGGTTGCGATTTCAGGGCTGAGGCCCTTTACCAAAGACACCAGGGTCTGCGTTAGCCTGGGGCTTCCCATGGTGCCAGCCAGCACTCTCAGTCCTCCTGTTCACTCACAATTCAAAATAAATACAGGGGGTGAACATGACCTTGAGTGTATAGTCTAAAGCTTTTAAAACTCTCCTCTAATTCTTTTAACTTCCCACATATCTATCCTCTGCACCAGCCTCCTCATTTCTCTTTCTCTACAGTAAACTTATACCCTTTCTGAAGTGCCCAGAGAAGACGCCGTAGATGAAATGTTGCTTTAGCTTAATTTCCTATTCCTAACATATGCTTTAATTAATGTCATTTCCTTTGATTTGCTGCCAGCATGCCAGTGCAGCACTTCCTTCGTTTCCCAACCTTTACCGTAACCTTGTGGGAATGAGTATCAGGTGTTCCCTGTTGATTTAATCAGTTTCAGGGCATTTATCTTGAGCTCTGTGGCTTTCCTGGGCTGCTTTGGTGGCACCAGCACAGAGGCAAAACTGCAGTATCTTCCTTTGTTGGAAGTGCTGACTATGTGTGGTACACAGAGATGGATGCTTGTATGTAAAGTACTGACCAACATTTCTTATCCATGTTTGTTTGTTTTATACTTTTTAGGGCTGAAGGTTTAATCCAGAGCAGTGAGGAACATGGAAAATGAAGGGAGAGGAAGACTCCCAGCTCCTGCTTTCTGTGTGTCAGGATCAGAGAGGTGTTCCTGCTGCCAGTCTGGGCATATGCTTGTGGTGATGGGGGGTGGTTGGGGGCTAGGGCAGAGCCCCCTTCACCTCCTCCTGGAGCTGGCTCCCAGGTAAGCATGGGGAACAGTGGAGTAGCAGCCCCTGGTCTCTCTCTGTAGCAGTGGTTGTGCTGAAGCTCAGTGGTGCAAACTTTCTCCATCCTGCTGCACTGAGAACCAGGGCTCTGTGGGTGAGAACAGTATCTCTGGTGTGCCCACTGCTCCTGCTTCTCCCCAGATTTCATTCCATTGGCTTAAGACAGGTGCAGATTGACCAAGAAGTCCCTTTTCCATCCCGCTCCACTGCATGGTGAGATGTATGTGCCCAAACTATTCAGCACAGCTGTGGACATGCAATGCCCTCGCTCCAGCTGGAGCTCCTTTGGCCTCACTGCACCGACAGGTCAATGTCCTGTGCTGCTGTGTGGGGAGGAAAACCACTAATTTGGGGTTTCTTTTTCCTTTCATTATCCTGATGGGCCCAGCTTGGTCTCCTGTCCCAGGCAGAAAAGCACCATTAAGTTCCCCACGACTTTCTCTAACTGGTACAACTGAGAGCTGCTCCTGCACAGTGGAGCCTAGAGGAATGTTTAGTGATTGTCTATTCTGGCCCCAAATCACTGGCACTTGCATAAAGCAGGCCTGAAATGGCCCCTTTCCCAGACAGCTCCTTAAGCAAGGTTTTCCTGTCTCTTTATTTAATGAATCTCAGCCATCCTTTCTCCCCTTGCTGGAGCCAGGGGCAGATGCAGGGGAGGGAGCACACTCTGCTCCAGCGTTTCATCTCTCCCCTCTCCCCAGTTTCTCTCCATCTGCAGTATTTGGGGTTCCACAGCAAGTCATGCCCCATGAGGAGGAAATTCCCAGCTTCTGGGCCCCATACCGGTTGACTATCCTTTCTATTCCCATTTGCTTTTGTTGAGAACACACCCCCAGGAATAGGAGTGTGATGCTTTTTTGCAGCTCTTCCACCCTGAAGGCTGAGCCCTGCTTTTGGAGTAACCCTGCTTGTTGGGTGGGGAGGAAAATACCCAAAATGGAGAAGGGCATTTGTCCCAGGCCCTGCCCCACTGCAGCCTGAGGAATGTGTTTCATTGCAGTGTCCTGGGAGTGGGACCAAGGCGTGGGAGGGATGTGACTGAACTGCCACATCCCAGAGGCTGGCTGGTGATATGGGGGGGTTTACTGGTGAGCAGAGTTACTGGGAACTGAACCCAGCTCGAGGGCTTCCCTCTTCATGGGAAATCCTATTCCAGTGTGTTCTGATAGCAGAGGGATGCAGTGGTGAATTTTGATGGACTTTGCTGACCTGCTTTCTAGGAAGGACCTTTGATTCCCACTTCCCTCCCTTCCACCGCCAGCTCCCCAGCAGCTCTGCAGCCTCCCAGTGCTGGGGCTGGCCCCACTGCTGCTTCCCCCTCACAATCCGAGGCCATCGCACTGTCCTGCCAAGCAAAACCCCTCCCCAAGGCGGCCCCTTCCAGCCGCAGCCTCCTGGTCCCCAGACCCCCTTCCTCCCCGCTCTCATCTGCCTCTCACCTCACCTTCCTCCATCCCATCTGGCCGCCTCCTCGCCGGCAGCTCCACATCCGGACGCGTGTTTGTGCCTCTCTGCTCTGGCCCATGAGCCCTTATGCTTGGAGACTGACTGCTTCCACCCTTCAAAATCAAAACTGCCGTCCTGCACCCTGAAAGCCTCATGCCCATTAAATCTGTCCTGGGTGATTTAGCAAGAACCTGGGACCAGACTGACCTCCAGGAGCATGATACATTACTATTGTAGGCATCTGGCAAGTGTTTAAATCCCCAGGGTCCCTGTTTGCCCCTGGCAAAGGATCCCAAGCTCCAAGCCTGGCCTCAACCCACTGCCATGCTGCAGGGTCTGGCCCCAGCCCAAGGGGAAAGGACTGGCCAAGAAGAGCCGTGGGCTCTGGCAGGGAGGGAAAGCTTGTGTGCACCAGCCTGGGAGGCGGTGGCTTTGCCAGTGGTTGAGATGATGCTTTTGCCTAAGTAGCATCTGGAGTACGAAGGTAATCAGTGAGAGCGTGGGCTGCAGCCTCTGTCCCAAAGTGCAGTGGTGCTCACCAGCCACTATCAGCACACGCTCCTGCATTGTTGTGTTGCCTTGCTTGGGTTGTTGGTCAGCGGGGTCTGTCCTAGAGGTGAGGGTCCACGTTGGGCTGTAAAATTCAAACGTGGCTGTTTGACCCAGCCAGCCATGGCAGAGCAGCAGGCGGTGCCATGTTGGGGGGATAGGACAGGGGCTGCACCCAGCTCCAGGGCAGAGACAGAGCTGGCAGCTGGCTGCCTTCATCCCTCCTGCTGGCAACTTCACACCCAAACCACCATTTTTCTCTTCCCCTGGAAAACAGTGATATTTTTTTTTCCCATAGCAGTAACCTCGTCCTCATCTCAAGCACAAATGAAATAATCACTTTGGGCAGGGCTCGTTCAGAGCCTCTCATCCCCTGTGCAGCGATGGGTGGATGATGCCAAGTCCTCCGTGCAGAACCACAACACGTTGCTCTCAGAGCGCTCTGGTCTGGTTTTGCAATACCTTAAGGCAGTTTCTTGCTCTGATGCAAGGCTCCCGACACAAGCCTCTCCTCTTTTCTTCCTGCCTGGTGAGAAGTGACTTGCAGTGTTGTCGCTTGGTGGATTTAAGTGCATTTCAGTTTTTCCTCGTAGCCCATGTGCTCCAGAGCAGCTAACCTGGAAGGTTTGGTGCATCCTGCTCTGCCAAGGTCCCTACAGACCGCTGAGCCACCCTGGGGCTGCTCTCCCCTTGCTGTGCACTCATCGATGTGCCCTGACCCGCTTTGCTGCATGATCCCTCCTCTCCTGGGCTGTCCTGAAGGCCTTGGCCAAGGTTTTCCAGCACTACCAGTGACCATGGCACATCTACTGGGGGCTTGTGTGCCCGGAGGCACTGACCTGCTGTACTCGGTGACTGCCGCATGCAGAGCAGCGATGGCGGGGCCCTGTCCCCACAGCACCATTTTGGCTCAGCACAGGGAGTGGAGCTGCGGCTGTTGTTGCCTTACAGCCAGGCTGTGAAAAATCACAATGGCCGGAGCGCTGGGTATTGTTCTGCTCTAATTTTTTAAACCATTATTTCCATTTTGGCATGGCCCCATTTGCCTGCTCTCATGCTCCAGCATGATGTAGCTTTAGGGCTCTTTTCATTAAAAAACAAAAAAAAATAATTGCAAAACAGACAATTTATTTTCTCCGATATGTTGAAATGAAATCAGACCTTTGGCTATGAAACACCATTGGGGACTATCTTGGTCTGACGTTCGCCAGGGCAGTGATCTCTGGACTGTTCATTCTTACACAGGGTGTTGCTGAGCTTATGGTAAAGTGCCTTCCATATAAAATGTGCAATGGACTTGAAATGTTGTTTCTCTATATGCTACTTTAAAAAATAGTAAGACAGCATATTCAAAAATAAAAGTCCAGAGCCTTTAGACAAAAATAGTGTAAGTTTTAAAAATTAAAACAATTCCACAATTGTTAGCTTTTATTTGTAAAATACTTCGGCTTTTGAAAAACGTCTAGATACATGAATATTCGTTCGTAGTTTAATTAGTACTGGTTACATAGTGAACTTTGCCGGTTTGCACCCTACATAGCTTTGCTTGAAATTACAAACGCTAAGTACACTTCATACACTGGGACAAAACTATAAAATATCCCCTAAATATTTAAAACCAAATCGGAATCTGGTTGTTCGTTTTAATTCCCCAGTTTCAGTGGAGCTTGGTGCAAGGCTAAGTAACAGATTAGTTTACAAAGTTTTAAAACATTCGTTAAAATATTTACTTAATGGTCTAAAACAAAGCCTTAGAAGCCTACAAACGTGTCAAGATCAGGCAAATACGCGAGGATAATTCGACTGAACGATTTAGAAGCAGAAAATCACTTGCATTTAAAATCGTGCATATTTTCAATACCCCTTTAGTGCCTCTATTTTAGGCAGATGCTTAAGATTAAAGGGCCGCATGTCAGCCTGTATCTTACCCATGCTTCCTGTCATCGTTTCTTTGCGATTTAATTTTGTGTTTTCCTTTCAGCCTAGAAGTGTTTGGTACCAGTCTCTTGGCAAGCGATCCTGAGGAATGGAAGGATAAAGAAATATGACCCAGCTGCTATGCACAATGAGGTTTGTAAGTCCTTGTATGGTATAAATAAGCATATTACACAGTTATTAGAAAATTGGCACTGTCCCTGTTTAGAAGCTCGAGTCTGATGCTGTGTAATTCCTCCCGAGTACATGCATAATTCAGTATTAGCACTCCATTCTTCCAGCTTTATTACTGGCCAAATTCGGCAACTTTTTCTTAGTCCTCATCCATTCAAACCCTCCTCGGCAGTGTAAACCGGTGAGTTTCCGCTCAGGCCAATAAATCTATGCCAACCCATGCGGCCGAGGCTGGGTCCAGACTTCACGGGAGCCGTGGCCGGACCCCGCGGGTTCCCCCGCCGCCTCGCACGGGGACTCGGAGCCGCGGCCGCCGTCGGTACGGTCGGGTGCAGGCTCTGGGTTCGCTTCTCCCCTCGTCTCCGTCGTGGCTGGCAGGCTTTCTTTGGGGGAAGAGAAGCAGGTTTTCTTGGGGGGGAAGAGGTTCGAGTGAGAGGGAGCAGCGCTGGCCACCGAGGCTGGAGAAGCGGTGGAGCATCCCCGCAGATCAGAGCCCGCTCGGTGTTTCCCGGCCCGCAGATTGAGTGTAATTATTGGAGAAAAGCGACTGTAAACTTTTATTAATCGCCGGTGTTTAGGGCCAAGGCATGAGCGAGCTCGGTGACAGTGATGAGTGGTTTGGAGCGCCGGTCCCTGAAAGCGGGGCTTATCCTCCCCCTGCCTGCTCCTTTGACTCGGCGATGATGAGCCGTGAATAGGAGCCACCCTGCCGTCGGGGATCCGGCCGTTTATCTACCGGGTGATGACAGTCGGGCTCGTTTTGAGCCTCGCCGTGAACTGCCGAAGCCTCCGGGAAACGCACGGCGCTGCCGCAGCCCGTGGGCTCCGTCCGGCGGGGACGCTTCGCCCCTCGGCGCCGGCCCCATCCCCTTGGTCCGGAGTTAATGAAACCGGCCTCAGCTTCCCCAGCCGCCCCACCGACCCCACCGTGGGTGGATGCTGCCGGGGCTCACGGCTCGGGGGAGCCGAGCTCTGACACCCTCAGCCGGGGCCGAACGGAATGGGGCCACCACCACTGCACCAGCATCCCCGTCTCCACCGACAGGGAGGCCAGGGGGTTGGCGGGAGGAGGAGAAGGCGTCGGCTTTGTTTTAATTAAATTCTCCCCACCTGGGAATCACCGTCTCTACCTTTTATTTTATTCAGGTGTGTGTGTAGGGGAAATGCATTTAACTTAAGGAAGTGCAGGCAGAGCCCGTGATTCCCACTGTCCCAGTCCAAGGCTGCGGGAGATAGGGGTGGAGGGAGGCTCACCCAAACAAAGCTGGGAGAACGGCACCAACCGCAGAGTTAAAACAAAAAATCACCTTTCCGTGGAGCTCGGGCCTCGGCAGCCGCCCCGGGGCCCCGCAACCTGCGAGGAGAGCCCGGCCCGCAGGTGGGAACCGGTGGCGGGATATAGCGGTCCAAGCGGAGGGGCGGCTGCGGTGTCCGGCTGCGCGCATCCTCCGCGGCTCTGCTCTCCCGCGGCGGTGGGGTTGGGGTACGGGGACGGTCTGTGGCTCAGAGGCAGCTACGTCCCGCAAAAATCACAGCGGTTCCTCTCGGCCTCGCAGGCGCACGTCGGAGCTGCTGCCGGCCTGGTCTCACCTGCCGCCGGTCCCGGCCCGCCGGCTCCTGCGGGAATTGCTCGCCGCTCGCTCGCATCCCCCGGCCCCCCCTTTATATATATATTTTTTTTTCTCGTAGGAGTAGGAAAAAAGTTCATTAAGAGGTTGACCCCAGTTTATTTTTTATTCTGCTCCTGTTCCCAATTTCGGCACCACGTGACGGTGGGAGTGAGTTTGGGTTTAAATTCACTTTCAAGAAAACCCCGATAAAAATCCTGTCCTGTGAAGCCCCGCCGGCTCATGGCGGTGTCCCTGTGAGCCCGGGGCTGCAGGAGGCGACCGGCACCTCGGTGCCCGCCCGGGACTGGCCGGCTCGGGTAAGCAGCTTCCGCCTGCCTCCCTCCCGGTGGGCGCGGAGAGGGTGCACAAGGGTGCGGGGGGCGCGATGCAGAGCAGACAGAGGCCGGCCTGTCGTGCTACGTGTGCAGCGGTGGGGCTGTCGCGATAGGCGTAGCTAAAGGTGGTAGCGCGGGAGCCTTGGGAACGTTTCGGCCGCGAGTGGATGCGAGAGGCCGCTCAGCACAGGACGGGCAGCCCCGAGAGCAGCGCTGTGGAAGGGTGGTAGCGTGTGTGTTTTGGTAATCGCGACAGCAGAGCTGAAGTGGCCCGTTCAGTTGCGACAGCACTCGGGGATTATCCACCTGGTTTGGGTGTTTGGCTTGGCGCTGGGAGCCTCGAGCAGGCGGTGCCCGTGGCTGGAAAGTTCGGGGGCTCCTGGCTGGGGGTGCGCAGGGCCAGAACAAGGCTCGGGGGTCTCTGTCGCAATCAGGGGAGGATGGGGAGCCTTGTATCCCACTTCCCGGGCTCTTGGGAAGACACACACCCGATGACGGGCCGCAAACTGGAGGGAGGCAGGCAGTTTGACTGCCTATGCAGCAAGGCCGGGGAAGCTGCTGAAGGCTGCCGACCCTCCCTGAACCGTGACCCCCACCCGGAGCTGGCTTTTCCCCATCGCCTCTCCCGGGCAGTCGCGGCTCCTGCCACAGAGTCCCGCAGTCCCGTACCCACCCGGCCCACCGAGCCAAGCTCACTTCCAGCGTGGCCTGTGCCCACCGCGGCCCTCCTGCCCTCGCTGCAGCCCCTGGCCCGACTCCCTGGCAGGCAGTGGGGAGCGCCGGGACCACTGGAGCTGGGAGGAGGCGGCGGGGCTGGGGGTCTCCCCCACACCCCGCGATTCCCCCCGAGCAGCGAGCGGCCCTGCATGCCGCCAGGCCCGGCGCAGCGCCGAGGCAGGCCTGGCAGGCTGGGGAAGGCCGCACCGGGCCCTTTGTGCGGGGCTCGGGTGGCCGATGTCCCCGGCTGGTCTCCCCGATGTGGACCGTCGGGTGGGCGCGGGGCCGCGGCCGGGACGAGCGGGTCGGTCCGGGCGGAGCGGGCCAGAGCCGGTCTATGGGGACGTGATTGACAGCGGCAACGTCAGCAACAGGAGGGGAAGGGAAAAGGGAGGGGGGAGACAAAGAGGGAGGGAGTCGAAAGGCCCCAAACTGGATCTTTATGGAACATTTTCCGTCAAGATCAAGGGAAAGTGAATCCGCGCAGCGGGGGATGCCCCGCACGCCGCTGCCATCAGGGGCCGCGGAGTCTCGCCCGGCCTGAGTGCCCCGCGCAGCCGCCGCGCTGCCCCGCGGATGCGCTTCATGCCGCAGCCGCCCCCAGGCGAAGCCCGGAGCCCTTCGCTGTGCCTCCTGTCCCCCGGCCGGCCGTGTGAGTTCATGGGGTGCGGAGGGAAGGAAGGGAGGGAGCGGCAGATCCACGGGTGTGGGGCTCCTTGCAGCCTGCCGAGCCCCCAGCTTTTGGCAGGGCAGCCGCAAGCAGCCTGCCCCAGTGCTGCCCTGGCCTGCCACCCGGCTCTGTCCCCGGGAGCACCAAGGTCCCCGTCCGGCGGGCAGTATCCGGGCGTTTGGGGGGCCTCCGCCGCCATCTCCCACCTGTGGTTCCCCGGGTCAGTAGGCCCCGCGGTGCGACTTGGCTGCCTGGAATATTCTCACCTTGCCAGGGCTCGGGCCGCCCCGTTCTGTTCTCCCGAGCAGGGCGGGGGGACCGGCGTTGCCCTCGGGGTAACGGGTGAGCCGCTGCGGCCGGGGGCTGCCGGGCGCTCCGTGCCCGGGGGATGCGGCACTTACGGTGCCGCTGTGCATGAGAGCGTGTGTGTGTCCACTCGCACGGAGCGGGCCGGCTGTCCGTCTCCTTGGCTGGAGCTCTCCCTAGAGCTCTGCTGTAGCTGGAACTGGCTGTATCAGGCCTGCTCTCTCCCTTGGCGGAGCAGAGCAGGGGACCGAGGCAGAGGAGCGCTCCGTCGGGGTCCGTCAGGTTTTCATCTTGGGGAGTGGCGGTTTCGGTCCGCGGGGCCAGGACTCCGCAGCCTCCTCTGTCCGTCCGCCCGTCCCTCTGTCCGTCCACCCGTCGAGCAGGGAGCGGGGTGGGCAGCGGCGTCCCTCTGCGCTGTAAAAGTCGGGGTTGATGCGCGGCAGCCCCGGCGGAGCTGTCAGGCCTTATCTTTATTGGCTTTTCCCAGTCTCCGTCCAAGTTTAAGAGGGGCCCTTTTATCTCGGAGCTCAGCACTCTGCCTGTTTACGCTGCCCGGCTCCGCCGCGGCCCCTGGAGTCCCCGCAGCTCCGACGGGACGGGGCAGAGCGACCGGCCGGGCAGTGCTGCCCTCTCCGACGGGTACCGGCCCCGCACGGTGGCAAAAAGCGGGGGGGAGAAGGAAGGGTCGGGGCTGCGGCCACATCTGAGTTGAGCTGCCCGGGCCTCAAGCGGCGGCTCAGCCACGCGTGGGCGGCTCCCCCGCGGGGACAGGCTGTCCCTGCCCGGCTTTCCCCCGGGGCTGGGGGTGTCACGTCCCAGTCTCGCCGAGTGTTGCCGCCTGCGGAAAGACCGCGGGCCGGGCCGGGAGGGCCTGACCCCGCAGGTGGCTGTGCTGGGGGGCGGGCAGGGGCTGGACGTGCCCCCCGGTGCTGCTAGCTAACGGTGCGACTCTCTCCTCTCCAAGGAAATGCTCCAGGAGAAAAGCCTGTCTGAAACCGAGGAAGGGTTTCCAACAGCCCCCGCGGCCGGCCATGCGGACTCCTCCGCCGGCTCCCCCGTCCTCGGCGTAGCCGGGGGGAGCAACACGCCGCTAAGCAGCCCGCAGCTCCCCGACCCCGAGCAGGTACGCACCGCCCGGCCCCGCGTCCTGCCCGACGGCTTAGCTCCTCGCTCTACGCGCCACCCCGACTCGGGGGGAATTGCGAGGAAATCGCATTTTTCTTTCATTTTATTTTAATGTTTTTCCCCCGTGCAGAGCAGGCTGCCCTGCGCCCACCATCGAGTGCGGCAGGTCGGGAAGGGCGAGCCGGAGTGCCACAGACCCGCGGTCATTGGGGCCCGTCGGGTCGCGGAGCCGCGGCCGTTCCTCCCGAGCAGGATCCGGCCTGGCGGTGGATTTCGTTGTTTTTTTTCCCCCCGTAATTAAAACGCCGGGTCCGACCACAGCCTCTCGGCCCATGGTGGTTTCTCTGCCCTCGGCCTCCGTACCCACCCGGCGCCCCCGCGTTGCCCTCGGCATCCCGCGGAAAGGAACGGGTCCCCGCAGAAAGCACGGCCCTGGACGCGCACATTGCTCAGCGGATCCGGGTGTTCCTGCGGATGCTCCTGGCCACGGCTTTTGGGAACCACAGGGCGACAGCGAGGTCTGTCTGTGCCATCGGGGCATGGAAACCCCTACGAAAAAGAAAAAAGAAAAAGACAAAAAAAAAGGGAAAAAAAAAATCTCTTTCACCGCAGTGTCCCTCCTGGATGTGCAAATCTGCAATTAAAACCGGCCTCGGTTTGTTTCTCTTATTTTTTGGCAAAGGGCAGTGGAATTTTTGGGACTCCATCCTCTTCCCGCACAGACAGGACCGGCGCTGGGGTGGCTTTGTCCGGCGCCTCGGCTGCGGTGCTGGGCCTGGGTGCGCAGCCACCTGGCCCCGTGGCCCTTCCCAGCCCCTCTACTGGGTTTTCTCAGTCATTCCTTGCTGTTCTCATTATCTTTATTTTTTCCAGACAATAGAAAATATCAAAGTCTATCTCCATGAGAAGGAGCTATGGAAGAAATTTCATGAAGCTGGCACCGAAATGATAATAACCAAAGCAGGCAGGTTAGTGAAAACTCCCCGTGAATATGTATTGCTTGTGATTCGTATGAAATATTATATTTGTCAAGACTGGGTTTTGCAGGACTGCTACATTAAAAAAAAAAATACTGTGGTTGCAATTTCAGTAAGACCATTTTTTTTCTGGTGTAAACTGTGCATGTGTTTGTGGCAATGAGACTGTGGATGCAAGAAACAGTTGTGGAGTCATTTGCTGTATTTAGTCCCAATTCTCTTTGTTATTTTTTTTTTTTAATTAATATTAGCATGATTGTGGCTCTCCTTTTTTATTTTTATTTATTTTTGTTTTTCTCCCACAAAGGAAACCCCACTCCTCTCTTCTGTACAGTGCAGTAAGACTTGTGCTGGGATACTTTGCACCAAAGTTTCAGCAATATGAAGGCTTAGGTTATGCTTTGTATCTCAAAACTGAAAGAGAGACAGGTACCACTTTTATCTTGGTAGGTGCGGAGAAAAAATTCTGCCTTGTCTTGCAAACAATGATTTTTAGTAAATCTGAACCCCGTCAGTGTTTATACCCAGGCCTGGGCAGAGGAAGCCCAAGAGCTCGCAGAAGCTTTGCTTCCCCGGGAACTCGTCGCTGTGCCTTCTCAGGGCTCTGTTCCCACCCGGGCTGCTCAGGTGATGGCACAATTCATATCAGAAAATTAACCACCAGAATTAAATCTCAGACCATCACCAGCTCGGGAACCAGACGGTTCCCAACAAAACTACCCAGCTCCCGCTGTGGGCACTGAAATATCTGCCCTTGGTTTCTGCGGCAGCGGGCTTGTGTCGCTGCTGCTGGAGAGGAAATATTGCCAGACTCAGGTATTAAAATCCATTTAGTTCTAACACAGCTGTGTGGCTCTGCCTGCCCTGCAATTGCTGATTTTATTAATACATCGTCCTAGAGAGCCGTGGCGGGGAGACACTCAAATAATGGGGAGAAGGCAGGGAAAAAAATCCACAATCAGTACCTCTGCAGTCCTTTTTCCCTGTGGCCCCTGATCGTTGGTGCGGGGCAGCCCGGGGGGCTCGGGTGTGTGTTTGTGGATCTTTTTTCCACTCTTTGCTGCTCACACTGCGAGACCCAGACCACAACCCTCGGCTTTGGATTTGGGGACTGATGAGAGGTTTCCCTCTCCTTTCCCTGTCCCCAGCAGCTGGCCAGTGTAGGAAAGCTTTACTCTAATAACTAAGATATTCCCATTAGTCTGCCTGGAGAGGGGGTGTATGTCCCAGGGATCTTCAATTTGTTTGCTATTTAGCCTATTTATGAAGCGATTGTGCAGGTAACTCTGTCCTTATCACACTACATTTTGGTGTATAAAATCTTAGGGCTCGTTCTGTAGCATCTACTGATGTGAAGAGCCGCATTCATTTTGATAGGTCTGCTACCTAAGTCAGCTAAGACTAGGGGATCAAGACCTCAAATATTTCACCCTTAATTTATAGTATCTGAGTGTGTCTGTGCGGGACGTGTAATATCTTTACCAAATTCTAGACCCTAAGCATCCCAAATGTGCATGTTATCTCTTTGTAAGTCTTAACGTGGATTGTTTAAACAAATCCATATGTATAGGGCTCAGTCCCACATTCTTTGTCCGGTGGAGCTGGCAGTGCACACGTAGTCACCTTTCAGGAGCATGCGGATGGGACTGAGGGGATGGGGGGGATTGACTCCAGGATGTACTAAACTTTGTTTTTTAAGTTATCAAGCTAAGTTCTCCGTTTGTAAAAATGAATACAGCACCATCGAGCGAACAGTATTTTATTTATATATATGTATATACATATTTTTAGTGGCTGAAATGTTGATGAAACACAAGAGTTACTCCGTTTCTTTTCTCCATCTCCAACTGCAAATGGTTTCAAGATAAAGGGCAGTGTTTTTGTCCGTGTTAGCACTGATTCCAAAGTCTCCCCAGCCCTGGAGCCCGTTCGGCGGGACCGCAGCCGGGACCCGCTGTCCTGGGCCGGGCTCTCCAGCAGCCCCAAAAGCAAAAATGCACTAAATAATTAGCATGAGAACGGAAGAAAAGACAAATCGAACGATTTAAATCCTGCGATCGCTATAATCTCTTCGTTCACACCGAGTGCCAGGCTGAGCCACTCGCGTCCGTGCTGAGACCAGGGCAGCCAAAAATCCGGACTATGCCCTTCATTGTAATGCAAATAACGAAATTAATATTATTACTTCGTGCAGATTTTATTTTACCCACGCTATTTAAATAAAGAGTAGCAATAATAAACCTCCTCTTCACCCAAATAAAAATTGATGGTTAATGGGGATCTGTATGCACTTGCATTCAGCATTGGGGGTGGGGGGAAAGGGAAAACGGCTAATTGCGGGCACTAATTAGGACCCTAATCCCCCTCCCAGCAGGCACAGAGATGCCCCTGAATGCAGTTAGTTGAAATCACTTAAATGTTGGTCTGTCTGACCTCAAGGGGCACAAACGAAAAGAAATTGAAGCCCGGTTTTTAAATTTCAAACAACAACAACAACAAGTTACTTTAATGACAAGTTCACTCAATGGAGAGGAAATGTAAAGCTCAGCGGAAGCGTTAATTCCATGGCAATGGTGTAAAATAGCCTTTTTGTATAAACAAGGCAAATATTGATAACTTAGTTGGGGGGGAGAGGGGGAGTCATTTGTTTCATTCTTTGTAGAACTCCACAGAACGAGCCAACTATAAATTATCGAGAATTTAGGGCTGAGAATTACTTTGGGGGATTATTACTCCCTCTTAGGACTGATCTGTAGGAGACATTAGGAGAACACAGCAAACTCAGCATTGAAATAGAAATCGTGTTGTTGCCAAGAAAGCTTGATTTATAAAGTGGAAACATCTTTAAAATGCACTCACTATCTTTTTAATGTTCGACTGTTTCGTTGTGGGAGGGAAAAAAAAAGGTATTATTTTATATTAAAAGGATCATCAAAAGATAAAAAGTTTATGTTAGTAAAGTTCCCTGAACTTTGCATAAAACCACTTGCCTCCTTCAGACATAAAATCCTGCCCATCGCAGCGCCCATAGGATGGCACGCTGGGCCCCATAAATCAGAACTTTTGCTTGTTTCTCCTGTGTGAGGTTTGTTCTAATTACTGATTTCTACCTCAGCGGAGTTCATGTTGCTGCGTTTTAAAGGCTGAGTTCTGTATAGTGTAAAATTCGCTCCGTCTTTGCGGGTACCCGGGGCTGCCTAAACCGGACGGGGGGCGAGAAGGAAACCGGTCGCGCGTGATTTCTGTGAGCGCTGAGCATCGCCAGGGGCATTTTGTAGAGCGGCTTTTTCGGAGGGCAGTGTTTGCAGAGAAAACCCCGCTGCTCGGGAGGCTCCGGTCCGGATCGCTCCCCGGGCAGCCGCATCCCGCTGAGCCCCGGCGGCTCCGGCCGCTCCCGGTTCCCGGTCCCAGCGCAGCCGGGTCGCCTTCCCGGGCAGGGTGAACAAGCCCAGCGCCCACACCGAGCCGTGCACGCCTGTGTTTATAAATAAGGCTATAATCGTTCACAAATTCTCCCATTTACTTAAAGAAACACAAACAACAAAAGGCGTTTTCCAGGCGGGGAGGTGCTATTGAATCGAACTAATAAAAGCAATTTAGATGGTGATAAAGGGGACAGGGTGTACTGGAGATGCAGGTGTACGTCTGAATTCCTCCCGTAGCTCTGGATGTGCGGGTCGGGCTTTGCGCAGCCTGTCCTAGCAAGGCTCAAACCTTTCCCGCGGGGTTCAGGGGTTCCGTGCTCATGAAGTCGTGTGAGGGGTGGGTAAAGCAAAAGCAAACGAGAGAATTCATTGTAAATCTTGCTCCCCAACGTCATTTTTTTGCTCTAATGTGCTATTATTTAACAAAAAAATGATGTGTGTATATATATTTTTTACCTTGCAGCAAAGCATACTTTGCCTCCCACCATTCTTCATGAAATCTCATCTTCCAAACCTTATTTCTGCAGGAAGTTAATCTTTGCATACACAGTCTTCCTAGCTAAGGACTTCTTTCTTTCTATTAGTTTTTATTTAGCTCTAGCTTTTCCCCAGTTTTTCCAAGGTGCCAGTCTTTGCAGCGTTGCAGTTTCTCTGCAGATACTGCCAGAAACAAACCATCTGATGCAGCTCATGGCTAATCAGTAAAAAATACCAGGTCACAGGGTGTTTGGTCACATTTTCTTGAACAGTTACTGAACAGAAAATACTATGTAATTCCTCTGGGGTAGAACAACCACCCCAGTGATGCGAACAGGAGCCTTGGGATACTGAAACTGAGTTTTGGCTGGAACGCAGGATGTGCACAGGTACGAAGATAGCTTCAGTCTTTATGGTAGCAGGTTTTAAGAAGTATATGTAGGAAAATACTGTGCAGGAAAAAAACCCCACAACAATGAAGCAGCTTGCATATGTGGAAAAGATGCAAACCTCCTTTAGATGTTCAAGTTTCATTTTAAAAGTGGCTTATTTCAGTTTAAAAAAAAATCTGTTCCTAATCAACTTTAGTAAACCAAAATAAAACTAGTTTTTAGGACATCAAGGTCTGAAGAAGTATAAATGCTTTGGCTAAGCTGCTGCAGCTTTCCTCTGTGAATAATCTTTTAAAAGTTAAATTTTCCATGGCTCTGTGGGGCATATGGATGCCCAGTTCTCATTACAATTAAAGGGAAATATTTGTCCAGAATCTTTTGAGGCAGCTACAAGAATCTCTGCTAAAGGGTTTTGATCCAAAAGCAAACCTTAATATCTGAGATCAGCAATGGAATGTGAGCCATCAGTTTAAAACTTGGAAAATAAAGTAGATATTTAAGGAATGTTTGATCTGCTTAGTCCTAAATTCAGGGTCCTGGAATTACCCTGTTGGGGCAAACTCCTACTTTGGGAGCGAGGAGCAGGAGCAGACTCCAATGGCTCTTGGCTGTGCTGCTCAGGATGTCGACAGCTTTGGCAAGGAAGACAGAGCTCGTGCACACCGAGTAGGGCAGGGATGGGATTAGAGTTTTTAATACGCTTCTCTCTTCAAACAGCAATCCTTGCTTTTGGTTTGTTAAAGACACGGGATGCTCGTGGTTAAGGGTGTTCCCAAACTTTGACCGCTCATCCTTAAGCTGCAGCTGGCCAGGGTTGCAGGGAAAAGTTTGATCAAGCCCAGACCAGCTGGGAAAGATCTCCCACCATTGCTTGGGCTCTGAGTTGAAGGCTCCCAGGCACGGGGGCTGTGGATCATGTCCTGCTCTGCACCAATGAGCCGGTGCATGGCCTGGCACCGGGGGCAGTGCTGCTGGTGTCCCCAGAGGCTGATGGCACTCGCCTCTCCTGTCCTCCAGCTTGTTGGGACCTTTTCTGCTCAGCTTCACTGATGGCAAAATGAAAGCACAGCGGCAAGAAGCCTGCCTGTGTTTCAAGTTACCGTGGGGCAAAGAGAGGAAATGTCTGTAGACCATGAAAGCAGCCATCCAGCTCACCAAGTTCTCAAGTATGTGAGAAACAATGTTTTATTTAAAAATGAGATGCGCTAGCCAGAAGAAAAAAAGACAACCTCACCATTCCAAAATATAAAAATCCCTTAACTGTCTGACCTTCTCATCACTAGGTCATGGTCTTGCCACCAGATAAATCTCTCCTATCTGTCCATAGACTGAGAGTTCAATGTTGCTTGTGTTAGTGACAGTGAATTTGGGGCTGAAAAATGAACTACTGATGAGAACTCCTGTTGAACCTGTATTGTTTGTTATTCTGAGGCAAGGATCTGGCATGGGCTAATCCAGCACTTCAAAGTTAACTGCTCTTACTTTGTATACAGAGAGTCATAGTGGAGTGGCGTGGGTGATAAGAGAAATAAGGGACCGAGGGTTAGGATACACTGGGAAAATGGGACCCTGTTGAAAAACTCTTTGATCTCTTTAAAGTATTTTCTGAAAGCAAGAATCTATCAAAAAGGAAATGCCATTTAAAAGGCTAAAAGAAACAGCTGACATCTCCAAATTTGTTTTAATCTGCCCCAGATAATATTATTTTTAAAGATGCGTTAAGTCAGTGGAAGAAATACTTGTCAAAAAGAAGGGAAATTAGAAAAAAGAACAAGGGTCATCAGAATGGAAACATGGTTCTTGAAGCCTCTGCACACCATTCCTTTCCCTGCTAACAATGGAGATGAGGTGAAGGATCCTTAAGCAGCCATGGCCAATTCTCAAGAAGAATTTGGGGCCACATTAGTCGTTATCAGGGACGTAGGCACGTTGTCTGCTTTAGTGCCTTGAAACCATTGCCGGAGGCATCTCTGCATGCCCAAGAGCTTCTGAGGAGGTGCTCTTTCAGCCATTATACGGCTTGTTAGCCAAGATGTCGAGTGATTTCTTGTTTTATTTTCTGATACATTCACAACCCAATATGCTCTAAACATCTCCTTTTCTGATAGCACCACACAGGAGCTTCTGAAAATCCAGCTGTGTCTTGATTTGACCACCCCAAAATCAAGGATTGTAAAATTACTGTCTATTGTTGGAAATCTTTTGTTTTATCAAAACTCCTTTTGAAATCAGGACTTTAGCTGCTGAGCTGCTGAAGGGCTGTGGGACATTTTGACCCCTTGAAAGGACAGAAGTGGTCAGTGGTATCTGAACCACCTTCAACACCACAGGAATATGCGGTGAGCACTAGTCCACGCATTCGCGTGGGTTCAGAGAGTGCTGACAGCCTTTGATGAGGACATGGCTTGTGTTGCCCCAGTGGGATTTGCGTGTTTTCCTTCCATGCAGTTTTCTCTGTGGAAATACCAGGTGGGTTCCCTGTGACTTCCCTGCGTGCTAGTCAGAGAAACCCCTTCCCAGCTAACGCGTCAGGAGGAACATGAGAAAGTAACTGTGCATCTGAGCAAGGAAGGTCAGATCAAATCCTTGTGATTGGGAGGGTGTTGAGGACTGAGGGGTTTGCAGAGGCCACCTCATCACCCAGCAGTACCACGACATGAGCCAGTGTTCCCAGGACACACAGGTTCCAGCTGCAGCGTGACATGGGGTGTTGGTGCTCAGATGAGTGCTTTGATCAGCTCTGATGCTCTTGGCTTTTCTGGCTGCACTGGATTGCTGTCCCCTGCCCAAAAAATAACACTTTATTGGCTCTGGGAGCCTCGCAGTCTCTTGTCTCTCCAGGACCAACCAGGGCTGCTCACACGGGGATAAAAACACAAGTAAGATGCCCACGAAGTGGCCAAGCCTGGAGAGCCTGAAAGGCTGGGAACTGCTGCCCCAAATGAAAGCAAAGCTTTCCTCTTATCACTCGCTTCCAAATCCAACCAACCAATTACACATTAATTAAACTTTGTTTGAACATAATAGAAGCTTTGGCTCCATGTCAGTAACTGCTCCATGGTTAAGGGGATTTGATGGTAATAGAATAAATAAATAAACAAGAGATGCTTATTCTAACAGTTCATTTTAAAACAATTTGTGAATATCATGTAGAGATAAAATGTGCCTAGCATAAACTTAGCTAAGCAATGACTGCTTCATTATCAGAACAAATAATTCACTCGCACATCATCTTTGAAGCTTGGGAGGGCTACAGAATTGTGCTGCTTGTTTATTTTCCTGGCTTTTACTGTTTTTGCTACATTTCATCTGCACAGCACTGTGGAGAAGGGTTTAACTGGGGCTGTGGCAGTGCTGTGCCCCGGCCCGGTGACGCCAGCCCTGCTCCTGCCACCCTGGTCCCCAGCGCCGGGCTCAGCCCCTCTGCCCTCCCCATGGATCACCCTGCGCTTCAGACCCGGGGTGCCAGACTGTGCTATTTTAATGCCGTATCAGATGTCTCACTTGCACAGGAGTGAGGCACAAGGTCCTTTCTCCTGCGACTGCTTTTTGAGGGCAGCTTTCTCAGGTGAATGTAAAACCTTGTATATATTTTCCCTTCTGAAGGGCAGTGGGATGTGCTGCCGTTCCACAGCAGCATCGTGGCCGTGCTGCGTGGGGAGGTAGCTGGAAACGTGCAGAGCCACTAAACCCAGCTTTGAGGAGCATAGGAGACCAGCAGGATGGTGCTGAGGAGTCTGTATGGTCCCTTGGTCACTGGCTTGAACTGGAGGGAGCAGTGGGGTTTGAACGTGGCCAGAAGTGGGGTTTGCAGAATGGGCTGTCGGGGCTGATGCTTGGCTGCTTGTGCTGTGTCCCCTGCGCATCAGAGGGGAGATGTGGGGCTGCCCCATGTTGTTGCAGCTGTTGCACTGAGTGTGGCTTGAAAAAAAAGGAGCATAAAGGGGAAGAAATTGGTCTGGTCCTGGACTTCCCCACCCCAGGCTGTGGCTTTTGCATGTTCAGGGTGTTTGCTGCAGCCCCAGGACACTGTGTCTGACTGAGCTTTGGGTCTGAACAAAAGATGATGAGGCTGGGAATTGCTGCTTTTAATCTCCCGATTACTGGTGGCTTAAACTTCGCCTAATAGTTGGTTTATCCTGTGCTGCACATGTACCCAGTGCTTAACCTGGCTGAGCTTCCCCGGTTGCGCAGCCACAGCAGCTGCTGTGGGCACAGGAGCTGTCACTGGGAATCCAACACTGCCTGCTCAGACGTGCTCTCCGGGAAGCCCCAAATTCCCCATCTTTTTAACCAGTTTCCCACAGCAAATCTCCCACTCGGTTTGGAGCTGTGCACGGTGGCGGGACGGAGGGTGGGTAAAACACGGGTCTGCCCGGATCTTGCTTCAGACCTCCCACCAGAGCCAGGCTGAGCTTTCCCAGAGCTTGACAAGACGTTGGCAAGTTTTTAATTGCAGCGCTGGGTTATTTTTCTGCCGCTGCTGGTCCCCGAGCAATAGATGATGAAGCAAACTATTGTCAGGGAAAGCTGGCCGAAGCGAAGCATCCTCTGCGGAGCCGCCCATCCGCCCCAGCGCTCCCGCCTGCAGAGATTTGGCAGAGTTATGCAAAGCTACTACTGAGCGGAGGGCCCGTGGCTGTGAGGAGGTTCATTGACCTGTAGTAAATTTGGGGAAGCAGGCAGGTTTTTGGCCCCTTCCCAGGGCTGCCGGGGAGCTGTATAGACCCACTGTAGGCAGAGCCCCACTCCCGGGCAGGGCTGGTGCAGCCCCGCGCCTCCGCCCTGGTTTTCTGCTCCCCTCTTTCAAACGGGACATTTAATAAGGGCCAGGACATGATATTAGGTGCTTGCTTTCCTTTTTTTTTTTTTTTTAATTGAAAGTCTATGACTGCATTTTCTTGGACCCAGCTTTTCCATTTGTCATGCCTTCCCACCAGAAACGCGCAACCCGCGTTTGTATCGTGTTGCAAAGAGATATTTACTAAACGAGCATCTGCCAAGGGGTTTGGAAATATGTTTTCATTAAGAAAATTAAACTGACAAGTCCCTGGACAGCACATTAGTTGCATATTCTCTTTTTTTTTTTTTTTAAAGACCAAAATGTGGCAGCTAATAATAATGATGAAATGTCTCTGCGCAGCCAAATTACTAAAATCTACCCCATGTATTTCTGGAAAAGAATGTGGAGAGTTGGCAAACTGGGTTGTAGCTGGGTCTGCCGACCGCGGAGCACAACGCTACCACTGCGAGATACCGAGCGGTTTGCAAGTTAAGCAACACCTTCAATCAGATGCGAGCCCCCATTTGTTATCCTTAAAGAATTTCAACTGTATATGTTATGGTAGTACTTTGGCTCTTTGTATTTATTTTAGAGGGCTATACTAAAGAACATTATAAACTCAGGCATGTCCATGCTATATGAACTCCATATGCTGAAGCTTAATTTTAAACGCCATTAAAAGAGCACTTCACATTTACAATATATCAGTCGGGCTACTTTAGCAGCTTGGATGTGCTACAGTAAATGAAATGATTGAGGAAAAAATGAAATTCAGAAGCTAGATGTTATAAAAGTCCCTGATGCGGAACGTTCGCCTGGTACGGCACAGTAACTGTCAAACAGTATCCATCTCATTTCTGGTTTTTAATCAATTCCTCCTCTTTTTTTGTTTCATTTTTGAATGTAATTTTAAGGCCTAATTTAAAAAAAAAAAAGTCTTGGCATTCAGATTGGATTCCTTATGCAATTTTTTTCAATGTGTGAATTGGGCTGTGTATTCACAATTTGAAATGTCCTACTGTATTTATCCAGGTGCTTACCTGTAGGAGGACAAGGTTAAGAGGAGTGCAGAGTTTATGAATGAAAATCAAATACGGACATTGGTAAACCACCCCTTTTTAGTCCCGGCTAATTACATGGTAAACATCTGGAATTTATGCAGGGCGGTTAAAAGAGTCAATTGAAATGATTTCGAACAGGGCCCATTTTGTTGCCTTCTCCCCACGCAGCGACAAAATGGTGCTGCAGATCTGGGCTAACGCAGCCGGACGCGGCGGCAACGCATGGGGAGAGGAGGGCTACAGTGGGGGAGCGAGGTGGCCTCGATGTCTCATAGAGAAACAACGTTAGAATTTGGGCCTCTATTAATTAGCGTAATTAGAATGGCTCCAGGATGTAGCAATTCTCATCCTCCGTCCCCTTACGCTGGTGGAAAGGAGAATTTTCTGCTCTGGCTGGTTGCTTGAAGGCTGTGGTGAGCTCGTTTGCTCAACTGACTTATTATTTTTACTGCATTGAGGAGGAGGTTGGGAAGATGGAGCCAAGAAAATAGTTGCTCAAAGGACGTGAAGTGCCTGATCCTGCAAATCCCAGCTCCAGGGCTCGGGAAGCCCATGGCAGTGCCGTACCCACCAGGGCCACCTCCCTTGGATTGCGAGACCAGGCAGTGATGGTATATACTAGTTCCATGGCCATAGCTTTACTAAAAATATTCTTCGATATTTCCAAGATTCTTTAGTTATGTAGAGACATAAAAATATTCTTTCATGATAAATGGGTTTATGTGACATTCCCTGTTTGGTGTTGGGTACTAAAGTCAATGGTGAATCAGTGGGATGGGCATATTTTCAGCGCAGAGCTCTGCAGTGCTCCTGGCTCAAACAAGTTCAACTTCAAGGGTGTGCTGTGAATTTGGGAAGTTCAGGAAGGCCAGAGGAGCAGTGGCCATCCACACCATAGCAGGATTTAACTCCTAGTCTGCCCCACGGGCTTTACTAACCCTTAGTTTTCAGTCTGTTGAAGGGAATGCAGGTTGATGACATGGTGGGACGTGGTGTTGTGGACATTTGGAACGTGTGAAAGGGGGAACTGTGTGTACTTAGTTTCTTCTGGAGTGTAGTGAGATCTCATGACTTTTCATGCATGCTCATGGCAACAAGAAACGTACATTTTTGAGCCTGTCATAAGCCTCCTGGAGCAGTGAGGGTTCCCTGTCTGAGCCTTCCGTAAGGAGGGATCTATTGACCCCCAATATCTTTCTCCACACCCAGCTTTTCCTGGCACTGGCCCATAAGCCCGCTCTCTATACCCTCAGCCATATTTGTGCTCCATCTTTACACTAGCCTTGTGCAGCCCATGCTCTGGAAAGGGTGCATTTAATTCAGGTGACGTATAAATTTATCCTAGCGTGAATTCAGCATATGGTAGATCTGCCTTTTGGGGCGCTGCTCCAAGTTTCCATCAGCTCCAGCACTTCCCCAGGTCTCTCACTAACATGTTAACCCTTTGCTTTTCCTAAGGAGGATGTTTCCTAGTTACAAGGTTAAAGTGACCGGAATGAACCCCAAGACAAAGTACATCTTGTTGATTGATATCGTCCCGGCTGATGACCACCGGTATAAATTCTGTGACAATAAATGGTAAGAGAACATTTCTGTTCGCCTTTTTATTTATTTATTTTTTAAAATCCATAAGAGAATTGCAATTGGATCGACTGTTTGCTGTGCAAACTCAGAAACCAATGTACATATCTTCCCATGGAAGGGATGCCAACATCCCAGAGCTCTCTTTCATGGAGCAGAGATAGGTACAAGAGCCAATGGCTGGAAGTTAAAACCAGACAAATAGAAACTAAAACATTCTTAACAGGCTGGGTGATTAAGTGCTGGATCAAACTGCTAACGGAGGTGCTGGACTGTTCATTTCCAAAGCACACAAGGCTGGATGTCCTCTCGGAGGAGATGCCTAGTTTGTCTGGCCATGTGTGGATGTAGGAGGGTAAAGCCACAGTCTGTGTTATACTAGAGGCTGGACCAGATGATCTAATTATCCATTTTGGCTGTAAAAATTAGGTATCTATGTGAGTCAAGAAAAGCTTTAAATTCTTTTCCTCTATAGTAATATTTTGCTTTTAGGAGATGAGCTATCAAGCAAAACGTGGGGTGGTTTGTTCAAAGCCCTGCTTCTGCCACGCTGGTCCTGCAGACAAAGGGAGCAGTGATGCCCCCATCACAGTCCAGTGCCAGATCCAACTCAGAGGGTTTTTTCTTGTATTCTTCCTCCAGAGTTCTCTTCTCTTATTCCTCCCTGTGCCTTTGACAGTAAAGTTAGTTACCCGAGAGACAGCTACGATTTTTGCTTTCTGACAAAGGAAGCATCTTGTTTTCTCTTCTGGTTTTTACCCCAAATATGCCCAGCAGCCTCTCACACCACAACCATTCCCTGTGCTTTTCCCAAACCCTTCCACCAACTGCTGCCCGGTGAAAAGACAAGCAATGGAAAACTTCACAGTCATCTTAATGGGAATGAGCCTGGTGACATCCTATAAAACTGTAATAATTTACTTGCACATTAGGGCCACTCTAGTTTTAAAAAAACCCTTTTCTACTCGCTTTTGTCCTGGGGTGCCGCTGGGTGAGAGTGAACTGAGGGCTCCACAGCACGGCGGCCACTTTGTGTTTTAACCATTAAGCCCGAGATGATGAACAGTTGTTAAGTCTGTTTAATTTAGCTTTTGCCAGCCCTAGAGCTGTTTCCTCTTTTCATTTTATTGCTGCTGGAAAGTCTCTGTTGTTTTTGATATTATTGCTTTTATTTATTTTTTTCTAAGAGGGGAACAATGCTCAGTAATAGGGGAGTTGCAATTAAGCGGGTCCATGAGGGCTGGTGTTGGGGGGGCAGCACCGTGTGCCGACACAATGTTCTGGGGGGGGCAGCAGCCCCTTGTTCCCAAGCTGCTGCTGGCCAGGGCCACCAGAGCCCCACGTAGCTGCAGAGGGGACACCCACATCTGTGTCCGCTCCTGTGCCAGGTACCTTCTCCTGGGGAACTGTATGAGACCATCGCCCCTTGCAAAATGGCTTTTGAAGCCTTCATGCAAAAACCCAGAGGAGATTTCCACCTTGATCGATGCCAACACAATTGTGTGTAGAGTTCTCCAAGGAGCAGAGCTGGGGTCACTCTGCTGGCCTGCGATGCTGAAACCAGGAGCCCCAAAACCTCACGAGCCTCTCTAGACCTGGCAGAAGGGTTGTTGGGTTGAGTTCATGGACAAATCACTGTCCTACGTCCGGGCTGATGATGGCTGCTGAGTGACAGGGTCTGTAACTGCTGTGTTTGCAGGATGGTAGCTGGGAAGGCAGAGCCGGCCATGCCAGGGCGGCTGTACGTGCACCCCGACTCACCGGCCACCGGAGCGCACTGGATGCGGCAGCTGGTGTCCTTTCAGAAGCTGAAGCTCACCAACAACCACCTGGATCCCTTTGGACACGTAAGAGAGACGTTCTGCAAGGGTTTCGGTCAGAGGCGGGCCCGCGATGCTGCATTTGTGTCTGGACCGGGATGCTGTTTGGGATGTTGCAGTTAATTTAATGACGAGGAGCAACATTTATTTTGTGTGGCCAGTGCAGCCGGGTGGGGAGTGTTGGATGCTGAGGGAGGGGGGGCTGTAGCTGCTGTCTGCGTGCTTCCCTGCTCTTGGAAACGCAGCCTCCTACTTGCTCAGTCATCGCTTGTTGGATGCCACCAACCTTTTATTTTCTGCCCTGGAACTTCCCAGGCAGTGCAGTGGGATTTTCAGCCTGGCTGTTGCCGCGCACAGCACATAGAGCTCGCAGAAACAGGTTGCATAAACTCACTGTTTTCCAGGCTGGCTTTGGCAGCCCTGTAAAAGATGAAATATTTTATCTGGAAAATCTTAATTCATGTGTATTGCAAGTGCAGAAAGTGGGCAGTGCACAGTTATCTACCATAGTGCGTTTAATAACTTAGGACAAGGGCCCTCCCAGCCTGCCAGGCAAACGAGGGCTTAGATAATGGATATAAAAATACTGTCCAAGCTGAAAGTCACGTTCAAATATATAAACCTCGCTGGCTGGAGGAAGGGAAGATAGAGGTTAAAATCCTTTAAGGTTTAGTGCCATCGACTCCTCCTAGAAACACAGGTAAGAGAATCTACTTTGTATGTCAAATGCGGTTTTTAACCCACCCGTCTTTTAAGCAGCAGCAGTTTGGGGAGTGAGCGAAGCTGTGAAAAGGTCCTGAAGAAGGGTGTAGTGTGAGAGGGGGTGTATCTGTCTTGGTCAAAATGATCATGCATCAAACCTCCAAAGAGCAGGTTTCCCCTTGGAATCCATGGTCCTGATGCCACCTAAAGCCGTACAGAATGTGCGATTCTGACACAGCCAAATCAGGTGGAGCTTCATGGGGTTGACTCTAGAGGCAGCTTAAAACACGGCTAAAAATCCAGAATTTTTGCTGCTTTCAGAATTTTCTGCAAATTTCGAACTTTAAAAAGCAAGCGCGCAGTGCGGTGGCAGAGCTGGGCTCTGGCAACGTGACACGGTGATAACCCAGCCCTGCGCAAAGCCTTCGGCAGAACTGACCCTCGTCCCCAGCCTACTGACCCCAGAGGAACACGTGTGAACTTCAAAGGCTAATCAGGACCATTTAATGCTGATGTTATTAATCACAGGCGATCTTGCCCCTTCACTCTGCTTTAAGGGGGAAAACACCACGGAAATGAAAGCAAAACTGTGTTAGGGGTTGCACAGTAAAAAATACATAAAGCCCACAAATGCCGATGTTTTGGTGTCAGCAGCTGGACAGACCTGCTTGCTTTTTTTTACTCCTGTGTTTTTCTCTTGGTTAACTGTGTAGCTTAATATATGACTGTTTATGTTGTAAAATGTAAACCGTAAAACATACAGGATGTTCGATGTGGCTGTAAAACAAACAGGATGTGCAGTGTTGGTTTTGCAACTTTAAATGTTTGCTTTTCCTGACTTTGTCGTTTTTTAACTGCGATTTTAACGCTGCATTTTAATGGGGAAGATTTTTTTCCCCCCTCCTTTTAACAAACAGCAAGTTTGTTCTCCCACAAAGCTTCCCTAGTGACACAGAGGGGGCTCTGGTTTGTGTTTTGGGGCGATACCTGCAACATGATGCTCTGGATGAGCTGGGCTCAGCCCCCTGTGCCATGTGAGCCATCCTGTCCCATGCACAGCCCAGCACGTTCTGTCCCATGCCGCTGGGAAAAAATGCCTGAAATAACCCGTTTTAAGTGCCCAGGTCGCTGTGCAGTTCAGACACTGACAACCTGGTTAAATGGGATTCCTCAGACAGTTCCTCGTTAGGCTTCTAAATTAATTACCTGCTTTAGAGAAGCAGTACTGCACAAGGAGGAGAGTTGGTCTCTGCTCCAGGTGAGCATGGATTTGAGCTGTCACAGGGGTGGCTGGTGTCCCTGGGACAGGCAGCGCCTGCGCGCAGGCAGCACAGCGAAGGCAGTACATAATAATAATAGCAGCTTCTCATTTCTAGGAATTCGTTCCCAGCAATTGCAAACGCTCTCCTAAAGCTCCCTAAGAAAAACAAGTCAGAAAACCCACAGGGTTTGTTTGCTTTCTCATGCTCCAGCGAAGCCTGCCTGCCGTTTCCTTTTGTCTTTGATTTCCTCCAAACCTCAAAACCACACGGAGTGGTGATTTCTGCAGGCTGCCACTGGTGCTTTTTTTGGTGCATGGGCAGCTGCCCAGGCAGATCCGCACCAGCTCACCCTCCCTGGCACCCTCCACAACACCCAAGGGTGTCACAGTGCTGGGCTCCCTACCTGGGTCCCACCGTCTCAGGGTGCATCTCCTGCTGATATCCCAAAACCCTGCAGAGCCCGGCTGTGCCCGCATCCCTTTGCTGCATGTGAGCAATCCCCTCCAGCCCCTGCCGTGCTCTGGTGCAGACAGAAATCACTTGCTGCTCAGGGGCAGGAGGGGCGAGGAGGCGGGGGAGAGGCACATGGCAAAATATCTTTGCGCTAAATGTTCCTTTTCCGGATTAACCGTTTTTTTGGTAGATGCTTATTTAGAGGAAAAAATGAAAGGGGCTCTTCCAGCTCCCCTGGTTATTCATCTACTCGTTACCGCTGGGCATGGATGGTGTTATGGGGGTCTCACAAGAAGGATTTTAGTAATACTAACAGTGGATTTTATGGGGTCGCAGTTGCAGACGCAGCTGGATCACGACAGGCTGCTGGGGTCCGTCCCTGTGCGCAGCCCCTTTGCGTGGCGTGGGTGCAGGTTTGAAGGGCAAAGGCATCACGGCGTGGGGCACAGCTCCTCTGAGCCTGGCTCCTGGGCACATGGGTTCTCACCCGAAAAACAGGCAGAAATTTTGCATTTGTTGATAAATGAATCCGTGCCCTGACTCTGTGCACTGTAATAGCTGCTGAACGTCAGCAGCCCCACAGAGTTCATAAAGAGAAGTGTAGGTACATTTGAGGCTTAAAATAAGTAAGTTAAACAGCTTAATTAATAAGCCACGGAGCTGAAGCCCTTGCTACAATCCCCAGAATTAGATGGAAGATTATTGACTCTGTTGATGGGAGGGGATGCCTCGCAGGCGGCGCTGGAAAGCCTCGCGTTCTGACACCCAGCCCAGAAACCTCCTCAGCCTCCAAAACCTCACTCCTACTTCTTCCACTGGCCAGTTATCCATTGTGGTAAATTATTAGTTACAGTCGGAGGCATGGGAGGCATTTTTCAACGCAGACACATGCAGATTTTAAATAAGAAGAAGTTCAGAGCTCTGTAATCTGCCCGCAAACCCCTCTGGTTGAGCAGGTTTTGTGGCAGGTAAGCCTGTGCCCAGCTCACGCACCATGGTCTGAAAATGTGGGCTGTATATTTTCCTCTTGGGGCATTTTTTTGACCATGAAAGGGTTCTTTCACCCCAGGCTTAACAACTGAGAAATGCTCATGTTGAGAATGGATTAAGAAATCAGCAGCCGCTGTAATGTTTAATTCCAGTGAGGTCTGTCTGATCCTAAAGAAAGCATTGTAAGCCACCTATGCTTAGAGTAAAATCTTAATTTATGTATTTCCAAATCTTTACATGCAGAGATAATCAGCCTGATAGAGCCTCTGATTTATGTGGGACTGGTGAGTGACAGAGTTAGCGATTCTGGCAGAGCTGATGCTTTATTCTTTAATGCCACGTGAATGAGAGGCAGTTGCATATGTTCCATCTTCAGAGACAAAGATGCTCTCTTAAGTGCCAGCAAGCTGCACAAGGTTGGCACATTCCTTGCCCATTCCCAGTGCATTCTGCATGAGAAGCACCCAGCTGTGTTTTCCAGGAGAAAAATGGGAATGTCTCCTTCATCATGAACCAGGTTATGTCATTGCAAGTGCTAACAGATCAGTCAGCTAATACCAGCCATAGATGATGCACAAAAATAACCTCTCTGTTGGAAAGGGTAACATAATACCCAGATATCTTTCAGAAGGTTAGCTCAGGGCACATGGGGAAATATTGAGCGAGTCCTGACAAGTATCTCTGTAGTGATAAATGCTCATGGATGGAATTCCACTTTCTTCAGAGGTTTAAGGTATGTAAACAGCAGGGTGGAGGGCGCTCGTGAGATGGTCCTTATGGCCAGGAGCTGCGGGTGACGGATGCTCCGGGCGGGTGTGAAGGGGCACGGGGGGGTTTACTAAGGGGCTTTGCTTTGGACCCGCAGTGAGGTGGTTCTCCTGTGCAACTCATTTCAGTTCATCAGGCTTTTTTGTTATTTTGCTGTTTGGACTTGCCTTTGTCTCCTGGCTCAAGGTCTTTAAGCTGCTGAGACTGGCAGATCTTTGAAGCAAGAGTCATCTATTTATTTCCCGCTTGCAGCACTGGGTATGGGGTTTTCGGTATCTAGAGGAGTTAATGATGAGCTGGATGGCAGCCCCTCTCACCAGGTGCAATATATCTAGAAGAAACCCATATTTTACTCTCTCAGGCCGCCTCTTCCCTTGATTTTAGGCAGGTTGTGAACACACAGAGCCAGGTTAGGCTGGTGTTTGTGTGGAGTAACACCAGGGAACAACAGAGGGGCCAGCACATTGCATCAGGGGGTTCTGCTTTTGTTGTTGTTGCTGTTGTTAAATGTCTCCACTGAAATGAAACCTCTGCCAGAGGAATCAGCTTTTCTCATGGGCTTCTGCAGCCAGGCCAGCTTGGAAAGGGCGAGAGCATCGCATCGGTATTTCTGGCAGGCTTCAGCTGGGACCAGATCAATTGGAAATTGTTTTCTTTTCTACAGAATATAGAAAGATATTTTGGGGGGTTGGGTTGGGAAGACAAGTGATAAATTAGGATTAGAAGTGGAGGTTGTGACAAACAACAGCACAGATTTAGATTAATGCCCCCCAACACAATATTGCTGAGCTTGGTTATGTTACATACCCTGTATCTACCTCACTCCTTGGCTGCTGATGGTGCCTTTTAATTGCCAGAATTGACTTTATCTGCTTTTAAAGTGTGATGTTATTTTAGTTTCTGAGATGTAACCTACTGAGATTTAAACCTACAGGATATTATAGATGATCTGTCACTTGTGATGACATTTGAAGTGATATCCCTGGTTTCCTTCACCCAAACCTGCGATTTGCTGGTTTTACTCTTTAATGCCGATGAGTTTGTTATTTCTCTTCAGATTTATTATTTGCATACTTGGTTTTATTTGATTATCACTGAAAGACCACTAGTCGTGGTGTTTCCCTCTCATTTTGCTATTAATTCGACTTTAGCATTTTTCTGTCTTCGCTCGTCAGGGGCACTCAGGCACTTTAATTAGGTTAATGTCCTAGTGATCTCATGAAACCTTACATTTTATTTAGATTTTTTTATTATTTGTTTGCTTTATGACTTGCGGCCAAGCCGTTTCCTCGCCGGGTGCTGGGTTGAGGTTTATGTGCCGCCTGCGGCCGAAGGGACGGGGCTGCAGCAGATCCAGGCAACATCCTGGCTGGGGGACGAGACGCGGTTGTACCACCCGTGTCCCCACTAGAGCAGTGCTGCAGCGGCTCTGGAGCGAGAGAGCAGGTTCACATCCTTATTCTCAGCTATAGATTTCTTATATGTATATATAATAAGATTTCTTTATATAGAGCAATATATGGTTTCTTTTATATATATATATATATATATATATATGAAATATACAAGAACTTCATGCATATTTGTGTATATATACGTCTCCCATTACTAAACTCTTTTTTCTCAGTCCATTTAAGACCCTTTGTCCAGTCCTAAATTTGAAGGCAATATTTTGGGGGGCGTCACTAAGTCTTCTGATGAAAGAATAGCCGCGAAAAGGTTATTTTCTTTCTTTTTATTGTTGTTTTTTAACCATTCATTTTAAGCAATGTCTTACAGCCAATCTGCAAAATAGTGGTGCCCAAAATAATCATAAAGCCATATGTGAAGTTTTATATTGTCTGCTTTGTTCCTACAAAAGAAAAAGGAGCGGGGCTTGTGCCGCTGGGGTCAGCATGTGTTTCGCAGGGGTGGATAGATCAGGGATGGATAGATCTGCATGTGCAATTTAACTAGTTGGGTAAGGAGCGACCAGTGGAGCTCTTGGTTGAAAAGAAGATTTCCTTCTCTTGTGTTCAGTCTTTTTGTTGTTACATTGCTGGTTTATATGAGTCAAATACAGCAGCTTTTAGCAAAGTTCAGCTAGAATCAGAGCCTGAAATCGTCTTCCAGTCTTGGGAGGGCAGCTGGCCTGGAGAAGGGTGCTGAGGAGGTCACAGCTTTCCAATGGCCTGTGGCACCCCCAGTGACAAGAGGCCAGGCAGCACCACGGGGGTGCGGGGGACACGGGTGGGTGTCCTGGGACCACAGCCCTGGGTTTGCCCTGTCCCAACCAGGCACAAACAAACGCTCATTGGATGTGGTGCTGAGTTCTCCTCCACACCAAGGCTGTAGCGCGAGGCCAGGAAACACTGCTGCGAATTTCAGCTGACATTAGATAAAAAAGGACCGAGGCAAAAAAAAAAAGCCCAGCTTTGGCCTTCTCGTAAGGAACAATTCGTCTGAGCTCATGTTGAATCTTTTCCCAGGATTTTCCATCCTTTCGGGTTTTTTTTTTCCCCATTGTGCAGGTTGCCAGGACAAAAGTGTGGGTTTGGGAGGCTCCTCGGGTGGGATCAGCCCCAGGGGGGCCAGACGTCCCCTCCGTGGGTCGGGTGCTGCAGAGCGACACCAATAGCTCCCTTGAGGTGATTGAAAATAACTTGGATGAGGTTTAGGTAACTTTAGAGCTAGCTTTTTAGCTGCTGTAGAGGTTGCCTGAATATAGTGTTTTATTTGGTTGAACTCGAGGGTGCTGAAGGTGTTTTTCCATCCTAAATGGGTTCTAGGATTTGAACTCTGTGCTGTGGGGTGATGTAGCTCTGCAGGCTCCCATCATGGGTCCCCAGCGCTGTCCCGTTCATCCCGGGCAGCCCAGCTGGGGCAATTCCTGTACTGATGCTGTGTGGCATCTCTGAAACATTTACATGTAAAGAAAAGTTAGGTTTGGGATGGCCTATACCATTAAATGCTCTAAATATTAATCGAGATGAGCAGCAGCAGTGGTTGCAATTCTGGAAGAGCCTCGATGATTAACATGCTCTTTTATCTGCATGGAGACAGAATTGGGGTTTTTCTTCTGGTCCTTCATGCCCCAGCTCAATGTTCTGGTGTGGGACAAGGGCCAGGCTCAGCTTAAAGGCTTTTTCACTTCAGAAAGAATAGAAGGAAGGAAGAAAGAAGCAGAAAATATATTAAAATGAGAGATTTTATATTAGTTATGCGATCCCCTGGGAGCAACCATAAAATTATGTGGCTTTTTCGTAGCCATTTACTATTCAATATAAAAAGGCTAGTTGCCATAGCAACCACTGCATCATATGACATTCGATACCTTGGAGAAACAGGGAGCACTCTTAAATCAACTCCCCAAATTTCATATGAAAGTAAATGCATTTTACTGGTGATTTCAAGGGGAGTTCGCTTTGCGACGAGCAACACGGTGCCATTACTCTTCTAAGCTTCTGGCCTCTGGGCCTGATCCTGCAAACTGGCAAACGTCTTCAAGGCCTGAAGCCGACGTTACTCAGCAGTGTGCGAGATTAGATGCTGAAGGCGTGTGTTTTCCTAAGTAAAATTAAATGGAAGGAGCAAATGACACCATTTTTTTTTTTTGGACATTTGTTGCTGACTGGGGAATGCCAAAAAAATAAAGAAGTTGAACTATATAAGGGTTTAAGTTCCAGCTGCCAACTATGTGATCAGCACAAAGTGGGGCACCGGGGGGGGGTGGGTAAATAAAGGAAAAGATGTTTGTGTTAGCTCGTGTTTGACTTTGGAGCTCGTCTCTCTCGCAATCTGGTCCGCACGTGCGATGTGGAGAAGTGACATCACCCCAGAGATCTGCTCCAGCTCCTCTCTGGCCAGCAATGAGGGGGTGACACTCGCGGGGGACACCCCCCCCTGCTTCCCGGTGACAACAGCGTTGGGTCACCAGAGCTGTGACAAGTGTCTCAAGTGCTTGAGGAGCTGCTTGGGTCCCCGCAGCCGCACGGGTGGTTTATTGCAGTGTTCTGGTGCCATCCGCGCTGATGCTCTTGGCAAAGGTTGCCGGTACCCAGACGGGTATATTTTTAGCAGCCATTTTCTTTCTTGAAGACGTGTATTTTCCAGAAAGAGAGAGTGGTGGTAGGAGGTGGCATCCTCATGGGGGCCTGTGTTGGGATGTTGAGCCAATATCCACTTCATAAATTTGGGGTTGTCCATCTCATTTGAGGATTCTGGTGGTGGTTTGGTTTTGGCGTTGGTTTTGGTGTTGGTTGTTTGGCTGAGTTTTTTTGTTTGTTTGGGTTTTTTTAATACAAAAATATATATATATTTACTAAGCACCTACATATACCCCCATCTCATGTAAGCTGAGCTGTTTCTTTCATAGACACAGACTTGATCCTGAGATGCAGAGAGGCTTTCAGTCACTAAACCAATGTCTTCCAGTGCTGCTTAAGAAACTCTTTTCCAGTCTCCCTCACTAATTTTGTGTCCTTGTCCTTTATCACCTTAACATTTCCCTCTACCCAATACATCTGAAACTGTTGTCAGCAGCAAGACGAGGCGAACACCGTTTCTTTTTTAGTAGTTTGCCTATTTCAAACTACCTACATTTTGTACTGGAAACAATTTAAAGCTGTTTGTGACAGTGTCTGACTCTGACTTAACCTCCTTGTGCCCATACAATGAAAAACACAAGTGCAGGTAAACCTAGAATTATTGTTTCAGCATCATCTTTGAGGCTGAGAGCCCCGACATCACCTTCTGCCCAGCACCGACCAGCAGCAGCCGTGCTCTGCCCCATCGGTTAAAATACTTCTCATTTTTGACACAATTCTCTAAGTTGATCTTTCCACTGATGTTCGTCATCAGGGTGGAATTTACATTTGTTTTGTGTATTTCTAGCCAGTGACCAATTTTCCACAGCAGCCTTGAAAACTATTTAGCCTGAATTGTTGGCATTTCAGTGTGCACAGGCAAACTGGTTTGCAGGTGAGAGCTCGGAGGCTTTTTGGAATGATTTGCAGAATATTTGAATGCACAAGGCTTACAGCAAACGTGAGTAAGAAGGATGCGTGTGCATGGTATGAGAATGGTGTGTTTTGATGGGGCTTTGCTTTGCTGGAAGCTGTTCCACATCCATGGACACGGACTCAGTGACATTAACCTGAGCACTCTGCGGTTCTCATGTCTATTAATCATGTTTTATGCTCAGTGTTTGGCTTTGATCTGGCATATCTCAACTGGGTCTCCTTTCCTCGTCCCTGCTCTCGAATAAATTTAGCACTTTCCAACAGGGACAAATAGTCACTTTGGTGCAAGGGACAGAAATGCTCAATGTTGTAAACGCACTGGGCTAAATTAAGCCATTTAGAGTTCTCTCCCCCAATGTCCCGCAAATATGGAGCAGTTCACCATGAACCTCCAGGCAGGTTTGCAGCCACAACCGTAACCTTGAGCATCTGTCCAAAATCCTTTAGTGAACATTTCTATCAGGCTCCACAAAGTAATGTCGTGTTCATTTTGGAAATTGTTTGGACTCCTGGGGTATAAAGAGGTTAAAAAAAGAATAATAGAGAAATATTTTTAAAGGGATCATTATAGTCCAGTGGATACTACTTTGGAGGGAGAATGCTGACTATTCATCCAGAGTGTATCCAAACTTGGGATCCTGATTTTCCTCTTGGAAATCTCAGTTTAAGATTGTTTTCTTTGTCCTGCTATTGATTTGGTCAGACTTTGGGTACAAGTCACCCCCCCTTGCTAGACCTGGAGAGTTTGGGACAGGCGGTGAGGAAAGCTCAGCACTCTTCAGCTTCTGCTCCAGACAATCGTTATTTATCAGCTTGGCTCAACTCTTAATTATTGAAAATTAAAATGCCCCTTCTTATGAAAGTCTTGGCCTTCTGGTGTTACTCAGCTTGGCTTTGTTTTACGAGTGGCTGATACATGAAAGCAGAGAAAAAGCTCCAAACCCAAACCTGAGCTGACCCTCCCAGGTCTACACCCCGCACATCAGCAGCCACAAAGTGGTTAAGAGACTTGATGCAAAGCTGATAAAATGCCAAAAATTCCTCATTCTCTCTCTTGGGGAGCAGGGAGGGTTGTCTGGAAAATGTCAACAATAAAAATTGCATTTAAGTGGTATATAACGCAGCCAGCTACTGTGGGCAGAGTTACGTGCAGCCAGATGAAGGGGTTTAAAGAGCACAAGTTCCTCGCTGCCTCCCGTCCCAGCTGGAACACAGAGTTCTCCCCCACGTGGGCGGGCATGAAATAGAAAGGGTTCCTGAGCACAAAAGCCGATCACGGAGCAAACGCCTTCTGTTTCTTAGTAATTCTCATTTTAAATTGGCTAGATCCACAATTAGTGTGAACTGATGCTGCTCTGCTGCGTTGTGTCCATCCATCTGTCCGTCCACCCATCCATTTATCTCCCATCAGCTGAAGGCACCACCCGTTGCAGTCCTCCCCACTTGTCCCTGTCAGGGACGGCTGTGTCGTTGCCACTGCTTCGGGGACCACAGGACGGGGAGGGGTGTCAGCTTGGCTGGAGAGCGAAGAAGAACTTGAAAAGGGCCATGCCAAGAAAACCAGAAGAAAGCAGTATTTCTTCTTTGCCCAGTAAAAGGAATAATGGCTCTTCTTAAAAACCATTCAATTTCTTAAAACAGATTCCATTTCTTGAAACCATTCTCTTCTGTAGCATCTGGGCACATCCCTTCTTTGTGGCAGAACAATGCTGGGGGGCCGGGGCTCGGGCAGCCCCACTCACCCCTGATGCCCCATCAGACCATCCCTGCGCTGGGCTCAGCTTTATTTATATTCCTCCCCCTCCCTGTGATTTCTCTGATTTCTTTTTTTTCACTCTGCTAAACTGTGTATTTTTCAGCTCAGTAAAGTATTTATTAGAAATCTTTATAGACCAGTCTGCTGGTGAATTATAGATATTGTACAGCCTCAGCGTGAGCTGGGAAAAAAATTTACGACTCTTTTTTCCACTCAGACCGACTCTGTCCAATAGCAATAAGAAAATGAGGATTTACTAGGAAAGCTTTAAGTTTGGTTCTGCTTACCAGAGCAGCAGATACCCTTTTAGTCTTTGTTCATGTGCATTTATACAATGTCATTTTCCCCTCTAATTTGAAAGCAAAGCTAAAGCTGAGCAGTAGTGGGCTTTTGTGTCCTGCTAGTAAAGTCTGGCCAATAGCTATGGCTTGTCTTTTACTTTTCTTAATTGGATTTCTCAGTTTAGCACCAATTGTTTTTCAGATCATTCTTAATTCAATGCATAAATACCAACCGCGGCTGCATATCGTGAAGGCGGATGAGAACAACGCTTTCGGGTCGAAGAACACAGCCTTCTGCACCCACGTTTTCCCAGAGACGTCCTTTATATCGGTGACCTCCTACCAGAATCACAAGGTAGGCTGCTTTTCTGCCTCAAGGTGCTTTATCTCGGTTTGCAGACTTTCGCTGCCCTCTGCTACCGGCAGCTGCAAAATGATCTTCCAGATTGCAGCGGCGCGGTGATTCCTCTGCTGTGCAGGATCTGTTTGCTGGAAGGGAGGGGAAAAGCCTATTATGCTGCTATTGTGCAGCAGAAAAAATCTGCTTTAAAAAACCAGTTTCCATCCCAGCCTGGCAAACATTAAGCAAGAGTGAGGACCCAGAGGATGCAGCTGAGGAGCAGCAGAACCATGGTTGGGCAACAATATCTTGGCAAACCCTGCGAGCCCAGACACTGATGACTCGGTGTGCTCGTAAGCGCTAAGATGTCGTTCAAAACAGCAAGCAGATCTAATAACGACTGGTAAAGCTTGCTCATAAATCTACAGTGAAAAGTAATTATAGTATGTGTACTTAGTGAGACAGAGGAGGAATGTAACCGTAAAACCCTAGCTAAGCACAGCTCTGCGGTCAGCACATGGAGGCAGGAGGGGGTTTGGGGTTGTTTTGGGGGGATATAAGAGATGAAAGGCTTCGATCTGTACTTCGGGTGTAAATTGTAGGGTTTTGGCTTCTCTGGTTCTTTTATGGTAGTGGTGGCAGTGGGTAGTGATCCCGTCTGAGGGTTTTACCAACCCAGGTTACCAGCAGGACAGATGACACTGTGACAGTCAATCGCCACCTCCCTGTGACAGCGGGTGAAGAGTCCCCAGGGCAGGGAGAGGAGAGGACACTGGGCAGGGGGTGACAAAGCTCTGTTTCCAATCCTGCTACTGATTTACCTGCCTTTACACAAGCCCCTTCTCCCCTGCAGATTAACTAATGGTCAAATTCAACTGCAGGGTTGTATGAGGATTAATTGGAGTTTTTAAAGTACTTTGGGATTCATAAATAAGGATGCAGAGTGAAGTAGCACCTGAATGTGACATCTGCTATGTGTTACTGTATCAGGTCCTTTTCTACACATTCACAGGAAAATTACTACAAGAACAGCAACGTGTGTGAAATTCTTCCTCCCCAATAATCTGACCAGACCTTTTCCTCCCAAGCACGCTGCCCTTTGATGCTTGAAGCGTAGAGTCCTTGCAAGATTTTGCAATTAGTGAGCCAGTTAAAAGACTCAGAGCAGGAACATGGATGTGTGTGTTATGGTAAGACAGGGGAGGAAAAAAAAAGTCCCTATTTGGACACTGAAGTGAATCCTGTTTGAAAAGTTGTAGCTGTTGGTGTAAAATGACCAGTTGTCCAAACATGGTTAACCAAAAAGGCTCAAAAGAGCTTATTTAATACCTACTTAAAATGTCTCTCATGTCAATAGTGCCTTTCATCCTTAAGGTTCCCAAAGTGCTTCATAAACTTAATACTTCCACTGTCATTGCTGTACAAGCACTGCTGGGGGAGGCTGGTAGCTGGGTGGCAGCATGGAGCGGACCTGATGGATTTGGGGAAAATGCCCCTGTGCTGCCCAGCTCTTGCTCTGAATGCAGAATGCAAGGATTTATGAAATTGTTATGGAAACAAGGGAGAGCCACACTGTAAGGAACAGGGGTCTCTAACGTAGGAAATCTCTTAAATCAGACAAATATATTCTCACTAACGAGAGCCCAGAATAAGAACACAGGACCCAAACTTAAGGAAATTTGTGTTCCTGTCCTCATTCATAATTAGCGATTTTGTGAGCTTTAAAAGCTGCTTCTGCGACATCTGTCACCAAACTTCAGAGCTCGGTTTCTCTCAGTGCTGAAAGCAGAGACACCGTCTCTGCCACCGCATCTTGAGATGCTGAAGCTCCCGCGGACTCTGCATTTCAGAGGCATCACGTAGGATGCGGCCCCTAGACATCTCCAGCCTCAGACCCGCTGCGGCACGTCCAGCGCTGAGCCCTTTTCAAACGCTTTATGCTTGCTTTTTGTTCTTTTGAAGATAACCCAGCTGAAAATCGAAAACAACCCCTTCGCCAAGGGATTCAGGGGCAGCGACGACAGCGACCTGCGCGTGGCACGGCTGCAAAGGTACGGCTGGGGGGCAGCCAGGGGGTCGGGAGCTGCTGGGGGTGCACACGTGTGTTCACACCTGTTTGTGTGTGCACTGAACCCAGGCAGCGTGTACGGGCCGGCAGTGTCCGACACACCGCCAGCCAGCGCATCCTTCAGACCTTGTGCCCAAATACAGCCCTACCGCTGGGTTTAGCCTCATTCTGCTCCTGCTGCCCTGCAGCTCTTTGGGGAAGTTGTTAAAAGGTGTCTGTGCCATGGGGACATCCCATTTGCTTGTGCTTGAGGGCACTAGGGCTTTTAATGCCATTTATACCCCTGAAAAGCTCTTTCTGTAATTCAGTGGCACACTGTGTGATAATTAATGTATCTTAACACCTGCCCACACCCAGCAGAGTGTGATGACCCTGAGTTCATTGTATTTGGCAAAGGGTGTTGTAGTCACTGGATGGAGATGATCCAAGGAAGCCAAACTAATATTTCATCTTTTTGTTAATACTGATTGCTAACTGGTAAGATTTTTTCTTGCCCCTTTTAGCAAAGAATATCCAGTGATTTCCAAAAGCATCATGAGGCAGAGGTTGGTGTCCAGTCATGGCCAGCTTTCAACAAAGCCAGATGTTAACCCACTTCACGGGAATCACCAGACCCTTCAACATTATCAGTATGAGAACGGTGCTCACATGCAATTCGCAGCTTCGGATGCTCAAGATCTGCCACTCAACACCTTCACAGCACAGAGGGATTCAGGGCTCTTCTATCATTGCCTAAAGAGAAGAGGTAACTCATGTTTACAGCTAGAAAGATATTCCAGCATGAGCAAACTTACTGCTAATTCCATTTCATTTTGGATCAGCCTCTTAGGCCTCGATCTTCAAAGATACGGATGTGATTGAAGTGTTTTGGGGGGGTCAGGACCCAAGAGCTGGGTTTTGGGGCAGTTATTAGTGGTTTTGTCACACATAAAGCATATTTAGAGCCTGAGTCAAAGCTGAAAAAAAATAATCAGAATGCAAAACTCAAATGACATGAAGCTACACTGGAAAATTATCCATTGTTAGAATCAGCTGAATTAATAGGTGTTTTGAGGAGGCCTTATCTGTCCTGAGATGTTCAGACGGTGTCATTAACATTAATAAATGTGAGGACAAAGCCTTGAGTGATTCTCTTGATGTCTGCAGGTTAGCGGGATTGTGGTTGCTGGGTGTAAGTATACCTTGCTTCCCACCCACTAGTTCTCAAGTTTAAATGAACTGTAACTACTTTCTCTTCATTTGAATCCATAATCAAATGAGATCATGGCATGTTTTAACTTAAATGGAAAAATTTTGCACAGAAAAAAAGCCTTGTATTTGCATCTCGTTGGCCGCTAATTCATTTAAGCTGTGAAGGATCCTCTGATCATGGGCAAATGAGGAATCTAACAGCACCAGTAATGAGGACTGCAAGACAAATATGTAACTTCAGCAGATGTTTCATCTGCAGATGAATTCACTAATTCACCCAGAGAATATTCCTAATGACTAACAGAATGCTGCTGGCAAACATGGCCATAGTCACTGTAATTTGTAGGAGGGGGGCTCCAGCTTCTCAGCGTAAGGCTGAGGGAAGGGCTGATGACTGGGAAAGGGCTCCTTTATCTGGAAATATTTCTACAGCTTTTGACACGAATATCTGGGAAATGTATAGTCATTTTTTGTAATGACAGGAAGGCAGGCTGCGATAAGACCCTTTAAGAGACTTCTTGAATTTGTCAGGAATAACACTGCGAGAGTGTCGGGGACCTCTGTTATCTGGATGGATGCGAAGTAATCTCTGATGTGAGAGCAGTAGCCCAAGTCACTCACTTAACCTGATAAATGTCACCAGAATGCTTTGAGGCCGAGGGGATTAGCCTGACATTTGCAACACGATGTCTTTTTGATGTTGTACATTGTCTTTCCAAACTGAAATGGTTTAACTGGATTAATCTGAAAAAGAGCACTGGTTGGTTAGTGAAATAATCACAGATTGCATGCTCGGCTTCTAAGGGGACTTCACAAAGTCACCGCAGGCTCTTAGCAGGTTGCTGTTAAATGCCGTCGCTCCGGGACCTGCTCTAAAACACACTTTGTATCTTTGTTTGCAGAAAGCGCTCGGCACCTGGACCTGCCCTGCAAACGCTCCTACCTGGAAGCCTCCTCTTCTGTAGGAGACGATCACTATTTCCGTTCCCCGCCGCCATACGACCAGCAGATGCTGAGCCCTTCGTACTGCAGCGAGGTGGCCCCGCGGGAAGCCTGCATGTACTCTGGTTCTGGGCCCGACATCGCTGGCGTCTCGGCGGTCGACGACTTGCCGCCTCCGCCTCCCCCCTTGAGCTGCAATATGTGGACTTCTGTCGCACCTTACACCAGCTACAGCGTTCAGACAATGGAAACTGTCCCTTACCAGCCTTTCCCTGCTCATTTTACCGCCACCACCATGATGCCGCGGCTCCCGTCCATCGCGGGCCAGGGCTCGCAGCCGCCAGGTAACAGCCACTTCAGCGTCTACAACCAGCTGTCCCAGTCTCAGGTCCGGGAGCGCGTTCCGCCTTCGTCGTTCCCGAGGGAAAGGGTGCACCCGTCGGTGTGCGAGAGAAAACCCCCCTCTCCACACCTAAACGCTGCAAACGAATTCCTGTACTCACAAAGCTTCTCCTTGGCGAGGGAGTCGTCGCTGCCGTATCATTCAGGGATGGGGACTGTGGAGAACTGGACTGATGGGTGACGCTGACGGCTGAGCGATGCCACAGCCAACGTTACTGCTCCGGGACAGTGTTTGATCGGTGTTGATACCTGTGGGTAACTTGCACTTCGGTGAGACAAATGTGCATTTCCAGAGGGGTCTGTGTGGGTGAAGAGCTTGTATCTTCAGACACACAGAGAATTACATCTCCTGTCTTGGTGGGCTCGATTCATCAGCCTCTTGCTGACTCCCGAATAAATCAATTCTCACGTCTTCATTACTGATCCAGTAGGAACCGTTTTCATGACTAACAAGTGAAGTAGCTAGGCATTTTCTTTTGCTTGTAATACTAAACATCCATGAGCAAATTTTACCTATTTGGGAAAAAATTATAGTGCTTGGTTGGTGAAGTCACGGCATCCCAAAACTCAACCTGTTGGGTTGCGTAGCTCAAGGACTGCTGCAGCAGCACTTCTTTGGCTCCTTTTGTCTGTAGAAATTCCTTCTTCCTCTGGAAGTGACGGAGCCGTAGGAGCGCGGGGCCGGCGGGGACGCTTGGCGCGGGGTCAGGAGCTGCGGTGCCGCTCCGGTACCGCCCGGCACGGCGCAGGGTTCGTGCCGCGGCACTGAGAGGAGAAGGCACTGATGCACAGATGTCTCTTCTTCCCCCCACACCACCATCATTTGTGGCTGTGGGAACCTAAGAAGTGAAGCGTTACGCCCGAGGCCAAACAGCAAATCAATTGCAGCATTAGGAACAGACCCAGTGTCTTCAGATTCTCATCTGTTGATTGAATCCCACTAGCTTATTGCAATATTTGTTTAAGTTTAAGCTTCAAAGTTGCTAATACTTTCCAGAAATGATTGCTATACTTGCTGGTCCTTGATTTCTTTCATATTCAGCTGAAACGCGCCTTTTGTGCTATGTTTTTTTTCTTTTGCAGCTAACGCGGAAAGAATTGTTTTCAGCATAAAGGAGGCATAGAGAAAGATTTTCTTAATTGTGGGGTGGGAAGAGTTCCCATTACCTGTCAGGCTTTACAGTGTACAAATATTTGTAGAGCAGGTAAAAATCTGTAGCCAGTGCATACATCGCTAGCGTTGTTTACTGTGGAAGTACCTTGAACTGACTCCTCCAGTGCTGCCTTTGCCATCCAGAATGTCCCTGTGAGGGCAGGAGGGATCGCTCAGTGACAGCCACAGCACGAAACGGCCTCGTGGGAGAGCAAACTGCGCTCTTTCTGGAACCAAATTCCCCTGATCTTTGCCCGAAAGTGTCCCGAGCAGGGCTGTGTCCTCCTCCGATCTGCCGTGTGTCCATGCTGACCCAAGGGACGGCCACACAGAGGTGACGCTGGGAGTCTGGTTCCACTAAAAAGCGCAATATTTCAGCTTTAGTCACGCACAGCGGGGTGTTTGGTTTTTTTCCCCTTTGCTTCCCAAACTGGCAGAGGTAAAAAGCTGAAATACAGATGTGGAAGTCGGGAGGTGCTTCGGCGTTTTGGTGAATCCCTTCCAAGGAAGAGAGGCTGATGGAGGAGGGCGTGGAGGTCGCGTTTCAACCAGGACAGTCTCGTACACCCGCTCAGCAGACGATGTGTGTGACCGGTGTGGATTTTGTAATCGGATTTTTGGAAATCACTACCGTTTTTGCATGCTGAATAGCTATTTATATACATATATATTTTATATATATATATAAAAATATATATATATCACAAATGCAGGCCACGTGTCCAATTCAGCTTTGCTTTTTACGAATGAAATACTTAATAAAAATGAATGTTGCAAGGTTTTTTTTTGGAAAGACATCTATTTAAGATTTTTTTTTTTATTACACACCTTTGATGTAAAAACTAAGAACTGGTTAGATAAAAAACATATATACTACAGATGAATCTTTATTAGAAACCACATTAGCTACAGGTGGTATGGAATTTAAAAATGTTTGTTACATAGCATGGACATTTTATTTTACATATCAGAACATAAAGTCATTTTACTACTATAAGCTGTCTCTGGGTGCATTTCAATAATTAGTATAAAAGTGTTCCGTGGTGAACTACTGCTTGCCTCATCTCTCTTGTGTCTCCTCCTATACCAATATCTCACATTTCCCAAGACGCGCACTTGACTCCTTTCTCTTTTCCACCATCTCATAGCTACACCATCAAACTTTACCTGCCCTCAGACCAAGGGGTTATGGTTTGCTTGCGATATCTCATTTTCCTTTGTGTTTTAAAAGAACACATAAGTTGATCTGAATACACTGAGCACTACCAGACTGAGCTAAAAGCAGTCGCTGGCATGATAGCAAAATCAACAAAATGATGCTTCTGTACTTGTGTGCAGATCAATTGAGGGGCTGAGGTGGGGAAGGGGTCCGAGGGTGCCACCGACCATTGTTTGAAATGCTCAGTCGGTTTCTCATAGTGACACTGAATCAACACCGAACGAGACAAATGCTGCCACTATAACCTACAAAATAACGGGCTCAGCAGTCCAGGGTCTAAATCACAAGCTGGGCTGGATCTTTGGCCTGTTTTATAAATATGATGAACAGAAAAATGATGCCACTTTTAATGACTACTCATTGTTTCTATCTTTAACCATTTTTCATGTACCTTCTGCTCATCAATGTAATAATTATTAATATAACACAGTTTAAGAACAGTAACTCCTATAAGAATTAATTGTTCTAGCATCTTTCGGTTAATGCAGGGGATGTAGAGGAGGCTCGAACATGTAATTAATCTGAGTTTGGACTTGCAGGCGCTGCCTTTGTCCGGGCACAGCTGAGGCTCAGGCTCAAACCAGCCACTGGAGCTGAGCAAGTGCCCCGTGAATCCTGTGGCAAATCAAAAGCTTTTAGCTATAAAAATAGCACATGATATTTGCTAGTACAGGGCCCGATAGTAAAAAGGCTGAGTTAGCACATAAAAGTGCAAAATTTATGCTAATCTGGTCATCTGGGCTCCTTTTATAGGCAATGGAGAGAGATCAGACATTCAGATTAAAAGGGGATGAATCATTCTCCAGTGAGCATCTTTTTCCACTCAGAGAGGAATCAAGCGCAGCCACTTAGACGAGATTTCCCGTTCCTAAATGGCTCAGGTTCAGTTAGTGGGATCCCTCTTCAATGTGACCTTGAGAAAAGCATTCAATTATTCATTAATTAAATAGCAGCGAGCTTAGAAATCACATTCAACCTGAGCCCAGATCCATAGTGAGCATATATAAATAAATAAATATACACACACACACACACATATGTGTGTGTGTATATATATA
Organism: Columba livia; assembly: GCF_036013475.1. NCBI lineage: Eukaryota > Metazoa > Chordata > Aves > Columbiformes > Columbidae > Columba > Columba livia. The sequence goes on from NC_088621.1 coordinate 2,422,815, forward strand.
TATATAGATAGATAGATACATATATATGTGTATATATACACACACACATATATAATTTTTTTTATGTATATATATATATATATATATATACATATATTTTTAATAGAATGGAAAAATGCTGTTTTGGTTTTTTTGGTGTAACTTTTTGGTGTGGTTTCTTTTGTGTGTTTTTATTTGGGTTTTTCTTTTGGTGCGTGTGGGTGGTTTTTTAACGGTTTCTCTTTTGGTTTGTTGGGGTTTTTTGTTTCTTTTGGGGTTTTTGGTTGGTTGGTTGGTTTTGTTTGTTTGAGGTTTTTTGTTGGTTGGTCTTGTGGTTTTTTTTCTTTTTAAAATTATTATTATTATTATTATTATTATTATTATTATTATTATTATTATTATTATTATTATTATTATTATCCTGTGACTGCCCCCATGCGCCCGGCCTGCCCAGCTGTGCCCGTTCAGAACCAGCACAGCAACATCCACACATCCTTGAGGATTTGGGACTGGCCCATTTTGGAGGCAGAACATTAACGGTCTCTCTGTTTTTCAAATCAGAAACACCAAACATCATTAAAATAAAACAATCCCAACAACCTGCACAGCATTATCAAGTACACACACTGCGTCAGGGCTTGATTTGCGACAGTTGAAACAGATTTATTTCTCAAGAATGTGGAGAACTTCATGTGTGTGGAGGTTGTTTCAGGCCCAGCTCTGGTTAGACGGCTCGTTGCATCGGAACAGAGACCGGCAATCCGAGTGCAGAAAAACTAGAGCCTTTTCAGATCAGATTAAGGCAAAAATTAGCAAGCGTGGAAAAACCTGGATGCGCACACGGTCTGTTTTCCATTGGTGTTTTCTAATCTGTACCTAAAACACTAGGGGATTCTTTTTCTTAAATCCTGTTTTTCTTTAAGGTAAATGTCCAAATTTAATATTGGCACGAGCAAGCTCAGACCCACAGAGTCCAACAGCACTTATGGCAGCGCCGAGTTTGGACTTCACGCTAGATAGAGCAAATATTTGTATCAGTTTGCTGAATATGTGAGTAACAGGAATATTTGCCAAAATTTAAACAAGCTAAACTTAAACCATGCCAAAAACCCCACCATTCAATTTGGCATCATTGGCAGCTCACAAGCTCCAAGAGGTCTAAGTCTGGAAGAGCCGGGGTGTTTTTTGGCAAACACTGAGTTTTTTTCTCTCTACATTTTGGAAAATTTTTGTCTCTCTATATTAATTTATGATGTCATTAAATAATTCTTTTTGCAGTTTGTATAGAAAGAATGTTTCTTTTGAAGATGAGAACTCCCCTGAGGATGGTTATAGTGGAAAATTCCAGCAGGAGAAAATAATAAAGACCCAAAACCACAACAACTCCTTGGCCACTCATATTCCTGCAGTGGCGTTTGAACAGCAAAAAGATTTACAGTATTTTAATTTAAATATCTGCTCCAAGGAGTTGCCATGGCCTTGACAAGAGGCTGCTTAAATTCTATGTGATTTGAGGGTTTTATTGCTGCGATAGTTGACTGGAACAGAAGTCACGCGTCTGTGACTTGCTGATGGAGAGAATAAGGGGTTGAACTAATTTCCTTTCCACAAAATGTAGGATCAGTATTAAAAAATGAAAGAGAAGAAAATATTGGGAGTGGTACAACGAAAGCAAAAAAACTTTGTCCGACATGAACTGTGTTTTAATGTGAAAAGTGGCAAGAGAGAAACTGGCTCTTGGGCTCTGCCTATAAACCAGTCACTGTGGGCATTGGCCCACATATATATATATAGACACACATATAAATTAGTGCAGAGTCCTGAGAATGCTAGTTCAATTAAAATCAAGATAATTTTATCTTAATTATAAACCTGTTTAAAAAAAAAGAGAGAAGACCAAAATCCACTAGAATGAAAACAGCTTACTTTTCAGCAAATACTAATTATTTTGTCTTTTGGCCGCACACTGTTACAGTTTTGATGAATATTTTCGTGGGGGTTGTATTTACAGACTGGAGGAGGGAATTGTGTAGAGTGTTGGCACCGTCTACTTGGACACCCATGATCTCAACAGTTCGGAAAGACAAAATTTGACGAATGTTCTAGTTGGGAGGTTTACACTTATAGCAGGAAACTGGGCCAAATTAGTGTACTGAGCCTCAGATGCAGGAGCGACAATATTTACTAGAGAACAACGTGCAGAGAACATTATGTGCAAAACTACTATTTCTCCGTAGCAGCCTCTATCTTACGTAAGGCAGAAAACAATGTGTGCTGGAGTTCAGCATTCAGCAGAGATGAAAAAGAGTATTTTCATATTTTCATGCCAAAATCATAAGGCTTGGTCCTCTTTCTGTCGAAGTCAATAGGAAAGCTTTTATAGGCTCCGGTTTAACAAGAGCAGCCTTCTAATCTTTTCTGCAAGCCCAGCTTGGCTGTGCAGTGTGTGGTTTAGGTAGGAGCCACGACGTCTTTTCAATGGGTGACACAGCCACACATTGCTAGTCATGGTTTGCTTGTGCCCTGTGTACCTCAGCAACTGAGAGAAGAATAAAATGTTGAAGTTAATACATTATGTTGTGCTTAATATCAGTTGTGAATCTAATATGCCTATGGATAGCTCAAAATATCAGAAGAATAAGGCTCAAACCATTTATTATCCTGGCTAAATCCAAGCACCCATTTTAGCCTGAAATTTTCAAGCGGATTGCCCTGGACATGAGGAATCAATCATGCGGGATCCTGGAAAGGTGATGATCTCGCTCAGTGCATCAGAAGTAATGGGAAACAGTCAGCGTGTGGTGGATCCCTAGACTGAAAGTCAAGGTGACAGCTACTGAGCAACTATGTACAGGACAAAAATGGAAGCAGGGATAGGTAATCAATTCAATTTAAAGTAAAAAAAAGTACCCACAATGTCTTACCTATTTAGACATCTTTAGGTCTAAGCGTTTGGTCTAAGCCTTACCTATGAGAACACCAAAGGTGACCAAGAAGAGAAGCACACCGAAGATTTTAGCCACATAAAAAGCCTGTTTTAAATGGATCTACATTCTTCCTCCCCACCCTTTTGAAGACACAACCAGTTCAAAGCTCAGCTGGTCTTCCCCCCCTCACTCCCACCATTTATCACCGTGAAGGCAAGTAGACAGGTTAGAAGCAGGACAAACTTCCACTGGGATTTCTGCCGAGTATCACGGAGAAGGACCCCATTTACACTTAGAGTTAGAACCGAGCACATGCCTGTTACAGAAGTGTTTATATGTGTATGCTGAGGTAGCACCTAGGGCGGAGTCAACAGCTCTTGTGTTATGGAGAGAGGTTTGGGTTGTTCTCCAAGTTGACTTCTTTTAACTAATTCTGTTCTCATAATATGTAAAGATCTATGCATACCACAGCTCTGCTTTCCATAGATTGAAAATAGGTATCTGAAAAGGTGCAAAAAAAGGAGAAAAGTAACTTTTATCCTATATAAGACAGACTAAACATGCCCTTCCTCTGGGGATCTCTTATTACTCCTTTGGTTAAGTTTCGATTTTACAGGTGTATGCATCAGTCCTGATCATTGCATTGATGCTAATAAAAAAATTACTATTGATTTCAAAATGACAGGGTGTTTTCCTACCACACATATCCTTTCCTGACAGGCTAACATAGTAACAATTCCTCACTTGGCTCCAACACCAAGCTCGGGTGTTTCCTTGGAAATATTTAGTTCCTTTCTGTTGTTTCTTACTGCGGCTCTAGATCCTTCGTGTGGCAATGGTTCCTCGCATTGGTTTTCCACAGCCCGGCTGCTTTTGGGTCCTTCCCAGTTTTCCTTTCCATAGATACTGCTGTGTACCATTTCGATGAATCATGCTTTCTTCTAATAAAATATTATCTGAGTGCGATGCCAAAGGCCAGATTTCTATAAAACAGATTCAGAATGAGCAATAAGTACAGCAAAAATGATTTTTTTTTTCTTGTTCTGTGATTTTTGCCCCCCCCTCATTTTTGGGGGTCAGAGACTCCTTAGAAGACCAGTAGCAGCAACTCAGCAACTCAGCAGGAACTCAGCAACTCATTGCATCTGCAATATTATACATATTTAGTCTCATTTAAGAGCTGCCTTTTCTGGTGGAGTCCATTAGCAAAGGCGTTGCTGGGCAGGGCCCACAAGAGCTAGTTCAGTTCTTGGGTCAAGAAAATATCTGTCCTCTTATTACTCTGACCTTTCCCACCCTGGTCCCTAAAGCAAAGTGACAGGGAGCATGGCAGCGGCTGCCAAGGCTCAGCGCCGAGGGGAAGGAGCAGGAGGCCCCGGGGGAAAACTCCTTTTCCTCAGGTTCCAGGCCCAAGGGAAACGGGTCTCGTTATTCTTTCCATCTCCTGTCTTAGCAAGAAGGTGACCCAGCACCCAGCAAAATGTGCGACCAAATTCTCGGGACAACGGCGATGCACAACAAAGCTGAGCTGGGTGTCACGGCAGCACCCACGGAGAGCTCGGGATTGGGGACGTCGCCACTGGTTGTGAGCAGCCGTCACCTGAGTCCCTGCAGCAGAATGGTGACGGTCAGTAGACAGTGGAGGCTTTAGAATCATCGAATCATTTTGGTTGGAAGAGACCCTTAAGATCCATAGCCCAACCATAACCTAAATCTAGCACTAAACCACGTCCCTAAGAGTCTTATCTATATGGCTCTTAAACACCTCCAGGGATGGTGAATTTGGCTTACAAAAGTCATTATAACTTATCAACAGTGACACAAGGAAGAGCTGCACACGGCCAACCACGCCAGCAAGGCAAACAAAATTCCTGTGTTGCTCAGCTGATTTGGCTGGTTTTGGCTAAACTGCCCAAAAAGGCGAGGTCTTCAGACCTTCAGGGGCTCAACAATGTCTTTCATGTGTTGGTACAGCGCCTCACACAGAGGAACAAGAGGGAATTGCCAATATAAAGTGATAATAATGGCTGTCCACACATTTCATTTAATAGGGTACATTCTTTTTTGTAATATTACTGAAAATCGCTAAAATATAAATGAAATAAAAACTGTTCTTTTACTAATAACAGCCAGTCATACTGTCCTTCATAGCCACATATAAAAACATTCAATAAATATTTTAAAATGTCTTGCTCTATGGGAAAATACTACACTATAAATGAGACTTCTGGAGATGTTGCCTAAATTAGACTTGTTCAAATGCCTTTGTGATATTTAATCGTAATAATAAAAGCTGGAGTGCTTTTGCCTTTCCATCAGAAACTGGTCTTAGATGTTTTGCTAGTCCCACTCTATACTGGCAACACAGCGTCGTGGTGTATAATTTCATAGACACAAAGACACTTCACTACCATAGCTCTCATTATTAAACAATATATTTTAATTGTCACCACCTTTTCATATAGACATGTGCCAAATCTATCCTTATTGGCTTCAACTGAGCTACACAAGGGATGAATTTGGCTCAATATATATAAAAATAAAGCAAGTCAAGTAATAAAAAGAAATGTTTGGGTTTCTTTTTTTATAGCAGTCAATGCTTTTTGCCATAAGAACACACATGCCTGGCCAGTAAAATCCCATGATAAAGGACTAAAGTGTTTAAGACTTCATATGCAGAAGAGCCAATGGTGTTTAATCACAATAGCGAAAGATGCTATGTTATAAAAGCAGTTCTTACCTGGAGAGGGATCCGTGCTCTCCAATGAAGCTTAATTACCCAAGACATGCTGAGCTTTTCCCTCCTGGCAATAACCTCTAACACCAATAACTCTGCTATTTCTTTTGACATCTGAATAGCTGAATATTGTTAATTTTTGTTCCAATTTCCTTATTTGGATTATAGCCTTCCAGCGCTTTACTTCCGATGAAAGTTTTGAACATTATAAGAGCTTCATTCCTGAGACATTCCTCTTTCTTTCTCCACTTTTCCCCTCGGAATTTCGCACTCCCGCTCCCCCAGCTCTTTACGCCTTCCCAGCGTATTCGGCTCCAGATGGAGATTTATGCATTTCCCCCCTTGTGATTCTTTCCTGCTCCACTCAAAAGGTTTCAGCTTCGTCTCAGGCCCAGAAGATCCACGTTTCTGCAGCATGAATTTACTTAAGACACTGAAGAAAAAGCCTGGCCTAAGTCTCAAGCCTTCCCAAGTCGTGTTTTCCAGCTCTCACGCACACGAACACACAGATCCCTGCACAGGGCATGGAGCAGCCGCTCTGAAATGAGCAGCGGAGCTCATAGCAAGTCCTTCTTTTACCTGTGCAAAAAAAATTCCAACTCATATTATTGTGGGGAAACGGAGTCTTCATTATTTATTGTTATATTAGATTTATAGCTCAGATTTGTGCTGAACTTTTATTAATTCATAAGGAGAAGATTCAGTTGTTAGGTAGAAAAACGTGGGGTGTTTTTTTTGAGATGGGGAGGCAACTTCTCCTGTGGAAAATGATGTGCTACTGAGCCATGATTTAGAATCATCACCTGCATTATCCTCCTCATCCTCACGCCTGCATCCTCGGCTTTTGATGAAGCCAATTTCCTGAGTGCATGTGAGAGCCTGTGGCTGCAGCCCGAACAATCCTGCCTCAGTGCCTCCCTTGTGTTGTTGATCCTTTAATTTCCTCCAGCCGACTCCTGCAGGGGACTAGTTCGAAGTTTTATGCTACTCTTTTGGACTAATCATTTACGACCGACTTTAGGGGAAAAAAATTCAGTAAGAAAAGCCCACAGTTACATACTGCTACTCCGAGATAGAAGGGTCACTAATTGGGATGTACTCGTAGCCAAACGGCAACAAAGGTTGAACAGCGATTCATAGGAACCTAAAAACTCTGCCCAAAGCTTTGTAACCCGACCAGTTATTCAGAATCTTATTCTGCAATTATGGTTGCAATCCATAAAAATGCGGCTGCAGCATGAATTTTCACACCTTGGAAAACCAGGCCAGCAGAAAGTCATGTAAAGCTGATTAACAGATGGAATCACAATATCAGGACAAATATCTCCTGTTCTGATGGTTATGAAAGTTACACTCAGGACTCTGACCATGGGCCCAGTTCTATGTGTTAAAAAGACAAAATTGAAGAGTATCTGAAAGAAAGACACATGCTGGACTAGGAATTAAAATCTGGGCCTTAGGGGCTGTTGGCTAATGACAAAACAGGAAACGAGATGAAATACAGAAGGGACACACATTAATTTCTCCAGGATTTTTGATGTTAATGCTCAATAAAATGGAGATCAAAAGATTAACTTTGTTATATAAGAAAAACAGTTTTCGTTTAACGCTACTTTGTAATAAAATCTACTAACTTCCAACTTCCAAAGTTGAGAGTCTGATGTTCATCTCTTAGACAACAACCCTATTATTTTCTTTTATCATGTTAATTATGTTATCATAGACGCCTATTTTCGAAATACATTCTTTTTAAATAGCGTAGCTTTTCTGAGCTGTGCTAATGAAGAATATGATGACAGCAGTGACCCAGGCTTAAATATACAGACACAAAGGGTCAATTGTAATAATCATTTTTGCATTTCTATACATTATGGGTGATAAAATAATTATTGAAGGATTTTTTTATTACATGAAAGGATAAATTTATATCACACTTGGATATATTTTACACACTGGCTACCACTACAAACTATTGTTAAATCTTGAAATCAATACATTAGTTGAAGTGAAAGAAAAGTCACACTACATGTTCAACAACAACAATGGGTTCTGCTGCTGCTCCGGCTGCATCTGTTAGTGTGGATAAACATTGATAATTCAACCTTTTCACATGCTCGTGATAAAAAACTCTGAGATTCCATTAAAAATTATCCTGGCACACTAAATCACATGTATTCCCGAAAACTTGAGAAAGGAGGAGATAGAAAGCCTGAAGTGATCATTGTGATGAATGGTCGTGTATGGCAGAAACAGAAAAATCTCAAGCAGCAGCCGATTTATACGCTGCTAATTCCTTCCTTAGACGATCAGACTTAGACTGGTCTGATTTCAGCAGGAAAATCTCTGCATAGAGATCAACACTGGTCTCAAGCATAAGATCCTAATTATTTGAAAGGCATTTGTTTTCATAGCTTTTTTTTTATGTGTCCAAGTCGATGGCATTTTAATGCCTTATTAAATGGTTGTTTTACAGCAGCCCGTCTGTTCAGTCTCTGTGCCCATGTCTGTACTTTGGGCTGCAGGATTTTACCTTTCATGCTCGCCAAAAAAATATTTTCCGAATTCCCTATAAAAATTTTCGATATTTCCTAAGACAAATAGAGTATTTCTTTTTTTTACATACTCTAAAATGACATTGATATGGTAGATACAACATATATGCCTCGCCATTTATGGTGTGCTTGCAAAAAAGGTGAAGGTTTGTGTTCATTAAAGGGATATGCTCGCTAGCTTGGGCCCAGCTCTATATGATTTTTAAATTACATAAACAAATGCAAATGTTTTCCTTTCTGTTTTTCTTTAATTCAGTTTAAATCCCAGCAATACAAAATATGCAAACACTCCCTTACCATGTTTTTAGCCCAGACGTTGCCATGTGGGGTCAAGAAATAAAATGAACCAATTCAAAAGCAACTTGAAATAAAATTAAATTGATGAGAAGGTTTTATGTCAAATTACTTAGAAGTGTGTGTAAGGTAAACAAACACTCTAATAGGCAAAGGTAGCTTTAAAATGATACATTTGCCAGCATCCTGACAACAGTCCTAGTGAAATGTCTCTTTTAAACACATGGTGAAACTCGTGCTTCGTGAAGTCAAATGGCAGAACACCCACTGACTTCAGTGGGGCCAGAATTTGTGCCCAGGGAGCTTTTTCCCATCACTCACATGCAGCCACTTGCATTGAAGAACAGCTTTATCAGAGTTGGCATTACCTAATAAAGTCCCTTCCTTATGTATCTTATCAGTCCTGATGAATACATCGTATGGATCAGCAGAACTCCTTTAAGACAAATTGCCCGTTTTCAGTTCTCGAGGGTTGTGTAGCAGTAAGCAGTAATGAACAGATGATGGAAGCAGCCAGACCTACAAAAGAAATAGTATTTTAAAAGTACTGTACTTAGGGGAAAAAAGGTTTGCCTTTGTACATAAAGAGCTCTATTCATTAAAAGAAGTTTTTACAAATGTGGTTATTTCAAATAGTCAAAAAGTGTGAAATACACTTAAAATGAGTAAAATTTGTGGGTTTTCCTCTGGGTTAAATATGTGCCATACTAATAAAGCTCTCCTCACACCTCTTCCTAACTCAGAATCCTTGGCCTCATTCTGCAAGATGGTTTGAATTGAGGGAGCTCAGTGCTTTGCTGGAATGGACCATTAGCTGTTAAAGTCCCAGCTCTGCAAAGATTAATGGACTTTAAAGGGATCCAGAAGAAATCACCCAAATCCAACGTTCTGCACAGCACAGCCCAGTGTCCCGCACCCAGCCCAGTGTCCCTCACCCAGCCCAGTGTTCCGCACCCAGCCCAGTGTCCCGCACCCAGCCCAGTGTCCAGCACCCAGCCCAGTGTCCCGCATCCAGCCCAGTGTCCCGCACCCAGCCCAGTGTCCAGCACCCAGCCCAGGCAGCACAGGCGTGGCTGAGCTCTGTGTCCTAACGATTCTACCCTGAGCATCCCACTGGAGGACAGGGCACTCTAAGGAGTAGCTGCTACACTGAGCAACTGCTACATTGAGTAGCTGAGCAGACACAATGAAGGTGAAATAGGGATGGAAACCAAGTCACCCAAATCAGAAACATCAAGAAACCTCAGATCTTCCCGACAGCCCCCAATAGGTCATGTTTTAAAGCACAAGTTACTCTGAATTCTGTCTAAATGCTCAGAAGATCTGGAGTTGCTCCAGAATCAAAGAGCATCCCAAGCACAGACGTGGGGTCACTGATGCAGAGGCCCCAGTATCAGGCACAAAGAACAAGTAACTGAATCTCCTGTTCAACGGTAACGTGTTTGTTTCTGTGGGAGAGTTCCCACATTCAGAACCAGTTTTCTGATGCTCTCCTTACCTGTATTTAAGATGTACCTGGCACTTACACTTTGTACAAAACATATCGACAGCTTACACCCGAAAAACCCACCCCTGCTTCATGTTCCATGCAATGAACCCCAGCTGAAGTGGGTCAGTGTTACTGGAGAACCCATAGTCACCCCACAGCACCACTGATTTAGGTGGGAGTTCATTCAACAGGAGTATTACAGAGTGATGAAAATCTTTACACAACTGATTTTCCAGCGTTTGAGCCCTCCTACTGCTTGAAGCAAGCTTCAAATAGCTTTAAAATGAAATAAATGTGTTAAAATCAGATTATTTATAAGTAGACACTTCCCCAGCTTTTGGCATTTCAGTTTTCAGCTGCCTATGATGTCCAGAAGCTGAGATATCTGTGTTTAACACAAATGTGTTTAAACCCATGCACTTATTTGCCTTTGCTTCTGTAACTCCGGTATCAGGGTCCGCTGCTGCACATGCCAATTACACTAGAAATGCAACACGATGGCTCCAGGATGGGTCAGGTACAGGAAAAACAGACATTTAGGAAATGGCTTTTGATACAAAAACTCTAAAGCTCAATCTCTGTTTGCTATAGCAAAAAAACCCTCAAAATCCCATTGCACTTGGTTTAAAGTAGCAGGAAAATTATTGGTCTGTTACTTAGTTCGCATGCGTAGACTCAAGAAATCATAAAGATATTTTCCAGCTAGACAGATCACATATGTTTCAGCCACATGGTATTGTATCAATCCTTCAGTAAGGTACAGATTTTCTTTGCTTCATCTAACATTAGAGATGGAGAATGTAGTAGCAGCATACCTCCTTGAACACTAACAAATTAATAAAATTCAATATATTGCAGCATATTTATGTCAGGAGAAAATAATGAACGATAGAGCCATGTGTTTCTTCGAAACTATAATGCTTGTTTATGAAAAATGAAAAGTCTTTAATTATGCCCACAGCAGGAATCCCAGAACAGGAGCTGATGTCTTTGTCCACCGCTCCAACTCCCTGTCCTGAGGGAACTGGGGCTTTCAGAAGAGCCATTTTGCCCCCAGGGCTTTGGGGTCCTCCCAGGGCTCCCCAGGTGCCCTGCAGAGTCCCATCGAGCGTTTGTCCAAACCACAGATCCTTTTCCAAAGAAACAGCCATGAAAATGTTCGACAGATTTAACCACTGTCAGATGTTCTTTGAGCAGAGTATGAATTTCTCTCCCGAGAACATAAACTTTTTGTTGTAATAAGCCACCATCTTCTCAAGTGCTTTGATTTCCTCTGTCAAGGCTGCCCCCAGACCGTGAGCCGCATCTGTGTCCAGCCTGGGAGGTGTTTGAAATGTGGGGAGGCTAAAACACGAGCAGTTACAAGAGCGTTTTTCAAACACTGAAAATGTTAAATGACGCTATGCTAGCCACTGAAACGGGTCCCTTCGCACCAAACTCATGCAGTGGTTTTGCAATATTAACAAAGCCACGAATTAACTGCCTGAAATAGCAGGAGCAACCATCCCCAAACCCACCCCACCCCTTGCTGCTGTTGTCTGGAGAGCTGCTCAGGACTGTCCTGCCTCCATTTGCTTTGTGTCTGTGAAAACCATTCCCTGGCTGGCCCTGCACTCATAATTAATTACTTCTGCTTGCGACGATTCACTTGTCTGTGGATTTGATTTCAGGCTGATGACTTTCAGGGTATTACAGACCATTTGTAAAGACGTCAGTTCCTGTTCAAATGTTTTACTTCATACCAAGATATCATCTAGAGCTAATCCGAAACAGGCATGCTGTACCATACCTTCTCCCCATCCCCTAAAACGCAGCAGGTGCTGAGCCAAAAGACATCTTTTTAAATTGCAGTAGGTCTTGTCCTGCTCTGAAAGCTGCTCCCTCCCCCCTTTCCTGTTACTTGGCTCCACAGAATCTGCTTGGGCCACCATTTGACTTTAATCAGAACTGCAAGTGAGGTCCAAAACCTGTTGAAAGCTCACTTATCCCATCCCGGCTCATTTCCTTGATGCCCAGTAGCACTTCTTACTGCTTTGCTTTCGCAAAATAGCGAGGTGCGGTGTCATGGGTTGCTTCCCCTCAGAATCAGTCTGTGGTAGACCACAGTGTGCAGGCTGTATATTTATTGGATCCAGAGAACTGATTTTTCTAACTGGAAAAAAAACCTTTCAGGGAACGTAACCAGTACTGTGATGTTGTGATTGTGGGGTAGCCGTGGTGTCTTTATCCCTGCTGACACAAGTCCCAACAGCAGCGGTGACTCTCGCTTCAGCAGAGGCTTCAAGACTCATTGTAGCCTGGAAGTACTTAGTGGACCTTTATGGTTTGTATTGACCTTTGAGCTGCTGGATTTTCAAAGTTAAAGTTACTGTGCTAGAGCAAGTATACTTACCTACACATCCTATGCTGCGAGGAAATCACTTGAGAACATTCTGGAGTTTTGCATTTTAAATGAATTTAAATTTCTTAGTGCAAGAGAAAATTAACCTGAGCAGCTAAGGATTCAGCAATGTCTTGGCCCTTCAAATGTGATCCTTGTCACTCTGCCTTTACTTGGGTAAAAAGGTATTGCAACAAGCAGCAGCTGTACCAGTTCGTTGCTGCACCAGGAGAATCTGCTCCCTGCAGATCAGTTATCTACAAATACTCTGCTTCACCTGGGCCGCATAGTTAAAATATCCGGAGATTTAATTTGTAAGACAATGCTTCCAGCATGCATTACTCTGTTACTAGTCGTAATGAAATCCAAATCCTTCCACAGCTTATCCATCATTTTAGTTATATTTCTTGCTCAAAAGAGGATGAATGTTCAAAATCAATTTCCCCACCTTTTGGATGTGTCACTCTCTCTGCTTGAGAGCCATTCATTCATTTTCAGTCCACCTAGTCCAATAACTTCAGTTTGAGAAAAGATACTTTATTCCATTCATTTCACAGATCCTAATATACATTCAAAAAGCAAACCGACCAAACCTAGAGAAAAGCTATAACTTTATCCCCATTCCTCCGGAGCTCAGCACTTTCAGCTTCATGTCTTCACATTTTCGGAACTGATTGAAGAACTTTCCCCAGACATTTCTGAGGCTCTTTCCTGGCCAGTCTCAGAACAGTTTTTATGGCCAATTTTTTCATAAGTCTAATATTTAACTGTACTACTTCCTTTAATTTTTCCACAGCTGCCAACTTTCCTTGTTTTACAAACCAAGATTATCACTTTTCCTAATTGTATGGTAAGGCCGGGGATCGGATTAGGATTGCCCCTTTTCATCATTCATTTTATAAACAGTACTTGAGTTTCAGGTTTGGCTGCTGGGAGCCCCAGTTTCTGTCCATCTTTCCAGTCACTCAGCAGGGCTGTGAACTGCACAGACCAGATGTGCTCCCTCCTGAAACCCAAAGCTCAGAAGAAGAGGGTTTGATAGTTTTTGAGCCGATCTGAATTACCCCATCTGAGCATCTGTAAATTTCAAATGACAAGTATTTCCTCATTTCCCATTTATCAGAGATGACTGACTGAATCATTTTGTTATACTATGGACTCACCTAAGATTCTTTGATTTCATATCTAAATGGATATTTTTATTTATCTCTTCACCTGTGTTGGGAAGGTCCAGGCTGGGCAAAACTTCCCTACTTTCTTCTGGTAAGATCTCTGGGTGATAGCAGTTGAATTGCTGGACAAGACAGTGATGTTGCCAGTTCAGTCCTGGAGGTTCGTATCCAGCCTCCCCATCTGCCAGAGCATTTTGTAGATGTCCCCAGATATTTCTTATCACAGGTCTTTCCAAAAAGGGCTTCCAGACATTGCAGATTCTTGTTGAAATCACTTCTGGCCATCTTTGATCTCTGTAATTCCTGCAGAAAACAAGGTACTTGAGAAAAGAAAAATAAAAGAAGCAACAACTTTTCAGATACTGGTGCTTAAAAACACTGTCTAGATGTTCTGAATTAATATTGTGCTAGAAGAAGTCAGATGGCTGTATGCCAAGACTCAACTCAAGGTGTATTTTTATGGCAAAGCTATAAACCCACAAAATAAGTGGTTTATAATGGAAAGTCTGACACACTTTTAATATTAAGAGCAGAAATATACTGGTTGTGGTAAGTATTTGACAGCTGCGTTACTCACCTGTCAGCTGTTCTGCCCCAACTAGTCGGTTTGGATGGCAGGATTCCTCCTTTATCTTCTCCTCATTCAGCCACACGGTTTCGGGGCAGATGGGCCAGGCCATATTCTGCACTTCATTCCAGAGCCTTTCAAAAGCCTTTTCCTGGCTGATTATGGGGAAAAGCAACAACTGGGATTCCCTGCAGTCTTCTGGAGCTTGTTGCACCAACTTGGCTCCAGGCAGAAAGCAGCTTTCATCAGCCAAAAAATGAGAGTTTTCCAGGGACACTCATCCTTTTGAGTGGCACTTCCCACAGGTGACAAGGTGGTGTGGTCGGGAAAAACCGTGGGACTGAGGATGTGAGCCTTGCTTTCAATGTGAAACTCAATCAAAAACCACTCTTGGAATCTCTGCTATAGATCAGCCCATGCATGACTGGAGAAAGGAGCAACCTTGAGTAACATTCAGAATACTCTTTCAGTTTGCGTAGGCATAAAGATTATTGACATGCTGTGAATGTGATAATAATAAGAAAACATTAGCTATAATGATAAAGGACTAAAAAGATTCTCATAAGGCTGAAATGTCATACAAATAAATACTATACCTAACTCAATATGTTATAACTATAATTTGGAAAATGACAAGGGACAGTTTTATTCACACATGAATGGTCATCTACACTAGTCAACAACTCATTTACAACATATATAAGTATATGTCAAGGGAAAGTAGGAGGGAGAAGTGTGAAAAGGCAGCGCCCTTTTTCATTAGGAATATTCAAGATGACAGAGTTCAAACCAGTGGTGTGCACTGGCTCTATCTGATCTGCCTGTGTGGATCTATTAAACCCGAGGTTCCCAAGTATAATTATACATATATATTTTCCATCCCAGGCATCTTGATTTGCAGTCGTGTTCTTCAGGAAAACCAAGAAAGAAAGGAGTCAATCTTTGGTTGTCAGAATAGAAGCTGAGACATGCACACACACACTTATATACACATCTTGAACTGATTTCATACTTCACACACAAGTTGGAGAGAAAAGATTGTGACTCCAAGTGAACGAAATCTAAACAGCTGACAAATAAACACAGGATGATGGATTAAAGTTTCTAAGTAGCATGCGGGCCTTCTATACGATAAGATTAAGGTTTTTTACTCTTAATGCACAGATGAACTGCAACAGCAAATAACAATGCAGAAAGCTTTTTCTGTTAAATAAAATGGAGAGGAAATTAAAACCAAATTACACTCTGCTTAAAAATAATCTGTCTGGAGATGAAATAAAACTTTTGTGATTATGAACCAGGATTCATACCTTTCCTTCCAACATCTTCCATTAACACCCCTAGGAAATTTAACACAATTAAATTAATGTTCTAAAGGGCAAGCTGGATCGAGGGAAGTAGAGCCTGGGGCATACTAACTGGCTGCGGTCTTTAAGAGAGTCTAACAGCTTAAAGACATAAGCAAATTTTACTTGCATCTTGAGGATATTATTCATAAATTTACATTAGCTTAGTCTGGTAGATTCTAAGGGCATTTGTAGAATGCCTAGAAACTAAATCAAAGCTAAAAGAAGGCATTGCTTTGTTTCAAATCACAAGCAGGCTGCTTGTCTCAGATTTGAAAACCTCTGTGGTTCTCCACAGAACTTCCTCTGAAAACAAAATGCTGCCATAACCATTTAAGACGGGACTAAAACACTAGTGGCCAAAACAAAAACTTGAGTACAAGGAAAGAATCAGGTGGAAGCTGATAGGAGATAGTATATGAATGAATCTTAGCAAGGAAACCTCTGGATACATCAATAGTTACACAATTATAAGTTTTAAACGGCAGCTAATTCAGAAGAAAGTCAATGCTTATACAAGCTCGTGCTTTCCATGCTGGATAAATTAATAGAGGTAGTGAAACTGTCTACGGTCTATCTGACAGACAAGAAACATCTTGGTGGTTACATGGTCTAGAGTTTTATTTGGGAAATACAACTGATATGTGAGACTTCAATGTGTTGGCTTCAACTGGAAGGACTAGAAGAGTTGTAAGGTAATACAGACATCCAGAATTATGTGGCGCAAAGCATGTTGCTGCTTTACTTAGCCAACATATTCAAAGTCTGCATATCTTCAGAACTAGTCTGCATACCTTTCAAATTAATTATTTTAGTGGCTTTTCTCATGTATGTGTTTTGATAAAAGACAGATGAGGGTAGTTTTAATATCCTGGCAATGGAGGCTAAGTTCAGGTGAACATCAGAAACACAGGATCCTGCCTCCTGCCTTCATTCCACTTCTTTTCTGAACAAGTGGTACCTATTATACTTTGTGCTATTTATTTCAGTAGGATTTCCAGGTGTTCCAAGCATATACACACATAGAAATTTAAAAACTATCATTGATTTTTAAAATATCAAATCAGTTCTGATGCAGTCTGGTGAGCTGAAGGAAAGTATCAATGCGTCTGGGGAAAGAGTCTTTGGCACGAGAGTTTGTTTTTCTTTTTGCGGAGATCAGGCTTTTCTTCATGATTACTCTCATATGTTTCTTGTTGGTTACTTAGGTTAATTTTTTAATAGAAATTAATGTCTATGTTAGTTCAGTCTCTCTGTTTGGATGCTATCGGAATGAAGCCCCAGCGTGGGTACGTGTCCAGGTCTCCAGCTGAGCTTTGCAAATGGGGAAAGGGCAGAAGAGCGACGGCAGCTCTTGTTGCTCCCCAGCCCAGCTCTGCAAACCCACAACAGCCACGGTCCTTTCTTTTGGAGCACTTTTCCTACTTTTATTAGCTCCCAGCTGCTTTTCTGGGTAAGAAAATCAATGGAAAACAGATTTTAAAAAAATATTTGTTTTGGTGTAAAGCAAAGATAGCCCAAGAAAAGTACTTCAGGCAGAAATCTCATGAAAAATTCGAGTGGTAAAATTTTAAAAGCAAGTGAAGAATTAAGGGTTTGCTTGGTCTTACTTTCTTTGGAAGAAATAGCAACTCACCAGCCCTTTTTTTGCTGCAATGAAGCTCAGGATCCTTGAGGGTCTAAGTGTCTCCTTCTGACATGATTTAGGCCAAGAGATTTTTCTTAAGTAGTATTAACTATTAGAATATTAAAGAAAGATCTATAACTTTCACCATTGAGATGTAAAAGGTTTAACAGCTCAGACCCCTACACTCCAAGCAGCAGAAGAGCTGGAATATCTCCGCTATGGCGTGGGAGCAGGATGCGGAAAGTTGGAGGGTCGTTGGAAAAAATACGTGCCCCAGGATCTCCATTGTGTTCCATTTTGAAATCATTAAGGAAAAATGGAGGGATCCAAGACCTGGGTATGAATGGAACCCAAGCAGGGGGAGGAACCTCTGCAGTGGGATTTTTGGAGACTTGTCTTGTTGGTGTTCCCCAAAATGATCACCCTACACGACCATGCAAAGCTGGTTCACCTGGGCACTGCACTGAGGCAGAGAACTGATCTGGTGTCTGCAAATGCATCTGGATGGAGCAGAAGAAACTCTAAAATCACTCAGAGATAAATCTGTTTCTTGGGCCCTGTCTAGACTATGAAAATGCCAGTTCTGGAGAGGATGTGGGTACCTTTGATCATGTACATGGTTGGACTGCACAAAACTGAAGTTGCTTTGCAGAACCAGCGTTCGCTAAAATCTGACGCTAACCTTAGCAGTAGCCTTGCTGGGCAGACAATGTCAACCTGCCAAATATAAAAAATGAGGTTTTGTTAAGCTACTTGTTATTAGCTGCTCCAATCTTGACTGCAGCTGAATGAGGAAACCCCAAGGTTCCCACGGCGAGCACACGGCTTAGCCAAAGTACGGGAGGTCCTTTCCTCAGAGAAGACGACAAGCCTAGGAATAATTGTTAAAATAAATAGTTGAAAAGTTGGCTCTCTTTCTTCACCCAACACAAAAAAGAATGGTTAAATCCATAAGCCAAAGTTTCTGACTAACTTTTAAAAAAGTATTTCTCCTTTGAAAGAGTTCAGCAGCGTACTTTGATCTTCGTGTACGAAATACTTCATCTTTCAGAGTAATCATGCTCAATGTCCAGTCTCATTTTCAAGTATAATTTGTGGCTTTAATATTTACAATGTTATTTTGAGGAAACACAAAAAAATATCATTCATTCAGTATTGTTTATGTCTGGTTTTAAGTCACAGATGTTACAAATTGAAGTTAAGATACTCAAATTTTTCACATCTCTTGGAATTTTCAATTGTGCCTATGGGACGAAATTTCTTACTTCACGAGGCTCCTTCCCTGACTGATCTCCAGTTGATTTCAGGATGATTTGATTTCTACCTTACATTAGAAGACAGAAATTGGCTAAAAGTAAATTCTGGATCATATTAAGGATTATTTTGCTTGCCAAGCAATATTATCCTATGAGTCTATATAGTATAAACCACTACAGTAAGGGAATATTTATATATGAATTATTTCCATACTAAAAGAAAGTGATTAAGAAACACAGCACATAACTTTCCTATATCAGTGTAACACTACCGTACCATGTATACGTCTGCAAAGGTGAAGCCTGGGGTACACGGCTTAATGGAAAATGAAGAGCATGGAGGATGTTCGCTGACTCTAGCACAAAGCACAGCAATAACTTCAACTCAGATCAATACAAATAAAAGTTTCTATTGACAGAAATCTTACCCAATGTAATACGTAGCATTTTATGTTTAGTAATATTAAAAAAAAAAAAAAGAAAAAAAGGCAAAAAAGATTGGCTCGATCCTGTAAACCCTTTAACAGGAGCACCTGAAGCATTTTCCTGTCTTATATGTGATTGTTTTAATAAGACTGGATAAACCTTTAGTTGCCTTCAGAATAGCATCTCTAATATTTTGACAGTGTAAGTCACTCAATAGTCCTTCTGCAAACAAAGAGGACTGGATTAGATGGTAGTTTCTTTTCTTGGAGCGACTTTTGTGCATGCCCTCCAAAAGAAAATTGGCTTGTGCTCCCTATTTGAGAAAATACAACATTCCTCCACGTCCAAACCAGTTTTTTATTTGGGAGTTTTCCCAAGAGGCACCAACAACATTCAGAATAGGTGGCGAAGATAACGTTCGTTAAATGCTTATAAAAGAGGAGCGTCCACTATCTCCATTCCTTTCCAACAGACATCCCCATCTGGAATTTATTTTTCGGATGCTCATTCCTTCTCACAGGTTCAACGCCACCCATTTCACACCATTTAACTATTGAAAGCTCTTGAAATTCCGGCCCAGGGAAGCCAGAGCCCAGTGTATTTCACAGTGACGTAGCTAATGTGTCAGACTTGTAAAATAGCTCTTAGTGGTAGACCTCCATTTAGAGGAAGACGGAAACTAGCTTTAAATACTTAAGGCTTTAATATCTAGTCCATTACGCTACAGCAAGGTCTTGTAAAGAGTCAATTATGGGATACTTCTGATTTGATCCACATGCAAGGGAAATCCGCTTCTTTGCCTTTAAACCTCTGTACTAAGTGTCCTGTTTAAATAATTAGTGACACTTTTTCTTTGATCAAATTGATTCACATTGTTATTCTTTTATGTTAATTTAAAACTTAATCCATGTAAAATCCAAGGCAGATCTTAATCCGTCATTCAGAGAGCTTTTACAAAAAGGCACCATCGTGAGATTGTCCAGAAAACACGACAGGTTAAAGACAGTCATGAACCAGCTTGAAGTGAAATGCTGCTTTCTTTTTGGCCTTCTGAAAACCCATGAATCACCAAGCAAGTCAATATTGGTAGCACGGGTAAGCGCTGCGACAATTTGGAAATAATTGTGAGCGGAGACACAAAGCTAGCGGCTATTCCGACACAAAACCTATTCTCCAGCATATCTAAAGATGAAGCCAAAATCTGAGTGTTTCCTGACATTAAAAATGTGTTAATCATGGAAAATATTTTTAAATAAATTGCAGTTACTTATATTCTTGCTTTCTACTCAAAGCTTAGTTGTCCAGGTTACAGGGAAGTTACCAGCAGTGAAGTTGGAAGGGTTTTCAGGCCAGATAGAGCTAGTTGAGGTGTTCTGCCAGTAGACTACGTAGGAGAAAAACTACTCTCAACATCCGTCATTTCACGTCCATGCCATTGCCTTTAGTCAGATATTTCTATAAATCCATGAATGAGACGCTGGTAATAAAGTTACGTGTATAAGCACATAAATACCCACATTTTGTCCAAGCCCAGAAATTCAATAGGCCATGCCAACTCTTTACTTGCTGTACACTTGCAAATAATTTGAGTTAGTGTCTCTGCAGTTAGGTAAAAATTAGCTACAGTCTTAATTGAATATGAGCTGATGATTTCTGGATAGCATAGTTCAATTTGACAATGAAATTTCAGCTACCTGTATGTTTTCTAATAATAATTCAAAAGTTATGCTTCCATGCGCTGCCATTTAATGTCCAATGAGGCACAGGAACCACTTTGCTAAAATACCGCTCTATGTTTCCTCAAAAGGCTCGATGAAGGGGCACTGAAACCCTTCAAGTGTGTTTCTAAAATAATGCTGCAACAGTGCAAAAGAAATAATAATAACAGATAATATTTCACAGCAATTTTAAAAAAATTTAAGGAAAACAAGATGACATTTTGTTTAACTGCATGACAGAGTCTTGGAGCAAAATGGTTTTATAAAGTGAGTAATGGAACGTAATTGCCGCAAGATTTCCAGTTGAGCACGAAGAGCAGGGTCTTGAGGACCTCTGCTGTCCAGACAACGCACTGAGCCCTCGCACCTTCAGAACCTTCTCTCTGCCCAACAAAGGCCAACAGTTTTGCCTTATCTTTAGAAATCACTCTGGCTTCACATTGAAAATTGAAAAACTATTTCATTTAGTACGATAACCTCGGTGCTTTTGTTGGAGAGTATTTGCCAGCTATCTGTTATTTATAGAGACTGCTGTGAAAATTTAAATAGGCGGTATTTCAGTTCACGTGCTGACATTTGTACAATAAA
Organism: Columba livia; assembly: GCF_036013475.1. Lineage (NCBI taxonomy): Eukaryota > Metazoa > Chordata > Aves > Columbiformes > Columbidae > Columba > Columba livia. The sequence goes on from NC_088621.1 coordinate 2,443,874, forward strand.
ATGAAACTTGGAAATTTGTGTGTGCTTTCCTTTTATCATTTCAAATAGAGAGGAGTAAGAAGAAACTCGCAGGTAACGTTGGAGACACCGAAGATCTAGGAGACACAGTCTGGTGAGCTGTACACTGACAAAGCAAAATGAAGAGACAATCTTCAGAGCTCCTTCTGTATAGGAATAGTCTCCAACTTGTAGGACAACGGCAAATCCAAACACGGCACTCTCGGAAGCTGGAGGGGGTGCCAACAGCCCAATGAGGCCACTCCGGTCCCAGGGAAATGCCAACAGGAATATCTTGTTATCAAAGAACAGAGGCACTTTTAGGGAGCATGAGTGTTTTATTCCACCCTTTAGGCTTTGGGGAAAGCACCCTCTCTGTAACATTGTGCATACGGAGTCCATACAATCTACGGACTTGCATGTACTAGACACCTATAAAAGCTGCTGAGGTACATTCTAATCTTGTTTAAGCTACTAATTGTCCTTTATTAAGAAATAGTTTTTATTTTCCAGGAAAAGCCAGACAGTAAAAATTTGTGCCAGAACTTACTATTTGGCTTTCAAAGGCCATTTGCAGCAGAAGTGCACACAGGGAGAGCGCAGGCTGTGTTCTAACCCCACCCGCCGTGTCCTGCCCTTGACAAGTATTCTCCTTTTAGAGGTATTAAATCTTGGCAACATCCATTGCAGTTCCCACTTAAGCTGCAGTAAGTACATGTACAGAAGGGCTCTGTCAACATATCTGAGTGGAAAGATGTTTGGATTAACTAAGAAAACCTATTTCAAATCTCAGATAATAAAATGTCCTCCTAAATCCTAATTGCAACTTTCATCTTGTGTCTTAGGCCTCGCCACCAGCTGATGTGCCGATACAGATCAAGTGTTTAGTTTGATAAATGCGGCTTACTGGGGTCTTGGTATTGCTGACTGACAGAGTAGCTGAATAGGATCCAGGCTTCTAAAGGTGATTATCTGTCTAAAGAAGGAAGAAGATGAGCACAGGACAACCTTGTTTGTCATTTTGCGCACTTAATCAGACAAAGCTCATAATACTAAGAGCTTCTCTATACTATCAAAAATAAAACAAAAGCAGCTTTCAAATAAATTACACTACCATTTTACAGAGGGGGAAATCCATGAGCGTGCATGGGAGAATTATCTTTCAGTTGCTGTTTTCCAGCAGAGACCTCGTAACCAGAACACTAAATCATATTCCCAGAGTCTTTTCCTGCAAGTAGTGTTGACTTTGGAGTGTAATGCAGCCAGATCTCCCTATGTGGCACACACAAAGCAGCGTTCTTGGGTTAAACAATATATCCAGGTAAAATGTCACTAGACAACCAGATCTGTCCTTTTTGTTTAAATTGTTATCTAAAAGAAGTAGAAATGGTTCTTCAAGGAAGATCCCAGACTGACCAGGTTAACTCACTAATACCCCTTTTCTTTGTTGAGATAACACCGCGGTATGTGCTCGTTGCTTTATCTTGGTGTCTGTACCGAAAAAAGACGTAAAGCAATTCTAAAGTAATATGACAGTGCTATATTTCTCACTTACGGATTCAACTTACAAAGCACCATGTTTAAAGAAGGTCAGTGAGCAGTGTCCTGTTACATCTTACTTTCAGGGTTTTTCTTTTAAATGACAAAGAAAAGAACCATTAATTTACATGAAGTTCTCTTGACTTCCAAAAGGGAAAAGCTGAGAAGGGGGAAAACCAAGAAAGTTTACTCCTGGTTCTGCTTTAGGGTTAATATAACATCTACAGCTGCCTTACAAACCTCTAGATTGTGATATTATGTTGCATTTCTTCAACTAAGAGGTTGCATTAAATTGGTTTAATACAAATGGAGCAGACATAATCAAAATACATATAAATAAACCTCATTTTCAGTGGGGAGTATACCACCATTTAAATGATGAATAAAATAAACCCCCTGAGCTTGAAGAAGCAATAAAGATGCCTGAGTAACATTGCTTTAATACTAGTATTTCAAAAAGAATGAAAGGAGTGAAAACTTCAACTGAAATGCATTCAAACCAGAAAAAAAATTACACAACATTGCCAATAGCTTATTATTCTCATTATTACTATAATTTAAACAGCAACTGAATTTCTATTTCCTATTGAAAGGTCCTAGTCTTCACTTGTGTATCACTTGTGTATCAAATATTCACTTGTGTATTCACTTGTGTATCAAATATTTAAGCAGTCAAACCCTTGGTATGTGAGGAGGCTCCTTGGCGTCCCCAGGACCATTCACACGCGCGCAGCCTCCACCAGCCGAGATCCGCATTTCTGGGCACTTCTGGTATCAGGATAGAAGTACTTCAGTCCACTATTTCAAAATTGCACGACTGATTATTGGCGGTATCATTTATTACTGTTAATTTCTCAGCTGAAAGGTTTTGATGATCGACTCCGTCAGTCCAAGCAATTTCCAAGTGTCTTGTAATCACACCTTAATTCTACAGCCAAATCATTAGAAGGATAAAGTTGTTATACTTGTAATGGTATTTGTCCTACTTTGAACATTACCAAACTGTTTTATCTAATCCTTTAGGAAACACCATAATGAGGCTCATCTAATGGCTTTGACTAGTTAGGAAGGCAAACTAAAAGATTTAGCTCCTCAGTCTGTCTCTAAATCTTCTAAGTGAAAGATGATTTACAGTTAAGCTATGAAAAATGTGACCACTCTCAAGTCTGGGAAGTCTCAATCTGATTTCAGCAACTTAAATCATGAGAAAAGATTGTGTCTCGCTAACCATGGATTTGCTTACCTAGAGAATCAGCATCTGGTGTGAAACGTTCATTAAGTTATAAAAGGTTTATAGACTTGTCTGAGTTTCTGTTAGGAAAAACTGTTCAATTTTTTCACTGAAAACACTGATCTGAAGGGTGAAGTTTGGTGTGTTTGATACCTGAAATAATGTCTTTCTGTCCCACTTTCAAAAGCGGTATAAAACCAAATAACACATAAGCCATTAGTGTGAGAAGAGTCATCTCAATACATTAAGACAAATATTTACAAAAATTAAAGGAGCAAGTGTGGTAGTTTTTGTTATGATGAAGCTCAATACCCGTCTTTTCGGATTACGTGATCTCCAAAGTGTCTGAAGAACAAGAGGATAGTACAGACATTACCGAAGCCATAAAACATTTATAAAGGCAAGACTACATTTTGTTTAGAACCTAAAGCAAACATTAAAGTGTTTGCAGGGACACAGGAGCCCCTGCACTGGTCACCAGGGTTTCTCACTTAACCAGAGAAGTTCAGCTAAATGAGTTGGGAACCTCGCGCTCTGAAGCCAGAATAATTGGCTTTAGATTGAAACCTTTAAGTAAAACAGCCTAGGGAATGCGCAAACTGCATCTCTGAAAGTAAATTGGGGTTTGATCCTGTGAACCGCTCCCAATGAGAGTCAAAGAGAACTATTTCCTTGCAAAAATATTCTTCTGGCTTAAAAATAAAGTTTGTGCATGAAACAGGAATTTTATTGCTAGTTTGATGGCCAGACAATAATCACCTGGGTACATAAGCAAGGCTGCTATAGCTGACACCGCTGTGCAAAGGGCCCAAATGTAAAGGAAAAAAATGGCTAGAAAGAAAAGCAGAATCACAGAACAGAAACTTTTTAGAATAGAGGAGAATACATATACAAAGTGTTTATTTATAAAACCAGTGAAAGTATTTGGAATAGTCACAAATTCATCATATTTAAATGAAAATTAAAGACTAAAGCACACAAGTGTAGCACCATGGGTTAATGTGCCCGTTTTACCTTCCTCCCAAGGACATATTCCAATAGAAATGTGGGAAGAAAACCTGTTTTCACGGCCTGTTCAAAGGGCTGAGCATTGTGCAGCGCTGAGTGGTTCTCCGTTTGAACAGCAATATAAGCACACCTGCTGAAACATTATTCTTCAGTTAATGTTTACTTGGGGAATAAGAGTTTGGGGGTTGGGGTTTCTTGCTATGATACCATTGAAAATATAATTTGAAAAGGTTGTTTCAGTGGTACCTTTTCAACGATCTGCATTTGACTGTTGGCCTGTTCTGTGCTTTTGTCTGTTGTTCTGGCACGTTTATCCAAAGTCTTTGTTATTAGCAATGTGCTGCTCATAAAACCTGTGAAAAGTTCAGTATAACTAGTGATCAAATAAAAGCATCTTCAAAAACACCCAAACTGTTGTGGCACTGGGTGTAACCTCATATCGGAAGCTCTTCCGTATTATGTATCATTACTTTAGCACATTGATGCAACTAAATTCTATAGGAAACCTTTATCATCCACGAAAAAGCCCTTCCAATGCTCAAGGTATTATAAAGCTGGGTTATTATTTCTGTTCAATGCAGCACTGACAATACCAGAACAGTGGGATGTGTGATGAGGGCACATGAAAACCAACATCTGAAACAGTCCATGAAAGCTGGGAATTGCTTATTTGTTCTAAAGAATATTCAAAGTTTGCTTTGAACTTCCCTCTGCTCTCAATGAGGACTGTGGAGAATACGAAAAAGTGGAGAGAAAGCAAATAATCCATTTTCCGGCTTACGGCTCCTTTGTCCTCAACTGCGCTTTTTCCCGCACCTTTGCTTTAGGAAGAACTACAGTATTAAGGAGAAGTTCAATACAATAATTCACATGACCAGGTCACATAACATTGATTTTAAGACACTGACGTGCAAATCAACTTATCAGAGAACATAAAACAAAAAGCAGGGGACAGCACAAGCATTCCAGTAGGTCTGATTCTTATTCTTGCCATGAGGGACAGGCACCCACAGTAGAAAATAAGCCAGGAGTAACACTTTGCAGTTAGGATAATAATTTTGCGAACAATTTAACCAGGTCATGTGCTTTTCAAATAGCCCCTATTTGTATTTCCCAAAGGAAAAACCACACCCCCCCCTGTACTTTCTATCTACATCTTTTTACAGTTTTTCCCCATTTCACTGGATAACTTCAAATATTTACCTACAAGCAGGTTATATTTTGGATTGTGGTGCCACTTGTAGATATTTTGTCCATGTTACAGAATTTTACAGGATTCTGTACAAATATATCCGGCAAATTACCCGCTTGTATTTCAAGTCACAGGACTAAACTTACTGATGCTCAACATTCCCTGTTCTGCCTTTATACAGAGCATAGAGTTCGACATACAATTAAGCTAATAAACATTCATCTGCAGGCAGCAGGATAGAAATCTTAGAAGTTTGCCAGAGCAAAATGCTCTGTAACATAGTAAAGAAAAAATTAGTCCTATTTGCAAAAAGATAATTCAAGCTGCATATATACAGATGAAAAACAAATCTTTCAACAGCATTATCAACTTTTATATTCTAATAATATCCTCCCTGTAGACACTGGGGCTGGGTAGAAATAACCCTGGGGTTCTGCTGCCACCTGCAGCTGAATGAAGAGTGTGTGTTTCTTCAGCAACCCAAGGGCTGTGCTTATGTCTGAACTCACATACTGTTTTCAAGCATTAAAATGATCTCTCCCAGGTTATAATCCACAAATCTGTACGAGTTTTATTGCCTTGCATCACTAAAGAGAAAACTGGGGAGAAATTTGAAAGGCTGATCCACCCACTCGAGCAATTTGTAAGAGACTAGGAGGGGAATAAATGTCTGAAAGCTTTGAAAAGTATGAAATATAAGTCAATTAAGCACGCATCATTCAATACTTGTAGAAAGAATATTTGAAACTGGCCTTTATTTAATATTTTTAAAGTGGTATTAATATTCTGATGGATGTTCTGGTGAACAGACCCCAGGCACCCCAGACACACGTGTCGCTGCAGCCGGGCTGCTGTGTGGCAACAGGAGAGGAATCGCACCCACCCATCATCAGTCTTGGTTTATTCTCTGTATAGAGGGTCTTAATAACGTCATAGGCATTATTAAGTCTGCAAAACTTAAAAGCTCCAAGGTCCTAAAGACAAAAGGTATTATTGGTACACATTGTTGTATTGAAGCTAAAATATTGCTGAAAACCATTGACAGTTTTCATGAAGGACTCTAGTGGATAGTGGCTGCTATACCAGCTAACCTCCTCCCACCCTTCCATTAAAAATAAAAAGGGTGAATATTCATATCAGCACAAAACAGAACATGAAAATGCATATCAACATCCATATTATAAAAATGCATTATCACTGGGCACCATGATCTATATAAATAGTTTGTCAAGCTGACAGGTTCCTGGCACATGGCACTACAGTCCTGGTAAAGATCTGGCACAGCCTCCTACCTGTATCCTTATGTATCTATGTATATAAATATGTGTGTGTGTTTGTGTGCATACACATCTATTTAAAAAAAAATATATAGATATGTCCTTAAACGATGCAGACTCAAGGGATGAAGAGCCGAAGAATTAAATAGGTCATATCTTGCATAACCTCTCACATACTGCTTCAAGAATATCCAAACGTCCAAGAAAACAAAGACACCAATATTAAATCAGAGGAGTAGATTAGAAACCGGAAATAAAGCATACACTCTATTGGAAAAAATATTTTGTAACCGTAGCATGTGTTTGAAAATTAGCGTAGAAAATGAGCCCAGACATCAAATAATGTGACAGGTGGTATTAGTGTGTGAAAGATGAGCATCCCATGGAGGCCCCTGGGAAGGAGCGGGGCTGCTGAATCTTTCTGTGTGTGGGTACCAGTCCTGGCAGGCAGGAGCAGAGAATCCTCAGTTGCTGGTGCTGCTTCCTCCCAGCGTCAGAGCTCCTGAGCTCTCTTGTCAATGTTACTATCACATAAAACATAGCGAACCCCTAATGGCATTATAATTTAATCACAGCAAAAAGAAGAGTGACTGTCACACTGCCAGCCCGTGATTGACATGGCCTGGATTTCTGCTGTCAAAGATTTGCATGTCAATCAATAAGAACCCATATGGCACATGTTTACAATGATCAGGAGTCATTTGATATCGGTACCTTCGCAAAGCTTTGACAGAAATGAAATGGGATCCGTGTTCCATATTCCCAAACACACGAACTAGAATAGATTCATGCAGAGCTCTCGGTAGCAGAGTTAATGCACATTAATGCAGGGATGGGTTTGAGAACACAACGCTCTAAGAACAAAACCATCCGGCAGCGTTAGCTTATTAAATCCAACGAGGATGCCATGTCCACTCCTGGCACTCAATCCTGTAGCTGTTCCTATTGATTTTGCAGTTTTCCATTTTATGAAATAATACATTTCCTCTAAATACATACGTGTGTGAAACTCATCACCTCTGGTAATGTCATCAGCCGTGAATTATTACTGAGCTACATCTAGACTTTCATAGTTTCTTTTGGCACTTTGTATGTTCACTTCCAGTTTCTGTCTAAAGCATTGCAAGATCATTAGCTCAATTTGGAATGCAACTGGAGAGCACTCAGGCTGACAGAAGGATCTGAACATTAGATTCCAGAGAGAAAAATAACTTATCAGGCAGATATCCTTATTGCTTTAAATATCTGGCATGGTGTTCACCAGGAAACCATCCTGGATGAACGCCACAAAAACTCACATGAACTCATGCTGGTTTTATTGCAAATTCTTGATAGAAAAAAAATGCATGTCTGGTAGTAATCATAGTCGGGCATAATACCATCCTGTAACGCAATTCTGCGAACCCAAAGAGCGATAAAAAGTGTTTTGACCCTTTTTATGCATGACTGAGGAGGCTGCAAATGTACCCGAATGCACTGCAAGAGCAATAAAGCTTTTCTCTCCAAAAGTGAGTTTCATGTTCTTCCTCCTGCCTGCACGCTGACAGATCCTATCTGAGCACTCTTTCGCACTGATATTCTGACACACACACAAATAATGCACCAAGAGTGCAGAATGACAGTACAACTCCTGATTTTTGATCATTTCTTCCTATAAAACCACCCTAGAAAAAAGCCCGAGCTCTCTGTGCTCTGACTGCCAAGTCTTGCTTGTATCAGCTACTTGCATTTCCTGCATGGTCACTTAATGAAGTAATTGATTCATCATTTTTCAGTCTAAATGCTATGTGCCTCGACAAGTTTTGCTTTTGTATATATATAATTCCTTCATCCTTTTATTGGCTTTACCGCAATTCGGCAATGACTCAGTTTCTGAAAGAGAGATGCAGTTTTCGTTTGGATAGGAATTAACTGGCCATCCAGTAGCAGCAAGTTCTTCCTTCCTGCGCAAAATGCTTTTTCGCTTTAGCACATCATTCTCCCATTGTGATCCTAATCAAATAAACTGATGAAAGTCAACATCTGTAATTCAGGAGGCATTTGATCACAGCCTTTCCTCTGCATTTGAACCAAGGGGTTCTTTTACAAGATAACTGCCCTCTCCCAGGGTGGTATATGTGATTACCCAAGTCCTGTTGTTACGACAGACACGCTTAAACCACCTATTGTGTGTACTATCCATAATTATATTGGTGGTTTTGTTCCGTACTGTCTCCTGGGCTGGGAGCTCATGCCTCTCCTAATCCTCTTTCAATGAATGACACACAGTTCTAAGGCCCAGAGATCTTGTTACCAACCATTACCAATTTCTGCCGTTTTACAACACTTAAGGAATCAAACATACAAAGAGGATATTAAAGATCTTTCAAATACATGAATCAATAAGTCACATTGGATTGCAAGAATTTATCGGCAACCCTTTAATAAATCTGGAAGCATTAAAACTAAGAAATATCACAATGACCCCAGGTTAAGTACAATAAGGGAATATAGATGATGAAATATGTCTAATGATTGTATTGAAATATGTGTTCAGAAGACACACGGGAGGCTGGAAAGGCAGCGCCAGGTTATTCCTCTTCCCCCTCCATCTCGTCCCACACTATTATTATTTTCATTGCGTGGGTACATGATGAATGTTCATGATCCATGAAACTAATTAAACCAAAAAGCCTATTCTTCACAACAGAAAGACTGGAGAAATTTGAGGTACCAACACCCCTGCAAGGTCTAGTTCTAAAACATTTTGGCCACTTAAAATCCAGAGATTAATATTTTATGGAGAGACCTTACTCTAACATTAGCCTATTAACTACAATATCCTCTCAAATACAAGAGACAAATTAACATCCACTCTATGCTGACTACCATGCGCAAAAGGTAGTTAATTTAATTGGAATATCTGGTAGAGTAAAAATTAAAAACAGAATTACAGACTGCGCTGGAGTACTAACAACATTTTACACACCGCAGTATATTTATTTCCTTATTGCCCTACTCTGATGGTTTTATTTTCTTCTCTCTATATAGAACCTTGGATTTGAGAGATTAGATTGGCCTAAGAAATTAAGAACACTCATAATAAATATGTTCCTTCACAGAGAGACAAGTTCCCTTTCTATTTGCTTAAGAGTCCCATCTAAACCTTTTTACATCAGTTTTTCAATGGGCTCCAGCAGGATCTGCATCGGATTTTTACTGAATAACAATTACAGGCAAAAACATCCTTTTCAGGTTTTGATTTGCCTTGATTTTGGTGATGCTCCCCTCTCCCCAGCCCGTAACACAGCTCTGTTACACCGACTGCTGCAAGCACAACGCAGCTGCGTCCGGCCCAGGATCCCGTTGCTGTTCACCTGGGCCAGGTCAGTGACACGAGCGGGATCTGCACACTGAGGCTCACGCAGGAGGGCACGGTTGTTTAGGATTTGCTACTATCTGTAATTTCTTATTTTGAATATAGTATTTTTCATTATGACAACTCTGGAGGAGAGAGGTTAACAACAATAAAGGGCTGCCCTCACTTGTCTTTCAACAGCTATTAAATGCTCTTCTTTTGAACATTTGTACTAAATTTAACATCACGTTGTTCCCAATGTTGACTCCTCCCAAATCTTTCAACGTGCGTTTGATTCCCTCTCACTGAAAAGCTGCTCTTTTCCTCTGCTGCTGGGTACACAAGAAGAGACGAGCTTAATTTGCAGCGAAGATTAAGGTTGCATATAGGAAACCTTTCTAGTTGAAGGCAGAGCAGCGCCCAAGCAGCTACCAAGCTTAGGGAATCTCTTTCAGCAAAGATTTTTAAGATGACAAACATTTGACAACCATGTTCTAATTGCATTTGATCTCGCCTCTGCATAAGGGGCCAAACTAGAATGTCTGTCTAGTCACATCCTTCAATGATTTATACGATTAATGGATTCTTTTTCAAATTTTAGCTTCTCTGCATTGTGCAAATAATACTTGGGTTTCAAACCACTCTGATTGCTTGCTCATTCATCAGAATATAAAGTTTGTAAACAGCATAATACCTAAGCAAGAGACAGTGCATGCCATGCAAATTCTAAACATGTCTAAAGAAGTTTCATGCACTTAGAGTAAATCACAGTGCTTTTTTTCTTTTTGAAGAGAAGCAAACCACTAGAAATTGTTGACTTATTCTCCTTTTAAAAGTGGTTTAAACATGCTCCTCAGATATTTACCATTCATGCAGAGACCAATATAGTCCAGGAAACCAGAAAGACATAGGTTTTAAAAATCTAGTTTCAGAAACAATGGCATTTACCGAACTCGCAGTCCACCTCACTACCCGCTCATCCAGACCGCACTCCCTCAGTTTAGATGTGAGGACGCTGTGGGGAGACTGTGTCAAATGCCTCACTCAAGTCAAGGTAGATCACGTCCACCGCTCTGCCATCATCCATCCACCTTGTTATGTCCTCATCAAAGTCAATGAGGTTGGCCAAGCACGACTTCCCCTTGGTGAAGCCATGTTGACTGCCCCTAATGACCCTCTTATCCCTGATACACCTTGAGATGGCACCAAGGAGAAGTCGTTCCATCAGTTTCCCAGGGATGGAGGTGAGACTGACCGGTCTATAATTACCCAGGTCCTCTTTCTTTCCCTTTTTGAAGACTGCAGTGACATTTGCTTTCCTCTAGTCCTCAGGCATCTCTCCCATTTCCCAAGACTTGGCCAAATTGATGGAGAGCGGCCCAGCAATGACCTCAGGCAGCTCCCTCAGCACCCGCGGGTGCATCCCATCCGGACCCATGGATTTATGGATGTCCGGATTGCCTAACTGCTCCCTAACCCAGTCCTCATCAACCCAGGCAAACTCCTCCACTGTCCTGCCTTCCTCTGGGGCCTCAGCGGTGTGGGATCCTCAGGACAGCCCCCGGCAGAGCAGACAGAGACAAAGGCGGCGTTCAGTAACTCTGCCTTCTCTGTATCTTCCGTCACCAGGGCACCCGCCTTGTTAATCAGTGGGCCTACATTGCCTCTGCTGTTAGTTTTATCTGTCACGTATTGGAAAAAGCTCTTCCTGTTGTCCTTGACCCCTCTCACCAGGTTTAATTCTAAGGAGGCCTTAGCTTTCCTAGTTGCCTCCCTACACCCTCTGACAACAGCCTTAGACTCTCCCCAGGTGGCCAGCCCCTCCTTCCATGACCTATAAACTCTCATCTTCCACTTGAGCATCCCCAGCAGTTCCCTGTTTAACCACGCAGGTCTCCTGGCTCCCTTCCTTGACTTCCTTCCTAGTAATTGAGAAACCTTATTGAAAATGCCATCATCAAAACGAATACATTTACTGTATTTTCAGGCAAATAACAATTATATCACAGATGTCAAGTAGTGCAAATTAAGAATGAAATGATAAACTGAACTATGAAGTTGGCTGATACTTTCAACAATACATTCAGTGTTACTTAACATATTTTTAATAGACAAGAACCTGTATAGGATATATAAACCTCCACTGGGAAAAGACTCAATTGCTTTCTGCATGTATAATGACACTACATAATAATCTTAAACTTGTGTACAAAAGGAGTTTAAGTTTTTAACTAGGGATTTAGTCACACTTCATCAGTATCATATTTACATGAGCTCAGCCAAACACAAGTGAAAGTTTTACTGTCAACTTACTTTGCATGTTCTGGTATTAATCCACACAAAGCCCGTCGAGGCAGTCCCCAAGGCACAATCCGTTTTCAAATGTTGCAAAGAGTGTTTAAAATCGAGGCTAAATGGATTTGCCAAGGTATGGATTTTGTCCTACAACAAGTTTAAAATATGTAACACAATTAAAAGCAATCTGTAGTACCAGATCCCAGCGTTAAAGATGACAGGGAGGTAGTGCAAGATACTAAATACCTGAACACGGTGTATCTGTATGGTTTATATGTGCATATTATGCATTTGTAAATATACTCATTGGAGAAAGGATATAAATAATTTTTATGAATATGGTTTTATTCTTATTTGAAGCTGCAAGTTCCCCAAAGGCCATAATTGCGGGTGCAGCCAACATGAAATGGGCTGCCAAGGGTTTGCTCTCTAGACAGACTAATCAGTCGAGTCCTCTCTCTATTAATGCCTTGATACACCCTATAGATAAAGATACAACAACAAACAATACAAGCACTGATGGTGTGGGGCAGCATCATAAGTCTGCATACCGTTACAAAAAGTTTAATGTATATTTCCATATAGCAACAGTACTTCTTAGCTCTTTAACTATTTATAAATAATCGGAGCGATGCATATATGGGAATTTGAGGTCTAAAAAGTAAGTGAATATGAGCTATTCTTAAAGCAAGTCACATAAAACTGCACATTTTAAAGCCATAAAGTTCCCAGTCTATTAGAAATAAAGCACATTTGTATTTTAAGAGGTTTTCCAAGTGCAAGTGTGATTTACATTGTTCAGACACTTACAGTTATTATTCATTTCCGTGAAGCAATGCCCAGGAGAACGGCCTCGCGTGATTCATCTTAAACTTGCACCAGTTCTGTACTTTGTGTTTACACCTGTGGAGATGGGAGAGCTTTTTGTGTGCTTTGGTTTTTTTTTCCAAAGCTGCGTTTTCCCTCTGAACTACCTGTACAAACACTATATCCCTTATTTTACAAATACCTGCCATTCTTCCAGAATATTTGATATATTCTATGTGTTAGCTCTAAAAAGTTCCATATAGTAGTCGAGAACTATCAAGGTCATTTCCTTTAGATGACTTATGTTTTGACTGGCTTTTTCATTTTTTTTACTATGGCAACACGTGGCCAATCAGAATAAGAAAATCCCATCTGTTTGCAATTGGTTTCAGCTACTATGTCTTAGTCTGCTGGTCATATTTTGCATTCTAAACTAAGCGGGACTTAAACTAAGTTTTTTGGTTTTTAAATAGACCTCTAGAAAGCAGAAGATTCCAAACCAGTTTCAATTCAGCATTGATACTTTCAGAAGCAATGGTAAGATTTTTCATTCTGTGCTATTATCAGAATTAAAATAACTACATTTGTATAACATCAATAGTTCTATAAAAGATAAAAGCACGGAGGAAGTTACAAACCCATCTACAACTGAAAATGTCTTTAATATTTATATTATAGCCCAAATGCATTCATTGTGTTGAGAGATCAATAATAGTCTCAAGCTATGATTTAAAGCATTTAGAGGAAATAGTTTCTAACAAAGCACGACCGCTCTGGTATTGCAACGACACGACACGGGACTTGTCCAACCAGCTCTGGGTGAAATTCCTCTCTCATCGTCTCCCAAGAGATTTCCTGCTGAACAAACACCTGGGTGGGGAAAGGAGCTGGATGAACCAGCACTGCAAGCCTGGGCTACGTTTATTTTTACTGGATTACTTAAAATCCATACCATTGCTTCTTTCTCAAACTCTTCCATTATGTGTTCTTAGAAACTTTAAGTACAACATATCACCAATTTAAACACAGCTAAGCTGCTTTAAGAAAAGAAAAACAAAGCAGCAGCCACTCTGTGATCAAGGGATAAGAGGGTCATTAGGGGCAGTCAACATGGCTTCACCAAGGGGAAGTCGTGCTTGACCAACCTCGTTGACTTTGATGAGGACATAACAAGATGGATGGATGATGGCAGAGCGGTGGACGTGATCTACCTTGACTTGAGTGAGGCATTTGACACAGTCTCCCACAGCATCCTCACAGCTGAACTGAGGGAGTGTGGTCTGGGTGAGCGGGTAGTGAGGTGGACTGCGGGGTGACCTCATTCATGTTTACAGATATCTAAAGGGTGAGTGTCAGGAGGATGGAGCCAGGCTCTTCTCGGGGACAACCAATGATAGGACAAGGGGTAATGGGTTCAAACTGGAACACAAGAGGCTCCACATAAATTTGAGAAGAAACTTCTTCTCAGTGAGGGTGACAGACACTGGCCCAGGCTGCCCAGGGGGTTGTGGAGTCTCCTTCTCTGCAGACATTCCAACCCGCCTGGACACCTTCCTGTGTAACCTCATCTGGGTGTTCCTGCTCCATGGGGGGATTGCACTGCATGAGCTTTCCAGGTCCCTTCCAATTCCTGACATTCTGGGATTCTGTGAAGTGGTATATTGATTTTTTCTTTTAGAAGTCGGTGATATTTATTATACTTAATCTCATATTCACTAGATGGTATATTATGTAGCTCTATACCTTCTGAAGCAACTAAGCAAGTGCTATACCAGATGCTCTGAAGGTGACTTACAAGATTGTTACACTTGCTTGGCACCGACTAAAACAAGTTGCATATTCACAGGACAAGGAAGTCTTTAAGATTAGTGTCTGATAAGGGAGTTAATAAACCGTGCACCAAACAGGAATAATAATCTAAGCATTTAAGTTATTAAACCTACTGTGCATCAAATCATCTCACCACTGTGTATGATGAAAACTTTTGAAAATAAACACCTGGTAAATCATTCATGCGGAGACACAGTTAAATATAAACCTATACAACGTACACAACCAAATGAACATTTCAGGACAGATTTATTAGCTTGTGGATGTTCCTAATTATTTGAAAAACTATAGTCTTACTACCAAGAGTAACAACAATCTGTAATAAGACTCTAAATCTCAGAAGAAAATACGTCACTTATTGAAGAAATGGAGAATAAAAAAGAGAGAGAAAACGAAGCCAATCGTGGAGCGTAAAGCAAACATCTGGTGGGCAAGGGCAGCGGTCCCGCATCGGCACGGCTCTCCCGTCACCACCACCAGGGCTCACGATAAGTATGAACCCAAAGATCCAGCGCAGAAGGCCGACCAGAAGGACGGCAGGGGGAAGATTTATTGCATTCAATTATTTTTGTTTAAAAGTTTCCTCTGGGGCACAAGCACGTAATATATTGTACTTTCCATTACCTGGTGCAAATGTAAAACATACCTGAGAAACACATTTCATGCTTATAACATATTAAACCAACAAGTAAGATGTCATGGCATGAGTTTGATAGATTAACTGCCGGTTACTGATGTTGTACTATATTAGTTAACAGCAAATTAATATCATCAGGCGTATTTCCTCTCTTATACCTAAAAAATATTAGTATGGAAACAGAGATTCCCATAAATTCTTATGACTAGATTCTAGAATAGGGCTTTTAATCTAATTTGGGACAAGATAAGCAGCAACTTATACATTCGTTCGCAAACATATTACTCACTCAAAACCTTTTCTACCTCAGTTACCTTTTGCAATTTAGAGAATTTTTTTACTATAAGCCCCCAAATCCACATAGGTATCCCCATGATTTTTTCTCTGTGATACTGATTCTACTTGACACACACACGCTCTCTTGGTACGTTATGAAATAGCTCTTAAAAAGCATTTCAACAAATTGTACTGAGTTTATGATAGCAGTCCCTACTATAAAATGAGACCAGAATCTTTCATCGACACCTCTAATTTATATTTATATAGCTCTGCAGATGCGCTGCTATTCAAAGCAAAAGAATGGGAAGCCAGCATGTTTGTATAGACTTTATATCACGCTTCTTTACTGTACAGCCTGACCACCTGGACTGTACGCTCATCTAATTCGCTTTGTCTTCCATGCTATTTTCGAAGCAACGAAAGCAAAGAAATAAGTAGAAAGCAACTTGACACAAAAAACAGATGCAAACTAAAGCCTAAAATATTATCATGTCAAAGATACGGCCAAGTTCGGTCTTTCACGCTGAGCATTCCGCACGCTCCCCTGGATGCGCATTTCAATGACAATTAATTGCTATGTGCCTTTCCTGGTTCCACCTTCAAATAAAACTGCAGACACGTTAGTTTTAACTAAAACGCTTTAACTTCCATTCAGATGCCGCTTCAAGCTGTGTAAAAAAAATGTTTGTTTTAATATGTTAAATGTTTTAAATGTTTGTTTTAATAGGCGGAGGTCAAATCCTGTGAACCCCCAACCTTGGTCACATCCCCAGCGTTGTGCTAAGTCAAGCTTTCCTTGCAGGGCTCTTCTCTAGGACAGGCTCTTCTGTGTTAGACCGAGATGATCTTGTGCTTCCCTTGACCTCAGTTCTGAAGGATCAGAATTCAGTTTATTATAAAAATATTAGCAGTAAGATAATAAATAGAAGAGAAAAATCACACTCTAGTTACATTCAATTGTCCTACAAACCCAAATGCAGAAGTAAGTAAACATGAATGTCTATTAAATCCCCATTTTTGTATTTTCCAGATCCAGGCCATAAGGAACTATAGAGTGGAGGAAGTGGGTTTGATTAATTGAAAGAGAAGCAATACAAGACCGCAGCTGTTCTTGCTTAAGCACACAGCTTTAGAAAACCTTGTTCAGTCTTGCAATGTTGGTCTCAAGGCATTTCCATCTCGGTTTCCTTCAGAAGAGGATGAAGAACTCGAATGATGCTGTACAACACGGCTAACCCCCCATCCAGAATACCTTTGGTGGTGTTTGGTTTAAACTAAAGAAACGCATTTTAAAAAGAAATCCGGGGAAAACGCTGGTATATAAAAAACCCACGGCTGCCGAAGAGGAAAATAAAAGTGTTCTGGTAAAGTTTTACCTTAATATTTTGGACTGCTAAGCGAAAACTGTAAAAATACGGCATTTTGATTATTTTAAACGATCAAACAAAAAAATGCCATGCCTGATTTATTTTGAATGTAATGAGCATTCTTAATGCAAAGGGGGAAGAAAGAAGTTCTGTGCAGGAATCCTAACAGAACAAGTATCAAAAAAACGTAGTGAAATGTGCACCCCGGTGAAAGGTCCAGCATCTAATGATAACAGCACAGCAGTGATTCAAAAGCAAATAAATCCCACTAGAATGAAAAATCAATGAGCTTTGAGAAATGCGGACAATGAAAAGGTCTCTCTCCCCGTGAGATCAAGTGGAGAAGCCCCATTAACAGAGCAGCCATCTGCTTTTTCCTGCCTGGTACGGGCGGTACAACCATTCACGCTACTTTCTCCTTCGTCAACACGACAACTTTTGCCATTGAGCAAATGGGCCCAAAACTTGGTGGGGGGGGGGGGAAGAAAATAAAGCATCATCTTGGGTGACATAGAGGGAGCCAAAAAACAGACTTAAAAAGCAAAACAACCCAAAACAAGCACAGAGTTTGGAAATCGGACTAAGAACTTGCTGTGGACACTGTCTCCAGTGCCAGGGAGAGCGGTGGCTCCAGCCCCACGGCCATCCCACCGGGGAAACTGGTTGTTCACACGCAGAAAGATCAAACGTTTGTGCTTTTGTAAGAGTATCTGACGCAAAGAGTTTAAAGAAGCTGATGTCAAACAAACACATTTTCCTTGAATGCTGCTGAATAAAACTTCGAGATGAAGGACAAATTTGTATTATTGACAAAGGTCTCTCTTAACTCGTCTCCTTTGATTACTCACCATGTTGGTGTCTTTCAAGACAGGGTAAATGTTTCTAATCTAAAGGCTGAAACACATAGTGCAGAGGAAGAAATTTTACAAGAGACACCACGTAACAAAACGGTGCTGGATAACGCGAGCTTGAAAGAGAAAGGAAATAAAAATTCCGCTCTCAAAGAGGAAAATTGGCTCCGATTCATTCCCTGAAGGTGACATTCATAACAGAACCCAAAGCAGCAAGTGGTTTGGATTTGGGGGCTGTTTTATCAGCTGATAGTTCCAATCTAGCTGTAAGAAAGGAAACCTTCTGGTTCCTTTCATGGTAGTTCTCTTGTTGGCTTGCATGACTTTCAAAGCAACAAAATAGCTGGGAAATGAATTAATAAAAGTTAAAGAGCTACAGAATATAATTAACATTCAGACATCTGCATTTAGCAAAACACCAAAATAAAGCCGGGTTCGTAATCCCAGCCAGACTGCGGAGGAATGCAGCAAATGCTGCGGCTACGGCATTAATTCTCCTCAGCGAATAAATGCATTTGCTTAAGAAGTAATGCAAAACATACAGATTCCTTTCCGAATATCCAAAGTGCCTTCTCTTCTTTTTCCCTGCCCTTTCCGAGGGGTTGTATTTAAAGGACAAACATTTCTTCAATTTAGTAGTCTTACAGCTAATTAAGAGGGTGTGCACATTCTTTACCACTAGAATTCAGATCTGCTTCTCCTCAAACTCTATTGTCCAATACAATTTATACTGAAAGTACAGTATGAGTAGATGGACTTCGTATAGTGCCTCTCAAGTTTATGATATGAGAAGAACGTTTTATCTATTATTATAAATTCTAATAATTTATGTTAAACTAGTAAAATGCGCTTTTTAGCTCCAATGATCAACTTACACATACAATATAGTTTCATCTTTTAAAAAGCATAAGTAATGCAATGCATCAAAAAACCCAAAGCAAATCATTCACCAGCGTGCAGTATACCGGCTTTATGAGTTACAATAAAAATAACTTTATTTATATATATTTTTTCCCCATCAGAAATATCCTATAATGTTAAAATTTGGCATGGAATAGAGATATATATATCTGTATGTGCATCAAGCAAACCACTATTTTACAGTGATAAATGGGATGACAGCAGTTTAAGAGCAAATAATGCCTGCTTGTGTCCCAGAAGAATGAGCTGTAATCTCCTGGTAGGGTGGTACAAATAAAGTAATATTTGCTCAAAAAAATGCCAAACTACTCTGTAAGCTGCATATTTCTTACTTAGAAAAAAGAATGTACCATATCTATCATGACTTACTATACAATTTCTCAGATTATTTCCAAATGTTTCATTACTACATAGTACGGGATACAATTTCTGATCCAGATGCTTAAAAGAACAAATCTAACAAAGCAACTTAATCTGAGCTGAACTTGGCAAATTTTCCAGAAAAAAAGGGGGGAAAAAAAGGCAGAATGATGTTTTGGAAGCTGCTCAAACAAAAGGCCAATTGGAAATGTGCCTCTCTCAACCATCCCCTGGGCTGCTGTTAAAAATAAAAGGACACTTCGAGTTTCCACAAGTGTGAACTACAGCTGGTTTATAAAATAGAAAATGGAGATGTCAGAACTGTCCAAGCATAGTTCTTTATCTAAAGCTAAACCAAGCATTTGCTAAACTGCATTAACAAAAGAAATATATAAATGAGAGGTCTTACGTATACATGAAAGATTCTACAGCAATTAGAGTAAAAAGACTCATTATTTTTAAATTGTTATGTACTTCAAAATAAATCATGGAAGCATGTAAATGGTAGAAAACTGACACAAGTCCACTAAGCAATAATAACGGATGCTTCTATATACACTAATCTGACCATTTCAAAGCACTTAATAAACACAAGCTAAATATACGTAGAAGCTTTTTCCATCTAAGCAGGAGGAAAACACAGGACACAGCTCGAATATGTTTGCAGTCACGTTCAATTTACGTGAATTCAAAAGTGCTGAGGTATTATTTTATCTGATAGCCTTATTCTTCCCCTGAAAAAAATACACGGCTAAATCTTTGTATAGCCACGCATCTAGCTATAAACACCATGAAAAACTTTTAAATCTTCGCCAATTTTTTTATTATTATTATTTCAAGCCCTTCAGAGAGGAGAAGGAACTGAGTTTATCCTTGGCTCTGCTTACTCCGGGCAAAGAATTTGGCCAAATGTTTGTATTCCATCAAGAGGAAGAAGCTATGAACTTAATAAAGATAACCAATACCATATACAAATTACATCTGGAAGAAGGGTGGTAATTGTCTGTCTTTACACTCCCCCTACCTTGTATTATTGCTGGATGGTTGCAATTTAATAACTAGAAAAGTTCCCCAACTAGAATGCTGACAGCGAACTAGCCAGACATGCTGCGGACAACATCCCTGCCCACCGCACCCGCAGTCTCATGGTCTGACATACACCATAGACTTTAATTATGTAAATCTAGAATATTAGATTCACATTATATAAATCAGTTTCCTTCTAATTTCCTAGGAGGAACGGCTTACAGAACCCAGAGGTATCGGATTTAGAAAACATCTGCAACAAATTGAATTCACTCTTCCCTTCCACTACAGCCGCTTGGCCTTAAAGTGTGAAAAATGGCTACGACTCCGTAAACGTCGTGTCAAACTACTTGAAAGTACGCTCGCTTTAAGAATAAAAGAAAAGTCAAATTACAGATATTCTTACCTTGATTGGAGATTTACATTTTATAATAGAACAGAAATTTACAGGAAGGAAGAGCTCAGTGTAAAAAATTAATGATGAGAAGGTTAGATGCATCTAGTGAATACAAGTTGTAAGGCGTTCGGATGCTTTAACTACTTGAGCTACAATTTAATTGTGTAACAAGGTACAGCGAAGTACAACTTTTTAAAAGACTTGAATATAATCATTTATACGCGATGTTTAGACTCCTGTCAATGAATCTTGGAGCTTTTATTTTGTTCCTGTGCATGATTGCCATTCTGTTTTGAATTCACACCCACAATGGCCAAGATATTTCCCATACGGATAACAAAGAGGGTTTTTGTTACTGCTCATCGAGGGGTCAGTGGCAGCTGCACTATGTGGCCGACATAATCAGTATAAAATACCAGCTTGTGACAATGGCTGCTCATTAGAATATAAAATAATCAGAATGTTGAATCTGCAATTTCAGCAGCTGCTACTGTACGTTCTTCGTAACTTTTCAGCATCAGCTATCGCTGCACTTTCTGCTTCTTCACATCCCACATCTCATTTTGTTGATAGAAACCATTCGTGGGACTGAACAAATCAGATCCCTGAAACGCCCCGGTACAATAATAATCCCACAAAAATGGCAACAGTCTTACCCCACACCGCTCCGGGGACACGTTTCGCCATGCAGCTCCTCAAATTGCTGCCCCAATGTGGCAGAGGATCAGGCACAGAGCGAGACCTGGGAGTTGCAGAAGGACAGAACTTCCCAGCTCCGGCTTTGCTTTCCTTCACTTGCAAAACCTGAGTTTATAGAAACAAAACTTGACCCAATTTTTGTAGCAACACAGCACCACTGCAAAGGAAGCAGGGAAAATCATTACATTTTGCCACTCACAGCTTCATTGGGCATTGGCCTTATCTGATGAAAGCCCACTTGATTATCAGTACAAGGCAGGCAATAAATCACAGTGCTGGTGACTGTTCCAGCACTTTAAGAAAATTTTAATATATGTCAGGCAAGCCTAACACTAATTTTTGGTTCCTATATTTTTAAATCTCTCCTTCTCTCAAAAATATTTAAAGAAATTATATCTATTTTAAAGAGAATTTCAATACAGTGGTTTTCAAGTAAGGCTGACAACTAAGCAGAATTTTTCTGGCAGGCAGAATGCCAGCATGAGCAGGGAGGTAGGAGATTAATTAGTGTTTCATTAATGCTATTTATCTATTTTAAAAAAACCAAACTACATAAAGTGGCTGTGGAATTCCAGCCTTGAATTTAAAAATTAATTAGCCTATGAGCACCGAACTCTTCTATCCCTGCTGTCCGCAGTTTTCCCCACTCCCAGGAGCAGCCGCGCTTTCCCGCATGCCTGGCAGGCTCCTTCCCAGATAAACCCATTTGACCAGCGCTGTCCTAAAGTGCCAGAGGCACCGGGTTATGGCTCCAGTGCCACATCTAAGTGGCAATAATCTGTCAGCACCAGTGATCAAGGCCATTAAGAGATCCTCATGGTAAAAGCGCATCATGGTAGGTGCTATGAAATGAGCCCACGGTACTTCGCAGAACCTACTCAACTTGTCTCTGACCCAGACAAAGGAAAAAATAAACTTTCAGCTTTGAAAGACAATATATTAATGTATCGGCTTCCCCTAAACTACTCACACTCTTGTCTGGATTGTACCTGTGCTGACCATGCTTCTCACCCACGGCCACCATCTTCTGACACTGGAACAGAAATGTGGCTACATTAGCCCATTAACACTCTGCAGAGAGTATCTTCTTATTCACACTCCTAACAACACCTTACGTGCCCAAAGATATTTATGATTAATGAAAATTAACAAACTGTGGAAAGAGAAGAAATACTAGTTTAGGAATTTAAAAATCAGATTGGGTAAGAAGTAAAAATTGTATCATGAGAATATCTGGGAGCAAGAATGGATCAGATGAGCTGGGAGTCTGCTCCGTCCCTGTGCTTTACAGGCCCGTTCTGCAGCCCTCCTTGTACTGGGTTTATGGGGCCATGCACTACCTAACTACTCAGTAGTTACTCCAGAGTTACCCCTTCTGTCAGTGCCCATGGAAGTTTGCATTTGTACAAGTATCACAGAATCCCAGAGTGTCAGGGGTTGGAAGGGACCTGGAAAGCTCATCCAGTGCAATCACCCCATGGAGCAGGAACACCCAGATGAGGTTACACAGGAAGGTGTCCAGGCGGGTTGGAATGTCTGCAGAGGGGTGACCTCATTCATGTTTACAGATATCTAAAGGGTGAGTGTCAGGAGGATGGAGCCAGGCTCTTCTCGGTGACAACCAATGATAGGACAAGGGGTAATGGGTTCAAACTGGAACACAAAAGGTTCCACTTAAATTTGAGAAGAAACTTCTTCTCAGTGAGGGTGGCAGAGCCTGGCCCAGGCTGCCCAGGGGGGTTGTGGAGTCTCCTTCTCTGCAGACATTCCAACCCGCCTGGACACCTTCCTGTGTAACCTCATCTGGGTGTTCCTGCTCCATGGGGGGATTGCACTGGATGAGCTTTGGAGGTCCCTTCCAGTCCCTGACATTCTGGGATTCTGAGATTGCGGAGCAAAAGGAAAAGCGCAACGTCAAACCATTGTGACTAAGAGTCCTTTTCAGCCTGATTTAACATTTAGCTGCAGCACTTACACATGCTTTATAGAAAGGCATACGTTCACATGAGCTTGTATTATATCACAAACATACACATCAGTGTGCACTATTATCACTGCAAATGTAGAAAGCATTTGTTAAAAACGATTACAATCATGACTGCAGAACCTCTAATAGTATATTACTAGTATACCTGTGCCTGTTCGCAGCAGTACATCCTCGGTCATTTCAGATAATCCAAGTAAGATGAATACTTATTTCTGTAATGTCAACAACTATTTTCAGTTTTTATCAGTCAAGTGATTTAGTAACTATTCACATGCCCAACAGCTAATAGTACAGTAAAGAGAATCTGGTCTCTGCAGAACAATTTAATTTTGATTTTTTGGAGCTGCAAGACAAGTATGTCCTTCATAAATACTCAGTAATGATCTATTACCTGTGAAACGTTTAAAGAGTATTTTACAGCTAACAGGCCCCATTTCTTTTAACTGGTATTGTATGAAGCCGCCACCATATTTAAATGGTGGTATCAGCTGACATAAGCAACTATTTAATACCAACCAAATGCAGTTAGACTTAAAAATTGTTTAATGTAAGTCATGTCAGATGAATGTTATTATCCTCCTAACTCTCAAAGATATATTTTTCAAAGCTCATATATAATAACTAATAGCCAGTCACAAATACTTTTCTTCATAAATAGTCACTACATCTTTCAGGTTATATTATCAACAAAAGCAATGTTAAGAAAATTTAAGCTGATGTAATGGTTTTCACGGCATCTTTTTGACAACAAAGC
Source organism: Columba livia (assembly GCF_036013475.1). NCBI lineage: Eukaryota > Metazoa > Chordata > Aves > Columbiformes > Columbidae > Columba > Columba livia. The sequence goes on from NC_088621.1 coordinate 2,467,665, forward strand.
TTGTATCTAAGATCTGACCACTCACAATTTCTAAACCAGATTATAAGGCTAAATCCATGCAAACCCTTAATGGATCAGGATTTTATTTCCAGCGCTGCAAAAACTTCAGTTGTGGCCAAGTCTTATCAGCTCCGGTGGCAGACAGATTACAGAAGATGTGCCGTGGATAAGTATGAAGCACCACCAGCTTAAACCAATTACACACTTAGCACAAAGTTGTCAAACTACAGACCAATGCCAAATCCTAACATGTAATTTCTATCACGCTTACAAATTTTCAGAATTATACTGGGTAGAGAGCCTCTAAGAAATGCAACGCGTAGCTGCAAAAACCTACAGTAGAAAGGGCAGTATTTGGAAATCTCTAAGGTTTCAGTGGTGTGTAAATAAGGAAACTGTAGTAATTCAATACTTACCATTTCAGAATCTACAGGGTTTGTTACTAGAAGGCAATAGTTAAAACTTGCCTGCACCTATTCACTGGGAGACATATCTATTCAATTATTTGCCAGCTGACAGTCATTTCTTTTACAATAAGAAGCGTAATGACAGGTAACCACAAAGCAATCCTTAGCTGTCCTAATTACTCTTTACAGGCAGGAAAATGTGTGATAAAATGCATGTTCTGTGATTCGCTTCCCCTGGTTTACTTGCTTTGGTGCTGTTAACCTGTAGCTTCTGACGGCCTTCGACAGTGCACTTAAACCACATGAAAAAAATCTAGACAGACAATCACTGTACAATTTAAGGCATGTAATTAGCAATTATTTCATGCACACTTCACAATAATAATCTGTTACGTACTAAGGGAAAGAAACATTAATGAGCTACTTCTGGTGCTGCTCTGTGTACTGTGTTTGCATAATAATGAGGTCCAATCTGCTGGAAAACACATAAAGGACAAATTAATAAGGTCGTCATTTTTGTCTAATGATGCTTAATACAGTTTTAGCAATCTGCTCAAGACAAAAGGCGGTCACTCAGACATAGCCGATTATGCATTCGCGTGGCAGATGAAATCTTTATTAAACAGAATGATGAATCTGATTAACATGCGATAACAAATATACAGCCTGCGAAAATGACCGTGCCACCTCCTGCAAGCATCCCGCACGTCGACTATTAAGGCTTTACTCAGATTGAGGTCAGACTGGTATTCCCGATAGGCGCATTAAGATAAAAGTTTGCCAAATGTGGTAACATGCTGAACAAAACAATATCCTGTTATATAAAAGCTACTGTCTCAACAGCTGACTGTCTAATCGGTTATAGCAACTACTCCTTAATAAGTTTAAAAATTTAATTGTCAGAGTTTCATTCACCTTTGAACGTCTGAAAGACAATTGATGACATTAGCTAAGCTAGATCTTAAAGCACCTCGAGTCCCCTACATTTACAGTACCAAAATATTTGCTGAAGTTCAAAGTACTATCTTTTATAATGTTGCCACTGCAAACAGGAATATACAATTACTTAGGGTATTTTAAGGAATATAAAAATAATATCAATTGATATGGCACTGATTTCACATGAAGTCTGAATAAGTTAATGGAGGTTTCTAGGTCAATGGCAAACACGTGATGTAATTGAATTTGTAGAAACGTAGCAGTAAATTTTAAAATCGAACTTTCAGTATAAATGTATAACACCCAGATGAGGTTACACAGGAAGGCGTCCAGGCGGGTTGGAATGTCTCCAGAGTAGGAATTGCAGAATCTCAGAATCCCAGAATGTCAGGGATTGGAAGGGCCCTGGAAAGCTCACTCAGTGCAATCCCCCCATGGAGCAGGAACACCCAGATGAGGTTACACAGGAAGGTGTCCAGGCGGGTTGGAATGTCTGCACAGAAGGAGACTCCACAACCCCCTGGGCAGCCTGGGCCAGGCTCTGCCACCCTCACTGGGAAGAAGTTTCTTCTCAATTTTAAGTGGAACCTTTTGTGTTCCAGTTTGAACCCATTACCCCTTGTCCTGTCATTGGTTGTCACCGAGAAGAGCCTGGCTCCATCCTCCTGACACTCACCCTTTAGATATCTGTAAACATGAATGAGGTCACCCCTCAGTCTCCTCTTGTCCAGCTCCAGAGCCCCAGCTCCCTCAGCCTTTCCTCACACGGGAGATTCTCCACTCCCTTCAGCATCTTCGTTGCCCTGCGCTGGACTCTCTCCAGCAGTTCCCTGTCCTGCTGGAACTGAGGGGCCACAACTGGACACAATATTCCAGGTGTGGTCTCACCATGGCAGAGCAGAGGGGCAGGAGAACCTCCCTGACCTACTAACCCCCTCCTTCTAACCCACCCCAGGTACCATTGGCCTTCCTGGCCACAAGGGCCCAGTGCTGGCTCATGGTCACCCTGCTGTCCCCAGGACCCCCAGGTCCCTTTCCCCTACGCCGCTCTCTAATAGGTCATTCCCCAACTGATACTGGAACCTGGGCTTGTTCCTGCCCAGATACAAGACTCTACACTTGCCCTTGTTCTATTTCATTACATTTTTCCCTGCCCAGCTCTCCAGCCTGTCCAGGTCTCTGATGGCAGCACAGCTTCCAGTGTCAGCCACTCCTCCCAGCTTGGTGCTGCTATGGCAAATGAGCAGTTAATGTCATCTCTGCTCTCAGTCAAAATACATCAATACCTATAAACCAATCTTCAGATCTTAAAAATCCTGCATCTTCATATTAATATATGATGGAAATGAACAATCTTCTAATGAAAAAAAAATCAGGTGTAGTACGCTTTATTACAGCAAAATCCTGGCTGTTTTCATTGCAATACATGAAAGAAATGTTTAAAATACTTCAAAAAAAGTAGACTGAGGAAGACTTAACAGATCTTCATGTACAAATTTTCATTGTTATATATTGCATAGTAAATGTGTTTGTAGGGCATACAAATGAACACGTTTCGATACGAATACTAACAGAATGTGACCAGAAGAAATTAGAACCTCTCGCAAAAGGAAATTGTAAAGAAACCTCAACTCATAGAAAGCAAATAAAGACCACTGAAAAAGCCTCTCATCATCGTCAAATATCAAACTGTTCAAATACTACAGCAGCTTCTGATAGTCACTCTGACAAAAGAAATGTGAAGGAAACAAAATCCTGAAGAAAACACCTATTTCAGTATCCAGGCTCAATCTATCATATTACTTGATCTGCAAAGATGCTGTTCTCATATTTAATTAAAAAAAAAGCCCTAATAAATGCAAAAAAACCAATTTGATTATATGGGTGTTTTGCTTTCTGAGAAAAACCCAATTGTTTGATTATATTTAATGGCCGTTTCATTAAATCTGGAATAGACAAACCCCAGCCTGTAACTACAAGCCAATTGCTACTCGGGCTTCTGTTTAGAATTTCCACACATGATGCCCTTTCACCACACAGTTAGGATAAAGAATCTTAATTATGTCTATAGAAGACTACAGGTTAACTTTCACAGTCACAACCAAGAAAGTCTAATGACAACTGGAGTGTGCTGGCAGCACACATGGAACGAGAGCAGCGGCTGTGACCGGGGCACTACAAGCCACTGTTGTTCAACAGAGAAGACGACGCACCTTTATTTCGTGATCTGGAAAGACTGATCTTCCGTTTCTTGGTGTCCATCTCCTGAGATGCTACCTGCCCTGCTTCTGTTTCGCTAGTCATCTCTGCATTATTAACCGCACTATTCTTACTCCCCTCGTTGTGCATTACTCCACGTAAACTTGCGCTTCTGCTATCACCCATCTCTTTTTTAGCTACATTTAGTGTTTCTGAGGTGTTAATTGCAAAGACATCAGTAGCAGCTGTGCTGTGCCCACATTTAGTCTGATTCTCATTTGCATTACAGGTTGGAACCAGTGGTTTGATCTCCTCATCCTCTGTTTCTGCATCATCATAGAGTTCAGGTGTGAAGTAGATACTCTCGTCCTCCTCTTCAGCTTCTGCAGATCCGTTTAACACTGAAAGTTCAGGTTTCCCTCCTGCTGCAGGGAACTCACTGCAGGGCTCAACTGGAAGCTGGAGCTCACGCGAACGCTCTTCAGCAACTGCGGCCTCAGGGTTTTTAAGTGAAACATCAGTTGTTTCTAAACATGATTCTGGTGCGCTTGGTTTCTGTTCGGAAATTAATGATGACTGGCATTGATTTACACTGTCAATAAGTTCACCAGCCCTAGCCACATTCTTTTGTTTGCTGTTCGCTGTGGACACACAGTTCTTGGCTTCAGGCAGAGGTGTTGAAGTCAGTGGTTTAAAGCAGCAATGTTCCTTCATAATATCCGCATTAGTCCCCCCATTCCTTCTTTCTCTCTCTGTTTTAGTTGTTGGCATTCTGGGTGTGGAGTCCATATGTTTTCGTCTTTGTGTTACATGGTGAGAATGAGTCTCTACATCAACTTTCTGGCCACCTGTGAAAAATCACAAAACATTAATTAATTGTATATGCCTTCCCCTGCTGATTTACAGCACGTTTAGCACATCAAAATTACCAGTGTTTTATTAGGTTTACAGTTATTTTATAATACTCATTAAGATCCAATACAAACAAAAGCCCAGATGTTACAACTATCTTTGCACATGAATTGTCTTGATTAAATCAATAGATTAACTGGCACATGTAAATTAAAGTATGACTTGATTTAAAACTTGTATTTTTTTTATTATTGTGCTCTTACGGTATTTACATCTTTCTTGCCTGAAATGAAGTCATAAGTTCTCCTAAAATTTAGGTAGGAATAGATATTTTCTTGTAAAGCTGGTACCAGAAGAGATTATAAGGAAGGTGTCTCACTGCAATGTCTAAACAACAAATGCAGCTTCAGCCAGGGCACTCGTCTTGCAAAAATGCTGATCTTTATAGTTTTTGATGGAAAAATAAAGTAAAAACAATTTTGATTGTACTATAAACTTATCAAACATTATCAATTGTTTTAAGACAACCAGATGGAATGGCAATTAATTACAGTCTGTTGAGCACAGCTCATATACATTTCTGAATAATTATCATTTTGCACCATAGCACTTCTGTAATTTTAAAAACTATTTGTTTCTTCTGAAGTAACATGCAACGTCACATTTAAAATTGTTGAGGAAGCTTTTCACGCAGGAAATGAACATACTTTGTTTCCTTGTTGCCATGATGTGACTTGGCTGATTTGACACTGTAAGATTGACTGAGCTGATGGTTGTAGTAAAATTAATTTCTGAAACCAAATATTGCTCCTCACCTTTAGCAGGAACATCTGGTGACAGATGAATCGTTGACTCCTGTTGAGAGGCTTGAGACAGGTCTTTTGAGTTTGAAGGTACATGGGGAAATTCACTGCTGCACTCTGACAAAGCATCAATGCCTTTCTGGTTTCTTGTAGCGAATGCTTGCAAGGATTCGAGTGCACTACTGAAATTTTCATGGTGCTGGATTTGTTGACGAATCCATTTAGATAATCCTAAGGGGCAAAAAAAAAGGTATGTTACCACAGAACTACATCATCTATATCAGGTACTACACATCAGTAAATAGTACCCTAATACTGGAAATACTTCTACATACATATAGTATACACAGAGTCATAAGTATTTCAAGAAGCTACTCATGAAACTAATATAATGTTTGTCTTCTTTTCCAGGGCCGGGAACTTAATTTAATCAATGGTCATCTTGACTCATTTGTGAAGTTTTACTTTCAAGAAAAACTACTAATCTTACCAAATCTTGGCCATACAGATTATTTGTATTACTACATGTATTACCTCTGTCCACTTAGATAATTTACATGTATTTTTTGTACAAACAGACATGCCAGAAAACAGTTTGACTTGTACCACAGCAGCTGAGCTCCACCTGCTGACTACACTGCAACATTAGCTGTTTACATCATCTTTTTGTCCACCTGTAGTAAATAGGGCAGGAACACAGATATATAATGCATTCCTGAGCAATGTCTGTCTTTATTAAAAAAAAGATGAGTGTGCACGACCTGTTTTAATTTGTCTGCACTTATTTTATCTGTATAACACTACAAACAGAATATACTTTTTGCATATTAAGGATTTAGTGGCTCCTTAATAGGAATGGCAGGTCTCCTGGCTCCCTTCCTTGACTTCCTGTGTGTCAGGATGCTCTGATCTTGTGCCCGGTAGAAACAGTCCCTGAACACTAACCAGCTATCTTGGGCCCCTTTACCTTCAAGCAGCCTTGCCCATGGCATTTCCCCCAGCAATTGCCTGAAAAGGCCAAAGTTTGATCTGCTGAAATCCAGGGTTGCAATTGTGCTTGCTATCCTGCTCCTGCCACAGGAGATCCTGAACTCCACCATCTCATGGTCGCTGCAACCAAGGCAGCCCTCAACCTTTACCGCTTCAACCAGCCCCTCCTTGTTAGTGAGGATGAGGTCCAGCAGTGCACCTCTTCTAGTCAGCTCCTCCACTCTTTGCATCAGAAAGTTATTGTCAAGGCACTGGAGGAACCTCCTAGACTGTGGCTGGCCGAGCAGTCCTTCCAACAAACATCAGGGAAGTTAAAATCCCCCACCACAACCAGGGCCTGTGACTGTGAGGCTGCTCTCAGCTGTCAGTAGAGGACTCATCAACTTCCTCACCCTGATCTGGTGGCCTAGAATAGACACCCACAGTAGTATCACCCTTGCCATGCTGCCCCTTAACTTTCACCCATAGATTCAACTCGCTCCTCATCTGTGCCTGGACAATACTCAATACATTGTAGTTGCTCTCTCACGTAAAGAGCAACTCCACCAGCACGCCTGGCTGGCCTGTCTTTCCTGAAAAGGACACAGCCATCCATGGCCACATTCCAGTCATGTGTGCTGTCCCACCATGTCTCTGTAATTGCCACCAGGTCATAATCTCCTGCCCTAACACAGGTTTCTAACTCCTCCTGCTTATTCCCCATGCTGCACGCATTGGTGTACAGGCATTTCAGAGATCGAACTGAGCACACCGATTTCACCCTAGGGGTGATATATTTCATTAAGGCTTTTCCTGCTCATCTGTATTTGTATAACCATATTTCTGTAATATTAATTTCTCACTATTTATTAATATTAGTAATTTCCCAGGAAGATTTTTGCAGCTCACCAGTTATGTACTTATTTGGGTTATTCCGGAAGCGATCATCAACTAAAATCAGAGCACCCCAGTCGTTCCTATGTCTTATACACCTGTAGGAGAGCAAGAAAACAGTGTAAACATAGAGTGAATATGCTAAAACCCATGGGGATCGGATGACAGGGATTGTAATGAGTCAGCTGGAATATGCCAAAATATACAAGAAGTGCTTTCCTACTGTCTTGCATAAAAATTGTTAGAGATGCCACAGAAGCTCAATTTTCCTTCATTTCTTGAATGTACTGAATGAAAACAAGTTTAAGAAAAACCCGCACAAATACTTTAACTAATGCTTTTATTCCCCAAAGAGGAATCTAATAAACCAGGCCTGTAACAACACACATTTACAAAGAGATTTTACTCTGTAGATGCTTTTCTCTCAATTTTCTTTCTAAACTTCAATTTATGTTATTGCATTTGTATTAGGTCTGATTTAAATAACAGGAGTCTTCCAGCTGACGTTTCTCTCCTTACCTATAAACCTGTGTCTGTAGCTCTGTGACAGATGTATGGCATGATCTGCGACAGACAGCTATAACTACCTGTGTATATGATAAATTTTGTTGGAGAAGGATGAATTGATTCTAGCCTGTTCATAAAAGTGGGGGGAATTTTTTCATTTGAGAAAGTAAGCTCTACCGCTTCTTGTAAATCTGGAAAGAGATCAGTGGGCACGATAATTGAATTGACCTTTCACAATGGTTGGAGAAAAAGAACAAAAAGCTGTTTCTCTCTTTCAAATGTACTCGTAGCCTAAACATCGAACAATTGTTCTGAGCCCCCCAAGAGTGTGAATAATTAGAACATTTGAAAAGACCTAAGGATTTTCGTTTGGTTTGTAAGCTCAAGAGCTATTTGTCTCTGCAAACGCTTTCCTTTTTGCACATCTGGACTACAAGCAATTAAAACCTGCAACCAAACTAAAGTGGAGTTCGAATGTAAAACAAAAATTCTGAATTATAACAACACTCAAATGCACAGACTGAAACCCAGACAGTTACCAGTACAGAACAGCTGAAGATCTTGTTTCTACGATACGAGTTTTCCAGCCTGATTTATCCCCTTTGTGTTATCAGGAATTACTCCTTCAAGATGCCACCAAAACGAAGTTCTACAAATGTATATATTTTTAATTATGTTCAGTTTATCTCACCTTCCCAGGGCTTGGTTCAGAGCCCTATAAGCTTGAATTTCATACCACTGGCTCCCTGGTAAAAGGCCTCTTGTATTTTTGTGCTGGTCATTGTACTTCCTCTTTAATTCAACCTGATGAAGAAATCACAAAATATTGGTTTTAATAATTACGTTGAAAAGGAAATCATCTAAATGGGGGAAAACAAGCAAACATTGATTAAATAAGTGGATATATAAAGTGTGCTCCAGTGCTTGAACTTTATATAAAGTGTGTGATCTGAATTTGAACAATAATTTTGGTTTTGGCCAGTACATATAGTTCCAACATATATCAAAAGCATTTGTTATTATTGGGAGGAGGGGGACTGAATTTCTTTTAAATAAAACCCCACAAAACCACACCAAAAAGGGTCTTTCCATTGCTCTTTTGTACAGTATTAACCTTTCTAAACTGACAAGTGAAAGGACACGCTTCAGGAGAGAAAACAGCAGACTTCTAACTTCTTCTGACAGGTAACTTTCAAGTTGCATTTGGATAAGAAATTTTACTTTATGTACTTATGCCCTTTAAATTGCCTGTCAAATTTACAAATTCAGTCTTTACAGCCAGAAAGTAAATTCAGTTTGATTTCACAGATTTAATGTTTGTTGCAGTCACTCAGGATTTAGTGACTGGCATCGGAGGTTGCCCTTGTATTTATTTCAAAACAGGAGATGATTTCTTATGAACATTTTAAGAGCAGTAAAACCGTTCTTTAAAAAGGAACTTAAGCTTATCTGTGCACTTCTCCAAATGGCAATACCACTGGAGGAACAAAAGGGTGTTCCTCACCTCTTGAAATAAGGTATGATGATGGAAAATTTCACTGAAGTCTTTAAAACATAACCAATGACAGTCTCCTGAACATACTTTGGATTTGTCTTCTAGTCCTGCTAAACTTTCTAAAAATTTCCTCTTCTGAAGAATTTCTGTTATCAGTAACATTTTGGCCATTTGTAATAAAAGTAGATTAACCAGAGTGTCTCACTGTGCTAACAGACTGTCGAAAACAGTATTAGAGTAACCGGTCATGTGTCTTACACTGATAAAATTATGACATTTTAATCATGTGCATCAAACCACTGAAGTACCAGGAGAATGGAAACCAGTCAGATCACCTGCATTGTATTGCATTACGCTGTGAATACAACACATTACTTAGACACTCTTCTAATACATTTTTGCATTATGCAAATCTATCCTGCTTGTACTGCACATCAATGCCATTTCATTTCTCAAATTATACAAAAATCCACGTTCTCTTGGGCTAAATGTGTAATGCATCTTAACAACCTATCTTTCCTATCTTAGAAAAAGGGTTAATAGAAAATATTTCTGTTTTCTCACTTAAATGATCGTGTCTCAGCATGAGATGACAACTTACATTGCTGAGAGTTCAGTTTGCATTATAAGACTAGTAAAGGTAAAAGGCCAGGGCATGTCATTTTAATGCAATCAGAATCTATTTCATTGTATAACTCTCACATTATGAAGCATCAAGTCAGCGCCCAATTCAAAATGACATGTTGCATATGTGAAAAAGCCAGTCTCTCCTGCTAGCAAATATCCGCAATGCGCAGTAAACCACAGGCTAGAAGGGATTAGTTAAAATGTCAGAAGACAGCCTTTTACTTTTACCTGTTCATCCTTAAAAACATACCCCTAGCTCTCGGGCATGCTTTGCAGACAAATGGCTGCGGTGGCAGCAGCACAAGGCCCGTGGCAAGTTCTGCCATCCTGTCGCTGTCAGACGGATTAGGCTTTGATCTGTCTGGGAGGTCGCGGTCACATCCACATTAACCCAAGTCTAACAACATATACCTGCTAACCGCTCCTTCTTTTAATGCTTAATTAGTTTGACATCTTCCACTACGGAATATTAACTGAGAAATATCAACAGAAAAGAAATGCCATGAACAATTGGGTTTTTTTTTTTCTATGACTTGGAAAAACATTTTGAGGTTTCTGCTACGATTCAGAAGAATTGTCAAATGTATTTTTCAATCAGAATTAGCAATACCAGCTTTTCTTCGATGTCAACATTAAACGACATTCATTATATTATATTATATCACAAGTGTTTGGTAAACCACTAAAACAATTACTTGTAGTAACATTGCTTCCCATAAAGAAACACAGATGTCCTGAGGATTCATATAGGTAGAGAACGTGGATTTATACTGCGATGACCATGGACTATATCAGTCAGTTTATGACACAAAGCTCAGAAGAGTAGCTCAAAAACTAGAGTTTAAATTCATCTGGCAAAGTTTTGATATTTTTATGATGCATTACTTTATTTAACCAAATACAGCGCTACACTTTGCTTTCTAAAACACAAGCAAACCAAACCATCCTAACTGTTACTACTAGTTGAGAAGCCAGGCCTGTTCTTTTATAAGACATCACTCCACAAACATCTTCAACTGTCTCCTGTTGTCTCTGGGAGATTAAAAACGACCTCCAGTTTGGAACCTGTGGTTTGTAACCCACGTTCCAGAAAGAGAAAACTCCTAAAAGGAAAAAGGCAAATAAGCTGGGGATGGTGTCAGTACATGCGCACGTGTAAATTCATGCCCTTCACTCCCCAGCACTCTCCTCCATCTGTTCTCCATGGAAATAAAAAGTCTGAAAATGGATATATGTGTTTTCTGGCATTCCACTGACTTGTTTCTCTGGTTTTATGAGAGGAAAAATAGTAATGAAAACAAAGGCCATTGCTCGCAGAATCAACAAAAGCTCTTAAAAGACATATTCACATTCAAGATCTACTAATTCCCCACCTCCGAAAAAATATCAGGTAGTCATTCTCTGCTTCCATCCCCAAAAAATACATAAAAATGTTTCTTAAGCAAGTCTACCAACCTAAAAGTCTCCTGTGCCCAGTTAGAGTCTCTCTTCCACCTGAAATAGCAATAATTAGAATTCTTCAAGAATATACTTGCCATCTACTTTCCCCCTGCTGAATGCCAAGCAATCGTAAAAGTTTGTGAGAGTGGGAAAGTAAAGAACATGAAACTCCATTTCTTTTCTTTTACATCTGAAAATCCTTAAATGGAAGTAGCATTAAATAGTGCAGCATTTAACTTGAAAGGCGGTAACAACGTCTGTGAGATTTAAGACTAAATAACCTGGGCGAGTCGTAGAATATGCTTCAAACTTCTTTGCTCATCAGCAGACCTACCAAAAGTTGTATCTAAACACAATGTCTCAGTTTATTAACCCACAGGGAAAAAAATGTTCTGGCAGACTCCAAGCATTCCAAGTGCAGTGTGAACACAAATACCGCATTGCTCGAAAAAAACAACAGGAAAGCCCCGCGGCTGTGAGCACAGCAAGACCATATATATGGTGAATAAGACATGATCAATACCTTGTGCTGCTCAACTATCTTTGAGATGCTCTGAAGCTCCGTCCTCCCAGAATCACTTGGACAGACGAATCTTTGGGTGGCTGAACCCTGCGGCTCTGCCCGGCACGTGGGGTACAACTCAAATCAACAGCGTGCGCAGCAAAGCCACGGAAACTTAAAAATAGTTCAGGTGACCTTTTCTGCCTGAAAATTTCTATGCCTTCCCCTGGTAAGAGTGAATAGACTAGAGAAAGAACATCTCTGCAGATGGAGATCTCACTTGAGCTATTTTGCAGAGTGTTGCGCTCAAACAGGGCACCTGGAAAGGTACCGGGCATCCATGGGATTGAATATAATCAAAACTAGGAGAAGTTACTGAAACCAGGAAAAAAAAACAAATCATGAATGTGGCAAGAAAGAAACTATATATGGAAAAACACTGAGAGGTCGTTTCTCCATAACCCAAAAGCTTAAATGTGAGATCTGACTACAAAGGTAAAGCCAACCAACCCAAGAGCAAACTACTGTCTGTTGGAGTCTGCCAGCGGCCACTGTCCCTTCTGGGGCAGAAAACCAGCACTAGCGCTTCGTGCACAGCCGTATTCCTCTTATTTTGAACTCACAAGGTATTTTATGACTAAACACTTCCCCAGTATTCTCACTCTTAATCCCAGTGTTAGGGAGATGGGAAGCTTATGTAATGTTGTAACCACCAAACACTTCTAGTATCGTCAACTACACCATGCGGCATCTCAGAGATCTGGAAGTTTTCCGGTTTGACAAATCTTGTAGCACATCCACCCCGGGCCCATCTACTCATCTCGGTCTTGTAGGCTTTGAGAGACTGCGAACAAGTGACTTGATTAAAATCTAATGCAACCAAAACTCTCCTCTGAAGAGAAAATTCAATCCATTTCCAGTGAAGCAGAAGTGAAAGAAAAACCCAAACAGCTTCCCTCGAGGTACGAGGCGGCCGCGGCCGCTCGGTGCCACCGCGGCTCAGGTGAAGTGGGAAGTGTCAGTCATCCTTACAAATCCCCAAGGTGATAGCTTCACTTTTAGAGCTTTCAACATGCTTTGACAGTGAAGTAAAAACGGAAAGGTCAACGCTACTTGCTAAGGACAAGATAAACACAAGAAAATCACTTTGGAATTTTTTATGGATCAGAAAAGTAAACTATTAAACGTCAACAAAAAGTTTTGATTTGCTGTATTATCTATCCAAAGGCTTAACTTGCGGATATATTCAGGGATGATTTCTGTGATCTGTGCCAACATATTGACATTAACCTTGCACCGGGAGAAGAGAAATGCCATCCACTCATCTTACATGCTAAGTTAACCTCAGCGTTACCTTTCCTAGCTCCAGGAATGCTGGATTCCATAGGATTTTACAGCTACCCCCACATCAATACTCTGCCATCAATATTTTTCTCTTAATTCCATTGGATGTAAAAAGAGTCTGAATGGCTTTGACTTTTTACAACCATCCTTATTTCTGGAAAAGTGGGAAGCGCACAGTATGTTGCCCAACTCAGGTTAAGCATCTAAAACAGCAATAGTTTTCTTAGAAGTTTTTCTTATCTTAGAAAATAGGATGCAAGAAATGAATTCTTTCAGCAGCCATTTATCTACATTCTTTCTCTTTTCAATGAGGGAAAAGCATGTAGATTCAAAAACTTCCACGAAGACTAGAATTCAACTGAAATATTCAGAAAAATGCCGTTCTTCCAAAATGATACAAGTATCTCAGTTTGTTGAGCCCTCAAGAATGGAGAAAGAAACTTCAGCCAGATAGCTGCAAATTCTTTGCACCATGGAGTTACCTATAACCTAGAAAAATTGTAATTGAAATGATGTATTCCATCACCTTTCACAAATTACGTTGCTGGAAATAATCAAGAAAATATTTGCCATCGTAGTTCATATTCACCCTGTAGTAGCTGTGGGAAATACTTCTCATTAACGGCAAACTCAGCCACAGCTCTTGAGTAATGTCATCACACAGAAATCCTGGCCTTATCAAGATTATTTTCCTTGCACGTCTATTGATGTAAAAGGGTTTGACTGCATTTTCCTCTGTATTTTGGTAAAGATCTCTTAGCTGTTACATGATTAAGTAGACTCTACTGTACGACGATCAAAAGCATCTGGAAAGGTGGAAGGGAAGAAATGCCCTGGGAAAGCGAGCTCAGCGCTTGCACTTCAGAGCCACCCATTATCAACATTTCATAGCGAGTTTCTTTATTTTCAGGTCCCCGAGGTAAGAACAGTAAATTATGACTTGAACTAAACAAGTCACACTTGGCTCCAAAATCAGATTTTCCTACCTCCAGTTTCAGGTCCCAGCGGTGGGCAGAGGAAATCCTGGTCACAGCCAAAGAAGTCAGTTTTGGCTCCAAAATAAATTTTCCTGCTTTACTAGAGCCAAAGCCTACCATTGAGAGCACCATAGCTTTAAGCAATACTTTAACATTTCTTTTATATATATTTTGCTTTAGCAACCCGACTCTTCAGCAATATGAAACCGTTTTCAGTAAGTCAGAATTAGGGTTTTGGCCTCTCTTTCTTAAATCAGTATCGTTTATTATCGAGTACACTTCTGAGCCTTAATCATTTCTTTCTCCTTAACACTAACAAAGTGCTTTAGACTCTTCCCTTTGTAAAAATGAGTGAACACAAGACACTATACACATAAAATTTTAAGTGAGGCAACTGGAAAAGAAACTGAATTCTAGTCATTAAAGGTTCTACAGAAAATAATGTAACTTATAAAAGCATACTGTTACTTAAGAAGACCAAACGCTTGCCATTTAATTCCAGAAGTTGTGGCATATATTTAGCACAAACATATGGAGAGAATAAAATTGGATATTATACACCAGGCTTGACAATGAGTTTCTTGCCCAAGTAGAGGCTGATATCTGGATCCAAAATGCTACAATTCAAAATATATAACAGAAGTTAATGAATAATATGTTAGATAACATGTATATGGGATTACACATCTTTTTCTGTCATGTTATTTATGTTCTCTAATATTACAGTTCAGTGGTATTAGCATCAAGTTACAAATCATAAATTATACTTAGAAAGCAGGTTGATCACAGACAAGTAATATTAGCTGAGATGAGCCAACATCAAACTGCCAACATAAAACATTGGTCTCCAAAGGTACGATTCTATGCACCCCTGTGATTGTGCACAGTCCCACAAGTATTAAAGGGATTACTCACACAAGTAAAAGCTACGTGCAGGAGTAAGGGGTTAGAGAATTGAGTCTTAAGAGGACTTTTGGTAACCCAAAAAGCAGACATGCAAGTGTATTTTTGTGTGGAAGTGGAACACTTTTTAGTGATTTAAACCAATCCCAGAAGTGTATAATTCACAGATAATCCAAGGGAATTGTTAATCACTTCCATTTCCTGTTTTTCAAGTGATGTCGTTATTAATCATCTTGCCAGTTCCTTCTTTTGGTATAGCTACTAAGCACCTATTGCTGTGTAAAAGCAACAGATGTACCTGCCATGTCTATGTAGGTCTAACTTGACTCACGTCACTATATTTTGAATTTTCTTCTGTCTGCTGAAAACTCAAGCTCCTCCCAAAAATTCAAAGCTGGAAGGTTTAAAATACCCAGGTTTTAATCTTAAAATCCTACAAAAAAAAAAACCCACCCTGCATATTGCCCTCTAATTACATGCTTTGAAAACAATCTCAAATAGGAAAATGATTTGAATGAAATACTGTAATTATATACTTCCTGATAGCCTTATCACAAATTATTTCTGCTGTTTAATGCGAATATTTGAACAGTGGCTTTCACTTTAAAACCCAACTCTGTTCCCACCTCAATTCCAAAGGATTTAGACCTGATTATAAAAGCAAGGTTAAAGATGAAGTTGCATCATAGGCAGGTTGCAACTAAAAAAAACCCCTGAAGTCTTGGACAAAACAGAACACGGTTCAATTGCAAGGGAAGTGCTGCCAGCTGGAGATCACTTTGGATCCAAGCTCTTGAGCAAAAGACACGTTCAAAGTAAAACCAATTTCCCCGAGCATTATTGTAGGAGCAGTGCCGTGCACCAGCCAGCTCCTCAGGTCTGATGCTCAGAGACCGGTGCCTGCCCTTCTCTCATCTAGAATTGATCACAGCAGTGCTTTGTGCATTACCATAGCTAAATATATATACTCAAACCTTCAGCTGCTTGCAATTTGGCAGCTAGTGTCCCTGTCCCTACTTAAAAATTTAGAGGTTTTCTTCAGTCTAATTAAAACAATAGCTCAACACAACACTGATTCTTTTGGAATTTAGTTATCAGTAATGGGATGTACTGCCTGTGATCCTATTATATTACATATTTGGTTGAAGTCAAGGTAAAATCAAATAGACTACTTTAATCTTAAGGAACATAATCCACTATGAACATAACTCACTCTTGACACATTCTTTTTCATTTAATTTTGTATTATTTAGAACCCAAACTCCTGAGTTTCTGGAAATAATTTGGAGTAAATTGCAAGAGTTCCAGCCATACTACAGACCAAATATTTCTAAAAGGTCATTTCAGCATACGCTTCTAAAACAAAGCTTTTCTAGCTCTAGAAAAACTGTTAAGTATTATTTGAATGTAAATGTTTTTATACTGAAGTACGGTGTGTTATATTTTAGGAAGACAAAACATGTTGTGGCTGAAGAGGTGCTTCAAGAAAGTTGTGCAAGCCCTGAAAGAACATCGCACGAGGCAGCAGGTGTTGATAACCTACCTGCAGGTCTTTCACATTTGGAAATGGAATACCAATGGTTATAACCGCACGGGCGTTCTCATCGCAGAAATCCAAGCCTTCGCTGACTTTTCCTCTGCATACGGCTATGAGGAGCGCTCCATCTTCAACAGGGCAGAGAGGAACATACAAATCATACCCAGGGCAAGTTTCACCAACATCTTTAAAGAGCTACACGTAATATAGCATAATACACCGTGTATCGGTCTGGAAAAGGTGAGTGGATATTAAAATGTTGACTTTAATAGAGGGATGAGATCAATACTATTGTGATTTTGAATATCAACTAGCAAAATAATTTTACACTACATAATATATTGGTGCTTAATTATGCAAGAACCGTATGTACTTACAACAAAATTTTAAACCTTAAATTTTGCACTCCAAAAATTGTCCTACTTCTCATTTGACATACTATCATTCTTTATTCTCTATACTAATATTTAAGTATTTTCAGGATAAATCCTATAGTGGCCCTAATATAAAACGGTAAATCACAGCTATGCAATGCGCTGTAAGCCCGATCCTTTGCGAAGCGACTCTGCGCTCTGCTGGCCGCACAACTGCACGTCCTCACACAGCTCCCTGCCTCCTGAATACCACTATTAGGATGATGCATCATCCTGTAGTTCACTATATCCTCACACAACAGCGTAAATAGCAATTAATCTTCCAAATTTATCATAATAACTTATTAAGTTGAGGTTAATTTAACTACTTATCCGTACCTTATTCTAATTGTTACGCACTTAAAGAAAACCTTTTTTTTAAGCTTGAAGAGCCTGTATCAGCTATTTCGCATGTCTGAAGAACGTACCTCTTTCTCCTTTACATTTTATTGCATCGTAGTATATTTTCAGCAGTTCATCGAAGTCACTCTTCGCCCCTCCTTGAGGCTCAGCAATAACTGTTTTAACCAGCTCCAGGTTTCTCCATAACCCCGTGTGCATCCAGCGATCTTTTAATTTGTCCAAGAGCTGAAAAAGAACAGAAAAACATGGAAGAGCTGTAACAAAAGATTAATCACTTGAACTGTTCAAATTCACAGACACTTACTGCAGTGAAGCCGCATTATTCAGTTTTTGTATTTCTGAATACCACTTTCCCCACCATACACCCTTGCACAGTGATGCAACACTGCAGCAGAACTAGTACCTGTCATTTTTACAATTAGAAATAGTGCAGAGTTTTGAGTTATCAAGGCAAAACCTCCTAAATCTATGAGAGCGGTCACTAAAGAGCATCTTCTGGTATTCCTCAAGCAAGAGAAATGCCATTCAAACTAGAAACTTACATTCAAAGTTGCAAAGATGGCAATAGAAAACCTTCCTCTTTTCTCTTTTGTGGGTTACCCAGGCCCTCCAGGCATCTATTAGACCATAATAGGCTGAGGCTTCTTGTTTGATTGACAGCAACAATCACAATAGGAAATCTTCAGTTTTTGATGGAAATGGATGAATTATTCACAAAAATCTTTGGCAAGAACGGAACAACAATTCATTTAATTCACACAAATGCTATTACCTCTTCCATTTAATGGAATTTGCTGGATATGGAAACTTTCTGGTACCCAGGAAAGAATGAACAAACACACAATACCTGTGCTACAGACATGGCCACTAAAACAACAAGAATTATGGACATGACTGAATACAAATAAATAAAATATAGAACACATACATGCCTCATAAGAGCCAGGAATCAAGTGCAGGATTCTCATAAAAAAATATTTCACTTCATGTTGAAAAAGTGCAAATGGGAGCAAGATAATGCCAGGAATCACAGGAAGCGACCATTAATGCCCACAGCCAGTCACTTCTCCTACCCAAGGGAATAATAGTTCCTGTAGTGGAAGGTAGTACGTGTATATTTTATTAAATCCCTTAAAAATGGATTCTCAAATGGTTTATTAACAAATGGTCTTCCTCCAGGAGAGCAGAAAATCTTGTTAGAAAGCAGCTGTCATCTCCCCATGCACTGAAGGATGTTTACTTGGGCAGCTTCTTTCTTTTTTTCCTTGCTGCGATTCAAAGACACCTGTGAGCTCTGATCTCCAGAGTGTCAGGGATTGGAAGGGACCTGGAAAGCTCATCCAGTGCAATCCCCCCATGGAGCAGGAACACCCAGATGAGGTTACACAGGAAGGTGTCCAGGCGGGTTGGAATGTCTGCACAGAAGGAGACTCCACAACCCCCCTGGGCAGCCTGGGCCAGGCTCTGTCACCCTCACTGAGAAGTTTCTTCTCAAATTCAAGTGGAACCTCTTGTGTTCCAGTTTGAACCCATTACCCCTTGTCCTGTCATTGGCTGTCACCGAGAAGAGCCTGGCTCCATCCTCCTGACACTCCCCCTTTAGACATCTGTAAACATGAATGAGGTCACCCCGCAGTCTCCTCTTCTCAGCTTAGCTGTAAGAAACCACAAGCTCAGTATTTAGATTCACCATTTGTTTTTGTCAGCTTCTGAAGTTTGGGAATGGGGGGGAAAACTCTTTTCTCAACATCTCTTGCCATTATGTCCCACTCTTCAGCAAAACCCTCTCACCCTGGGCCCACGAAGGAAAAGCTTTGCCCCGCTCCACTCGCCATTTCATCTTATACGATGCCAAAAATTGCATTAGGCATTTCCCACGTCATGGAACAAGACCAAAGATTTGTTTAATGTATTTTACCCTAAGGCAACTTAATTGTAATTTCCAGCATCTTAATGCAGTTGAGAAGTTAACTTGTCCTTTTTCCGCAGTATTCACTACCTCCGGACAGTGATGTTTGAAGTAGCAAATACCTGAAATGAGAGGGGGTCTAACACATAACACTAAAACACAATGAGGTTTTCTGGTTCACAGTTCCCTAGATCTTGTTCTTCTACAAGCACCTGCTACTAAATTTCTTTACATAGACTATTCCTTAAACATTTTAGCATTGATTCATGTAATGAATGGATTGCATCTTGCCAGTAGAGTAAAAAAGCATCACAGAAATAATCCCTCCATCAAAAAGTGCTTGGGGAAGCAATGGAACACTTAAAAATATGAGAGGATGTTCAAGAGCAGTACAGGAGAAAAAGGATAGTGATCTAAGCAGCACCTGACAGAGTAAAATAACTCTGGTTTACTGGCTAGTTTAACAACTATTGACTATATAATTACAACTATCAGTTACAATTGTATTGTATATTCTTGCGCACTTTTGAAACAATATGCTCTCTTGTTACCCATACATTCGTATAATGATAACTGAACAAAAGGTATTTCCAGGTGTACAAATTCTACACAAATATCTTGTAACCCTCTTAAAAGTCTGCCATTATACACTAAAAAAAGCACTTCTCCAAACCTGGGTAGTTTTTTTCACCTTATTTCTAAGTAACGTATTGTTTAATGATATGAAGTTCTACCTTTTGCTGTTATTCAGATATGAAGGGTAACTGGGGGGAAGAAGGAAACAGCCATTAGGTTTTTCTTAATAAAAATCACAGTATTGGCACCACTGCTAGTGCAAAAAGTCAGAGATTCCCAGGGGACTAACATTGATCTAAAAGCCTTTTCCCATGCAGAGCTCTTCATGTGTTTGCTACCAGAATTTTCTTTTTGAATAAGCACTGCTTCAAATCAGAGCGTGTCTCCAGTGGGCTGGAAACGTGTTTGAAGGGTCAAATAGAAGTTCTACACGCAGTCAGCACAAAACTTCAGCAATGGAAAGTGCCCCTCCAGCCAGCCCAGCGGGGCAGCAGCTCCACGAGGCTCAGTTTTGGTGGAACCGAGAGGGCTCAGCTGCACGTGGGACTGGAAGAGCTGTCGCTTGCAGAAAACAGGGTTATGATCTAACGCACAACACACCCAGAGACAGACAGTGCTGCTATGATGACACACGCTTGCATGAGCTCCCAAGTATCAGCCCATTAATGCGCATTTACACACAGACACCAAATTTCTACATTTATGTGAAATGGAGGGAGGAACAGGTGGTGTCAGTTTTAGAAGCAGCTACAATGTCATAATACCAGAATTGTCCCTTTAGTTTCAAGGCTAAAGTTACATAGTCATGTGTTTTGTTGTTTTTTTTAAGATCATTTCCAGCTATGGCGTGTAAAACAGCTGCCAAAACCCAATGTGTTGCTTTTTTGTTCAGGTGTCAAAACCAAACTAATAAGAGGCTTTTTTTCTCTACCTCAACTGAAGACCCTTCCATTCAGAGAGAACGTCAAGAAGAAAAGCAGTTTGCTTGTCTTAGTACAGAATGCTTCCCAGCATTTGGACTGCCAACAAAAACACAGTACGGGTCGCTTTATATATCACAGAAACTTCACTTTCATCAGCTGCCTCCTCTCTTCCTTTCAGTAAAAAACCAACAAAATCTATACACTGACAGATCCTTCTGCAAACTTGTCACTCCAGTCTTCACAAAGGGCAAACGGGAAACGGGAGAGGTGCCTGAGGACTGGAGGAAAGCAAATGTCACTGCAGACTTCAAAAAGGGCAAGAAAGAGGACCCGGGTAACTCTAGAGCAGTCAGCCTCACCTCCATCCCTGGGAAACTGATGGAACGACTTCTCCTTGGTGCCATCTCAAGGCGTATCAGGGATAAGAGGGTCATTAGGGGCAGTCAACATGGCTTCACCAACGGGAAGTTGTGCTTGACCAACCTCATTGACTTTGATGAGGACATAACAAGATGGATGGATGACGGCAGAGCGGTGGACATGATCTACCTTGACTTGAGCAAGGCATTTGACACAGTCTCCCACAGCATCCTCACAGCTGAACTGAGGGAGTATGGTCTGGATGAGCGGGTAGTGAGGTGACTGTGAACTGGCTGAAGGGAAGAAGCCAGAGAGTCGTGGTCAATGGGGCACAGACCAGTTGAGGCCTGGATCTAGTGCAGTGCCTCAGGGGGCAGTGCTGGGGCCTGTATCATTCAATATATTCATCAATTATTTGGGCGAGGGAATAGCGTGTACTATCAGCAAGTCTGCTGATGACACCAAGCTTAATCGCATTCCTCACCAAAAAAGAAAAGCCCTCCATTTTGCTTGACACCCAGACATTTGCACTGCACTAGGCTGGGATTATACCAGCCAAGAATAACTTAGTCCATTGAATTATTTAAGCAGTTGTTTGCACTCAATTAGTTTTTCATGAAAGGTTAAGCAACAGCCTGATTCACAGAAACCTCTTCGTGTTTATGGGAGGTAACCAACGTAACACAAAGAGGTATTTAAAATTCATTCTTTTGAATGACTAAGCCCATACAAAATACTAACCTATCTATTCACAAAAAACTATCTTAAGCTTCAAAATTCATTTTCTCCATTTCTAATGATAACCAGCTTCATTGAAAGAGAGTATGAATATATCTCCGCCCAATTTTTTTCATTTGTTAAGTAAAATCTACTTTCAAACCAGAATGTTAATTTCCCACTGTTAATGGGAAACTGGAGGAAAAGATCAAATATCCCTATAAATACACATGCACAGGTAATCTTTTCTTTACGTACCAAAAATAAGCCGATTTAACGCAGCATTTGAATGGAAACAGGCCACACAAAGATGCTATTCTTATCGAGGAGCGGCTACGCCTCTTTCCTACTGCACGTTTCCCCAAGTATTTATTATCATCGTGGGGCTGGGACCAGCAGCGCCAAGAAACGTTCTTTTGAGCCAGACCTGGTTTACGGGGCACTAACTCCAGATCGGTTTCTGTCTGATTTCCTTTCCCAAAGTGTCACAGAGACTCTGTAATGAAATGCGCCAGAACTGCAAACCAGAAAAATAGATATTAAAAATTATTATTCACCATTTTTCTGCCATCAGGAAACAGCATTCTATTGTGAAAGCAATAATTAAAGAATGTGGGGAACATGATAGGGTTCCGACTTTGATTGCTTTGTTGGAAGGAATATGAATACCAGGCAACAGAGAGGAATTTTAATGTGGAAAGAGTTTAGAAAAGTCCTGAAATACAAGTCGACGCTGGGAAGGAATGAGCCCAGAACGGATGCTCACCTAAGTACAGCTTCCAAAGGAAAACACCGACTCAGAACCTCTCTCCTTTTTAGCTGATGAGGAAGATTTTCTCATATGTATTCAACTGCTAGCCCTGACCACCTATTACAGCCGAAATCTCATCAAGTGTGTAAAATAAAAGTGCATATATTTAAAGCAAAAGTACTTAAATGCTTTTTAAAAGTGTTTTTTAAAAACTGAAGCTTGCACAGATAGTCATGATTCCAAAATTAAACCCAAAGTGCTGAGGCTGATGGCTGCTCAGCAGGTTATTATTACCTTCTAGAGGAAAAGCTGCAGGTTTTTTTTCGTGTCTAGAGATGGAATCCAGGGGGGCGCGAAGGGACCTTGACCTGAGTCACACATTTATTCTGACATCTTATATTTCCACGGTTATGAAGAAAGATCACACAGGCTTTTCATTTTCCTAACAGGTGGTCTGGATCACGGGGTCTTTCCTCACCACAGCTCCCAGGAGAAAGCCGCCTTCAATCGGAAATCCATATCACTACTACATGTGCTATTTCAAGAGATTTTTCACTTAGATCTCTTTTCTAATTCCTTCGCAATAGAAAATCACCTTGAAGCGTAAAACTCCAAAACAATGTAGGCGTCTGATTTTCAAGAACTTGTGTGGAAAAAGTGTCTTTTGAAGTTTAGAAGTACTGATTTTTTTCAAGAAAACATTTAAACAAACATGAAAGGAAAACAAACATTTAGGTCCAAGGTTCATGTGTTGAGATACCTCCATATGCTAGGGAATGGGGGTAAAATCTGTGCTAGTCCCCACCAGCCTGGCAGACACACTGTGGGGAAGGAAAAAAGAAGGGGAAAAAAAAAATAGATACAAGCTCCCATGCAACAACTACATAATTAAACTAAACCCCGAACATGGTGAAAAACTCTGTATTATGAACAAGATTCTGATCACCGTGTGCACACTCCAGCACAATCAAAGGTGAATAATTCATCATCATTTTCAAAGAAAAAGTATGCATCACTCCACTTGGGGGAAACACAGGGGATTTCACTGGTATGATTTTTCTTTAGGGACGATGACAAAGTGCCGCTCACCAGCAGGAAACTGAAGCACTGAACTGTGTTCCATGTGCCATAAATCAACACTGCAGCCTACAGGATGTCTCTCTGGTACCAACATACCATCAATTTTTCAATAACCTCCTTAAATAATGGAATATGTGAACGGCGACAACAGTAATGAAAAATGAAATGTTTTGCACGCCAAAAACTCTAGAATAACATGGTTAATATGTTGCTTCTACAGTTAAAGCAGCTTTTTTATATAAAACCTTTTCCCAAAAAACCCAACGTTTTACCGGAAAATTGGGATAGCCTTTGAAGTATTTAGTCTTTGAGCTCCACTGCAGCTGTTTCTAAACAACCTGGTTCAAAACAGGCTTTCTTTTGTGGTTTTAAAATTAACCAAGACAACAGCTTTCTGTGTTACAAGAACTGCTTGTACATTCACCCCAGGCTATCATTACGCTTCCACGTTCCAGCGAGAGCGCAATCCTTCATGCACAGAAAGCTCTCCAGAAAAAAAGAAAGACTTCAGAAAGTATTTAGATGGTGGTCTGGAATCAAATCCACGACTGAAATCTGCATCCTGCGCTGTTGTCCTCTTCACCAGTCAAAACCCAAGCTCCAGGAGTGGAGGAGTAACAAGTTTTAGCTTTTTGTCTTCTATTAAAAATAACAGAGAAAATATTTTTTAATTTATGGAAGGCATTTTACAACTGTAGCTATTAAATAGTTTTAAGAAATATGGATATTCCCTCAGAAATGTTGGTAATTGTTCCTCTGTTATACAGCAAAGTTTGCTGATGACACCAAGCTGGGAGGAGTGGCTGACACTGGAAGCTGTGCTGCCATCCAGAGACCTGGACAGGCTGGAGAGTTGGGCAGGGAAAAATGTAATGAAATAGAACAAGGGCAAGTGTAGAGTCTTGAATCTGGGCAGGAACAACCCCAGGTTCCAGTATCAGTTGGGGAATGACCTATTAGAGAGCAGCGTAGGGGAAAGGGACCTGGGGGTCCTGGGGACAGCAGGATGAGCATGAGCCAGCACTGGGCCCTTGTGGCCAGGAAGCCAATGGTACCTGGGGTGGGTTAGAAGGGGGTGGTCAGTAGGTCAGAGAGGTTCTCCTGCCCCTCTGCTCTGCCCTGGGGAGACCACACCTGGAATATTGTGTCCAGTTGTGGCCCCTCAGTTCCAGCAGGACAGGGAACTGCTGGAGAGAGTCCAGCGCAGGGCAACGAAGATGCTGAAGGGAGTGGAGCATCTCCCGTGTGAGGAAAGGCTGAGGGAGCTGGGGCTCTGGAGCTGGACAAGAGGAGACTGAGGGGTGACCTCATTCATGTTTACAGATACATAAAGGGTGAGTGTCAGGAGGATGGAGCCAGGCTCTTCTCGGTGACAACCAATGATAGGACAAGCGGTAATGGGTGCAAACTGGAACACAAGAGGTTCCACTTAAATTTGAGAAGAAGCTTCTTCTCATTGAGGGTGGCAGAGCCTGGCCCAGGCTGCCCAGGGGGGTTGTGGAGTCTCCTTCTCTGCAGACATTCCAACCCGCCTGGACACCTTCCTGTGTAACCTCATCTGGGTGTTCCTGCTCCATGGGGGGATTGCACTGGATGAGCTTTCCAGGTCCCTTCCAATCCCTGACATTCTGTGAAATCAGTGCATGTCAACGAACTAAGACAATTTCTCAGCAACAACCATGTATTTTATGCATCATGTTTAGCTCTGAATAGGTACTTACTTAGTGATCAATTATGATAACAGGCAACAATATCAGCTCTGATTCTTGGAGACATGTAAAACATCTCATCTGGGAAGTAGTACCACTGAACAGAAAAATCAGTACAATTCCAGACCGGAGTCAAAGAATGAAGCAAATGTTAAAACACAGTAATGCAAAGGCATAAAACTTTCTGCAATCACAACAACACAAATGATGACCCTTACCTAGGCCACTGATTTAAGAAACATGTACTTGAGTCGGCAGCAATTAAGGAGGGAACACTAAGCAATTAATCCTACGCAGCAGGAAACTATTCCATGACTTTCCTGAAAGAAAATTTTAAAGCAATCTGCTAAAGTTCACTACGTATCCAACATTTCTATAACAAATGAGAGATGAGATAGGGTTCTGTAGACAGAAGAGCATGAATGATAAGAATGAATTGGAACAGTTCTCTGTCTCCCAACTGTATACACTTGATGTACCTTCACCACACATACGATACAGTTTGAAAGAAAAGCTCTTGAGGAAAAAACCATGTTGACTGTAACTGTTATTTACTTTTGGACTCTATCACTCAGAGAGTGCAAACTTCGGGACTGTGAAAACTCATGTTCAGTGCAGTCACTACTTAAATGGTAGGAAAAATATGCAAGCAGAAAGTGTTAATTACAAACGGAAATGGGAGCATGTGTTAACTAGATACAACAATTCAGCTTGCAACACTTGACAAGTCAGAGCTCGGAAGTGAGAAACAATAATAGATTTTCAGTCTATTTTCCTGATGCTGTATGCTCAGGGTATTTAAACTAACAGCATAATAAAATATTCAACTGCACAACTCTCAGGGTGTGAAATTCACAGGCAAAACACTCATCTACCAGTATGGCATATAATTTTTTTAGACATAATACCCAATAATCTGCCACAGACTGTCGCTACGGATTCTACTTTCTCCGATGTGCAGATGCTATCAGAAAGTATCTCTGCTCTATGTAGAAAGCAAGTGCCACAGGGCACTTGAATAATTGCAAGTCCCTTGCTGGTCACCGCAGTTCAGTAAGCCACGGAAAGGGGATTTGTTCACTCTCTGCAGGCAGTAATTCAAGAAGATAAGGTAGGACCCAACCAACACCTAGAAATTTCCCCTGAGCCAACAGCACTGACCCGCCACAGCACTTGGTCACGACGGGCGCTGCGTACTCAAGGGTGACCATGTGTAAATTGTCCCATTGCACTGAGCACGATGTACAAACAGCAAACGGCTCCGCCGGCCCCACGGTTCTGCGGGTTTCCACAGAACGAGAAGTCAGAACAGTTCATTCCTTTGGAATCGCTTCACCCAAATTTCCACTCACCCAGAATATTCACCTGAGTTAACTCGCCGGTTTATTTGGTTAACACACAGTTAACAACACTGCCATTTCACGCTAGCAACTTCATAATAGAACCATATCTCATAAAAAGATCAGAATTTCCAAACGAGTGGCTTTATAGATTCTCTTATTAAGGGCAATCACTGAAAAATGTGGATTTAAAAAAGCACAGCAATGTTTCATCTCTGAAACCAAGCTCTAGCAGTAAACGGGATGATCGTGCTCCTTTCCTTGAGTGTGCAATACCAGCTCTTCCCTTGAGCTCTGACACGTCTCTGACCCCCCGATGAGCCAACGCAGTTCACAAGGCCAGAAGAAAACTAACCAGGAGGAAAAAGGAAAAATAAACATGGTGCTAGAAACTTTTCCTTTGTTCCTTTGATAGAGTCCAAATAGAGACCTGACTCAGCCGACACAAAATTCAGAGTAGCACAAGAGCCATCACAAGGAAAGGGGGAAGAACCTCCCTGTTGAGCAGCGACCTGCTGGCTCATCTCCTCTAAGGTCTTTAAGCATTATCTAACGTTTGAATTGTCTCTAATTTCCCCCAAACCAGGAAAATTATCCATAGCCGGTCATCTAAGATCCTGTCATACTCTTTAAGAAATAAAACAAATATTGCGCAACTATTCAGATTGTCAGTTATCATCCCCAAAGACAAAATTTTCTCTTTGATGCAGCCCAACTTGCTCCTTGACCCATCAGATAGAAATCGCTTTACTACGAATCTGGCAATAAGCCTTTCCTTTCAAAGAAGAAAACGCCCAGCGGGTCAGTTCAGTGTCACCAGCCCAAGCTCAGCGCCCGCAGCCACCAAAACCAACCCCAGCACCTTCCCGGGGCCACGGCGCCATCGTTACCGTGGCAAGAGACACAAAGCGTTTCTCACATTTGTTTAATTACTTTGCCATCATTTTGCTCTACTTTCATCGTTAGGCACTTGCACATAATTTGAGATAGCAAGGACGACAATTCTATTCCCTGAAGTCTTATCTTGTTTTTAGGGTTCCTTACACACTGTAATAGCACCGCTGCAGTTGTTCGGCTCAAACCAATACGGCTTCTGGAGTAAGAGAACGCTGTTCCCTTGAGAGCAGCAAGCAAACGCTCTGCAGAAAGTGAGCATCATTATTAATTTACAATTATTTCATAACTTACCCCTGATATGCCAGCCTGTTTAAAGGCCCCTTTCTTTTCACCCCAATGAACGTGATGTTGGATGTTAGCTATAGTTACAACAACTGAAAGTAGATGACACACTGAAACATTCTATTTCCTGTAGCATTTTAAAGATGGAGCAGTGTAAATAACGTTATTTAACCTTAAAATTACGCAGAAAGTTAACGTTTATGTAACCTCAAAGGAAAATTTCTGTCATAAAACATCCTCAGTGTGAACAGATCCCCACATCCTGCAAATATTTACACGCAGGGGTAAATCTCTTCCTCCAAGCAGTCTTACAGCTGTCAACAGGAATATCAAGGAGAATATTGCTTTTGATAAAGCATTTATCCCTGCATATTATACCTAAGTACACCTAGCAGTAAACGTAAGTGATCTTATAGAAGCCACCCGACACCACTAGATAATTCCTCACACACGGGTTCTGCAATCCATGCGACTGCAGCACAGAGCAACCATCTGCGGTGCAAATCACCATCTTCCTATTCAATTTCAGATTCGCCTTTTAACTGCACAAACCTAATGGTTTCCAATTTTTCCTCCATACACATTACAAGCCAAAAAGACACAGTGGAATGTTTATCTCTTATCTGGATATTGTCATTTTACTGTCTCAAACGTCTTAAAACAAGCTTTTCGCTAGGGAGGAAATCAGTCAGCATCAGACCTGGTGGGGAAACCCTGCACTTGCTCAATGTCTGCGGCTCTTACATAGTTCCAGATGTTCAGAACATTAATAATGCACTAACTCAAAACCTCTTTTTGAAACTTTAGAATGTGCAAATTGCATTAAAACCTCTTTGCCCTCATTAATGGTATTGTTACAATCCCAGTACTCTGGAAAATGTTTTTTGGCATTTGTTTAACTTGGTGATATTGCCATTTACTCATTTTAACAGCCAGTGCTCAAATCTTAATGCTTTTAATAGGCCTGGCTAAACAGACTACCATCTTTTGTAAATTTATTGAAGTCATTTATTAAATAAGTAAAAGTTGTCTGAAGGCAGCATTGTTTTTTCTTATTGATGGCAGGAAAAAAATGGGTTTCTTGTAATTTATTTACAAAAGTGTGTTTCAGGAAAGTTTTAGAAATGAAAATATTCTGTTCTTTTTTCAAGTTATGACCAATTCATTTTCTGCCACTCTGACATAGACTTCATACACATCTCAGTAAGAAAAGGGGTCTGTCTTAAACTAAGAAGAGCCAGACATTCCGAATTAATACTGAAACTGTATCCCTCCCTCAGGCTGTCATACAGAGGGGTGGCACATTTATGTCCAGGCCAGCAGACAGTGTATTCAAGGACTTGCTCTGATACCCAGTGCAGACTCGCTGCACTGTGCAACAGTCAGAGGTTAAACCGAGGTCCCTCCTGTTTATTCAAAATTACTACTGAGTAGTTATTTGAACCTGAAGATTCTCAGCCTGTTTGAAAACAGCACAAGTCAGATTTATTGTCATGCTCTGCGCTGCTCAGAGAGTTAATTAATATTAAGACCTGCTCGCCTAAAGTTGTGCGATACTGCCAAGATGGTTTGTCAATGGAAGGGTGAACAGCACTTGTCTGCAGCTTCACTGCGGCTTTGGCTGATCTTGGCCATGGAAGGGGAGCCCCAACCACCACCAGAGATGTTCCGGTCCAGACGGATCTGCTGACACCCGCTCCTGTCTGTGCTCACTGAAGAAAATCGTGCTTGGCCAAGAGAACAGGAACGTGGGATAAGACCGACCCAACTTAAACTCTGAACTCAACTGGTATGGAAAAAAGTATCCGTTTTACAGACACTTCATGAAGAGTATAGCAAACAGCTTTTTAAAGGTAGATTTAGGTAATTCTGCCACTTCTAAGGGGTTCATGAAACAGAAATAGTGACTGCTTTGCTGTTTATCTTGAAATTTTCCCCATTTGGCCAAGATAGTTCCCTCTACAAAACAATTAAATCCAGTATAATGCAAAATACACAGCAACACTGTGCAACTATGGAGTAAAGCTGCCAGTTGACCTCAAAAGTTAAAGCTCTTTCAAGGACAACAGATACAAAAGAAATACAGTTAGCAGATGCAAATTAACCAGCAATGCCTCATAGGAAAAAACAAAACCAAAACACCACACACACAAAAAACCAAACCACCAACATTAACACTATTGTCCTAAGCTTATTTTGTAAAAAAGCTACTAAAGAAAGGTCACTTAATTCATCATGATGGATTAGCACTAAAATTTATAACCATTAGCATTTTTCTCCTTGCTGGATACCTTGACTTTGATATGACACATATTGAATGAATCATCTAAGACGCAGGCACCAGGCAAGATATATCTTAATGCAGACAGGTCGGCGACATGAACCCTAATGGTCCTTATCTTAATCTTGTTTAAAAGCATCTTAGATTTCTGAGTAATCTTTTCACCTTCTGATATTCTCTTTTATAGAGCGTTTTTGCTGGAGTTGCTACTGATTTTCACATAAATGCATTTTTGTTGCATAGTATCACCAGCGAGGTTTGCAATTTAGTAAATGTTAAGATTAAGCTTATTTTTAAAAAGTCAATGTGCCAGAACTCCGATAATGACAACAAAAATTTGCATGTTATTGTAAATTATCCCATTCATGAAACAGGGCTTCACAGCCGTTCATACCATAAACAGACACCTATCCAACGTGGAGACAAGTATCTGATGCATAGTTGTCTCCTCATCCATGTATTTTCCTCCATTACTTTATTAACCTCGGATATTTGCTATATGCAGTTTTTAAACAGTCTGTCTTCAACGAAAATATGTTCATTCAAATACCTGATTAAGATAAAGGCAAGTTTCTCTACTATTGCTTTTTCATATTCACACCTAGTAATTCCAAATCACACAGAGATAACCAGGTGGCAGAATTTTCCCACAAAACTGCACTGAGCTCCTTCTGCTACAGCTGCTTTGATTAAAAACCAAACCACAAACCAGGGGACGGAGGGGCACAGAGGAAGATAACAGCCTGCGTGGGTGCTGGCGCCGGGGTCCCAGCATCCTTCATCACAACCTATATCAGGCGGAGTTTGCAAGTTCTGCTTCCTGAGGCAGGTGCAACACCTTCAATTCATATTCAATGTATTCCTCAATGATTTGGATGAGGGAATAGAGTGTACTGTCAGCAAGTTAGCTGATGACACCAAGCTGGGAGGAGTTGCTGACACTCCTCCAAAGGGTGAGTGTCATGAGGATGGAGCCAGGCTCTTCTCAGTGACAACCAATGACAGGACAAGGGGTAATGGGCTCAAACTGGAACACAAGAGGTTCCACTTGAATTTGAGAAGAAACTTCTTCTCAGTGAGGGTGGCAGAGCCTGGCCCAGGCTGCCCAGGGGGGTTGTGGAGTCTCCTTCTGTGCAGACATTCCAACCCGCCTGGACACCTTCCTGTGTAACCTCATCTGGGTGTTCCTGCTCCATGGGGGGATTGCACTGGATGAGCTTTCCAGGGCCCTTCCAATCCCTGATACTCTATGATTCTGTGATTCTTCTTATTCTCATAGACTGAGGCCCAAAAATGTTCGTTTACTCTTCTTACAACAAAAAGAATATACACCTGTATTCTATTAAAGTGAAACTAGTCTATGAAATTCAAGATGAACTGGAGTGAATGAATGTGCAGTGATGCAACTTCCATCTCTAGCACTCTTCTTGTATATAAACAAGGAAAGCAACATAGACTTTGCTAGCTGAACTAAGTGAATAATAGGCTTTGCAGAAAAATAAAATTAACTCTGTTTACCAAGCAAATAATTAGCGATTTGCAAAACAAGATGAGCCCTCAAAAAATCTGCTTAACTCATAACAGTTAATTTAGTGAGGTACATGACCACATATATTAATCAGATCTTGAATTATTTCTTGAAGAGTTGCAGTTTTTTAAAAAGACCTAGCAATTCCCCCATGAAAATCTCTGAAAATCAGTTTTGAAATGCAAATGTGCAGGTAAGCAACATTCTGTATGATGGTGAAAGAAAAAGACCTTGTTTTCCCTGTACTAATATGCTTATGCTTACATTATTCTGTGTTTTCAACATATTAATCTCAGACATAAAGGCAACCCAGCCCAGAATAAAAGAAGCCGAATGAAAAAGGGCATCCATAGAAACATATTGGGAATGTGATTTTAAAATATCACGCTTCAATTGTCTGCAATTTCTATTTATCAATACTTTCACTGGGAGGGTGGAAGTGTTCCCGCAAAGGAAAAAACCACCCGACATGTTGAGCTGAGTGACCTTTCAGCAAAGCAGAAGGGCAGCGAGGGGGAAGGGGCCCAGGGCTGCCCAGCAACCTCCTGCTTTATTAAATGTCATTACAAAGTCTCTCGATACTTTCAATTCGGATTACTATTCTCATAAAAACAGAAATGTTTGTCAGGTCTGTATACGTAAGATCGACCATCACGTACTGTTCAACATTATACACTGTAGCAAAAGGATAACCATGATAGTGGAAATTGAAATATGCTCCCATTTCAATTCTTAAATAAACTGAAGGCAAGATTTATTTCCAGATTGTTAACTTTGCATATAAGTGCAGAGCTTTGTGAGACGGGTTATATAAATCTGTAGGCAGTATTCTGCTTTTTTCAGTGATTGTATATTACCCGGTCTAATGTGGTCACCTAATGGTTACTGTCAGTAATTGCACTGACGACTGTGATTCTTTACACACACTCAGTGAAGACAAAACCCTCTGACTTTGCAGCCTTTTCTGTTAAATAATAAAACTAACGTGAACGTCTTGTAAAAAAGAAGAAATACAGTTTATTTCATTTTTTCAAGTATTCTCTGTTAAGGAACCTTAGAGACCAGCCAAATGGTCTGAAGCTTTGATTTCTATTTACTGGGCTTTTTGTTAATTTGGCAGGATTTGTTTTGCTTTTTGAGAGGTTTTTGTTTTGTTGAGAGGATGTTTTAAAATCATAAATGATGGTTTAAAATGAAAAAGCCACACCCTTGCAAGCATCACAAGAAAAATGGGCATGAATTACAGAATGATATTGTAGGTTTATATTCCTGTTCCTCAGAGCTGACCATAAATAACAATAAGAGCTAATAGAGCAGAAAGCAGAACTACTGTGAGGTACAGATTAACCATAATTAGATATCTGTTGACAATGAAATTAGATATTACATAGGTTGAAATTGAGAAATTTGATTCCTTTCAGCCGATGCCAGTGGGCAATTCCCACCTGACTGGGAAAAACACACTAGAATGTCCAGGGCAGTGAAATGGAAAGGGAAACAAGGAAAGAAGAAATTAACTGTATGAATAGTGCGCTCAAACAGAACACAAAGAACATGCAAAGGCATTCTTGCTGCCGAGTTCTACACATAAAGTTTATTTCATTAGGAGTAGGAGACTCCACAACCTCCCTGGGCAGTAGTTTCCCAACACTTGGCAAAGATGATGGAGAGTGGTCCAGCACAATGTGTTATCACATTTATTTTGTAAACATTTATATATGTTGATGTGAGCGCAACAGATTATACAGTCCATTTTGAAGTAGAGCGTGTGCAGTTTTAAAGGACAAATATGAATGAAGATTTCCTTACTTTATAGGATGGCAAAAAGCAGAGAATTCCTTGGCCGACGGTCTGACAGACGGACAGCAGGAGAGCTCCCACCTCATCCTGGAACTCAAAGGTCTCCGTGTGCTGGAACGTTGCGCACAACTTCCGCCGGTTCGGGCCCGCTCCCACGGTGCCAACCCAAACCTGGCGTATTTCACGGGAAAAAAGTTCATTCTAAATAGGCAATGCAAACTGGATTAAATGATGTCAAACAATGGAATGTTATGTGTGAGAGAAAATACTCAGATATTTCTAAACAAATTAATTTCAGTACTTAAAAAGAGGAGAGAAAGTGCACTAACTGATAGAAGGTGGCTATTACCAAATAGTGTGACTTTTCTAGGGGAGTACGTGCCTAAAAATTGCCCCTTTTTTCATTTGAAATTACTGTACAATCACATCAATCCAAGCAATAGTCCATTCTGTACATTTCTCTTTACTTATGGAATGGGTTTGTAATGGTTTTTATTTACCAGTCATTCTTTCTTTTACAATAGTAAGCATGACACCTCCAGAGAGGCAACAACACTGCGAAAGTTCACCTGTGAGTTCCGAATAATGTGATTTGCCTCCAACTGAATAGAAAACTTCACACCAAGTTCCGAAGAAAATGAATCCATTGGGGAGAGTGTCCCAGATGTCAGAACAATTGTTCTAACATCACTTAAGTCTGAAAATGCCTACGTTGGAGAAAGAAAAGAAGAAACTCAGACAACCAATACGATCGCTGTAAGATCTTTTATGTACTTGTTATCACTCAAATGACTTCAGGTCTCCTATTTGACGCTCAACTTACCACAGCAGGATTCAAGCACCAAAAATTAAGCACGTGGACCATGGTTTTCTGCCGCAAATTCCTTTTATGCCTGGGCCTTGTAACCAAGGCGCTTGTCTCTGAAACATCAGGCTGGTTTTCATTCATCCAGGCATAGGTTTGCTGTAGAGCAACTCTGTAGTCATCTGCATACCTACATAGGGACATAGAAATATCGATAAACACTACAATTAAGCAATCAAACTTTAAGTGTTAAGATCATACAAGGCAAAGACAGTGTTGCTACAATGCATTTACAATTTAAGTATTCAAAAAATAACGTTTCATTGGGTTTTTTTTCTGAAAGTATAAAATTACAATAATTAATCTTCAACAACAAGGTTTGAATTTGAAATTTTTAGTAACTGCTGGCATTAGTAGTCAAGATAGCAAGACAGACAAATGATAAGTGCTATGCAGAAAAACAAAACCCATGCATATTTAACTTGGCAAGAAACTGTACACCTAACCTTCAAATAAACTTCTTCAATATTTGAACTCCTTTGGGAACGAATAAAAAAAGGTAGTATTTAAATTCTTCCCACATAAATAGATTTTCCAAAGCTTTTGGAAATGTTAGTTTTGCTCAGAAGCCAGACACCACAACCGAGGTGTCGCACAAATGAAAGAGGCAGTTTGGCAAAGCAGCTGAATTAAAAACCACCACATAGCTCAGGCTATATATTTGCACTGACCTGCTATTATCTTTAAAAAGAAATAAAAGCACCATGAATAACCCTTTCAGCACAATCTGAGTGGCAGGGCTCACAACTGGTATCTCAATAAGTTCCTCTCTACCAAGCACTGATATTTTTTCTTCTTTTTCCAGAACAGTAGCAAGATGTTTCTGCAAGAGGAAACAAATTGCACAGAAACAACATCCTAAGTAAGTATCAAAACCAAGCTAATACAAAATCACCAGCACAGTCTGAAAAGTTCACCTGATACACCTACAAAGTCAAACTGAAGACAGAATTGGAAAGGAAAAGTAACACTTCTAACATATTTGGCTTACATAGAGAGATAAGCTTGAAAATAGTGTAAATACATTTCAACAGTCAATAAAAATGCAGATGGATAGAACAGACAAAACTATCAGTGACTCGATGGTTCAATGGTACACAAGGAGTTAGACCCTTTAAAACCTCGATTCTCCACAAATTCCAGTAGCCCAAACCCTGCTGGTTTTCATCAGGTATCATTTTCAGACAGCTTTTCAGCATTGCAGTAAACTAAAAGATCTGTTAGCATTTATCTTATGTACATTTTAAGATGTTTTAACACAAATATTATGCGCTCCGGTACTCATTTATATAGCATACAACATTACCTGTAAAATGGGAAAAGTAATACCAGTGATTCCCATTTGGTGTAAAATAGGGAGCATTTCTTTTCCACTCCAAACCTTACAGGAGGTTTCATATCCTCTTTCTACCAGTTGACTAGAGCTCTGCCGTAACCAGCTGTAAAACAGAGAAATCAGAAATAATTTCACCATTAACTTTGGAGATTCAGAGATGCTTTGCAGGTACAAAATAAAAGAGACCTCAAAAACTACACCAGACTTCTATGACGATGAGGAATGTTACTACATGCAAGTAGAAAGATTCTGCTCTTCCTTCTGCCAGTTTTTCACTGTTGAACCAACTTTTCCATAACTGCTCCTGATGCAGCCCATTGAAGTGAGAGGAAAACTTGTCCCTATACATCCATATTTTATCATCATATAATATCTTCACAATAAAGAAAAAGGATTAAAATAGAATCTCTTTCTCTGACATAACATGTCAGGTTTATTTAAGAAATATTTCTGCTGTATCACAGAATCCCAGAATGTCAGGGATTGGAAGGCACCTCGAAAGCTCATCCAGTGCAATCCCCCCATGGAGCAGGAACACCCAGATGAGGTTACACAGGAAGGTGTCCAGGCGGGTTGGAATGTCTGCACAGAAGGAGACTCCACAACCCCCTGGGCAGCCTGGGCCAGGCTCTGCCACCCTCACTGAGAAGAAGTTTCTTCTCAAATTCGAGTGGAACCTTTTGTGTTCCAGTTTGCACCCATTACCCCTTGTCCTATCATTGGTTGTCACCGAGAAGAGCCTGGCTCCATCCTCCTGACACTCACCCTTTAGATATCTGTAAACATGAATGAGGTCACCGCTCAGTCTCCTCTTGTCCAGCTCCAGAGCCCCAGCTCCCTCAGCCTTTCCTCACACGGGAGATGCTCCACTCCCTTCAGCATCTTTGTTGCCCTGCGCTGGACTCTCTCCAGCAGTTCCCTGTCCTGCTGGAACTGAGGGGCCACAACTGGACACAATATTCCAGGTGTGGTCTCACCAGGGCAGAGCAGAGGGGCAGGAGAACCTCTCTGACCTACTGACCACCCCCTTCTAATCCACCCCAGGTACCATTGGCTTCCTGGCCACAAGGGCCCAGTGCTGGCTCATGGTCATCCTGCTGTCCACCAGGTCCCCCAGGTCCCTTTCCCCTATGCTGCTCTCTAATAGGTCATATGTATAATGCAAAACGTGATAGGACTTTCTGAAAGCATGACCTAAACATGCACATCATCTCATTTGTGGCAGAGCGAAAATTTTCTCTAACTGAACGCGTCCTCCATCGTCCCTGCAGAGTTATAAGCCCTTCCCTGCACCTGGCAAATCGGGCGGGCTGCCCCGCTCGGGAAATGCCGGAGCTGTCTGTTCCATCACCCGGCTGCCGGCATCAGAACGACAGCTGTCATTCCTGCAACCGCTCAAAACATCTACCTGTAAAACCAGCTCATCAGCAGAAACTAGAGCTACAAGGCTTAGGGACTGTTTCAGTTCCAGATTTCCTGTCCTGTTTGTGTAACCTCATCTGGGTGTTCCTGTTCCATGGGGGGATTGGACTGGATGAGCTTTTGAGGTCCCTTCCAATCCCTGACACTCTGTGATTCTGAGTAAGCATAAATAAAATCAGCTTGATTCCCAGAAAGGTATCTATGACTTTTGAAGTGAAAATTGGTGCATGCAACATTTTCAGGAAGACTTAACAAATGTTACAAACATGCCTTCAATTTGAGAAAGTATATTTGCTCCTTCCCTCCCAATCAGAAAAATCCCATTGTCGATACATCCTCCTCCATCGCACACAGAACTCTGTCCCACTAAATCTGCACCTCATGAGAAAAGCTCGCCAGGATCCTTCTACTGACATGTCTTCAAATTCCTCCAAAGGGTCATTTTAGCACCTCTATGGTACTAAGCCCATGCTTAAGTGCTTTCTGGAATGAGGGCCCGGGATCTTTATAGCTGAAATTAGATTTTTCTAATTATCCATGCGTTTGGCAAAGCCATGTCACTATGCAACAGCGTTTTACCGATTACTGGCTATTTACACCCAGTCTTGTGCTTTCCAACAACTGCTTTTCTGCTGTTGGCTGATTTGCCAAGACAATCAACCTTAGTTTTTCTGATAAGGTTAAAAAGCTTGAGGCAATCAAACCTCTAGCCATGCTGCTCTCATATTTTACTAAAATTTAACATTTGAAGTATCCAAAGTAGGAGAATTAGATTCCTCAAAAAAGAAACCCCTCTGGATTCCTCAACTGAAGAAAGAACCAGTGACTGCACAGTTTGAAGTAGATGGCTGTTGCATTTTATCTGATGCAACGTAGTAACCAAAAAATTGCATCAGCAAAAGGAATCTTGATGTAATTTAAAAAAATATGAGTTGATAAAATGGAATAATAAAGAGTTGCCTTACTTTGTCAAAGAGCAGCACACAGCCCGGAGGGGCCCATGGTCCATCTGCCTGATGTTGTTATTGACCATGAAATCAAGCTCTTCTTGAGCAGCTCTCAGTTGATTTTCTGTAACTCCGTAGCTCACTGACTCCCGAGCAGAGTCCTCAATATTATGGGCTTCGTCTAAAATGACTACGTGGCCTTTCAGGTTAATATCCATCTAAAAAAGAAAATTATTATCCCCGTAAAACAAAGTGAAAGACGGTAACATGAAAAAGCAACTAACAGGATCCTGTTAAAAAGTGTGTAGTTTGCATCACAGTGTAAGCAATGGCTTTTTGATACAATTTCTATAACCTAGAAAATAACCAGGGGGTTTGGGGCAGGGAGGCGGGGAAAGCCTTATCTCAGCCTGAATGAATATAAACTGAACCTACTATACTCTCCATAAACCAAACAACTGTGATGTTTGCAAAGGTTTCATTTCCACTGACTGAAAAGACACACGCGGCTGATCTGCCAGAGTATGACACCAGTGGAAGTGCTACCTGGATTACAGAAATACTCATTTTGGGGGTGGGGGACAGGGCTCAAGAAGAGAGAAAAAACAATTATTTAACCCAGGAGTTATTCTGTAGATAATATTTTGGATATAAATTGGATTTCAGTGGACTGTAGCCACTGAACATTATGTTTCTATCTTCCCCTTAACTTCAGTTATTGTAATCTTCTCACAAACATACTTACACTCTCCCGTATCTGCGGGTCCAGGAGATAATTATAAGGACAAAACACAATATCTGCGCCCACCATGAGTTCTCTGGCTGCAAAATATGGACAAGCACGAAGCTTCTTTCCCAGGTGCACGAGATCTTCAATGTCCCAGGCCTGGGACATGTTGTGTGCAGACTGCAGGCCATGGTGCTCGCTGACTTTATGAACACCGTGATAGTAAAGACAGGACTTGCCCTAAAAGCAAATGCACACAGATAGTTAGTGGTTACAAAAAATAATGAAAGACAAGCAAACCTAAATTGTCCAAGTTGTTACGTGCATTTGACTTCATTTCCTGGGAGCATTTCTAACAGCTACTTTTTATGTCAGACAATCACGAAA
The DNA here is from genome assembly GCF_036013475.1 of Columba livia. Taxonomy (NCBI): domain Eukaryota; kingdom Metazoa; phylum Chordata; class Aves; order Columbiformes; family Columbidae; genus Columba; species Columba livia. The sequence goes on from NC_088621.1 coordinate 2,506,673, forward strand.
ACCACATCATGTCAGAAAGAAAACAGGCAAATCCATGTTCCAAAAAGGTACATGGGTAAAGGACACTTCTTCCTTCTCCCAAAAAGACAACCAAAGACATTTAAGTCTTAGTAAGAACATTAACCAAGCATTCATAAATGTAATACTGTTCCTATCATTGTATATTTTTTCAGAATTGATACCATGTATCAACATTTTCTAACAATTAATATTTAATTTAAACCAAATTTCTAGAGGCATTTAACCAACATAGTATAAAGAAATCAAAAATGTTGATCATTGCAACCGTTCAACTACCCTCCAGTTTAATATGTTTAAATGAATGCTCCTTTTCTGAAACAAAATTACTCACATGTTTTCCTTCCAGCAATTCTACACACATTTCATTCCTGTTACTACCACTATTAGATACCACTGGGTGAATACAGGTGTAATCCCGGCTAGAAAGAATTGTCATGGGGACACTGGAATACGCTGTTCTCTTCAACTCTCTAGTAATCTGGGATATTTGCTTGTGTGTGCGCGTTCCAAAATATATTTTAGGAATGAACGACTGATCTCCACTTTCTTTCTTCTTTGTGTTACTAGTATCTTTATTAGTTTCTTTTCCAGAAGAACAGGAACATTCAGTGCAAGGACCTGAAGACTGCAATCCAAAACAAAAAAAGATTAATAAAATCCCATGGTAAGACGAACGTGCTAAATCTGCTTACGGTCTACTTAGAAAATGCCCTCTAGGATAGCTCGAGAGAGCCTGTTAGATCACCAGGCTGGCCTACCAAACTACAAAAAGTTTAAAAATGTAGAAGCATACACACCATGACCTCGTGCCTGAAAATCTTAAACTTCCAGCAATCAGCAGATACAACTTTATCATAACTCAATCACAGAAAGAATTATTATCCCAGTGAAGTATTTACACATGTGAGTAATGCAAATAAAAGTCTCGCATTTAAGCTTCAGCATAAGGACACTCCCGTTAAAGACCAAGAAGCGTCCAGCACCTTCAGTGAAGAAACCTTGAGATCAGACTCTCAAATTAAAATAAGTAAATTTTTCCTTAGAGCAAGCAGAAGGAATCTGGACAGTTTAAAGAAATCTGATTGCAGATAAAACAGATTCCATCATATACTCTCCATTAGAACAATACCTGCCATGCCATTGTATCATGGGCCACCTAGTAACCACGAAAATACAAGACAAACTAGGGAATAATTCTAAACAGAACCTAATTCTGTAAAATATTTTTAAAAGCCAATCTTTTTCTTCTTGAGAAGCAACATCTTTCATAATGTAAAATACTGGAACAACTGTCGTGAGATTGTAATAATTAGTGTGAAAACACACACAGAAAACAAAATAACTCATGAGTAACCATGCCCACACACACCTCCCATAAAAAATAATGAATTCTTCTAGCGTAAGAGAGTTCGTATTTGGTTTTCAGGTGACAGTGCAAGTAACAACATGTAGTTGCCCACTCAAATACTCCTCCTTCCCCTTTTAATTGTCATCAGTAAGATTATCCATGATAAACAAAGGCTAAGTCACGCCGTGTGTTACACCACAGTTGTGGGGATCAGGCTGTCTTGCAGCCTCCGCCCTGGGGAAAAGCAAGTTCGTGTTACCCTCAGTCCTACTCAGCCTTGTCCGCCATTAAATATTACAATACGTGCTGGAACGGCAGCGAACGTAACCCTGCTGGAGCTGTCACTCACGGGGATAAAAGGTTCACTGATGTGCCAAATAAACAGGCCCTCCAAGCAGATGAAGTTACACCCATGCTGGAATTGTTACATTCCCCTCTCAAGTTGCCAGTACCAGCAGATTTCATTACGGTGTGCTGCCACATTAAATAGCCCGTTCCAAATATCCTGCCTTCTCTATTGAATCATTACTTATTCACCGAAAGGATGAAAAGAAGAGTTATGAATGGGGCTCTTGTCAACGGCGAAGCAGGAAACAGCTGACATATGGTATATGTTACATATGTGGCAATGCTGGGTTTGTACTCACACAGAAAACTGCAATGCAAATTGTACCTTGATATTTCTATCGTCCATAGTCTATTACGCTATTTGAAATAATGACAACCACTTGACCATACCAACAATTAATATAACTGAAGCAGTTACTGTGTAGGGCCTTTAAGAACATTTTCATCTTTGAATTTTAAGTCAGATCATATTTTCAGAGGTAAAAAGAATACCCAGAATTGCAAGATGGTGCCATATCAGTAAAACTTCACTGCTAATGCTAAGCCTCATAAAAGTAAGAGAAAAATACTAGGACCAATCAGGCAGCTATTTTGCAGAAGTGCAGTGCAAATAAATATACACATAAACAAACAGAAGGCTGTTCTATGATGGATCTTTTTTATGGAAATAATTAAAAGAGTATGGTGCACTGCTGGACCTCATCCTCACTAACAAGGAGGGTCTGGTTGAAGGGGTAAAGGTTGAGGGCTGCCTTGGTTGCAGCGACCATGAGATGGTGGAGTTCAAGATCTCATGTGGCAGGAGCAGGATAGCAAGCACAATTGCAACCCTGGATTTCAGCAGGGCAAACTTTGGCCTTTTCAGGCAATTGCTGAGGGAAATCCCATGGTCAAGGCTGCTTGAGGGTAAAGGGGCCCAAGATAGTTGGTTAGTGTTCAGGGACTGTTTCTACCGGGCACAAGATCAGAGCATCCCGACACGCAGGAAGTCAAGGAAGGGAGCCAGGAGACCTGCGTGGTTAAACAGGGAACTGTGCTGCCATCCAGAGACCTGGACAGGCTGGAGAGTTGGGCGGGGAAAAATGTAATGAAATAGAACAAGGGCAAGTGTAGAGTCTTGAATCTGGGCAGGAACAACCCCAGGTTCCAGTATCAGTTGGGGAATGACCTATTAGAGAGCAGCGTAGGGGAAAGGGACCTGGGGGTCCTGGGGACAGCAGGATGACCATGAGCCAGCACTGGGCCCTTGTGGCCAGGAAGGCCAGTGGTACCTGGGGTGGGTTAGAAGGGGGGTGGTCAGTAGGTCAGAGAGGTTCTCCTGCCCCTCTATTCTGCCCTGGGGAGACCACACCTGGAATATTGTGTCCAGTTGTGGCCCCTCAGTTCCAGCAGGACAGGGAACTGCTGGAGAGAGTCCAGCGCAGGGCAACAAAGATGCTGAAGGGAGTGGAGCATCTCCCGTGTGAGGAAAGGCTGAGGGAGCTGGGGCTCTGGAGCTGGACAAGAGGAGACTGAGGGGTGACTCATTCATGGGGATCAATATGGAAAGGGGGAGTGTCAGGAAGATGGAGCCAGGCTGCTTTTATGAAAAACCAAACTACTCTAATTGTATATTTCTATAAAAAGAATTTCTTCTCAAGATCACACAGTGAAATCTAATGTGCTGTTAATCTCCCATTACTACAGCACAAGCAAAGTGGTAACTCCAGTATGGAGTTTATTAAGGAATCAGAGGAGGCTGAGTAGAAATAATTAAGATAATGGAAAACTATTTTGTAATACCCTCTAGCTTCAGAACAAGTCTGGTTTCAGCTGTTTCAATCTGGGATAGAGATTATCATTTGGGAGAGGGAAAAAAAAAAAGGATACTTCTCTACTTTCTGCAGTGTTTAATCAGAAGCATCCAGTAACAGATGCTGTCAGAGATCAGACACCAGACTATATGGACCTTAGGCTAATCCAGCTTGTTTTTACTTCTGTCAGAGGGTAGATAAAACAGCCTATCACATCAATATTTATACGGCAAAAATGTGAAAGTCTGATTTAAAGAAGAATAATCAAGTCCACCAACCTGTCTTACCTGTAAACCAGAGCTAAACAAACACTGAGGCTATGATCTTTGAAACACAAAGAGATAAGAGTTCTTCATGTCTTCATCTACATTTCCCGGTTACAAAGCCACCTAAATGATACAGCGGTGAATACCTCTTGTGTGAAATATCACACAAGCAAATCTAGTGAGATATCGGCAGTGACATTACCAGAGCTTTTCAACTATTCCTTTATGAGCCCTCAAAAAGCACCGTATTCTGCTGCTGCTGCAGCCTCTTGATTAAAGTACACAAAGCAGCTGTTTATCCTCTCCCAGTCACCAGCAGGTGAACCCGGTTCAATATTTATCATAGGCTTTCACAGATCACTGCTAACCAAGCAAACGTTTTAATTAAGCTGGAACTTGCTTCAAAGAGCTCATTCAAAATGTCAATCAGCGGGAAAAGGATCAGATACGGTGTCAGGTGAGAGCATGTAATACAAATCCACAACTTTCTTCATCCCATCGTGGTAAATTAGCCTATTCTGGAGTCCAGACCCTGATTGTAACAGGCTGCCAGTCTCCTGGAATGTGTAACAGAAGTCACTCAAACTCCATTGTGAAGGTTGTAAGCAATATGTTAAACTGCAATGGGCTAGCACATTAAGACAGATTCTTTTCACAGTTGTTTTTTGATACCCCAAGTGTTTGTTACACTACTCTCCATTTACTGTTTACTTTTTTTAACTTGTATAAATGGGGATTCCTTAACCCAGCTGCCCCAGTTTCTCAGACCGTAGGCTTTGACAGAAGTAATCAAGAAAGTACCAGGAGGGTATAATTTCTCAGCTAAACTCACACTAGAACTGCCCTCTCTTGCAAGAATTAACAGCAGAGGGACAGAAACAGATCCCCAGGCTCTGGGCTGAAAGCAGCTCCGAGCAGACAGGGCAGCAGATCCTCACCCACTCATCTACAGGTCTTGCTCTGATGCAGCAATGCTGGGCAGCACCTCTCGTGCTCTTACAACAGCCAGCCCATTCCCTCTCTGTTGGGCTATAAAAAGGACCTGACAAGAAATTAAATTTGCTTTAAGCACAGGATTGACTACAGCAAAACACAAGTTATAAAAAGGCAAAGTTATCTCACTGGTTGAGAAAATATTTTGATTGTGTTATTGTATTATCCTAAATATAGAGTCCCATTATGATAAGAGCGTTGAGCATAACCTCAGCTGACTTTATTTCATAAGCTACACTAGAAAAGCATTTTTATGCCTAACAGCTTACGCTGTGATGCTCCCTGTGTCTTAAAGTTCATGTAGTTAGGCCACAGAACTACCAACGATAAATAAGACCGACCTTTCTGCAACTCCTTCTTGATACCAGACAAGATCTCAGTCTGCTGAAGTAAAAGGTAATCATAGGAAAATAATACCTTATTCTTTCATTCTTAAAAAGAAATTTTGACAGAAATAAACACTTTTATTCCTTCTTAGGTTACTTCTTTCTAAAGGTAAACAGTAAACTGGTAAACAGTAGTGTTTACACTTTGAACCCAAGGACAGCACATCAAAACACTCACGTACAGCTCAACTACTGTTACAAAAATGAAGAGTTTTCTTCGCAAAATCAGACTATGATTCACTACTTCATTATTTAACAATTAGTTGATCTATACTAAAGCTTTGTCGTTTTCTTCACTGCATGAAGTTTCGAGAAGTTGCAAATCAAGTTTTTCAGACACCCGCATTAAAGTACCAAAGCAAATTTGACAATCAAAGAAGGAAGAAAGGCCTTTTTATTTGAAAATCAACAGCACACTCTGCTGGCCTTTGTGTTTCAAATGACCAGTTGAAGCTCAGTGGCACAAACCATTTCAAATTCTACTCAAAATATCTACAGAACTTTCCAAAACAAGTAGAAATTTCTTCCCATTAAACAACCTAGAACACAGATGCAGTTTTGACAAGAAAAGTTTTAGCTCCCAGTGTCTTAAGCTAATACCAAAGCTTTGGGCTTCTTTTGTGTTTACAAAGTATAAAGGAAAACCACTCTTGAGGTTGAAACATACACTGATTAAAATAGAAGCTAATTATCATCAGGAGTAAAAGCCACCACAGTTCTCGCTGCTGACAGTGACAATATATTACTTCAAAGCAACTTCCATACTCGGGAACATTTACATTAGGCTATAATGCATCCAGAGGCACCGTGTTTTCTGAAACTGTATAAACAAGCTGCATATATGCATAATCTTTTTACAGTAAAATATTTTTTTTAATTGCTCTTGAACTAACAGTCCTGATGAGAAAGATCTTACTATATTACTTACTGTTCTGGGAGCAGAAGTAGCAGTTTTCACACTTTTTTCAGAGTGCACAACCAGCTCTCCATTTTTCCTCTGCTGATAGACTTCCAAGGCATCAACCATCTGGACTCCTTTTGCAAAACAATGACGTTTTCTAACCTGCTGGGCAAAAAAAGTACCATGTTCACATGCACTGGACAGAAGTGTGTGCTTACGCTGGGTTTTTGTTTCAACTGTTTTCCACTGAGTCTGTTTCAGTAACACAGTGTGTTGCTAATATGAACTAACAGTTTGGCCCAATCTAAGCCACACAAGTGTTATTTGGGAAAAGCTATGAAGTTTTAATTATGAAATTCAGTTAAAACAACAACAACCTGTAATTGTTGCTGAGCTTTTCTCCTTTAATTTCCCAGTGTTACAAAACTGATAGAAATTATAATACTGTAGAGAAATAAGCAGAAAACGTCACTAAAACAACAAATAAATTCAAGCCACATTGCTCTAAAAACTTAGACAAAAGTAACTACCCAAGCAATACTCTAACACCACATAAAAACTATTTACAGTGCACATCCCAATACAAGCCATAAGCCATGTGACAGCAGTACCAGCACAGATGAAAAAGTGACAGCAGTATTGCACTCCGCATACTGGGCCATAAACACGTTTGATGGGATATAAACCAGAACTCTAATACATTCACAGTATTCTCTGAATTCCTAATACATGTTTGCAAGGACACTTCCACCTCTAGAATCTTTGACTTAATATTACAGATCAACTGGGGATAAATATATTTTGCAGATAATGGGTGTTTAAATATGCAAGATATAATTTAGGACGTGACATTATGAACTATTTAGTTCAACAATGGACTCCTTTGTAACAAGTAACAATAAAAACGAACAAAAACCTGTCAATCTAAACGACGACTGTGACACGACTCCACTGTTCTCTGTAACGTTGATGGGGATTTGACAGCTTTGTTGAGCTGCGCCTGCATTATTTTACTGCCAATAAACTTTGCTCACCTGCTGCTCAGTTTCTAAAGGGCGAATCCTTTTCCTGTCCACTTGAAAATCATCATTCTCACTGTTACACACAGATAACCTTTTTTTGGCTGACAATTTCGAAGCTAACGTTTCATTTTCTTTACATCCTGTGATTAAAAATAAAATAAAATTACAAGGTACATCCACGACTAGGAATGCCTTAAATAACAGCAACACTTCAAAAATAGAATTCACTACATACAGATGGTGTAGGAAATACTATTAGACGTTTCTAGGTGTATTAACCACCATTTCCATACAGATTTCTATGCAGGGCAGATCATGTAATACTCTGCTATTACAATGGTAAAAAAAGTCCCTGACTTGAAAGTGAAAAAAAAAATGACATCATTGGCTATGCATTTTACTTCCAGAACAGATTTTTAGCTGCCTGTGTGTGAAGTTACCTGTATTTGTCAGTGGGCTTCCAGGTTTTACAGAACTGCCTGTTTCATAATTACTAGAAGAACAAGAAGCACCAGGATTCACACTCGTTGCGGCCTCGTTGCTCTTAGACTGGGAATGACACGCACAGCGACAGGGCAGGGAGCTCTCTGGCTTTCTCTCTTCCTTTTCACATGACGATGTGAGCACTAATTTCCCTAAACATAAAGGACACCATCACTTATTTTCCTTTAAAAACACTCAAGCCTACACGAGAGCTGTACTTTCAAACCAGTCGAGATGAAAGCTTTTGTTTAGGTACCAGTTATAAACCTTGTGTCTCCACAAATTCTGAGTGAGTTATCACCACCCTTTGAAGAACTACAGCGCAAAGAACTGTAACAACTCGCAGAACTGGAAAATACCCCTCTTTTTCAACTCAGTCTGCATAACTACAAGCCACAAGTACTTTCTTTCACAGTTCCAACAGCCTTATGATAACAGATATCTAAATCTAGCTTAGAATTACTGGGCATTACTGGTTTATGTTGCCAATAAAGCAATATGTATAATGGTGGACAAAGACCTGAAACCAAATGTTTAAGGGCTGATAAACCACAACAATTCATTATAATATATTTTGGTAATAAAAACTGCAGAAACAGACACTAACACAACTTACCATACAGAGACTGCTGCCATGATAACGCAGAACAAAGCAATGCCAAGCTTTTGCCACTTCCCGTAGGGCTCTCCAACAAACAGTGCTGCCTGTTATTTAAGCCCTTGACAATCTTTAAGGAGAATAATGAGAACAAAACCAGAGTCACCTTTAATAATAACAGAAGGTCAACAAACTTTAGCTGTATTTCTCTCACATGCAGGGGCTGTGAGATACTTGCCTGCCATAATAACAACAATATCTTGCTTCCTCTAGTCTTACAGAACCAGAACATTGAAAGCATCTGTCAGACAAACCGTTTGTCCCACAAAGAAAACATGCTTGAAAATGGTTAAAACTGTTTTAAAATATTTAAATGTAGTAATTAATTTGTAAAATCTCTCCAAAAAGTGAGAAGTTATTGAAATATTACATCCTGTTTAAAAGACAGATGTTCTACTAAATCATCCCCTCCTTATATACTTGCAAAATTATATAAAATTTCTATTACAGTATGTCTAGATAAATACTCATAAATATCGCATAACACGACTTGTTCCTTAGCATAAGTGTTCACAAATCCAAAACGTACTTCCTAAACGTATTCCCTACCCATGGGCCAGGTATCCTTGTAGAGCACAGACAACAGTAAATTATGTTACAAGGGACATTCTCAAGATACTAGAGGCTCTGAAAACATAAGCCATTCGTTTAGCAAACTAATATAAATTCGACTTACAGCATTCATCATAGCAAGCTGTGAAGGATATGCCTTGCAAGGGAATCTAATCTTGACTCCCCCGATAGTATATTCTGACACATCAGAAGACATTGTCACTTTTTACTCCTGCTCACTTCAGGTTTAGAACTGCAATAAAAACCAGCATAAACAAGTCAACAGGAACAACCAGGCAAAGCCTGAAACAACATATGGCACCAACAGAAACAAGTAGAAACTGTTAACCTGATAAGGGGGCTGAGCGGTTCAGGATATTACCAGAAATGACATATAGGAGTTTCTATTACACACCATCCGTTCAGCCCCGGCCCTTGTTACAAACACAAGTTGCCACAATCTGATGAGTAACATCAGCAATTTAAATAAAAGTACGAATGAACCGTACGCATCATTTCAGATTCTGTTTCTCAGACTGAACTGTGTTGGGAAAAGAATGCTAATCCTCAGGGAAAAAGAAATCTTGAATATTTAATAACTAAAAATCATCAGTTCTTCAATTTTCCAGGTCGATTAGTTTGAACTAGAATACATTGCAAATGACAAAGACGCAGCTGACCACAGTAGCTCGTTATGCTCATCTTATAACAATCAAATAATAAAACTGGACCCTGACTTTAGAAATGAGGCGTTTTAAAGTCCGCCAGTAATACAGTAATTATTCAGGGAAAAACGAGGTATTGGTCACTTTACTATTCTGTATTATCTCGCATTTCTCCCACTCTAGTGAACAAAAGAAAGTCAGTTTCCCTATCATGTTAAAATATTTAAATTATTGAATTAAAAATACTGAAAACACATAGATGGCTTAAACGACACAATTATTTTTCTTATAGGTTTTCAGCATCTTGAAAATAATTGCACAACTTTAAATCGGCAGATTCCCTGTGATAAATTAACTCACTAACCTGTGTCATCTGACTTTTAATGAGTAAACACATACATCACAAAACCACCAACGCATGGCATGATTCAGCTTCATCATCAACCTTCTCAACAGGAAAAAAATATCCTGGTGAAAAGAGATCGCTGACGTGAGTTCACACCCTGCCCCTCCTTCCAAAATCGGAACCGCACCCCAATAAGAGGTTTTTCCCGACACATTCGCGGTGTTCGCTGGAACGAGCACTTCGAGTTGAGCTTCGCCCAAGGAAAAGCAAGGCCCGGGCGGGGCGGGGGGGGGTCGGAAGGATCCAAGCGCGGAGGCAGCGGGAAGCGGCACCATCCGGGACACCGCGGGGCGGCCGACCCTCCGTCCCGCTCCGCTCCGCTCCCTGGGCAACCCCGGCGCCCCCTTGGCCCTGCTGGAGCTCCAGCCCTGGGTTGAACTCTCCGCCTCGCTGCGGCCCAGGGCGGCTGCTGTCATTCGCCCGGGAGTGTCGCCTCAGCCTACACAGAAGCACCCGGGCGTTTCCTTTCTCTTCTCTAAGAGGTTTGTCCCCCCCGGAAAGCCACTGTATCCCTTCGCACCCAGCCCGCGGGAGCCCGGTCCGCTCACAGCCGCGCTGCGCTCCGCCCCGCGGGAGGCGAGAAGCGGCGACACGGCCGCTCACCTCAGGCCACAGAGCCCGCTTCAGCGTCCGTCCTTCCCGCCTCCGCCCCGCCGCCAATCAGCTGACAGGAAAGGGTCCTGAGCCACCAATCAGCAAATCGCAAACTGAGCCGCTGCCCCCCCTTCCACTGCTGCGCTATGAGAACCAATCACGGAAGGCGTTGCTGACTTCCGGTTGGACTAGTTGCTAGGCAACCAGGCGTTTACCGTGTGGGAATCCTGTTGTAAAATATTTTGATACCTTTTGTTGTTGTTATTTATCTTGTTTTAAGCATAGTGCGCAGAAAGCAGTGTCTTGGAAACTAAAAGAAGAGTAAAGTCAGTGGCTTTTAAATATTGCTGCACACGACAGGCCCGGGGAAACGCTTTAACACATAATCAATACAGGCAATTCCCTTTGAAATGTAAAAGTATTAATATCTATGGCTTGATCCAAATCATACACTATTTTTTTTTATTTAAATACCACTACAGCATATAAAATTACACTCAGAAAAGAAGGAAAAAAAAAATACATACATTTGGATTATTTACATACTTTACATCAAGATGACAAAAACGATATTTGTTATGAGATGGTTACAGTGCTGGAGTGCAAACCTGAGTGTTTGTGGGGCTTCCCCCATCGCTGTCCTGCAGGAGCAGAAGCCAAACTACACAAAACTCCCTCAGGGCCACACCAAAGAATCAGACCATTATTTCTAGAATAAAAATTGGTCTTAATTGCAAAAAAAAATCACTGATTTAAGGACCCCGGATGCCATCGTTTAAGGAAACAGCCAGTGCTGGATTGACTAGTTTAGCAGTTCATGTATGTCGAAGTACTGTACCCAATTCTGGCACAACAGCCAAACTTTAATTTTCTGTCACAAAAACACGTGCTGCCTCCAAAAAGAGCTTGTGCAACCTTCAAGAAGCTCCCAAATATTGCACCCCTTCTGCAAAGCCACAAAACACATCTGTCGAGGCTAAATCCTGCAGCGTTTGTATGGCAGAACCAGCAGCTTCAGGCACGAAGCACAAAGGATTCAGCCTTCCTGTCCTCCAAGCTGCATGAAACCACTTTGGTACGGCTGAAATCCATCGTTCCTTTCATTACAGGGCAATTCAGCTTCTGTCACCGTCACTCCCAACACCGATTTCCTTTTTTTTAATCTTATCCTAATGATATCTTAAGATACCTACGCACTTCTTGAAGTCTTCCTCATCTCTTTTAAACTAAACCACCTGAGCTGCACTACAAATGCATATTCTCTAAAAATCACATAAATACAGCTCATTTTGGCAGCAGTACTTCTCTTTTAATCAACTTTTAGACCGGTTTCGTATTTTTCATGAAGGCTGGCTGTGTGTCATGGTGCAAGTTATGCCATTTTTCAAGTCTTCCTTGGAATATTTTATTCCATCTTGCTCTGCAAGGCCCTGAACAAGAGCTCATTTAACTTCAGAAAAGCAGGTGAATATTCACTTCTTCCTACCTATTGTTTTGCTGTTTGCTCAACAAATGACGCATCCACTACTTTCAGGGTGTTATAAAACCCTTTCAAGTGTGTTGCTGTATCACTTCAGAAACTGAACGAGCCTGAAAGTGATGCTCAGTTACACTGGAAATTATTTACCAACCCCTGATATCAGACTCAAAACTTTTCACTGGAAGCAACATAAGCCTCTTTAAATAATTGTTTTCTTTTCAGACATAACTGAATTGAATTTTGAAAAACACGGACGTCTTGTGCTCCAGTTCCTCAATCCACTTTTGCAGCTTTCTCCAAATTTTAAGCACCACAGACCATGGGACAAGCTACAGTACAATTGTGTGTTCTTCCTAAACTCCACTTACGCTCATGTTAATTATTTCAATGATTGTATTTTCAACACATTGGCACAACCGAACATCAGGGTCCAAGCATGTGACGTCCCTTGAGTAACTTTTGTTAAGTGAATCGGTACAGAGTCCTGACAGCTCATGTGGTTTCTCCTTGAGTTGCTGGAGCCCTAGAAAATTAAGTAGAAGGAAATTACACCTAAATAAATAATTACATTTTTAAAATTGTTGTATTACACCCACGACACAAACATCTATGTTACGAAATCCCAAATTTGCGCCATCCCTGTTTCATGCACCCGGTTTAACTCCGGAGATTATTTCTAGAGACACAACAACATTTCTCTTTGAGTCACCTCTGTAAATTTCACACTGCATTCCAACTGCACTCAGACTTCTGAAACATTAATACAATTTCCTCCCCAAGACCATGACATTACTCTTGAATACTTCACTTACGTGTAATAATCGGGTCGAAGTCTCTTGTCTGCGTAGCAACATCAGAGGCACAAACTTGTCCTATTTGTATCAGCAGAGACATAATATCCTCATAGAGAGGAGGAAAGGCTTGGCAGAAGGACACCAAACAAGGCAGGGTCGGCATAAAAAACGCATAGCGCTTCGACTGGGTTAAAACTAGCAAAGGAAATAAGCAAAAAGGAATTACTACAAAAATCCAGTCAAGAATTGTTACTTTCGCACTCATAATTAACACAGCGGCATTCAGACAAAGCTGCATCCAACCTAGACAATTCTAATTTACACGCTTATGTATTTAGGGGATGCTGATGCGCTCACCTGTGAGCAGGGTTCCCATCACATTGATCGCTAAACGAGCCACGCTCAGAGATTTGGGCAGCGCGTACTGGATACACAAAAATGAGAGTAACTGGATGGCAAATATCTGTTCAGTAGGCAAAAGAGAAATCAGCAACAAAGTTACAGATTGCTTTGCACTTCCTATCCAAAGGAAAAGCCTTAATAATAGTTACTGTTAGTTATTGTGAATTTTTCCTGCTGAATTTGAGAAAAACAACCCACATATATTTAACATTAACCAAAGTACCAGCACTAGTGTTTCAGAATCTCCCCCGCAGACACTAACGATAAGCAATAAAGTAACACACAATTTACAATTTAAGGTAAAAGTGCTACAGATATTGTCTTAATATCCCAGGCAAGTTAGGACAGGGCTTTTTTTAGTGACCTATTTACCTTCTCCCCTTAACCGATACTTCCCCAGGGTTAACTACCGCAGTGCTTCCAAACCCAATGACTGGACTGTACCTGTTTTTCAAGCTCGGGCTGGGCAATGAGCTCGGGTATGAAATCCAGACAGATGTGCATGGACGGGATCCCCGCCACCGTCAGTGCCAGCAGCTCACATGGGTAACCCTGGGTGATTAAGAAAACAGATGTATGAAAGGTGTTTGAAAAATCCTCCTTCGATTAAGATATATTAAGTCGTTGTCAATGGGACGGAGTTCAGCTTAGGCCTGTATCCAGTGCAGTGCCTCAGGGGGCAGTGCTGGGGCCTGTATTATTCAATATATTCATCAATGATTTGGACAAGGGAATAGAGTGTACTATCAGCAAGTTTGCTGATGACACCAAGCTGGGAGGAGTGGCTGACACTGGAAGCTGTGCTGCCATCCAGAGACCTGGACAGGCTGGAGAGCTGGACAGGGAAAAATGTAATGAAATATAACAAGGGCAAGTGTAGAGTCTTGAATCTGGGCAGGAACAACCCCAGGTTCCAGTATCAGTTGGGGAATGACCTATTAGAGAGAAGCGTAGGGGAAAGGGACCTGGGGGTCCTGGGGACAGCAGGATGACCATGAGCCAGCACTGGGCCCTTGTGGCCAGGAAGCCAATGGTACCTGGGGTGGGTTAGAAGGGGGTGGTCAGTAGGTCAGAGAGGTTCTCCTGCCCCTCTGCTCTGCCCTGGGGAGACCACACCTGGAATATTGTGTCCAGCTGTGGCCCCTCAGTTCCAGCAGGACAGGGAACTGCTGGAGAGAGTCCAGCGCAGGGCAACAAAGATGCTGAAGGGAGTGGAGCATCTCCCTTATGAAGAAAGGCTGAGGGAGCTGGGGCTCTGGAGCTGGACAAGAGGAGACTGAGGGGGGACCTCAGTAATGTTTACAGATATCTAAAGGGTGAGTGTCAGGAGGATGGAGCCAGGCTCTTCTCGGTGACAACCAATGATAGGACAAGGGGTAATGGGTTCAAACTGGAACACAAGAGGTTCCACTTAAATTTGAGAAGAAACATGTGTTTAACGATAAGGAACAGGCATAGCTTGGGTGCTCCCTCCTCAGCTACAAGAGTCCAAGCACGAAAATATGGAGGAAATGCAGATGTTACAAATTTGGCGAGATAGGGAGCAGAAAAGTGGGCCGTTATAATTCCTGAGGAACACAGCGACAGCATTCAACTCCCTTCCTTCCACCACTTCATTTGGCTCTTTCTCAACTAGAAAAAACCATGGAAGAACTAAAACAGCGCAAAGCAGACCTGGAAATGAACGAGTTTGACTATGTTGGGATCAGCGATGTACATCTGATGCAGCAGACAGCAGATCAGACACTGGACCTCGCGAAGGTTGCACAGCAAACTATCTTCTTCTTCTGGCTCGGGGCTCTTGGGGCCCGTGGCACCACAAACGCTCTTCAGCAAACTGTGGGGGTTGCTGCTCTGGGCTTTCTCGTCTTCTGTAGGTAAGCAGATCTCGAGAAGAATCTGCACAGCAGCACTGTCCTGTGGGGAAAAAGGCGATAGAACACGCATAAGGGACTCCAATTAAATCAAATAAATCAAAGTAATGACAATTGAAGGAACAGAAGACTGTCACTTGGCTGGAATTTCTAGCTATAGATTTTTTTTTTATATGGAATAAAACCAACTCAGTTCAAGAATCACAAATCCTGTAGAACGTTAAAAAAACCCAAACGCTTCACCTGACATCATTTAAGATCTATTTCTTCCCCCTTACCTGAGCAGCAAGCAATGCATTTTTTAATTCTTCCCTGGTAACTTCTGGGGCCTCTGGACCCATCGTGTTGTTTTGTGACGGTCTAATGTCCTGCTCCGCTGTTTCTTTTAGGTGAGAATTGAGGTAAGCTTTGGAAGCAAGAAGATACCCATTCAACATATGTAAGGTTATATCCATCAGAGGAGGACTCCTGATATGGGAACACATGACAAAACAAAGGCATTTCAGCAGGCAGGAATAACCTGAACAAACCAAAAACATTCCTCAAAGGCTCATTTGGCTTAGTCCACTTCTCTCGTGCGCACACACGGATGGGTACACCCTACGAAACCAAGAACTGCTGAAGAGGCTCATTTCTGAACAAAGGAAACCCAAAAAGCATTGGCTGTGTGTGAAGGAAAAACAATTATCTGACTGATGGGCAAAAATAATGCAGACAGACTCTGAACTGCTTCCACAATTCTCAGATGGTGGTTTTCATCGCATTGTAAATCTCCCTAACAGTCTAGAAAGGTAGGATTTTCTATTTGCATCCAGGGCTGAAGGGACAAACATTTTAAAATGTCACCTCGGGGTTGGGGATTAGAGACGTTATCAACAGAGATGTATGTCTGGCAGAGCTGCAGCAACGCAAATGAAAACTGGATTCAGGGCTCGATTGCTAAAAGGCAAAGAGCGACACCGCATACAAACTAGAACGTGAAGAACAAATCAAGTTCACTATCAGCCATTTATTATGAACAAAAGGATAATACAAAACGGGAAAAATGAACCACAACTGACAGAAAACATGAAAAAGAATATACAAGGGGGAAACCAAGGGGCTGAAGTACAGTTAAAATTATTAACCCTATCTTTTGTTAGAATAACTGATGCAATTTTCTTCATAACTATGAAAAAGTAAAGTTTTCATTTACAAATTCTAATTGTTTGCATTACTTCATATTCTCCTTAAAAGCTGGCCCATTGCTATCAGTTATGATCATTTTCACTACTAAGATGCTCAGCTAATTCTTCTGCATCGGAGCCATAAAGCAGCACCACACATCCTTTTCTGTTGTCACTGACATGTAGAGGAACTCATTTCTAAGTGCTACTAAAAGACTTTGGGGGGAAATTAAGCAAATCTCCCCTTGTCACCCCCATCAAACATTTCCCCAAAAAGCTGGAACCCCGGGGGGGTGGCAGAGGACAGCGTGAGGCAGATGTGACACCTACAACCTCAAGCACCACCACCGCGTGGCAGCAGACATTTCACACACAAATTCACATGCACAGATCTAAAATGGATGGATGATCTACGTACAAATCCCAAAGCTTCCCAGCTAGCGCTTGGTGGAAGGTTGTGCAACAGGACACTCAGCTGGACAGCACGGCACGCTGAGACCGCGCACGGCTCACACCACTGACTGTGAGAAGCCAAAAGGAGGGAGACACTCACCTGTGAACTCTGGGATCACATCTCAGTACAATCAGAGGATCGATCATCAGATCAATCTGAGTGTATTTCTGCTGTCGGACTATTTTCCCTGAGGGCTGCAGAGCGTTAACAGTCATCACCCACAACCTAAAATGAGATCATTTTTATGATTTTTTTATTAGATAATCTGTAAGAAAACAAGGATCACACATCAGCATCTGGACACTCGCTCATCTCAATTAGCTGCATTTTTCCAGGCCTATCACGAAGCAAGAGCCCCAAACTTCATTTGCAGCCCTTGACGTTAACCAAGATATAGTTAAATCACATTCACTGAGAACGGAGCAGCCGCACTGTTTTCACTGCCATCACACATCCAGATCTTCAGAACAGGCACATTCTTACCAAGGTGATTTCACGTTTCAGCAGCAATTTGCCATAGACAACGCACACTATAAAACTTCACTCCTATATTTTAAGCGAACTGGAGATTTTCTTTCCCCTGAGAACAAGAAGTACTGTCCTTTTACATGCAGAAGTTAAACATTTCAACAAGCAAAAAGGAATGCAACTCCAACACATTCTGTTCAGTCACAACCTCTAATTTCCCAGCCAAAGGCATTGGGTCATTATTTTTGAAACAGAAAGTGACAGTCCACCTATCTGCAATGACAAACGCTATTCCGAGCCTACCTTCTCGGCATGACGGTGTTAAGAACCATCCAAAGTTTATTGATGGTTTGAAGAATCCTCCGAGGGATTCCAGCATTCAGCAGGAGATTCATATTTGATGTCAATACTTCTGCATATGGGATCAATTCGCCGGCTGAGAGAAGCGTTAAATGCTCTAAGATCTGCATCAGCTGGGTGTGATTTCCAGGCAGCATGGAAAACGCTGTAAAATAAAGACAATGGGATCTTGGTAAAACTGCACTTCTGACGTTTTTTTCTGACTTGGCAGCAGAACATTTTCATTACAGAAATGCAGTATGATCACATTAATTAAATGGCTACACGCTTCCAAACCTCCTGTATTCCATCCAGTCTGGAAAGAACACTGCACATGAAATTATTTACCTTCCTGGAGCTGTTTGGGAGAGTGATTCTTGGCGATGTTTGTAAGCAGCATCCTCCTCAACAAGGCATCGGTGCCCGTGATCTGTTCCTCACAGATCCAGTCGTCCACGATGCAGAGGTGTGGGTAGTTGGTTGCAAGAAGGCGCAGCAGTGCGGAATGCAAACCTTTCGGGGTGTGGAGGAAGTGAACATCTGAGATTTAAGTAGCGACATCTTTCACCTGAACGTATTTGTGCCTATCATTGCGACAACAGACCTCAACTGAATCAATGAGTTTGCGTGTTAATAGCTTGATATTCTAACTCAAAGGAAAAATTACCTTTGGAAAGGTGGGAGAACCCCACAGCAACTCTTAAACTCAGTCTGGAGTAATTATGATTCTCAGGTTATTCCTACTCTAAAACCTACCCGAAGTAGGTGAGAACTGCTCTAAAAAGAACTGCATTCCTCAAACTTGGACTCTTCAAACACGGCTGTGATCTCACCAGTTATTACTGACGGGTTTTAAAAGAAAGGAAGGCAGGCTGTGAAACACGGCAGGCGCAGCGCAGGGAACGCGCTCAGCATTCCTTGTCCATGCACGCGGGATCGCCACACTCACCTCCCAGCTCCTGCTGCAGCCCCTGCGCCTGCCGGATCAGGTACTTGATCGGGATCTGGTCCATCAATGCTGAGGAGTAAGACTTGGGTTTTTTCTGCATACCAGCTATAAGCGAACAGGACAAGAAACAACACGTAATAGTTAGAGTTGGAAACAATTATTTCCCCAACTGAATCAGTAAAGAAAGTGTAAAGCACTTGTCTCTATATTATCCAGGTAAAATAGAGAAAATCTCAAATAACACACCTCATTCCTGTTAAAGTATTAAATCAAGCTCTTCAGGAAACCATTTCTATGAACGTTTCCATTTAAAGACCTTCCTGGCATTCAGATTTGTTTGCAAGATCTCCACACTATCTCTGACCAAGTCCAAGAGACCTTGAGGTCACAGCTCAAATCAGCATTTTCTTTCTTCAAGGTTTTTCATTACAAAAAAAGGCGCCAGTTATCAGTTGGTACACGGAATTCAAACTCTCAGCACACACAACATCCTGTATTTAGTATAATAATCTAAACTTTTTATGCTGTGCTTGAGTCCGACAGCAACGTGAATTTCGGTTACTGCAAGAATTCCTCTCTTGGCACCTAATTTTCAGTTAACCTGTTTTCCACGACGCACTCACACATACCCAGGATCTTTGTGTTTGCCAGAAGTGCTTCTTCGTACGACAGCACATAGTAGAGGACAAGCAATTGCGTTGTGATGCTGTATCGTTGACCAAGACGAGTATTTTCCCCCTGTATATAAAACCAGATACAAAGATCATGTTTCATTCCTGATCCTTAAGGAAAAAAACCACCTGATTTACCCGCAAATATGAAGAAAGATGAGGCAATGAGCCTTGTACAAAAACATCAAGCCAGAGGAGGTCCAAGCTCAAAGTTGCAGGGGACTTCTTTTTTCCTTCCCCTTATTTTTTTAAATGCGTTTCAAACACAAAATGTATTTTTGGTATCTTGGGACACTAATAAGGAGTAATCCTGGGATTCCAAGCAAGTCAATGCTTGCCACTCCTCTGCATGTGTCCAAGTGGCCACTCTCTTACTTCTATCACAATGAAAATGCTTCTTTCAAAACCAACTAGAGCGCTTCAGTTAAATGATACCAATCCTACATTAACGCCTCCGCTTTTCCATCCACAAAGCGCTTCCCTTTGCATCTTTAACATGATGAGTTGGTTGGTTCCCAAGGAAAAGGGCAAAACAGGGACAAATGACAATCTGAGTAGCACTAACGAGTCACTTCAAAACACACGACCGTCACTGTAGCAGGATCAGCAGTTTACTATATGGACATTAAAGACAAAAACTAAGGCACCTTACAAACTCTGCATCAAGCTTATACACAAACTACTGAACCACATGTTTGCATTAAAGTACATGAAAGAAGCAAACAAATCAATTACCCCAGAGAGTCCTTGAAAAACATTCAGTATCTCCTGTTCCGTGACAGGCTGATTTGTGGCCTCTGGGTTGGATTTAGTTGCAGGATTGAGAATGGAGTTGATATAGACATCAATAAGAGGAAGCAACTGAGGATGGAGCGGGGTGGTGGTTTCACAGAGCTGCCGATAGATCCAGTCCTAGAAAATAATGTGCCGTGTCACGTCCACATTCAAAGCTCAAGGGCAAGGGTATCCTAACTTAACATACAGTTCCTCCTTAAATTACATGCTAATAGGCTATAAGATTCACATGAATGCTGCCTTCAAAGCCTAGTCAACATTCAAAATTAGGAACAGAAATAAAATGCAGGTCATACCTTAATGGAGACTTTGTGCTTGGTGAATGATCGACTTTTTAACAGCTGGTAAATGCAGTGAATAGGTAAAAACCCAGTGATGTTGGCACTGAGATTGCCCGTGACGGGCACACGAACCGCGTGGGCCGTAACAACCTAAAGGGAAGTCATCATTAACAAGAAAAACACCACAAATATCCACTTTATCACTGTGCATAAACACAAGGTGACAAGTCGCAAAGCTACATTCTTTCTGGCATTTACTTATTTTTGGTTGTTTGGGAGCTGAAGAACATTTTTAAATAGGTTGATACAGCATGTGTAAAACTGTAGCACATGTATGACATTTGTGAACTATTTCCTGCTGCTTCACAAAATAAAATACCTGTTCAGTGAAAATCTCCTGCGTGAAGATTGTCTTCATTCTGCTGAGCGAGCTGGGCTTAATAACAATCTGAAACAAACAACAAAGTACTTGTAACTTTTAGTTTTCTTATAAGTATTTAAATTTATTTTATAAATTGTCAACTTTTAACCTTTTAAAACTTGTCTTCACTGGGATACCAGGAAACATTTGCATCCATACTTCAAATGTAAAGCAAAAATACTTTCAAACGTCAAGTTCACCATGTCTTCTCTACCCTAAAAATCACCCACCTAGATTTTCCATTTGATGAGACACTGTTTCACATCTCCCGTGTGAGGAAAGGCTGAGGGAGCTGGGGCTCTTAAGCTTGGAGAAGAGGAGACTGAGGGGTGACCTCATTCATGTTTACAGATATCTAAAGGGTGAGTGTCAGGAGGATGGAGCCAGGCTCTTCTCAGTGACAACCAATGACAGGACAAGGGGCAACGGGTTCAAACTGGAACACAAAAGGTTCCACTTAAAATTGAGAAGCAACTTCTTCTCAGTGAGGGTGACAGACACTGGCCCAGGCTGCCCAGGGGGTTGTGGAGTCTCTTTCTCTGCAGACATTCCAACCCGCCTGGACACCTTCCTGTGTAACCTCATCTGGGTGTTCCTGCTCCATGGGGGGATTGCACTGGATGAGCTTTCGAGGTGCCTTCCAATCCCTGACATTCTGGGATTCTGTGATATTATTAAGTATATTAGCAAAACTTTATATCAAAGCTAAAGCAAATCCAAGAGTATAAATACACAGTTAAAAGTTAATTTCATCAGAGATCTGTATGTGCTAGAAACAGTTCAGGATGTACCTTCATTCCCAGAGTGGAACAGACCAAATCGATGATAGCGCTGAGCTGATTGCTGTGGAAATACATGGCTACCAGGAGAAGCATCTCTCCGAAAGAAGCTGACACGCCAGAAATGCTAATGATAACCAAGAGGAAGAGTTAATTTCCAAGAGGACACGAGGAAATGTGCTATTAAAATCATTCCAAATCAAGGGCAGCCTGCTCTCACCTTTCAAAGTAAGCTTCTTCCTTTATCATCCAGCTGAGCCACATTACCATCAGTTGCTCCTGCTCTGGGGTGCTGCGCAAAGAAAATTCATAAAAGAACCTTTTCCTGAGAACTACCACTCGTTTTACTACCAATAACCAGCAGAAAAGTCAGTATTTGTGGAATCTTATGCCAAGAGACTTTTTGTTATTTTCACTTCAGCATCAAAGAGCTGATAAGCACTGATATTTAGCACAAATTTCAGTCCAACTCTCAGGAAATTTCGTGTCTTGAACACACAAGACTACATCCATTGAACACCTATATTGCTGCTCTTCTGAACAGGGTCTCTAAAGAATTTAGCCATAAACTTGTTTAACGGAAAAGTGAACTAGTAAGGCCTACTTGAGCCTTCAAAAACCATTCCAAACTCAGCTAATACCAACGTTCCCCTCTCGAAAGATTTGCTGTCAACAAGGGGGAGAGCAGAGCAGAATATCAATTTCCTCACTATAGCACGAGACAAATCCCTTCAACCAACACACGGAGATCTGTATAAAAATGAGGAGTGAAAAAACTGCGCAGCTCTGGGGAGGTCACCACCCTAACGGTGCTAAAACAGAACGTCTTTCCAAAGCTCCTCCTTTCCCGAGAGGTACCTGACGAGCGTGGAGAAGGCCAGGAGCATGCAGAAGGAAAGGGACACAAAGCGAACGCCAGCTGGAGTTGCGGGGGGCCGGCTGGTCATCAGCTGCAGGAGCTGCTCGGCTTCTTCATCCGTCGGCCTGAACAGGACAGAAAAAGAACACAACCCACCACGCTGCTTATTTAAAAGCGAAGAGATTTCCAGTCTCATCACAAGGGTAAAATAACGGTTTTTCTCTGTTGCTTAATCTGCATATCAAGTTGCCATCAATAAATGAGTATCAAGATTAACTGGCAATTCTCTTTGAACTTAAAAGACATAAAAATCTCTGTTAAGAGAATAAAAACAGTGAGAAAACTTCCCCAAGATATAATTTTGCTTATTAGTACAAAATACCTAAATTAAAACTTACAATGCGTGAAGATGCTACATTAACACTTCCTAAAAAGTAAACACGGAGGAAAAGAAATTCTAAATTCATGTAGTGTATGTTGCTAAAATTTTGAGCTGCTTTCTTTTCTACACGCCGCTCCAACCACTCAGGCCTAGACTTGGTTAACAAGTCAGCAGAACTGATTTTTAAAGAGAGCACCACATTTCTTGAGGCAGCTCGCGTTAAAAGTGCCCAAAGCTCTCAACTTCTGCTTAAGCCAACAGGCAGTGAATAAAAAACACATTAAAACATCCATTACTTCAGCCCAGCAATTCCCATCAAAGCGCAATAGAGACGTAACAATGCGCTGGCTTTCACGACGTGCTCTTCCTTCAGTCCTGAATACACGGACACGTTTGGCTCCGTATCGACATCTGCTTCTTCAACAATGTGTGTGCTGCGAACCGTGGGAAGGATTCCCATGAGCTCCAGGAGCAGCTGCCTCCTCATTTGCCAAAGCACAGAACTGATATTATCTCTTTTTCTCTGTGTAAGAGGTCAAAAGATGAGAACAATGTCAAACTCAACCCATCAAACAATGTATTACAGAAGAGCTTCCTTAATAATGAAGTCAAGGGAAAAAAAAGAAGCGGGGGGGAAAGAGGAGTTTTTTTAAAATACAGTTTTCAGTGCCAGGGCAACAGGCAACACACAATCGTATTACAACAGCTTATTACACTGAGACACAAGCTGTAACTAACTCAACCAAATAAGCAAGTCAAGATGCAACTTGTTATCATGAACACTGAGAAAGAATACATTCATCATGTAAACATGACAAATGCACAGTTCCTTGGTTTCCACCCCTAAACATCTCTCAGAGGAACAAGCGAATTGCTGCCTTCAGAAACGTGATTTATAGACCTGCTGGTCCCACAAGAAGAGGTTACCTGTAAAGGTTGCTCCAAGACGTGAGACAGGATTTATACGCATTCAAATACAGGTGCCCACATCCAGAAAAGTTACAGCAGCATAAGAATACTTTTTTAAAAAGCAAAATATTCAAAGATTTTCATACCTGTTGGCCATTCCGGATAAAAGTTCCAAACCAAGTTCGAACCTTTGCATTTGTTCCAAGCAGCAAACCACTCACAAAACACACCAGGTCACTCACTCCATCATCTGAAGATTCATTTTTGGTGTGATCCAAGGTCAAAGCCACACCAAGTCCTGGCAGATGACACTCTTCCACCTACATAAAATGCCCAGGCTCAATCATCTTTGTTGGTTTTAAAGCTCTAGTAAACATCATAATTCTGATTCCCATGACAGACTAACGACACGTACCACCATGCCTCGGACCCTCAGAGCTTGAGAAGGGTTCATTTTACACAGGTGGCGAAGAGCTTCTGTTCTCCGACGGCCTCCAACACTCTCCTCATCCTGCCGCTCACCGTTCTTAATCAAACCCCTACAGACTAAATACCCAACAGGAGGTGTAAGGAAATCTGGTCTTTCTGAGAAAAAGACACATAAAAACAAAGCCAAGCTCTTCTGCTCAGCTGAATATGATTTATTCGCTGGGCCACACAGATGTTGTTTGGGCAAGAACTCATGATCTACAGTATATAAGCAGAACAAGGAAATGGTTTTTCTCCTCAGAGAAATCTCAGAATCCCAGAATGTCAGGGATTGGAAGGGACCTGGAAAGCTCATCCAGTGCAATCCCCCCATGGAGCAGGAACACCCAGATGAGGTTACACAGGAAGGTGTCCAGGCGGGTTGGAATGTCTGCAGAGAAGGAGACTCCACAACCCCCCTGGGCAGCCTGGGCCAGGCTCTGCCACCCTCACTGAGAAGAAGTTTCTTCTCAAATTTAAGTGGAATCTCTTGTGTTCCAGTTTGAACCCATTTTGAACCCAGTTTGACCCATCACAGGGTCATTACAGATTTACGCATCATTCAATTACTGCTTGATCTCTTTCTAATGTAACCTGTGCATCTGGCAGCCCTGGAGACTGAAATCTTATTGCGAAGTAAGGGATGCTAAACAGAAAACACCAATATGGATTTTTCACCCCGTAATATGGCTCAGTCTGAGGGACAAGAGCTACTAGCACAGTCAGAGCAGGCTCAGAGTCCCAGCCATTCACTGCCCATGACCTACAGATGAAAGGGTGCAATATGAGTCTACTAGCAGGCTGCAAAAATAGGGCATGAACGTGATGAGAAGAGGAACCCATCAGCACCTCTAAATATAAATGCATTCAAATTACACTTCACAAGCCAAACACTCCCATTCAAATATTTATGACACAAGGTTTAGCCCAGAATTAACTGTATTACTAGAAATAATTTCAAAACTTTAGAAAAAGCAAGCTGGCCGAGAAGAAACTGCAACTCACCCTCGTTAAAGCTGTCGGGAACGTTGGCCACCAGCAGGCAGAGGAACCAGGCTCCGTTCTTAACGTGCAACAGAGCTTCGGCCACATCAACTATCGGCAACAGCGACGGCAGCTCTGGATAAAGAAAGTTTTCAAAGCCACACTGTTGCGCTGTGAAACAACTAGAGCCTTGCTTTTAATATGCATTTCAATAACACATTCAAATCGATGAATGGAAAAATCAACCTGTGATCTATTCCTCTTTCACAGAGCTAAACAGCCCAGATGAACCTCATGCCAGTCACACAGCCCCAAAAGTTGAGGGTTTATTTACATTTGTAAGAAGTTAGAAAACACTATAAATACAGAATACTACACCTGCTTGCAAAATGCAGAGAACATCTGCTGCCTCCTCCAGATAAACAGGACTCTCGAAGAGCTCAGAAGACTTGAGAAAAAACTCACCATTTGATTCCGACACCTACAAGACATTGTTCATCATCACTTAACAGGTTTCACGAAGCAATTCGTCTCTTATGACTTTAAATTCAGCAGACTTAATACATTAAAAACTGTCAAAAAGGTACTGCTATAAACACAGAACAAGCAAGAAATGTGTTTAAAATAGGATGTATTTACTAGCAGAACTACTTCAAATGGCTGGCATCATTGCTTCTTTCCAGAAGAAAGAGAAATAGCTCACTGACAATTCTAAAAACATGGTAAGTTTACACACGGAAAATAAAACGCTGAGGGAGGAGCAAAGAGGAACACAGTGGCCAATACGACAGTGCAATTAGAGTAAAGAACTGGAAGGAGAAACATCATAATTTTGTTTTCAAACACGATTTCTGCGCTGATGCATCATAAAAATCACATTAAATTTTGAGTAGAGTATATTACAGAATATACAGAGTCTGTATGACATTAGAAAAGACGACCCTCGTTTGTTCTGGGCAAGACAGACTTCACCTAGGAAGCCGCGGTCACAAGAGGTTCCATCACAAACCACTTCCAGCCAGAACGAGACTTTAAGTCTTGGTGAAGCGGGTCATATCTGGAGAAGAACATTCACACACAACAGCGGCACCAGAACCAGACGGAGCATCAACCTGCCCAGAGCGCAAAATTCACAAGTGCGCAGAAACGGAGAAATTTACCTTGTTCATAATCGCCAGTAATTCGCTGAGCACGAGCCGAAGCCGCCGAGGCGAATCGCTGTGCTCGAACTCCAGCGTCAGCCCGTGCTGCAGCTGCGACACCAAGACGCTTTCTCCGCTGCCTCCTCCGAGCTTGTGCCTACGAATTCAAACCAACACCTGTTACACCCTTCTGCAAACACAAAAAAGGTTACTAGTTAAAGGAAGACAGCAATTCTGTGGGGATTTCTCCTGTCACGTCAACAATCAGAGAAGACTGTTGTAGCGGTAGTACCTCATGAAATTGAATTTTTACCAAAATTTCAAGGGCCTCTGTTCCTCGACAGCTCAGACACCACCCAAGGAACCTGACCCCTAAGTCCCGCCAGGTTGGGCAGCTCCCCACAAGGACATCATGACAGGGACTGTCAGAAATGGGGGTTTCCCTGAGCGTTCCTCAAAGGAGAGGGACACGATCGACCAGCTCATCCCGGCACTTGAGCAGCAACGACAAACAAACGAGCCGCAAAGGCCACATGGCGGCTTTCCCCGCGGAAAACGCCCTTCTCCGCGTTACCGGAGCTGCTGCTCTTTGCTGGCGTCCTGCTCCAGGGCGTGGAAGTCCACGGAGAGCAAGGCCACGATGGAGTTCACCGCCTCCACGCCCGAGAGGAGCCGCAGGATGAGCTTCTTGTCCTGCGCCCAGCTCTGGCTCTGGTCGGCGGGGGCGCACAGCGCCATGCGCACCAAGCAGGGCAGCAGCAGCCGCAGCTCGGGGTCGCTCAGGGCGGCCAGGCGCACCACGTCCACCTTCTGCATGGCCTCGAACGCGTAGGGGCTGACGAACTGCAGGCCCGAGCACTCGGCCATGGCGGCGGCGGCGCCGCCCGCTCCCCCCGCGCACCAACCGGCGGGAGGCGCGCGGAAGTGACGTCAGCGCGGGCGGCGGGCGGGAAGGCTGAGGGGAGGCCCCGCCCCTTCCCCCCCCCACTCTAAATAAGGCGACACCACAATCAAGGCTTCATGAATAATTTATTCCATTTGAAATTTTTTTAAAAAGTATAAACCTTTTTTTTTTTTTCTTTTTTTTTTTTCCTCTCATTTCCTCAATCACAATTTGTACAACTCAGTGTTTATGGCATTCGGCAGCAATAGTGTTTGTTCCTTTAATCGCTTTATATTCGTCTTTTTGTCATGATAAATACGACTCGGCCGTGGGAGAAGGTCCCAGGGGAAGGTGACATGTCCAGTAACGAGGCCACAGGCTGTGTCAGCCCAACCCGAGCGCTCTGCAAGGTCCTCACGTCCAGTTTGCTCAGAAATAAACCTAAAGCTCCAGATGAGTAACGTCCTGAAAAAGTGACCCTGAGGATTGTGGTAGGTCCCAAATCTAGTTTACTGTAAATTAAGCTTTACTCCACTGAAAACAAAAAGTACACCCACAACCAGTAATAATGAAAAACTTTGAAGCATAGTCCTGGGTCCTTTACTAAAAAATAAGACAAAACAGAAAAAGCTTCCCCAGCTGGAGGCTGTTGAGACAGTAACGTCACTACAACGTCACCTAATTAACGAATTCTCACAAGAAACCCAGATCGGAACGTTGTTTACGCAGCATTGCTATCAAACCAGACTGATATGCTGTGCTGTTGTGCAGCAAATTAGATGGTGCAATAGCATTTTAAAAAACCATTTTACTCTTAATTTTGAAAGCTGTAAAATAATGCGACATAATATTTTGATATTACAGTATTAACAAATAGTGCTTGATTAAAGACATCTGCAAGTCTTCATAGCAACACATGAAGTTAAAATTACCAGCGGAGGTAAATACAGAAAGACAATAATCTGCGCCATAACTGACAGCTAAGTAAGAACATAGCTGAGGATTTAAATATGAATTCATTTGCTTTTCATTATTTCAGGAAATGTTGGAAAGATCGAAACGTTACAGCTACTTAAAACAGAAGGGTTGTTGGCAAGTACAACTGGAAGCCTGCTGGTCAGCAAGAGGGTTCTCAGAAATCTGATTCAAGTAGTTGTGAGTCAAAGGTGATAAATGGCTTAAATACAGTAATAACCAGGCTAAAATACGTATTTTTAAATAGGAATGGAAGGATCTCAGGTTCTTCTTCCACGGGATTCTTAAAAGGAGGTAAAACTCCACCACTACCTAAGAGAGCACTGCCAGGAGCAACGTTTTCTTGTAAGACATTTTGAGAAGCCAGAGCTGAAATTTTCCAATATTTAAGCTTGTACTTGCTAAAGAACCCAAGTTATTGGCTTGTGACAATTTATGAACCTTAATTATGTGCCCTTAAAATAGTTCAGCGAAAGTAGCTCACAAAAAAGTAACACCCAATGTAATCGTTGGCTCCATGGTGCTGGCAGGTTTGATATGTACATTGCCGGCGGTGACTATCACTCCAGAAATGGCCCTTCTAATCTTTTCTAGTGGTTATAATATTAAAATTCGCTTTAATTGCATTTCAGGGGGAGAGGGAACTGGCAGCTTTCACAGCTGGAGAGTTTCACAGGGAAGGCTGTGGTCCTGGTAACAGAATACAGTTATTACACCAAGGTTCAGGCTGCTGATTCACTTACCTTTCTGAATACAAATCAGATTTCACACAAAGAAAGCCACAGCAAACCCCAGCCCTTGGAACTCGCCTAACTGAGCCAGGGTTAAAAATGACCACTTAGCAACACAGCTTCAAAAAACAAACAAACAAAGAATCAAAAGACAGGACATATGCTTTGAAAAATTCCAGTTTTAGGAGCACATTTCCACTTCAAAAAATCTCAGCCAAATGAGGGAAAAAAAAAAAACCTTCTGTAAGACAAAAATGTGCTGTTTAACCTGCGGTGCACTACCATTACTGGGATGAAGTAATGCACAGACCCAGTTTTTAACTCTGTTTATCAAAATACACCAGCTTCTGATTGCACTCATGGTATTTTGAAGAAATGACTGAAAATTTTCATCACCAATTGTACAACTTTATACAAAACCAAAAAAGTTGCTAATATTGTATATACATGATTTAGCGAGACTCTTTATATGAAAAACGATCTCAGGCAGGTTATTTTGCATTTACGAAACACGATTCTCATGAACACAGTAAGTTCAGTAAATGCAAGCGAATTCTTCCTTGTAGGGGATTAAGAGCGGGTGCACAAACGGATCTTAAACCTTGCCCCTTGAACAGCGTAAAGCGGCGAGACAGACCGCGCACAGACCCAGGACGGGGTGAGTGCAGCAGGCTCACGGGAGCGCTGCACGAGTTCAGTTTTTAATCTGGCAGTCAGCTGAGGAACCCGGAAAAAGCAAATGCAGTTGCTCTTCAGCACCCGTAGGGGCTATTTTCGAGCAGGATCAGACATTTGGCATGTGCGAGGAGAAAGGAAGGGAACTACTGAGAAAAAATGGTGACTGTAGCTAAAGGGAGAGGTTTAGGAAAGCCTTGGATTTGTCAGTCCCTTCCTTGCGGAGGGCTGAGCCTCCTTGGCACGTGCCCCAGCCAGAGCCTGGGAAGGGGAGGTGGGGAAGGCCACACGCCGATACTCGGGGCCTTCGCCGCAGTGCCAAAAATGCGGTAGAAAGGAAAAACGTTCAGGGTTTCGTGCTGTTTTTTTTTTTACTAGTGGAATAAAATCTGAATACCAGAATTCACTGAGAATCTATATACACCACATCTGAGTTAAACACACACCAATCTTAAAGTCAAGATTGACTATTTTTGCGTTTGTAAAATGGTTAGAGCTGGGCTAAATTTCAGCCTTCCAGGAGACTTTGGATGAGATCGGTTTTCTGTGTGTTCCGCATCAGATTCACATTTTATCACTAATGTGGAAGAAAACAACGCAGCCACCACAGCGCCAAGAACATCTGGGTAACGACACCGCACGCTGGATATTCTTGTAATATTTAAACTTGGATGCTGAAAACAGATCTGAGAATCTAGCCACAGCTCTGAACCATAAGACAAACTTCAATTGAAGAGTTTATTCATTTTATTCTCACTACAAGTTAAACCACCTACAATATCACTTATATATTGCCATTGTTACTCTGTAAAGGTGTGATATAAAATGCTGTAAGACCCGGTACCTTTTCAATTTATATAAACACAGTGAACTTCATTACTGTACATGTACTCTGCAACTACAGCTTAGCTGTAAATCCCCCACACACAATGGTATGGACATTAACCCCTCTATCCCCTTTAAACTGTACATCAAGACAATACAAATTTACTGTCCCCACCCACCCCTTACAAAAAAATAATACTCTAAAAGCAACCTACTGCAACTTTTAATTAAGACGATTACATATATTTTAGACCAATTGCTTTAAAGCAAGAAGGCAGTATAAACCTTCTAGGAAAATTTTTATAAAAGAGGTTAAGAAATATAAGACAATTTATACATTTAAAAACTTACAATAAATAAGAGATGCAGGCATTTTTGAATACTAGGTACTATAATCCAATACAAGAACATCTTGATGTTCCGAAGCCATAGGTTGAAACTTATTGTTCCTCGTGTTTCTTCTCATTTCCATGCTTTTAATATTCATTAACCATGACTGGGTACTATGGCTCATTACTCTTCACAAATACTGTGGTTGGGGAAAAATGGTTAATTTTGCTACTAAAAATGTTATAATACACTTTCTGACCATCATTCTAAAGCGTCCCCACAGTCGATGACTCAAAGCCAGCAGGGCAGCAGGTGCCCCTCTCACAAGTCAAAACAATATTTGCTGGAAGTAACAAGATTCATACCCCATCACAAACAACTTGCACTGAGAAGAATTATAACTTAGTCCTGCAGTGAAATATCCCTTTTCTCATTTTTGTCTTGCAAAATTCAGATGAAGATCACAGCATATTCATGATAAAGTTATACAACTGATTCAGCACCACAAAATGAATCGGGAGACACGACCGTCTGTCCTGGGTTGCAGGATCACAGGTTAGCCAGGAGAGTGCATTGTACTGTTCCAGAACAAACCTGAAAAGCAAACAAGCTTCCGTCAAGCCAACAGATTTTCTCACTGGTATTTTACGGTCCTGATTTAATATAATCCAGTTTCTTTGGTGTTGAAAACATAAACTAGGTTTGCCAACGTTCTGAAATAACACGCCTTCAGAATTATTACAAGGAGTTCAAAGCTAAACTTTCTGTCAGTGGAAATTTGTCGTTTTAATTGTCTATGCTTAATTAACGTCAAGATGTTCACATACTAAAAAAGACACCAAAAAATCCAACATTTTCTCAACAAGTGTCCTATGCTTGTATGAGTCTCTCTGGACTCTTGTACTTCAGCATTTCCGTGTTCCCACTGATGTGCAAGATCCTGGCTCATCTGTAACTGTCTTCCACTCCTTTATGCACCACCTTTGTGTTACACCTCGAATTCTCTTTTAGCTTGAGAAATTAATTGTCTTTCAAATATTTTCAGTTGTAATCACCACTGATTAAAGAAGGGCTTAGAGATGTTTAATTGTACCGTTCTACGATAAAGCCATCTTTTAATCAAAGCACAGCAATGTATATTGTCTCTATGATGTACTAAGGATATCAGCAGCGCAAAGAAGAAACTAACAGCAAGAAAAATAAATATGTAGCTTCACTGCAGCAGTATTACAAGTGAAATGCACAATATTTTTGCAAGTGATCAATCATAAATACCTGAGCACATCAGAAGTTTGATTAGAATCAAGTGGATGGGAGTGTTTACTGTGGAGTAGCTCGTCTGATTGCACTGAAGGCACGTGGAGGTGCAAAGAGGCCTAAGAAAGGAGAAGAGATGCCAGCAGTTACTGAGCCATTCAGCTACAGCACGTCTCCTTCCCTCTGTATTGCTGACCTTCCATTCTCTGGCACACAAGCCAAACCAAATCTTACCCTTAGGCCATCAACAAGCTCAGAAATCATCAGAATATAGGGGAAATGCATGCAGATCTCTCCTAAAAGCACAGTGCAAATAGTGTAACAAATTCTAGGATTTTTTTAAATTCCTCTGCTACATTAAGTGATCATTCAAAAAGCAACTCAAGTAGCTGAAGATGTCTAGTAATATACAGACTTGGAATTTCAGTTGCTTTCCGTAAGACTGGCTTATTTATATTCCATACGTAGAGCTGCTTAGGGTAAATAATAAATCCTCTATTCAAAAAAATGTCTTATACCAAAGACACAGCTGAGCTTAGGCCAAGAGGAACTGCTAATCCAGACACAAATAGGGCTGAAGAAGATGTATCTATATCATTAGAAAATAAAGCTTAGTATTAGAGATGGCTATTTAAGTCACAAGTGAAAAACGTTAATACAGAAAGTTTCTCTGTAGACTAATGTATGGCCTTAAACGTGCCAAGTATGTCTTGACTGTGCCAGAAAAAGATAAGAGGATCAGGCAATATCCAGACAGATGATACAATGGCTATCACTTGGCAACAGCCATCATGGAAAACCTCGCTTTCATGCTTTGTGCAATACATAAAGAGATTTACTTTCATTTATTTTTTTTTTACCCAGTGTAAATGAGATATTACATTACACTCGTGAATCTCCCTCTCTACCACCAGTCCACATGGGAGTAAAACATTAACCAGAGATCCGTCTAGAAACTCAACCTATTACAAAATAGCACAGCACAAAGCCAAAGCCAGAAAGGAGGCCAGACGACCAAAAAGACACCATGAGAAGAGCAGAACCTTTCCGAATATTTGCTAACTCCATTAAGCATTTTTCTTCCCTTAAAAAAAGTGAACACAAAAAGCCCAAGCTCTACAATTTAAAACCCAACCTCTTGAAGCAAAAGCAGACGTATTCCAAGAGACATGCAGCAACTTCATTTTAAACGTAATAACTGTCATAATTCAGATCCCTGCACAACTCCCCGCCCAGCCTGCTGGATTTACAGTACCTTAAGAAACAAGGGACACTGATTTTGTGCTTGAGGACACGCTGACCAAAACCAGTCAGGCAATGGACCTGCTTTGGCAGTTGACACAAAATAGCCAAGGGCCAACGGCTGCTGCAGAATGTTTGTTACTTCATCATGGGATTCTGTTGACAGCAATCGATCTGTACCTTGACCCTGCGAAACAACAGGCAATGGTTTAAGGTTAGGAGAGCACAAACTTGATAGAAATTATCTGTAGATTTCAAAACACAATGCGTTTTGAAATATCCAAGCGTTATGTGAATCTTGCAAACACAATCCAATATCCCACTGATTCAAAACCTTTAATAGGAACCCTTCATTCCACAAAAGGAAATTAGCAGATGGAGAAAAACAAAACACGCCCACGACTCTCAACTTTAGTAGTTACCTTGCCCATATCACCTCCATGGGGGTAGTGGGACCCTGGAGAATGTACAGGGGATCCAGTGGGGGATGCAGGAAGGATATTTATGATATCAGGATCAAGATCATCTCCAGTGTCTAACAAGTCAAAGATTCCCATTCCATCTGCTCCATCTGAAAAAGAACAACAGTGAATTTCTACAGGTTCCCTATGTACAAGCTATGACAACATGTTCTGAAATTAAGCGATTTTCCATGTAAATCTTGTGGTTCATGAGAATCAACAGTCTTATTACAAGGGGAGTAACAAGGGGGGGTTGGTTGGTTTGTTTTTAAAACAAGTATCACAGAATCGACTGGGTTGGAAAAGACCTCAGAGATTATCAAGTCCAACCCTTGGTCCAACTCCAGTCCATCTACCAGTCCAGTCTCAGTTTAAAAACCTCCAGGGATGGTGAGTCCAGCACCTCCCTGGGCAGCCATTCCAATGCCTGACCACTGTCTCTGTAAAGAATTGCTTTCTAATATCCAGCCTAAATTTCCCCTGGCAGAGTTTAAGCCCATGGCCCCTTGTCCTGCTAACCACGCTAGTTTTGATACAGGACAGGATACCATTGGCCTTCTTGGCCACCCGGGCACACTGTTGGCTCATGTTGAGCTTCCTGTCAATTAGTACCCCCAGTAAATCCAATCTACTAACCATTGTTTGTGTTGAAGGCCAGATCCAAGTTTTCAGTGGTGTAAGTTGACGATGCTACTTGCACAGATGCAGATGTGGGAAACACCAGTATATGAGTGCACGACGTGTCCTGGGGGGTGTTCAGCTGAGACGTCTGCATGTTTAAAGTGGTGCTGCGTCCGAATACAGAGCCGGTCGATACAGAATCTTCGAAAGAGAATTCAAGTATTTCCTTAGTTTTGCTAAACCCAAACTATTATCTCCGTTGCCAAAAAAGGGAAAGGGAGAGTTTTCTCCAATACCTGGCATAATAATGAAGGACCCTTGTGGTTCCATTGCCACCAAACACGCACTGAGAATGCTGGGAGAGTCTGCAGCCGAGATCCCGCACATCCTGCACATGTCCTTGAGTCTCTTACTAAGGGACTGAAGGTTTCGGCGACTCAGCAAACAACTCCAGTCTGAGGACATAAGGGATATAGGTTTGTCTAGAAGAACGGTGCTTGCTGCAGAATATACATCTTACGTACAATAGTGTGAGGTGCAAACTTCATGTCTGTTAAGTTTTGAATACGAAAAGGAACTCTAAAAATCTCTGGGTTTTCTTCCAGAAATAGGGACAGACACTTTGTATTATTGAAAAATGCAAGCTTCAAATCAAGTTTCAGACTCTAAAAACGCTAACATTACCTTTTAGTTCCCCGTGTCCTATTCTTCCTAAGCGGCCTATTACAACTCTCCACGGCAAAGAGCTCATCTGCACAAGTCCCAGGCACCATTCCCAGAGTTTCTGAAGCCCAAGTCTGCGGGCAGAGCCCTTTTTCCTGCGAGCTCTAGAACAAAGGAAGAAGGGAAAACAAAGCTAGAACCCATCTGCAACAAGTTTCTATTGCCATATTTGGAACTTCTTACTTCTATAGACCTGAATATAGACAGGACCCAAGAAAATCACTATTGAAATACATCAATTGCAACTTTGGTTTGTTTGGGGTTTTTTGATTAAACGCTGACATAAAAAGCCAGTGTAAGGAGGGATGTGTGTATGAACACACATACAAAACCACTCAACAATCACACTAAACCAAATCATGCTCTTCTAGAAATTTAACACAGAATAATACACACGTAATACGGAAAATACCCATTTTCTTTAGCTAGTTTTGGAATATAATAAGTCTACAAAAGTCAAGAGTTATTCTTACAGCATCATAAACTAATTGTTCAGGGCACTGAAAGATAACATACATGCTAAAAATTAATTTAACAGTTTTGCTCTTACCTGTTCGGTACATCGATATTAATTATGCAAGTTTCTAACTGCTCTCCATAGAGATCTGTACAGGATGCAAGGAGCCACCTTTGATCGTGAGACAAACAGTAGCCTACAAAAAGTACATTGTACTTCTGGCCAGCTTCTCCAAAAGTCTCTCCTAGTTCTGTTTGCTTGTCCTTTACAGGAGCCAGTATGAAAGGAGGGGTGTAGAGTCGAATACACTCAGGTCTCTGTAAAGATGACAGAACAGACAGTGAAGTTTCAGGAAGCAATTATTCCTAAGAACTCTAGTTAGTTAATGTGAAAGACACCAGTGATTTAATAAACAGGGACATTTCTCTGATCTTCACATTTACACAACACGAACACCACTCACATCAGGGCTCTTCAGAGCAGTTTCCATGGCTAAACCTGGGCCAAAGCCAGTTAAAGTTTTCACGTTGGTGGAAGTTGGAAGAGGCCTCCGGCACTGAGTAAAAGCTGAAAATGCCAAAGATTTTAAATGCTGAGTGTAAATCTGCCGGTCTTCGTGTTTCACAGGTTGCAGAAGGTACTGGCACGGGACAATCTAGAACGGATTACAGAGGGGAAAAAAAAATATAATTACTGTTTCATCATCAAATTAAGTGGCTTTTGAGATAGTATTTGGGTACAGTGCTTTTAGAATTCTACTTTGCAATCAAATTTCTCTGGTTCTCGGATATCTCCTGCCACTTCTTCCAAAGTTATGTGGGATTTCAAGCAATTATACTCCTTGAAGTTTTCTCCAGAGAGAAAGAAGAATCTGTTCAGAGGAGAATCCAAAAGATTCCTCCAAAAGGTGCCCTGAGAAGGAGCTGTGCAGCTGCTGACAGCATTAGGTGAGCCATCCATCAGCAAGGAGCGCTGCCTAAAGCTCAGTGGGGTCAGGCTGGCGGATCCGATTCCAGCGATGGGACATGCAGCTTTCCTGTACTTCACTCAGTTTCCTCAGACATAAGACTGATGAGTTTTGGAATCTACTACATTATTTGGCTTTGGTTAAGAACACCCAAACTGCTCTGAAAACTACAATCTTAACGATTTAACAGCTGTGGAACTCTAAGTAATGTTTACAAAGCAAACAGAACTTTCACCTCCAGGGCGTTATTGCCTCCACAATACACCCAAAGATACTGTGTTCGGCATGTTTCTATAAACGTTGGCTCACCTGCACAGAAATGATATTCTTGATATTAGGAGGAAGAACCTGAACCATCTCTAAAAAGCAGCGCAGAAGTCCAAGCGTCCACAAACTAGATGAGCTACTGTTCTCATCCTTTTTTTCATAGGTAAAAGGATCAATTATGTAAACCACAATTGCAGGTGGATAGGTGATAGCATGTGAATCTCCATCTGTAGGGACTCCAACTTTATCACGATCCATAGTGCTGGAAATGAAATTTTGAAACCAGTTACAAAAAGCCGAGGTTTATAATTATTTATTTTACTTTAAAACTAAGATCTAATTGCCAAATACTCATCTGAAAGACCTTTAAGTCAACTGTGGTGTAAAAAAGTCCTTTTATTCTATTTTTTATGCGAGCTTATCAGCAATTCAGTATTGCCTGTCTTTTCTTCAGCCTTCTTTACTACAGAAGCTGAACAGCACAAAGTTCTCTCGCTCCAAGCGGGGAACAAGCACACCGACAAGGTCACTCTCTGTCAGAGCTGTCTTTACTGCTATAACTTTGATAACAGAAAGCAGAACTTTAAGATGGTGGTTACATATTCTCACTAACCCCCTTTAAAATATAGAAGTGAGTAGTTTGATGATTTTTTTTGTCTTTAAAGAGGGAAGAAAAAACAGAGTTTATTTTTGTACCGCAGCAGACACTGAGATGCAATTAGAACTGCAGCTAAGACTGGAACCAAAAAGTGCAGCTCCACCACGAGTGAACTCTCATTCCCCCTAAAAAGCAGCCTGGCGACTAGAACAGAAATACAGGATTGGTACTGAGGGGACGAGAGCAGCATTCAGTGAGCTGAGGGGTTTTTTTTAGCCAAAGCAGGTTTGACTCTGCAGTTCATTACCTTTCAGAAACCTCTGGATGGGGCTGTGCAGGCGCTGAAGCAGCATCTCCAGCCATCCCAGCTGTCTGCAGCGCTGGCTGTTGCTGCTGCCCTCCCGCCTGCCCGTTCTGCACCGTCGCAGCCTGCGCGGGCAGGGAGGCCGGAGCCGTATTGTTCATACTGGGAAAAGGCGGAAAGGAAGAAGGCTTGTTTGTTGGCATCCCACTGCCTATAGTGGCAGAAGAGGACGCTGGGGCAGTGGTGGTCAGCGTGGAATTAGCGGTGGTAGCGGCAGAAGACATGGCGCTGTTGGATGTTGCTGTCACGGTGCTGCTGGCGGGAGCGGCAGGAGCAGCCGATGGAGTGTTGGGATTCCCAGCGCCGGCCGTCACCGCGGGCAGAGCAGGGGCCGGCTGGCTGGAGGGAGGGACCAGATTGGTTTGGGATAGTAAAGAATTGTCCAAAGGCTGAGAAGCAAGATAAGGACCTATAACCAGAAAAAAAAAGCATAAATTTTATATTGCAACTTTTTTTAAGCGTCTGTATAAGTCAACAAATTTAACAAAAGAGCAAAACCTTAGCCTACATTTTACCTCCCAATACACCTGTATCCAATTTCTAAATTCTAAGACTCTCTCAGAAATATCCAGAAATCTATTTCAAAATAGTTTTTTCAGACGTGCTGAATTGCTAGAAAACACTGCTTCACAATTTAAGTCGCCAACACAAAAAAGACAAAAGTCACTGCCAGGCAGCAAGACTGTGTTTCCCAAAGACACTGCTGGATGATAATGAGCCATTTTAGCACATATCTTAATAAATAGGAGGGTACGGATTTCTTTCTTTCCTTTGTTTTTTTCCCCAAGCTTAAAACCAGAAAACTGCAACAAACAATAAGACTCACGGAATGAACACTATGGCTTCTTCTCTACTGGAATGGAGTAAGAGGTAAACGTATGAATTAAGACACACTAAAAATAATACCATACCCAGCTCATATCTGCAAACTTGGGCATATAGTTTGAGTTTGGAAAATGCTTCATTGTTGGCATTAGCTGTCTGGGAGAACCATTCCGTGACCAGCTTCTCCGAAAGTTTCTTTGAAGCAGTAGGACCAACTCTCATGATCCCGTCGGGCAATAACTTACAGATGGGTCTGTGCTGCCCAAGCCTGCAAGACTGCAAAGAAGAGAAGATTGAAGATAATGAATTTGTAAGCCTGTTAAATATGACACAAAGGAGCGTACATGTAGAGACCGAAGACTCATAGTTTAGTGGTGATATTCCAAAGTAACATTTCAATTCTAGAATACTATACCAGTGATTAATAGTGATTTTATGGTTTGTTTCCAGGTTTTCCTAAATGCAAGAAAAAGCAGGCTGATACATCATCTCTGTTCTAATCTTAATCCCAATCCAAGTAATACATGCATTTAATGCATTAATTAAATGTAGCTAAAACAATTAAAGTGGTAATACAGAGTTTTACCACTGAGTGGCGTTTATCAGATAAAGACTCTCACACCAGCTCTTACTAAAAGGAATGGTGAGCAGCATGAACAACCCTTATCTTCCAAGTGCCCATTCCTAAAATCCTTTCTAGCAGCTTCCCCAGACAGTGTTCTGTGCAAGCATTTACATCGTCTGAGACAAGCCTGATAAGTAGTTATGAGTAGGTATTAGAAACAGTCTTTTAAAAGTCCATTTCACTGGTAACTGCCATAAATAATGTACCTCATATATTGCAGTCAGATCCCTAAAGAAGCTTTTTGCTCCGTTCAGCAGAGCCTCGTTCTCAGGGCACACCACAACATACGCAACATCTCTCTGAGATCCGTAAGGTTCCAACATCAGCCGCTCCCAATACGGCAAAGCAAACGGGGACAGCACCAGAAAATCGTAATCATATCCCAACAAGAATGTTGGGATTGGCAGCGGTTCCGGGGACTCATCGGTTCCTGGAAAAGGAAGACACATTTTCCAATATATTAAGCAGAAATTAACACCCTGCTTCTAGGAAACGCGAGCAGAAAAAACGCTGGCATTTCTCAGCATCTAACAGGAAGTAGCACCGATTATAAACGGAATAGTTCTTATTTTAACAGATAGAAATGAAAACCCTGCGCGCGTGGTCCAACCTTCTGCATAAAAGCATCAGCTAATTCTTTTTATTTGAAATAACAGGCCTCAAGAAGAAGTTCCACGGTTGTTTAATATTTCTATCAGTAAACAAACCAACTGGAACAGATTTTTAGCGCCCAGGAAGCCTTCCCCACAGAGCCCTCAGAAAGAGGGGGAAGAAATGTAAACAGGCTGAGCAGATATGGAAAGGACCGCAGAAGGAAAAGGAAACACACTTAAACACGCATCTACATGTACCCTAAATGTATTATTGCCATGTTCTAAATATAGCTACAAAAGATCTGCTGGTGAAAGGTCACTCTGGTACATAGTGGTAAATCAACCTCATATGCTAAAGAGCCAGTTTCAATCTTGAGTGCACAAAATTTACCTTGTAGCTGTAAATGTGCATCACGTGTTGGCCACTTCAAATATTTATCATAGTCTACACACGGGATAACCCCAGATCTTCAACATAGTTCTGAAACTACTGAGCAATAAAATGCACTTTTTCAAGCATTTCAAAGCTAGTATTTTTAACTACGCTATTTTTAGAGTAATTAAAGTGGAGTATTCTTTCGAGTAAAAAAACACGGAGCAATTACTGGTTTCAACATCAAATCCATCTCTGCAATTTCAGCCCCTCACTTAGAGAAGCGTCAGCTGTATACAAAACAGCGCAACTGAAGCTGTTAATTTTAAATACATGTATCTTTAACTCATTTACTGTTTTAAGGAATATAAATATTTCCTGTTTTTCTCAAGAGAAACGTCCAATAGCTCTTGTTAGTTTAAAGAAAGGCCAAAAGCTGTTTAGCATCCCAAGGCTAAGCTGTTTAGCATCCCAAGGAGCATCCAGCCCGCGGGGTTTGGTGGCCGGCCGGAGCAGATTGTCACCAGGCAGGACGTTACCGTAGGAGCCTCTGCCAGCCATCTTGTGGAACTGCTGCCATGTGAGGGGCCCCTGCACACCCCACGACCGCACCGTTCGCTTCTTCTGAATCGCGTCCTGCAGAACCGGCTGGAGCGACAGGAGCATCCGAAGGATGTCCTGGGAACACTGCATGCTCACGTCCACAACTGAAAGGACAAAATAAAACAACCACCAATTATCAAGGCCTGCTGCAACAACAGGAGAGAATAAAGCACGCCACAAACTACCCAGAACCCTAAAGCACCCTGATTTCATAGTCACTCTCTTCTGAAAAGTGCACTCGGGCCACCCAAAGGTCACGATACAAAAGTTAAGCACACAGATTGGAGAGTTCTCCCTCTTCCACTCTCAGCCACTTGTAAAAAACACAGATAGATTTTTTAAAATTATTTCTTATTCTGTAGAGTTTTCCCTTGAAAGCCTTAGCATCTTACCACTTAAACTAAGGGAAAAAATCCTAAAATAAATTTAAAAAATACAAACAAGTTCTACAGCCCTTAAACTACAGGGTTCTCCATCTCAGTGAAGGAGGCTGCCACCCAGTGCTCACTCCACAGAAGCTGAGGAAAGCCTGGACAATCACAGCCCATGTCAGCCTCTGGCCACCACTGTGCCACCACACGTACAGCGTTTTAAGAATAAAAAGCTGATGCAAAATTTGGTATGGCTATAACTTCATAGCCTTCTGTTTAAAAGTATCTTTACACCTTTTTATCTTAAATACCAAGGGTCACAATAACGCTGAGTCTTCTGGGTGCCTGAAAAATATTGAATTATCTACAGCCTGGGCTTTTAAACTTAATCCCCCACCGACACAGAAACCTGGCTGTGTTTTACTGTTAGTTCTCCTCATCCTCATTAACAATGATGAATCACAACTAACTACTACCAAAGTTTCATATTTCACTGTTCACCCTGCTAGAGCTGCTGCTTGAAAAGCCCATTATTGAGAGGAGAAGTATGCAAATACACACAATAACGGGTATTCCATGGGGCCGTATATCATTAGTCAGGCCCTAGAAGGAAAAAATCCAAGTATCTCTGGCAGATCCAACATCCAGCAAAGGCTACAATAATGCTTTATTTGCCACACATGCCACTAAAATACCTCCCCCCCTTAAAGAAGGGGGCAAGCCAACTGAATCATAAATCCTGTTTAATTGTACCAGAGTAGCCCTGACAACACAGTCACCATTTGAACCACCTACGCTTCCTACGTACACTCGTTCCACGGAGC
This sequence comes from Columba livia, assembly GCF_036013475.1. NCBI lineage: Eukaryota > Metazoa > Chordata > Aves > Columbiformes > Columbidae > Columba > Columba livia. Next base: position 2,548,316 of record NC_088621.1, read on the forward strand.
CTCGGTAGACGCTGTCACCAAAAGCTGCTTTAAAAGCGTAAGTCTAGCGAAGTGCTGCAGGCAGTTACTGCGTTCTTACATTACACTTTGGATTTAGGTTAGGAATTTACTACTGATGGTAGGCAAGGCCTACACTTGGTGTATGGTACCAACACAGAACATAAAAGGAACCGTTATTCTGAACGCTGTTAAAATAGAAGTTTATGCAAGCGTGCAGGTGGAAAAACAGCCTTAAGCATCCAATATTCACTAAGGAAAACCACAAAAAAAAATGAACCCTTAAAAGAATTCATAGGTGGGTAAGCAGAACATAAGCTGGTTTCAATATTTACCATTTCTTTTTGACCAGTGGTGCAAGCAAGTAGTTTTCACAAGTGCTTCATCGACTTTCCCTCCCGACATATTGTCCATGAACTGCCGTCCATGTTCCAGGGCTAAGTAGCAGTCATTGCAACAATCCCGTTCTTCTACACGTACCAGGTTGCTAACTGCACCGACTTTGGGAATGGACTCTTGATCTGCTGCTCCAAATGGTGAGAACAAGTTGGTGCATTGATCCTGCAGCAACAGTATTAACTCATCGGGCAGTTTCTCAGGTTCCTTCAGTCCTCCGCTGCCATGTTCTACAGAAGTAGCTCTGAGAGCTTCAAAGCGCTTTTCTGCTTCTTTGCCGCACTCTGTGTTACGTCCTAGAATATCCAATTCATCTTCAAGAAACAGTCCAGAACTGTTGCCAAATTTTCTATTCATAACAGCACTGAAACCACAGGTACACCTATACTGGGCCTCTTGCGTTGGATCAGGAATGTAAACTCCAACATCAGCACCTTTGATGTTCATATTGCAAACACATATGCAGCAGCTGTCGAAGTTACAGTCTTTGAAGAGATTCATGACAGACTCCGAGAGGATGAGATTCACGTAAAGACTGTGCGCCTCCGGGATGGAAGGCACAGTTGCAGGTTCAACAGAATTAAGCGGTCTACACGTTGACGGCGTGGAAGCTGGTGAGTATAAATCGGAGTTCTCATATTTGACTGAACCCTGTGCGCTTGCAGGGCCACCAGCCCCACGAGGTGTTCGAGGAGTCCTTGGTGTTCTAGGAGTTGGGAAACGAGGGGTGGAAGGAGAAGGGAGAATTCCAGCTCCGCTGTTACTGGGAGGTGCGCTACTTGGTGGCATCCCAAACGGAGTATGAGTCTGTGGTGTGTAGGCAGGGCCGTACTCCTGATCCATAGTGCTTCCATCACTAATAGCAGCCACAAGAAGAAGAAAATACTTTAAGTACCCAGCACATTGGTTTTGAAGTTTAAGTCTCAAATTTCTAAAGAAGGACCTTCCTAATATTTGCTTTTTTGAACTAGTCTTTCATAATCCACAGCAAGAGTTTCATTCCCTAAGGAACTTCAAGAGCATTTGTTCTAAATGACTTTGCAGGACTCCCACTGGCAGCACTGTTAAAGAATCTCTCCCCACCTCCTTTCATCTTTGCACAAAGCTTCCAGGAAACAAGTGTGGTCAGAATAAATTAGAAATTGTATGGTTGTATGGAGTCTAAAGGACACCTTTTTTGTTCATGTTCTATTTACACATTGTGTTGACACACACTAAGAAAATACACGCGGTCTATCAAGAGCAGATTCAGCTGGATCCATGAGGAAAGTATCACCTGGAAACATTTAACATTTTCTTTCCTAAGCAGCTGAGTATCTCCAAAGACCTATAAGGGTAATGAGACCTGAAAACATATTGCTCATGAACGACCCTAAGAGAAGCAACGCCAGTTTTTACTCCCAGATTTGACATTCCTGTAATTTTATCAATAAATGGATTAGGCAGACTATGTATTTATACCAGCTACTGATGCAGGAGAGAAAGAGGAATAAATATTTCCTTCCAGAAGAGCTGCCAGCAAGACCATCACTACCAAATGCAGCTCACAGAAATGCCTCCTGCACTGCTGCTGTTACCAGGCAATGTCACGCTGGGCAGAGCTTCCAATCAAAGGAAATGGTTTCCTAGTCCTAGTACATCTGAGATTACTGCTATTTAAGAAAATAATTTAAGAAACAGAAGCACCACCTACTACGCCCTTACAGTACCTACAACACCACCGCAAAAGCAAGTCCCAAGTTTACATTTATCTTGATTGTTACCATCTTCATTACTTATTAAAACTGGACTTGCACCATTAAGCTTCCCCAGGAAACCTTTAAATGAGACAACAAATAAAATGTATGCACAGTTAAGAAGCTATATGAGAAGACAGTCTCTTACAGTAAGGTTTAATCGTAAGGACTTTTTTAAAGCCTCTTGTCAGTTGTAAAAACAGTGTGTCTTTACAAATATTTCTCATTACAGGTTTATTAAAAAAAAAAGGGGGGGTGCAATTCCTATGGTGCAGATAACTGACTGCATTACGAAGCTTAAACACTTGTGGCACAGGTCATACCCGTCTTTGATGAACGGCATGGCCGGTCCTGGAGGAAGCAAATCCAGCTTGCCCACGGTCCAGCTCTGGCGATAAATGCATTCTTCCGGCAGCTTGATGGGAGGAAGACACTGGCTGGGAAGTGTCTTCAGTGGTGCAAACATGGAACATCCCACTAAAGCTTGACAATTCTCAGGCTTATAAACATAAGAATAATCCTAGAAGTTAAGACATGGTAAAGCATCAGCATGTAAATTAGATCACTTCAGCAACTAAAATGCTTCTCAAAAAAATGTGACTACATTCGAGCAGTAGTTCTTTGATATTTTACCTTGATAATAGCTGTAAAAGGGAAAGTTAGATTTATACACACATCATTCGCACTCGTGGTTCTCCAAAACACAACAGGCCAACACAAAACAAATAATGAACTATAATTACTGAAATGCATTCCTTCAGCTTACTAATGGGTAATTATGTATTACTCTTAAGTATAAGTAGTAAAATACCATATACTACTTACTAGAATCTGTATTACCTACCCCAGTATAATGCAGGACCCGAGTTACAAATTGCACTTGATTTTCTATAGCTCCTATTCAGGATTAAGTAATAAACTGAACAACAATCATTAGAAACATTTATCGGGACTATCAGCACTACCGACCTTTATTTCAGCAGGTTTGGGGCTGCAGAAACCCTCGTCCACTTCAATTCGGAACTGAGCTCCCACACTGGAGCTATTCCCTTCGAGTACCGTTCCTCCGAGTGTAGTGTCCATACTGCCATATTCCTTATTATTCATGTTCATGGGAGAAAATCCCATAATATGTTGTTCCAATGAAGGTGGAGTTGGATACATTTTATGTAGATCTGCAGTGCCTAATTTCAGAAGAGAAGTAAAGCTTTAGAGCATGAATGCATTTTGAAGTATTTCCTTTGTCTTAAAATTGCAGGAGGGCAAAGGAAGCATATGTTTCCAAATTCCCACAACGTATTAGCAATCAAATGTTTAAACCTAGTATTCTGTTTAGCAAAGAAAAAATAAAGCTTACTTATGCATGACAGTGGGTCTAAATTTCCTGCTTTTGCCTCTTTGCAGTTGGATTTGTCATCAGCGCCATTCACTGTTCTTTTGGATCCGGGCTAAGAGAGAAAAGAAGTATTGTAATCAAATCACTTCAGGCATGAACACGTGTTCATATTTCCTGCTAACAGGAAATTTCACATGCAGTGGACACACAAAACTGAGACTTTCTATAATATTTAGAAAAAATTAAAATAAATCAGAAGCCCAATGCTAGCGGTTCAGGTTACGCTTGTTTTCCCTTAATACCTGTAACTCAGAGAATGCTCTCCCATCAAATCATGATGCTATTAAAATGAAAGACCAGTTATAAAATAACTCTCAGACTGTTAGCAAACATATTAAAAAGAGCTAAATAGGGCTGCCCACGATCTATCAAAAAAGCCCATACGTGCTCCCAAAGCCATGCTAACATTACTGATGTTATCACAGGAACAGAAAAGATAAAGACAAATCCTGGAACAAGAGGTCCAGGGAAAAAAAAGCTGCTGAAATTGAAAGAACAAGAAATATACTACAATGTTCAGACAGTACTAAAGTTTACAGAAAATAAGAGCCTTCATGTTTAAGAGCAAATACACTTCCTTTACATAACGATGACCTTTGACAGCTATTGAGATCCGTCAGCCTTTACTCAGCTACAGCTCCCGTTAAAGTTGATGGGCATTTTATCTGGGCAAGGGGATTTAGGATTATGCATGGAGTGAAGACAACTGATTACAAACAGTATTGAAATAGAAACTACAAAAGATAATGGATTCAGAGCCATCAGAGACTGCAAGAGAAACTGTTCCAAGATAACAGTAGCTGCAATGAAGCCGCTTATTTGGCAGAGGGTCCACGTGTTTAACTGCCTCTTCTCTTTCAGAAATTTTTGTTTTGTTTGTGTGTTACCTTTGTGGACTAGTTAAACAGAACCTAGACCATAGGAAAAGAGCACTAGTACCAGTGTTGAATCTGTAAAATTATAACTAAAGGTATATTCAAGAAGCACACACTGTCTGGATAGTAAGGATATAAAAGCTTGTTTGACTCAAAAATGTGATTGTATGAGTCAACCAGAACAGTACGTCTGCTATCGAGGAGCCAAGGCACTTGCTTAAACGCGTGTTTTGCAACCGCTCCTACAAATGCCAAAAAAATACCCTAAACCAACCCAAAACCACCAAGAGACATACTTGTTCCTTGCAGTTTTTTGTCTAGCAGCTGCCACTGCTTTTGCACATCACTTACTGTTAATTCATCTTCATCCGAATTGAAGAGATTGTCCAGGTCAGTGTAAGACACCACTAAGTCTGTTTCGTGGAACAGGCTCGTTGATGCAGTGCGAGCATGAGCAGCAATACGTTGGGCATCTATAAAGAAAAGTAAACATTACAAAAACATTGGCAATATACATTCATTCAAAAACAAAGACCTCTTAAGAACTATTACCACAGTTGGGGAAAAAAATAATGAAAACAAAAAATGTTCTCAGTGCCAATCAACTGTGTTCCAAGCAGACTCCGAGTTCTGAAGGGACAGGGAAATACAAACCATAAAGTAGAAGCTCAGTAGCCTATTAGAATCTATTGACTATTCAAGAGATCATTAACAGAGCACAATTAAAAGAGGAGGGAAAAAAAAGCCTCTTTACCTTGCTTGACAGAAGGACTAAATAGAGACATAGCATCTTCTCCTTCATGGGATAAAACTGTCACGCTAGATGTCCCATCCTCAGCCTATTAAAAAAAAAAACAACAAGGTGGAAAAGTTTGCTTTAAATTAACTGGGGAGGTGGGGGGCATTTTTATCTCCCTATGGGAATTCTTGTCCGTATCAGAAGTATCAGGTTCTCATTATCCTTCCAGCTCAGCGAGGTGCAGTCGGGGGTCTGGTTCATGGTACTTGCTCAGGGAGAAGGAAGCTCAGAACACAGACAACGCCAACAACACACTCAGGATAAGCACAAACAAGAATGTAAATCTCAGGTTCTGCATTGGGGATAAATTTAAAAAGCAAGTTGTGGATCCTTGCTACACCACCTTATTGAAAAAACACTTGATATCAAATGCTATGCATTATTTATACGAGCTATTGAACAAAATTCTCAATATCAGGTGTGCATACACACACAACTAGCCCTAAGAAGCAAATTTAATTAATATACAAGCTCCCAATGCAGTTATATTTTCTCCTTTTTTGGAGGGTGTGCTTTTGGTTTAATAGACGCCTCATACAGCTGATACTAGCTAAAGCACACACACAAATTCAATTCCCTGCGCAGGCCACCAGGCAGAGTTCACCCCACCCAAGCCCAAACCTTCCACACACCAACAGACCAACACGCTCGCCTTGTCCCTCCTCCCTTCCCCGAGCACCTGCTGTCACCCATTCCAAGAGAGGTGACTGAGCCACATCGGTTTTTGCTCAGCTCCAGCAGCGTTCTCCCAGCATAAGCCATAAACACCACGGCAATAGCATCACCAGTGTACCAAAAAACTTTCAGGTGTAATTTCACTGATAATAATAATTGATAATTTCATTGATCATTTCTGCTAGAATATATATATATATATATATATATATATATATATTTACTGTACTTCTAAACACATAGAGAAGGATCTAAATCCTATTTGGTGACTGAAGCAATGTGTTTTAATCGCATCGCTCATTTGTATCCTCACTTCTTTACTCACTTTGTGTTTCTTGCCGGCTTCCCTCTCCATGTTCTGCCTGTCCTTTTTACTATCAGGAAACAGGAATTCCACATCGCCATCAACAAAGGCATAAGGATCGATCTCGGGTTCCTGGTCAGCTTCCGTTGCCACTGCTGCTAGGTATTGGTTTTTACTCTGATACTGTTGCACCAGTTCATCTGAAACCTTTAAAGGTTTCCTACATTGCACCATTAATCTGAAAGGAAGGAAAATAAAAATCACAAAATATTATTTCTCATATATTATATGGAAATGTTTCTGTTGTCACACAGCCTTTATAAGAACAACTTCTTCTTCCCTTCCCACTTTCTTCCTTTCCACCCCGGCTTCAGAAACTTTTTGGGAAAAAGATTAAACCATTAGTCATTTAATGTAACCTCCTCACGCACGTCAGCCACAGCAGCGTGACTCATTCTGCCCACCTCTCCCCAGCACTGCCAATTCAGATAAAGATTAGTAATTTATCCCAGGTCATAGCTGTCATTTATTATAAAGTACAAATGTATTACACTATATCCACTAAAAGAAACTCACCAGGTTAAAAAATATTACTCATTGCCATTCCCCATCCACGTTCAAACAAATGATCAGAAAGAAGTGATTAAACCTGAATTTTCCTTACTTTGATAATCTAATTCCTGACCATTTATTTCATTTAAATGTAGAAAGTATGGCAAGGCTCCCCAGGCCCGGCTGTGTCTAACATAGACCAATACTGTGCTGTACACAAAGCCTGGCTATCCAAAAAGCCCAATAACCACTACTAAAGCACACAAATTCCACTATGACTATAACAGTCCATTTATATCACTTATATCAATACAAATTCATACGGGAACAACCTTCTAGGAACAAGGAATTTAACACCAGGAAAAATATACAGCAAAAGGAAGCAGCAAATTCCAGTATTTTTGACCAAAGAGGAAGAAAAATTAATAGCCAGATACTCAACAGGGTGTCGGTAGCAGCAACTCTGGGTGCATCTGAGATGCATTTTTTTATCACTTGATCACAACCCTAAGCCCATGTTTGTCACCTTTGCATCCAGGTCCCAATCACATTAAACTGACACCGCTATTAAGAGCCCCGCCAGCACCTGCTGCTCCCCACGGTCAACCCGCCAACGTCCCGCAGGACGGGCTGGAAAGGGGGTGACACCAAGAATTTCTTATGCAGTAACAACAGCAAAGGAGACAGAACGCAGAAGGCCAAGTGGCGATGTTCGTTTGGGGAGGGGGCGTTATTTTTGCTTTAATTGAAGAAAATCACGTTGATTCATTCTGCAGTAAAACAGAGCTCAAATGTAAGTTTTCATACTACAAGCACTAGTATTATTCTTTTCCTCAATTGCCCCGAAGCTCCATAATTTATCAAAACTTAGCCAGTATCAATAAAGCAGCCAATTCTTTCTCCTGATTGAAACAGACAGCAGCAGAGTAGAACATTTTAAAACCTGGTGCTAGATAACGATAGCTTTGAGAAATTCTATTTATTCAACAAGAACTTTTTTTAAAATAGCTATAGACTACACATACTTTACTACAAGACAGTATTAGCTTAAGTCAAAAGAAAATAAAATAAGAAATGTTGTCAAATGCACTTCCTGGAGCTCAAAGGCTGAGGTTCTAACCATGATCTCGTCTGACTGTCTCGGTATTTAAGTCAGACAAGCTTTGTATAATGAACGAGGGTTTCCCATGTGACACCACCCAAGAGCAGGAACAGACACACCAGTCACTTGTTTCTTAGAATAACCTCAAACCCTTAGGCCTTTTGAAGAACAACACAGAGAGAATGCACCATGTGCAAGAACACCGGTTTGTTACTTATTCCAAAGGTAATTTCAGATATTTAAAGCAGTTGCAGCCTACATTAAAGTTAACATCTTCCAGGAAACCAGATTAGTTTCCTCATTGTTCCCAGCAGCCATTTAAACAGCAGCTCTTCTGAATAAGGGCAACAGCAGAACTGAGGTAGAAGAAACTTTAATAGGATAGGATAAGTCTGCAGCCCAGACCACTGCTACTTTCTAAAAATAATGAAGAAAGCAAATATTAAGATTAGAAAGTAATTTCCCTTTTTTCCTTTTTGGTGGACTTGATGTCCTAAATAGACATAATTTGGCTACAAATTAATTTTACAGTAGAAAATAAACTTCATTGCCATCTGCTACATCAGAGTTCCAATGAGAAGAAGCTGGCAAGTGTTACTACACACCTGAGTGTGCTTTGTACTCACATTTCCCCAGCATCACCTTCTCGTGTGCCCACAGCACAGCCAGTCGGGCTCACACTCAGTATTATTGCTCGAGCTGATGAGACCAACATTACACTTTAGTGACAAACTCACTTATAACAAGAAACTACCACCTTTGGCCTCTCAGATTCCTCACCTTCTCACATTATTGCTGTACTATCAGGCACTACTTACTCTGTAACTGATGTTACGTTTTCCTGTCCAGCAGGTATTACTGGATCATCTCTCAACTTATCATTTGGAAGCTGAGGTGGTAAGAATTCCACATCCTTTTTCTTTGGAACTTTATAATACTTCCAAGTGGTATCAGCTTCATCTTCCTCCAGGTTCACTGCAGTACCAACATACATTGTAGGCTCTATAACTTCAGGAAACGGAGCTGGAAAAGGCTGAGACAAGCCATCGAGTCTGTCTTCCATTGTTTTCGTGGGAACCAAGGGATCTGGTGTTGGCATCTGGTAGAAATGTTGACTCTGAGGAGTCGAAGGGGCTTTAGCGACCCCTTCATCGACAACGTCACACGGGTGAGGACTGAGTGGCGGCGGCTGAGGTGAATTTGCCATTTCAGCATTATGCATCTGAGGAGTCTTTGCTACATCATTAGTTCGGATATTTGAAAATCTAACTTGACTGTCTGGTGCAGTCATCACGAGCCTCTGACTCGCTGAATCTGCCTCCATGGCAACATCATCGCTGATAGATACACGATGATGAAAAGGAGTCAAAGGGCGTTTCTGTGGCTTATCCCCTTTGTCTTGCTTCTCATTCGTCTTGTGCTTCGGAGCCGCTTGCTGTTGTTGGCCCACAGGTGGTGCCTGCCCCTGTTGACCCGAATTTCTTGGTTTGAGATTTTTGTGCCTGCAGAATTAATATAGGGGAAAATACTCCACATTAATCTTTCAAATAAGTCTATCATGTTCTTTTTTGCTAGATAAGAACCAGCTTCTAAGCCATTAAACAGCCAATTATAGAAGTCTGAAACTGATATCATTCTGAAGTGAAGCTGCCTCTTTCTGACCATAACTTAATTTGAATGACTTGAGCAGCACTGCAAGATTTTAGAATACCATTAAATAAAAAATGGACAAGCTGTTCTACGAGCCAAACATGCACCTAATCCTCAGAACTGAAGACAGTATTTTGTAACTGCTTTTAACAGAAATAGATAGTCACATGAACACGTTGTCACTTTTAACTTCTGCCAACACTGATGAATCAGTAGAACAACATACGAATTAGTGAATGACTTCTTGAATTCAAGCATTGATACTAACCAATAGTGCTGTCCAAGTCTCTATGAGCTAAGGAGCAGAAAGTTAACACCAAAAAATCTAGAAGCCAAACTCCATCCTACATATGAAAAAACCCCTATGTCATCTTGCTGTTCCTTAACAACTCTCTCCCTTCGAGGCCAGTGCCACAGCCTTCTAGAAAATGTTCTTAATTCCCAAATAAATAGGCATTCCCTTTCAGTTGCAGCCCGAGAAAGTTGCCCATGAGATAGTTTCCAACTATATACAGGTCCAAGGAATTCCAGCCCAAGGAATTTTTACTGAACTGCCTGTAGGTTCACTCAGATGATTCACTCGAATAAAGACTCTGCATTGTCTTCCTGGGCAGAGTTTCAAGACCTACAATGACATTAAGGACACGGGATACAAATTTTGGTACAGCTTTCCTACAAGCAGCTATTGCTTAATTACTCCTAAAGGAGTCATTGCAAGGCCTCTCCTGAGCACTTCAACCTCAACGTACATTGTTGGACGGCAGGTTTGCCAAGTCCCGTACCTTGAACAATTGCAATTTGTCCTCTGCGTGGCTTCAACAAAATCCCAGGATGCTACTTTGTCAGCTGTCTCTTCATCACACAGGCCATTCGATGTAGCAGAATACTTCCTCCTATGATTCAATATCGGGAGAGTTATTAGGGATCAACATATGTTCTTTCCTTATCTTCTATCAAACCTCAAGAGCAGCTTTGTGACACAGGATTCAGTAAAGAAATTATAAATAGCCTTTTACTAAGATGTTAGACTGATACCTAAACACACTACTAGTCAGGAACAAATTAACTTATTGAAAACATTTTATGACTACAAGTAAAGCACCTTCTACCAGCAGCCACAGCATCTTTAACAACAAACACACAAGATACCAACCATGGGGTTTCTTAATGTCACAAAATGAGTACGTACTTGTTCTGTGCTCTGTTCATATTGCATTCTTGCCAAACTCTGTCCACCACTTGGTTGGCGAGCTTTCTAGGGATTTTGCCACCATGATGGCTAGTACTGTCAGAGATTAACCCATCAGAAACTGAAGAAAACTTCACCCATTTCTGGGCAGATTGAGCATCAACTGAAAAGCAGCACCAGAGGAAACAGTTTTAGGTGATGAGGTGATAACACTCACAACCACAATGGCTCCAATTCAACCCCCACAGGAGCATCTTAGGAAGAAAAGCATCTTCTTAACCCAATGTTATGAAATAAAAACAAATAGAAAATTTGTTTTTAGGTACAGTAGTTGATTATTATAACATGGCTCCCTCTCATAGGGAAAAAAGCATGCACCACATATGTCTATGTTACAACTGGGCTGGCTATTCTTTATCTTCCAAGAAACTATAGATCTGAAAAAGAAAATAACATTGCTCATACATCGGGAACACTTGAGCAAAGCTGTTGGCAAATCTAACACTATTATTTAAAAAGAAAGTTAATTTTGCCCACAGTTGAAAAATAAAAATTGGTTTTACTACAACAGACTTGTTACCAAAAGTCACATTTCTTTAGTCCTAAGTCAACTGTACAGAGAACACCTGAACCGTTTCCAAACACCGCTAGATTTAAAGGAGAAGCCACCGAAACTATTTTCCACACACAGAAGCTGATTTTCTTCTACCTGTTTGAACTTCCTCTGGGGATGTGGGTGGCGTCAGGGTCACTGAGGACATGGCAGGATCTCTGGTGGAAGGAGGCACTTGGTGGACACCCAAGCAAGTAGTTGAACAGTGAGATGCCCCGACAGTACTGGGAGCAGGGATGTCTGTCTGCGGGACCAGAACGAAGCACGCCGGGTACACCATTCGCACACCAGCTGAGAAAGAGAGCAACTCCGTCTTATATTTAACATCATCAACAAATGGAGTGGTTTACCAGTCACTCAGAATTTACCTACTCTTTCTACCCACTAAAGCATTATTCTTGGAAAAAACGTCTTTGTTATCACCCTCATCATTGCTTTATGATTTGCTTTATATAGAAGATTTGGGTGAAGGAATAAAAAGGGCTTTATACGTACAGGCAGAGACAGCCCTGGCATCTACATGCTACTACTTGCTTCTATCATTTTGTTTTATCAAGACGACTGAGAACGTGCTTTTTAGCATCACACAAGACTGACAATACTCCCCTCCCCATCAGCAGGGTCTCCAGCCATCAATGCAACACAAGCTTGAACACTCATTACAGAGAAGTGATTACATTAGCTGGCAAATCAAATGTCAATAGCCCACAGCAGAGGAACAAACTGCTGCGTCCCAGGGGCGGAGATTTTAGGAACAGCAGCAGATAAATGCAGTGCCTGAGTACATCAAGTTCTCCAGGATTGTGGTTTTTGAAGACATCCCTGAAAGGCACGTCTGCTCTGTTTGAAACAGCACGACATGCTTTTGATGCATCTCAGATGTCAACAGTGATAATCTAGGGGGTTTTGATTTTTATTTATTTATTTTTAAAACAATCTTGCTTCTCAGGGCACATAAAGATACCTCCTACTAATAGGTCTGCAAAACCCACTCTAAGCACAGCTCATTTTAGGCAGGCCTGAGCATCAAACAGAAAAACAAAAGACCACGAGCACTTGCAAATAGTTGCAAAAAAAATAAAATGGGGTCACTTTAGCGTTCAGAATTTTTCAGACCTAATCAGCCAGTTTATTTCAGTAAGTAAAAGGCAGTCAGAGCACTCACCAACAAGGACTTCAACAGCAGCTAAAGAATCATCCTCCCAATCCATTTCTTCCTGTTTTTCCTCAGATCCCTCCTTCAAGTTAGATGTGACAGGATAGAATTGTTTCCATTCACCAATAAGCTTTTTTGTCGATGAATCAGAAAGCTTGAATGACTGCCCTGTGAGCGTGCCATTTAATCCAAAGGGACTCAGAATAACTGAAAAGATAAATAAAAATACACTGAGATGATATCTGAAGAAACCCCTCTCTCCTCCACTGAAATAACATTACTGTTATTTCAGCCACTGCAATTAAACAGCTTTCCATCAGTAAGTCAGAACACACCCTGATCACTTTTTACTATACTGCACAAGTTCTTGATAATAGATACATATTGTTAAATGTACGTGTGCTGTAAGATTCAAGGTACCAAAATAACAACTCCAAATTAATCTAATTAAGCAACAAGCAAGTTTCCATCTTGGCTACCAAGGAAACTCTAACACACAGGTGGGATAAAGAAACACTATTTCAAATTCTGATGACATTAAGGTGCTTCCTCCTCCTTTCATTCCACTTGGTCCAGTTACAACCACCATGTACATACAGGGAAGTCATCTGTTTCATGTTTAGTCTTGTCCACATTGGGAAAGCACAGCTGCTGCTAAATCGCAGTCAAAGAAAGCAGGTTTGGACACTGAGCATTAATAAACAAGGGCAGTGTGTGGTCATGCGGGAGAACAGATTGCTCTGTTGAACACAAGCGTGTCTGAGACAGGGAGAGATCAAACAGCCCACTGACCAGACTCAGGCCCCATCGCTCCTTTATCTTGGAGAGCGTAGCACGCATCTGCCGCTGGAACCAAAGGAATGGAACCAAAGGAATGTACAAGCATGGAAGAGCCAAATAAAAAGGAGCAGGAGGAGTGAATAGGTTAAGTATGTTGCATCAGAAATGGATTTCTAAAAGAGGTGCTGATGAAGATATGTGGCTGTTATGAAACACGTTGAAAAAGCAAAATACTTAAGTCACCAATAGGACAGTACTTGGAAATTAAGTTTGTGCCATGAAGACAAATTATTTGGCTACACGCCAAGAGGTGAATATAGAAATAATCCACCTGCAGAAGAGCCGAGACACACCAACTGGCTTCTGTCTGCGACAAGACAGGGGACATTTGGGGAGAACACGTAACCAATGCAAACCAGACAACGCCTCTGCTCCCGCTTCCAATCTGTGCCACAAGTCCTCATTCTGAGCAACTCAAGGATTGATTTATTTCAATATTCACTACTGACCCACAAACCCTACCTTGAAAGGGGCTGTTGGACTGCTGGGCAAGAGTGAGGTGTTCCTCGCTGAGCAGGTACACGGGCTGGTGCTGGCTGATCTCCACGCTGGTGCAGACGTTACTGTCTCCGTGCAAGAAGAAGGTGAATGAGCAGGACAAGTGCTCGCTGCGGAGGAAAACAAATTCCTAAGTACAGAACTTAAAATAAGCTGATGCCTTGCTCACTAGTTTGAGGGCAAAAATGTTAATTAACGAAGTAACCAAATTTCCCTCCTACCTAAAGAGCAAGAAAATGCTAAACTTATATATTATTGAAAACATACAAACATTTCTGAACATATATTAGTTTCAATGAGGTCATATCTAGGTTATCCTGTCACAGTTCCACTACACAGAATTTATATTTTAAGACTTATATTTAATATTAGGCCAACAAGTCAATTATTTAAGAGCAGGAAGAATGGCAATAGCTTTGAGAAGTGTTGGGTTTGCTTCGTTTGTGGTTTTTTTGCTTGTTTGTTTTTAAAACTGAATCATTTCTTCATGTTCCTGAAGCCAAACAAGTAGCTAAATATGAAATCTCCTACCTATGCACAAAAGGGAAGATACAATCAATTAACAAATAAAAACAAAGCTTAAGTCATTCTTAACTAAAGTTATTAAAGCAAGTATCAGTGTTTAATAGCAGACGCTTCACTGATAGCTTCTCTCGGTCCAGAGTCTTAGGAAAAACAAAGTATACCAAAACACCACCCCACACATAGTCCTCTATAGCAAAACACACTCCAACAATAAACACATCTCCTCCTTGTAACTCTGAAGTAAACGCTGTTTTCACAGTGCTGTCCGCAGTTACTAGTTAGCAGCTCCATGAAATCATCTGCCTCCCCAGATCACGCTTCAGAGACTTCCCAATTCTGCAGCTCCGCTCGCTCTTGTTTTGTTACAAAAATAGAGCTGAACCCCTGCAAGTACAACTATCAAAATATTTTACGTTGCATCCAAATCAGTTCAGTCGTTTATGTGAAATATGTTTTACTGATTTTAATTAAAGAGCACGACTAGAGCAGGAAGACAAAATAAGCAGATCCCTGCAGAAGCAGCACATCTCCATACCCAGTTCCATCTCACAAATATTCTTTTATTTTTCTTTTTAAAGAAGTTGTACAGCACAGTAATTTTCATTTACGTGAGCTACAAGTTATCTCAAGCGTCTGCCAGACTAATACACTCCCATAGGAAAAGAACAGATGTTTACAAGCAAGAAGATGCGGTTCACATTGGACACTAAATTAGGTCCACCATCTCAGTAATAGAAGAATGAAAGTCAAGGAGAACCTCAAAAGCACTTCATAATCTACTGAATAGAAGAGAAAACCTTCTCTGTAAGGAGGACAGCGGCAAGCACCTGCTCCATCTCAGAAAATAAACAAACACGTCAAGGGAAATAGACTAAATTAAGTCAGTCAAAAGAGCAGATACTAGCGCATTATTTGGAAGGTCAAATGGAAAAGACGCTCCATGAACTACTGTACCCTAAAGACACCGCATGTGAGAGCAACACCTTGTCTCCAAAAAATCAAATCCGAGCCCATGAGCTGAGGCCCAGGGTGGTGTATGTGCTCCCTGACCTGGTGAAATGAGGGTGTGAGAACTCACTGTGAGTTCTGCAGGCCTGAAAAAAGATCCAAGCAGAGCCCCAGAGCACCAAGAACTGAACTCCAGAGCACCAAGAACTGAACTCCAGAGCACCAAGAACTGAACTCCAGAGCACCAAGAACTGAACTCCAGAGCACCAAGAACTGAACTCCAGAGCACCAAGAACTGAACTCCAGAGCACCAAGAACTGAACTCCAGAGCACCAAGAACTGAACTCCAGAGCACCAAGAACTGAACTCCAGAGCACCAAGAACTGAACTCCAGGCACCCGAGCAGCCCTTTCAAAACGCCACCTGCACAGGCACAGTTAACGGGGACATCTTTAGTGTCATTTCTTTCCTCCACCCCCAGGTAGATGGTGGGACAGCCAACTGTAGGGGGAAAAAAAGGAGTTTCGGGAATTGGCACGATCCGTTCAATGTGTGAAAATGGATCTGAATGGGTTCAGTGACTCAAGCAGCAGCCAGCGGGCAGTCACCGCAGTGAGAAGGAAGGCTGGGCTTACACATGCGGCTTTGCCTACCAGCAGGTTTCAAATTAGGGCCCTGAAACACTTCAGGGATGAGAGAACCCACAAACGGTTGACGGAGGAACAGGAAGCGCAGCACACGGTTTGTTACAGGAACTTCAACACAAGTGAAGTGGAGGCGGAACCGCTCCAGCCGGCCCTGACCAAGCAGAGCAGCTGGCAAAGCTGAGCTGCTGCTCAACTTGGTGTGTTTGGGGGACAGAAAGAGGCAGGATCCAGACTGACGTGCGAATCACTGTTCGTTCACAGCTACTTCGCACAAGTGTTTCAATAATCCAGCTCTGGCCAGAACGCTCCTGCAGATGAAATAACAGAACCCCAGCAAAGTTGTTCTCCCCAGCGCAGATGATGGAGCTCAGCATCTTGTTGATGATTTCAAGTCCACGTGAAGTCACATGTTTAGCAAACACCACTAAATTCCTATATGGAAATCTGATTAAACTTTAATCCTTATGCAAATAGCTGAAGAGTGATCTTCAAATTGAATTTTATTTTAAGATCATATTGGATGGTTTAAGGTGAAAGAGTGGATAGTGTTCTTGGTTCTGAGTGACACATAATTTAGAAGCTTAGGATGCGAGGCAAAGTTTAAAAATAAAAGCACATATTCTTTAAATACACTTTAAATGCAATTAAGCTCTGTCTCTTGTAAACACCACATTATTACACAGATGAAGGGCAGACAATTGTGGCATAATCTGACGGAATTCAGATAAACTAAGACAAAGAGAAGCATCAGCATGATAACAGCAGCATTTCAACTCATTACTGCAAAAGTAGCCCTAAGTAGCAAGGAAAACTCAAGGTCATCGTGCAAAAGCCAAATTAAAAACACAAACCAACCAACCAACCAAGAAAAAACCCACCAAAACCAAACCAAACCCAACCCAACCCATACAAAAAAAACCCTCCACAAATTAAAACCATTTTCTCCCCCTGGGATCGGTTACAGTACAATCCATTCTACAAAATCCAATCAGCATAATATTTTCACTAATTCTGGATAAAATGTGTTAAACAGCAGAATGATGTGCAACACCCCAGGTTTTTGCTTCAGTACTTTCAGAGGTGAAGCAAAGTCATTTTATGCACAATAGGAAACAGTTTCATAGTAGAAATACAGGCATTCTAATTAACCTAATTTCATTAAAGTCCTAATCTCGGCATTTAAATATCAATAATCCAGTTTCCAGCTGAAGTCTGAATTCAGCTGTTAGGAAGCGTCAGCAGAATGAGCATTCTTTAGGAATTTTCATGTAAACATGACAAATCCAGCCAGAATGAACATCAATACTGAGAGCAACCTAAGAAAAAGACTCTTTGGAAGTGAAGCTATTTTAAGCGACCTTCGGTTCCCACCTATGCCCCATTAACATGCATTTCCATAAACAACAATTTGTATTCCCCCATGCTCCCTCTTCACTCAAGTCATATAAGGCAAAGCTGTTTTCATTTCCGAGACAAAGGATTGTGATTCTATGTGAAAAGAAACAGAAACTGATGTGAAAAAACTCAATACATTTTCTCCTTCCACCTTTGTAAGAGAAACTGAAGGGAAGGAGGGGAAAGCACAGGAAAATTTACATATACATGAGGTTTCTACATCTCCATTAACAAATCTGAAAATACCTCCTCGATAAAAAGGTAATTAGGTCTGGTTTTTCCCCCCACATTAGTACTTCCATAGAGCTTTCTATCTCAAAGAGCCTCACAACCATGAGCTGCATTAGTACAGTAAAATCAAAAATGCATCCCCATGTTTCAACTGAAAGAGAAAATGGTTTGGGCTTTTTTTTTTCAAGTTACCATCTCATATTTTCCTGGATTGTGTTTGTAAATTACTTCTGAGTTGAACCAGGAGCAGCCAAAGCTCTGCTAACCCTGTCCAAATATTTACCATAGCCTTAGAAACTATATACTTGCTACTGCTGTTTCCTAGATGAGAAAAATGGACATTACAAAGTAAAATTACTGTCCAGAACTAATGGCTGCCACAATTAGGACTGTCCCCTTTCCCTTCCAGTGGGACAGAACACACCGTGTTCAGGAGCACAAACACATCAGCTACCATTTGATATCTCTAACAAGCATCATTATTTCAGACTGTTGTAAAATGTTTGCCAAAAATGGGTTCATCTCAGCCAGCACCCTGAGTCCTTTGGGGCATTTTGACCAAGGATCAATACACCCTGACTGGCTGACAACAACCAGCAGCAGCACAGCTGAGAGGTTCCAATTGATGCATCATTGCTGCCCAAATAGAAGCATCTCCAAATAGTTATTCCTCATTACAGACTATTTTGGTACGACACTTAAATAAACTCAAATCAAAGAAGTTCCTTTTTAAAAAGTGATGGTGGACTTCTGTAGTTAATTCTTGTGCTGGAGAACACAGTCTTAGAATTAAATAGGAAATTTAAAAAGAAAAAAGTTTGAAGGTGACACACACACCACAAAGCCCCAAGAACCTTCACATTCAGTTATTTGCTTGTTGCTTTTCTTGTTTCTTTAACCAGGCTGAGGGACAATACTAAAGCAACAAGATAGAAACCAAAACTTCACCGCCAAAGAATAAATCTGGAAGAGTCACAGCCCTGACCACACACTCAACACGCTCCATCGGCCTCTACCCCATGACACGTCCCACCGCACACGCTTGTTCTTTCTTAGGGAACCCTCTGGGGCTTCACATCACAGGGAGGAATGAGCCAAGGCGCTCAAGGCTTTTGGAGCTCACAGAAGAAAAGCAGCAGCAACCCCCCTAAGATAATCCATCTACCACCTTGTCTTTGTAAGCGCTTGTTCAGAGGAGTTCCTGGTGACTGTATCCAGCTGCAGGTACAGCCCCAACGCTGCGATGCGCTCATGCAGAAGTGCAGCCACCTTCACACCTGCACCGCTTCAACAGCCGGGCTTGGGTGTACACACAGCACCTTCCCTTTCCACTCACCACCCATAATCCCGAATTACAAAAATCCACAGTCTTAACTTGGACTAGAAAGGAGCAGGAAATTTTTGCTTTAAAAAGCAAAATGAGTAAAATACTAAAATCAGATACTTGTATTTCCACAGCACCAAAAATGGTTGCAAACTAACAAAAAAAACCCCAACAACAACAACCTCACAAGGCACGCACACAAATTGTTCCCATTATCAAATACTTCAGGAGCTTTCTTTGGCTTTGTTTGAGTTATTTTCGGGGGAGTTGTTTTGGTTTTTTAAAGTGCTGGAGGCTGAGGAAAATAGAAGATAAGGGAAATGAGTTCCTAGTTCTCTAGGAAGAACATGCTATCATAAATACTCATTACGTTGTAGCACTACTTTCTATGATAAGAATTTGAATCATCACTAATCAATTCACCAACATGCCTTTTTTGCCCTGGGCTACAAGTTCCCCTATAACAGCAGAGTTTGTATCAGCCCCATCGCGAGAGCTGCACTTCAAGCTGACGGAGTGGCATTAATATCCTTAATGTGAAAGCACAAAGAAATCTAAACAAACGCACATCTACGTTTTCTAGCAAGTAACATCATCTTTATCTTAACACGAAGTAATAAGATCTCAAAATACAGATGCTTCTCCAACTACTAACAAAGAGATGGAACAGCCGACGTTCTTCTAAGCAGCTCTGAGTAACTCCCTATGGTCACGAAGGTAAATATAGCAGAACGCTGATTTTGATGATAACACAAAGCAAAAAACATAGCTAATAGCAAAGCAGAAAAAACCCCTTCCAGTTCAAAGCACATCATTAATGGCTACTGTCAAAAGGCTCTCCAAAATATCTTTCACATAGCTAAGGATGCTTTGATTATAGCTAGACCTGCGAGTTAAAAATATTTATTTATTCCATAGTGAAGTTATGTGCACTAAAACAAATAGAAATGTGGCAAGTGACCTATATTCCAGAATAAGTCATATGCACCTTAAAGACCTCCACATTTTAAAATTAACTCCATTATTAATGAGCTTAGCTTCATCCCAATAAACACAAGGTGGAAACAAAAAACTGTTTTATTTCTGTAAAACTATAGCATGACATCTTACAAAGAAGCAAAACTAATTTATTCAGAATGCAACTAGGAGTTTATATATACACACATTAAAAAGTATGTATCTCTCCAGATACAATGATTATAAGCAATATTACAAAAGAAGTTCACTCACGTTCCTATATTTCAGAACTTAAATGAGACTAACAAACATGATCTTCCACTTCAGCATCCTTTAACAATTGAGGATGCAAATCTCAGTTTTCTGAATTTGAGCTTTGACAATGAAATGCATGTGTGCTATAAAGAATAAGAATCCAGAACATATTTGGAAAACAGATAACAGCTAGACATGACTCTGTTTCAAAGGCAGTGTAACAGCTTTCAATGTATTGCTCTTTCCCATTCTGAAACATTTACAAACATCTTGTTACGCCAGATTTTTTTGAAGTTCAAAATTGAAATACATTGTAAAATTTTCATTTAACAAAATCGGAAGTATCTGTGTGGGTTTGGTATCATCTTACTGTTCAGTGAACAAAAAGAGCACGGATTTTTGTGTTCAAAATCCAAAAACCAAGAGCCACATCATTTTTCCTGATGAACCAACCACCACTGTCACTTAAGCTAAATAAGAGAAAACTGCTTTGTGATGCAAAGTGCTAAATTTGTCTGCTTGTAGTCTCTGTAGCAACCCAATATTCCAAAGAGACAATCATGTGATCAATGCTCTCAGCTCCTGCTGTTTATCCTGCACTGTCCTACTTACAGCAGCTCTCAATTCCAGCTGTCTACAGGCAAAGGAAAAACATCACCTGCTCGCCTGCCGGTCCGTGATGCCAGGACAGCCTCATTAGAGCCGTTGTAAAAAAATGTTGACATTGTTTGACTTAAAGATTAACACAGGGAGGGAGTTTACACTGAAAAAAAGGGAGTTGAATAGGCTTAATAGAAAATATTTCAACAATATCAAGGAAGAGCCGTGTAGTTTCAGCTATTAAGGTTTCAAATCAAATAATAGAAATAAAACCAAAACCTGTGGCTACATGTTGTCCTGATATATTTAACTCTCTCGAGCGTGAAGAGGCTTTTGAGCTCTAGCACCCGGCAATTTCCTCATGCTGTTCCTGAATAATTCCCAGCACCGTTCTAGAGGGAGCAAGAAGCAAATCGGAGCATTCCTACGGGAAGGGGACCCATGGGAAACGGGCAAAGGGAGACAAACGGGGATAAGGCAGGAATGTGGGCTCAGGACGGAAAGCACGGCACTCCCTTTGTCTTAAGGACAGCGAAGACCAGAAGACAACAGCTGATCTCTTGCAGCAGAACTGGGGCCCAAGATAGTTGGTTAGTGTTCAGGGACTGTTTCTATTATTCAATATATTCATCAATGATTTGGACAAGGGAATAGAGTGTACTATCAGCAAGTTTGCTGATGACACCAAGCTGGGAGGAGTGGCTGACACTGGAAGCTGTGCTGCCATCCAGAGACCTGGACAGGCTGGAGAGCTGGGCAGGGAAAAATTTAATGAAATAGAACAAGGGCAAGTGTAGAGTCTTGAATCTGGGCAGGAACAACCCCAGGTTCCAGTATCAGTTGGGGAATGACCTATTAGAGAGCATTGTAAGGGAAAGGCGTCCTGGTGGACAGCAGGATGACCATGAGCCAGCACTGGGCCCTTGTGGCCAGGAAGCCAATGGTACCTGGGGTGGGTTAGAAGGGGGTGGTCAGTAGGTCAGAGAGGTTCTCCTGCCCCTCTGCTCTGCCCTGGGGAGACCACACCTGGAATATTGTGTCCAGTTGTGGCCCCTCAGTTCCAGCAGGACAGGGAACTGCTGGAGAGGGTCCAGCGCAGGGCAACAAAGATGCTGAAGGGAGTGGAGCATCTCCCGTGTGAGGAAAGGCTGAGGGAGCTGGGGCTCTGGAGCTGGACAAGAGGAGACTGAGGGGTGACCTCAGTAATGTTTACAGATATATAAAGAGTGAGTGTCAGGAGGATGGAGCCAGGCTCTTCTCGGTGACAACCAATGATAGGACAAGGGGTAATGGGTACAAACTGGAACACAAGAGGTTCCACTCGAATTTGAGAAGAAACTTCTTCTCAGTGAGGGTGGCAGAGCCTGGCCCAGGCTGCCCAGGGGGGTTGTGGAGTCTCCTTCTCTGCAGACATTCCAACCCGCCTGGACACCTTCCTGTGTAACCTCATCTGGGTGTTCCTGCTCCATGGGGGGATTGCACTGGATGAGCTTTGGAGGTCCCTTTCAATCCCTGACATTCTGGGATTCTGTGACTGCTATTACATTATCAATATTAACGTCCCTGATGCAGACAGCAAGAGCATTTCCATGGCCCCACTGGAAAAAACAACCTCCCCCAAGCAGCCACAACCATCGGAGACTGCGGATCTGCACCAAACTTGGGAATTGCAGCCACTCCTCCTCCCAGCAAGATGAGGTAGAGAAAAAAAACCACATACATTCAGATCTGTGAGAAGAAAACCTCCAAATCAAGATAGCTACGTGTACAAAGGCTTATAACAGAACCAAATTTGTATCTAGAATACTTTTCAGCAGTCATTTCCCATGAAGTCATATACTTATTATAGATAAAATAGTATTTTCATGTAAAAATGGTGGACTGGCATTATAAAATCCCATACCCAGACTAACATCAAACAGCATTACCTGTGAAACCTGTGCAGCAAGTTTCATTTTGTAAGCTATGATAAGCTTATCAGTTATGCTTTTCCAAGTGAGTTTTTGTTTTTGGGGCGGCTTTTGTGTTTGTTTTGGGTGTGTGGTGGGTTTTTTGTGCGTGTGGTTTTTCAGCATTTTGTTATTTAAGTGAATTTGTCAGATACAAGTTCTGGTTTGCCACCCACTACAATTGATTATACTATTTCCTATTTACAAGCAGAAAAACAAAAGGAAACGCACACACACACAGCGCAACCTCACAAGTAACACAGTAGCTTTTAGTATTCTGGATTTCAGTTGTCTATCAGATCCTCCCACAAAATCAGGATTACTCAATTATTTGCTTACTGGTATTTCAACTGTGTTAAAGTTTAGCAAGTTGTACTCATTACTAAAACTCCAAGAGATATCCTCCACGTATACATCTCATACTTTTGCCTCATTAGGAGTCTCAGATTTAGTCTTCATTAAGGAATTGTATCTAAAATAGTGTTTGATCTGACAACTTTCCTAATCACATTTATTCCAGGTATACGCGACTATTTTAGCATCCAGTTGGCAAGAGGAAAAGTCTCTCGCAAAGGCTGTTATTTGAGCAGTCTAACCAGAAAAGGTAGACAGACAACTGGATGCAGCAGATCACAATCTCCGTCTCGAACATTTACAGGGTGATTTTTGAAGAAAGCATACACAACCCTATTTCTGAACATGGCAATAACACCACGATAGGTTGGAAAGGAGAAAAGAGAAAGACATTGCTATTTGTCAAACTTTGTAATTTAATATGCAGTCATCTAAACCACACTACTGAGCTTCTGTAATCTACCTTGCTTTAAGTGACTGAAAAACGTTATGAGAAACACTGAGGCAATGATTTTTTCCCGTTTGGTTACAACTGAGACCACTAGCAAAACATTCCCTTTAGTCTTTAATTCTACTGTTGTTCTCCTGCTGACCCCCATTGCCCATTTCCAAACCTGAAAATTGATGACTTACAAACGAGCAGCAACAAAAAACCCCACCGCACACACTTTAGGGAGTCAACTACGCCATTCCTGCCCTATCTATAAACAGAAATGGAACCAGCATACTTGAAAACCTCAGACAGTTTCCTCGGGCATGGTAATGACTTGTTCTAACAGATCAAATTTCACCAAATACACGACTGTCTCACTTTTCTCAATGCTGGTTTTAGGCTGGGGAGCAGCAGGGGGAGGGAAGACAGAGCAGACCGTGTTTGTTACCTTTAATTATAATTACGTGATTACTAAAACAGTGAACACTTAAAACCATCTATTTCTTATTTTCATGGCCATTTTTTCACATGCCACAGTGGCATCAGTTTATTAACATTAAGGACTGCCCCCTTAAAATGTATGTGCAATAATGAAATACTTGGTTTTTTTTTTAATATAACCTTATACAAGGAGGAAAATAACAGAGCAACAGGCAGGGAGCCTGAGGATCTGTCATCACAGCCAAACGCCTATTGGCAATCACAACCTTCTGTCTGTTGCACTACCACATAGAAACAAAAAGTGCAACACAACTGACTTCTATTGTTGGGAGAGCAGATAATAGAAAAGCTCACTTCTTCTGGAACCACACGCTTTCAAACACAACTCGGAAAAAAACAGATGGGATCAGCTTCAAATGAAAGAAATAGCTCTATCCATGCATCCTTCAAAGAGAAAGAAAGTGAAAAAGTGGGACTAAAGTCCCACACGTTGCTCAGATCTCCAAAAGCACATGATAAGAAGTTACCTCCACCGTCAAGAGCACTGACTACTCAGTCTCTAATCATGGTCTTTGAAACTAAAGATCGTCAGCAAGAACAACCCACCTTATCAAATCTGCAGTTAAAACACACAGAGAACAAGTCTACACAGCGGCCGGCCAAGCCCCAGAGTGCCGGGCACTATGAGCCGCGATCTGAAGCAGATTGGGAGCAGACTTCACATCCTCAGGACACTACGTGCCTTGAGATTACACAGGCACGTGAATCTGATCTCAGGGTTTCTGCATATTAATGCAAAGAACAGCCCCAAAGAAAGGAAAGCGTACAGAACAATATGCTGAGCATTTCCCTCACTTCATTTCATAAAAGCCAGTACTCGGAA
This sequence comes from Columba livia, assembly GCF_036013475.1. Lineage (NCBI taxonomy): Eukaryota > Metazoa > Chordata > Aves > Columbiformes > Columbidae > Columba > Columba livia. The sequence goes on from NC_088621.1 coordinate 2,573,036, forward strand.
TATCACATGGTACTGAGCGATCTGGTATGAAACATTAAGATTTCTCTACAAATTGTTTCACACAGATCTGTGTAAATCTTTCTACATATTTTTCTGGTAGTCCTGGACTACTAGCGATGAAGTTGTTTTGTGGGTAAGCACACAATTCCTTTGGTTATTTTCATCAAGCATGCCGACCTTCTGACCTTCTTAAAAAAAGAATCAGAGTTTCCAAATTAAACAAACGCTGCTATTTTATTTTAAAAGCTTTCATCAGCTTTTCCAGCTGCTGTAGAGAGCTTTATAGAATTACTGTAAGAGATGCCATGACATAACTAATGCTGGTTTCAAATGGCAATTTGGAAAACCAGTTCCTCAAACGAGGAAAGCCCAGATTGTGCCAAGACAATATTGGCCTAAATAGTTAAAAGTAAACTCTTTACTATTGATTTGTATCAACAACACACAGAAGAAACGGATGGACAAGGCCACCCCAGAGAGAAAACAGTTGCCCTGACCAGGGTGGAGAAAGAGATGCCTAGAACTAAAGCACAAGTTTATACATAAATTAAAAGCAGCAGCTCACAACTAGTAATAGAAACACACACAAACATGTGCTTCTGCTTCTTTTGCTCCAGATCAGCTCTTACTTTCTTTCAAGTTTAAATTTATTGCAGAAGATGCCAACAATGGCCAACTCCACAACCAAAAACCAAAGCCACCGGTCTCAAAATTTCCTGCGTGCAAGATTTAACACATACATATACACACACAACTCCCCCCCCGCAAAAAAAAACACATTGTCTAAGCCTTAAATTACTTTGGATTTTAAAAGCTGATTTGGGAACAGCGATTAAAGTTGTTCCAGCTAACCTAGTTTTTATTCATTTCATTATTTATTGCTAGGCAACATAGACCGTGTCAAACCACGTTGGAACCATGAGAAGTCCTTCCAATTTAGACTAAAAAAATTCCCTTTTCACACTCCTCCTCAATGTGGAGGCCACATGTATTCTTTTAACACCAGTGTTCCCAGACAACCTTCTTTCTGACCACAAGCTGACATTTCAAACCCTCTTCTCAGCATCCCCCGTAAGATGCAATTTACCCAAACCTCATGTGGTGGCTGTAAATAGCTCTCTAGATCCCGCTTCCTCAGAGAATGAGTCTTTCATAGTATTTACAAGCAGAATTAGTCCCGGTCACTACACTGGCAAGTCCAGAGAAGGTGCCTCTACACACAATTGTCCTTTTCTTCCTTTCCAGAAGACTCTACCTTCTTTTCCAATATCCTTATTATCCATGGTCTGTATATGAAGACCAATAAGGGAAACACTGCCTATTACCTTTAGCGTTACTTCCTTTCATCATAAGGAAGTTCTGAAGAATTTCAAAAAGAAAAAGAAAATCAGAGATGCAGGTTCCAAAATAAATCATAAACAGAGTGCTCTTAGTTAAGTGTTTCTTCTAGCACAAAGCTTAAATAAACCCTACGACATCTTTAATAAAGCAAAATAAGCCATCCTACCTTTTGTTTATAGGTTTTTCGTCTTTCTCATAAGGCTTCACAAACCATTTCCCAATGCGTACAAAGTTCCGATTCATTAGACACCTCTCCAGCAGGTTGTGAACGGCTTTGAAAAGTAGAGTGCGACATTCGTAAGAAAGTCCATTCTCCCAAACACCATCTTCCTCTTCTATAAGGCAAGGGGAAAAAATAAATTAGCATTGAATTCCATCCTATTACTTCATGCACATATCACAATATCCTTTTCTCTCCCACAAGCTTTTAAGACACTCTCAGTATAACATGCAACCAAACAAAGCCTGTAACATTCAGATAATAACTTTACTCACATTATAATAGTATAACTGCTAAAAGTAATCAGCTATAAAAATATCTCATCTCCCACAAGAGAAAGAGATTCAACTGTTATTTGTACACAAAAAGGAAACCACCAGCCCCAGTGCATTATATCTGTCAGCCTGCAAGATCTATCTGCAAGGTGGTTCATGTTCGGGGCAGCCTGAATTACTGATCCTGAAGAGTCAGCTGACAATTATGCTTAAAAATAAATTGCCCAAAGCCAAACTTTTAATATATCTTGGCATCTTTAGCTGCCATTGACTGAGGAAAGCTGGGCACAAGTATCATTAATAAACTGACCCTCAGTGTTCGACGATTTGCTAGAGAAGGGAAGGGAGAGAAAAACAGCTACATACAGAAAACTAGTAAGAGCAACCTGATTCTCCCCAGAGGATTCTCACAACTGCATTTTTTGCTTTTAATTCAAAATAAAAAAGAAAGATATTTAAGCAAGCTAGTCCTGCTTTCTGATCTATACGTAGAACAGAAGAAAAAAAAACAGCAAGCGGAAAAACAAAGCCCAGCTCATACTGATAGGATTCTGAAGGGAAACAGTGAGAAATCACACGCAGTAGTGGAATCCAACTTATACAAGCCAGGTTGATTTGCCAAATCAGAACGCCAGATTCATTAAAAGAAGCTGTAGTATCTTCAGCCACTGGCTCATTATCAGTGTTTGAACATAGTTTACAGGCCCTAGAAAGATATGTACCGGTCCAAAGAATTATAATGGCATTACAGATGTAAAATGAGAGACACTTGAAAGTTCCTGTAGCATCTCTCAGTATTTATGCAATACCACTCATTCCTGGCAACACACTAATATGGAGGATAACATAGGAAAGCTTGAGATCTTGTCCTTAAAACACTGGCAATCAGGCAATCTTTATGCCTACAATTCCTTATATATCATGTTTTACATTTATCCCTAAGGATCTGCTACTGGTCACCTTGGACTAACCTAGCATAGTTTTTTCTTGTAATGCTATTGCTTTTATATTCCAGGTAGCAGCAGAGACTAGAAGATTGTCTGACACAGATAAGGAGACATATTTTTACTTTAGTCTCTGGGTAGTCATGGAATAATTTAGGTTGACAGGGACCTGTGGAGGTCTTTGGCTCCAGCCCCTACTCAGAGCTCAAAGCCAGAGCGGGTGCTCCTATCTCGCATCCGTTGCCCCGCACACCTCCGAGCAGCAAGGCTTGGGTTCAGGTTTAGTTCTTACAGTAGCGGCCTGTCCGTTCAGCTCTCCTTCACAGCAGATCGGGGTTCAAACAGCTTTCCACTGCTCTGCTCAATGGCCAGAAAACAGCAGTAATAAAGCCAAGTCCTTACATTATAAATCCCCCTTCACCTTTATCTAGAAGCCACTTACAAGCTTAAAAGGTTGCAATAGTATTAACTAAAGTCTCAATATCCTTAAATTAGAGAGCATGTAGAAAACCAGACACCTAGGAGTTTTATTTAGGGGAAAAAAAAAAAAAGAAAGCACTTACAGATTATTACAATAAACAATCTTTAATACAAAGATGATAGAGAAAGGTATTTCAAGACACCACTACAATGAGCAGGTGGTGGACATCACAGAATCATTAAATTTTTCCCCACCCAACTCTCCAGCGTGTCCAGGTCTCACTGGATGGCAGCACAATTACTCCCAGCATCCTTCTTCTGAGGGACAGAAGAGTAAAGAGACCTGCCTCCTAATTTATAAATGAAGAAGCGCACACCATTAAAGATTAATTACTTCATGAAATAATTTTCTGGAAAAGGATCCACATTTCCTAAACAAGGGACCTCACCCTGAGTTTCTCACTCTACCATCCTACTCCAGTTTCGAAGTTCAGCAAAAGCTTGTTTGTGGAAACCATAAAGCTACAAGATAATACAGTAACTCCCCAAAGAAACATCGTACAAGAAGCTCGTAACAAAATGCAACAAAGGTCCAAAGTCAAAGGGTATAAAATGTTTGTGCCAAGAGGAGACACTTTTCCCCAGCTGAGAGGTTGTCACCCTGTCCCACAAACCGCTCCACCAGCAGCAAACGAGCAGCTCAACAGAGCAAACATTAACTACTAAGCTTAATGATATTGGACTTTAACTGCACAATAAACTCCACACCATTTCAAAGGTTAAATACCTGGGTTTCTGTACGGCTCTCGTAATTTTAAAACATCATTCTAAGAACATCCTCTGCATCAATTACCGAGTATAAGAGGAAATAGAACTATTTCCAGCCTTTATGTCTAATTTTGGTTTGATATGTTAGCGCATCAACGAGAAGTAAGATGCTGACATCGCAAAGACACAAATGTAATTCAAAACTTGTCTTTGGGTGGTCATACTATGGACACAAAGGAGAGGTCTCAGTTTTCTGAAGACACTACAAAGTGCCACGTTTTTCATTTAACATTAATAGTTGTGCTGACAATCAAGTTATGAACAAAAGTTTACATGCAAGAACTTGCCACAAGATTGTAATTATTACAAGCTCTCCTAGTTTATTGCTGAAATAGAGAGCTCTTAGATAAGCACATTATTAAGGTTTTAGGTGGAAATGACAATTAAAGCCGATATTTAAAAAGACAGCGTGCTGTAAGCAGGCCGACTGATCAGGAAAAACGTCTGGTACCTAAAATAAGACCACCTGTTCAAACCAAAGTGCATCTTGCTATAGAAAGGGAAGGTTAAAGAAGACGACAGTTAAAGATATCCTCATTTCAGAACATTATTCAAATTCATGCAAAAAAAATAACAGTAAGTGTTCTGGGTCTTTTTGAAGTCTATTTAGTCATTCCCCCCCCTCCTCCTTTTTTAGAGTGGTGGATGGAAGGAGAGAAATATGACATCTGTTCACATCTCCCAAAGATTTTTCTTCTTCATTCAAATTATTGTTCCTCAGCATGAGAAAAATCGTCCTATTGAACAGAAATTGTACCAAGTAAACCATTTTTAAAAAGAGAGGGAGAAGAGGCACTTGCGTCTTCTTATCTTTCTTCAACACAATAGCTTCAAATGTTCACTCTGATAGTGACAATAAACCAAAATAAGTTGCTGACTCATTTTAAGAAGGTGTTAAGCCACAATTTCACTTCAGACAAGCATTATCCACAGAAGTGCTCTGGCAATCTGAAGGTTACAAATATTTGATTTCTCATTAGTTCTCTTAGCTGTCCAAACCACTCAGCTCCTCCGTGACATACTTCATGTCAAAGCCTTAAACAAGCTGTACACGTACCATTCCACTACACTGAATTTATTTCCCACTCTCTTTACACCACATATTAGGCAGAGACTTTTCCTTAAATAAAGCTAAAAACTATCAGGAAATGAAGAATTAATGGAAACAATGGCCAGGAAAGAGCAACTTTCATCCTACAAATAAATAAACTTTCTCAGCCAAGCCCTCCTTGACGTACCACCATCCAGTTTTAACTGAACACCTGCTTTCAGTCCTTTTATGTTCTACTTTACATTCAGTTCACCTGAATCAGTAAAATGTGTAGCTATGCCTGTTTACAAGGATAACAAGGTAACAACTTTCCTTCACTATTTGTTGGGTGTAAGTTTGGCTGGTCTGGTCTGTATGGCCACAAGAAAAGCGAAATTGAAAAACTTCCTAGCTACATGTTCCAACATCCCCCTTCGCACTGTCTTTAAGTCACTCCATATGCAGTTATATTTTACTTCCACTGCTAAATCTTACCCTTAGTGCCCATGGAGTCTTTGCTTTCATTTATACAGGTATATTATGCACATGTCATTGTACGTACAACCAACATAATATGATGCAAAATCCTTGTTTACTGTGACCAAATATTTTTCACCTTACTCCACAGTCAGGAAAAGGAAAAAGTTAAACACCACCTTAGAGCTGGTGCACACACCAAGTCACAGAAGTTTTACAAAGGCTGCTTCAGCAATTTTTGATTAATGTTAGAAGTAAGGAGACACTAAATGCTGATGTCAGCACAAACCAACCAACTCCCAGATTTGTTTGGAGACGAGGATTTGACCTATAGGGCACATATATTGAGAACTACACAATACACAGAACTCTTTGCTGCCGCAACGGTTGCTGTTTCCACCGTACAGCTCAGACTGGCATCATTTTTACACATCTATCCCTCACAGAAGCATGAGGAAGACTGTTCAGCGAATAACGACTGATTGACTTGATACAGGACAGGTACAAGGAAAAATCTTTAATTTTTAAAGCAAATTAACAAAATGTAATAGACACCAGATCAAAAAAGACGCATCTTATAGCTCACCATTGAAAAGATGCAATTTGAAGGTCAAAGGCATATAGAAGCATTTCCCTATCCAAGCAGTAATCAAATTGTAACCATTTCCTTGGGTCTATGTATTGTACATAATTCATACCCAACTGTTCAGAGGTTTGAATTCATCTACTGCCAATTTAAAAGAAAAAAAAAAAAAAAACACTTTAAACTAAGAAAGAACCTATTTGATAAAATAACTGCTGACCAGAGCAGTGAGAGACCGTGGCTTTCTGAAATGTGAAGAGATGTCCTACTTCAAGGTTTGAATTGCAGGAATTACTATAATCAAGCCTCACTGTCACAACAAAAACATTACCTTTGAGGTTGTTAGAAGATAAAACAACATTTCACTAACTTCTGTCTGCCTCTAGCTACATTGGGGTAGAAATACACTTACGCGGGTTTTGGGGTTTTTTTTGTATTATATACAGTAAGCAGCTTCCTATGGAAGGGGAAAAAAAAAATGATGGAGTGAAGTCAATATTACTGATCAATCAGCATCTCTGAACAAGTCTCCTTTTGACATGCCCCCAGGCAACAACAAACCCTGACCATCAACAAGACAGTTATCCAAGGCTTGATCCGAGAGTTCAGATATAGCCAGTAGCAGACATTCAAGCACACCTCCGGGGCAAAGAATGAACTTCTAGAATGTACAGGCTAAAGAGAGAGAGAGGTATTTTTTTAAATCTGATTTGCATAGATGCACACCCACAAAACAGTGCGTTCCCTCTTGAAGTGATTTTTGGGAACGTGGGATTTGGGAAAAGGATTCTTGGAGGCTCCCGCATTTCAAATCCCTGAGGGTTGATCACCAAGATGTGTTCTAGACACTGACTGTCCATTGTTCATGGAAACTACAAGTCACCAAAAACCAGTCAAAATACCAACCTCTCCTTAACAGGCATCGTTTCATACCAAAGGAAGCCAGAATCAAAAGTTATTAACGTTGCTCTGGCATATTTTTAAGTACAGCTCTTTCAAGGTGCACTTCCCAAGAGCGGTTTGTCCATCAGCAATAAGGGACACGTCGCAACCTGCACTGGCCCCTCTCTCCCTCCCTTGCCCTGTTCTGCACAACAGTTCTTCACCCACCACGCAGAAAAGTTCTACAGGAGGCAGCACCTCAACCGTCAGCAGCAAACCATTTCCAATGAATTTTGCAGGTAACGAGCCTCTGCCAGGAAGTAATTTATCCTTCCCATTGAAAATGTAACAAGCAATCATCGGGAGAACAGGGCAGTGCGCATTACAGGGAGAAATTGTCCACCAATGAAAAAAATCCATTAGGTCTATGACAAAGGTCAGATAACGTTGTTTGGGTTCGGCCATAATTCTTTCTTATATGAGGTTCACATTAAGATTTTGCGTAATGGAAAGAGAAAAAGTGCAGGTGCAGGCTCAGCCATCTCTTCCACAATCTAACTGATTAATATCTTTATCAACTTCTGGTTGGAAGAGCCAAGCAGACTAACACACTCCAAGAAATCATAATGTCTCCTTTTAATTAAAAAGGAGACATAAATATGCCTGCAAAAACCAAGATGTCGGATACATCCACACATAGCATAGGTCACGGTCTCATGATAAGCATTTATGTAGAAAAATATCTAATGGCGAGACGTGTAGGATAGCCTCGCTGCCAGAGCACAGACACCCACAGGCGACCCGAACAAGGAAAACACCCAAAACAACTCCAAAAGCATGGCTGGGAGACTCTAACACCAGCTCTCCCTTATACCCTGCAAGAGATTAAGAGTTGGTAAGCACCTAGGATGATAAGTGCTTATCTACCTGCGTAAAAGTGTAATTCCATAAAAGCACAACTACACGCTGATCTAAAAGTTCAGCTACAAAACACGACCATTTTCAAAAGGTTCCTCCACCCTGTATCACTAGTAGATAGATTCAAAAGAGAACACAAAGTTGCTCAAACAAATAATTTTGATGGCCATGTCACGCACAAATACACTCTCCAAGTGGTTTAATTTTTATTTGATCTCCCACTCAAAAAAAACCCAAACCCAAGTATATTTGTCTCAACTGAATCTCACCAGCCGGCAGTATACAAAATTTACATAGATACTTCCATACAAGTGTTGGTCTTTGCTGAGGGCAGGCCCAGGCCAAAAATAGCATTTAGTCTAAGTTACATCTCAGACATACAAAGGATGTTCCCTGCAGGTCAAGACTGAGGTTATTCACGGGGCAAAATAAAGAAGCCTTAAATGCACTAAAATATCAAGTAATCTACAACGTAAGTGGCATTTAAGATGTAAAGTTTCTAGTTCCAGGACAGATGGGAATACGAGCAACATCCCAATCTTTGAAGTAAATAATTCAAAGAAATAAACATCATTTTAATGTGTTAATTATTTTTTAGATCCTATTATTTTTGTATGAAAATGCCACACATTATTAAATTGTTTCAAGTCAGCTTCCTCAGCGGCACTTCAAACTCTTATTTGTTCTTCAGCTTATCCACAGACAGCACTAACAACTTCTGGTTACCAGGTCACCAAACCCTGGTCTCATTTTACACTTCAGTAATCTGAATACTGTACATTATTTGAAAGGAAATTGGAGAGATGTGGCCTTTTTTATGTCTAGAATTAGTACAGTCTCTCCACTAGACTTACACAGTTTAAAAACCTAACTTGGTCACCTTACTGATAAGCAACTGCAAAGCCAACTACTCTGGGAACCGAAATCAACAAGTAAACATTTTCCAAACAAGGTGTCAAATTTGAAGTACATTATTGAGAAATATAAATATTGTCAGTCTTTCAAAAGTCCAAGTCTGAAAGCAGGTACAGGTTCAGAGCACTGGGAAAAGAGGGAGAGAGAAACCATAAAAACACAAGGTTTAGAGATTCTTGCACAAAACCAGCCAGGCAGTTTGGGACACCTTCTTCCGAGGGATTCTCACCAACGATTTGCCTTCCAATCAAAACAACTCCATACGGTGCAAGAGTTGCCGAGATCTCTACAATTCTTATTACACAAAAAAAACGGGGTTTACTATTTGAATTTGGACATTCTACTTGCCCAGCAAAAGGGATCTTAGCGAAACATGTTTAAGACACTTCTGAATTCCAGGCACAGCTTTCTCGTGAAGAAGCTGCCAAATTTCATAGGCTTGGGGTTTTGTTTCAAAAGAAACAAGTGGGGAGCAAAAACTTGTTTCTTGAAAATCTAGCAGCCCAAGACCACCTAAACACAGACAGTAGCTGTTGGAACACTGCGCAGCCATAACAATTTGGAGCAGACTGTAGCAATAAATTTATCTTATCTATAGACAACAGTTCACCTAGTACAGAATTTCTAAGGGCTGGCAGGAGACAGCCCTGAGCAACAGCATCCTTTCCCTGGCCAAAATACGGAATTCATTTCCTCCTACCTGAGAGATCATGATGAATAAGGTCAGCAAAGTTGGGGTCATCACCCCACCAAAATATCCACAGCTCCCTGCGTCCAGGTCTCTGGTCTCGGCGCCAAACGCTGAGCACATCCGCCTTCAGACAGCGACTGAAACTGCTCAAAATAGGGTCCTCTTCCGTGACCGGAAAGAGAATCGGGGCAGATGTTGGACCCTGCCATACGTATCGCTTCCATTTAATCCCAGTTAGATCAGCCTACGGGAAGGAAAAGAAGAACCAGTCAGTCACTTGGGGTAGGTGCATCCCCACCAGAACCATCCTGCTACAACGAGATGATGGCACAGGAAGAGGTGGGTGAAAGGAAGAGAGGCGGGATTAATCCAACAACATTTAACAGAAACCATATTCGTAATATAAACTAATCAGGCACCCTGTTTTAAAACCTCCTTTAATAACTGTAGAAAAGCAAGAGCTGTTCATTTTCACTGCAGCTGTAAGATACAGAGAAAAATCCAGATTTGAAATTTAAAAAAACAGCAAAAGACAAGTGAATAATGTAATGATTTGCAGACTGCAGCTGCCCAATCTACCAAACACTTGCCTTAGCAAAGAACATCTTTCTTTTTGCTTACTTAAGCATACAGTACCTTTGAAATCCAACATTACTCTAAGGAAATAGGTAATACAGTAAATCTAACTCAAGCATAGATTCTTCCAGCCATCTACTACTTCAGAAAATTCCACAAGTTTTTCCAGTGTAAAATATCTCTGTATCTCACACAGGAAGCCTCTCGAGTACACTTATTTTACCCAGAGCTATCACACTTTCCATTTCTCACACCACATTTTAAGAATTTAAATCCTCTTTCTGTCATTAAATTATACATCTGACTTGCGTCCACATTGGTTATGATCCACTAAATCCCCTCCTAGCCAAAAATTCATTTCACTTTATAAAGCAGAAGAGTTACTACTACATGTAATGGGAAATAAGACAATTCCTGGATTATCTACAGTGCAATACCATACCTAGTTTTTAGCGCTAAGCTTTTTCGCTCGAGCACAGTCACCTTAAGGCATATGGGGAGGCACTGCCCCGGGTTCTCTTTGAGAAGGGAGAACAAGGTAGGCTGGCATTTGCAAAGAAGTCACTAATTCTTTTTCTTCTCAATACCACAACACACAAAAGCTTGCTGCAACATTTAAACCTAACATGGCAGCCTTCCTCCCTTCAGAAGGAGAAGCAATTTAGACGGAAGGTTGGGAGTCTGCAACAGCTGATACTTTAGAAGGACTTTAAGATTTTAAAATGCACCACTAATAGGGAGCTGTAGGCCTGGTGCAAGCTGCTGACATGGTCAGGCTGCCCTGGTCCCACTCCATCCAAAAAATGTTAGTACCACAGCCCGGCACAGGTATTTACTTATAACAACCTCTAGAATAATAACTATCAGTCAGTCAGCCAAGATTAGCTAATTTGCATTAAAAAGCAGATGAAACAGCTCGGCACAGCCACCAAAAACTGCATCACAGTCCAGTTAAATCAAATTTACTTTGGGAGCTACCAAAGTCAACAATCTGAACGATTTCATCCTTAGGTTTAAAAAGACTACAAAATGGTGCACAACAAAACATAAGATACCACCGCTTCACTGCGAGTCCGTCACCAAAAGCAGACCTCCAAGAATAAAAACAAGCAGCAAGAGATGGCTTGAGAAGCAAGGAAGAAAGGGAGGTTTCGGCTCAGATTTGCCTGGGATGTCACAAGTGGGGAGCGAAAAGAGAAAGTTCCCCGAGATGTGGGGATGAAGGAAGAAGGAGCAGCGGATCTCCTTACCTTCCGCAAGAAATGAGATGGAGAAAGGGGGAAAAGTTGCAGGCAGGGAAAGGGAAGGAAAAGGCAGTTGCAGGGAGGATCCACCATCCAGGAAGAAAGCGGAGGGAGGGGCGAGGCAAGACAGACAGCGATGGAGGGGGAACCAGAGGGGCATGGGAGAGTTGGCTGGCTCCAGGCAGGGCCTACTCTGAGGACTCATCCAACAGAAGCTCTGCTAAAAATGGCTGCTTTGCTTCCACTACCCCTTCCTCCCCTCCCCCAAACCTCCTCTTCTCTTTCACTCTGTGTCTGTCGTGCGTGTGGGTGCCGGTGGCCCAGACTTACCAGGCAGAAGAGGTTGGAATGGCAATCCTCCAGGCTGGCCCCGTTCGGCACGAAGCAGGAACTCATCCTCACAGCCACAACCCACACGCCATTATCCCACAGCCTCCGACAAGAAAGAAAGAGACAGACAGAGAGAGAGAGAGAGAGAGAGAGAGGAGACAGACACCGAGAGGGAAAGGGGGGAGGGGGGACTATGCACACGCACAAATAATGATACAATTAAATAAGGGATTTACATACAGACACACACGCACGCGAAATAGTGGCAGGATAAATAAGCCGGGAGGAGAGTGGTATCGGAGAGAGGGGTAAAAAAAAATATATTAAAAAAATAATTAAAAAAAAAAATATTAAGAGAAACTCGGAACGTTTTCTCTTCTTCTGGATATCAAACGAGGGGGTAAAGCCACCGTGGAAGGGGAGAACAGAAAGAGGGAGGTGGTAAGTAATCCAACGACGGGAGATTAAGATCAAAATCCTCCCTGTTCCTCTTGTCTTCTCATTCGCATAAGGAGGGGAGGGAGAGGAGGTAAAGTGAAGGGGTAATTGATCCAACAAGAGAATAAAAATGGGGTAATTGATCCAGGGGGCTAAGGGTAAAAATCAGTTGACATCCCTCCTCGCTCTCTTCTCAGATGCCAAGCAAGAGAAGTAGGAAAAAAATAAATAATCCAGTGGGGGCAATTAATCCAGAAACCTCCCTCCTCTTCCTCCTGTTCCTTTAGTCATCAGATGAGAAAGGGGCAAATTGTGGAATGACTGGGAAGGATTGGCTGTGGGAGAGAGAAAAATCCAGGCTCGTCTCTTCGGAGTCCGAGGGCAACAGGGTGGAGGGGGGAGGGGGGAGTCAGATTCTTCTCCCCTGCTCCAAAAATAATCCAAATAAATTAAAATTTAAAATCATAAAAACAAACTTTGGGGGCCAGAAGCAAGGCAAGTCGGAAGAATTCGTAAAGGCAGGACAAGAAAAATTTCCTGGGGTGTACCCCAAAAAAACATCTGCGGGGGCAGGGGAGGGGGAAGGTTTTCCTTGAGAGAGAAAGGCCGCAAAAGTCTCCTCAGCAGCCCAGCGGGGGATTAAATTCCCCCGTGGAAACCCCCCCTCCCCAAAGCGAAATACTCTTCGCAGAGAGGGCGAAACCAAAATATCCTCCGTTGGGTAAAAATCCTTCCGTGGGGAAAAGGAGGGAGGGGGAAAGGGGTGAAAGGAGGAAATTGCGGGTGACCCTCGAAGTCTCTTCGGGGAGGATGGAGGAGTCTCCCAGAGGCCGATCCCCAGTCTTTTCGGGGGAGGAGGAAGGGGGAAATCGCAGAGTGTCTTCAGGGAGGTTCGCCCTCCCCAGCTGTCCTCCGGGGCCGAGGGAGCCCCACAAAGTCCACACAGCTGGGCGGGTCTCTTCAGGGGAGCCCGGACCCCGCCAAGTTACCGCCAAGAGCCGGAGGAAGGGGGGGGGATCCGGGGCAGGGAGGGCCCCTCCACCGCGCCAAACCCCGCAAGACCCCTGCGAGCGGGAGGGGAGGCGAGGCGGGGAGGGACCAGCCTCGCAGCTGGGCTGGTCCCTAAAAAAAATAAAGAGAAAAAAATGAGGGGGGGGGGAAGGCGGGGGAAAAAAATATCAAATGTTAGTCTTCCAACGGAGCGGTCTCTTCTGCGGGGAAGGGGAGCGAGCCCCGAGACCCCCCGGCGGGGTGGGGGCCCCCGCTCTCCTCAGGTGAGGGGTCTCCGGAGGTGCCGCGGGAACGCTCCGCTCCGCGCCGCCCCGCTGCGGCGGCCCCGCGGGGGCAGTGGGCGGAGGGCCCCCTCCCCGAGGGCTCCTCGGGAGGGCGGGGAGGCGGCGGCCGAGCCCCGGGCTCTCTTCAGCCGGAAGGGCCGCGGGGGAAGGGGTCGCAGCCCCACAATTCCCGGCCCCGCCGCCGCCGAGACAGAGGGACGCGGCGGCCGCTGCTGCTGCTGGCGGAGTCGGTGCCCCGAAGCCCCCGCCGGTGGGTCTCCTCCTCGCTTCCCCTCAGCGGTGCCTCTGTCGGCGGCTGCCCGGCCGCGGCATCCTGGTCAGCCAGCTCCCCTCAGCGCGTCTCCCCCATGTCGCGTCGCGGCCGGAGGGGGAGGGGAGATTCTTCTCCCGTTTAATTCCGAGCCCCTTTTTCTTTAATGGCGGCCACAGGGACGAGAGTCGGGGCCCCCCTGCCGCGCTCTCATTGGCCGACGCGCCGTCACGTGGGCCCGCACCGCGATGGCCGCCGTCGCTGCTGGGAGAAGGAGGGTGTAGCGGCGCGGCGCGGCCGCCAGGGGCCACCGCGGCGCTGCGGAGCCGTCCGCCTTCCCCGTTGGGATGGCGCCATCTAGCGGCCGCGCCGGGCCGTGGCGCAGGGGCAGCGTGGCCGCGTGTTCGAGTCCCGCCTCCCCGCAAGGCCCGCGGCACCCCGAGCTCGCTGTGTCCCCCCAAAATGCCACCGCACCCCTGCCGGGGGCTGCCGTGACGCCCACCCCCTCGTGGGCATCACCTCGGGGCTGGACAGGAGGCGTTCCTCATGCATCCACCACCGCCGGTCAGCCCGGGGCCAAAGTCCGAGCACGGGCTGTCCCACCAGCACAGGACACGCTCACCCCACTCCAGTTTTGCAAATTCCACCTCTTGGCAGAGGGTTCCCCAGATCTGTGCTCAACACCGTGCTGGCACTTTGCACCAGGGAGCAAATTCCATGCTAAGGATCTCAGAGCCTTTTTTAAAAATGTATGCAAGTATTTGGAAAGCTTGCATTAATATTTAATGCGAGCATTAATGCTTTCACTAGTCCCACAGACATCGTATCTGCTGGAGCAGAACTGTGCTCCAAAATGCAATTTTTTTTCGTGCACAGATTCATATTGTGCAGTTTGTGAGGATGAAGTAGGTGGTTCCTCTGTTACTATACGCACAGATTTGCAGAAGGACTTTGACATTATTCAGAATTAAGATGCTACAGTGACAGTGAAAGCTATTTTTAAGACATATTTGGAAAGTATATGCATCGTTAATCCTCTCATATTACATATTACTTTTCCATGCAACAGTTTGCATGTAGAATGCAAAATTTTAAGTTACTATATACATAATTCTTTGACTGCAAAGTTAAAGTGAAAATACAAACCAGTGTAAAGTGCTCCAAGAAAAAAAAAAAGGCTTGAATGTCTCAGCTAACGTGATATTCACATTAAAATATGATACGTTCATGCAACAGCAGCACATTGCATCACAACTATGCAACATGATGATGTTTCAAAGGCCCTGCAAATTATTTCAGGACTCATGAACAAGACGAGCAGCTACCTTCTGCAAATGTCTTGATAGAGGAGGAGGAAAGAAGGACATGCTATAAATAAATTTATATGATAAGTTAAAAAAAAGGTGAGGCTAGATATTTTCACCAAGAGAAACTTTGAAGATTTACTCACACTAAGGCTATTTTTGCATGCCAGTGTAGGCAAGCAAGATTCTTCTTTTTATCTAAATAGAACCAGAGTATTTTTAACGCAGGAGATTCATTCCCTCACTGCTCGTTGGAACACGGCAGCTGGGAGGGAGTCGGGATGCGGGAGGAGGGCGCATGGAACCAAACCCCTTTCTGAGTGGAACAGATGGCTTTCTCCATGGTGGCCACAGACAAAGACCATGGTGTGAGGAAGAACCGGCTCGCAGAGACCCTCCGAAGTTCCAGCGCATCGCTCCAGTCGTTAGAGCAATTATCTCACTGCGCAGAGACACGCTATTAGATCACACCTCCTGAAGGGCAAAACCGATATTGTAGGGAAACAAAAGAAAGCAGAATTTGACATTAGCAGACAAGAACCATTATGGTTTTCCATCGAAGAAGATGAAGTATTCTTTGGTGAAACTGGGATTTGGCAGAGGGAACAGAAACCCAACGTGATGACTCGGGATGCACAGCAGACGTACTCCCACACTTCCCCATGGATTTCAGGATAACACCACATTTTCACTAGCAGAGAATCCCCCTTTTTTTTCTGCCCGAAACAGCACAGCTCAACGTGTGGAAGAGGATTAATCTAGTGTCTACCACTGGGTTTGGCGTGGATTCACTTCACAGCTTCGAGGAACCCAACTTCTATGTCTCAGTTTACTTCTTTGTGAAATGCGTTTTGAGATCCAGTTCATTGGTACTTACACATTAGTCACAATAAATACTTACATAGGATCCTAGCCCAGTCAAGTGCAGAACATAATTTTTCCAGTAAATATAATATACAGGATAAAGAATAAAATATTGACAAAAAAGGAAAGAAAACTAATGCATCAACTAGGTATGTTAAGAGTCATTCCCTTCCTGCTTCTTGTCTGAATTACACACCCTATAAAGGCGTCGGGTTCCCAGTTACATGTACAGCACTAATCAACAGTGAGACCCAGGATAACACTCATAGCCATGTTTAGCAAATTTTAGACTTGAGACATCACTTGCCCTTTGCATACTGTACATGCTAAAAGGAGGCAGATTTTTTTAAAAAGTGGAAAAAAATGCTATTAAAAATGCTTTCTATTTTTTTTATATAGGTTCTTACATATTACAGTTCTCATCTCTGCAACTTCCAGAAGTGCATTAAGCTGCGTAATTAGCATCTGTCACATGTAGCCTTTTCTTTCCCTCTTCCTCTCCCTAGAGGGAAACTCCATGAAGAAATTTTCATATAAATTTCAGTATGCACTGCAGTGCATTCATATTAGAAAAGATCCAGTTAAGTAAGTTTCTGCTCATTCCTAGGTTCATCTCTGTGTAATATCAACTTCACCAGTTTAAAAAAAAACGCTACTGATCCAATTTAAAAATTAACTAGTCTTTTGGAAAGACAAGGGTAGTGGGGGTGGGGGTGAGATGATCCCCGTTGCGTCAGATTTACACCGATGGAATTGCTGGGAATTGGGCGGTAAATGCCAGTCACTCGTCCTGGTGCTGTACCCTTCCACTCTCACATAGTCCCATTGGGACATCCAGCCCAAAGTAGGAAGGGACGGATGATTTTCCCCTTTAGCCAAAAACATTTCTTTTGAAAGGAATAATCGTATTTTGAAAAACATCAGAACAGAAAGTAGGACTTCATATTGCTTTTTCATTCACATTAAAAGACATTCCGTTCTTTAATATAAATAGTCAATGGGCACTGCGGCATCTCCCAGACAATCTCTGGGCAACCTTAAGAGATGCTGCCTTTTAGCAGTAAAGACTGAAAAGAGAGAAAAGCAGCTTGAGAACAATCACAACACAAAAAACAATGACATTATTTAGCATTCGATTTCCAATTCAGACTCTCTTCTCATTTTTCAAAGTATTTATTTTCTACTTAATTAGTTCAAAAGAAAATGGAGATTATAGGATTGAACATACTGCCAACAACCTGAGGTATGAAGTGCAGACCGAATGCTCCAACTTGAGCTACAGCGGTGGTAATTATTGTAATTGGCCCACGTGAAGCAAATATATCAAGTAGTGTAGAGTTCAAACTCATGCCAGTCAGTCTCTGGCTGGCACCGGCAGTTCTATCAGGAGGATACAGAGGTCTCAGCAGGACTTATTATTGGCAACTCTTCAAGAGTTCTCTTCTCCAAGTGGTGTCAAGGGGATTTGGGTGGGAAGAAAGATAATTTTTAACAAATTAAACTACCTAAAAATGGCGAGATGCCCAGAGCCACCTAGTCTGCACGAGTCACTACTACCAAACAACTTTAAAAGAAGATTAAAAAATATCATTGCTGTAAAAAAACGCCTATCCAGCTTTAACAATATGACCAGATCACTGCAGACACCTACTGTACACCAGACTACATGTATACAAACATGTCAGGAATAAAAGCTACAGCAGAATACGTACCCAGAATGTGTTTCTCAGAAAAAAACTAACTCATATTACTGGAATCCAAGTGTTCCTATAAAGGCAGGCCATATAGTTTCAAGAAATTAGAAGACCACTCACTTTTTAATTAAAAATGACAATAGCAAAGCCCCCATAGGAGATAAGATTAGGGGGATTGTTTATTTCCCATTAGCATTTCTCTTACAGCATTTGTAAGGTGTCCATAATTGCCGTAAAACACAACTTAGATTTGCAGTGAGAGTTTTCGCAGGAGGCTCTGCTCTCTGCCATATTGATACACAGCTGCTTTGTTTAGATTTTGCAAGAATGCTCTTTTCAAATGGTGAAAATGTCATTTTTTAGCAGAGGTCTCTAAGAGAAGATTTGAGTTTAATGCACAGCAATAAAAAGAGGAATATGAGAATCCTTGTTCTCTTTAGTGTCAGCTTTGGTTAAGACGTATGAATGCACATGAATAGTCTTGTCAGAATCTCTGGGGCTACAGACATCCACGATCTAACATATTATTCCTTCTGACCAGAACATGAGCTGCTATGCAGCAAGGAGAAGGGAAGGAGAAAAAGATCGGACCACTCCACAACCATGTATTTCTCTGCTTGGAAATCTCTGAACACAACTTTTTTGGAGTGAAAATACAAAGCTTATTTTCTCCAGTCTGAATGACTGTACAGACTCTTTAAATCTGCAGCAGGAAAAACAAAACAAATCATTGTTTAATGCCTGATCTTGCAGCTTTTACTCATGGAAAGGATCCTAATTAATTCATATAAATAAAGACTGTGCAAGCAAGGACACATACTTATCAGAAGAAAGCTTCTAATCTTTCTAGCTGCTAACTCTATTTTTTAACTTGAATTACTAGTTTCAGATAAAAATAAGATAATTAAATAATTTAGTTTAAATAAGGTAATTTTAATTCAAATGTCAGTATATATCAAATCTGGATACTACTACAAAGAGAAGGTTCATTCACCAGAGACAAAAATCTTACAATGTGCTTCTGGCTGAGTCAAGAGAAAATATATTTCAGATTTGTTGTTGTTAGCAATTTGTTGCCAAATAAACTGGAATGATGCAAAAGCATTAAAATGAGTTTGTCTCCTGAAATTCGAGGTGAATGAGTACCTTTCATTTGTAGTGCAACAAAAGAGAATATCCCGCACTTTGCGACTCAAACCACCTCTAGTCCACATCCAGGAGTTACAGCGCATCAGACAAAGAAACGGATTTGTTTGGTGCAATAAATGATAGCAGACCTTGCCGTATCTGAAGTGCAACAGATGGTCTTCCAAGAGCAGCATAATGACTGGCAGACAGCGCACTTCGTTAGAGTGGCTTGGAATGTCTTCAGCAATTACACAGAGAGTTCTGGGGGGAAGCCCTGTCGTCTCCACGATTCTCCTCATGTAAATAGCTGTGATTTTCCTGGTTAGATGCTAGAAAATTCTGTCTTCTAAAGCCTGACCAGCTGGTGAACCGGAGAAGGGAGAACCTTTCAAAATGAGGCTGCAAGGATTTTGTCACCTGAGAAAAGAGATGTAAGTAGGAAAAAAGAAGTAAATTAGCATTGAAAGGAAACAACTTTGGGGATGTCACTGTAAAGCTATGAATCCATAGCCGGGTATTCCATGGAACTGTAATTTATGGAAAAAGGAAGGTTTAAAACAAGGTCCTTGAGACATTTAGGAGCTGGAAGGTCTACAGGTAGAACATGTGGAATGTCTAGCGGGGGGGGAAAAAAACGACGACTAAATTACTGAATTACAACCTCCTTCCTTTGGGAAACTGGTGACTTTCAAAGAGTCCTCTTCAATTGTGGCTACGGTTCTTCAGGCAGGTTAAAGTGAGCTTTTTTGAGGCTGTGACAGAGTCTTTCAATTTTGATAGACAAGCTACTCCACAAGAGAGCAATTAAATAGGAGTTATAATAAAGAAACAAAAAGAGTAATAAAACGCTGATCTTAAATTTTTGTAACCCACGTATACAGTATTCAACTTCTATCCCTTCCTCCCTTTCCCCCAATCCTACAATCAGTCTTTTCCGTTATAAAATCTTCCTCACCAAATTCACTGTGAGTAAAATTTTGTGTGGCAACATAAACACAACTAAAATGTGTCCTTTAACAAAGTAACTTAGATGTTGATGGAATCATAACTGCATTACTCCCTCTCCAATTAGCAGCGGCATTCTTTATATTTGCTTATGAAGCGGAAACTGTTCGCTTGTCACTACAAAGACCTTCTGTAGAAGACTTAAAAAAAACAGCCACAGCAATTAAAATGACAACAACAGAGGTGGATTGGTCACATTCTGACAGAAAATATCCAGCTGTTTCTTTCCAGCAAAAGGACACACCAACTATCTGAGATGCTATGACCAAATTTTGTCAGTCTACATCACACTGATGGGTATTCTGGCACAAGTACGGATTTCCAAGAAAGGAACAACTAATACAGAACTAAATCTAACCTCAGAGTCTGGTTTTGCTTGGGTTTTTGTTGTGTTTTCGGGTTTTTTCCCCACCCGATCAGGATCACCAGTCGTCCTTTTTACCCTCACAAATTTCCCTTTTGCCAGAACTATAGATACTCTGCATGTATAGATATTCTGTGATAAATCCTCTAAAAAATAAGGGTAAGCAAGGCAAAAAGTAAAACTGATAGGGTTAGGACAAGTAAATTAGATTTTACACTTATTTGCTCTACTTGTGTTAAAAACATTCTCTTAGAATGTGAACCAGAACTTACAGGTACCTTATAACATTGGTCTTCTGAGTTGTGTTTGTCTCCAGAGGAACTGCCATAAGTGGGCAAAAACTTTAATGTCGCCTTCTTCACACCTTCAGCCACAATGTTTTTCATGAGAACTTACAGACTCAAGAAAATTACTGCAAAATACAGAGGACAAGGGGAAAAAAATAAATAGGCAAAACAAAAAACCCCAACTAACCAAACAAAACCACCTGTCTTTTCCCTTCCCTGAATTCACCTTCCAATTTCAGGCCTGTAAATTAGCTGAAATGTGTTCAGACTATATTACCCTTCTGAATGTCTCTTCTGATACAAGAGCTTGACGTCATGCACCTCTTTCTTTGCAAGTATTCTGAAAACACAAACTTAAGGATTACAGCATCTGGAAGTACAACAGAGATGAAACCCCCATGTCTGTCAGGTAGAGCAGGAGCTTATGTCAACTAGAATCATGTGCTGTATTATTGCTCAACAGATGTACTTGAACTAGAGAGACAAACTACTTAAAATACACAGAAGGAATGTGCAAGCTCTTTTGCCTCTTGTGCCTCTTTTGTTGCAGGGGAAGTGCACACTGGCCAGGACTCGGAATACCTTATTCTGCAGTAAGTGGGGGGAAAAAACCAAAAAAAAGAGAAGAACAAAAGAAATCTTGTCAGTACACAGTCATTTGGTGTACGACGAGATGGGAGGACAACCATGATAAAGCACAAGCACAGATAAACCCAATACATATATAAGCTAGAATATAGTAAGCACACTTACCACTGCAAAAACAATGTAAGTAAATCTCTCTCCTGGGAAAGGCTTTAAGACTGTTTTCCTTTTTCCAAATCTACATCACCAGTGAAGTCCCATAAATGAATATTCTCTTGCAAATAAAGTGATGATCTTCACTTTTTGGCAGTTGCAGTAAGAACTGCCTTACAGGAAAGATCCCATAAGTACGTTTTATTCCTGTGAACAATCTCCTCAAAGAGCAAGGAGAAAACATGAGCTAAAATTACTTGCGCAATCATGTTTCATAACTGTTCCTAGCCTAGTGGTATTGGTCCTTCCCTTTTCCAAATACAAAAATGCACAAACTTTTCTCCCTCTTTTACTAAGTGGGGTGGAGGGGGGAATAATGTGCTTATCCTTGGCTACTTACAGGGTCTGAGGAGCTGTAAACAATGGAGCAGTGTGTGCCACTCATCACATCGCCTCTGAAAAAAAGGTATGGAAAAGAATGCACAAAATATGTAATTACTGTTTCAGAAGATAATTTCATTACTAATACATCCCCAAAGATAGCATGCACAGTACTGCAGTTTAATTAGATGATAACTGAAGGGGGTTAGAATTTATGAGGTAATAAATATATTTTGGACTAATGAACTCCAAGGCTGAAGTGTTTATTAATCTGGAAGAGGAAGATTATATGGTTGATAGGAGACAACCTCAGGTTGCACTGAGATGCCTATTGTTTGTATATTTGAAAATTAATATTTTCCTTCTTTTGGGAGCTAGATCAGAAAGCCAAGATCATTGTGGATGGTACTGAACGATACTAGAAACTGTTTGCAAAGGCAAAAAATAATTAAGTTTAGGTTGTGGTTTTAAAGTTGCACCTTTTAATCCATTTGTCACCTAAACTATTAAACACTGCAAATATACACTCTATATGTGCCTTCTGACAGCTGTCAAAGACTTATTCTGAGGGGAAGAAAGGGCAGATTCCTTTCTAGGATAACCAGAGCCTTTACAGGACTAACAGCCCCCTCTCCTGCTCCCCCCAAATACTCAATTCTGATTCTGTTTTCCTGCTTTGGGGTTTCCTGCAGGACTACACCATGTGGTGAACAAGCACATCAATTTTAATGTCTCATTAATTTTTTTCTTTCCTTAGTATTGTTCTATAAACTTTTTGCCTAGTGCAGCACACTAAAGATTTGGAAACTTAACTATTCACCACTGTGTGGATTTATATCCCAAACAGCTGTGCCAAGAAGTCAGAGGAAACAAATGGCATAATCTATTAATTTGTCCTCGAGCAGTTACAACTAGAGCTTTATAAATTGCCATAGAGTTCAGCCCATTTAAACTACATTTCTGTGTTCTTTTAAAAATGTTAAAGTCCCACACAGGCAAGACAGGAGGCCAAATTTAGCCCAGGAAAAGGTGTGTGTGATTGAAGTAAAGGACCAGGTTGCTTAAGCTAAAGCTTAGGGAGCAGTTTGGCAATCTGGACATCCGTAAACCTTATTAATGTTTACAGATATATAAATGGTGAGTGTCAGGAGGATGGAGCCAGGCTCTTCTCGGTGACAACCAATGATAGGACAAGGGGTAATGGGTTCAAACTGGAACACAAAAGGTTCCACTTAAATTTGAGAAGAAACTTCTTCTCAGTGAGGGTGACAGACACTGGCCCAGGCTGCCCAGGGGGTTGTGGAGTCTCCTTCTCTGCAGACATTCCAGCCCACCTGGACACCTTCCTGTGTAACCTCATCTGGGTGTTCCTGCTCCATGGGGGGATTGCACTGGGTGAGCTTTCGAGGTGCCTTCCAACCCCTGACATTCTGTGATTCTGTGAATTTAGGCCTGAGAGAACCAGAGAGAAAGATAAAGGAAGACACACCAGGAGGAATAGTGCGTGGCACCCTCTCCTTGGTGATGAACCAAGAGTAACAAAGGCAAAGGGAACCCTATGCACATATAACATTAAGGGAAAACGCAGGGAAATCCTGGTTGTGTCAGAAGAGCTGAAGCACATGGGGCCGCAGCGAGGAGGAAAGGGGCAACACACATCACGTCTCACATTTACCAGAAAGAAAACATCTTGCTTCTCTGAGCCCATCCGTGTTGAGTGACGGCAGCGAGGAAGTTGTGTTTCTGAGGGCTGTAAAGATTGAAAGATCTTTAAGAAAATGTTTATTAATTAGCTTAGGTGATCCAAATCTAATTGGCCATGGGTTCAGACAGCTTCCAGTCTGGCTCCGGAGTTCAGAGCAAAGGCCTCAACGCTGAATCTTGAGACGACTACACAGATAATTAACAGGAGATGACGACGACGGCCATTTCCAAAGCTCCTGCTTTTTAATTCCCAGGCTTATATACTCTCTGCAAATGAAACAAGCAACAGAGCTAACTTTCCAATATGAAATCTCTAGGCAGTACGTTATTCATACAGCTTATGTAGATGTCTTCACCCTCTGGAAAAACAAAGTTTAAGAAAAATGGTTCTATCTTTGGGGAACAGTTTAAGTCTCAGCTTAACCACGTCAGGAAATCCAGTTCTATTACTTTGTATCTTACATTTTATTACTAGATTGGTAATAGGAAATTACCAAATAAAATTGCTATTTTACTTGGTAATTTTTTTCCATGGGCCTCGTCTAATATGAAAGATGGTGATCATCAAATTTATTCAAGTTTTCCTGTCAACAACATCATTAACCAAATCCCTCAATTTCAAAGTAAATAAAAGCATCTGGGCTTCTCGCACAGCAAGACTGACTTGCATATTTAAGCCTCATATATAGATGAATTTGCACTGGACCAAATTTGCATATTAATGAAGGACTAATTGCTCTTTGCAGTCAATTTTATGTAGATGAATCTACTCCTCTCAGTACAATTTTCATAATGTTCAGAAAGAACCAAAAAAATGTAAAACTTTTAAAAAGTACACAAATGTTAGACAATCAAGGAAGAAATATCATAATGACATCAAACAGCTTTACATTAAATTGTATATAATTCATCTTTTATATTGTTGCTTTATTTTAACAGCCTCCCACAAAGAACGGAACAATTCATAGAATAACTTCAGCATATTCCCCCTCTTCGGTCTCAGATTTTAACAGCTTGTAACAACTCATTATATGATCTTGTTTCCAGCTGGAAGGATGGAGCCTGG
The DNA here is from genome assembly GCF_036013475.1 of Columba livia. Classification (NCBI taxonomy): domain Eukaryota; kingdom Metazoa; phylum Chordata; class Aves; order Columbiformes; family Columbidae; genus Columba; species Columba livia. Next base: position 2,597,228 of record NC_088621.1, read on the forward strand.
ATTTTTAGGAGAAGCTAAATTTGCTGAACAGGAATTTATTTTCTCTCAGTCATCCTCATGCCACAGGTCAGTGATGAGAAACCCCACCCACCATGATTTTAAGGTAGTTTCTACCCACTTTTGCAATATTAAGAAAAAGCTCAAAAGCCCAAATCCCCGTTCAGCCTCTCCTGAGCTAAAGTGCAAAATACCAAGACGAAGAGAGAAAGTACTTGAGAAAGAGAGATATCAACACATGCTGAGGAAAAAGCAGTAACATTAGGGAGGAGTTTTTCCTAATTCTGTCGGAACATAAGGGCAGAGTTGGGAGATGCATCAGGAATCAGAACTGAGAGGAAGGGAAAATGGCCAAGAAGCTTTCACCAGCATTCAAAAAAATAATAACAGGCCACAAAACTAAGACAGTTTTAGTCATAAAATGATAACAGTAATAATTGGAAAAGAATGAAAAATACCAGGAAAATATTGCGATGATATTGCTGAAGAATTTTCAGCAAGGAAACAAGACTCAGTTGAGCTGATCAGCCCGGAGGACTTGCTTTCAGAAGTTATTTGAAAACAAACTACAGTTCATTGTGTACTTTGAAAGGACAACTTTTATTCTGGATCCTGAATTCCAAATATCTTTCTGTTTTGCTCAGAGAGAGGAACGAAAGGAAATGCACCTTCTTTATAACTTAAATACACAGCATTTGAAAACCTGCTATGGGCACTCCACCTTTATTCCAAAAGGTGTCTGGTTCAAGCGATTAATGCTGGGTGAATGTACACAAAGTTAATTATTCAAACAAGAACAAGATGTTCCACCCCAAATGATCAGCTTCTTCAGTGACTGAGACGCCTACTTCTAATCATCAAGAAAGGTTAACCTGACCAGATTTAATTAGCTCCTTAATACGATAATAAAGATGCATAGATAATTGGTGAGGAAAAGACTGCAGAAGCAACACCGAATCCTAACAAATTCCTTCCCTCAAGACCAAAGCCTGGGCTGTTAAATGATTGCACTGATGGAGGAATTCTCTCTATATGTACTTTTGCAATTGTCTATGTGGAATTTCACCTGAATAATAATAATAAACACATATGAAACAAGCAAAAAAAGCAAGAAACAACATCCCTAAAAGTCAATGATAAAACGAACCAAATGATATTTTTTTAATACTGTGCTTCAAATAATCAAACAACTTGCAAGTATTTAAATGTTATATATTGGGAATACTGCAAAATAGAATTCGTCTCCAAGAACGTTAGGATATTTTATTAGCCTTGTATCTCTGGATAACATGTTTAGCACTTGCTGGTTGAGGCAGGTTGTAGCTCGAAGTGTTACCAAATAATGAGTTTTAAAGTGGAGGACTGGGCACTTTCTTTCAGTGAAGATTAAACATCCCTTCAAATAAACAATTCAGTGCAAACTAATGTATCTGATATTGATTTATTCTATTCATAAAAAGTAACAACGTAATGGTAAATTCAATCTATTCAATGGGAAGTTTATGAGCTTAAATATATCAAAAGGGCAATGAAAGCTAATATACAGTGATTAAATAACAATCTGCGCGAAAAAACCCACACAACTTTCAATTCCATTATACTGCAATCACATACTGACAAAAAACAGGCTTTGAATTGTTTCAAAGGAAGCTGCAGCCATTTGCCCTTTCTAACAGCTTAGAAGTTTACAAGGAAATATTAATTTATCATTTAAGTGAAGGGTATCTCAAATAAAGTTTTTGATTAAAATCTACATTTCTGAGCCTCCTGGCAGTGCCAATATTGCTGAAACAGGACATCAGCTGCAACGCCAGCAATTCTGGAATGCAACACCATAAACTGTAAATCAGTTTTGTCCCACTATAATATTGGTTTAACAATAAAAGAAGAACTTCAATGTTTAATATTTAAATAGTATAATTATTCCTTTAGAACGAAGTCCAGAAGGACCCTTCATGGGCACATGATGCGAAATGACGACACAGAGGACGTGGTTTTGCTACATGACGAGGTCTTAATTTGTAGGAGCCACCCGAAAGGTCCAGCACAGTCCCTGTGCTGCAGGAATCACAGAATCACAGAATGTTAGGGATTGGAAGGGACCTCGAAAGATCATCCAGTCCAAGACTTCAAAAGCAATCTCCATCTCAGTTTCCTACAGTCCTGTGATTTTTACACTGCAATCAATTAAAAGAAATTGCAACTTCCTTACTCTCGCTGCGTAATTCCAAGGGAGATGTAACATACCATATCTTTTGCTACCTCCTCTTTAAATTAATAACATTGTTTCTGTGCAGCCTTTCACAGAGTTTCCAGATGAAAAAGAACAGTGTCTAGTGCAGCGGGTCTGTTGTTTCTGGTTATTGCTCACACAGAACCAGATATGATTCTTTCTTTTCTACCCCTATGTCTACACTGCAGCCAGAAGCACAACCCAATGCACTGAGACACTTGGGCTGCGCCTCTGAAAAGCAGCAGCTCCGTGGCTGCAGCAGGAAACTGTAAGGTAACTTTCATGATTAAGAGAAGCTATCAATAATCATCCATTTTTAAGTACAGCATCCTATAAATCCTCCTAATTAGTAAACTAGATGTCGTCTTTTTAGCAAACAATCCCCAGCCTACTTCCCTATTTATTTTCTTGAATTCAATTATATTTGCCACCTGCTGGCCCAATCACCTAAATGACAGATTCTGGATGTAAGGTAGAAACTGGGCCATAAACAATAATTTCATTATAGTCCAATTTAAAATACTTGCCTGTACCTATTTTCTCTGCTTTATGAAGAATGTTAGTGCTGTTTCCCCGCAGGGCTCCGTGGCTGCAGGACTCTGTGCTCCTGGCCGGGGATGCAGCAGCAGCACCAGCAAGAATTTTTCACTGCTCCTGCTCCACCACTGCCCACTCCATAGGAAACCATAGAAATCAAAGCTGAGCATTTTCTGTAGGGGAAGGACCACTAGAAGCTGAATAAAGAGGGGAAAAATTATTTCCGAACATGGACTGAAAAATTGATAAAGGTACAAAAAAATTCGTCAGTTGCTAAAAAGGGCTCTTGGTAAAATAAATGTTAGTAAATATTTATTTAGATGATAAAAATAACAAAACAACTTTTGACATTAAAAGAAATGGAGGAGACTGTACTCCTGTTGTTATTTACCTATCACAGGACACTGAAATCTACCTAGTCCATAAACCAATTTATTCACATTTCCAAACATCTTCTTGAACGAAATCCAGCCTGTAAAATGCACATCTTGCAAACAGTTTAACTTGAAGCACGAATTCAAATGCTTTGCTCGTCGTAGCGGACTGCTCTCCGGTTCGGTAAAGGCAACCAGGCACCAAAGCCATTCATTGCCAGAAGGGTGAAATGCCGCGGAGGCGGGTTGGCCTCCAACTGGGAAAGCACAGAGTTCTATCGCATGTGAGCGGAAGGAAAAATCAAAGACTGACACCTGGTTTGGTCCATTTTGTTTTTGACCAGAAACTCAACAACAACCAAACCATCAGGATCCTACAGTTCAGGCCTTTGAAGAAACCTGCATTTCCTTCTATGACCTTTTGAAACACAACTTACAAACCTACCTTCAAAAACTCACTGCTACATTCTGAAGCCATTGCACTACACCTGCCTCAAAAACATCCGAAAGCTGCCCTTCTGAAACTGGGTTAACAAAACTCAGCGTTGTGATATGAGATGTTAAAAGTGATGACCCAGATTCTTGAGCATTTTCCCACTTCCCACTATTACAAGATACAGAAATCCACGCTGCTTCCTTTATAATTGTGGAATATTTTCCATTTTATTTTCTTATAACTAGTGAAGAATACATATAAACGTGTTATTCTCTAGCAACTCATTTATTCCATGATTCTGTATCTTTCATTTCACCAGTCCTCTCCCAGATTTATTTTCCATTGATTTCCAGTTTGAAAATTGATGTTTAAGCCAATATGGAGTAAAATTATTATTTTACAATAAATAGTAATTTGAGTGAGTGCGTAAAGCTGTATTATATATTAATGAAAACATTAACCAAACTGGAGGCCTACAGTCAGTTAATGCCCTAACAGAGGAGCCTTGGAGAGAGAAACTGCACAGCATTTTTATGTAGCATGTGGGAAAACTGTGCAGCATGGGAGTATTGAACATTAATACTGCAGCTGTACTAAATCTACTGTGTCAGCCTCTGTCTGCAAGCAAACCAGATTTAAGGAAGTCCATTTGTGCTGCAGCATTGGAGGCTGAAAAATGGTTAACTTGGTTAGGTTCAACTTAAAAAAAAAAAATAGGCATGAATTCTGTGTACCTGCTAAATAGTTACAAACAAATAGCTCTGTTTGTAGACAATTACGTGACCTGTATAAAGGTTCAAATTATGGATTAGAGTAATGCATTTTACAATTATATTTTAACACCATGGCAATGATGTGTGGTAGAGAACAATTACTGAATTGGGATCTGAATAACAAAAAATACAAAACATTTTCATTGACCATAATTTCATTCCTAATGTCTTTTATCCACTCTCACATCTTTCTCTGAACATACTATAAAATGTTACACAGATATCTGAGCGACCCTGGGTAGGATTCACAGATACTATTTTGCTGTAGCATTTCGTATTTTCTTATACAATAAAAGAAAAAAACCCATGTTCTATTGCACACAGAAATACACACAGGACAAACGCTGTTCAGCTGCTGTTATCACCGTGACGCATTTAAGAAATTTAAACACACCAAATCTGCAAGCCTTGAATTGTTGTTTTTTCTCCATAAGCACCAAACACAATGTTGGCCTCGCTGGACACCATGCAGAACACATTCTGCAGGCCCTTCCCGACAAGAGGCACGAAGAAATGTCCTCTGTACAGAGAAGTTCCGTAAGACGGAAAACACGACTGGGAAGTTTGGAAAATTATGTATGCACACATACACACACATATGCAAAAATTTGGGGCATCTGTTATATTTGGAGTCCTAACGGTGCTATGATGTCTAATTTAAAGGTTAATTTACCTGTATCTGTACGTACTCAACCACATGTTCCTTGTCCACAGCCCCTGCTCACACAGTTGACATCCCCATTTGGTCTTCTCTAGGAAGCTATTGTCAAAATGATAACTGTGATGATTTTAAAACCAACAAGCAGTGTGGTGCGATGAACTCAGCATCGAAAGCAGAAATGACAGAGTGGTAGACCAAACTTTTCAAATTGGAATGCCTGAAGTTACACATCCAGATCCTTACTTACACCCATGAGGAAGCCTGATTTCCACTAGACATGCTCAGGCCCCCCAGTTACCAGGACTTCTTGCACCACCCGAAAAAGGTTTTTTATTGCGGTACTTATTTATGGATTTCTTGTCTAAATTCAGACAACCAAGTCCTACAATTTTCACTTATAAACTCTGGCACTCGAGCAGCTACATTAAAAAAAAATGAGTCTGTTGACTTGCTGGAGCTTGAATGGCCCTCAGCAAACTTTTTATTTGTACTTCTGATCTGTGAGCAGAGACCTGGCTGAAATCGATGGACGAGACAGTCCTTTTCTGCTGGAAACAGAAACTCCGCACTTGGAATCATGCAAGCTTACACGCTTAATAGATATAATGTCTTCTGGAAGAGGTTATATATGAGCTTAAGATTATTTCCAATATCCCTTCATCAGTGTTTTACTTTGTAAGTAGTTCTCAGTTAAGCAGTGAGTAGTCTTCCATTAATTCTCTCCATTAATGAAGAAAAGTACTGAGTGAGCTAGAACTCATTCTTAATTTAAGGTTAATTTTATCATAAACAGATGTTTTATTTGACAGTTTGAGGGATATGGGCGTGCTGTGATTTAGTTCAGAGACTATAGTTCAACTGAAGACTCAGACCATAAGATTAAATGAAATTAAATAGCCTCACCCTCATCTGCAATTGTATAAATCGTAAAATCACTCTAAGGGACAGAATTGGAGATCTTTGCAGAAAGACACTAATTTTGTTTCATGACATAAGTGCAAACATGCTGAATTTTCTCAGAACTGGCTTTAAGTGCGCCACTGCAAGGAAAGTGTACATTACAGCAAGATAACAAATGTGTCTTCTTAACAAACAACAGCCTTATCTCCTTTGAGCAGACACCAAGTAGGTGGCACTATCTCTTAACCATATGCTGCAGACAAAGCCTCTGGCAGGTTGAAAGTTGAACACCTCATACTATCATATATCCACTTACAATATAACTAAACCACTGAAAAATAAGCATACAGCCAACTATGACATACCTATGAAATGCACAGGGGAAAAACTCATTAGAAACATCATTAGAAAAAAGCATTAGAAACAGAGAATTTTATATATTGCCACCAAACTAAAAACAGTAAGTAAATATTAACCTCATGAAGCGCAAAACAAGTTCTATTGACCAGTGAGGTAAATATTGACTGAAGTGAAGCAAATATTTATATGCTGACGTCAATGGGGCAAATCCCGTTCAACACGACAAATAAGATTTTGCCTACTGTATTTCTATGTTTGTACTCATTCTGAAAGTTCTGAAAGGAAATATCTGGAAATCTGCCTATGGTAGTAATGTTTTTTTTAAGAACAACCGTTTTTCCTTAGCAACTAAAATGGATATACATTGAGATGGCCAGAATATTACAACCTTTCACAGAGGTTTGACAAATCGTTTTCAGACAGAACGTGTTAACTCACTCACTAAAGTCTGACCAGATAACGATATCCAAGGCCTCTGGTTAACTGATCTCTAAAAAGGTAAACAGAAAGTTGGTCAATTTGCAGCCACTTATAAACCAAATTTTTTTTACACATATAGTGGTAACCAGTGCCAGAAGATTCTTTATTTCACCATTTGTTCAGGTTACATTCAGTCAAAACTTTTTATGGCAGATGATCTCAATAAGTACAAAGAAAGCAGACTGTTCTTCAGAGGTAAAGGCTGCCACCCTGATCAGAACAGGGCTAAAGCAGTTAACTGGGTACTTAGGAGAAGTAATGAGGAGCCAACAGGACTCACTTCAGTAAAACTGGGTTTGCTCCTGTTGACCACGCACCACAGAAGCCCCCTGCGCGCCAATAAAAACCTTTCCCACCCTAGAACACAGACTAACCTAAATTAATAAACCAATGTAACTTCTAAAGATTTGCATTTATGAGTTATGTTAGAACATTCATTTGGGTTTTGAACCTAAAATATATTAATATTTACCAAGGAAAATAAAGAATAATTATGGACATAACTATAAGCAAGTACTACTGATTGAATATAAATTAGCAAACCTATCTACCCCTCCCAGTAAATCCACTCAGGGGAGGTTTTTACATACATGGGAAGTCATTATGCAACAGAACAATTCACACAAGGATTCACACCTTCAGATTAACATATAAGATTGGGAAAAAAATAGTTTTGAGAAACTTCAAAGATTCTATTGAAATTCTGGCACCTTTCAGCATGCCTGTTAGAGAATACCAACGTCTTGCGCAGCGGATGATCATTACAGTACATCTTCTAACCTAAATACCTTTGTAATGGTCTTACAACAGCAACTAACACACATATTCTAAAATTCTTTAACAGCTGAATTTATTTTTGAGTAAATGTATTTAACAGATCCCTCAGCGTCACTACAAGAAAAGACCAGTTCAGAAACCAGCTTCTCCACTTGGTTCTAATGACCATGGGAATCGCTCTTTCTTGCAGATAAAGGCAAAGGCTGAGCACCCTCCTGTGCAGGGAGCAAGAATTACAACTGCCCTTTGTGGCTCCGCTATCTCATGTCCGTTCAAGGCTCTGCCTATACACAAAATCTAAGAGTCTGGGATCTAATTCACCAGTTTTAAAGCAATTATATGACACCATTGCCGTGGAACTACTCTCAGTTCAGGATGACTTAATGGAAACGAGCACGCTGCTGTAAACAGCCAGCTAGTAAAACACCTAGAAACGTCGGGGAACAAGATGATGCCATTGCTTTATAAAAAATATCAGGTTCAAATTTCATGTGAGTCTGCTTGACAAAGCTTACATGATCAGACTTGAAATCCAGGCTCCTCTGCCTTCGCTCAGAATCACAGAATGTCAGATTTGGAAGGGATCTCAAAAGATCATTTGGGCCAATCCCCCTGCCGGAGCAGGAATACCCAGATGAGGTTACACAGGAAGGTGTACATTGCCTCTACTGTTAGTTTTATCTGCCACATATTGGAAAAAGCTCTTCCTGTTGTCCTTGACCCCTCTCGCCAGGTTTAATTCTAAGGAGGCCTTAGCTTTCCTAGTTGCCTCCCTACACCCTCTGACAACAGCCTTAGACTCTCCCCAAGTGGCCAGCCCCCCCTTCCATGATCTATAAACTCTCCTCTTCCACTTGAGCATCCCCAGCAGTTCCCTGTTTAACCACGCAGGTCTCCTGGCTCCCTTCCTTGACTTCCTACGTGTAGGGATGCTCTGATCTTGTGCCTGGTAGAAACAGTCCCTGAACACTAACCAACTATCTTGGGCCCCTTTACCCTCAAGCAGCCTTGACCATGGGATTTCCCCCAGCAATTGCCTGAAAACACCAAAGTTTGCCCTGCTGAAATCCAGGGTTGCAATTCTGTTTGCTATCCTGTTCCTGCCACAGGAGATCCTGAACTCCACCATCTCATGATCGCTGCAACCAAGGCAGCCCTCAACCTTTACCGCTTCAACCAGCCCCTCCTTGTTAGTGAGGATGAGGTCCAGCAGTGCACCTCTTCTAGTCGGCTCCTCCACCCTTTGCATCAGAAAGTTCTCGTCAAGGCGCTGGAGGAACCTCCTAGACTGTGGCTGGCCGAGCAGTCCTTCCAGCAAACATCAGGGAAGTTAAAATCCCCCACCACTTCACTCCAGTAAAGACTTTTCAAAACCAGTCTCTGTTCCTCAGTGCCTTAAATATGGGAGCACAGGAGCTGTTTTCTTGTGCTCAAATTAAACCTGAAGTAATGGTTGTATAATTGCAGGAGCTAGTTTTTAAAAGATTGAGCATTCAAAGCCCAGGAAGCCTTCAAATTTTAAGGGTTATTTGAGCCTCTCGGCAAGACTTTCAAATCCTTCAATCAATTTAAACTAAACCCTCTTAATTTTACAAAAGTCTTCCATAATCAACCAACATTTTGTGTAGAGTGAAGACAAACAATAAAGCCTTTGAATATTCAGGACATTCTGCTATTTTACAGACTCCTGCAAGAAAACAAATTTTTATCATGTCTCCTTTCCACATATCCGAGATCAGTTCCTTTAAGTTTCACTAAAGACGTATGCTGTACACCTAATTGTAAAGGACCTGTTCCTTCCACACCTTCTGATGAAAAATAGTGACATTACAGTTAATTAGGAGGAATTCTGAAATCTTTCTTGTGTCAGTAGTTACTAAATCCAGAGGTCATTAACAGCACCATGAAAACGTACCTGTTAAATAACATCACTGAAGAGTTACATACCTTCGAATGAGCTGTGAATCGGAGATAAATCAGCAGGTGACCTGCATGAGCAAACATTATTGATTAACAAGCTGTCATGCATTAATTTTGTATTTCCAGTGCATATAACAATGAGAAGTAGTTTGAGAACAACTTTGATTTAAAACTACATTTGTACTTTAATGCATTTTATAATCATAAAAAAGACACAGCTGAATGAGGCTTTTATATTTATACAGTTCCAAGCAATGTACAGAAGGCATGCATAATTTCCAACCATAAAGTACTATTTAAAAATAAAAGAGTTATAATTGCTTTTCCTGATTCGAGAATTAAATTAAGATTTTTCACATTGTCCTTCATAATCCAAACAGTATGTGGATGACTAACGGAGCGAAGAGCAAGAGAATGAACAATATGGCACAGCGTAAGTCAAACACAATAGTTTTGTGTTATCCTTGGAAAGATGGGGACATAGCTATATAATTTTTACAGTGCTTCCAGCTGAGCATCTGATATCTGCATTGGTGCTGCTACTAAGCAGTATTGAGATAATTAGACAGAAGTACTATGCAAATTAGAAGGTCATCTTAGTTCAGAGGGCCTACAGCAACAGCAGGTTTGAGGGTTTGCTTAATACTTAGGCATTTTCTAGCCCACATTTCCTCCAACATACCAGCCACGGGCCAAGTGGAATACAGAGGAAAAGGCCTGAAATTTCCAGTCAAAAAATTCAAGATGCAGACTCCAAACCTATCCTACAAGCAGACCAAATTGCTGCAGATGTCTCCTTAACGTACCTCCAGCAGGAATGGAGATGTGTCCAGCATTTTCAGCTTCTTCCTCAAGTAGAAAAGAGAAGGTTTAAGGTTAGATGGTTTGTGTTACTAAACACCACTTAGGACTTTTAAACACTTAGTTTTTCCTCTCATGAGATCTGATGTCTAAGTGTTTGTCCCTTCCCTCTCCCAGGGTTACTGACCCCACAGCGTTTCTGTATTCAAAATTTTGAATTAAAACAGTATTCCTATTTTAATTCAAAACAACGCAGGACTGTTTTTTAGAACTGCTCAGATATTAGGCACTGGTTTCTGTGTGAGCTGCATACCTAAACACTTTGAGAAAAACATCTGAGCCAAGGAAAACAGATGCCATTTCTGGATGCAAACTAATTTATTCAAGAGCACATTTTGAAAGAAAACCCTGTATCTATTTAATTTTAAGCTTCTCCTAAGAGCTAGAGCAGCATTAACTAGGGCAGCATTTTCCTCAGGTCTCCTAGGAGGCAAAGCCAATTTCCAGCCAGCAGGACTTCGCTGTGGTGAGCACTAATCGCCACCGAGAAGCAACAATACTGCAATATGTATATACACTTATATATATTTTAACATATTTATTAATTTCCTTCGTTATTATTGCTGTCGCAGATTAATTTTAATTGAGGCTTTAAATAAAAGCAACAAGAACCGCTACCCCCCCCCACCCCGTTAGGTCCCCGGCGCTGAGGTGATTTCCCCCCTCACCGCCCCACACGGGACCGTCCCCGGCGGGGCGAAGGCCCCAACCGGCCGCTCGTTGCCGGAGCAACGCCCAGCTCAGGGCCTTCCTCCTCCTCCTCCTCCTCTCTTTATGGCTCCTCCTCTTCCTCCCCACCCACTCGGCCTCGGCAATGGAGGCGGCGAGCGGCCTGGGCAGCCCCGGCGGGCGGGGGGCGCCGACCGCCTGATGAGGTACCGGGCGCGGGGAGGGCGGGAAAGGGGCTCCCGGCGGCCGCTTCCCTCAGAGCCCCGGGCGGGGTGTGTGTGTGGGGGGAAGGAAGCGCGGACGCGGCTCCGGGGTCACTGCCGCCCTGCACCGGGGCTTCTGTGGAGGCCGGCGGGACCCCCGGCGCTGACCCGCCCCCAGGGGCCGGTGCGGGGAGCGGGGGAGGCCGGCGCGGCCCGGCGGGAGCGGCACAGCCGGGAAACCGCCTCCCCGGGTGCGGTGGGAGGCACAACCGGGAGAAGAGGAACGTTCGAGGAAAAAAAGAGCTTTTATCCAAGATCTTATTCTATCTCATTAGCGGGAAAGAGGTTCTGGAAGCCGGCAGCTGCGCGCGGATTTCTTATGCTTTGAAATCGCGTCTAATAACTTAGTTATTTGAAAGTTCGTTCGGCAGAGGGAACCTGTCCTACTCCAACAGTGGGATCACTTCTTTTTAAACACCAAAGTGTCAGTTTTTGCAGAAGCGGGCCCTAAAACACTAACTGAAGAGTCCTAATGAGTCCTAATGTTTTAAGAAACAGCATTCGTAGCCTGATCCTGCAGACACACAGACTAACACCGCTCACATAAGTTAATACTGTCTCCAGTTTATTTGCTTTACTCGTGTGCATAAAACTACAGAACACGAATTTTGGCTGAGGTGTGATGTAATCTTGGGCCAACAAAAATATAGTAGTAGTAGCAGCAGCAGCACGTCTAAGCAGCAGTGAGTTCCCCTATTCAGATATTGTTTAAATTCATGCAATTTACTCTTCGGATCTCATCGCATCTCCCTTTTAAAGGCTAAAGAATTCTAGGTTTGTGCAAATATATTAAGAACTTGTTGCAGGGCAACACCAATTTTGCTTTAACCTTTTTGTATCCGCAGTGAAACTAGCTGTGTGTATACACTGTGCTTTGGAAAAAATAATTTCAAAGGGGAATCTGGAAGACTTTGAATTATCGAAAAAGGATTATAACAGGATTCACAATATTTCAATAATATTATTTGATAGTGACAAGCATTGTGGCAAACCTGGCTTCAAAGCATTCTCCAAAATAATTCCTCTCACGTCACACCAGTCCAGAGAAATAGATTTAACGCTATTTGACCAATGCAAAGACTGATAGAGAAGTGAAAAACTGCCCGGGGAACACAACAGAAAGATGTCAGAGGAAAGAAATAAAAACGTATTTGGGTCCTGCTGTTTGATTACAGCTTCCTGGCTGCGTTTCTTTTTTCACCCAGACCATATGGTCCAGGTTCTTTTAAGTACTTCTTACAAAATGGACTAAACTGGTTCTGCTCACTTACCTAGACAGGATAATCTCATTAATCTCATAATGGCTCTCAGTTTTGAGCATGCACTGGCTTTTGACTCGACTTGTCTGAACAAATGCTCCCCGGTTCATGGGTGCATGTAAATGTGCACTTTGCTTCCTTCCCGTCATTGTTGCTCCTTCTTTGGCCTACTGCTGTTACTATTTTTGTGTAATTATGCAGCACTTCCGAGATCTCTTCTGCACAAGTTAGTGTTGGGCTCCTTGTTCAGGAGCTTTTGCTGTTCTGAGTTGCACTGAAGCAACTTTAGATTTTGCTAAGGCAGGCGGGTTCACTGCAGGCCAGCAAATCTGCATGGGAATGAAAGGAAGTAATTTAGTACGGCACACAGAAAGTTGCCCGACGGAGGCAGGGTGCAAACCCAGCACGCCAGCTTTCAGAACAAAGCCAGTATCTGTCCCAAAGAGGATCTTTACTTTGCCATTCTTAATCTTTATTTTTCCCCCGAACTAGTTATACTTTTCGTCCAACTGTGACTTGTGATATCCCATAGGAGACACAGTAGCAAGAATCTGGACCAGAAAAAAAATCCCACCATGCAACCAAGCTACGGCCATCTCCACAACGTCCAAGGGAGCGGGGACGACTCTTCCTCTTCTCAGAGCGCCCACGCAGCGAGGTTGTCAGGAGAGAGCTCGTGCCATCAGAGCGATGTTCGCATCCAGCTGAACTCTACGGTGGGAGAAGCCAGAGAAAACGCGGGTGCCGGGCACTCCCGGGCAGGTTTCCAAAGTCACTCACACGGACATGCCCAGGGAGAAGCAAGGGCGCTCGAGGATTCCGCTCCGGAGTTGGAGGAACACGGCAGCAGCTCCCTGTCCGAGCTCAAATACCTGCTCCGATGGCTGCACAAAAGTCTGCCGTATATCGTGATTCTGTGTGTCAAACTGATCATGCAGCATATAATTGGTACAGTATAACACAATAAGGTCTGAGAGAACAGATCCCTCCCCCCCAAGTAAATATACTAATAACCCTGCCTGAAATATAATTCTATTTATTTTTAGCTTTATTTTTATTTGCTTTATTAATCAGAGATATTTTCTAAACCACATTTCAGTGGCTTCTGTTTCCTTTGCTGGTGTATGTACAATGTGCTTAATTTTTCTGCCTTGATAGTCCGAGCTATTAATTGTAATTACAAGACATTAGAAGTGGCGGGTTTTTTTAACCCAGTTTGGTAAATATTTTATTTTCTTGTGTATAACTGACCCTTTTTTCCTAATAGGCATTTCTGTTGGAATTGGGCTGCTAACAACTTATATGTATGCAAACAAAAGCATAGTAAATCAGGTTTTTCTAAGAGTAAGTATCACCCAAAGCAACAAAATTCTGTAAGTTAACCAAGACCTTTATCCATCAACTTTTGAAAGAAATATGAACAGAAATAGTTTTACTTACCTAATAATATTAGGTGTCAGGGTATCAAGAGGGAAGTCTTAATGCTTCTGTACAGTGTAGAGCTGCTCAGATAAGGTTTGGAAAATTCAAAAAGGTGTTTTTCCTCCTCTGACTTTGAATATTGAAATAGCTTCAAGTGATAAAAGTTTTGAAGTGATGGAAGAACTTCTTCATTATATTTGTAGAATCCAATAGCAGTTGACAGTTTGAACTTGCAGCTGTCTATGTTCATTCCCAAAGGAAAAACTGTTGTTTCTTCAGAGTGGGGTGGGTTTTGGTTGTGTTTTTAGAAAAAACCCTTGATACACATAGAAACTGTTATATTGAAAACTCTAAAATTACAGCTTTACCTTTCCATTGAATTATCCTATTTTATTTGGCCTAAAACCACCGAGATAAAATCTTCTAGTGCTAAAACTCTGCTCAGTTGCAACAGACTTAGTGCTTTGGAGATATATTTAAGGCACTGACACTGAGATAAAAGCTATAATATATCTTTACGGTTATCTTGCAGGAGCGGTGCTCCAAGCTGCAATGTGCTTGGTTACTCGTATACCTGACTGGATCATCTCTCCTCCTCTATTACACCTTTCATTCTCAGTCACTGTATTACAGGTAAGTAGAGGAAAATCCCTACTTGCACCATAAATTACGCAAAATTAAATATTAACTGGGAACGCTTTACATGGGTAGCTGCTGGTTTTCTTTAGTTGTGGCCCTGGTTTCCCTTTCATTTTTATTACTCCTCTTGTGCCAAACTGAACAGGTGCTGTCCTTAAAAACAGGATGCTGGAGTTTGCAAGATGAGGCCTCATACTCAAGTTAACGTTACTCCTGTACTGTGGGGAGCAGAGCTGGGTTGGATTCCTGGCTCTGACCGTGCCACCTTGCCTTGGGAACACTGACTGTGGCATTCTGGGGCTCTGGACATTATGTCACCAGTTTATTATTTTCTGTAGCTCCAGTCTTGGCTGTGGATCAGTCAAAGGTGGTGTTGCTAAATGAGAAAGCAAGGTGACTCTAGAGGATAGGGGTTGTGGTGAAGATACAGGAAAGAGGGTTCCAAAATGCAAAGGTTGTCAGGGATCATAAAAATGATCAATTTACCATAAAGAGTTCATTTTCTCAGCAAATATTCTTCCACTGCATAAACCAGGTTTCCTTTTCTAATGAAACCTGCCACGATAATCTCTAGTTATGCTTTCCTCTAAATAGGGTGCTCCACTAACTTCTAATACTTCTTTTGGTAGCTTAATCTTCTTAAATCCTACTGTGGATTTTATGAACTTCTGGGAGGTACTTTGGATTGTGGGAGTCACAGACTTTATTCTGAAATTCCTCTTCATGGGCTTCAAGTGCTTGATTCTCTTGGTGCCTGCTTTTATGATGTCCTTTAAATCCAAGGTAAGGAAACAAGCTATACTTTTGCTTCCGTATAAAGAATGTTTTATGGTAAAATTAGCTCATTATTAAATTCTACCCTGAGAAAATTATTTTTCCTTAAAAGTCTGTATATGATCCACCACTACACTGTGGGTGACAAAACCCTGTAGATTTCACATTCTTCCCTGCTGGGTGCCAAGGAAGGCTTACAGTCTGAGCTGAAACAATTGCTTGTATTATGTCATCGGATAAATGGGTTTATTTCTGTCTCTAAGGGGGAGAATGAAGAAACCTTTCATTTGCTGCAACGTAAGAATGTGTATACGGGCAGTTCGCATGGAGCAGCTGATGCATGGTGAATTTTTTTATGTGCTCAACAGTAACTGACATGGGAGGATTTTCAGACTGTGCAGGCAAACAGCTGTATTTTCTCACAGAATGTCAGGGATTGGAAGGGACCTCAAAGCTCATCCAGTGCAATCCCCCCATGGAGCAGGAACACCCAGATGAGGTTACACAGGAAGGTGTCCAGGCGGGTTGGAATGTCTGCACAGAAGGAGACTCCACAACCCCCCTGGGCAGCCTGGGCCAGGCTCTGCCACCCTCACTGAGAAGAAGTTTCTTCTCAAATTTAAGTGGAACCTTTTGTGTTCCAGTTTGAACCCATTACCCCTTGTCCTATCATTGGTTGTCACCGAGAAGAGCCTGGCTCCATCCTCCTGACACTCACCCTTTAGATATCTGTAAACATGAATGAGGTCACCCCTCAGTCTCCTCTTGTCCAGCTCCAGAGCCCCAGCTCCCTCAGCCTTTCCTCACACGGGAGATGCTCCACTCCCTTCAGCATCTTTGTTGCCCTGCGCTGGACTCTCTCCAGCAGTTCCCTGTCCTGCTGGAACTGAGGGGCCACAACTGGACACAATATTCCAGGTGTGGTCTCCCCAGGGCAGAGCAGAGGGGCAGGAGAACCTCTCTGACCTACTGACCACCCCCTTCTAACCCACCCCAGGTACCATTGGCCTTCCTGGCCACAAGGGCCCAGTGCTGGCTCATGGTCATCCTGCTGTCCCCGGGACCCCCAGGTCCCTTTCCCTTATGCTGCTCTCTAACAGGTCATTCCCCAACTGATACTGGAACCTGGGGTTGTTCCTGCCCAGATACAAGATTCTACACTTGCCCTTGTTACATTTCATTAAAATTTTCCCTGCCCAACTCTCCAGCCTGTCCAGGTCTCTGATGGCAGCACAGCTTCCAGTGTCAGCCACTCCTCCCAGCTTGGTGTCATCAGCCACCTTGCTGATAGTGCACTCCATTCCCTCGTCCAAATCATTGATGAATACACTGAATAACACAGGCCCCCCTACTGACCCCTGAGGCACTGCACTAGATACAGGCCTCCAACTGGACTCCACCTCATTGATCACGAATTGACCACGAATTTTGATAGAAGACTACACTGGTTGGTTTGGTATCTATTTTTATCTGCTTCCCAAGGCGAGACATGCAAAAAACAATTACATTTTATGTCAAGATAGCAAATCCTAGTACTGTTTAAAACAAAAAAAAAAAAAAAAGAAAGAACATGTAGAGTTTGTACCTGACAGCGTTTGAACAGGATGTATTGGTAGGTTTTATCTTTTCAGGAAAATAATTTGTAATTTATGTTTGATAATAAAAGAATGGGGCTTACTCTCATATTTTATTTCCTGAATGCAGGACACAACTCTGCTTATGACAAGCTGATGTACACAACCAAATTTGTCTTACTTTCCTTTTTCATGTAACTTCTATTTTCTTTTATAATGCTTATGAAATTAAGTCTGATAGCATTGTTAAGTAAGCAGGCATCTGACAAAGCCATCCTGTTTTAGCCTAATAATTCGATTTTCTGCAGTACAGCAATCAATTGTGTTACTGTTATTGGTAGAGTTGCGGTGAGACTCATCATCTGGTCGTCACTCTTCTTCAGGCTCCGTGTTTAGTTGTTTCAAGGTATCATGAGAGGACATTACACAAAAAATAACAATGCATCTTTTACCTATATTTAAAAAATCCTTTGTGTTTTTAATCTTGAGCGATTCCTTTGCATGTCTTGCTTAGGGCTACTGGTACATGCTGTTAGAAGAACTCTGCCAGTATTACCGTATGTTTGTCCCCATACCAGTTTGGTTCCGTTTTCTTATTGGCTATGGGGAGCCGGACAGCGGGCAAACATCGACCCTTGGGATATTGCTGGGCCTTCTCTACCTCATCCTAAAAGTACGTAAGCTTTACATTCTCCTCTTCAACTATTTTACAGTAATTATCACTGGCCACAACTGGACACAATATTCCAGGTGTGGTCTCACCAGGGCAGAGTAGAGGGGCAGGAGAACCTCTCTGACCTACTGACCACCCCCTTCTAACCCACCCCAGGATACCACACTCAGTAAACGTTCAGCTTTGAACATGAAAAATACTTTCTAGTCTAAGGTATCTTAATTACAAGTCTAAAGACTATTGCATACATGCTAATAATGCTGGTATATTTGCACTCGAGTGCATTTCAGAACCTCAGCACTATTTTAAAGAACAGACACACTGGGAAAAAAACTTCAGGCCAAGTTCTTAGTTTGGTTACATTTTAAGCAACTAAAATAGGGTCACAGTCTGAACTACAGCTTGGCTTATGTTCCTGCCAACATCAACCTTGCAGTGAGACTTCTAGTGCTGGAATCTGCACAAAAACTTGGAAGCTTTTAAGTTTACAGAGAAAAATACTACGCATAACTTAGGTTTTCTTTCCCGTTTCAGCTTTTGAGTTTTTTTGGACAACTGGGGAACTTCAGGCAGGTCTTACGGATATTTTGCACACGACCAGTAAGTACTGAATTATCTTCATACAAAACAATAAGCCAAATTTCCATGAAAATACTTATCTTTTTTTTAAATACCTCATTCCTCTATTACTTTGTATTGTTCTAGCAAGAGACAACTGCATTTTTAAAGTAAACCCTGCATACTTCTCCCATCTCACTGTCTGAATTCCTTGACTACGTGATTATCTGTCATGTGAACAACACCAAAAAACCCTGACGTAACAGCCCTTATTCCCAATTCCTTTCCATCCTAGACTTCTTGTGTTTTGTTTTGGCTTCCCCAATGCCCCCCAGAAACTAATATCTGCCAAAAATATCTTGTTTTCCAGAACTATGGGGTGCCAGCTAGCAAGAGACAGTGTTCTGAGTCGGATGATATTTGTTCAATCTGCCAAGCTGAATTTCAGAAGCCTATTCTGCTTCTCTGTCAGGTAATACACATCATCACAATTATTTTTTGCAAACTTCCGAATAATTTAAAGACCTGATAAACAAAATTACATGAAGTTAGACTAGAGAGCGTGTGTCTTTGATTATTTTAGAGTTCAGGCTATGCAAATAGTATACCGTCTTATGAATGGAAGAGCTTAAAAGCTCTAAGTTCTCATT
Source organism: Columba livia (assembly GCF_036013475.1). NCBI lineage: Eukaryota > Metazoa > Chordata > Aves > Columbiformes > Columbidae > Columba > Columba livia. Next base: position 2,616,018 of record NC_088621.1, read on the forward strand.
CTTTTCATTACAGCACACATTTTGTGAAGAATGCATCTCTTTATGGTTTAATAGAGAAAAAACGTGTCCACTCTGCAGAACTGTTATTTCAGACCATGTTAACAAGTGGAAGGATGGAGCTACATCTATGCATCTACAGATTTTCTAAAGCGTGTCAAACAACTCGGTTTACAGTTTGTCCAAGCTAAAGTTTTTCAGTTTACTGCAGATTAAATTGTAGGTGGCACAAGGAATGAGTTTCTAAATTCTAGATATCAAGCTTCTATGAAATGTTCAGTATTTAAAACAGTGCGGAAAATGTTAACTTGACCTTCTTAAGCACAAAAAGTAAGTTTTCCGAATGAATGCAGAAAAGCCAGCATTGCTTCTCTTGTGATTCCTGCAGGAAATAATCCAGTCCTTGAAAAATGCTGCGTTACTTCTTGCAGCAGCTTCTTAATTCAATATTTTGTTTAAAACTTTAACAGAGTTCCAGACTGTACTAAGTCTAAGTTGTATTTATCCTTCTAACATGACTTAACCTGAAAGGTCAACCTACCAATTTTACTAAGATTATAAGCAAATTTTATACTCTGGGCTACAGTGAGAACTAGAGCTACTTGTCACACTTGGCATTAAAGTTTCTTTAATGCTGGCCCAATGGATTGGAGAAATTAGCTTCTTATTCATGTGTCTGTAATAGCAACTATTTCTCACTGTACCTGGAGACAAGCCACAGGAATAAGACGTTTCCCCTTCAGGTTCTTGTAGACTCCTAATGGATCTTTGGCTTAATACATAAACCAACCACTGATGTTAGTTTTTTACAAAGCATTTTATAAAGTTGGTATTTTTAAACCAAATCTTTAATACTATATTTTTGTCATAGCAGGAACCAGACTTTCTTACAGGGGAGAATCTATTTTATACTATATTTGCAATTTGTAGTATGCATAAAAATCAGAGAGAATAAATGCATTTCAATCTATTTGTTTGGTGCATGTTGAATAAAGAGGCAAGATTCATCATTGTTTCAGTAGTAACTTATATGAAAACACCTGACAACAGCTCACCGCTAGGTGTACTTTTCCTGTTGAACGATAATCTCTGAAAAACAAAAAACCTCCAACTGCTACCACTTATTCATGACTAGTCCTTAAGCTAATTATAGAGCTAACTTACCTACAAATCGCACCTTGTTTTCCTCGTCTTTTTTTCACCTTGCTATTCAGATAAGGCTGAAAAAACCCACTCAAATTATTCTGTTGCAGCAAAGTTAACCTGAGTTGCCATTAACTTCAGCTTTTCTGAACTGAGTACCTTTAGGAAACTTGTAAATTAGGGAAAAAGCAGAATTAAAAAGTTAACCACTTACTTGATGAATGATGTAGCAATCACACAGGCAGGGTGACTGAGTGCTACACGTTGCGGCTGACATGGCCAGGTTTATAGGGCTGAGAGCACCTGACAGGAGAGTGCCCTTAAAGGTACAGCTGAGTGTAGAGAATTTACTGTTCTGAATCAAAATCTAAAGAGGGGAGATTCAAGCTCAGAGGCATCATTTCATGTTCAACCTGGGTTTATGCTCTAGCATGCTGTGCGTTTGCTAATTGTATTTTTGTTTGAAGTTTACTGCAGTTTACAGTAAATGTGCCCTATAATTGTTCCGCCGTGGTATCTGAAGGACTGGGGAAAAAGCCTCCAGCTTAAAGAAATCAGGCAAAAGCTTCTAAGTCTGTAATTGGTACCTTATGGGAGTAGAAGAGACTGATTCTCACGGAAGCCTTTCCCAGCAGGTGAGGTACTTAGCTGGGAGAACGTGCAGCTGAATGGTGTTAGAGCAGTCCAGAGCGTGGCAGGGAAGAATCAGAGCTTGGCCAGAGCCACAGCTTGTGCCTGTACCCGCTGCAGTCAGAACAAGCTGAAAAAAACAGTGAGTAACTTACATCCATGACATCTCCTGATCCGCCCGTCAGCATCGTGCGATTAAGATGCAGCTCTTCTTTCTCCAGCCCCTCAGGCCAGGGTACCTGCCCCTTCCCACACACAGACACCCAGCACATCTGGCTCTGCAGGGGACAGAACAGACAAAAGGGTGACAAATGGCAGTAAACAGCCACTTTTTCAGAGCCCAAGAATGCAGGTGAAGGTCCAGCCCTTGGTAAGCCAGAGCCAGCAGAACCAGCATCTGTCAGCTGCTTCAGGTGGAATTCCTCCAACCCTCCCTTTCCCTTCAAAGCTGCCAGGAAATACAATGATTTAGATCCACAGTTTTACTTAGGGCCTACCTATTTCCTTTAAAAAAATAGGTCACTCGGATGTTTAAATTTGCATTTAATTGCTATTCACATCCATCTTATTCAGCAGTTGAATATATTTAGTTCCAGTAAACTATGAAAGTTGAAAACTAGAATAGAGATTACCTTTATTTCTACTAAGGCAGCTCAGGTTTGTTTCTTGAAGACGGCCACAAAGGCACGTTAATCTAGAAGAGAACAATCTGTAAAAGTTCATACATAGGAATTGCACACAGTATATATCATCAAGGATCTGCAGGAACAATATTTAATAATTTGCGTTGTTCTTAATAACGTCTCCTCTTTACCCTTGGGACAAAGGGCTTCCCTCTAAACTAGGAAAATGAAACAGCAATTATCCAGCTGTAGAGACAGGATTTCTTGGAAACAAAGCGTCTGTCCTAAGAACAGCAGCAGTGTCCCTCGGTGCTTGATGCATTTTTGGATTAACAGTGAAGAAGGTTGGGATTTGATACTAGAAGGAGAACAGACCCAAAGTAAACATCCATGGATAGTTAGACTCAAATATTACATGTTCTCCATCCAGCAGTTCAGCTTTCAGATAGCAAGACAAGAAAAAAAAGGGATATTCGAAAGAACAATTGACTCGTTTATTTTTATCTTTTATTATGAGCTAATACCAGATGACATTCAAATGTCAGGATGGCACAATTAAGACAGTCTTGGTAGGAATTATTCCAGCATTCCCAAAATTACAATTTAGTACACGAATGGCATCAAATGTTATGCATCACTCCCACAGAGAAAAATGAGGAAATTCTGAATATCTTATACCAGAATCATTTCTGCATCAAATGGGAAAAGAACAACTGCTGGTAACACAGCTGAGCTAGAAACCTCTTGTGATAATGACCTGCGGAACAAAATATTTCCCTATTTAACATCTAGTAAAAAATAATATGACTTTTGTTCAAGTTTAAGATTTAATACTTTTATATGGTTAGCCACAACAGGTATTAACCTCAGTTTTACTATATTTTTGTAATGCTACAAAAATCCTATAAAATCAAATTATAGTGAATTTTTCAGTGATTATAATTAAAAAAGCGCAGCTTGTACAAAATAAAAAAAATAAGATTCTATACTCTAATGAAAAATTTAAGACATTTTTAAATGAACAAAAGAAAGCACTTGTTAAGCTCTCCAATATTCAATGCATTCTGCACTTATCTGAAATAGCCAAACAGGAGCAAGAACTCCACTCCCCTTAGTTCACAACTAGGATTTTTGACACTATTATATATATATAGAGGATCTATGTCTGATATTTTTACAAATAAATACAGGATAAACCATATTGCATAGTGTGTGCTTGCTGTCTGAGTCACACTCCAAAAGTTTCACAGTTATGGTAGGGAATTGAACTTATAACCCACGGGATGAAACATTGACAGTACACGGAATTTAACTTGAATACCGATGAATCGTATCTGTAATTAATCAGTGAACTCAGACAAACAACTCTTGCCATTCTTGCCAGCCATATTAAACCAATTCTACTGGACAATTCTATCCAGCCAACCAAAAAGCAACTGTTAGCTGTTAATGAGGACCAAGAGAGATCTATGCTTTTTTAGACTAAGTTTCTTTATCCTCGGTGAACACGTTAGGAAACCCACGTGTGGCACAGAGAGGCACTGCCTGAGGTGTTGCGTATTTGCAAGTCTGCAAAATACAAGCACGAGAGCGCTTGGATTGCAGTGTCACAACACGTCACCAGTGGCCGTATTATCAGATGAACAACTGCGATCTTCCAGTACAATTTATGTCAACGCAAGTTAACTTGCTTTTCCCTATAAAACTAAAGAATTTTTGCAACAAAAGGCTTATCAGGAAGAGAAAAAAACCTCTTGCTCAATCATAACCATCTCTTTTTGGTTCTTTCTTAGTATCACCAAGATATCAGTGAATCCTCCCGACTTGCAAATTTTAGAAAACAGCATTCTGATTGGATTCAATATGCTTCGAGTTTTATGGCTTGGATCCTATGGCTCAAAAAGATTCAGTATACACAGACTTAGCAGAATCTATTAAAAAACCCCTACTGTTGTGAAACGCTAGAAGTAGACTTTGCACAGTTTGACTAAAGATAATGCGACGTGTGGCAGGCAAAAAGTGACAGGACTTGTATGCGGCTGCATGATCATAAACACACGCACACACCATACACACTCTAACTAGTGTAAAGCTCTGCAGATATTAACCCTTTCACCAGCTATGTTCATGGAAATGCTTTCTTTAAGGCAGGAAGTATTTAAGTTAAGGTAAAGTTACCTTTATTTTATTCTTTGTACCTGTAAGTCATTTGTACAGATTGTGACAATTTCCAAAACATAAATAGTGTCCTTAGAACATGTTCGCTAAATGAAGTTGCTAAAGTTCTGACCCACTGTGGAAGACATTCACTGAAAGGCCATTTAACACTTCTTCTCATACAATCAGCAAATTTATTGCCCCAGCATAGAAAAAAATGTTGATAATTTAGACATGTATAATGGCAGGGAACTCCTATAAGCAAAATTTTATTTAAAAAAAAAAAGGAAAAAAATCCTCAAATTCTTACCCACTGGTTACAAAAAGGTTTATTTCCTTAGAACATGTAGAATTTGCGTATGTTTCCTGGGGTATTTCCTATGTGATTCTACTGACCTTGTATTTCGATGCGCTTTTTCCTGCTCTTTTCTATGGGTAAGAATCTGAGCATATTCGGCTGTCTCCATCTACGTGCCTAGCGCGTACAAAAGTGATGTTTCCCAGTGAAATGTCTGCTGAGGACAAGGATGAAATAAGCAGGACGTGTATTTGAGCCCCTGGCTTCCAGTTAAGCCTAGACCATAGCAGCAGCGCCGTTTGATTAGATCCGCTTGTCTTTGCAGGAACACGGATTTCAGCTGGGTAAGCAAGTGAAACAGTTCTCTCCCGCCCCACACTGCCACGCTGCTCACCGAGCGATTCGCTTAGTGATTTGTTGTTTCACGAGGAGAAGAATCAGAACTAGAGCCTTTAGTTTCTTCACAGCAACCAATTATTTTGCATTTTTAATTTTGGGATACTTTCCATCATGAGCTGAATCAAAAAATCTATTTGAAAAAAATATATTTTTATATATATAAAAAACTCATTATGTTTCGAATGTGAAATACCAATTAATTTCATCTTTCATCTTTGATTCCACCCCATTGTAGGAAACCGCTTCACCAAGCTTGCATGCTAATTATTCCTCAGACGCAAGCATAGAGGCGTTTCAGACTTTGCCTAGTGAAAGGGCTAAACCCTCCTCGACACATTCACGACTAGACCAGTGATTCTGAAGCAACATCCTGACCCTTAATACTGTCAGTTTCGAGCTAGCAAGCTGAAAAATCCTTGATAAGGTGAGAAGATGTCACTGCGAATCAGTTAGATGATGTGCCTAGAGTTCTGCAATACCATTTTCTAAAGTTTTTTTATGCACCATTGATTGACAGAAAAAAAGAATCCGTTTTGCTTTGCTTTCCAAGTCGCTCTGTGCAATGACTGACTCTTTGATACTGTCACTTTTTAAAAGTAAACCATACAAGCCCTCGTATTTCAGGTTCAAGGGGGCTTCTGTCCGTTCTTGGTTTTCCACCTTCAAAGGCTTAAAAACAATTGTGTCGTCATAGATTCATGCGCAAGTGCTCTGGTCGTTTGGAAATCATGGGAAAAGCTTGTTTTTTATATGGCCCAGAGTTTGGTTGCCGGATTGGAAGTGGTGCTGAGGCCTCTCCACAGACTGTCACATCCATTTGTTCTATTCCACTTGTCTCCATTGGATATTCCACAGGTGGCTGAGTATTTGATGCGCTGGCAGAAGCACCTCTTCCCCAGAATTCCCCAGGGGAAAACTTTACAGGGCTTTAAAACAAGAAATATAAAAATCAGAGATGAGGATACACACAGCACCAAGGTACGTCCTTTACTCTGCAGGAAGCTGAACTCAAATGCCTATTGAGAAGCATTTCTAATTGTTCCTTCCACTTCCAGAAGTCTGAGAGAGTTCCCATGTCTAGCTTCTACCAGTCTCTTGTCAAATTCTCTCATTTGAGTAGTCGGGATATATTTCTAGGTGGTTGCAGAAAGAATTTTCTGTACTAACATGATTCTTTAGCGGCACATAAGTACTCAGGATGTTCTGAAACAGCCCTAGAGGAACAGTGCACCAAAGTCACCCGACTGAGAGGCTGGATCAGCGGTGAACAGCACGCAAATTAGTGCTGCTTGTGCTGCCAAACACCACAGATTTGTCTCTAATCATGTGGTTTGTAAAATAGGATCCATGCTGCACTTCTAATGGAAGTGATGGGCTTACTGAGCAGAAAGGCCGCATTTTTTATTTCTAGTGCAGATCTATTTCAACTACTTGCCAAAAAGTGTATTACAAAAAAATGGAAAAGAAGAGATACCTGACTGGTGTCCGAGGGCTACCGATGAATCTGCGAGGTGAGCGGATTTTTGGTTCAAAAGAAAATTTCTCTTTTACGCTTTCAAGTACGGATGGAGCCACATACGTAAAACCCTGCAAAACAGGAATGAATGCACTGTAACTTACAGGCAAGATTTACAGTTGTAAGCACATGTGCAGTTATGACTGTCATGAAATAGTAAATGAAAATTACAAAAAGGAGAGTAAATGTAGACAGAATCCCAGAATGTCAGGGGTTGGAAGGGACCTCAAAAGCTCATCCAGTGCAATCCCCCCATGGAGCAGGAACACCCAGATGAGGTTACACAGGAAGGTGTCCAGGCGGGTTGGAATGTCTGCAGAGAAGGAGACTCCACAACCCCCTGGGCAGCCTGGGCCAATGTCTGTCACCCTCACTGAGAAGAAGTTTCTTCTCAAATTTAAGTGGAACCTCTTGTGTTCCAGTTTGAACCCATTGCCCCTTGTCCTGCCATTGGTTGTCACCGAGAAGAGCCTGGCTCCATCCTCCTGACACTCACCCTTTATGTATCTGTAAACATGAATGAGGTCACCCCTCAGTCTCCTCTTGTCCAGCTCCAGAGCCCCAGCTCCCTCAGCCTTTCCTCACACGGGAGATGCTCCACTCCCTTCAGCATCTTTGTTGCCCTGCGCTGGACTCTCTCCAGCAGTTCCCTGTCCTGCTGGAACTGAGGGGCCACAACTGGACACAATATTCCAGGTGTGGTCTCCCCAGGGCAGAGCAGAGGGGCAGGAGAACCTCTCTGACCTACTGACCACCCCCTTCTAACCCACCCCAGGATGCCACTGGCCTTCCTGGCCACAAGGGCCCAGTGCTGGCTCATGGTCATATGAACTTCTTTCCACTTCCTCAAGCACAGAGCAGGACTTCAGGGAGTTCTGCACACCCCAGATATTTCTGCTCAGATCACAGATTCCCACAGGCATGCTCAATTTAAATAATTTTGATCTACAGAATGGACATTGTTCTCTCTGTGTGACTATGAAAGCAATCACGTGTCCAGGGTTCATAATACAACTATGAATCAGAATGCTGACATTTCAGAAAGCGAGCAACTTTTGTTGGCTGTTTTATCTGCGTAAAGAAAACACCAGCAATAATCAAACGAAGCATTTGGAAAGCCCTTAAACATTTCAACCCTGTTGCAGAATTTGTGTTTCAAATTACAATCGTTTGCTTCAAATATGGGGTGGTGAGATCCAGTAGAACTAATTTACCTGGAACACCCTAATTGTTTCCAAGTAACATAACATAACTCTGCACAGTCGTTACACATTTTAACTTACCAGAAAGACCTGGTTGGCACTTTCACTGAGAGTAGAGTCATCTGGGCTATCAACAGGTGTCTGACGTGTAAACTTTGAATCAAACTGGCTCACATCCTCTTCAGATTGCTTTGCAAAAACAAAATGATTAAGGGTTTATATTACAGATATCAACCAAATGGCTTAGCGGTGGCTGGAGTTCATTCCATAGGCTTTTGGCAGAGCTCTGCTGGAGTAAAACCCTGGAGTGGTGTCGGAATCCTGTCGCTGCCAGTGGGATCTCTATGGGCACTGACACTGAGAAATAAAGGCAAGGGGGAGGGGCAAAAATTATGGATCAAAAAGGAACACAAAAATATGCCTTAAAAAACCCCTCTCAAATTACAAACATAAAACCTTTAGCAATACCAAGCCATTTTCTTGCAAGTTTAGCCCTCCTCACAACCAGCACAGAACAGCTGCAACTATTAGTTTTTGGGAGCGTCTCCAGATAATTTAATCCCATTTTTGCTGACATAGAAGCGTTTATAGTGTGAGGGAGAGATGACAACTTGGCTATAAGTGACTATGTACAATATTGTTTTCTTCAGTCAAAGAACACCAGATTAATTCCAAGATCCCTTCTCTCATTCCTCTGTAACTGAAAAGGCAATATGGATTCATTTGTGCAGGCCTTCCCGCAACCAAAAACCATCTGGTTTGTACAAGCGACTTTCATAACATTTGCTAATAACAGAAAAACCCGTAACTATCTTCAGATAATTTGTTTAGAAATATCAGTCTTCTGTTATTCTGAATTTCATTCAAAAGAATGAGGGGAAAATAAGGTCTGGAGTCTGCATGCTGTAGCATGCTCCGTCAGTTTAAAGTGAGATTATTAGTAGCTGGGAACTAAATGGGTGGCAACACCCACTGCTGCTGCCCCTGATTGTACCCAGAGGGAAAAAAAGAGACACCCCACACCATCAACGTGTAACACAAGACAATAGAGGTTTATTCATCACATCACTGGTTCGAGGTAAACTTTAATTACTGCCCACAATGCACAGATGCATTGTAAATATTAATAAGCAAACATACAAATTGCTTAATTAGGTGACTTCATTTACTTTTGCTTGTCAACTATTTATCATCTTAGTTTCAACTAAGTACTGACTTACTGGATGGTGTCTAGAAGGTGAAATTCAGAGAGAACTGCACTGCACTGTTTAACCTACAGATTAGAAGCAGGAGGAATTAAAACTGAGGCAGAACCTTCTTCCCCTAGGAGACTCAACAGAAGGATAAATCAGCTTTTAGCTGCTTTTTGCCACCTTCTCACATTAAAAAGCAAGATCCTATTCCAGTGGCAGACGAATACCATGACTAGAGGGTAATATGACAGAACAGCACGCTCATGACAGCCAGCATTTCATACTGCGTGGAGACGTAAAGAGCTTTTTAAATATGTTCATCCAGTATCAGTTCTCAGGGGAAAAAAAATATATCTGCATAAAATAGTTTCTCTCTGTAATTTGACAAGAGTGAATCTGAGAACCAGGAACCTGAGCTGATTCATTTAACTGTATAAAGTACCAGAAATCAATGGCACTCCAGTTTGTAAGAGCAAACGTTTCTAAGTTTTAGATTCCACATTGGTTTAGACCTTTCCTAAAGGCATCCAAGGAACATCTCACAGCTTTCTGAGTACATACCAATAAGGGTTTAAAAGGAGGTTCCACCTTCCGTGCCAACAGCTCATCCCAGTTAATGTGTCTGAAGAACGGGTGAGCCTACAAGAGTCAGCAATAGCAGAGTCATAATCCGCCTTCTGGGTACAAATCACAGAAACTGAAGAATGAAGCATGTTCTTTTCAGACCCTCTCTGTGGTGTCTTTCTGTCCAAAATCACACATGGATCTAGTGTTATATATTGTGCAGCACTACACCCAAGTAGCTGCAAGAGCTGAAAATTGATACCATACCCCCAAGTCAGTCATTTTTAGGTATCTAAAAATAACGACGATACACTGTATTAATGACAAATATCAGAGCTGGGCAATAAGGACGTCAAGTCAAGCTGTAAGCAACAGAACTAGGCCTCTGCCTTTCCACTGTGCAACAGTGACTGCAAACCAACGACACTTCTCCCTGGGAAGAGCTGCACTAAATGCCAGGGCTGGCAGGTTTTAAAGCATTCCAATTTTGATCAGTTGTCACGTGGGGCTGCCTTTGTGCTCGTTACACTTCAACACAGACACACTCTCCTCCTCTAATGTACCCTCAAAGGTAATTTAAGAATTCTTGAGTTAAGCAGGAGTTACCTGAACTTCTCCAGCATCTCCAGGACCAGCTCCTAGACGTGAGGCAGCGTTTCTTTTTAGCAGCTTAAGGAGAAATAACATCCAAAAGAGAAAAATTAGTTATACCGTTATGACTAACTAGTTCTGACATGAATCACCATTTGAACCAATCCCATGCAGAATGAGTACAGAACAATCAAAATCTGCATTCGTTAGAAAACAGTTGTGTTTTCAAGGAAAATCACTTTCTGTACCACGTAAAAACAATACTGGCTTATAAGCAGTAAAACAAATATGGACTGAATAGCCATAATTGCATCATTATATTTATATTTTCTACATACATGTGTAGTACTGACATTCATTTAAACTCTACCTTTTTAAGCAGATCTCTGGCTTCTTGTGTGAGGTAGGGAGGCAAGTTGAGTTTACACTTGAGAATCTTGTCAATCGTTTTCTTTCTGTTCTCCCCAGTGAAAGGAGGCTGGAAAGCACCGCAGTCATGGGAGGAAAAACAGGACTTGTTCAGGTCTCTTATTTGCACACACACAACTCACTTCAGTAATTTATAAAGCAGATAAAACTACTGCAAATGGGACTTCCAAACAAGTGTCTGGATGAGAGCAGCTCATGACTGTAATCAACATAAGTGTAGCTGTATTTTAGGTATTTCTTACTTGCAGTCTGTATATGTACAAATATATACATATTTAGGCATGCATCTGAATTAGAATACAGGTAACTACAAGCTCTACAAAGAGAAATACATGCAATTGTAACTGTGCACCTACTGCTCCAGTCAGCATGTCATACATTAATGCCCCCAAACTCCACCAGTCCACAGCACGATTATGCCCACTCCTCATCAAGATTTCAGGGGCCCTATAATCAGAAAAATTGAAAATATGAACATCTGTTAACAAGCTTAATGCTAATTCTGACTACTACTTTTCAAACAAAACCACATTTATCAAGTAAAGTGACCGAACATATAAACGATCAGTTAAAAAAGGCAAAACTCAGCCATTACCCCCAGACCAGAGTAATACTTCTCTGTTTCATCATGCAGCTCACATGTATTCAATTGTTCCACAGAATGTGTGTGTGACTGTTCCATCGTGAATAGATTCTTTACATAACCCGAAGTCAGTCAATTTTACATGACCTGAAATTAAATATACAAAATTTAAGACTTGCCAGAATTCTGACATTTGGATAAGTAACGTTAAAAAATAGCAATTTTTAACATGCATATGTAATAACTCTGAACTACTTCCAGGTATCTTCAATGGTCTGACAAAGCAATATAGCTATAAAACAGAATGAAGTAATCACACTTACATATAAAAGCTCTGCATTATACCTGCCTAAGTGTTGCAACTTGAAGAGAACCATGACAAGCTACCAAAGCTTATTCACATACAGATAAATGTATTTAAAATGTATCATTCATATAAGAATAAGTAGGCTATAGAATTGTATTGCTTGCTTTGAAGTTCAGAGAACAAACTTCAACAAAATGTAGAGTGCCCTGAAGAATTCAGTACAAAGACAGACTAAGTAAGTAAGATAACATGAAAATACTGGAGTCGTGGTCAATGGGCACAGTCCAGTTGAGGCCTGGATCTAGTGCAGTGCCTCAGGGGGCAGTGCTGGGGCCGGTATTATTCAATGTATTCATCAATGATTTGGACGAGGGAAGAGAGTGTACTATCAGCAAGTCTGGACTAGATGATCTTTCGAGGTCCCTTCCAATCCCTGACATTCTGTGATTCTGTGGATGGTACACATTGCCAGACTAATCGGTGCGTTCAGGAATTGCTACTACTGTCAGGTAAAGAGTCAACAGCAAGATAACTCATTTTAGCTACAGATTATTTGACATCCTACCTAAATTGTCTTTCCCAACCAACTTCTTTGGTCACTCCCATTGACTACAATGCCACTGATACTACATTAAAGACACAGATCTTTATGTACTTCACAAAGACCCAGCAGAAGAAAAATTCCAGAGCTGCACAAATAGCATGTCAACCATTCAAAAAATGCCTGTGTCTAGAGACCTGGAACCTAGAGCTTGCTGTGGCCTATTAAAACTGTGTCTAATGGCAAGCAATTAGCTTTATCAATTCTTCGGTTATGGCAAGAGTGCTAATGAACATGCCGTTGTTCTAAGGAAATTCACATAAGACTGAAGTGTTGTGACCTTTGAAAACGTGTTTTCAAATGACTGGAACGTAACGGTTACTGTATTTCTACCTTGATGATTAAGCATGATATTTTCTGGCTTCAGATCACGATAGATGATTCCTTTCTGATGCAAGTGCCCCAGTGCCATTGAGATTTCTGCCAAGTAAAAGCTGAAAAGAAACATATGCCACAAAATTAGACATATTCAATCGTGCGAAGCGTCTTAAGGACTAAGACTATTATGTAGATAGCAACAGTTCCTTGAAAGTATCATTAGAAGTGCATGAGAGAATGAATGAGAGAAACTATGCCTTTGAGGCTGGTTTGCGAAAAGGCGCACAGACTGAATACAGATGAGCTGCAAAATTACGCCATTAGCTTGAGGTTTACCTGTTCAGTAGCTATCTTATCATGAACGTATCTAGAGGAATCCAAATTTACCAGTTAGTGGTTAAAATATGCGTCAAGCTGTGTTACCACATCTAGACGGCAAAGTTGAAGAACAAAAAATGAAGCTAAGGAGGTAGCGGGCAGCACCCAGAGTGTGACCAGCGTTACAGCCCCAGAGGGACACCAAAGCTTTTCTGAGGCGCTACCAGCATGTGCTGTGGAAAGATACAACTGTATCTGGGAAAATTGTCTGTGGATCAAGAAAAACAACAACAACAAAAAGGCATTTCCAGCAAGTTTTTTCTCCAACACCCAAAACACCTCCATTACCACAGCTCTGTGGAGTTTGGCCTCAGCAATGGACCCTCTTCGGTAACAACACTGGCACAAACTGGTAAGTACGGAACATGTACATCCTCCCACAGCCCAGTGAACTGCTCTTTTCTCTAGGCTATGAAATGAATGCAGGGTTATAGTTTTTAAAGTCAGAATATACCATTTAGGCACTTGGGAAAAAAACCCCAAACAATTAATTTAACTTACCAAGCTGTGTCTTCCATAAATATCCCTTCTCTCTCTAACTGCATAAATAGTTCTCCTCCTGCCATGAGAAAAATGAGATTATACTCTATGGAAGTGCATTCTATCATTTTTAGTCAGTCAAAAGACCATTTTCTGGAAAAACAAAAAGCAACAGGTATTGTTTTGCTCAACAGAAAGTTGTTTCACAAAAAACAAGTGAGAATTTACTAGTCTGTTACTCTCAGAATTCCATCAACTGAAGAAATGCCAAAAGAAATCAAACCAGCATGCTGAAAAAAATAACTGTTTCTGTCCCTGTTTTTTCCTATTGTTATAACTTGAGCACATTGCTTCTCATCTGTGTCTGTTTCCCTATCGTGAAAGAAAGAGAACCTGCCGGAGAACCTGCAAGGGCTAAAACCTCAGGTACTCCACATAACTATGTGAATCTAAGTGTATCAGACAGGAATTACAAGCCTGATGGAAAAAAAGTATTAAAAAAAATATTCCTTTCCTGTACTGTCATGAAAAGTAACGTTTCACTCATCGTTATTTTATTGAATTAGGGGGTTTATTTGGTTTTCTATGTATTCTTAATGCTAACCTATTTTACATTTTCAAGACCCCATGCCAATAGTTAGTTGGGCTTTTGTAAGCAGAGTAAGAAATCCAAATTCTCAATTACACAAGTAACAGAATTTCATATACTGACCACTGAGATACTCAAGGATGAGGTAGAGTTTCCCACCAGTCTGAAAGGCATAAATTAAGTCTACGATGAAGGGATGTTTCACTTCCTCCAGTATATTCCGCTCTGCCTTTGTATGGGCTGTATCCTTTGCGTTCCTTACAATCATTGCCTACAAAAAGCAGCGATATGTGAGCACAAGAACAGGGAGGCTTTTATAGTTAATTCCCTTCTGAGTTTACTAAATCACAACACTACACATGAGTCAGCAACATAATGAAAAAGAAGAAAATGTCACCATTTAACCTGGATAACTGTATACATCACAGATAAAGTTTAATTTTAGGTATGTTATGTAATTAGATAAATGTAACAGCTAAAGAGAGAGGTGGATTTTTTTAGATTCAGACAGAAGTGAAACATGAACATCCCAGTTACCTTTTTAAGAACTTTCATGGCAAATATCTTCCCGGTGTTTGCTCCAGTTACTTTTCGTACTTGAAACACCTACACAACACCAAGACAAAAGCAAACACACGTTATGACCACATCAGCCATGACAAGTTAACAACAAAATTCAGTGACAGAGAGAAGAGATCACCTAGAAACTGCAACCCTGCCTGAAGGAGAAGAGCCGGGGACAGGAGCCAGAACCAGTTTGGGGCATTTTGGAGAGCCGCGGGCTGGCGAGGCTCTGCCAGCGACCCCCTCGGCAGCCCCCACGTTCCCTCCTGGTAGAATGAACTTTTCAGACAACAGGATGGGAAGATCAGACCTCGCCAAGCCCTTTAAGCACCTCCAGCAGAACAGAGCTCCTTACCTTTCCGTAGCCGCCTTTGCCCAGCACGCGCAGTAACTCAAAGCACTCGGGCCGGATCTTTTCTGGACCTCTGTTTACACTAGTTTCTGAAATCTCAAATTTCTCACAATGCTCCATGCCGCTGGATAAAACCAAAACAAGAATATAAGACTACCTGATACTCAGAAAGGGTCACATGAAAGTAAGCAAGCAAATTACTTTCTCAACAGCATACAGTGTATCTGGCATAACTGAACGACTGCTTTGGAGACTGGGAGAATTCCCAGCATTTGATTTAGGTGTGTGCAAAGCAGTAAGTTGCACATTGCACAGAAAAGATTACCTGCAAATTTGGGGGATTTATAGGTTTACGATTTCCTTCAGATTCCCAATGCATAATAAATCTCTGTATAACACCAAAATTAAGTTTAAAAGACCAAAGCCTCAAACTAACTTAGATATTCCTACAAGACCTCAAGTAAATAAGCTGTGTTTAAGTTCCAGATGACATCCAACAGCCCCAACAGTCATGGTAAAACTTCTATAACAAACACCTTGCAGAAAAAGCTGTAATAAAAAGAAGTCTCACAACTGAACATGCCACAAAAGAATGAACCATAATTTAATGATGCTTTTAAATTATGCTCCTGAACATCAAATCAGAGCTTGTGAGTCCTCACCTGCCTCAGACGCTACGCAAACCTGCAACTGGAGCCTTTAGAAAACGAACAGAACAGGCAGGGTTCTGTAGACAGCGCATTGCATTGATATTATGAATATTATTCGGGTACGACAGATAACATTAGGAGAACCAAGGATTAAAAGACAACAGCAAGTTTCGCCAGAGATTTTTTTTATTATTATTATTTTATTTCAAGATACAATTCACAAATTTTAATGTTAAGAAATAGTGAAACTACTAGAAACAACTCAAAATTGAACAAGAATGACAAATTTGCTATTGAACTTAACAATGTAACAAAATCAGAAGTTTTACGTAGCTGGCATGAATGGTACAGAACATTTTCTAGCAGCAACTTACAGGTCGTATTGGCCAACTCCTCCATGGTCCATGCTCTCACTTAACTGACCCTGGGGATGGGAGGGGTAAAAGGAAGATTAATTATAATAAAAGAAAGAAAGCAGTGTTAGAAATAAATGCACTGATGTGATTTACAGCTTCTTAAATTGCGCATATAGTAATTATATATAATTAGAATTTATATGTATATAATTAAATAAGCCTAAAGGTCAGGAATAAGAAATTATCAGCAGAAGAAATCTACTAAATTCCGTACAGGATTTGCCATATTCCCACGTATCCCCAACGGCGACAGGTGGAACCCCCGTTTTACCTGACTGCATCGTTACTCCATCACTTAAACATCAGAGGCAACAGTTTCACACCCCCCCAAATGCATTTGAAAAATGTTAAGGAACTGCCTTTTTTTAACAGTTGCTCTTACGTATGAATTTAAAAATCCTATTATAGCATTACGCAAATTAGAACGGTAAAGATTATGTGAATAGATGAACTGGGATTCATACACCCTGAAACCAAATGATCTATTGAGAAGGTTTTATTAGTCTCTATTAAGAGTAATCAAATCCCAGTCGTAACGAAAGAATTAAGCTTTACTCTAATGTTAAATACCTTTTCTGACCAATAATCATTCAGATGGATTAATGCATGCAAGTATTGCTAAAGAAGGCGCAGGCACTTCAGCATCAAACGAGTCACCATTAAAGAATGCAGTTCAATTTCGAAGAGGAATTTTCAACTTGATCCCTTATGCAAGATAATACTTCCCTATAATTGTGGCTCTACATGGCAAAACAAGTGCAAACCAAGCAGACAGCTGGAAAGAATACAAATAGAATTTAATGGGCAAGCTTCTTAGGAGCTTTAGACGATACCTTTACATTTGTATTTTTAAAAAGGTACATAAAATAACAACTGCAAGTTAGTGAGAAACAGCCTGGGATCTTGAGACTGGATACTGATACACTGAGAGACGTGTGAAATTCAGAGAATCAGAGGGGGAAAAAAGCGCATCTGGAGATCTGCAAAAAGCAGAGCAAGCCAAAGAGTGCACTTTTAACTGACGGAAACTTCCAATAGCTTCAACACGTTAAAGTTTATGGAGGGTGGTTCTATTTGGTGGGTGATCTAGAGGGGAATTTCACTCCTGGTTCCACCTACTACCAGGTCAGAGAGATGCTGCTCACGTCCTCCTGGTAACATTCCTTAGAGGAATCCAGCTTATTGTCATCTGTTTCACAATAAAACCCACTAGAGCTGCCCTTGACCCTCCTGTTAGATGCCAACGAATTAATTTTTAAAAATTCAAACACAGAGAATAAACACCCATCCTATTCCTAGAACAACAACTCGAGTTACTCAATGGTTCTGGCAAAGTTTACACATACTGTTCTTGCCCCTGTGAACTATGGTTTTCATTCTTATTAACTCGAACAAAATTCACTTTAGATGCCATTCTACTTCTTTCAGGGTTTCTTCTCATTTCACAAAACTAAGAAACACACTGGTATTCTAGTGGCCCTTCAGTCTATGCTTATTGTTGCATTTATTACAAACAGCACCACACAGATTAAACAGGATAGTCCAGACTCGATACCTCGCTCAGTGCCAGTTCAGTGATCCCAACTGCTCTGCCCGCCATTCCTGATCCCTGTAAGACACACACGTGCCTACAGAGAGAACTCCCAGTGAAACACTGTTCCCCTTAAACTTCCCTGACGCTCCCGCTTTTTTCCTGCTCTTATATTCCCTTCTTTTCAGTTCTAATTTCAAGTCTGTTCTAACCCTCCTTTATCGTTTTTCCACAACACCTGAGAAGCAAATCAAGCTGCCAACAGGTGTTCACGTCCATGAAAATTTCAGTCATACCAACTTTCTAAAACCCACCGTAAGTACTGATTTTTAGAAAAACTATTCCCTAAGACTGAATTAGTGGAATGTGAGCAAGAACAAATTCAACTTTCTTGACGCCCCCCCTTAGAACCTGTTCTTGGCAACATTAACAATGTGATGCAAGCAACATTTTATAAAGCCAAGTACTTTATTGATTATTGAAGTGACAGACGGTGATTTTCCTGCAGGTTGAGAAGCGTTCAAGCCTTCAGCTGTCAAACAAAGTCTCGGTTTAAATGTAGTGTGGGTGTTCCAACTGTGATACAGAGTATCTGGTTATCTCAAAGCTCCATTAGCATTTAAACAGCAAAAAATAAATGCGGTAGCAGTTTAAGCAATAGCAAATGTTTAATATACGAAACAATGTAAAAAAGCGACAGCAGCACTAGAAAAATATAAACAGAGATCTTGCAATAAAATTCCCCCAAAGCCTTAACAGAATCCATATGAACGTTACAAAATGACAAACTACAGATCACAAGGTGAACCGCTGGTGCAAGCGTGAGATGGAGATGCACGCTGATCCATACGGGTGTCTAATGCAGCATTTGAAAGCTTTGCTTTTAATTTTGGCGCTAGAGCAACGACTTTACCCAGTTCCAGAAAGATTAGCGTTTCTGCACTGACGTTACAACATGTGACAAGAAAAAAAAAGAAAAAGGGAAAAAAAAAACAACCCAGAAAGCTGCGGCACTTGTGCGGGGAAACCCAACGCCAAACTTCCGAGGGAAAAAGCTCCGGCAAGTTTGGCGCAGCCGCAGCCCCCGGCCGGGCTGAACCGCCGGCCCGAGCCGCCCCGTGTGCTCCGCCGGACGGGAACTCCGGGCGCTGCGAGGCCGGGCCGGGCGCGCAGCCCGCGGCCGCCCCAGCCCTGCCTCCCCCGGCGCGGCTGCTGGGCAGCGCGGCCGCCTCCGGCCGGACAGGGCGCGGCCGCCTCACCTGTGCGGGCCGGGGCGGCGGCCGCTGCGCCGCGCTCCGCCTCGCCCGCTCCCGCCGCCGCAGCGCGGCCCCCGGCGCCTCCGCTTGTCCCCGCCGCCCGGATGTCCCCGGCGCGCTGTCCCCGGCGGGCTGCCCGCGGGCCGCCTCCCGCGCCCTCCCCTCAGGCCTTGCCGCTGGCGCCGCTCCCCGCAGCGGCCTCCCACTCCCTCCCCGCGCCGGCTCGGGCTCCCCCCTCTCACCCCCTCCTCCAGCTCCTCGTCCGAACCCGCGTCCTCAGGCTGGTCCAGGTCGATGTCGAACACGCCCGCCATGGCGCGGGTGTGAGCCGCGGCGCCGCCGCCCCTTCCCGGCTGTGCTGGGTGCGCGGGGCCTGGGCCGCCTCATGGGCCCGCACCCCCCAACTCCGCCACGGCCTCCATCACCGGCCGCCCAGCCCCAGCGCGCCTGCGCCCCCGCCCCGACTGCGGGCACCGCGCAGGCGCACAGCCCCTTCCGGCATTGGCTGCGGCCGCACTGAGCATGCGCAGGGGGACAGCTCTGGCCGGCTGGGCGTGGCGCCGACACCGAGCATGCGTAACGCGCACCCGCCTTCCCTGCTCCTGGCACAGAGCGTGCGCAGAAGGCTCAGCGAAGCCGTTCGCGAGAAGCATGCGCATTGCGCTTTGTGAAGCCCGGACGGCTGACCCCTGCCCCCGGCCTGCCCGGATCTCTTCTGAGCATGCGCGAAGCGGGTTGTTCGAAGGCGCGTCTGGGTCCGAAGCGGCGGGGAAGGGGCACGCGGCGGCTGCGCGTGCGCGATCGGCAGCACAGCGCCTCAGCGAGGGGCGTCGAGGTCAGCGCGGGGGAGGGGCCGGCGGCGGCGGGGCGGAGGGCGGCCCGCGGGGCTGGGGGTGGGGGAGAAACACCCCGGAGGGCAGCTGTGCCGGCGGGGAGGCTCGGGCGGGAGGGGAGCGGTGAACAGAAAGCCTCTGGAAGCGGGGCAGGGGGCCGAGCGATGTGAGCACCGGGTGGCGGGCAGCACCGAACATGGCGGCCCCGCGGGCGGGTGGGCGGGAAACCACCGGGCAGGGCGGCTGCGGCCAGGGCTGTGCCGCGCGAGTGGGTTGGACACGAGCCTTTTCGTGAAAATCATTCACAGATTTATTTATATCCTGTGGTGAGGAACAACTCGGCTTTGCTGTAACACACAGGCCTTAGGTGCAGAGTGGCAGCAGCGGTGAAATCAAGCACAAGAATAAAAAAATAGCACATACCTGCCTGCAAAATGCAGCAGGATCAAGACACGCACACTGGCTGTTGTCTGGAGAACGCTCCGGCACAGCTGGGATGATAATGAAAAGTAGCAGCCCAGAATAATGAAGTGACTTGAAAAAATTGATTGCGTTTCTGGAAAGGAGAAAAAGTGAGAAGCCAAAGCTACTGCAAAATACTAAATGGGGAAAAAAAACCCCATCAAAATATACTGGTACTGAATCAAAAGCTTTGCGGTCTGTGGGGAGCAAGGGGAACGCTCTGGGGAATCTGTTTGGCACCTCAGCAGGTTTTGGCATCAGGCCCATAGCAGCGCAGGACTGGAAACCAGGTAGATTTTTGAACAGGTTTCACATTTTTAAAAGCATGTGTTAGTTTCTTGTTATGTTTTTAGACCCTAATCCTATAACTTTGTTGGAGTTACAATTATTTGTTTTTATCCTGGCTTGCCAAGCAAAAGTAAGAAAGCAAAGACATTCCTTGCTGTGTGGTTGGTTTCAGCTCCCTTCAGATGGATCCCAACTTAAACTGACTGATTTCCTGTAACCGGCCATCTGCGTTCTTCTGACATTCAGGGGAAAGTGCTGACAGTCCATTTTTCCCCAGAAATAGCCAGTGGTTTTAGTGCAGCCTTTTCCTTCCCACTAGCAGTTCTCAAAAACTGCAAAACTGATCAGAAATCTACTTGTCAGAGCTTTTTTTCCCTCTTTTTTTTTGCAATTACTGAATGCACACTCTTCTTTTTTAGGCTTAAAGACAAGTCGAATAAGGATGTCAATAGTCACAGTCCAGCTTGGCCAGTGTGGTAATCAGATTGGCCAGGAGGTGTTTAACGCCGTCTGCGCTGATGTCCGTGGCACACATGGGTTGTGTTCCAAGAAGGAGAATGAATCCTACCGTGATGCTTGCAAGGAACGCTTTTTCAGGGAGGAGGAATCTGAAGGTACAGCATTTAAATGTTTCTTTCCCACAGAAGGTCTGGTTTCCAGCCTAATACAGATAAGAGGACAGAAATATTAGAAGTCTTTTACCTCCAGCTGAAGAATGGGTTTTACCTTGAGTCTTGACAGATTGTCACAATCCTCTGCCTTCACGGCGTTGCTAACAACCATGGAGGCAAAATCAGCGTCTGAGGCCGCAGAACAAGTCTGCCAGTAACACAGCTGGAAACTGAGCATGTATATAATATATCCATCATGATCTTTCCTTCCAAACGTCTGCATTTTCTACTCTAGATAGATCACAGCATGGAGTAGGACCCAGACTATCTGAATTTGGTGTTGTCAGACACTTTAAGTGGTTTATTTCCTGAAAGATCTGTGGTCTCTAGAGTTCAGATTTGTCTTTGGAGCAATAGATGGTTCTCCAGAAATCCAGAGCACCGCCAAGTCCTTTCTGTACCTGCTTGTTCTGTCCCGTTAAGTTAATAATTGGGCTTATGTGTGTGGGAAGAACACAATCTGGTGCAAGTCTGTCAGTCTTACACAAACAAGCTCTAATATTGGCACATTACTCTTAGTTTTGTGTTTCTTCCCGTCCAGTGCCTGTTGCCCGAGCTGTGCTTGTTGACATGGAACCCAAAGTGATCAGCCAAACCTTATCAATAGCTGCCAGGTCTGGCTGCTGGAAATACGATGATCGGTCGCACTTCTGTCAGAAGCAAGGGTCTGGGAACAACTGGGCAAACGGGTACGAACAACTGTTTCAAGGTTTGCTGGGGGAACTGGAGAGGCTGATGAGCCGTCTGGACTCTGGGAGTGGTATCATTGCAGCTGTGCGAGATACAGAGTGTGTGAGTTAAGAAAAGTATCCTTGATGAACAAGCTTCATCGTGTGGCTTTTATTTTGATATAACCTGCCATCTCACTGTTTTGTCTTTTATTCAACAGTTATTCTGTTCACGGGCCTAGACACAAAGAAGCAATAATGAATCTGGTACAAAAAGAAGCAGAGAAATGTGATCGTCTCGGTGGATTTTTCACAATAATGAGCATGGCTGGCGGTACAGGATCTGGCTTGGGAGCATTCGTGACCCGGTGTTTAAGAGATGCTTTTCCAACCTCATTTATATTAAACCATGTTATCTGGCCCTACGGCACTGGTGAGGTGAATGTTGTATTTCCCAGAGATATTCTACAAGTTTATAATCTCTATTTGCTTTTACACATAAAATACCTGCAGAAGAGAGATACAGTTTACTTTTTAAAAGTTCTAAAGGACAGAAAGTAACATAGCTAATGAATTTTTTGCCTAATGTTTGGTACGTTTCACAAAAAAAAATCTTGATAATGTAAGTGCTAAAGTATAATGCAGTTTCATGAGAAGCTCTATTAGCTAATTAGAAATCTCCCGTTATGATAGTACCTCAGCATTATAAGCAGTTCCCAGATAGATGTTATTCCAGCATGTTTGTATGAAGCGAGGATAACGTGATTTTCACAGGTCTTGCTCACTTTCCATGAAAACGCTCTGCTAGCTCCTGACCTCAGTCTGTGCTTTGGCAAAGAAAACGAAGCACTTCCTAAATCAGAACTGAGGAAATGACAGCATTCGGGGGTTACAAACTAGAAAGAGAGTAAGTTGTTTGGCTCTTATTTGTGTGTATTTTTCATTTGTTTGTTTCCAGGTCATCGTTCAAAACTACAACTCTGTTTTGACCCTGTCACATCTGTACCAGTCGTCAGATGCCCTTCTCGTTCATGAAAATGATGTCATCCACAAGATCTGTGCTCAGCTGATGAATATTAAACAGATCTCCTTCAGGGATGTGAATCAAGTCATTGCACATCAGTTGGGGAGTGTTTTCCAGCCCAGTTACACAGCAGAAGGTGGCTCACGCTATAGCAGAAACCCACTAGGTATCTAAATAATAGAGCTGTCTCGTGCATTCTCAGACATCTTGGTGTAATCATTTCCTTTTGTGAATTTAAGTTCTTCATCTCCTTCCTCAAGTATGGGTACATCCCAAGTTTTACGATAGGAAAAGCGAAGCAAAATACTAAGTTATAAGTTCAATCCCAAATTTGTAGGAAGAGTTAAAAATATATCCCCCAGCTTCTGGTTTCATTCTTTACCAAAAGAACCCAGTTTCTCCTTTTTCAGGTGGTCACAGACACCCTTGTACCTATTCACATTCCAGAGGCAATTTGTGCAGGACAGTAATTTTGGCACGAGCTTTACATTTTGCATTAGGTCAGCAGTCTGTATAAACTGAGACAAAGTGGAAGTTCTGTGTTTAGCTCAGAAGACAGGCTAGCATACAGCTTGGTAGCAACAGCCTGGCGTTTGTATCTTTAACGGATTAGAGAAAGTTACCCATATTGCCAAGAGTTTTGCTTGTAAAATTAAACTTTCCCATGTGTCTGTGAATCTCTTTAGCAGCGCATAGCGTCTTAGAGATGTTGAGCCAGACTACAGAGCAAGGCATGTCGAGATGGTAGACATGCTTGTATAGAACTCTGTAGCACAGACTAAGTTTGCGTGGTTTAATTTGTATCCACATATTTGTCAAATTAAAACTTTAGGTATCCTGCTTTGTTTCTTACCTTAACTTCCTACATCTGTGGACAGTTCCTCACTCTCCAATTTTAGCCAGCCGATGCAATATTTTTGTCGTATGTGAGCAGCTGTTAATTTCTTTTTTCAGGAGACTTAATGGAGACGTTAGTTCCACATCCCGAATTCAAGATGTTGGGCCTTCGTAACATACCACAGATGCCTGAAAACTCGCTCGCTTATAGCACGTTCAGTTGGCCTGGACTCCTCAAACATTTAAGGCAGATGCTCATTGCTAATGCTCAAATGGAGGAAGGTAAAAAGCATTCACTCATCTTCCGTATCCATCACTTCAAGCATATATTTTTACAGATGAAATAAAGTTTGTTTTGTGGAGCCCACTGACAAGCTTTAGTGAGTTCAGAAATGAGCTGCTGCCCTCAGACAGCAGGAACTCGCCTCTGCATAGCCAGCTGCTCCTTCATCCACTCAGCTGCCACAGCAGCTCCCAGCTTGCTCCTTTTTCTGCTCCTAGACATCTCAGTTAATTATAACTCTTGAAAACACGCAAAACAAACCAACAGTTTTTGGCCATGCACTTAATTTACATGATTCATTTGGAACATTCCTTGGATAGTTAGTTCTGCTACGCTTTCTCTTTTTACACCTTCTACCAATAAAAATCACGCTTAGCTCTCCTGTATCATTTACATGGGTAATTCAGTACAGCTTCCAGTTATGCAAAGAACGGGCTGCAGATTGCTAAGTATAGAAACAGGTATCTGTTTTCTCTGGTAAGACTAGTGACTACCAGGCAAATACTGCTGGATTAGCACTGCTTTTCTCTAAGAATTGTGTAATTGCTGCTTAACTAACATGCAGAAATGACCAACCCGAATATGATCTCAGCTTGGAGCACAGTGTTAGTTACCGACTGACTCTTTAGCTAGTCTGAAGCCATATTTCATGAAACTTTAACTTGCTTCTATATCTCTTTTGCCAAAATCTCATAGGTATTGACTGGCAAGTACGACCACCGCGTCCAGGCTTCTCCATCCCCTCCAGTCATCCCACAAACAAGCCGCTGCACTTCAATACTTCCATTGCCAACCTGGTTATCCTACGAGGAAAAGATACGCACAGCGTAGACTTAGGTAAGAAGGAAAAACACAGTACCTGAGCGATTCTTGTTTCACATCTCACTGTTTTCTTTGCAACCATATCTGACGAAAGTGAAAAAGACCCAAGGCCACATACTTGACTACTGAGGTCAATATTCCCTCTCGAAACATTTTAATGTCCAAGGCCGCGTTGTCTAATTGCTTAAGACTGTTGTATTTACAGCACTTCAAGGAAGAAGTGGCTGAGGTCCATATATATGATAGGATTCTTGGCTATATTGTCTGAAAATATATTTAGCCGCTTCTGGATTGATGAGCATAGCTTGCAGATGAAGTACTGAGTACGCTCCTAGATAATAAAATGGATTTGTTTAAAACAGCTATTTTCAGCACGCTGCCCACTGCAGGTTTTTTTCAAGGCCTGACCTGATCTGCCAAGCATTGATTAGGTCACACAGGACTACTGAGATCAAGATGTAGCAGCTTGTAGCTTTCCGTTTGCCAAAAAGGCTGTCTTCTTTCTGCTCCAGGAAGTTTCCGAGATCCCTCATTATACACATCCTGGCTTAACCCTCAGGACGCTTTTAACGCGTGGAAAACACCAAGAGCGTTTAACAAGTATGAAAAGTCTGCTTCTTTGGTCAGCAATAGCCAGTTCCTGCTGAAACCTCTTGACAACATTGTAGGAAAAGCTTGGAATATGTTTGCTTCCAAGTAAGTGAAAATAATTATGCTGATACCTCATTTACAACTGCTAGTATCTTCAGCGTTAGCAAATTCCTTGTAAAGAGAGCTCGCTCTTTCAGCAAAGTCAAGTAGTGGTGAAAAAGCATGGAGATTGTTCCCACACTTCAGTGGAAACATTTTTCTGCTTGAAACATGACGGCAGGGTGAAGAACACAGAACCGTGCTTATGTTCTGTGGATAAGTGAAGCCACATATTTTAGTGCTGTCAACTCGATTATTTTCTTAGTACTAAATGTCCCCAAATTTAGTGCATTCCAGTGTGACCATTCTAAAAATAACATATAGAAACTCTTTCATTGATTATATAGTTTCTAAATTGTGTATAGACATGCTGCATGGGCCAAGAAACAAGTTCCTGGGTCAGTTGAAAAGCATTTAGGGGAGTTCTTTACTTTACTTTACTCATATCAGAATTGCTTCTCCTTCCATTTCCCAGTTAGACTTTGTTAGCTGCAATTTTCCTTGAGCAATATACAAACTTACAAAAGCCATTAGAAGCAAGTCATGACTTATAAATAAGTATGAGTTACAAAATGAGTTCAAATAGAAACTAACCTGTCTGGTTACTGGGTGGAAACCAACCTTGATTCAAAGTTATTGTACCTGTACAATTTGATTTCATGTATCAGGTTCTTCACTGATTTCCAATGTCTTATCCATTTTCCTACTGTGCTTTCAACACCCAGAGCCTATATTCACCAGTACACTAAATTTGGAATCGAAGAGGAAGACTTCCTGGACAGCTTCACAGCTCTGGAACAAGTTATCTCCAGTTACACCCTCCTTTGAGTATTTTTTAAATGGCCTGACATCGAGCTTTCCTGAAAGAACCCAGCGCTGGAAAACTTTCCATCGCCTTCCCGAAGTACATAAATTACTGGACTGTAGCTGTTTTCCAGTCTTGTAACCAGTGTGTGCATGTGTTAGAATAGTAAGAACTGAATCAGAACTGAACATACTCATATGAGCAGGTATTATTCATATTTAATAAATAGCTATTTTTCAATACAATGCTTCCATATTGATAAAAATGCACAGTATCAGAATTATTAATCCAAACTGCATTTGGGTATCATTCAAGAGATGACAGTCTGCCATACGTTCCTTTAAAGCAAAGTAAGACCTAAATTCTTCCTTAAGGACCTAAACCTTGACAAAATAATGGAAGTTTTGAGCCATCTTTACAAAAAGGTATGAAGGGTTCTTAGTTTTCCTGTCATCTTCAAGTTATATTAAAGATTATAATGACTTACATGCTTTTCTGGCCATTTCATTGTGCCATGTTTTCAAGTGGCGTTACCTACATCTTGGCTGTTGTTAAAGGCAACCTAAGGTTCAGGCAAAACTACAACTCTTGCTCTTCTTCCTGTAAATTAGAAGCAAGCAGGGGTTTTTATTCATTTGTTATTTATTTAAACATATTTGCGAGGAGAATTGCTGGTAGGTTTCACATGTAAGAGCTTGTAATATAATATGATAAATATAATAGTATAATTTCAAAGTTGATTTAAGAAAAGGGCTTTTTTTCCCCAAATTTTACCACGACCACAAGGTGGTGCCACTGGGAAGCTGCAGCCATTCTGCTGCACCAGGCAGGAGGAGGAGGTTGCGGTAGCTTGTGGGGGCACAGACTGGATGCTTATAAAATAAAGAAGTGTAGGAGACTGAAGGATTATGTCGTAACCCCGAGCCTTCTGCTGCCTCTGTTAGCTTTTCACTTAATGGGAAGGAAAGCTTTTGGAATTCTTGCCATTCCTCTCCTCATATCACACTGTTCTCCCATAGAAATAATCCCACTCACTATTAAATAGACATGCCAAAAATAAACATTACAAAATCAGTCTCAAGGACTTTTCCCCTGACAAGTGGACAAATATCATAGTTTCCATTTATGTTTTAGTGCTGTTTCATACCAGGCCTCTGAGCTTTTAAGTAAGAGATGAGCACGCACATAGTAACATGCTAAATATGTTAAAGATGTTTGCAATATGGCTTATGATGTCCACACAGTAATCTTGCACTGTTAGAGATTCTCATTTAGATTTTAAGTCTTTAATGAACTAATACAGTGGTAAATACAGAAGTGACCATGAAATTTTGCCAGGTTTCATTAAAGTGCAGCTGACACTCTCTGTTACCTTTATTTCCTTTCCTGGTTTCATTTACCTCCTTTCCCTTTTGTCCAGACCAGGTACAGAAGCACTAAAATCCCCCCTGGAGCACCTGTTCTCAAACCAGCTCCGGCACACGACACCTGGAATTGCAAATACACTTCTGGACAAGATTCAAGTAACCACAGGATTGAATCTGAAGAAAATAAGTAAGTACTGAGGTTCAGTTCCCAATTGTTCGAGTAAACCCTTAGTACCAGCTGATCACCAGCATGGCTGTGTCGGTGCAAACCTCAGTGGATGCTGATCCATCTCACAGCTTATAGACAAGCAATGTTCATCTCTCATGCCTCCCAAAAGAAAAATAAAGTATTTCAACTGCCTGTTAGTAGCAAGGCAACCGTCAGCAGACGTTACAGTTGAGTCTAGTCCTACTTCATGCAGAGAAATAACTTGTGTAAATTAAGCTGTATTGGTGCTTCAATTCAGTAGCTAAATCATTAAATATACAGGGAAATCAGAATCATCTGTGGGGTGGATGGGGAGAACACAAGAGGGAAGGCAAAGAGGAGAAAGCATGTAGGGTAAACACACCCAATCACTTTTCATATAAGAAGACACTTGATATTTATGACAAAACATTTTGACAATATTCTTGCAGACCACAGTACATAATCCAACAACTTTCTCTGGTTTGCTTTCTGTTTGCACTCAGCTGCTCTAATTCCTGTTGTAGCAACTCCCTCCCAAAAAGAGAAGACACAATAATCACAGTTCAGCTCTCCAGCCATACTTAAAGCCCTATACTGCTCAGTAAAATATGAGTTCTTTGCAAGTTCAAACTACATATAACTTTTGTTATAGAATATTGTTTGTGATATTTAAATATTTTTTTCCGCTAAATTGCTTCCTGGCAGCTCAGAGCTGGGGGACTGTTCTGATCAAAAGGGCTTTTCTGGTGGTGTTTTTGTTGGTTGCAACCATTGTCTTTAACTTGGGGATTTTCACAACAGAAACTGGAGGAACGATTGCACAAGAAGTTAAGATAAACAGCACAAGCAGTACAAGTTTGTAAGGAACAAAGGGTCAGGAAAGGAGACAGTATGGTGAGCTTCTCCCTCCTCCCTCCTTCAAAAGGCACAGGATGTTTAGCAACATAGAAATCATTTTCCCTCGTGTTTTCAACAGCTATCAGACCGTCTTCCAGTAACAGAAATGAGAATAGGTAACTCCATGTCTGAAAACAAACAAGTCCCAGCAATGCATATTCTTCCTCATTGCTCTGTAGGACAGGTAAATGATTTTTAAAAAGCTAAGAAGAGATAAGTCCTCTCAGAAACAAGGAAGAGAGCAAAGGGTTATTGTACTGCTGCAGCAATGAGTAACTTTATTGCAGAAATAACTTTATCTCCGTGCATTTATAATTCTGATAAGGAAGCAAATACAGCAGGAGCTTATTGCACCCATGAACAACATAGATCCATTTATCCCTTCTTTAAATTTGTTATTTATGGCTTATGTAACTTTTCATTAATGGAGCAGGATATTTGGCATTTGTTGTTTTAAGTTTGATGGCAGAATTTGGGGCACATCAGGAAACACAGTACACAGCAAAGATGTATATCCCCAAAGCAAAACCAAAAAATCCTCATTTAATCTCTAGTTCTAACATACGAAAACATCGAGGAAAGATGCTGCAGCTCGAAGGGAGACCAACAGGTTCATTACAAGGATACTTCTGTTAGAACTTGTTCACAGGATTCAGGAAAACTACTTCCACAGGAAAATAAAGGTTTTCAAAGCAGCAATAGAAAAATCCCACCCATCAGCCAAATTTTACCAGCACAGATTGCACGAGTGTAACTGTTGGATTAACTGTTAAAATCCCTTCCATTGCTCTGGAGAAGAGACTGACAGGAATTGGTTCAGGCATCTCTGGGCTTCTTCCTGTTAGTGCTGCTCACTGCTGACCTCTGTTCTGAAATTCTCACACCCTTTCCCAAACTGAGCCTTCAGTTTTTGATCTATGGCTGGATTCCTCTATTTTTTCCCCAGGATGTGGAGAGGGTCAAAGGGACAGGAAGTGAAAAGCTATTATCACATTTTCAACCTCTACAATTACATTAGAAGGTAATTTTCTGTTTTATTGAGAAAATTAATTATGTAAATAGTCTGCGCCTGGAAGAGGGCCTTTATTTCATTAGCAATCAAAATTAATTAGATAGATCAAAGCCCGTTGCTGAGGTGGGGACAACAGAGCCAGTGGCCTTGACCTGGCCAGTTTTGGGCAAACTACCCACAGGATGTCCATAAACCCAGGAACAATGCGTCAAATCTCACTATTGTTTTTGTAATGGACAGGTGCAGCTCACTTGGAAGTTGATTCAAGGACTCTAAATACAGCAAATACATTTAATGAATAGGACGAATTTTAGTTGGCCACACACAAAATTTAATCTGTTAAAAATACTTTAAACATAGTAACTGTTTGGCAAGTGACAGGACACTCATGTAGTCATAGATACAACTTATTTGGACTTAAGTATATATTGGTGTTTGTAAGGTTAGACTGAGCACTGGTACAGAAAGGACAGAATCTTAGTGTAAATATATAAGAGGATTACCTGCTCAGATTAACCAAACTGAAACAGCTCAAGATTAAGGGCAAAAATCTGTGGTTTCCGCAAAAACTAGGATTTTATGAATAAGAAGTTATATTCCAATTACCAGCTGACATGCTACTGGGAAATACTGAGGTACAAAAGAATATTGAACAAATAGTTAATGTCCTTCTGCTTTTATCAATAAACTTAGCCATAGATAAATATAATGAAATGAGAGACCAAACATCCAGATGTCGAAGTGTACTTTAACCAAGTCTGAGTTTTGCTGCACGCTTTAAAGTCATCAGCAATGTGATTCGTGGATCCGACACGGCACAAAAAGCTTCCAAGTGAACAGAGAGAGCCTTTCCTCCACCGCCTCGGACGACAATGCAGGCACAGCCCCACCAGGCACCAAATCCCGGCGTAGGCTTCTCCCCCAGCCTCCTTGCTTCCTACCCCACCTCTGCCCACGCTCCACAAACAGCTCTTAACTCTGGACGTGGAGCTGATAATCCGGAATTTTAACTGTAGCCCCTTTCCGGCTCTTTCAGTCAAACTCCAGGTTCACAATGGTCCCTTCTGATTTCTCATTGTACGAATGCTCTCCCTCTAGACAGGCACTTCCCCTCCGTCCGGGTGGGGCCGTGAGTCACCTCCCGTGAATCAGCAGAACCTGCTTAACCCTTTCCCAGAAACGCCAACATC
This sequence comes from Columba livia, assembly GCF_036013475.1. Taxonomy (NCBI): domain Eukaryota; kingdom Metazoa; phylum Chordata; class Aves; order Columbiformes; family Columbidae; genus Columba; species Columba livia. The sequence continues at coordinate 2,646,824 of NC_088621.1, forward strand.
TACAAACAGGGTGGTGGGTCAAACAAGTGTTACTGCTGAGCACAAAGGTGAAGAGAGCCTGAGATGAGGGATTAGGGAGCCTGCTGCTCATTAGGAAGTGTAAAGGCAATTTTTAGAGGTATAAATATGCACCATGATAAAGATCAGGGAAGAAGTCTAAATATTAACCCCACGGCTCGTACGAGCCTCAGAGATTCTAAACTGTGACATCTAAGAGAGTCCAGTGGTATAAAACAAAGGCAGAGGCCTCTGTACTAACCTGTGTGAAACGGGTTGCAGAGACTTTATCTTCTAGTCTGTAAAGCAAAATTATAAAAATGTGGAATGTTACACCATAAGAGAGAAAAATAAGTAAAATGAGGGTGCTCTTTAGGCCAAGATTCTTATTTTAAAAGTGAGAGCAATAAGCAAAGACACTAAAATAAGCCACTGGTTAATACAAAAAAGATAGAATAAACATTGCTTGAGTTTCAGTGAGCTATGACCTTTTGTTTCACTAGTTATAAGTGACGGGAAATAAATACCATCTTATATAGTATATTTGCATTTAAATGGGTGCGCTCTGCAAAAATGATTATTGTACATATTTGGTTACATGTACAACGTAATGTTTATTTTAAAGGCTCACAAAAATACACTTCAGTTGCCTGAGAATGGTGTAATTGTGGTCAGATGGCATGATTTAATTTGAACTTTTGCCCAGCAGCCTCCAATATGTAATAGATCATTTACAGGAGCATGTAAGCAGAACACCGCCAAGGCAGCCAAATGGAAAGCAGCCTTATCCCACACGCCAAAGGTGTAATAAAATCCTGACTCTGTACTCGGCTGGCAGGGGCAGCTGTAGCTGTTCATTGTAATATCCTCAGTAAGTACAGGGAGAGCTGGGCAACAGTTCAGAGCTACTGCTCTCCAGATGGCTCAGAACAATACCCAGTGCAAAACCACGTATTTCCACGTCCGCCTGCGTGCTGCTGGCTCTCGTGCGCTTCTGCCACTTGCAAAGAAAATACTGGGAAATTTCCTCCCCACTCCACTTTGGGCAACTCCAGCCCCTACTACGACCCGCTTCTGAGTCATTTGGTCAGCAATTGTATTTATGTGGTTATTTGATGCTCTAAACTAGCGATTTCTCCTTCGTAGGCCAAATTTTGGGGAAGAAACCTAATGCGATTGATAAAACAATTAAAAACATAAATTTGGCAACTGATGAGCATAAATCCAATTAAATACTCTTCTCCCAAAAAGAAAGCTTCCATTCCCCCCTGCCAGACATTAACTCAGGTTATCACATTATTTTCCTCTAATATTTAGGCTTCTCCACCAAGCCAGTATATCCACATTGAATTATTCTTACATAAAAAACAGGTACAAACCCAATGCGTGCTGTGAAACGGGAGACACCTGAACTTTCTTTAGCCCACATGGAGCCCTGTTCAATCTGAACAAAAGTCCAGTGAGCAGGCCTCACCTTGTCCAAAAATCGCTCAGCACCAAGGACAGACAGGACTACAAGAGACATCAGTGAAAGGTTTAGGCCAGGACTCTCAGGATCAGGTCTGCCAAACAACACTCACAACTCTTTCTTTATTCACTTAATTAGAACGATCCTTTCTCAGTTACAGGCGAAATCTGTTGCCAAAGGGCAGCACAGCACAGTTCCACACTTCACTTAAAAACACCAGCTCTTTGTGGGCAACCAGCACGACCGGAGCTCGCGCACAGACGCTGCAGTGTGATTAGCCACGTGGTGGCTGTGCACACGCAGAAGTGTTTAAACCAGGTTTGTACAGAAGTTAAGGGAGGCAACAGAATTAAAATCACCAATTGTATTAGCACAGATTTAGTAGAAATACCGCTTTGAAATTTTTGATAGCATCCATTAGTTTGAGCTTAACAAAATACCAGCTTCAGGCACCTTAGAAGTTTCTCTGGTGCGTGCTGCTCCCCACCTGGAGTCTCCTTACGTAACACACGGGGAGGCACGTGGCTGTGTCACAGGGCAGCTGCACTGAGCTGAGACACGGGAACCAAGGAATCGGAGAAAGGAAAGCTGTGGTTGTGAAAATATACTAAATATTACAGCTCTTAGGAAAACAGCCACAGCAAACAGAAGGCACTGAGAGAAGGCTGGTTTCTAAACAGACCAGAGAGCTTTTGTGAACGTGGCTGGATCTGCATCATGTTGTAAATCTAAATGTGTGTTTTCTCTTCATGCAGGTCCAGTTTCTTTCAGAGACAGAAAAGAAAGGCTGAGCACACAAACCTTTTCAACATCAGTCAATGCCACCTTCCTGTGAAAAGGCTTTAGACCGCAGAAGTGCCATGCAGATCGGCTGCTATCCACGTAAGGTAAAAGTGGGCTACATACAGATTGATGTCATAACTGTGGTCACAACCTCGTGAAAAACCAGGGTAATGAACACTTCAGAGTATTTAATAGAATTTGCTTACATCTGAGATATCTTTGAGATAAGTGCAATACTCCATATAGGAAAAAGCAGCTGAATGGCACTGCCAAGGCCACAAGGACAGCAGGGGAAGGCAGAATGAGACCTGTGTGGCCTGCTCTGTCACATTAGCATTAAAAACCAACCAACCAACCAACCCCCAAACGCCTTAAATCACGTGTAGTAAACACACAGCCCTTCCCTCGCAGGACCCCACAAGCAGCACCAGCACAGCAGTCACAGAGAAAAGACACGACTTATGCTTTTTACAAGGACAGAACAGCGGTTTGTGAGGCTGGGGAGAGGGTGCGGCTCACGGGCAGTGATCAGAACGGGAACAATACCCTGAGCTGCCACAGCCCATCTCTCACCTTTCATCAGGAAGCAGCAGCCAGTTTCCTTATTACCAGCTGCCTGGGCAACTCAATTGAGCTTCTTGGGAAACTTAAGAACAATTAAGCTGGGAGTAACTCCCCTGAAACTCAGAAGATTCAGCACACTTACTTATCTGTATCTGAACAGCTCCTCAAATGAGGTTTAAAGAACGATGACCTTTGATTTAATGCTAATGTGGTCAGTGGTCTTTGAATCATTCCATGCATGAATAATAACAATAAAACGCTCCAGCACACTAAACAGCAGCGTTAAAGGCAAACTAAAACAAAGCTTGGCCCGTTCAACAGGCTCACATGTTTTACCACAACTGAACATCACCAGCAGGAAATAGGCTCGATGACTGCACAGCTCAACAGCCTCTTCACTTTAAATTCACCAGAGAATAATAGTTGGCTTTTTTGACCAAAATACCATTTTGCTGAGTTCCTGCCACACGCCAGTTGCTGGGCTCTTGTCGCTTGTACCTGGAAGGTGATACAGCCAGACGCCTTTTGGACGTGTGATGACAATTTCTGTGCTTGAGCTCCTTTCACTCTTTTGACAAGTGACCCAGGTTGTTTCAGCCTCTGCCATTCACACCACTACCAAACCAAACTGTTCCGCTGCCTTTTATGAAAGCTGAGTGGATGCATCAATAAACAAGTGAAACAGATAAAGAAATAAATGCTGCATTTCATGTCCTCAATTAGACACTTGAATTAGGAAAGTCACAGCAGGCTCAAAGACTTTCTTAGTATAATCCTTTTAAAAACGAGCCTGTAAGAGCATATGCAACGTAGTTCTGGGTGCGTTAGCAGGTGATCCCAGGGAAGGTGGTTGTTGCTTTGCTCCCGTTTCTTGAGGAGGTTGCGGCAATTCCTGGGCCCCAGAAATGACCTGACCCCTCAGCTGCCTCCCACCCTCACAGCCCCTTAGTGCTGCCATCTGGGGAAGGCTGGGCAAAGTAATTACTGTTCTTTCTTCTCCCCCTCCAAAAAACCAAAAAATACAAGTTTACAAGAAAAAATTTAAATCTCAGAGAGCATTTTCAATTACCTCACATATAATTAAATTCAACCTGTTAACTACTGATTACAAAGTATTTTTAACCATGTGCTTTAAAGAAAACTGGATTACTTTTACCTCCAAGGAACACACCCAATCACCACTTACTTTTACACCTGCAACCAATTTTGCTCACTAATATTTGTGCTTGATAATCAGGGAAACATCCACAGCATTTGTGCTTGCAGCCAGCACTGCCTGCAGTGAGAGGGAGGCTGGTTCTACCAAATTAAATAACAAAACCCAAAAGCACAGCAGGGAAGGACTTTCTGGAACAGTGTTAAGCCATCTCCAAGTATTAATGACAAGTGTCTTTTAGCACGAACAGGCAGCTGGGTGATTTCAGAGGGAGCTGCTTGAACAAGAATCAGCGTGACGTTGGGGTGGAGGTGAGAACCTGCAGGGACGGGGAGCAGGGGGAGTGCTGCTGGTGCCGATGGAGCTGAGGGATGTGTGAACTGCGGGATTCCATCTGACACGGCCTGTGCTGCTCTCTTGCAGACCAGCGTGACCTTTTGAGCTTTGCTGACAGCAGCACAATCCTTGTGCTGTTCGGGGACATGGTGGCTGCCGGGGCGAGGGACACACCACATGTCATGGCATGACACGGCATGTCACAGGGCCTGCGGAGCACAGCGGTGGTGAGGCACAACTCAGAGGTCTGGCAGCGAGCAAGTGGAGTTAAGAGGAGGATCAGTTGCGATCCTGCTGACATCAGCTCGGTTGTGCCGCATCGTTAGGCTGGCACTTTGGCCAACCTCCTGCTTTGCTTCCTATTTACAGGGCACTTGTGAGAGCAGATTCAGCCACATTCCACAGGCTATGAGACTAAAAACATCTGTACCACCTCGCAGTCATCTTTGGTGTTTAACCAAACATTAGGTGGTACAAGGGCTGTTACTTACGTGTGATTTTCAGCAATTCCAAGAAAAAAAAACAACAAGATACTTTATTTGAAGAATCAGCTAAAAATACAGTGAGTCAAGCAAAGATTGTTCCTCTCGCAGAGCTCACTTTGGATTTTTCTGTAACACACTTTAAACTAGATGACTGACTGCTTCCAGCATGTAACTGGAAATACGTCCAACAAAAGGAAACGCTGGATTAAGGGAGCAAAACACGTGTTTGCAGATGCAATGCTAAAGGCTCCAGGTCCTTCTTTGAAGCCACAAAATGCAGTTGCAGATACACCACCTAGATTCACACTCACTGTATAATGCTTGGGACAACAAATGTCAGTGTAACAACTGAGCTCGATATACACAAACGGAAACAATCCAGCTGAAACAAACACCAGGAAACAGTTACTTGTTTGTTTATTTAAGCAAACATAAAACTATCCATTTGCAAATCTCATTAGGTTTGCATAACTTCCATTTCTATTATATTTTACCTTTTACCAAGTCTCATTATCTCCCAGCAGCTGAAGGAAGGAGAATGACCCATCCCTTCTTTAAGTCATGTTGGAAAGCTTAGAAAGGAACAGCACAGCTTATCGGAATGGACAGATACAAACATGAGCAGCAGAACAATATTTCTCACTATATGTATGTAAACATATATTAAAATAAGTGGGGAAAAAGCTTTTGTCTTAGAAAGGTAAGATTTATTGGCTTAAGCTCTAGGAAGAGCTTTTTCCTTATTGTTAGTCTCCTCATTTCAATCTGACAGCACACAGGGGCCTCTACGTGGCATAAATCTAATTGACTCTCATGAAAGGCCTAAAGACACAACCAGCACTGCGTGAAGTAAATAAATACCAGTGTCCCTAAGGCTGGAGGGAAAGGAGCTGCCACGGAAACCGGGGAAAGCAGCAACGGCTGTTTCACTGATCCCAGGTATCCCGAAGCAAAGTGAAACAAGCAGCTCTGAACTGCTGACAGTGCAACATTAAAGTTTTAGTAGACTGAAAACGTGAAGTATCAAATCAAGCTATGATTTTTTTGAATGTGTTTTGTATTAGAACAAGTTCTTTAGCACATTCTTTTCAAAGGCTGTACCTGGTCAAAAAGTGAAAAAGCTGCTAGGGCCAAGATTGAAGAAATACTGTTCATGTTGTAAAAATCACCGGGACAAATGACTGGCCTTTGTGCTTTTAACCATTCTGTATCCCCTCCCGGCACTCAGAGATTTAACTTTAATCAAGTCAGCAGCTCTGCTGAGAGAAGTTCATGCTAAGAAGCCTCCCCATTCCTTCAGTAACAGTTTGAAGTTATCGATGAAGCGTACAAGAGAAACGTTACAAACCTCACACACAGAGATGAGACTTTAAAAGATGTTTCTTAGGCAGACGGCTGCACTGCGTGACTTCTGAGCTCCCGTCCGCACCTCTAAACATTTATATGCTACTGATGTTCAATGAAAACAGTTGGAGATGGATGAGCAAACGGTCAGATGAGAGATACCAAAATGTCAGACAGCCTACCGACTGTTGTTGCCATGAGATCCAACAGTCAACATCAGTCTGATAAGCTATCCGACAGGATGGTACGGCCATGGACATGGCACGGCGGTTGGCAACACAAGAGCGACACTCAGGCGGGATTGCACAAAATACAGAGTCTCACACCTTCCTCGAGATCCGCCCTAACCTAAAACCTAAATCTAACCTGAGCAAAGCCTAACCTGCTGTGTCCTCATGTGCCACCTTTTGGCAACACTAATTGAAAGTCAAATTAATTCTTGTTACTTACCCCTAGGATAAAAATAAAAAACAACAGTTCAAAAATTAGAGTAATAACACACGTAGAGGAGCAGTGGAATGGAAACTACTAGAGAGGGAAAAGACCCCCTGTAATTTTGGTTATGTTCCTGTACATCACAACTGGCACACACACTGATTCATAACAATGTCTTTAAAATATCTGCTTTTTAAAGCCTAAGTTTAAGGTTCTGCTGAGTTTGACACCAAATCTGTTTTCAGCTGGAATCTTTCCTCTTCCCCCCCTTCTTCTCCTTCACTGCCCGTGGTGCTGTGATCACTGGCAAACATCTGAGAAGGGTTTGTTGTAACAAATATCGCTAACTAGTGAACTTGTCTGTTGTAGCCAGTGAGCCACACTTTGAGCCAGTGATACGCCTTCTAATTCCTCTGCTAAGAAGTTCTTAAGAAAAAAGAAAAAGGAAAAATAAAGAACAAAGGGCTTCAGCACCATTTGTGCAGGAAGGATGAGTAGAGCATGCGATTCATGGGATTAAGGCTTAATAAAGAAACTGAGCTTACAAAAGTGGAGAGGGAAAGAAAACAGCTTAAAAAGACTGACACGAATTCTGGAATGATCAAAGATGACTTTATAAAGTTTAAACTTCATTCTAAATATACAGAATAAAAAATGTCAACTTCAGCATTTTGACAAGGATCGGCTCTGGTAACACCAGGAGGTTCCAGAGGGCGGGCGGCTCGTCCAACCGAGAGCACGTGCAACGCAACGGGACACCGAGAATTCCGGCGGAGCAGCCTTACCATGAGGGACATGCAACGGGTTCTATCCAGCCTGTAGTCATTTATATACACTGGGATGGTCTTGAAAGTGATGAAAAAATAGCAAAACAGCCACCCTTCAAAATCAAACGTTACCCTCAGGTCAGTCTGAAGTTAAATCAGGAAATGGAGAGTATTAAATCACCGGTTTTGGAAGTAATTTGGGTGGACAATATTTGTGTCAAGCTCCATTTAACACATTGTCCGTCCCATATAACACAACTCAGACATGTAAAGCGTCAATACCTTACCTTAACATTTATAAGTTTGTCAACGAAACATCTGCTCTAATATCCAAATTACTTTCAAAATTAAAGAAAAACTTGCTCTAGTTGAAAATTGATGTTAAAAAGTTTTCCCCTGTTTTGAATAATGCTGATTTTTAAACATATGGAAAGATGTTTCATTTCTCGTGTCTGCTAAAACCCATTCCAAGGGGTGTTTTCCAAGCTCATTTGGTTTTTTCTTCAGAGTACATCTTCTGTTGCTGTCGCTTGGCATAGCTCTGGGCCATGGAGTTGATTATAGATAAGATAAAATAACAAACCATGACAATCACCAATTTTTCAAATATCCAGGATAGCCAGTTTTCCCCCTGAAGAGACAAAACAGAAGAAGGAAGAAACTCAAGATTAGTGGACAATGGAGCATTCTCCATTTTCTGGGCGAAAGGGAAAAGCCCAACCTTATTATGTAATTTATCAAATTAAAACCAGGAACCGAGTGCGAGCTGACAGGATTCCTGCAGCTCTCTCTGAAAAGCTGATTTTAGTCCCGTCAAAGACAAAGCAGCCGGGTTTGCCAAACGCACCGCGGGGCAGACGATGAACCCTGATCATTACTGGGGTCCTGGCAAAGGGATTTATTTATTACTCCTGGTGTTGTCTCGTCTGCGCTAACAATTCAGAGTTCAGACTGTCACTCCCTGTCACGTTCATTGCAAAGAAAACAATAAGGTCACTGGTTAACAATGGTTTTTTCCTAAACCGTGTTCTCTTCCCGGTAGTGTCCGACCCTGCTGGTGTCACCAGAATTCACCGATGACCCCGGCACTTCCAGCGTTTTCCGGGCTGCTCTGAACTTGTGTTCTTTGTCAAAGGAGGGCAGCAGCGCACTGCACAAAACCCACTCCAATGTGCACAGAAGGAATCTGCATATTTGGTTAGTCCAGCCTGACCCTCCCTAATTTCGTCTCTTTTTTGGTAAGAAACGGGCAAAGAAACGTTTATAAGAGCCTCCGGTATTAAATGTGAAGTGTGAGTTAGATGAATGGATTTTATCTAAAAATGCCTCGGTACCCTAAGGAATTTCATGTCCAAGTTGCTGTCTCCACTGAAAATTCAAGGTATGTTTTTTAAAGGAATTTGTATGAAAGGGCACTTCTGCCCCTTTGTACCAGCTCTACACATTAATTTCTTTTCCTTTCGAACACTAAAGACTTGGAGATTTTGTTTCTCCTATTGGCCACTAAGCCACAGACCCCACTGGCTTCTCAAGCATTGATGCTGCACACAGTTTGCTACCATTTCACATGCAAATGCAACTTTGTGCTTAAATTTCTCTCTCAAAGTAGGCACTCTGATACAACGGCAAGACTTTGGTCTTGCTTTATCATTTTCATTATTCTCCAAGAGGTTTAAGTACAGTTTCATAGAGTTACAGAATTATTTTTAAATTCCCAGGTTGCTTTTTTAAATGAGGTTTTAATCTATTTATTCCCTGCAAACCTTGGAAAAACAACCAAGATTTCCATGGGTAAGGTGCTCAGCGAAAAGGCAGCTGAAGCGGCGAGGCAGAGCAGCTCTTACCTGCGGCACGGCACTGTCAGGTCTGTGGTGAAGTTTGATCCTCTGAGCTTCCAAATATTCTTGAAATGGCTTCTGAAGAGAAGGACCTATACTTGGAATAGCACTGGTGCAAAGTTCATCCCAGAGAACAAGACAAAATAGGAGAGAAAAAAAAAAAAACACAAAAAACATAGTTTTTTTTTTTTAAACTTACCACTTATACCCAAACAGAATAAAGTTCAGCCTGAGCTACAGGCAGCTCAGAAGAGCATTGATTGCTACTGGAGAAAACAACCACAAAATAAAGCGTATTTCATCTTTTTATCTGATGCTTCTGCAAGGGACGTATTTCCCCAGATCCTCAAAAAGTGCTTAAAAATGAAAATACTGCAGGGCTGCTGGTCCGGCAGAGCGGAGCCGTGAGCCCGAGCATTTCCTTGGCAGCAGCCGCGGGGGCTGCGCTGAGAATGAAATGAATGACTTCGGAGAAGTCCCACATTTATCACCAGCAGTTCCTGTAAGAACTGGTTTGAACCGATTAATAAGGAAATGACTTGTGCTTGTGTCATCCCTCCGTTAAAAAAGAAACTGCTCGCCCTATGACTTGCCCCTATCTCCTCCGAGGAGACGGCCCCTTTCTCAAACTAAGTCCTTATTAGGACAATCTGTGCGTCATCCTTCCCCACCAAGAATGCATGAGCAAATTCTGCAGGCGCCTCCCCCAGTCAGTGATTAACAAAGGAACAAAGAAGGAACTATGAACCCTGCTCTGAATCATGCCCTGGGTTATGGCAGATGACTTGCACTAAAGCTACAAGCCGTCCGTAAACACCTTGTTCTCACATGAACGTTCCCCAGAGCACGGACGCAGTTTGGGGAGAACAAACTCTGCAGCGTGGAGGTGTTAACGCTGGACGGACTCACGGCAGCTCCTAACGCAGCCAGAAACACCCTCGCTCATTTTTATTTAAACCTCTACACACCGGGATGTTTGGCAGGAGGTCCAAGGAGCTTTAATAATTGTCATGACACTTAAAACCCCAAAGCCTTAAATGCTGTGCAGGAGAAATTACCACGGGGTGAGCGGGTGCGGTGAGAACAGACACACAGCCACAGGCTGACCCACGGACACCAACAGCCCAGCTCCAGCTGGAGAGGTCCCGTTGCTGACAAACATCACTTGAATTCCAAAGAGAACAGACACATATTTTTAATTTAAATATATTAATATGGTCTTCTGCATTTAAAAAGTCACCTACATTTTAAAACTTGGGTTTTTGTTCTTTACAAAATGACTGCAGGAGGATTTAGTAAAACACTCTGGACACCAGGACACCGTTACAAACCCAAGGACTGAAGCAGGGCTACATCTTTCTGTTATTTTCCTCAGTGTCCCGATTTGACACAATATTCCCTTTTCAAGGCTAAAGGCCAATTAAAAAATAACACCTTTCTAATCTTAAGAATGTATGAAAATGCACAGACTGAGGAACCAGAGTAGCTCACTCCTCCACTCAGCCCATTGCCATCAATAGCCAGGGGCAAATAACTTTTTTGAACAAATATACAAGAAAAAGGTTGCAGCCCTCCTGATTCACCACCACAGTGATACAAACGGGCGAGTGAATTCTGTGCCTAGACTGGTAAAATTTCAGACAAAAAAAAAGCAGAGGGCAAAGCATCTATTGGACATTTTACACGAGAGAACGTCTATTTCACGGACTATTTGAGAACCGTCCCTTCCAAAGTCGACTCATCCCGGTGCAAGTTCTGCTCGTGACTCGCTGATGATCCCTACGAGTCACCGTTTTAAAACTCAGTCCCGTTCTGAGGTTTCTTTTCTTTTTCAAACGACACTTGAAAGCCCAGAAAAGCTACTGGAAGGTAATAGTTTACTTTTCAACTTCTGCATGATTATGAAATGCGGAATATTTAAACGATGAGAGATGAACGATTAACAGAATGGTTGCTCAAATGTCTCCGCTTTTTCCTGAAAACTGAACTTAGTGCCCAATTAGCATTAAACAACAGAACAAAGACATGAAAACCCGTTCAGTCTCAAAGGGATCCTGGTGCATCAGCACTCTATTGTCAGGTTTTTATTTCATTAAAATTATTCAGTTTGATTTTTGTTTTTCCTCCTATAAGCACGAGTAAGAGTTAAGTGCACATTCATTTTATTGAAGCTGTTTCGAAGAACTGTAAGATCCTGAACACAAGGACCTTGGGTTCTAAAAGTCTGAGGTATTTTGGGCATTTATGGAGACTTTAATACTTAAAAAAAGTTGCATAAATAAGGAGTAAATCGAAGCAGACCAACGTCTAGAAAACTCATGAATCCACAGTACTAGGAATAAAATCCTTGAAATCCCATTTCAGTGGGACAGTATTAGTTACTTGGTGTCTTTTGACAAAATTCAATCATTTAATCAACCAGCTCATATATGTAGCCAGCACCCAAAGCACAAATAGCATCTTCGATCTGCAAGTCTTTAAAAAATCAGTTTCTGTTGTATTTAATTACTAGTGGTACCTCCAGTCCACAAACCTCCAAGTTCCACTGGCCAACCCTGTTCTGAGCAAAGAGGGGGAAGATTCGGGCTCAGTTCTCAAGGATTACAGGTACCCATGAAAAAAGGGACCGATTTGCATCATAATTCTGCACCACTCAGCAAGGACTTGGAGATGCACCTTGAAACCTGCTGTGGTTTGGGGAGCCTGATCAATCCACATGGACTGCAGAGGGGAAGGTGCTGGAAGAAAACCCACTTTGGGGAATAATCTCAAGCCAATTCCTTGCATTTTCCTTTGAGAATCGAGTCTATTGTCTTTCAAATACAGAATATGAAAGGATAAGAAAATAAAAGGACCTTAGTGCCCAACAGAACTTGGCTTTGTAGTCTCTATCTACCAAAACAAAACACACAAAAACCCCCAAACACAACCTGCTGGCCCTTCTTAAAGGCTTGAAACATCCTCCCAGTGAGCTGCTTAATGACTTCAATTAAAATTTTAAAGTCACTCACTAGAAGTTGTGTGTCAAAATAAGCACTGAAATACAATTCACTAGTTGCTGTCGTTGTTATTAAATTTTGCAGTAAGCGGAGCAAGGGTGCGCTGCTGGGAGAGCTGCTGCTCTGGCACTTCTGGCCTTTCCACCGAAAAACAAAGGGACTTGCTCCAGTTTTACAATGAGATTCAGAAAAAAACGCTTTGGATTTTGTTTCTTTTATTAAAAATACCTCTGAAGAAATTTTGATTCAGAAGGAATTTCAGAGATCAGTATTAAACACCAATTTTTGTTTTAATCCATTCTGATTATCTGCTAAAATGAAATGTTTCACAAGGAATTGAAACTGCTGGGGACGTTTTCTCATTTTTAGGAGGCTTCTAACAGCAAATGATTAAGAAGCCAATTAAGCAGTTCTTAAACTGCATTGATTTTGATGGAAAATAAAAATATGAATAGGAAATGCGGTGGCATTCAGTTCTGAATTTCGTACCCTCAGCAGCAGCTCACAGGAACAACTGGAGTCAGTCTCCCAGTTGTGATGATCAAGAAACATTAAGCACTGCAGGTCTAAAACGATGGAAATCCCATTTTAGCGTGGAAATAATCATCTGAAGGGAAATAAGAACCGTAATAATCGAAGAGATGGAGCAAACAGGCGCCCAGGCTGGCCCCCCCCAAACCCTGCTTGGAAAGGTGATGCAATATTGAGTCACAACCCCGTTTTATGGCTGATCTCTCTAATATCCACAGCTGGTAATTTGGAAAAACCGTTTAACTGTTAAGACGGGGATTGATTTGTCAGGCTCTGACACGCAGGCTCTGTCCCCGGCCGGCCCCTCGGGGCTGGGGACAAACACCAGCACTTACATTTTGCTCAGATCCAGCTACTTGGGCTATAGAAAAAACATCCTTTTAGGAAATGCCAGCGCTATGATTCCCCATGAAGACAACAGGGAAAGACATTTTGAAACAACAGAAAACCCAGCGAAGAGGCAAATGTCACCATGAGCTTTGTCAGCACAAACCCCCGCAGATGGTCAGGATCTTGCCCAAGGCCAGAGATTATCTCCTGCTCCAAAAAAAGGGACTTAAGTGGCACTGAAGAATGTGACGAAGGAGGAGGTGCTGGGATGGAGTTTTCCCTCCCGGGACCTCCAGCTCTTTTAAAATGATTTATTTAAATCAGAATTGCTCCTGACAGCCAGGCCGGAGCAAAGGCTTTCACCTTCCAAACCAGGATGCGAAACGTCATTAAATCATCGCGCCCAAACCCGGTTCCTCCCACCCACAGTTGCTCTGTGGTACATTCACAGTTCTACGTCCCCCTGTAAGAACACAAGAACCGTCCCGCAGCTCAAAAGCATTTAGAGGCATCTCATGGGGTTATTTCAGCCACCCCTCCCTTGAATTAAATGGGTTTGCTCCATCACGGTACCAAATTCTGCAGCTTAGTTTATGAACCACTGAAAAATAGATCCCAGCAGAAATATTTGTATGCCAGTGGACAATTAAAGCTGATTAATTAGCGTGCTGTTCACCGCCTCCACAGAGCACCTTTCTTCCTGCAAGTCAGCTGAACCTGCAATGGTTAATTTTTTTCCAGACAGTGATCTAAACAGGCTTAACGGTTAGTATTTTAATGAGCTGTCATTTCCTGTGCTGATAAAGATTCTCACAGTATTTAAACCATCCGCCTCCTGAGGCTCCGCCAGCACCAGCCCCTGGTGACTCAGTGGTCCCCAGCCCCACAGTTGCTGCAGCAAAGCCGGACTCAGCTAAGCCGGACCCTGCTCCCAAGGATCCTCGTGCTCCAGCCTGCAGCTCCTCTCAGCGCCACTGGGGCCTCAGCACGTTTGGTGAAACTCAGATGTGATCTGCGTTCAGAAATTGCACAAAATAAATCTGGTTCGTGGTCAGGATCAGCAGAAACATTTTGGGGGTTAAAAGGCTACTTGGCAGATTCATTTGCTTTATGAGATGAAGGAAAAAAAAACAACCCATTTGAAGATTCCTAGACTAAAACTGTTACACGTTTGACATCATATATATCTGCAGCTACACTCCAATACCCACGTTAACCAAGCTGCCTGCAAAACATTTTTTCCTGGGACATTCTGTTACGTTAAAATCAATGCTTTCAAAAATAGGAATTGCAACATCTCTGTACTTCTGGTTCTTAACTCTGCCCAATATTCCTCTTGGTAAGGAAACTTCTATTTAAAAGATACTGCACTATTTCTGCACATGATTTAGTAAAAAAGCTCGCTTGTTCAGAGTTAAATCCTACAAGCCTTTTGCAAATAAACTTTTATAATTCTGTTGTGACCCACTGGAAGGTTTTCAACACCAAACTACTCCGATTTCATCCACATCTGTGGCCCTTTCAAGGCGCTAAAGCCTTTTTTGTGCAGAGCTGATCCGTGGTGCACAGGCTGATTCTGAGGGCACAGCGCCACAGGTTTCTGATGCACCCATGGGAGGAGAGTCCCTGATTTATTGTACCAAGAAACGCCAGGTGGATCAGTGTAACCCTCTCAGCAGACTTTGCAGTCACTGCTCGGTTATCCATGTTCTCAGCTACTTCAGGTTATTCTCGGTTGAATTCTACTGCACAGGGTTTATTTTAAATATTGATTGGAACCTATTTTTAAAATATCCTTTAATGAAGACGGTGGAAGCAGCGGGATGAGCCGGCAGAGCCCGCGCCGGGTCAGACCCTGCCCAGGGCCCCAAAACCACAACCACAGGGGAACCCAAAAAAGGCTCTGCCTACTACGCCAGGACAACTGATTTTTCATGCAGCCCTTTCTATCAACAGTTTCTTGACTTATAACCTAAACCTACATGGTAAATTATTTTTTGGAAAAAAATATACAATCTTTAAGCAAAGTTTCCAGTTACATCAGTCACCATGATTTCATTTGTACTTTTTTTCATGAAAGGAACATCACGCTCCTTACGAGAATCAACCGAGATTAAGTTGCGAAGCAAAGAATTATGGCACAATAAATAGCAGCAAACTGGTTTGTCAAGGCAACGGTTCAAGTACCTGTTACCAAAAGCTGTTTCCCTTTGAGACGTGCGATAACCCACCCGGGCCTGCACAGCTGGGGAGCAGGAAAATGGTCCACAAAACCCACCAGGTCCAGGAACCCTTCAGAAGCACCGATATTTTAGGTAGATTTTGAGTTTGTCCAATTACACTTCTCAGCGTTAACACTTCTCACCCACAGAACATGGCACTACAAATTTACTTTTAAAAACCTGTGGAAGTATGCAATTAATTTTTTTACATGCACTTCACCAGTTTCTATTTAAACTTCCATTTAGTTTATTGACTCAGATTATTAATTGAACAGATTGGTCTCCACTTCTCTTAACCCAGCAGGCTCAGTCCAGGCAGCAGCGAGCGTCCCTGGGGCAACACCAGCATTTCTCAGCGCTCGTAACTCTCATTCAGACCTTCTGCTTCTACCTGGTTCATCATTAACTCAACAATCAGAGGGAACCTCTGCCCAGGGGTGGGATCTACCCAAAAAAGACACAGCCACCACTTGCCACTGAAGTTCAGAGGCTTCCGAGGTGAAGGCCACGAGCTGTCTAACACTATGTAAAATATATTTATGAACTTTTTGATGTCTACTGTAAGTTCTCAAGTCATTAGCTCATTTTCACAAAACACACACAGAACATGCTAAATTAAAAACAGAAAAACATTTTTTTCTTTCTCAACATTTACCCAGAATTGATGGTAGACAATCCATCTTTTTTTTTCTTAAATGGTGTGTGCTTTGAGAACTATTTCTTTAGTAGTTTTCTGGGAATTCTTAATCCACGTTTGAAACTGCCACTTCAAAGAAAATATGATCATGCTTAAAAGCAACGTGCTCCGAGTGGCTTCAGAAATAACCCTGCAGCTGCAGGTACAAAATTAAACGGAAAGATTTAGGAGCCAAAAGAAAACCCACAACACACGTGATAATGAAACATTTCACATTTGCTGGGTTGGGCCCAAAACCAGCAGGAGGGCATTTCACGGGGATGGGCGGCAAGGTCGACTCTTTGAGTGACAGCAAAACTCTTACACATCATCTTTCCTCACAAAAGCTTATGAACGTAACGCAACCCGAGAGAAAACATGATCCCCTCCTCACGCTGGAGACAGCAATAGCACAACTTCAAACTCTTCACTGGTAGAACAGGCTGGTCATTCCCAGTCCCCAGCTCTGCTTTCAAACCTCCCGCTCGCTCCAGTTTCCCAAACCCATCCCCGTTCCCTTGTCCTCCCCCAACAGGACCTGCTGCCCCTTCCCCATCACACGAGCTACCGCTTAAATGTTTTCTATTCCTGCCACATTTATATTCCTTTTATTAATTTAATATAAGGAGTACTTGAAGATCCTTTGTAACAGACACTAGAGAAAATTGTAAAACCAAATAGCCCAGGAAGGGGCACAAACAGCTCTGGGGCCACAGGCTGGCTCTGCAGGTGAAGCGTTTCTGCTTCTTGAATGAGACTCATGTAGCTATCGAGAAATTCTCTCTGGCTTGTAAAATCCAATATTCTCAGACTTTATCTCATTATTTAATCTCTCCAGATTTTAGTCACCCTGTATATTAATCTTCATTACTTTGAAGTGTTGTGCTTAGATGTTTCTTATTGTGTAAGAGCAATGTCCCAGACAAGTCATTTTGTTGGAGAGAATTTGATGAAAATAAAGTTACTGACCACTAAATAGATCTATATTTTAATTTAATAAGAAGGGTTTAATGCAAGCTATTGTTTAACATATTTTATACTCCGTTCTGAAAGAAATGGATGAGGTAACGCGAGCAGACGGCTTGAGAAAAGTCAAGGATATTGGGACATTCCAAAAATCCAACTGTCTCCCGAGAACATTTTTTAACTCTGACATCAACCATCTAATAAAATCAGAATCCAGCAGAGGTCTTGTGAATGCATTCGAAGTAATTTGATGCAAAATTATCTCCAAGACAGATGAAGTAGGAAAAAACTACCAGTTTTGGCTCCAAGATTTACAGGGGGGTAAATGTCTGAGCTGTACCTGAGCGAGGAGCAGAGCAGATCAGGCGGGAAACTGCCCGGTGTGACTGACACTATGAAAAACTAACTAATCATAGTTAAAATAGACACATTTCTTCCCCCCCCCTTTTTTTTTTGGTAAAGAATTTTCAAAGCAACAAATGAATTTTGAAGTTTGTTACAAACCAGACACCCAATCAGAAGGTCAGGAAGTAATAAAGTCGGGATTTGTTTCAGTAGGGAAATGGCCTCGAATGTTCCTTTGACACCCCGTTTTCTTTGTACAGCATTAGCGCTTGGAGTTCACATATTTTAAAGGGAATGATTTCCAGACATTCCTCCCCTGAAACTGTTCTGGAGGGGTGTGGCTTTTTGGCTTTTGTGTGAAAATAGTTATTAGAGTTTGGACAGCAAAGTGTCGATCGGTTTGCCCCATATAACAAGGGAAAGACCTTGGAAAAGTAGAAATGCCTTAGACTTTATTTTATGGATCCATATTTTAAATGTATTTGGTAGTTCAAATGATGGAAGGTATTTATTGCCATCTTGGGACGCTGCACAAATCACAACACTTCTTTCATTTTTGTCACAGGATGACACGACAACACTGAAGCACAAACCAGCCTATCGCACCTAAAGTGTGGTGATTCTAACTGGAAGAGCTGTATCGTATTTCTGGTGAAAGTCAACCCACGACTGACCTTCAGGGCTATTTTATCTTTCTTGAAGTACCTGAAGCCTTTGAGGTGAGGAATGAACTTGCAAATAAGACCTAAATTCTGTGTTGGCCAAAGCTCAGCGCTTGGAACCAAAGCCCAATTTTCAGCACAACTAATTTGACTCCTCTGGTATTTTTTTTACTTAATGACTAAAGGTATTACAGTGTTCGAGAATTACTCACCCGATTAGGGCCACCATCTGCTCCACTATATGTTTGCTGAATGTTACAATAACGAAAAGTTTCTGTAGGAAGGAAAACATCAGTTAGAGAAACACTCAATGAAAAGGGAAGCAGAGACAATGGGGGATGACAATTCATGTTCCTTTCCACCCACTCCAGAGCTCACACCCCCTTTGCCCTTCTCTTTCCTTTCAAAATCTTTAGTTTTCAATACTCTCTCCAAAAAGAGGCAGCAGAGAGAAACGTTTACTTTATTATTCTACTTCCTCACAGATTTCATTCCTTGCCATGTTTTTGTAGCCTGTGTTTCTAACCATTCGCATCCTCCCCAAACTGAAATTCCCAGAAGCTCGAGGTCACTTTACTCCGTCAACAATGTTTTAATGGAAAAACAGTCATCACCGTGCAGAGAAATCCACATCCCCTTACACAAACACATATACTTAAAGATCACAGTAGTGAAAATAATACATCTTTTAGTCCCCTGGTTGATCTACTTCAGACAGAAACGTAACAAAAAGTACTTAGTGAAGAACAACACGAGAGCCATTGGGTACCTGACTGTTCAGAAAAACTTAGATTGCCAAAAAACTTAGCAGTGTCTAATGCAATAGACTATTGGAAACAGAATAATTTCAATTTCACGTAGCTTATTTTGTGTAAAATCCAAATGTTCCTAATTTTACCAGTCCCTTCTCTTCTAACACAAGCTGATTCTGTGAAAACGCTGACACACTTTAAAAGAGACACTTGAAATTTTAGGCAAGCACCTTGAGCTTGTGATTGCCAAATGCAGAGTATTAGGTAAGGCTCTGAGTTAGCGAGAAAGACTGGACATACTCTGAAATCAGGCTCTTTCAAAATAACATGGGCTGAGGATACAAAAAATTGCCGAGCATGGACAATTCGCCCAGAGACGGACCTGCAGACCAGCGGGGTTTTCTCTACACGCTCAACCGAGATAAAAGGGAGCATCTAAAAGTGCCGCTTAACCGGTAAAGGCTGGTGGCCGCGTTCTTTGAAATGAGTATTTGTTAGCAAAAAGGCAAGTTCATTATGAGTACGAAGTCCTTTCAGTCTGGTAAAACCCATAGGTAAATAACTTGGCTAACCACCAATTTCCTGAGCGGTGTAGGCAGCGAGCTCATTAGTTTGTAGCTATAAATTATTCAGTTGCCTAAGTTTTGAGCATAAGAAGCCTAGCAGGTCCTTTATTGTAAATCCTTTGCACCAAATTAATTTCCATTACTTCAGGCCGGGGAGGGAGATTCCAGGATTCGTTACGAAGTAACACAGTGTAACAGTAAAACTTCTTCAGCCCAGAGCCCTAAGGGAGGTTTAGTACTTGCCTGGATGTGCATTTTAATTACTGCTTTCCCAATCAAGGTTGCACCAAAGAAGGTCCAGAAGGGAACCAGAAAGTGTCCACACGTTATCCCGGCCAGGTCAAACAGGGGGTTTGGAATCTGGGGAGTGCAAGGGAAAGAAGTTCAGGAATTGCTGCCCTGGAATGCGACAGACTTTGAAACTCTGAAAAATGAACATTTTCCCCTTATTCAACTTGATCCAAAGCTCTTGTATCTTAATACTTACAAAAATGTTAACGTCACACCACATAACTTAAGTCTCTGGGATTCTGCTAGACAACATCGGAGACAATTCCATTCTCATGGTCCCTCCTTACCCCCGGATTTTAAACAAGCTAACAAAAAGCTTTCCCTGTGCAACGCACAGAAACCACAGCAAAGCCATTTTGAGTGATTTATCAAATTTCCTCCCTGACAAGCACATCCCTCTTGGACGCCAGCGTTCAGATGGTCCCCAGCGACTTCCATCTGAGAAAGTACATTAAAAACTGGCATTTATAGTCATATGTATCCAGTTTAAAAGCACTGATTAGATTTTATTAAGCATATGCATTTCATTTAAAAGTAAACCTTTTTTTTTTTTTTTAATTGTTAAACTGCTGGCTTGCCACTTGGTATTGTGATACTATCTGTAAAATATTTCTGAAATTAAACCAAGAAAGTGTCCAAATTCCGACCCTTCACACTCCAGGCACTACGAGGGCAGACGGTCTGAGTAACGCGCGGGCTGTGTGTCACTCACAGTAGCAGCACATTACTGGGCTCAGATCCTGCAGTATTTGTGGTGTTTGTTACATAAACACAAAAATAAAGAGCGTAGATTGCCAAAGACCCCGTAAAAGATAGTAACTTTTCAACTGACTGCATGGAGGTCTCTGAGAAAGCTGCTGAGGGTTATACTTGGCTGTTATAGACCAGCAATTCAAATTTATGAGCACCCACAACAGCACCTGCATAGGAAGGAATCCGAAACGGTCCCTAATCGTGGCCCAGAACGGTCTCTAAACATGCTCCGCTTCAACTAAAATGGTTCTTTCCCCATGACAGCTGTGCTGGGCACAGGAGGCTGGTAAATTATTGACTTAGACCACAGGCAGATAATTCTCCTCTGCGCCAAGTCTGCTCTGGGTCTCAAGTTTGCTCTTTGTTGGTCGGAGTTTTCTTATAGGTTCACAGTACATTTTAATTACTGCATTACTATCACCAGAGAGGGAGCAACACGCTTTAGGTAGGAATAACTGTGGGCATCATCAATACATCAAACGTATCACAGTGAAAACTTACTCAACGAGTCCACATGAGGGTATATTAGCAGGGCAGCGAGGTTTTCTCTTTGTTTTTGAAAAAACACATAGACAGAGTGCTGAGAGTTGCCAAAAAGCCCACAGAGACAGGAGGGCAGATTCTCACAAGTCACAGCGAGGATCTTCCAGGGCTAATTCTCGCTCTGTTCGCTCCCTGGAGCTGCCCTTACATAGGAACTAAGCCCCAGACAATAATATGGCTTTCTTATTGCCCCTAAGCATTACACTTGGTTGACTTCACTGGATAAACTTGCAAAGCTTTAAATTCAATTTGCCTGTTTTTACACAGCACTTCGAAGCCACTGCCTGACAGAACAACCTGTGGCTAGGGCAGTAACTAAAATACTGTCCAAAATCCAGAAGTAAGATCACAATTATAATGGGAGCAAGTAAAAACAACACCTCTGAGCACACACAGAAGCAGCAACAAACAAGAGAAGCCCTGAAGGAAAGTCCTGAAGCTCACAGGTGGACACAGGAACACAAGGAGCACACGTGGGGGCTGCCTTCCTCACCTACTGATGCAACAGAAACCTACAGCTTCGCATCCCTGTGCTTTTTCAATGCCTCTGCCACACTGAACCTCACCCTTTTTCCTGCTGCTCTGCACTTATTCTGTAAACACACTTACAAACCCTGCGATGAATTAGTGATTCCTCATCCCACCCCCAGCCCGGGGCAGCCTATATAAGCAGAAGGAAGCTGGAGCTCAGAGCACCTTGAAGAACAGCACAGCAAGAGGTAAGAAGTTAAGCAAATGTTTAGGTATTAGTAAGCAGGAACTACAAAGAGTTTACACATCACCTCTCATATTTACCAACTCCTTCCTCATGTTCTCCATTTCTCCACATTTCACCTTGTCCAGCCAGGGTAACTCATCCCTCCCAGGACAGAGCAGCCCGTGGGGCGATGGCTCAGGACGGGGACTGCAGGGTCATGAGTCAGAGGCAGGGAGGGAAGGAGCAGCCTAAGAGCTTGCAGGGTGGAAAGGCTGAAAGAACAGCTTGTAACCTATGTCCCCACTCTCAACATTAAGAGAGTTCAAAAGATTAGTAAATAGAAGTCGTATGCCAGCAACTATAATCAGATTAATTCTTTCCAGCTAACACACGTTACTTACATTTGAGCAAATAGTTCACATTGTCATCTCTACAATTTAGGAAACTAAGAGAGATGCTCGACAGGAGTGGAATGAATGGGGGGGGGGGGGGGGGGAGAAAAAGGCACACCATTCCTACCAGTCTGCATTAAGCTTCCAGAGAGATTTAAACCTCAAATGGTTTGATCTTTCTCTAGTCCCAAAAGAACAATATTATCTTGCTTAAAACAGCTTGTATCACCTCTTGCTCAGAGAGGAAAAAGAACCTACAAGTACTTTGTAGTTCATAGAGCCACGATTCTGAAACTGGCTTCCTCACTCTGCTCTCTCTGGTTCCCAGTGACCCAAAGATATCTCCAGAGCAGACTGGGGAGAATTACCGTGGACGGATATCCCAGTCAGAGCTTATACAAGTCATTTTCCACTCTTTCTGTATAACTTTGGATCTGAAGATGTCAAGTACTGTAAGCCATAGGACATAAACACCTAAAGACATGAGAATATGGTTCCAGCAGAATCTATAGGTAAGAATACAGCTCTTGCTATATCTCACCAGCCAATAATCTGGGCTGGGAAAGTCCCAAGGGGGTAACTGTCTGTGGGCTCATGATCCGATCTGCCAAACATGCACTAACGCCGAGCAGCCCTGTGCAAACACCAAAGGAGCATCCCTGCTCCAAAACAGAAATGAGTCTTAACATCTTAGTACAGCTTCTTGTAGTTTAAGCCCCCCTTACTGAAAGAAGCCTTTTGCATGCGTAGTGAACTGGCCTGTTTTGATCAGGTTTCACCACATGACACTGAACTACAGGATGAATTGCTTCATCTTTTGGAAAAAGGGGATCCCTTGCTGTACCATTCCTTTCCGATGGATTAAAAAGGAAACAGAACTGTTTCAAACTCATTATCTTCCAAAGAGAACTAGTGTCAAGAAGCCCACCAGTGAAGCCGAAGGAGGGGATAATCACTGTTAACTGTGCTTTTCTGCAGAATTCACTGTGTTTGGTACTAATCTAGTTTCCCCACGCTGTACTTGCCAGTACCACAGAGAACACAGAAACAGCAAAGAAGGTGTGATGATCCATCCGGACTCAAATAAAATAAAACCAAGTCACAGTTCCCAGCATTAATTCCCCTGCAATACGTTCAATCTGTTACAGAACCGAACTTACAGAAGCACAGGCCAGGATGCCGAAGAACCCGACCTTCTGCACCAGGTTCTGCACAGCCAGCTTAGCCCGGGAGGCAAAATCCTGCAAAGGAGAAAAGGAAGCATTAACGAGGGAAACCCCAAATTGTATGTGATCTCAATATCCTCCATTCTACGGCTTCCTAATTAGCACCTATCTCTTACATTTTCATAGAAGCCCTTTAGAATAGTCTGTCAGGGGTGAATTTGCCTTTCATCAGGATTAACATCTTGGGACTGTGAATGTCTCATTGCAAAATGGAATAAGTGAAATATTCGCTCTTTGTCGAAAACTTGTTTTTCTGTTTCTCTTCCAGCTTATGGACTTATAATGAACTTACAATAGCAGGTCTAGAACATGCCCACATGACAAGGAAAATACCATTTTTCATGCTTTTTAGCTAAGAGTGTGCATTGGGGCACAAACCGGTATAAAGAACAAAACAATGTAATTTACCAGAGAACTAAGTCCAAAAAATCTTGCAACATCCAAAGCAGTTCCTCCTCAAACTGAATTTTCCCCACCATTATTTCCAAGTTAGTAATCAAAACTCAAACAAGGTAATTAATATATGGTCACTAATACGGGGCAGCACTAATGGCTGAGGACAGAACTGAAAAGGATGCGAGATGTGCAGAGTGTGATCACACAGCTCCTAACCACAGAAATCAACTGGTATTCTAATTCCTTAACCAAATACAGAAGTATAACTATATCTTCAAAATGTCTCTACAAATTAATCTAAAATTAAAAGTGTGCTAAAATATAACAGTAACATTTACAAACCCAGAATTTTGGCTTTGAAAAGGTGAACTGAAAAAGTGGTGCCTGGTGTAGGAATTTCATAAGTCGCCTCCTCTTGTGCTCCACAACAAAACTGAATGTGACCATGACATTTTCAGTTCCTATTTTGTTCATTTCACAATGCTCGTGGGGTTATAACAATATTTTCACTTTTATAAGCCAATAAGGATTTTTTTCACAGCTCTATAAATCCCATTGTAAATTATCTTTAAAATAAAACACTACAATCCAATTATTTAAATAGGTCCATGACGTATTTCAATGGAGATGTTTCTATTCTCATGTTAACATATTTCCCCATTATCTTTGACTGCATTGCTAATACGCTGTTGTATGAATTTTCACAAGCTGGAATTGGAAACAAACTCTGTAGCAAGTGATCTATAAACTAATGCAGCTTGCAGCACAGCTGGTTTAATAAAATATAGTGTTATAATTCTATATCGATTGGCTGTATTCCTCTAGGATAAGCACAGTACAGCATTTTTCATCCACTTTTTAACAAATAAACAGCTTCCCTCACATTTCCAAACTGCTGCAAAATTCAAGGCTGCCGTAAAACTATTTCCCCCCCTCAGCTAAAACACACAGTTTTTGTTATAAAGACAATGATGACAGTGTTGGAAAAAAGTGCAACACGTTTATCTCTCAAAAAAACCCCAAACGAACACTGGGGTAAATTTTCCTCACTATTTTTTTTTTTAAGTTATTACACAGATTGCTGCTTCTTCGATATTTTTACATCCATTGTGTGTTACAAATGACTGCATGGAAAGCACAGCTGGAGTTCTAAAAATCTCAGCCCCAAATTTCTAATTTCTCTTTTTCAAACCAAATAAACCCAAACAGATAAATTAAGGACTTTTTTTCCCTATAGTCCATGATCTAATGCAATCACAACTAGGAATAACTGGCACGGTAATACACGCATCAGAATTGCAACAGAGCTACGTCTTTGCAATCTCAACATTTACTTTCATGAAAACAAACTCCGAAAAACTGTTTGGTCGCTTCCTTAAATTTCATTTTTCAAATCTCTGCAACATCTGCAATAATAAAAACCCCAACTTTAAAAGTTTTGTTTCATTTCTCGGAGAACACAATCATCAGTTTCACAACTCTTACCTATTTCACAACAGAATTTCTCTGTTAAAAGCCTGCACAGGGAACAATCTTTTCTCTATTTTTTTAAGCATTTGAAATAGAAGCAAAACAACTTCCATAATTTACTGCTTTAAATAAAGAAATAAAAGACATAAAAGTTCAGCTACTTACAGGCAAAACATTTTCCCCCAAAATTAAGGTATCTAGACTGGACTCGACTCCCAGCTAATCTGATTCACTCCCTAGAACATTTTGGGATGTTTCGGCTCCCCGTGTCCCTTTCAAAGATGATTCGTATTTTTGGTTTGGAAATGGGTTTCCTGTGAGTGCTACAATACAGGCGAAGGTTAAATGATTAAACATGACTTCATTGGGTTAATCATCAGATCTCAACAACTGCAATGGAAAGAAGAGGCAGAAAAAGGTCAGGCTGAACCACTGATTCACGAGGCTGGGCTGGCGGAGCTTTGCTCCACAGCCGCCGTCAGGAAAACGGGACGTTTTCTTGGTACCAGCGTTTCATTGTTACATGTTGCAAAAGCAAAAATAAAAAACCTCCCAAGCCTCCAAACCTAAAGGGACAATAAAGCACAATGACATGTTTCGCTGCTAAGTCAGATTTACCACACCGTTCCTCCTTTAAATACACGTGATGGTACATCTTTGGGTGTAATTTAACATCGATCGTTTATCCCTATTAAAAAGGAAGAAGGGACAACCCTGTCTTAATGACAAGGCTTCATCCCACCCCTGTTTTATTTTGTTTCCATCTATAATTTAAATCTCTCTTATTTCTCCCTCTGTTATCAGTAAGTTGCACGTGCTCTTCTGTATGTGAGTGGAACGTCTCACTAGGTTTAGTTAACAAGCTTAAGAAAAAAGAAACAATATCAATTTTTACTCTTTTCCCTCTGTAACACTGATTTGTTTTTAGAAAACAGAATGCTCACGATTTGTTATTCACGCTGAAATGGCAAAGCCTCTTTTTTCTTATTCTACAAGATCATTGATGGGTCCATAGCAAGTAACGAGTTGACAGTTACCAAGGTGCTCTGAACAACCAGCGGTGGATCGAATCCCATAGTCCCTGCAGGAGACACTTTATTGAAAGGCGGCACAGATGAGCCTATAACAATTATGTAACCTGTTTATTTACTACCATGAAGCTGCAACTGGTTTGTAGGAGCACCGAGCCACGACTCCCGTCACAAAGCAGCAGCGCTGACCACTGCCAGTCTTGGACAGAGATCATCCGGAGAGCCGAGGATGTGAAGCCCCGAAAAGCCTTTGAAGATGACGTATGAAGCTACCGTCGCAGATTATTAAAATTATAAATCCATTAACATTTAAAAAGCTGCCTGCAAAGACAGTGCTCCTTTTTCTGTAAAAATCTGAGTTATGTTAAAAATGAGCTGCACAATATTTTGTTTCTTCTGGCTTTCTATTACAACACAATGGAATCAAACACGACTTATGGGAGAATGACCATTTGTGGTTAGGCAATGAATTCTAGAATTTCAGAGGACCGGGAAGAATTATTAACTCATTGAAATAACGTATTAACTGCAGAGGAGCAGTTTTAAAGAAGCCAGACAGCTACCTATGGGCTGAGAGGTTACAACATCCATCCACGCTGAGAAAGCAACCGATCAGCAACGACGTTTAATGATCAACGCAGTAAATGGAGTTGAGATGAGGAGAACAGAAATCACTGCTTGTCACTACAAATACATCATTACTCAGTGACCAAACTGTTTCCTACCTCTCCTGCAAGACATCAAAGGTAACAGATCTCATGAGTAAGGTTCCCGTAAGTTGCAAGCAGGAATATTCTGACAGTGGTTCCTCTAAACACGTATGGAAAGGGCTGTGGCCCTGGATCTCTGCTCCAGCTTTCTCATAAATACTTCCAGCTTAATGCAAATAAGGGGCAAACTAAAAGGGGCTATTTCAGTCTTGATGCCTGCAGAGAGATAAGGTTTAAACTCACTTATCACTCAAAACTCTGGGAAAGAAAAGCCCTGTCCTGGAAATGGGGCAGTCAAAAGACAAAGTTACACCAGGTTTGCAAGGATTCCTGAGGGATTCCTAAGGGAAGGTGGCAGATCTCAGCGAGCACCCCAGTTCGATAAAGAAAGGTATTTACATACGACAGGCACAGGACAGACATTCCAGTTTAAGAGGGCTGGCTCAGATTCTAAGCTTGGGAAGGAAATAAATTTCACTTCACAAGAAGTCTGGGTTCTCCGAGACATTAAATTCAGGAAAAGGAATGGGGTGATCATATGGGAAAGTTAAAAGAGAAAAACACATCTGTGTTGAAAATGAAAGCACAGCTTTAGAAAGTACAATATGAAGAAGACTGAACCAGGGCCCTCGACTTCACAGGCTTCACCGAAGAACTGTGGAAGACAAGAGTGCAGTTCCTACAAAACTCACTAAACAGGCTGTGCTAGAGATCTGAGGACTTAGCGCCAGGAAGGTTTCAAACGATTCTTCAGAATATTTGTAGGCAAGGATGAGCACACAGGACATACTACGTACGAATCCCAAGTCAACAAGAAATCAAATATACAGAAGAATTCTTCTACCAGCTTTTCCTAGGACAAGAATACCGAATAATGCAGATTGTTGAGTCAAACGCACAGATTTATTTCCACATCTGTTTGTGTTCAAATTCTTGAGGTTGGTTGCATGTTAAGGGGTGATGCTGCAATCCACAAAGATAATCAGAAAGATGCTCATCTCTGGGACTTTGTAAACTCAGACATATGAGTAACTACAATTAGTTCTTGTGCCAGAAGAATTTTCCATAGAAAATACAGTTAAACCTGTTGTCTTCATAATCAGATTTTAAAACCGCCATGAGAAAGAAAAGATGTAAGAAACCACAGATAGAGCGGTGGGCAGAGCTGAATCCTTTGCAAGCCATATGGGAACAGAACATACCAGAGTGAAGTGTTCATTCCAACAGCAAGCTTTGCTTTCCCCGGTCATTTAATTTTACCTGTCTTGGAGTAAAAGTGTGAAAGTAAGAAGCCCAAGTAACGGTTCCACTGCAGTCAACCATCTCTGCATTAAACACACTTCACATTAGGAACTTCTAGGTATTTTCTTCATTAACCAACTGTACCTTGGTAAGAACATTTAATTTCCCTCTCTTCTCCCCCTCCCCTAAACCACCTCAGGAGCTTTAATTTCAAGAGTTTAGACTGTCACGATTCAGCACCATGCTCATGTTTGGAAGGACACACCGGAATGAACACCTATTGCACACCTCACCAAGGCAGTAGGCACCTCAAACTTACTGCCAGTGTTTTCCACAACCAGGCCTGAAGATCTCAGACATCTACATAAAAAGTCCTTTTGCTCCGCACTGCACGAATAAAGTCATCTTGTCAAGAACAAGACAATTAAAGGAAGCAGTCTGAAGGAAGAGGAAGGAGCACGTCCTTTCAGCCTTATCAGATCTGTCCTACAGAGAGCAGTGGCCCTTGTAACCACATCCCCTGCACCTCCAGCCGGGTCTGTGCAGCAGCACAAAGCAACGTGTCTCCTTTGGCACTTTGCAATTTTATAGTGGCATGCCAAATAAAATTTATTATTTCTTTGCTGGCTGAAGAACTACTTGTATATTCACATCTCGTAGCAGATACTGCAATCTATGTCGTGGCAAAGAGTTGTCAGTTTGGCGTCAGGGAAGCAGTGAGGCCGTTAGGATGGTCCAGCTTGGAAGTGATTAATTACCCAGAGAGGCTGTGCAGCCTCCAGTCTGGGATGGTTTCAAGACCAGACCTGATGATGCCCTGAGGGACCGGAGCTGATCTCATAGATAACGCTGCTCTGAGCAAAGTGCTGGACTAGAAGCTGCCTCAGGTCCCCTTCAAGATGAATTTTTCTGTGATTCCATAATGAGATACTGGCAGCCACCTACGGAGGGAAGAATGAAGCAGAAGAGCATCCTATCGCTCCGGTTCCCACACAGCAGCCGCCGACCTCCGCAGCCTTTGCTCCTGCAGCTGAAGGGAGACGCTGGCATTGCCGCCACCGACGTGCCGCCTGCTTAAAATACCATCGCAGCTGCACAGGGAGTGCTCATTTATCCCAAAGCTACAATAGCAATCAGTTATTGTGACCACAGGTCTGCCCGTCTAGTTATAGTGGTGCGACAAGCAATTCCAGGATGTTGTCCATTTCTTTTTTAATCCATTACAAATTATTAAGGCCTACTTTGGGCCGGATTAAGATCCAGACTTTGTAGGGAAGGGCCTATGGTGGCTGGATGAATCATTGCTTTGCTTTAGCCACCATCATCACAAAAGGAAGCAATTTTTGATAACCAAATAGACTGACCTTCTCAATCTGATAAATCAGAGCCAAAGTCACCAGCGCTGACAAAAATACACTGTTCCTCTTCAGAGAGCTTAGAAATAAGGAAGAAAGCCCATATGCGGGAAAATTACTTGTGGAATAAAAGCGAGTGACTTCTTACAGAGCTGAGAAATCCTTTTGCACACACTGATCTCCCTCCCGAGTCCGGCCACAGGCGGGTGATGCTCGACGCTCAACCCACCTCTTGCTTGTTCTCCCTGGGAAGCAGCAGAGGTTCCCAGACAGCTCGGAGAAGTGGTCTGCATACCAGACTCTTGTATAACACAGATATTTAAACAGTGTCTGGAAGCAGAGGCAAAAAAAAAAGGAGCCATTTTCTTGATTATGATACCATAATTAATTTCTATCCGTTACTGAAGGCTCTCCCTGAGAAAATATTTTTGAAGCGGCTTATCTGACCCAAACTTTTGATCATTTATTGGTCTTTCTCAGAATACTGGGGAGTGAAATATCAAATATTTAGGACCAAATTGTTCCCTTAGAAACTTGTGTGAGGCATCCCCGACGCACGCAGAGCAGGACACGCAAATCCTATGGTGGAGTTCAGCTAACACCTTCTCCACAAGTACAGCGCAAAGGCAGCTTGCAAGATCTCCAGTAAACTCGGTGACACTTTCTGAGAAGGGTCATTTCTGTTGAAAAGTGAGAGATTTGTTACTGAAAAAATACCTCTGATCTAATGTATGAATATTGAGTGAAAATATTGCAAAGTAATCCACATTTCTTCAGTGGCTGGTTAATTTCTGATTTATGTACTTAGACATTAAGATGACAGACAGCCGCTTTAACTTTAACGAGTTCCATGGAACAGACTTTACCACAAAGTGCCCGTTCAAAGAAGAAGGTGAAAAAGTCATCCCCAGATCACCATGAGCAAACCTAACATAATGCTGGTTGCTGTTTTTTCCTTATCTGAAAGCAGGTGTGCAAATGAATAGAACAATGCAGGCACAAGGCTGCCCTATTCTCTTGCCAGTGTCCAAGGGAGGTTTGTTACTCACAGCTCCTATTGTCTGCTCTCTGCCGGTATTAACTCTTCGCTGCCGCTTTTCTCAGGAAGGTCTCTATAACCAGTTCTCTTATTTAAAGCTTTCATTGACTCATTCCAAAGCTTATTTCAACTTGGTAATTTTGGAGAACAATTTAAAGCGTTACTGAGTATATTCACTGCTAGTTATATTGTTTGTGAAAAAGAAAATAAGAAATCACATTTTTACTACTAGTTTACTATCAGTTTGCCATCTCACTCTCAAGCTGCAGAATTCACAGGAAATTTCTAAAGTGAAGCGGCAGGGTTTGATTAGTTCTGAATTTCCATTTAATTATGGGTCAAGATAAGAGGCAAGATACATCTCCCACATATATTAACAAATGCAGGCATCCAGCTTTGGGAATGCAGAGGGTGAGGACCAGCCTCCTGGTGGCCACCCAGCACCAGCCATCTCCTTGTACAGCACAATTAATAAAGAGAGGAAGCTGATGAGGAAAGGGGGTGACTGGAAGCCTGAGCAAGAGCAATTCTGAATGGAATTTGACGTTGGGTTTAAACAAGTTATTTCTGGGAAAGCAAAAAAAAAAGAAGTTAAGGTTTTCCAGTTATTGTATGTGTCTCTACCACTTCCATTTTTGATAAGTGCTTTAGAAAAACCTGCCTGCGGTCTGCTTTAACTTCTTTTTTCTTGTACCAAATACCTCTTAAACCTTTTGATTAAACAAGCCAGCAGGCAGCGAATCCTTTTCAAGCAGGGACTTATCAGATGCTAGCTGTTCGCTTAATCACGGGAGAGATCCAGTTTTAATTTGGCCATCTTGTTCTACACTGTTAATTAAGTAACATTCTGCTTGTTAGTTGAATCTAATAATTCCATTTGAATGAAGTCACAGTGTCGTGTCAGAACACAGCGCTGGGTTCTCCCAGTAACCGTGCCTGGGTGTGGTAACGTACTTTGTTCTGCTCCCGCAAAGAGAAACCCCACATGGAGATGTGGAAAAGCAATCCAAACCTTTCGGAAAGGCTGGAAAGATGGGTTTAACATGCATCTAACCGTCACTATCGCAAAAGTTCATCAGTTTAACTCCTTGCAGACAAGGAGCCGACTCTCCGAGCAGGAAGTTGTCCGGTGGAACTCCTGACGCAATGCAAACCGAAGCAGTGGCAGCTCAGTTTAATACAAAGCCTCTCGAGTCCACGTTGACAAATTCTTTAACAAGCCCTGTGGTTACAGGGAAGCTGGTTTCAGTCTGAGTCACTCCTGTTCAAACAGTTTACTGGAAATGGAGGGGAGGGGGAATTTTCAGAGAAGTCATGTGATGGCCAGACAAACCACAACCAGTAAAGGTTCAGTGGAGGCAAAACCAGGGCCCAGCAACAGCTGACAGCCAGTGTGCAGATGGCACTGGGGCATCTGCAAAGGGCCCGGCTGCATCGCAGCTCTGCGACCGAGTTAACCCTTTCCAAGTTTGGGTTCTTTCAGAGCCAGGACACGGTTTGGACAGTAAACAAACAGTGGTGGCTGATAGTAACATAGGCAACTAGGAAATATTTTTACATGGAAAGTTGGCTGCAGCAGCGCTGCACAGAAGCAAAGCCTGATGTGTAAATCATTAGTTCTTAAAAATATGCCACTTAATGAATCCAAACACTTCGAGTCATTAAGGATTAGATATACAGCACAGATATCAGGACTTTCTCCTCTTAGCGAGGAGTACCATGATACAGCAAGGGCCCACGCATTACGCACTAAGTACCTTGAGGGAAACTGGCAATTAGAAGCTTCATTTTCACCAGAAACCTCCGTCAGCTTTAACTGTTTCAGCACGACAGCGAAAAGATGAGAATGCTAACCAACCAGCAACCATTAACTGGCACAAGAGTCCCTGCACACGTGTTTGTAGACATGAAACTGTACCCAGCTCCGCTGCACTGTGTTATTACCAAAGTGCTGCCCCAGCACTAAGCGGTGGATTCGCTTCCCCTAATTGAGAGGTTGGTTTGAGCGGCGGCGCTGGAGATGCTGCCCATGGCAAAAAGGTCTGATAAAAACCTCCTCTGCTCTGGAATTCGACTGGAAGAGAGTGAACAGCAACTGAGATACCGTGTCAAACGTTCGCAGTTTTAAAATACTCATGTGTTAAGAAAGCAGATGGCGTTGCTGTGTGGCTCTAGCATGCTGGGCTCTGCATTGTGTGGAGCTCTGAGAAATAAAGAGCCTGGTTTGTAAACCACACTCCTTCTCCGGGGCAAAGTCACTCCATCTGAACAAGAGCAGCCACGAGGCAAGAGAAGCTCTGACGCTCCCTTTATGTAACTGAGACCAACTGGTGTGCACGTACTGAAAGAAGAAGTGGGTGTTCCTTTAAAACGAGGGGCTTTTTCAGCAGAATTGCTCACGGAAAGTACGAGGCAGGCTTAGGCATCGTCTGCAGGCTCATGAGTTCTCTCAAAACCGAGCTCAAGGAGACAGGTCACTTAGATCTGAGATTTATGACTCTTTAAATAGTATTTTACTCCATGTAACTTTGAATGGGGCGCTAAACCTTTACGCTGGTTAATCCTTTTAGGCCCTTTTAAATTGTTTTTCTTTTAAAGCGCCAAGCTAGCAGCGCGTTTCCCCTCATGGATCCTTTAGGCTGGATGTTACACTCGTGGTCTATTCTCACCATAGGAGCTCCTCATCTGTTTCTCAAAATCACCATTGTTTTTGAGAAACGGCAGCGACGAGCTTTCTAAAGGAAACACACGCAGGCAACAACGTCGCGGCATTCGGCTTTGCCTCGTATGCCAGAACGGGAGGGGGAAGCTGTTCTTCCAAATCCAACACACCCATTTTCAGGCCTTTCCAAAAGGCAGGGTGAAGCGAGACCTTTATACAGAAAGAAGGCTCCTGTCACTTAACGTCAAGCATTTGTAGTAGTCTCCAAGGCATACGACACTTGTCACATCCCCCGTGTTCTCTGAACACGGCTTTGGTGAGTGGGAGAAGCTGATGGAGGTAACAAAAATTGCTATTGAGCCGCTTAAAAATAGACATCTTAACTGCTCGTGAATAGCAATTACAGGACAAATAGCGATAAACTATGCTGAAGATCGGGATTTACTCAAGGTCATAGGAACAGGCAGGCCTGTCTCCCACAGACATCGAGCAAAAACACGACCGAAGCCAAAAGCAAAAAGGAAGTCGTATTAGCAAATGGAAAAAACTGAACTGTCAGTTTTATGAGCGCAACACAATTTAATCGGATTGTCAAAGCCTCATGTTAAAAGAGTTTTATAGAAACCAAACCACAAGTGGAGTTTTAAAAGAATTTCTTTTTCCTGGCCATCCATCCGCAAAACAACACGCTTCAGTCCAAATCCAATTGCCAAGAAAAGTACTGGTAAATAACACCCTCGTTTTTCTTAATGAATTACACGAGGCCGTCCGCTCACTGAGGGCAGTGCATACGGCTCGCTATATTTTGGCCTGTCCTAACAAAACGCTCTCTAGCAAAAGTTTTCTTCCCAAGAATCTTACTGTGCGTTCTGGAAACCAGCTCTGGCTGCTCCCACAACTGTACACGCACAGAACTCGCTGGGCGCGTTTCAATAGACACAGAGAGCGTTTCAGCTCTCCAGTCGTGTTTGCAGCTGGCTTCTTTTTTACCACAACTTGGTGTTTGATACAGTTGGGGACTGATTTTGCAAAGAAAGGACTGATGACAAAGAACAAAGCAGATTTTTTTCCCCCTCGCTGCATCTTTAAAGAAATAGAAGAATTTACTATTTGCAATAGCAGAAAAACCCTTTGGAACTTTCTAGTAAGGGGAGGCTCTAAGAAAACACACGGTTTAATGTTAAAATTACTAGATTGCACTCAGTATTTCCAGAAAAACCACTGTCTTTCATGGAAGAGCTTCATCTATTTTTTGAAGCGAAGGAGGAAAAAAAGTAAAGTATATATTTATATGAAGAAAATACCCTGGTGGAACAGTTTAAAGAGAGCAGTTCATGGTAAATAGCATCTGCTGGTTTTTTAATAGCAGTCTCATGACCCGTTTCAAACTTAATGGCAGACAAAACAGGATAAGAAGGGAAAAAACCAGAAGAGAAATTCAGTGGTGAGTAGTTTGAGGAAAAATGAATGTTTCATTTATGCTAAAACACTATCAATAACTTGAGAACAGGATGCAAACTCCTGACCTGAGTGAAAAATTATCTACAATAATATCTGACTGATGTACAGCATCAGTTGTAACTATGCTGCAATACACGCAGCATTTAATCCATCAAGAAAAGAAACTGCAAGAGCAACAAAAAGGGATTCAGAGCAGTTTGGCTGCATTTTTACATCAGGAAAAATATGTTTCCCCGGGCTGATGAATGGGTAACGCGCCGCCCCCGGGGTGCGAGTGACACACAGGCAAATGTCACCTGAAGGGGATGAGCTGACTGAAAATCATCTGCTTTAAATGCAGCTGTAACAACCGTGACCGTGGAACAGCCCCTGCTCTGTCACCACTTTGTGAGCCCATTTTCTCCCTACCTTGATTGTGCTGCCCTTGCAAGCCTAAGTAACTGCAGTATTTGCAGCAAATTCTTTGGCTGCGCTATGGTACGTGCTCGACAAGCTGCGTTCTTGTCCTCCCAGCGCCAGAGGTTTCTCTACCCACTGGAGGATCTTTTTCCACCCCTGGGAAGTCCCTTGTGAACTCACACCAACTGCTTCTTGGCCCATTCCCATTTCATCGGAATGGTTATTTACTCCATCGAGTTGTTCTGGGTTTTATTAATTGTGTTGTTTTGCACTGTTCTTACTTGTGCAGTCTCCGCGTGTTCCAGCATCTCCTCGAATTCCTGGTACTCTTCATCATCAGGTTCAGCACCAGAGAGCCGGGCCGCCCGTGCCATGAAATACGGGGGCAGCTCTCCAATGGCTGTGCCAGCACCCTGGGAAAAGAATAATTCTGACTTATTTTTCGTGTTTATTCTTAAATAGGAAACATGTGATACCCGCAGTCCCACGGACACTTCAAATTATTACAAGTGATGAGACAAACTGCCTGGAGAAGTTTGCTTTTATCCCCCAGCTCAGATTTCTCCCAATTTCAAACATAAAGCTGTTGCTTTGAAACTCCGCTTCCCCCCCCTTCCCTCATCCAGCAAATTCAGCTTCTCTCAGCACGGGACTATCAATCTGCAGGTCAGTGGCTTGTCACTCAGGTCAGCTTGTCACCAAAAGGACGCGACGTGTGGAGCTCTGGGGCTGCGCGGAGCTCCCGGTGCGCCGGGGTGGCCGCTTGTCCTGACTCAGCACCCCCGACATCTACCAACACGTGACGGCCCTTTGCCCCGCACGGCCCTCAAAATAACCCGGGAACTCCTCCCCGGTGCCGTCATGTAGTTTTACTTGTCCAGTCATGAGACTTTGTGCAAGTGTTTATTAGAAAACAGGCTCGAGTTTTACAACAGCTATGAGCAAGGAAATCAAGGGTGATCTCGAGTTCTGTCTCTCCTTTAGATGGAATAAAGAAAGCCAAGAGAAGCTGAGATGAAAGCACAGTTCCCTTCTCACCACAGGAAAATTATCTTTGTTTTCTCAGGACATCAAGTGACTCACTTCAGTCTGTGGGTAAATGCAACGTTAGCTTAACCAAGGAAAGAAAAAGAAGAAAATAAAAGAGAGGCGTCTAAGATTGAACATATGGATAAACAGAGGCTAATGAAACAGGAACTTGGATTAAACTCAGGATGGTTTAAATATAGGACAGGTAACAGCACAATAGTCGGGCACCGCACTGGAAAAGTGCTAAAAACTCGGCTACACGCAGCTGGCTTTTCTCTCCTAGGGTCAGTTGTACCAAATGCTTTTCTATCCCTTTGAAGCAAGGTGAAAGCTTTCCAATTGCCTTTGTTCCTGCTCTATATGCTGCTGCAAGTGAGGAAGAATTCAAGGGAGAACGCCAGCTGCTGTGGATATTCCAAATCAACAGGTTGTGGTTTTAAATACCGCTGCTCTCCGCAGTTACCCCCGCTGCGAAATTCTCAGTTCAAGCATATAAAGTGCGTGGCCTCATCTGTTTATGCCCTTGTTTTCCACAGAAGAAAAATTTAAACGAGTGCAACAAGCTGAACTTCATTAATCTGCCTATTTCTGGCACAGGGGAAGATAAGCCTGAAAACAGTAGCAACAATGCTTCAGAAAAATTAACTTGAGGTTATGTTCTCAGGGTGATGCAAGAACAAAAAGTCACATTGCTGCTCCGGGCTCTGCCAATTTGCTTTGGCTTCGTTTCGTTAACTGAGGAAGAGGTTCACATGCATGTACTGGACATGAACTTGCTTTAAATTGGATAAGTCACATGCTCTTTATTACAAAACATTTCAGAAGTGCAACAAAAATCATATGATTTCATGTCTGCTACAGATGGGTTCGTTAAGTGCACTTAAAAAAAAGCAGCAGCAATTAAGGGATCCAAAGCAGTAACTATTTAACTGCTTTTTTGTAACATTAGCTGTCCGTTTTCACCATTTAACTCCAAATGCCAGTTTTACATGGAGATTCCTTGGACTAACAGCAACTTGGAAAGGCAAATGCTGATCTAAATTCTTTTACACACATTTAGAAAAGGAAAGTGCAAAACGACTCCACTAGAAAGAGTCTTTAAAGCGTTTTGATCCCGGTCAGGACACAGGCCGCCTGTTCTGCTAATCCTGAGCAATTAAACAGTTTTATTCTTTCCCCTTATTTCTTGTAAAAAACAATTAAAAAAAGGGCTGCAGCACATTACAAATGTAGGGCACTATTGAATTCCTCGTCCCCGCGGGACAGAAGGCTGTGAAAACTGGCATACACCTACCAGATTGTTTCCGAGTCCTTCTGCAGGCCAGGACTGGTGGAGCCAATTTTTATAGCGATTGAAAAAAGCATCATTTTCATTTCACCTAATAATTCCTTAGATACAGTGATATTTAATCCTCGTAACGCTCATTATCAGCAAAAAACGGCTATCACTGACATGCAGGGGACTAGTAATGATTTTAATCTCTGGGAAAAAAAAAAAACCTGTACCTGGTTTAAGTTGGCTGGAAGAGCCGCTGGTGTTTTTGTGATCACAATCAAATCCAGATAAATCTCCACACTCAGCCCTTGCGGGATACTTAGTCTGGGCAGCTTTATAGCCAGAGGTCTGCAAAGGCCCCGCTGGGACTGTCCTGCTTTCAGCATTTCACGAGAAAACTTATATTGCTGCCACCCTCCTGCCTCCCTCCCTCCCCTCACGGAGAGTGGCCGGATCTCACTTTGGAGCCTTTCGACACGATTTCACTTTACAAGCCTAAAGGAAATAGACTGTTGGTGCTATGGTACCTACTCCTCGCAGTGCTGTGTGTGCTGCCTTAGGAGCACACGTGTTGGAGATAACTCCCTGAAGGGCAGTTCTAGCCAGGTGGGGATTGGGCTCTTCTCCCAGGCATCAGCAATAGGACAAGGGGCCATGGGCTTCAACTCTGCCAAGGGAAATTTAGTCTGGATATTAGAAAGCAATTCTTTGCAGAGAGAGTGATCAGGCATTGGAATGGCTGCCCAGGGAGGTGCTGGACTCACCATCCCTGGAGGGTTTTAAACTGAGCTTGGACATGGCACTTAGTGCCATGATCTAGTCAACGGACTGGAGTTGGACCAAGGGTTGGACTGGATGATCTCTGAGGTCTTTTCCAACCCAGTCCATTCTGTGTATACAGCCGGTAATCCCTTTTCTTTTGCATCTAGCCAGGGTTCATCTTGGTAAGTTCAGATTTTACATCCAATTAGAAGTTGCTGATTCCATTGAAAAATAAAAAAGCGGGGGGGGGCATTTTATGAGCTTATCCAATTGTACCCAGTTTAGGAATTAAACTTAATATTCTTTACTTCAGTTTAAAAGCAGAAAATTAATTGTTTGCTTGTTTTTAATACGGTTTTGATTTGCCAAAATCAGCCTGCTCACTTTCTAGAAGTCCCCGCTACTCTCCTGTTAAGACGGACATTTGGTTTAAGTGTGACACAATCGAGAATAAGTTTCTTCAACAACTTCCATTAAAAAAAAAAAAAATGAACTGGAATTTCGACAAAAGAAACATACTGGAAGAAGCAGCAACAATTGCCAACTTGATTTGGCTTACAGGAAATTAGCAGGCAATGTTTATGCACTCATGAAACATTCCAAGAAAGCATAACGTTACACTAGAGCCGCTGGTAGCCAGAGGATGCTCCCGGGGGAACCGCCGGTGGAGCCAGAGCTCAGCGAGAAGGTGGATGATGGGGAACGGGGGAGCGAGAAGAAACAAAACGGGGGAAAAAAGAGGAATAGAAACAGTCTCTCTTGGTCCTGTGCCCTTGTCCTTTCCCCGGCCTGAACCGAGAAACACGGCGGAGACCGAACTTGTTCTCCCTCCCGGCTGCTCAGGAGGACACAAGTTTTCAGGGCTTGTAACTCTATTAACTCATTTCTAAACGACTTAATTCTCATCGTAGTTATTTGACATGCTGGAGATTAAGCAATAGATGTTTACCCTGAGCTACACTTCTATTTTGCAACCCTAGAAACGTAGCTGCAAATGCCATTTTTATTACGCTAGTCTCCATTAAACAAACTTGACGGGGGGGGGGACGAGGAAGAAAATTAAAAGATATTTTATATTTATGGTCTTATATGTACTTGTATGTTTAGCTACTCATCGAGCATTCAGGCAATACTCTCTTCTTATTAAAGAGAGTGAAATTTAAGATGTACTTTGCATCTTGAGAGGGCTGTAAGTCCACTTTCCCTGTATTATCTTGACTCTGGGTACTGCTCCACACGACTCAGTCTGTAACATGCGCAACCCAGCTGGAGTTTTTGTAGGAAACACAGCTGCTGAAAACTTAAAGTTGTAGTGAGCAAAGCTGCCTTAATGTATCTTTTTATATCATTAAAAGTAATACAAGGACAGACATCAGATACCGTGTATTTTCAGGATTTCCTCTCTCTACATTTGAATGGGACAACCAAGAATTTAATAATTAAATCATCTGTCAGAACAGGAAGTCAGTAGTAAAATAAGGTTAATTTGGCTGGCAGCTCACAGCAGATGCATCTGTGTAAACTGCAATTCAAAATAATCTACCCGGAATGAAAAAAACATCATAGCTGAGCAAAACCCTCCAAAGATCAAACGTCTATAAAAAGCCGCAGAAGGAAAAGAAGGGAAAAGGAAGTTCCAACCACGGTGTTTCCTAAGACCCCAATTCACTTAAAACAGGAAAAGCAGGTTGGCTTAAGTGAAGTTTGCCATGATGGAAACAGGCCGAGAAACAGAAAGAAAACACAGAAATATGTGCAATATAACACTCTCTTATTTAATCCAGTCCATGGATGCAACCCAGAAAAACAGCTCAGCTACGATATTCGGGCCCGAGTTCTTTGTGTGAGTAACTGCAGCTTCAGTCAACTCCAGGCTCAACATTTTGGAAATTATTCAGTGCTTAATGACACGCAGGGTAAGACCTGACAGCTGCCAGATCATTTGGGACACAGATACACTTGCTGAAACTTACCTTTTACATCAACGGCTTTGAAGCACGCGAGCGCTTTCTGCCAGCATTTAGAAAAGCAGTGCTGCAGCTCATACAAGAGAGCCCAGTATAATATCCTTTTTCTTCTCTTTTAAAGAGAGGTTCTCCTGCCCCTCTGCTCTGCCCTGGGGAGACCACACCTGGAATATTGTGTCCAGCTGTGGCCCCTCAGTTCCAGCAGGACAGGGAACTGCTGGAGAGAGTCCAGCGCAGGGCAACAAAGATGCTGAAGGGAGTGGAGCATCTCCCGTGTGAGGAAAGGCTGAGGGAGCTGGGGCTCTGGAGCTGGACAAGAGGAGACTGAGGGGTGACCTCATTCATGTTTACAGATACATAAAGGGTGAGTGTCAGGAGGATGGAGCCAGGCTCTTCTCGGTGACAACCAATGATAGGACAAGGGGTAATGGGTGCAAACTGGAACACAAGAGGTTCTAGTTAAATTTGATAAGAAACTTCTTCTCATTGAGGGTGGCAGAGCCTGGCCCAGGCTGCCCAGGGGGGTTGTGGAGTCTCCTTCTGTGCAGACATTCCAACCCGCCTGGACACCTTCCTGTGTAACCTCATCTGGGTGTTCCTGCTCCATGGGGGGATTGCACTGGATGAGCTTTGGAGGTCCCTTCCAATCCCTGACATTCTGTGATTCTGAGATTAAAATTAACCAGGGCTAGTACAGAGAAAGTTCACCAGGAAAGCAACTATACATATTGCAGATATACCTGCTGGCGTTGGCCGTGTAAACCATCGTCGTTTTGCTAATTCAGGAACTGTTATGTACTGCTGAACAGAGAAATCAATTAGAACTGCGGAAGGTTTCTAAGAGCTTACCCACATGCAGGCCTCCAGCCGCACTTTGGAGATGATGGCCCAGAGTGAGATGGATCCTCCAGCCGGCTCCTCATCAGGGCAGATAATCTGATCGGGGTAAGGAGGCTCCGGAAAATTCACTGAGTTACATTCATAAGCAGCAAGAGTAACGGATGCTATGTGTGGACCCTGAAAAAAAAAAACAACACAATTTCAAACGCATTTTATTTTCATTATAATAAAAGTTAAAAATTCAACTGCTACATACTCAAAAACCTGAAAGAATTGCCATTATTTTTATACAAAAGAAGTCAGGAGTGGTTCAAACGGTCGATGGCCTGAACACTAAACATTGGAGCTAAAAAATAAATCACTTAGCAAAAGGTCAGGGAAACACTGGTCAGGGAGGGAGGGGGAAAAAAGTACTGAGTAAAACTACGGTCTTTTCATAGAAGTCACAGATTTAAATAAATTTTAAAGTTTACTTTACGTGCGGAACAAATTACACAAAGCTTAACTTCTGCTATTTATTGATAGGTTTTGATGCCATATTGGAAAACATGCTGTCAACAATTTCATTCTATTTTTTTCCTTTAAATGAGTCATGTTTTGTCAGACAAATAAGGGAGCCTGATACTGAAGCTTCATTTAAGGACAATAAGGAGGGGAAGCCGGCAGAGCCCAGCAGGGCCCTTCCCTGCCCAAGGCTTCCAAAGCCCTTTGAAATGCAGGACTCGGGACCCAGAGCATCTGCGGGTTTCATTTCCACATTAAAGGGTGACATTCCAGCTCTCACACAAGACGTGAAGCTCCATGCTTTTTTCACACTGGCTGGGAAGAAGATTTTAGTCGGGTTCACTCACATCAACATTTCCAGTCCCCCTGATGAGACCGGAGCACTAGACCTAAGCAATTGCATTGATAATGTAATTTTTTAAAGGCGGTGAATTAAGAGCATTAAAAAAGAAATCAGTTCTATTTTTCTGTGTGACAGCTGTGACTACTGTTGCTATATGTAAACAACTCACAGTAAAAATCTTCTGGCGTGCAATTGGTGTAAGACAAGCTGCTCTGATAGCAAGGAAATTATTTTATATATTCCTTGTTGCTTTGCAGAAGACTAATTCAAAGCGCTTCGGCATACTTTGGATTAAATGAATACACAGATAGAGCCTCTTGAGGAGATAAATGAGGCACAGTCTCTCTTCGGAAAAAAGGTTCATTGAAGTAAAACTGAAACAGAAGAGATCCAGAAGTTGATACACGAGAGAGATTTTGATGTGGAAAGTAGAACAAGGAACGGATGAATGAACAAGTGACTAATAACTCGTACTATCGACGTCTCTACAGGCCCCAATGGCAACGGACAACTGTTTGGTACTTGCAGCAAGATCATCCCTCTCCCCAGCACCTTCACATCTCAAGAAATAATGTACGTGTATTTTACTCAGACGACAGATGTGAAGAGAGAGTTGAAACTTCCCTAAAACTGTAAAGTACATTTATGGCAAACCCGGGAACCTCTTTGTCCACTGTACTCTGAAAGTGAGGAACTTAATTCCATCCCTGCGTCGCCGTCCCCAGTCTGACAGCACCCTGGGACACACAAGGTCTCCCAAGCCATCTTCCTTAAATCATGGTTTTCACCTGCAGAAATTTGCAATAAAATTATCTTGAAGGGCCAATTTGCATAGAGGAAATCCCCACGTACTTGAGTTGTAAGTGACCATTTCCTACGTCCCCTTGACAGGAAGGGTGAAGCTGTTGCCAAGGCAGCGAGATACGGTGTGCCAATCAAGACGTACGGTTTTTGGTTCCACAAAATTTGGAAGACGCCACACTACAGCGTAACTACGGCCAGCTGCCACGGGACACTGTTAGCTTCAGTTTTATAATAGCAAGAGACAAATTTAGTCGCTACTATAGAGACCACCAACCCCCTCCAAGGTGTCAGGGACAGAACTACCAGCATTTCTGCCCAAACCGCACACAGGGGGTGTGTGAAGACGACCGTGCAATGACAAATACCAACTGGAGGCTGCTGCATGAGCAGCTTCTTTCAAAAGAGTTGCCATCCTTGAAATGGCTTTATGGTCTCCAAACGTTGCCTCCTGTTAAGAGAGCTCTCCCAGTCTCACCAAATGTCTGCAAAAGTGTTACAAGTAGCCAATGGAAAAAGAGGTGTTTCACAAAGAACTGTAAACTGCCGAGCCACCTCAAGACCAGGCCAACTGGGCATAATTCTTCCAGTGCAATGTAAACAATTCTATAATGGAAAAAAGTTGGAGTTATGGAACCCACAGCAGCCACATCTTAACTGGAATAAAAAATAAACCATAAACGGTTCATTGGGAGTGGTGAAGTGTGGAGTATTGGAGCTCGGAGCGAGCCAAAGGGAAGCAGAACCATCCCGTGTCCTCCCAGCTGTGCCACTGCTCCGATAGCCAAGGGCTCCCAGCAAAACATCACCCACATCTGCTTTAGTTCCAGCTCGGCCCCAAAAGCTTCCGCAGAGCTCGGTGCCTTCGCAAAGCCCCAGTTCCCAAGCTCCGCCAGACAAGGGCTGGCTGAACAGGACCGGGGTTGCAATGGGGTGGGGAGGAGGAGGAGTGGGATTGTCGCTGGAGGTTTCATCATAGAGGTGCCATTCTGCTTTATATTTAGCAATAGTGATGGTTTAACCCTGAACGGAATAGGGAACCTACTTTGAATGAGCTTTATGTGCCATCTCTGGAAAATCCCAGTCAATATACACTCAGATATTTTCCTTACACTCCTCCCTTTGCCAGAAGGATTAACTCTCATGCCGTTTTTTAATCCTCTTCACAAATAATAACCTTCTCCACCCTCCTTCTCCTCCTCCTCCGTGTGGGGCTGCAGTAAATACTCAGTGTTTTGTCTCTCCGCAATAGCTCAGATTATTTCAACACTTTAGGAAAACCTCTAATATATCCCATGTTTGACTCCAACTGCTGCTCTGCTTTTGAAAAGGACATTTGCAGAACTGTCGTACCAGACAACAAATACTAAAACCAGCCCATTTAGCAGACGCGCCGCTTGCCAAACCAGAAAGAGTCACTGAAATTCAAGGCATGTAAAATCCTGAACGCCAAC
The DNA here is from genome assembly GCF_036013475.1 of Columba livia. NCBI lineage: Eukaryota > Metazoa > Chordata > Aves > Columbiformes > Columbidae > Columba > Columba livia. Next base: position 2,690,689 of record NC_088621.1, read on the forward strand.
TGCCTTTCCCTCGCCCTCTTCCAGTGATTTTTGGGTTTAATTTTGAATTGCAGGAGGCACTAACGAGGGCTAACAGAGAAGAAATTGAGAAACGTTCTGCTGACTCGGGTGAGAAGCATTTGCTCGCCCCTACTGATGACCAGAAGGAGCCTGTGGTGAGGCTGGAATGCGATTTGTTCGAAGTATCTGTACAATTTACAAATCAAACCAGACAAGATCTGCTCATGAAGATCAACTCCACATAAATCAGTTTTTTAGCAACAGTAATTTTGGGGAGTTTGGAAATCCCTTTCTTCACAACCCCGAGGAAGGTTTGTTCAGTGACTGAAGGGACCCCGGTTAGAACAGACACTGCTAATCTTAGAAATAAGTTACTTTAAATGCTGCGTTAGGAAATTTCTAGAAAGTATCATCTTTATCTATAAATCATGCTTAGAAATCCATCGGTGCAAGTAGAAAGAGAGGGCAGGCACATGGAACCAAAAAAAAAAATCAAGAAGTTAAAATCCTTAAGAACATGCTGATATGTATAATACTTACAACAGAATGGTCTTTACCATAAGGAAAAATGACTGTATATCCCATTAAATCTGAATCATATTTTCACATTATTAATCATTCTGTGCACCTAGACTGTGAACACAATTAAGGCTCTAAACAAACTGCATAGCGAGTGTTGGTTTCCCCCATGCCCTTCACAGCACAGCTAAAGCCACACGAGCACAAGAACAACTACGTCTAATTTTAACCTTTTATTTTGGGTCAAAATATAATTTTAGACTGGCTCTAATTTAGCAACATTTCACAAAGAAGTGTGATATGTCTGCCGGCAAGACAAATATTACGCTGAACTCATCGCTGAACTTAATACACTAAAAATGTGTTTTCCTCCATGGATACGCTGCTTTTCATACTGGGTTCACGACTCAGCCCTTCCACAGGGGGGAAACATGTCATGCTATATTTGATTAAGATAAATTGGAAAAACAAAAGCTTGCTTCTCATGGGAAACATCCTGCGAGCATTGCCCCAGGCTGCAACTCATCTCATACTTATCTCTCAAGTCATTGCACCTCTCAAGAAAGTAACACCAAGTTACAGCATCTTCTTTATCTCCAATAGCACTGGACAACTACCCACAAAGAAATCGGCGCTGTGACTAAGAGGGGAAAAGCTGGATCTGGAGGTGACTAGTAAATATGTCAATCTAGTCTGTCTGTCTGCGTTACGAGATTAAGACGTCTCGTGATTTTATATAATGTCTGGTATGCGCTGCTGGCTGTGAAACGGGGCTGAGAGCGAAGAAGGATCCGTACCTAGAGCATCCTCAAGTGACACAAACATCCATCAAGCGGTCAGGGCCAGTTTTAGCAGATCGCCGTGGCATTTCAAGCCACGTATTAATTTTACAATCATGTCTGTTAGCAAGTTTCTATTCCCACTTCAGTCAGACTCGCCCCACAGCGCAGAGCTGATGGAAATTCCAAACGATGAGCCACAAGCTCTGAATATGACTGAACAAGAACCACCGAGGGGGCCAGCACGTGGTAGCACCGCCTGCGTGACGGGGCCACGTTGCTACTTTGAGGAGTAACACGAAGAGCAGATGTTTAGAAAGGCCAAGCTACTTTCTATAGGAGCAAACAGACTCACGTCAGGGAAAGGCACAATTAAAATAATCCAAGTTTATACTCTGGTGCTGACGGAAGACAAAAATAAACTGTAAGCATTCTCTCTTTGCCCTTCCCTAGCCACCCACTTATTATTTCTGAAGAATAAATCACAGCATCTATTCAAATTGACGATTGACTTTAACGTCTCAAATGAGAGATCTTGCACTGTTATCATTATTTCCAGCCTGCTCAAGGAAGCAGTGACATGAAAAGTAACAAGTTCAGGCTGTGCATAAAAAAACAAGAGCAGAAACTCCAAGGGAGCAAAGGAGGAGAAAGCAGAATGTGACACAGACCCAGGGAGGAGGAAGTGGAGCAGATAATGAAAACAAGGCATCAGCATCTACAAGGTAAAGTCCATCAACCTTCAAAAGGAAGCAAAGGGTGCAGCAATCATCTCACTAACTCCTTAGCTCACACAAGTTCAAATCACCACAGCCGGCCAAGACCCTCAGTATAGCTTAAATACTAACATGACATCAACGTTTTGTGGACTTCCGAAAAGTCGAGTTAAGGTGGCTAATCCTGTACAGATGGAGCCGCTTCGCATTAGCTGTTTATTGCCACAGTTCCAGCTTTAGATAAACCATCCAGACTCTGACGTACGGCGCTTCCAGCAGCACTGGAGGCCGTATATGGAGCTCCCAGTCTCCCCAGTTGGGCTGTGACTCACGCGGTCCGGCCGCTCTCGGTGGGGCAAGACGGGAGGTTATTGCTTCCAGCTGTTCCACCACCCTCGCAGCGGGCTGGCGGGACCAGCCGCGGCTGCTCGGCGCTCGCCAGGCTCACACCCAGCAGAACTTACGTTATTAATACCACCGATTGGGACTGGCGTTAACACACCGGGCTGGGGGTCAGGCCGCTGTCCCCAGGCCGGGCTGCAGCAGTCACAGGACTGTTCTTCCACGGAATAATCTGAACCAGAGGTGCTGGTTGTGTTGTCTGCAGGTATCCAACACACATACAACAACACTGGGTGCACTTACGTATCCAAATGAACATTTTTCTCCTTGAAATGATCACTTTTAATCTCAGATTTTTTAAATGCAAGCAAGCCACCAAAAGATTATAGAAACACCCAGGTTACAGAACCGCTCTGGCAGTAGCGTCCAGTTTAATTCATCAGACGCTTGCAGTTCATCAGGATATTAATATAAATGCTCCAATTTCAAGCAGAACAGAGCCCGTGTGAGTTGTAAGAGGAGTTCCCATCAAGAGATGGTCAGCAAAAGTAATTTTTTTGAAGTTATATGTTGACTCAAGTATTCCAGGATGTTCCAGCTCATTGTAAAAAGCTTAGGACAGCTGGAGGAAATACATTTAAAGGCATGAAGGAAACAAAAGAGAGTAAGAGTCACAAACAACCCTCACACAAACAGGATCCATTTCAGCTTCAGAATTAATGTCTGTCTTCTGCACCCACCACGTGTTTTGCTTTCGGCTACCTTACCAAGTCAATAGCAGTAATCTGAGCGCAGATATTAGTCAGAACCGGTTTTTATTTCTTTTTATTTTAGGCTCATGAGCTGGCATGTGAATTGAAGAACAATATGGACTGGGAATGAACAGCTCACTTCACAAAAAGAATAGAGCGCTGGGAAGGGGAGCATTGCCGTGCCCCCCCAGCCGAGGCTGCTCCGCTTGCCTCTTCCTTGCTTTACACACAGAGCCCACAGTTTTCTGGGTTACTCACACTAGTTTTGAACAATCCACGTGGAAAGAGCAAAACTTCTGGAGCTGATAATCGCTATGAGAACGCTCCTGGATTCAAGTCACAAGTAAACAAATGGAGAAAAAAAAGCAAGTTCTATGCATTTCCAAATTATTCTGTTTATTTCATAAAAGTGGAGAAAGCCCTGTTTTGTGAGCTTTTCTTTCCAGAAGCACTTCAGCAATTTTATCACGAGTGTCCTTACAAGCTCAGCTCCTGGAACCAAGCATCTAAAAGGAATTAAGTTTGATTTTTCAAAGCTTTCAGTAGTGCTGGCAGGAACAGTTTGGTGCCGTTCTGTTGTTGGTTGGTTGTTCTGTGGGTTTGTTGTTGCTTTGGCTTTTCTCATTATTTACACCAACTTTTTTTTAATTAATGGGCTCACTATTGCACGAGGTATCTGGATTTTAAATCTTCACATTTTAACCCAAACCAGTTCAGACGGGGCCAAAACGCGACTCATTTCAGCTGGGAACTACCACACTTTCAGAAGGCCACGATGTGACCGCTCCTCAAAGCCAAATCCTGGAACTAATTCAGAACAAGAAGGAGACACGGAACCCTCAAGCCCAGATAAACTCACACTGGCTCTCTAAAGCCAGCGCTGTCAGCAAGGACACTGTCTTTTCAACTCAATTCTGCTTAAATGCAGCTTTCTGTTCTTTTTCATGGCCTGAAATGATTGCTACGGTCTCCTCCACGCTGCTCCAGGACTCCCGGTAGGAATTAAGTGACAAACCCACGTTACGGCTCTGAAAATATTTGAACTCTTGCGCGACTTCCGCACACAAACCGTCCCCATTGTACCTCCCGCTTCCTGTTTGTGCTGGGCCACAACGCGGCCACCGGCAACAACCTTGTCAGCAGTTGCTCCACTTGGCTCCATCAGCAGAGATCCATACTTAGGAAATAAAACACAAAACCCAAATGCAAACAACAGCCAAAGCTCTGCCCTCTGACCTGTAAGGAATTCACTTCCATCCCCCCCCCCCACCGTTAGATTGTAACAGACCGTACACAGAGGGGATATCTATCATCATTTTTTGATAGGCATTCATTCTAAGCTGATTTTGTTTGCCTTGGCCGCATCTTTTGCAATCCGCTTGCCAGAGCTGAACTGAAACCGAATCACGAGGCAGAGCCTTGCGTGAAGATGGCAACGGCGTCGGCGTCCCAGCCCAGCGCTCCATCTAGTGTCCCCTGTCCCATCTCAACCCGCTGCCCACCAGCATCCCATTCAGCTCTGCGGCAAACAGACCTCTCCAAGATGTACAAACACAAGAAATTCCTGACGAGTTACCCTCAGTCATCTTCTTTTGGTAACTAGGTGATTCATGCCATTTATATTTTTAATACACCACCAACAGAAGAGAAAACATCTCGGGACTAAGCAAAAAAAGCAGCTGCGCGCTGCTAAAAACAGTACTTAGAGTCGTTAATCATAATAGTTTTATTTCCTACAGAACCACACCATTATTACTATTTTTAAAGTGTTGTTTTTAAAGAATTGTCAAAAACCTTTAATGGACTTTGGGAAAATAAGCCAGCAGACTTGTTTTGAAAGAGGCAGAATAAAAAGGATTCTTGGAAGAGCAGCCCGCTTCCCTGCTCCTGCCTTGCCGATGTGCTCGGTGCCAATTTACAGCATGAGAACTGTTTCCCAAAAAAAAGCCATGTCACACTTTACATTTACTGCTGGCTACAACTGGGGAAGCAGCATTAAACTAGGAGCCAACATAGCAGACAACGCTCAGACCCTTTGTATTATCAAGAGTTCTTGAGTCACAGAAATAGCAATAAAAAGCCTATTGTCAAACTAGCAAAACTGACCTCTCCCCTCTTAGAGCGAGCGGCAGGAACAACCTGGTGACCAAGAAAATCTAAATCAGATGTGAACTGGCATTAACCAGGGGCAGTAACTTCCCCCCAAACTGAGACCGCTTCAGATTGTAAAATCTGCATCAAGCAAAGCGCTTTCAAGCCGTCCCTTGTCAGCAAACCCCAGGATGTCCCCGGGCACTGGAATCCATGCGGCTCCAAAAAGCAACTGCCCAGAGACGCTCTGAAAAATCCAGACAAACAACAGTTTTCAACACTGGAAAAGCAGCGAACCAGGCCAGGGAAAGCAAAGAGTCCATCATAAACTGCATGTGCTGCAGAACTACCGTGATTTTTGCCCAGCTCACGGGCTGCACTTCTGAACAGTCTGATATGAAGGTATTTGTAGGCTGTAAATGAAAGGCTATATTTACAAAAGATGCACCTGTGTCACAGCTGAAGCAGCTCAGGCGGTGTCTGAACAGGTGCCCACATGCCAGCAATTCCTGCTCCTCAGCCCTTCACGGCACAGACAACACTGCAAGAATCAACAAGAGCCCAGCAGCACATGGGTGGGCCCAAGAGCATTGTTCTCCCAGCATGTAATTGCATTCCCAACAACCTCACTCTACATACACATTTAAAATGAGCAATTAATTAAAAGCAATTTTAAAACACTTACTGAGTCAGTTCTCTATTGCCAGCAAACCTAGGCGCTAAAGCAGAAGAGGATTTACTCTTTTATAGCTTTTAATTTATTTTAAATGCTAGAAGAAGAAGTTTTACCATATGAAGAAATATAATTAAAGTATATGGAACGTGGAAAACAGTTTTATAGTAAAAGATAATATAGTGAGTTTCCTGCTTAAACTGCCATATTTCTACCTTTAGAGGCAACTGCTGCACAACTAACACAGCAAATCAGTTTAAAACTCCTCATTTTGGAACCTGGAGCTCCTAATTGTTTTGTGTCCAGGTGGGTTAAATTCAGAGTATTATTCAGAAATAAGTTACCCCTAAAAGTTGCACCAATCGCCTTCAGTAAACACCCCATGTTCTCCTGCACGCAAGGTGTGGGCTCAAACTGAGGCAATATTTAGGAGCACATTACACATACATATTGCTGGTATATCTGTATTGGCAAGAATATTAACAGGGCAAGTATTTAAAATGGCAACAGGCTGCGGGGCAATGAACTTGTGTTTTTACTCTCCCGCTGCCATCTAGTGGCTAAAAACCAGATATTTCCCCTCGCGTTGGGAAGCAGGCAGAGCCCCCAAGCCCAGAAAGCACAATTGTCCAAAATTCACGGTCCACACTAATCATGAAATCTTGCACAGGAGAAGAGTTTAGAAATGGTGCACAACGTTTCTGATTTACTGGATTTCAGACATGTGTAAAAATTAAGAATAGGAACTGTATGGTAAGCTCTCCAAACCGCTTTGAAGAGAGTATCTAAATACGTGGAATCTTTGGTTAGAGGAAATCTTTAGTTGATTCTCGCTGGTTGATAGCCTAATGAAATATTAAAAAAATGCAGAATATGAAAAACGATCATTTAAACTGTTTCCTACTTGCTGATTTAAACCATGACCAAGTGATTTCTGCAGCAAACCTGTCCCTAAGCTGTTCACAGCATCAACTCTGCAAGTCGGAACCATCTGTACATTCTCAATTCACTGCTAAGTAGTATCCAGTGCCACAGAAAAACGTTCAGACACTCAGTTTTCCTGAGTTTCCACTTCCAATGCTTTAGACTGACAGCAATATTTTTGTCTAGAAGGCTCTGAATGCATCAACTCGTTCCTGCTTAGCAATGGTTTCCTTTCTCCTGCACTTTCTGCCTCCACCGTCCTTAGGAGAGAAGTTACACCAGGAGTAAGTGGGAGCGCTGCAAACGCACAGATGCCATTCCGGCTACCAGGCGCTGCCCTGCTGGGCGGAAAAGCACGAGTTTCTTGTTTCTTGTAGTGTTTTCTGGTTTACTGTTAACGATTAAAGCAGTTCTGAAAGTAAACATCTGTAATTGTTCCAAATACAAGATGACATTCGTTGCATAAACTGGTTTTAATTATTTTGTGGCCATGAAGTGTTTTCTTAAATCCAGGACAGTGGTTTCATAAACAAGGAACTAATCCAATGGCCAAAAGCAAAACACACCCAAACATTTCCCTAACTTTCCTAGCTGAGATAAACAACATCATACACATTTTCAGAACAGATATTATTTTGTCTTTCTAGACAAACATTTTTCTTGCTGTTATTTTCAATGCAGAATTATTACAGTCCTTAACGTTTGGGACTCATGGAATATTCTTTACTCACATATTTTAAAATATGCAACAATTAAAACACTCTATTCAGAAAGAAGATGGTATGGAAATATCCTTACCAAATAGAGCAGAAAGGTGTGGAGACCTGTTCCAAGTCCAACAGAGGACAGAATGCCCAGTCCTACCCAGTAGGCACACCAGAAGAACTTCTTCTCCATATACCGCACATACTGAAGGAGAAAAGTCACAAAAGAGGAAAAAGATCAGCAAGTTTCCAAGGAGATTGATGAAAAATTCAGGTTCAATAGTAGGGGGTTGAATCGCAGAACAGGCAAACCAGGTGTGAGCGGCCAGCTCAGGGGCCGTGAGCCCCAAAACCAGCTTGCAAGAGCCATCTAGTGGCAAATGTCAAGTGCATTGAGCTCTGACCTTGTGCTGGTGAGGCCACCAACCAGCGCAGTTTTTAACGAGCCAGGGCAGTTTTTAATGCAGGAGGTATTTGCCCATCAGGAACAGGCCAGATTTACCATCTACCAACTTGCCCTGTGCTTAAGTGCTTAGGTCTCAAGCACAGGGTTGAGTGAGTGAGAATGCGACGAGCTGAAGCAACGAATTTTCCTGCATTTGAAGGCCCAATCTGGGAAGGCAGGAGTGCTGCTCCAGCCCCGCGTGTCCCTCGGGGCACCAGGGACACAGCACCGCAGCACGGCTGCGAGCAAGTCCTGTGACAACGGGAACCTGCTGATTTCAGGGTCCCGCTGCAGCGGGTTGAAAAGGGCTGTCTGCCCTCCGGGAAAACCTGAAACTCGGAGAAATGGGGAGGGGAAAGGTGTAGACAACACCATCACCTTATGCTTAAGTAGCAGCTTATACTTCAAGTGATGCAAAAGCATCAGTCTGCACATTCACCAAAGCACAAAGATAGTTTTTCAACAACCATCTGAAAACAATAGGTGGCATGAGAAACATTGCAGAGCCACACTGGAACCATTAAACCGTTTTATGCCTACGTCTATGCCTGTCCTCGCTGGTCAGGACACTCTTGCACCAACAGAGAAGAAACACTTCCTGAGAACCACAAAGCTCTGTCTTGTCTCAGTTTAATGCTATATCTCAAGAGCTCACACCGCTATTAAAAGCTCGTTAACAGCAGAAGTGGAGGAGCGCTGTGGCATCCGAGGTGTGCTCGCTCAGGAATTGATCAAACGATACAGCTGATCAACCCCCATCTCTAAGGCGCAACTCGTCCACGCACAGAGAGGAGTCATGACATGAGAAACAAATATCCTAAGCGAGCAGGAGTTCAAAAGATGCATCACAATTTCATGAAGACTCCATTCAACACCTGGTATGTCAAAATTAGCACAGGGTCAGGAACGATTAGTCACTAAGGAAAGTAACTTGAAAACCTCGTACCTGTTGATGTGTTCCTTCAATGTAATACGTAGCTGTGAGCACCGCGAGCGTCAGTAAAAGACACACCAGGATACTTCGCCGATGCCACAATCTTAAAAGACAAATGGCAATTAGGGTTTTTCATAATTTAGCATGCATTTCAAAATAACTTATTTATCCCTGTGGACTGGGTCTGCGGGGATGTAGTCAGCAGGGACAATGGCAGCTGAAAGGTCTGCTATTATAAAAGAATAAGCCTCCCAAGAAAATATCTGGGGAGCCTTTATTCTTTATGGAAAAATCTCTACTTCATTGTCAAGTGAGATCAAAGTTCAGCTATGCTCTTTTCCTTTTTTTCTTCTTTCTTTTTTGTTAAGAAAGACAAAGTAACTGTCTGAAAACAAACATTCAGCTTGTGCAGCCGAGCCGGTGACCAACACAGGCCCATCAACAGCATCACTGCTTAAGAACGGGCCAAGCAGGCGCTGGGGGGACACGCGGACGTGCCAATTCCAAACTGTGCTGGTGGGCAGAACCACAGGGACAGCAAGAATTAAAAACCTGCACGCTATTTTAGTGCCCTTGAAATTAATCTCTCTCACAACAGCTCAAAGCTTAACAAATACATTTTAGTTAATTACAAAGCGTTAGAAGCTGCTACAGTAAGGGGAGAAAAGTGTTTTCCTCTGTAATTTGACATCAAATTACTTTTGAGCCTGTTCAGTTTTACACGCACGTTCTGCTTGATGTGTATGTGGCCACACACAGTAGACTAGCAAATACATCTATTATTTTCTGGGAAACACTATTATACTGTCATCTACTGATATAAAAAAAGCAAGTGCCAACATCACTTAAAGATCTCAGCCATGAAACAGCAAATTATGAATGTAAGTTATCCAGACAGACAGAAAAAGATAGAAATACGAGACCTGTAACAGAGGAAAATAGCCACAAATGTTTTATATTAAGCAAGCTCAGAGTCACTCTAACTTTCCTTTAATTTTAATATAATTTGTGCTGCTTATATTAGTACGACAATTGGTTTTGAGTGATTGTCATAATTTAAATCACATTTTACTCAAGTGGAGCACAGGAGAACATGAAGCTGAGACCTCAGATTGACCCTTAATAGCTTATAATAGTCACTGTTATTTTCTGTAAAGATAGCTAGTGCTAGACAACAGAGATTTGTGCACGACAGGGGATGTAAGTGCTATCTGTAACGGAATTTGATGTCTAGGAAGCCAGAAAATAGTCAGTTTAAAAGAAGACCTCAAATGTAACTACTGCTGGGTTTAAAGAAATGCTTGAAGGCTGTCAAAAATGGCTGATGTAAACCCCAATGAAAGAGTTCTCAGAGAAACAATTCCTAATGAGAGCTGAAAGAATGCACGTAGCAAAATAAGTAGGTTTGGGGGGTAGATTTTGGAGGGTGAGGCGGGACATCTTTGCAGCATCATAAACATCGCTGCGGGTTCCACATAATCCCCAGCCCTGCCCTAGAGGCGCTACTGCGAGATCAGTCAGCGATTCTAACACATACATTAAGAGATCAGCACTTCTCTGCAGTCACAAGCACAATATCTCTCGCCTTAAGGATCCCTAAACACTGTCCCACTCCTTCAAATTGCAATATTCAACTCTTCAGAAAGGAAGTTTGCAATGTTCTTCCACTGCCACCTTACTGTATTTACACTGCTGTAATTTAGGCAGGAGATCTGGGTACACAGCTAGAAGTGGGATATGTTCCAGTAGCCACCTTTAAGGTACAAAAACAAGTATATTTTCTCAAAGAAGAATTTCACAGCTGTGAATCATCAGGGAAAGCAAGATGTCAGAACAACCTACTGAACCAGAACATGGGTTTCCCCAGAATGCTTAGTAGAAGTTAAAGAAATTATCTTTACTTTATGGTCCATTCCTTCAAGTTTATTAGAGTTTCCAGGAAAAAATACTGCAAGGTAACAAGTGGCTGTTTCCAGAGGACAATATTCAATCTCTCCTCTCGGTCCCTTCGCTTCCGTTCACTCAACAAAGAGGAATCTGCAAATGAAAAGCAACAGAAATGTTAAAGCGCAGACCGACAGTTCAGATTCTATCCCACCCCAAAATATACTTTATGTTTTTCCTTTTCTTAGGAAGGCAATGTGAGCTCCCCGTCATCTTTTCCACTCATCACAAAGCATTTCCTCCAAGGCCATCAGAAATCAGGGGGCCTCCAGCAAAGGAAATCAGGTGGTTTTTTCCCTCCATGTAGCTGACAAGCATTCGAGAATCTAACTGGCCCAGGGCACAAAAACTCTGGCCTGTGCGCGAGGTGCCGCGCTCCCAGCTACAAACCAGCTAACACATGAGGTCAACGCAGAGACGCAGCTACAGAGACACATTTCACTCTGGACTTTTGAGTCTGGTTCTCTTCCAAAGCTATTCTCAGCCTTCTCCACTCAAAATGGATTGAATTACGTGTGCTCTTTACACACCACAGTCACCGTGTAACTGGAGAACAGCGTCCAGCCCCGCGACGGCGACCTGGGGCCATGGTGAGCGTCGCGAAAACCAGCCCAGCAGACAGGAAGCGCTCCCGTGAAAAGGATCCATCTGCTTTTACACCACGTCCTGTGCTGGCCCGACACTATGGATTTGGCTGATTTCACTGCAGTGATTTGGTTCTAATGCCGTGCTCAGCGCTGCTGTCGCACCCGTCACTGCACACTGCCACGCTAGTACAGAAGAAAGGTTCTTCTGATAAACGTGGTATTTTGCACCTATAATACAGTCGAAATTCATAAAAACCCGAGCTATTTTTTCAGATGAGAATGCTTGTTCAAAGGTCATCAAGCTAATGAGTGGTAATGATGTTTAAACTTTTAAGGAAAATTAATTCTGAAATAAGAAAAGAATATAATAATCTAATATCATAAAACAACAGGAAAATACACAAAAATAACTCTTGTATCCAGACACCAAAATAAACATCACTTACTACACAAATCAAAACATGTATTCTGTTTTGCATACACGGAAAGCGTTGCAAAAATATTTAATATTTTAAATGTAACAGCTTTTTACTAATTTCAATCTAATCTGGATCTGCAGCATATTGTAACCCAAGATGTATTATTTCAGTCTTACTCCAGTAATTTAAATTGGTTGCCTGATCAGATGCCAACATTTACATAGAGATCACATACCTCACCAGTCACACAGCCCGTTTAATTTTGTATTCTTGAGCTGTAAGCATCAGTTGCTTTAGATGAACTAACAGAAATCCTGCAATGGCAAATAGAGGGTAACATCCACGTTGCCTCGGAGTTACAGAATGATTTAAGCCCTTCAGTAAAAGGCTGTGATTTGTTCCATACACACACAGCTCTTCTTTAAATCCTGCCACATTCATTGCCTCAAGAATTTATCCTTTTTTCCCCACTTAATGTCTAATAAAAATTCTTCAACCTTGTTTTTTTGACCTTGTTTTTACTAAAGGTCATAAAAGACAATGGTGTAAGACCGCACACAACTTGAGAAATCACTTGGTTACAAAACCTAATTAAATATGGAACTGGCACATTCAAAGACGACAGGAAACGAACTGAAATGATTATCATTTCTGTGCTATACTGCACAGCACAGATAATTCAGTGACACGAGGCTCTTCACGAAATGTTCTCAGGTTATTTTTCAAGAGCCCTAAACATTAACTCAAGCCTACTTCAGACATACCAGTAGGAAAAACAGAGGCAAGGCAGGAGATGAAGCAGTTAACTGTTTTGTTATTTATTTATTGTTGAAATTGATAGCAGAGCTAAACGTCAACAGAAAAGCTTGGAATTGGGAGCCTAAAAACTGGATTTCCCCCAGACTAAAACAGATTTTTATGACCAAGTCCTAACTTTTCAGTGCCAAAGGGTGGGGCTGTACAGCCTGACTTCCACAGCCACATATTTGCCAGCATCATTTAGTTTTTTTGCTCAGTCCCATTGCAGCCCCTGGAGGTACCGAGGGGCTCACACACACAACTACAGAATAACAACTCTGAGGAAGAAAAGAGCGTAAGAGAAATCGGAATGGAAATACAAAGCATAAAGCTATTCTGTGTCTTTACAATACATAAATCCTCCGGATTTCAGGTTTAGAGATGACTGAGGTTTCCAAGACTGATTCAGGCGTTGAGGCTCTTTGCATTATCTGGGCATTACGTGCACCAAGATAAATTCCCCTGGAGTGTCGTGCTGTGGGTTTACACACCAAGCTGACCAGCTGAGAACATTAAGTCATTTCCTACCTACCTGTAAAGTTTCCATTGTGCTGTTCTTTGATCATTCCTGTGCGTCTCTGGTCACAATCTGTTCCATTCTCTGCCATTTCATAGATCAGTCACGTATGGGGATCTAATAGCAGAACAAAAACCATCACGTCTCAGTTTCTGGTTATGAAGACTCCATTTACTCCATAGTCAAAGGATACAGGCAAACATCCAGCACTTCTCCAAATCCAAATCACAGTTATCCTGCATTACACCATTAAAAAGGATTAAGTGACTCAACTCCCACAATGACAACGATTAAAACATTCCCACCTACGGAAATCTAAGTTTTTCGCTTCAATGACAAAACTCCCTCACTTCTAACAACTGAACAAAAGCTCATTGAACAATCCCTTCTGCTACTCAGCCCACTGTTTGGGCTCCAGAAGCAGCAGAGCTTCATACAAACCTCAGTTCAATCCTGAGAGAGGTGCTTAATGTTTGATTCTCATATTAGAAAGCAACTGAGTCCTGGCACGAAGCTCCCAGGTAGTTACTATGCAAACAGAAGTCAGAAGCCTCTCACTAGTGAGATCAACCTTAAAAAGTGCAAACGAACAGCTATGGTTTTCTTTATCCAGGAGAGTAAATAGTGCAATAATTGGAGGCCAGCATGAATCAGAATGTTGCAAAAGCTTCTTTCTTTTTTTCCTAGAAAAAGGGAAAAAAAACCCAAAAAGCTGACAGTTCTTACACAATCAAACCCAAGGAAACAGCCAGTCAGGCTCCTCGCTGCAAAAATCCTCTCTTCAATCTTAAGACAGTTCCTGGAATTTTATTGTGGAAAAATTGTCCCACAAAGCTAAAGCATCTTATTTGCATCACATTTCTCCCCGTAAGCAAACATGATTTACAGTTTTGGATATACTGCTTTTGTTGGAAAGTAGTAAATATATTAAAATGACAGGTTATATAAAACTGTCTAGTGGAGGAAATTAAAGTTTTACAGAAAAAAAACCTACTTCCCCTTTGATTTATGTTAGGCTTGAGAGCCAAGAGCAACTCAGGTTTGGTAAACAGGAGTGAGATCAGCCCTTTGATTCAGACTGCAATAATCTTGTCAATTTTTGCAATAAAATCTTAAAAGATTTTACATATTGCATTTGGTTAATATGACCGCGGTTTCACAGGTCAGTTTTAGGTGTTCTAAACAGGCACATGACTTGTAATACAGACAGCTAGAATGTGATTATTAAAGTGGTTTTATTTAAAACCCAAGAACTGAAAGCATCGAGGTCTCGGGAAGGAGCCCTTCCTCCAACACCTCCTTCCTGAAACGGGCAGAAATAGAAACCCATCTAGTTAAGCAAGATAGCAGAAACTCATCTCTTGCACATTACAGTTTTTATTCACTGCAACTTGGGCCTCTGAGCACGCAAAACTGCCATGAAAATTAACGGAACAGCCTTGCAAAAGTTCGCTTCTGAAAAATGCTGCAGGGTTGCACAGTCAGGCAAGGGGCTGAGAAGTAGTGCTGAGGGCTGAGCTCTGCAGCATCACCTGCAGCCTCTCGCCAGGGAGGGTTTGCCCTGAACTGCAGACAAGCACCAGAGAAACGTGAACCACACACGTGTGTATCATAAACACGTTACACGCAAAAAGTTCAAATTGCGGGGAGCAACGTTTAAATTGGTGTCCTGGTTTTGCTAAAAACAAGTTTCTCTTTTAGTGAATTTGCCTGTCAGCTAAAGCTTTCATATTAACTGCATTTTCCTGGAGAACCAGATACATGTTTTGGTAAACCTAGCAATGGAATGCAAACTTATTGATAAGCACGGATGGACATCTCGTGAGAGGGGCGACGAGAAACAAGTGACCAAGAAACTGACCAACTGGGTATAACATTCCATTCACGTGAATACTTCATATAAAAGTGCGAGATCACGACGATCTCGTCCCTTCTGCTCATGGTGACATTAGGAGAGGACCTTGCTACTCGTCCCTGCAAACCGAGGCCTAGTGAGAGACTGAATCCAGCTCCGGTTGGCTGCAGAGTCCAGTCCAGGACTTTGGTTGCTGGATCTGCAGTTGCTGAAACTTTCAAGATTGGTTTTGTACATTTTGTATTATTTTCTCTATTCTTATTAGTAGCATTAGTAAAACATCTTTAATTTTTTCCAACTCTCTTCACTCTGTGCTTCTTTTCCTTCCAATCACCTCTCCTTAGTGGAAAGGGGGGAGAGGGAGGGGGAAGTGTGGGGCTGGGGAGAGGGGGTTAACAATACATCTGCCAGGGTTTTATTGTCACCCCGCAATCTTAACCCTCGACAATTGGGCACCCACACTTAGAAAGTCTGATGTTCACAGAAAACTGCTTAGGAAGCAAAAGCTGCCAGAGCCGTTCCGGACCCAGCCACACCAAAAAAATGTTCTGCTTTAGGGAACTTCAGTCACATTGTGTTGGCTTAAATATTTAAATAAACACAAACAAAAAAACTTGAGTGGAAGCCACATGTTCCTCACCTTGAAATTCACCCTTTTTCCTTGTGCAAATCCAGCCTTCAAAATTGAAGTCTCAATTGGTTTAGTCTCTGCTCTCAGCTTAATTACATTTCAAGAAAGTTAATTTGTGCGATATAAACTGCTCTCTGTGTTTGATGCTAAAAGCCAAGGCTGCGCACAAGACTGCTTCTCCATTATCTGAATTCCACTGCAATCCATTAAACATCCTAGCAGCACATAAAAATCATCAGTCTCTGGGGAGCTCAGGTGCATCGTTACAGACATATTAAAGGTTTCACAAGCTCAACCAAGAGTCAGTTTTACCCTGGCTGCTTGGAAAGGCACTAATCTGGGATTAGCTTTGTGTAATGCTACCTCAAGCACAGAAGTCAACACTTAGAGCAAAGCAGATAAATAATCCCCTTGCACACTTCTGTAGGGCAAATAATTTTTAAGAAGGTCTTAAAGTTCAACCTTGCTGCAGAAAAGCTCAAAAAACTTGTATTTAAGAATACATGTTGACTAGATTTGATACCTATGACATAACAAGTCCAAATGGGCTGCAATTCAGAAACCAAACCCTTACTGGTTTCAGAAAAAAACTCCTTGGTTTAACAAAGTCTAATTATACTTAAAGTATCTTAGCGTAAGGAACTAGAGGACGTGCATCCTGAAAGCTCAGCACTCTGATCTGTTGCTCTGTTAGACGCCTATTAGAATCACTAGTCCTGCACTAGTGTCTCCCCATGGAGATTAATTGGAGTGGGAGTCTGGCCCAAAATGTAGTTATCCTTCATTTAATGAGTCCACATCCTCAAGTCTACACCATGACGGGAAATTAAATTCCACCTGCTCAACAGAACTTCACTTATGAATGCTGAGAAAGACAGAGTCGGTATCTAAAAATAAATTTTCCTAGTACATGGAGTAGTTACCAGAAAACATAAAAATAAACTATTTAAAAGAGTGAGAAAAACAACTTTGAACAGTTTTTGTATCAGAGTTGCTTAGATCATGAGTTAGAGCTGCGCTCACACAAGAACTTCTTTGTAGGGCTGAACAAATAGCCCACAATACACTATTCAGCTTTATATTCAGCTTTAGTGCCATCCATAACATTAAACACAAAAAGACAATTATTGCTAGTCAAAATGTAAATTGGTCAACAGAACGGGCTTATGGTAACTGTGACTGGCACTTGACAGCCTAAGTGACACAAAGCATAACAAGCTTTTAGAGCACGAGAACATAACAAAATGAGGCACTGCAATCTCCACACTCCGTAACCAGAGAAAAGGACAGAAGTCTCCTCTTTCTGCAGCTCCCCAGAGGCTGCTGAAGCATCCGAGGGTTGGGAGCGCTTATGTGAAAGGAAGCGGTTTGAGACAAGGCAGTTGGGTGCTCGCACCTCGCTGGGAGGAGCAGAACGGGGCCTCACGTTCTGTAGTCAGCGCTCTTTGAGGGCTCCTTTGCAATGTGCTAGAACAAGGAAGCTCTTACACTGTTTTAATGATATCACTGCTTTCCCAGACATTGTTAGAGTCACTAACTCTTATCACTTTTACTTCAAGAGGCCTCAGAACCCTGACTCTCATCTCTATCGAAGTTACTTGTCACAAGCTGCTAGAACCAGATCTATAACTCAGACCATTTTGCTGATGTTCTCTCCCAGACACCTGAGCAACACACCGTTTTCAGTCTTTCGTCATTTCTTGTATTTTAGGGCAAATGCTCCAATCCTGCCAGTATCCTGCTGCTTTTCACTCCTCAACTTTTCTGCCGACCACTCCTTCACCTATATCATTGTTCTTCAGTCACAATAAAGAAAACAAAATACTAAAAACCAGACTTTAACAGGTGAATAAGTAATTGCACTAAAGCAGACAGTGTTGCACACCTGTAATACAGTTTTGTTTCAGTCGTCAAACGCTCTACATCAGCAACAATTTACACAGGGAATAAGTTAATAGTTTTTTGGCAAAGTAACAGTTTGCAGAGCGCTTTCCCTCAAAAGTCAAAGCCTGACCGCACGTGAGCACATTTAGGTAAAGGATGAGATCAGCCTGGAAATGAAACGTTACGTACCCTTTCCGCTCCGTACAACTACGTCACTCTTCACTGCTTCTGTCTTTGAAGCCAGCGGAACAGGCAACTACGTCCTCTGCTCTGCAGACATTCAAGACCAAAGCGACTGCTCCTCCAAACCTTCTGTCCCTACAGAGTAAGATAATACTGTTCATCATGTGACACCGAACTGACACAGTCCCTAACTTGAAGGTTAATAACTTTCCTAAAGACGACAGAAAATAGAAAAAGTAACCGCTTGATCTTTTCCAGCCCTTTAACACTCGTGGGAAGTGTTCAATTAAAATAAATTAGGACATATTTGAAAGACGTTCAAAATCTCCACAGATTTAGCTATAATGGGTTACTTTGATATGAGTGCATTTATTCCCATACTAAAAATGTTTCTCTAACTAAAATAGCTTAATCCCTCCAAGGAAAAGTAATCCAGTTAAAGACCACAGGTTTCCACTTTGTGGGTTATGCCTCTGTGCACCAGACCTATTTTCCAATTCCTAGCCAAATACTGTTTCAAAAAAGTCATCTTACAATTTAGAGTTAAAATCTCCATTTTTCCAAAAAGACTTTGGAACATCATTTAGGAAACAATTATTTAATATTGTTGTAATACGAGTTTCAGGGATGCCGTGAGTTTTCTTTTGAGGTTACTAAGAGTTGTGTCTCTGTTGTTAAGGCCATGTATATTAAACTGTTCTCCCTAGTGGATTTTCTCAGGAGGAACATGAATATTGATGGTTGACTGTGTAGATCCAGCAGTAGAATCAGGTGCTATAATAATATTAATAGAGTCGTTACACAAAATATAGATGAAAAGGTATGGAAGATGGTAGGAAAGAAAATTCTGGGCATTTGGGTCTTTGCAGTGGTCTCTCGCTGAAGCTTAAAAAAGTAAAATAAGATAAAAGAAATGGAAATAACCAGGAAGGCGAACATTATCGGTGCAGCATCTCACGCTACGCTGCGGATCACGGGTCAGTTGTGTGCTCCCCACACTGGCAGGAGGCAGCAGATCACAGAACAAAGCTGCCCTGCTGCTCACCGGGACAACGCTCAACCAGCTGCGGAGAAAACCGCTTCGGGTTACCAGAGAGGGTGAAACACGTTGCTGAGAGGGGGACCCGAGGAGATCACAGCAGACTCCTTAGCGTGACTGCTGTGCTGCTACACTGAGTGCAGTTCCCCAGCTCAGCTCTATCCCGACTGAAAGAGACAGCACTGTCACACACGGTATTCACACCCTCTCCCAAAGAGGGATTCGGTGACAAGCACAGCCCTGATCAGTGCCACAACAAGGCACCTCTTGGCGAGGGCACGCATGTGTGGTCAAGCAGCCCTTTCACAAAAACAGCTAACTTGGAAAGACTGATACAAGCAGAAAGACTTTGGAGAGAGGGGCCACACAGCACCGTAAAAAAAAGACCACAATTAATATTCAGCTGATTAAATAGATACAGCATCTTTCACATCCGCAGTTCCAGAGGGCTACACAGAAATCCATGCGCAAAATCTGCCGAGAGGTTTGTCTCGCCGCCCTCAGCCTGCCTTCTCCCTTCAGAAGCAGCAGCCAAGCTCTGCCACGCTGCCAAAGGGCACTGAGGAAAGAAAGGTCACAGGAATTATCACAAGATGTTAACACCTCCCGCAATAAAAGGCGTGTTAAAATTTGACTAGGAAAGAATGAAGAGTTAGAAAAATAAGAGTATAAATGCAGGCTCAGGAACCGGCAGCTCTGAGTCCTGCAGCAGCCGCGGAGAGGGCAGATCTGCGGGAGCTTTGCCTTTAGCCTGTCTTGTAGGTGCTGGGTGACGGTTTCCCCACACGATGCTTGAACCTGCCCAGCCATTACATCCAGAGTGCTTCTTCTGCTGGAGGAGGTACAGCAGAGATGACGGGGAACGAACAGAGTATCGAATGAACCCCATAGAAAACAGTAGCTGAAACGTACTCCCGAGATGACAAATTCTGCTTTTCAGACATTAACAGTCTCTAATCAATTCAGGCTACACTCTGCCAGCATTGGTCCTTCACTGAGAACACACTGCCCAGACAAGCTGAATCAGAGGCTAATTCTGAGCCTTGCAAGAGAGAAGAACCTTCTTTTAACAGGTTTGAAATACACTGAACAACCTCCTGCCTCACTAATAACATCTAGCGGGGCCACCTGGTCTGTGCAGCGCCACAAGGTGCTGCCCCGCGACGGGGGATCCCACCTGCTGCAGGAATCCAAGCAGCTCAGTGTTGCAACAGCTTCGAGGCCCTGCCCTTTGTTCGCATGGAGGAGCAAAGTCCATCCAACACACGCTGCTTCACAAGCAACAGAAGTTAAAGTTCTAACCTGTAGGTAATATATCCCATCATCATTATATCAAAAATACTGGCCTGCTCCTACTGTACATCAGGAGTAGTAGTTTTTTGTTTGGTTCTAAGAGGAAAGCTTGTTAAGAAATCAGAGATCTCAAAATATGCACTAATAAGACAGAACATTCTAAGAGAGGTATTCACAAGCTGGAGTCAGAAACAGTTATGACATTCAAAAGATGTTCAAAGACAACCACAGGAACAAAGGTTTAAGGTAGAAAGATCATAGACGTTCCAGCTAGGAGGTTTGCTTCTGGTACACTCACCTTCCTCATTGCCACTGCCCACTTAAAGGCTACTACATCTCCTCCCATCCTTTCCCACAGAAATTACAGGAACCATTGATTTCAGCTGTTAAGTAGGACAAGGAGCTCAGCCCAAATTAAGGAGGAATGCTCACCTCCCATTGCACAACACGTATTTTCAAACTCCCATCTGAAAACACGAGATGAAGCCATCGTTACAGCTGTCACTAATGACCAACAAGGAATAAAGAAAAGTCCATCCCATGCTGCAGGAATAATGGATTGAAAGGAACCACGGCTGACATAACAAAGCCCATTTCAATAGTCAAATTAAGGCGTTAAGAAGAGCATATATATGCTATCAGATTGTATGAAGTACAAAAGCTCCCAACAGACCTATCTGACAGGAACTGGGGTGGAACCACCTTAGAAGATCAGTAGTTATAATAGTAAAACAGTACCAAAGCCGCTGCTCAAACAAAACTTGTGTGCTTCAAGGTGTAAATGTATAATATTGCACTCTCTCCAGCTCACAGTGCTCAACCCATATTATTAACATTAACTAAACCAAGATACCCACTTGTTGATAAAGCACCACGTCACGCAGCAGAGAGAACAAGGACAGGAGAGAACCCCAAAGAAGTTTCATGTGTGCAGCTGAACATGGATAACCCAGATTCACAGCACTTTATACATAAATGGCCACTATGAGACAAACTTATGGCCCCTTCCCTCAGGTCACCGACATGACCTGCTGAACATCCAAGAGGCAAAACTGGAACAAGACAGGGATCTTACTGCTTTATTACCTTCTGTCATCACTAGATGACATCAGCCAGAGAACTAAAACCCAAACACATGTAGCTGCTGTGCTTCAGTCAACATTAAGAGTCTTCACAGATGTGGGCCCAGCCACCCAAGTCCGTGCAAGGCACAAAGAGGAAGGAGGCTGCAGCTGGGAAAGCACGAGATATTTCTCCCGAAGAAGCTGACAATGACCATCAGTGTCCGTGTCTCTGCAGCTGGAAGGATGAATTTCTCCCTGTGTCATCAGACACCGTCCCTGGGGCCAAAGCAGGGACACTCACCCGGTTCCCAGGTTTCCGCCCGGTGTGACATGACGCACTCCGGGCTGAGCAGGTCCCGGCGGGACGGGCATGAACCAGCAGCAGCGCGGCCGCTCCCCCCGCGGCCTGGGCCGGCTCCTTCGCCCCTCCCGCCCCTTTCCCCCTCACAACGTTCACCCCGCCGCTACCCACCGGTCACCCCGCCCGCCGCTCTCCCGGCCGGGCCTCCCCCGGCCGCCGGTTCGCACAGCACCGCCGCTGGGTCACGGCGCCCCGGGACGGCCCCGCTCGCTGGCGGATCCCTCCACAGCCTCCCCCGCCGCCCCGGAGCTGCCCCCAAACCCCACAGCCGGTTCGGCCGCGCTCCCTCATAGAGCCGCGAGGAATGGGGGCAACCCCGGGGCGGTGTGAGGCGAGCGGCCCCGAGCCCGGTGCTGAGGGGGCAGAATGGAGGAAGCCTGGCAGGTGCGGCTGAGGGCACGGGGGCGCGGGCCCCTCACCCCCGGGAAGGCCCCGCGGCCGCCGAGCCCCCGTCCGCCGCTTCTCACTCACCCGCTCGGCGCCGGTAACTCCTGCTGGGCCCGGGCCAACCCGGAAGTGAGGGACAGGCCGAGCCCGCCCCTTCCCGCCCACCGGCGCGCGTCACTTCTCGCGCGGCCCGGCCCGGCCCGCCCTCCCGCGCGCTGGTGGCGTCACTTCCGGGCGGCGACGGGGCGGCTGGTGGCGCGTGGAGGTGAGCGGGGCGGGGCGAGGCGAGTCACGGTGCGCGGTTCGGTCCGGTCCGGCTCAGCTCGGCTCGGCTCGGTTCGGTCTCCTCCGGCCCCTCCTGCCCGGTCCGGCCCGCCCGGTGCAGCCGCTCCCCCGGGGTTGCCGGTTTGCGGGGCCGCGGCTGCCGGAGCCGCCGCAGCGCTCGGGGGAGCGACAGGCGGCCCCGCCGCGGCCCTCGCTCCCCCCGGGCAGCAGCTCTAAAGCGGGCTTTAGGTGTTCACTGTGCAGTCCTCACCGGTTTACCGTTTCTCTCACCGTGCGCAGGTGTAACTTCAACACGGTTTGCGGCTCTGCCCCCTGAGCTGGCGCCACCACAGAGTCACAGAGCGGCTGGGCTGGAAGGGACCCGTCACCGGGGGTTTGCCCTGTTTCCCATAGAAAAGCTGCACCGGGAGAGCGGGAGACACTGTAAGGAAGGCGGCTTCAAACACCCCTCCCCAATGCATAAAGATGGGACTAAAAAAACCCAAACAAATACTGTCTTCAAATAACCAGGCGCACTGATTTACACCCTCAGACACGCGGTGTGAGCTGTGGGGTGTCCTGTGCAGGGACAGGATTGGACTCACTGATCCTCGTGGGTCCCTCCCGACTCAGAACACCGTGATTCGGACAAGCTGAAAAACACTCGAGTAAATTCTGTTTATTTTCCTCTGTTTCGCAGCCGGTCTCCCAAACCCATCATGGATTCTCTCGCCCAGCCCGGGCTACTCAGCGTCATCGCCGGAGTCGCCTGCGGCATCTGCCTGGGCTGGGGCCTCCGCGGGCGGCTCCCGCGGGCACCCAGAGCCGGAGCGGCGGCGCCCGCGAACAGCCTGGGCAGCGACGCCAACGTCATGGGCGAGTCCGGCGAGTTCAAGATGGTGCTGATCGTCCGCAACGACCTGAAGATGGGCAAGGGGAAAGTGGCCGCGCAGTGTTCCCACGCGGCCGTTTCCGCCTACAAGCAAGTCCAAAGGAGAAACCCCGAGCTGCTGAAGCAGTGGGAGTACTGCGGGCAACCCAAAGTGGTGCTCAAAGCGCCCGACGAAGAGACTCTGATCCAGCTCCTGGCTGACGCGAAACAACTCGGACTGACCGTGAGCTTGATACAAGACGCAGGTCGGACCCAGATAGCGCCGGGCTCCCGGACAGTGCTTGGGATTGGACCAGGACCAGCTGATGTCGTAGATAAAGTTTCTGGTCATCTAAAACTCTTCTAAACTGGGGACCAAAGAAATCTGGATGCGTTAGTGTGTGAAATCCCAAGTTCAGCAGGGGTTTCTTATGTTCTCTCAGTATAAATAAAGCAACCAGTTTTTGTAAGAGATTTTGATTTGCAAGTCATGACTTTGTCTTGCTTCTGTGTCACGTTCTGAAGCGAGAAAGAAAACACAAGGATCAGTGGGGTTGAGGAAAGTAAAACTAGCAGGGTTTTACACTCCATAACAAGGAATCTGGTATATTCAAGACTTGTGCCATTGATAATGTGAAATCCTCAGTTTAGTTTACTGGCTAAATAGAAGCATTAGCAAAGTTTAAGTGAACTAAAAGTGACTGTTTCACCTTCTGCCTTACAGAAGGTTGGTTTGTTTGTTTAAGAGCTAAGTTCTTAAATTTCAGTTATTTAATTGTTAAAAATAGCCCCACACAGCTGGGTGTAGCTGTAGCCCATTTCCTGCACAGTTTCTAACAGAGTAACTGATGCAATAGCTTGGAACTCGTATGAGACTGACCTGGTTGAACAGGCTTTGCAGCCCAGACCTTAAACCTGTAACCAGTTCTGGGGAGAAGCTGTAAGTTGTGCTCCTTTCTGGATGAATCCGTGCAGCCATGGTGCTTGTGGGGAGCTGCAAGGAGTTCTGTGCCCAGTTTAACTGAGGTAGAGTTACCCTACATACAAACAGCTTGTTATACAGGGACTAACTTAAATCCTGGTTTACGTGGGATTAACAGGGTTTAAGGAAGCGCTCTGTTGTGGATGTTACTGGACATTCAGAGCACGCTGATCTTGGCTTGAGTAATTTCTACCCCTGCAGCTCCAACACTCAGAGGAGCCCCCCTGCACTTTTAACTTGTACAAGTCAGTTTTACAACAAAGCTGTTTTGTGAGAACTCTGCTGTTGAGCATGTTTCATTTACAGCCCCTCAGCCACATCTTCTAGTCAAGCATCTATGAAATATGTTGTAAAAGAGATAACAGGAGGATTTGTCTCAGTCAGGTTTACAGAGGCGGACGGGTTGAAATGCAAGAAGTGTAACACAGAGAAGTTTTTATACTGCACCTCTTATTTAGGCGTAATACTGTCCAAAGGTCAACACGAGTCACTGCAGACTCTTGCTACGCCCATTTTTGATCAAAGACCTACAGCCCACAGTAGGTTAAGCCCCCAGCTGCCTTTGCCCCCCATGACACACAGAACCTGCAGCACAGCGAGCAGGGAGGGGACTCAGCCTCAGCCCAGCACCCAGGACAGCTCCTCACTTGGGACAGAAGCTTCTGCAGCCGTTGCACTCACATATGACAGTATTCATAGAGAAACATTTAAGTCAATTTTATTTGAAGCTAAATATATTTAAGGCAACTTGCATACCTAGAACATGATCTCGATTTAACTGACACACCCTACCACAATCCTAATGTATCCTCCGGGCAAATATGCTGTAGTTGACCACAATGCAGCCAACTATCGAAAAGTGCTATTTTCTTCTCTCTGGCATAATCTTTCTATAGAAAAAGCATTCTGTGTTTTCTTGTATTGCCCCCTCAGTGCAAGACACCACTAGTTAATGGTCTCTGCTGCTCTCCTAGTGGCCCCTCATACCCTTGAACATACACACACTTGCACACCCCGTAACTACGAGCACTGTAATACTTGGTTCAAGTTGAAAGGTCCTTTGTGAAGACAGTAAAGTGAAGCTACCACTATGCAGCATGTCCACAGTCCAGTAATTTATTTTTTAAATTGAGTAATTTCAAATTGCACAAACAAAACTGAACAGCAATATGCTTGAATTCTCTCTTCTGTACACTCAAAACAGTGATCTAAAACACCACAATATCCAACATACACAAACCTCAGGGCAGGGTTAGTAAATACACAGATTGGAATCATGGTGCTCTGTTCCTGAATGGAATGTCCCACAAAAGCACAGGATACAGCACAACAGAAGGTCATCTGTTACATATGGAGTGAGCAAAAAGACACTAGCATTTTCTATATGCATAACTGGAAAAACCTGCATAGGTTAAGAAAAAAAAACTTGTACTCATTTTAAGTCAGGCAAGGTTGTCTGTACGCGTTTTAACTTCTTTTAGAGCTATGCAATCCAACCAGGGTGGGATATGCTGATTAGTGTTGTTTCTTGTCAGCAGTCTCGCAAGGTCAAATACAAGTATCTTCGCTTTAGCTTTCTCCGAATATACAGTGAGACTTAAATGCATTTAGAATAGACAGTACATACTGTAAGCTGCTCACATACAATGAAATTAAGATTCAATATTAGAGTTTAACACTATAGAGTGCAAATCAGAATCTTCACAATAGACTTAATGGTAATAAGCAGTCTTGCAAAAGCCCACTTGAACAAGGTTGTTTAAACTATTCCCCTTTTAAAGTAAAGTCTAAATGACATGGAATGTGAAAAAGATTTAACATAAGTGATTCAAATAGTTTGCGCTAGAAAAAACAGTCCTTCATGAAATAAAGGTTACAAGAACACGAGGCAGAACTCTTGCTTTTCCCTGTTATGAGTTAAAGCGGGGAGGGACGGTGGAGTTTCAGTAAGAAAATACACTAGCTCCGAACTGACTTGTGCTGCATCCTACATGCTGTACCCAAAGCCCGGCTGCGGTTGCCCGTAGGGAGGCGCGGTGTAGCCGTAACCAAAAGGTGCTTGTGGGGGAACTGCCACGCTGGGTCCCGCTGTCAACATCAGCTGGGGCTGACCTGGAAGACAGAACCGTTCCACCTTTATTCCTCGGTACCGAGAGTTCTGCTGGTCAGCAGAATTCCTGCACTTCTCCGCAGACAGTTGCGTGGTTAACAATAACCCCCTACTTCAAGCTCAGACAATCTTAAATTCTACAGCAGCACTAGAGCAGTACTCTTACCTACTATTTGGGAACACGCTCCCTTAAGACTTTATTTCACATGAAGAACGTTCCCATTTCCAAGGACTTCCTTAGGAAAACCCATGACCAGAGAAGCGTTGGTTTAAAAGCACAATGTGGTACTGACAACATATGAACTAAAGCATTACCATAAACGATAGGTTGTGTTTCCGTAGCTTGCTCCTCTTCCTTTCTCAAAGACTCTGATGCATCCAGTTTGTCCACCTGGAATTGAGACCAACAGTTAAAAAACTCCTCTAAAAGAAGTGTTTATTCATGGCAGAGAAGTGGAAAAGCCTTAGGGGTAGGTTAACACCCATCAAGAAAAGGAGACCATTTACAAGTTAAGATCAATTCAAGTAGCAATGTTGGTACTGGTGCAGTCAAGATTGTCCATTTCCTGAAAAAACTCCTAATTGAGGGATTTGTGGAAGTTCTTTGAGAGCTCGCTCCAGGCTGACGCTTGGTAGGAAATACTGGACTAGAGCTACTTTGACATCAGTAAGCTCAGTCACCGCTGCTCCAGAGCAACAGCCTTAGGGCAAAAACTTGGATTTTAGCACAATGTCAATTGGAGACCTTTGGTGTTGGAGCAATTGCTGAGATAATGCCCAGACCTGGAGATGTTTCCCTGAATAGAACATTGAGGCAAAGTAATCTGGAGTTGGGATTTGTATACAGCAGACTGCAAGAGCATCCGACATGTCACTTGAGCCTCAAGATTTCACTTTCCAAACCCATTCACTCATGCAATTTAAGTTCAAATGCAGAGAATGCATGTGTATAAGACTTGCTTTTTCCACTCTAGAACTGTGTGGCAGTCAGCCTAAACCCACAAATACTCAACTTGGTCAAGCTTAATTAACACACAGTAACAAGACAAGACTAGCCAGCTTCACTCTGCTGCCGTGAGTGCACTTGTGCTGTGAGCCCGCCCCTACAGAAAGGCAAGAGAGAAAACTTATTCTGCAGTGAAATATTGCTTGTTGCTAAAACAGATCCAAGGAAGCTCAGCATTACTACAGTCTAAGGCAGGCCCTGAAACTAAAACCACAAAAATTAGGTATTGGTATTTTACCTGGGAGATAAGATTTAGAATAAAGTCAGAAACAATCATGCCAATTATTTTTTCAGACAATAAGACAACTCACAAACCAGATCAGTCTTTCATTTCATTTGTGTCCTTAATAAAGGAGTTGAAATCAAGGTTTCCTGTACTTACACAGGGTCAGCATTACTTATTCAGCTACACCAACATCCTGGAGCTGAATGGTTTTCAGCTTAACTGCGCTACACGAACAAATATTTGCAGGCAGCTTTAACAGCTCTTATCCATTTAGTTGTGAATTATAACACGTGTTCCATAAACCTGTTAATTTGTAACCTCAATTAGAGGCATAAATCCAGAAAGCGGCATTAAGACCTGAGCTCTATGAGTTCACTCATTGACTGGGCTTTCCTGGCGAGCCCTTTTTGCTGCCTCACCCCAGTATCTGGCTTGCTGCTGTCAAAGTGCATGGGAGCGTGTGCCAATGCTCCGAGACATCGTGCTGAGAACTGCACCGTTTTTAACTCAAATAACACCACACTGAACACAGAAGCACACGTTTGGAGATACAAATCCAAGGAGAATGTGAGGTTTGCTACTAAGCAGAGGCGTTTGGCTTACGCACGGTTGGGAAGCGTCCAGCCCAGGACATGTAATGCATTTTGGACCCAGTTTTGATGCCTCCCCTCAGAGCTCAACAAATATTTACAAGAAAAAGCATGAGTTTGACACCAGCCTGCAGGATGGTTCTTACACCACTTGCTTGAGCATCACCAGGTTCAGTATCCTACACACTTGTCGCAAGATTGTTTTAAAGGCTTTTCCACAGGGACTGCAATAAGCTGCAGAGGAAAAGTAACATGCATTCGATGTTATCGTGTTATGTGTGCATGAAAAAGAGGCAAAAGTACTGAAGCAAGAGTGAGGTCTGAAGATGACTGCCATACAGGCTCCCCCCAAAAAACCACACGCAGCCCACAGCAATGCCTTGGAGCTTAAGGAGTAGTGGGATGTAATTGCAATGACTGCTACACATGCGTAGTTTATGCAAACACTGCAGTTCAATTACCTTTTTTCACACACACGCTTTCTTACTGCCTCACTTACTAGCTGCTGAAGGACCTTACGCTACACAGTTTAGTCAGGTTAGCCTTGAGTTCCAGTGGTGTAATAAATTACACACATCTTGTCACCAAGAAGCAGTTTGTGTTTAGTCCATCAAGTCATTTGTCATTTTTTTCACCCTTTGCTCAACCATATTAATGGAAAACTCACACTAGGGTCGACCTCCAATCTAAGGAGAATCAGAGTGGTGTTTGTACAGAAGCAGATGGACAGAAACCTTAGAGATTGCCCTTCAGAAGGGCAAAACTGCACAGCAAAAGGCAAGCCTCAGAGTAGCCTCAGAAAAGCAATAAACGTTACCTTTTTTCTTTTTAAATGAGGTAGCAAGAGAACTTTAGTGAAGCTGAAGAGCTTGGAAGGCAGTCTCTTTTTTGTGCAACTACAGGAAATTTACTACAGGGAAGAAAACCACAGACTTTGTCTAATAGCTGAAGTTAAGTTGCTATGTGAACTAGAGCACCACAAGGAGTCAACTAACACCATAAGAAACGGGCACCTGGACGAGGAAGAGTCCCTCTGGAAGCAGCTACTGTCTACTCTGCCTACGGTCAGCACACATTAGTAACGGTCAAGAGATCAGAAACTGGATCACAGTCCTTAAACTAGCAAGTGACATATTGATTTACGGTTCAGAGAGTGGTCCAAGACTGAGTTATTTCTTATTGGCAGAGTTTCTTCCAGTCAGATTGGCCATCAAATAGTGACACTTGTATATCGTTTCAATACCAGGTCGACTGTGATCCAACTGATAACCTGTATGCCCTTCCTGAGGATCTATTAGCTTATTAGTAGCAAATGAATCTACTGTTGTCCTACAGCACTAGCTACTTGTAAAGTTACACAATTTGCATATGCTTTAGTGATATTTTGTTGGGGGAAAAAAGCAGTAGCAGCAGTGTAATAAACGTAGGAAAGAAAAAAAACTCATGCAGAATCCTTAGACTTAGTCCTCCAGATTTAAAGATGGAAAACAAGAATCAACTTTCACCTTTTCCTTTATTGCATCAACCTGCAAAGGAATTCAGAAGGTGCAGCTTAGAAAAATAAAATTCCATATTTAGCATATAAAAGGTAGAAACAAAAGCGTCAGGGAAGAAATAATTAAGGCACAGGTGAGTAAAAACAAAGATACACCAGAAGTATCTGCTTTAGAAAGGCAGCTCCGCTTGTTGCTAGATCTTACTTCATCAGCTACACTACGGTTATACCCTAATCCTTTAGCAGATCATAAAATTTTAACCTTTAAAGGCTACTGTGCTCAGAGGCCTCATATTAGCTTGGTTCATCAGGCCTATCTGAGAAGCAACGTTACTGCTTAGAGAGCTCCCCACCTCCCCCAAAATACAACATTTAAGGACAGCAAATTGCTCTAGGACTACACACTAGTCCTGCCTTTGGAGTGACAGCCAGGCAAACCTTCTAGACAAACAGGCACTTAGGTCTTCGTTGGCTCAAGCACTGAGCCTGGCTTTTGCTTCTCACACAAGGAAACTTTAATCATGAAAGAATTTATACCAATTTACTGGAAGATACACTAAAAAGCTTAAGTTGGGCAAATCTTGCTAGTGACAATTGGGATTTAACTCAAATCTAGTTCAAGTCTGTCAGAGCATTACCAAGCACCTTCCCCATCCTAAGTCATTCAAACAAAGGCTGAGTCATAATTAGTGCCATTAAGTATCAGAGCCACATTTTAGGTTAAATGCACAGCGGACCAAGTTAACTCAAGATCTAGCTATAAAGCTTTTTTAGTATACAGTCTAGAATTTAGTTAAAGCTTGATCCCAGCGAGGATTCCTGACTGACAGGATCTATGAAAAGCCTGAATTCTGGACCTACTTTAAGACACTAGCCATGGTCAGGCAAATACTACTGAGGTAGGTTCTGAAATTGGTAGACAGGGTGGAGTCTGCAAGTGTTTCAGTCTCTTAGAGGGCGAAGTCTCTCCCCAGATGGACTGAAAAATAAGTGTGGACATGGACAGACAGACATTTGACAAAGCCCATATCGATGTTAGTAGCAAGCAGACAGTCTCGAGGCATACACCACAGTGACTGACAAGCCTTTGAGTGCTGGAGAAGCACCTGCTCTTACCTTGGTCAAGTACTCCTTCATGACCTGAATGAAGTACGGCATGGCAAAGTCCATGATGTTGTGCCTCCACGCTGTTTCCAAGACAACGTCCGGCCTCAGGAGATCGTAGCAGGTGAACAGACAAGCACCAAAGCATTCTCTCTTGTTCTCTTGCAAGAACCACTGCAACAACTCTTCTGCCAACTCAGTATCTTTGGATTCGGAAGCATACTGCATGGCATCCTATGAGAGGAGAGGGTCTGTTTAGCCTCAGGTGCCATAGTACGATCACTGACATGGATGCGGTATTGAAATCAGCTGCAATCTGTTACCGACATGAGCAGAGAATAGGCATTCTATGACTTGTTTCCACAAAATCTGGCCATCTGCCATCACTCTGAACAAGATTTGCCAGGTTAGCATCAGGCACCACTTGGTGGTATCCAAAAAGATGCAGCTTTACTACACAGTCACAGGTCTACAAAGCAGCCAGGTACATTAAACCAGATCCAGAGTGGTCTTACCTTATACAATCTGTCTTTCTTACAGAGTTCTACGCTCTGTTTCCAGCGATTGTTTCCTTTGAAGAGATACGCAGCGATTCTTCGGAACTCTATTAGTTCATGTTTCTCCAAACGTTGAGCAAGAGAAATGTTGTCAAAGTTGTCATAAGCATCTATAGAAGTCCTAAGAGCCTGAGTTAAGTAGGAAAACAAAGTTATTCACACCTCAGATGTACAAATACATCCACAAAGACGCAAGCATTTTCTATATATCTTGGTGCTGTATTACTGCTTCTGGGAGTATTCTAGGCAGACATGGAGAGAGGGTTTTGCGTGGGGTTTTTTTGGGGGGGTGTGCGGTTTTCTTTTTGTGTATTCCAGTTAGTATTTTTCAGTAGTGACTGCTGATGTTAAGAGCCTCTGAATACCAGACAGTTGGTCTCTGAAAACAGCAGAACAGCCAGACATCATAACGGTGGGAGTTCTTCCATCAGCACCCACAGTTTGCCTCAGATAAAAGCTGATCGGTCACGCTCCTAACAAAGTACCCAGACTACACCCAGTAGGAATGACCAAATGACCCAAAAAGCTTCCAGAAAGACACTAAGTTCTCCACTTAATCCTTCACTAGTCACCACTAGTTCAGTTTGAATTGGCAAAGAACCTATACTTAAAGAGTGCAAGCTAACAGCCAGCAGGTAAAATCCACTGAAAACAAGACAGAAACTTGTGTTTCAAGATGTTAAGCGCATACCCAGAATATCAGGCTAATACTGATGCAGAAGCCAGCTTGAACAGACCTTTGAAATTCAGGAATTGCTGCTTCTATCATGAAGCGTATACAACACACAAGCCAACACCCGTTCCAGATATGACCTTTTCAAGGAGGGACGTACCTGGTAGTCTTCTTCAATAATGAAGAGGTTGTTCAGGGACTCGTTCACCGATTTGTTGTTGTGATTTTGAACAGAGCGCAAGTAAGGCTTCACCAGCGGTAGCTGTTTAACCTTCAAGGAATCAAGTAAATAAATTTAAGTAGAGGTCTCCTAGCATCTTCGTGTGAGGCACTGAGGTAGCCAAGTATTTTAAAATGTTACTACAGCTAACTGCTTTTCCAATTACAATTTTTTCTTTCATCTAGATAGCAGGAAAATTACCTTTGTAAAGAAGGTGACAGCACGAGTGTGGTCAAGCCGAGGGGACAACACCATCAGCAGATCATTGAGCAAGAGAGGTTTAAAATCCAAATAGAACTGGATTGCCTTGTAATACAGCTCCACGTTGGCCACCTGGAGATGAGTGAGGATGCACATTCAGAGCAGAAGCTTGATTGTGGAGGAATCCAAATGAAAGACAGACAGAACCTTAGATATTCCAGAACAATTGAGCCACCCATCCAAGACTCATTCTTGCCTCTAGAAATCTCTTTAATTACTGTAGTTGACTAGCTTTGAAATTACACGGCAACATCAAGAACTTAAAATTTTAAACAGTTCTACTAGTGAAGGAAGAGAACTGAAGTCCACACAGCAAGAAATTTACCTCCTTTCACTAAAAGAGTAATACCTTGGTGATGATATCTTTGAACTGGCCTTCCTTCCAGGCATCTGTTGGGTGACTCATCATTGTGATTATGGCGTTATCATATTCTTCATACTTATCATACAAGAACACCAGTTCAGCCCAGAGATGGGCTTGTTCTGCAGCTCTCAGAACCTGAGCAAAAGGCATATTAGAAATTCCAGTTAACATACACTAATAATCTGAAGAGATGCTATTGCAAAAGCTACAGTACATACAGTGCCAGTAAGTGGGTTGTAAGCTACATTTAAGGCCTCAGACTTTCACCTTGGGGATGTTGACTCTGGACCAGAACAGCTCCAAGTGCTCCCTCATCTTCTGAGGCTTGAATTTGGAGTAGAGAATTGCTAGCTCTGTAAACATCCCCATGTGTGCTCGCTCCAGTCCAAGTGCTGCTTCCAACATCGTTATCAGCTCTTCAAAGTAGCCACGATCCTAAGAAATACGGACAATTAGAGATGTTTCACATTAGGAACCGACCTGGCACTAAACTTCCAGGTTTGGACAGAGTTTCCACAAAATAATTTAGACTTTTACTGTTCAACAGGAGTCAGTTAATTACCTGGTAATAGTTAATTAGCTCTTCCAACTCATCAGCATGCACTACAATATGGAGACCACACATCTGGGCCAGACGGAACTCTTTTCCATCGACACAAGCGAAGCAGACCTGGAATAGACAATTGCGTTATTGCTT
The DNA here is from genome assembly GCF_036013475.1 of Columba livia. Taxonomy (NCBI): domain Eukaryota; kingdom Metazoa; phylum Chordata; class Aves; order Columbiformes; family Columbidae; genus Columba; species Columba livia. The sequence goes on from NC_088621.1 coordinate 2,723,950, forward strand.
ATAATCCAAACTTGTGAAGAAGCTGCAGCTTTCAAGCCCCTTAAACTAGTTCAGTTGGGAAGTTTACCTCTTTCCATGTGCGAGTGCTGTTTGCCTTCCGAGCACCATCCACAGCTGCCTGGTATTCACCTAGGTGAACTAAAGTCGAGGCTAAACGGCCAAAGTTGGACACATTGTTATACAACAGCTTAGCTGCTTCATACATCTTTTCATCGTAACAGCGATCGCCAACCTACAGGAGAGCAGAACCAGGTTATTCTTGCAGCTTTTCAGTCAAAGGCTTACAGAAAATATGTAGCGCTCTGCTGCGATTCAGCAAAACCAAAACCCCATCTTACTCACTTGCTGGATATGTGCATTGTTGGGTCCGTTTATGAACTCCTCTAGCTCTGCTAGACGGTTTGTTTTAGCAAGAGCAAAGATTAATTCCGTTTCCACATATGATTCCCGGGCCTTCTTGCGTGCCATCTGGAGATACTTCACCAGTTCTTCCCAGTTTCCTATAAAACAGAGTCCAGAATGATTATTTCCAACCACTGAGAACACAATATGCTATTACACATTAATAAAGTCACCTTACAATGGGCCTAACTAAATAAATCTTGGTGTTTAACTTCATGCAAAGACCTCCTGAGTAGGAACTGCTCTGACAGAAGTTTCCAGCCAGCTAAAGGTAGTTATAAGACCAATTATCTGCAAATATATTTCCCATTCTCTTTCACCAGATTCCTCTGCTTGCATCAAGATACAGGTTTGGCAGAATTGCATTTTGAGCAACAGGCCATAGAAAAGAGCTGAACAACATCAGCAGCAAAGGTTTAAATAAAACTTAATCATACCACTGGCATTGGCAGCTTGAACAACTTCCATGTATGAGGAAGGATCATCTGCTTTAATATATGAATCAATTGCTTCTTTCACCATCCCCTTCTGAAGCTGTGCTTTAGCCAGCTGACTCCACACAGCAGGCTCATTGCAGCGTTCAGCAAATTCATATGCACGATCCAGGTTTCCAATGTGCTCTATTAATACCTAAGAAAAGGATTACCATGATCAGCCACTGTCTGCAAAGGTCAGTTTTACAAGACGCTAAGCTGTGTTTTATGTTAGTCCTTCAATGGATCCACAGCTGCTTTTAAAATATGGGCTACTCTATACAACCCACATAGTGTGAGTGATTTTAGGCTTATGAAATTTCACTTACTAGAGGGTTCGACACACAATTTATGTTCAACTTCATAAGACAAGACACTGAGCAGCTCTGGTCGCTTTGCTGATTGATGCCAAGTACTGAAGTCACAAGTTAACAGCAAAGTCCCTGCGTGAGGACGCGCATGTCACAAGGAGTTATTACAGGCTGAGATTTTAAAAATACCTGCACAGCTGATGTGTTGACATCAAACTTCCTGAAGATAGCAAATGCCTCCTCGAAAAGCTCATTGCTGATAGCTATGTTGGCTATGTCTGGAGCATCATAGTTATCCAGGCGATTGATGTATTCCATGACACGGGTGCGATCAGCCTTAATAGCTGTCAGAATGAGAAGGTTCTGCAGATTCCTAAATAGCGAGAAAAAATATTGATACATATCAAGTAACGATCAAAAAATTCACCCTCCCCTCTGGAGAAGATATTAGTTTATTTGCTGTTCCACAGTACAGCAATTTAACACCTGTACCAGGTATAATTTCAAGTTTCCTGTGATTTAATTTAGACTTCACACACCTGTGCTCACTGAACACGGAGTTATCAAGAACTATTTTCTCCAGCAGTTCGATAAGCTCATTAGGAAGATCTGCAGTCATGAAAGCCTTCACAGTAACAGAGACTTCCTCAGGGTCCTGTGTCTCAGACAGTGCAGTCTGCACAACCTGTAGGAAGAGTCAAGACATTGACAAACCAGTTAAGTCAGGGACTAGCAAGTCAAGTTAGGCCAGCAACAGTTTTTAATGTTTTGTCAGCTGTACCTGGTCAATCAGCGGTCTCCTGTAAGGGTTGCTTTCCAGTAGGACGCTGGCCCACAGCTCAGGGTCTTTACGACGAACTAAGTAGCGGGAAAGACTTTTGAAGAGGGAGTTCTCATTGCACACCTAGTGAAAGGCAGAAGTTTATTTAGAGTGAAGCCACAGGTATTGAGACTACAGAGCTAATGTTATCGCAACATTAAATAACCCTGACATGTAGACTAGACACCTCAGGCTTTGACACTTTTATTAGCCTCCCATTCTAGGATGTCCGGGGACCCTCCCATTTCTCATTAAGCTGCAGAGGGAGATTAAACCTGCTCTATTAGAAGTGACCAGTTCCTAGCTTAATACTTTCTAGGAAATAAATACTTTCGTCAGTCATAAACCTGAATATCTATCCCATGATACTCAGGCTAAAACTTAACCCACGAGTCTGCTGCCTTGGCATACATACATTAATAAGTTCCAAATCGCACTGTCCACGCTCGTAAGCCACGCAGGCCAGGTGAGGGTCTCTCTTCTCACAGTACTTGCCAACAACGCGACTATCGTAATAAGGATTCTCACGCAGGAATCTTTCTGGGTTGTTGTTACTATCAATGTAGATTTTGGCCAGTGCATTGTGAGTTGCGGGCTCCTCACACCCCTCATGGATTCTTGCTTCCAGCCAGGGCAGAAGCAGCTTCAGCCTAGAAGGAAGTGGTTTTCATATTAGAGGGGCTGAGTGAATAATTAAGTATCCACTTGCACAATTTCTTCGCTACAGAAACCAGCTTCAGTGCAGACAAGAGTCAGTAACCAGAGTTACAGTTCTCCTTTTTGACCTGCGTTCTGGTTATTATAATGGTACAACTTTCTGACACTATGAAGAACTTCACATGCCAACAACTCATTATTTGGAGGCCGCGCAAGGGACGTCCCCACATCAGCCAAGAAGTAAAGCAGACCTTTACTGCTTGCTCAGCCCATGGTAGCTTGTTATACATCAGTCCCAGCTTGAGCTCTGTACCGAGGACATGCACTGGTGGATGAGCAGTGAACCATTACCAGTCTGGCCACGTTAAGAGACTTGTACAAGTTTAATACCTGTTTCTTTTCTCAACCTCTGCAACAAGCTCATCAGTCGAAAATTGACCTCTCACTACAAGGATAAGGTTCTTTATCACATCTTCAGAGCAATCCACATCAAGCAGTCCCCCGATAACAACAGGCAGACGGCTCGGATTCACCTAAACAGGATCATTTAAAGAAGTCAGCGTGTTGTCATGCAGTAGAGACAAGTCAATACTTATCCCTAGAAGTACATGTGAAGGCTGCTTGCTAAGATTAATCTCATCTTCCTGACTTGACTTCCAGCTTCCTGAGGTTCTGAACAAGCTTGAGAAGCAATTCTTCAGTCAGCAGGTGCTCACAACATGGTTCAAGGACTCACTCATGCACTGTCCCCATGGGAAGAGCTCCTGAGCAAGCCAGTTTGCCCTTGCAGGACACAGAAAGGAGAACTTCCTCTCCCTAAAATGCTGGAAGTTTAAATCACCCTAAGAACTCCAAAGTTATTCTACCAAGCTTTTCCTCCTTCAGGAGACACATTAGCATAGGTTACTGCTCAGCTTGACTGAAGAATAAATAAGAAATCTGACATAAGCACTAACTTAGCAGAGGCCACTAATAGGTATTTCAATGTCAGTCTCAAGTACGTGGCTGTTTGCAGAATACTTAACAATACAATGCCTGTAGTTGAATACCAGAAAGACAGATCAGTTTGACTCATTAAAGCCAAATGACAAGTTGTAACTTACCTTCTGTACATAAATCTCAATATATTTTTGGAGATTATTTCTATACAAGTACAGCACCAAGTCGTGGACAAAGTCAAAGCGATCACATACAATGATGAGTGGCAACTGGTCAGTGAGTTTAGCTTCCTATAAAGAGAAGAGCTTCAGTAACTTGGGGATTTTTTTTCTTCAGACTTAAGCAGATAGTCACGAAAAAATGTTAAAGCACCTGAATTTGGAAAGCCAAAATTGAATAGTCAACCAAATAATGACACCTTATTTTTCAACTAATTGTTTGCAATACGTAGCAAGTAGCAGTACTCACAGCCACTTTGGGGCCTACAGCAAGAAGCTTTCTGAAGTTTAATCCTGCTCCTTTGCAGGGCAGAGTCTACAAAGTTTTACAACACAGTACAACTATACCAAGCCTAAGCTATAGACAGCATTTTTAGTTGCCACTGGTGTTTGGTGTGCAGGATTAGCACTCTGGGATTTCAAACAGAATTTAACCAAGACAAGATTAAGTTGTGGATCATAATGTAACACACACACAGAACTGACTTCAGCTGCCATGGGTCTTGTGATACCTTCTAACTATGGATTTAGAGAACAGTATGAATCAAGCTAGTAGCAGTACTAAAATTGCTAATGAGATAAGTTATCTAAAAGCATTCCAACTTTCAACATAGGATTATAATGATTACAAGTACAGAAGCTTAGTCTACGTGGCAGACAGTATTCCGGATGCATACTTCAGATCGCTTATTCTAACATGCACATCCCAGAATATAATCCTACATTTAAATTACACTTAAGGACTTTACACAGGGAGGCCTGTACTGGGAGATTTACCTGGTACATGTCCTGCACATTCCAGACATGGAACAGCACAAAAAACAATAGCTTTCATCAGGAATTGGACAGCTTGATAACTTATCTTAGGTGGCTAGATCAATTTACATACCTTACACCTCGGTGACACCAGGTTATTTTTATAGAATTCTCATTTGTAGAGCTTTGCCACCTTCAGATACGATCAGCAAAATCTAAGACTATGCTACGTAACCAACAAACACGAAGGCAGGAAATGTTCCCAGATAAAGTTTTCCCCTCCCACACTGTTTCTCAGATATTTCTAGCAATGTTACGTTTGTCAATAAGCTCAGCACTAACAACAGAGCCTGAACTTGGAGCACATCATCTTTCTCCACTCTTCAGAAGTGTTTCAGCAATGCTCCGAATCCTCACAGGAACAGTCAGCATCTATCTGCAGTGCCTGGCACACCCTAGCAGAGCTGAACTGCAACTCACCTGGACGAAATTTCAGTAGGTGGGGATAAATCCACCCTGATCTCTTACAACATTTATAAAATCACACTACTCATTTGTTGTTTCTGTAGTTACTCACTTGAAGCTGATTACACTGTAAATAAGCATTAAGTTATGAACTCATTTGCCATTACAGTTGTTCTCAACCTTCAAGTTACTTGTTTTCTACTTTATAGCAGACCTCTGTAACAAGTTCTAGATGAGCTGGTGCTATTGATATAGTTTAAAAGTACTCAGGTTGACCTTACTAAGAGCAGCAAGGAACTTATCTGACAGGTCCTCCATTTTTCAGATATTGTTCCAGGCTCTATCAGGAGGCACTGCCAACATACCAGGTACCTCTGGTTTAACAGGACAGATAGATCTTTAAGGCTCACCTCTATTTTCACAGACCTCCCTCATTTCACCAGTGACACACACTATGTTTTATCAGAACCCCAAACAGGCCAAGACAGCCCAGTGCTACCCAAACATTACCTTGAGGAAGTTTTTAACACGTTCTGGATCATAACAGTTACTTTCCCTGCAGATTCTTTCCACTTCTTTAATTTGTCCTGTCTTGCATGCAGCTTGAATATACTTGAAGTGCACATCTGGATCCTGGCTGAAGTTTACAATAGAGCCCAGGAAATAAAACAAACCTCGAGGGAAACAGTCAGGATGTTATTCTGCTAAAGCACTCGAGTTGGATCAATATTAGCCTTTAACCAAGCCTTCAAAGTTACAATCACATGAAAATTTGTATCTGACTACTGCAGCTGCTTACAAACTGTCCTAGCCAAGTTGAGCCTGTTGTTGTTCCCCATTAATTAGATGGGCCTTCCCCTAGACATATGACTGCAATGTCACTTATGTCAAAATTCAGATTTTTTTTTTAAATAGGCCGCTTATACAAGAAACTCATGTAAAATATCATTGTATTCCACTAACCATTCTCCAAATTTCCAGAGTCCAAGATGACGCTGTGTTCTCAGTCTTTAAGGAGGTTTTCTTTAAAGCTCAGCAAGATACTGTTCAGCCACACACCTGCAGAGCTTTGACCACTGACACAGCGCAGTGCTGATGAGGCTATACACAGCTAGTTTTGTCGAGAAGTACAAAAAAGCCCAAAACCCAAAGGCTACACAAATTTAAGATAAGCATTTTGGACGAAGGAAAAAGGCCAGAACCTTCTTCAGTTAAATTTTTAGCTTGGCTACAGCTCCACACTTTTCGCTAGCATTTCAGAAAACCAAACCATGCAACACTGAATGCTGGTGCTCCCCTTAACATGGGAACTTTAAGGTTTAGGCCTCAGAGCTGTCCTGAAGCCTGACCTAGGTACCTTTCAGCTAAATATGGCTTTCTAGATTTCAGCAGATAGACAGTCCTTCATATTCAATGTGTGATGAGATGATCACTGGCTTCTTTTGCTAGAGGCAAGAACATGAACTTCACTTACCTTCAAAGCTCTTGAAGGACTCAAACAGCTCAATAAGCGACTGTGTTGACAGTTGTTCATGGTATTTTGAAGCTACCTGGACACAGATCTGCAGGTTCTGACGAATGTTAGCAGACAGCATAGCACGCAGACACTCCAGAGAATCTTCGACTGATAAGGAACCAAAATAATTCACTAACCACTGCAAAGACACATAAGCCATTTTAGACCCAAGTAGAACACTCCACACTCTGAAGCCTAATGTTGAAAGCCATTATTAATGGCCTGACTTTTGCTAGATTCAGGATATTATTCTCATACCTCAGGATTGAGAAGATGAGTGTGAACTACAGCACGCTTGATGTCATACAGGTCCGTGAAGTGTTCAAGTGCTCTCTGCAGCAAACCAGCTTTCTCACACAGCTGAGCTATGTGAGCCCGGTCGTAGTGAGTGAACATTTGGTTTCCCAGGATGGCATCTGCAACCTAGAATGAGTATTGAAAAGCTCCATTTAGTTCATAAATACTATCACTTGCATTTGATATGGACCAAAATGTAGTGGCTGGTCTAGTTACAGACAAGCCCGATCCAACAGAACCCTGAGAGCGAACCTGAGGGGCGTGCATGAGGTTCATCTCGAGTAAACGTGTTTGCAGGGGACCTTCCGAGGGACGATTATTCTTCAGTGCATCCAGCAAGAAGGCTGTACATTGCTGAATTAAATTATACTCCATAAAGACATCCACAATCTAAAAAAAAAAAAAAAAATAGGCTTTACATTATAAACTGGAAGCATATTTAAACAAAGTAACAGTGAGTGCAGCTTCCAATGCTAAACTGTTTATCCTGGCACTGCACTAAGCCTTTTTTTAGTGTTCTTAAAACTAGGCAAGAAACAATATTGTCCCAGTAAAGTAAATCTGAACTGGTATTTCAAAAATCTTTCTCTGATGGTGAAAGGATAAGTTAACATTTCACAGCAATAGAATTATTTACTTGTGTTATGTCTGCAAGAGGCTCTTCATCTTGAACAAGCATTTGGGCAAACTGCTGTCCTTGATCAGGGCTGATTCTCATCACATTCCTCAGCAAAAAAATCCAGTCAGGAGTATATCCAACCTGAAGAGATAATGAAGAGTAAAAACTCAGCAAGAACACATGCCCTGTTAAATATGGAGCTCAGTAAAAGCTACAGTCAGCATCTTGCATAACCCAGCCAGGATTTCCTCATTTGGAAAAGGCTACATAAGGAAGTATGAAAGGATACATGTACAAATTCTAGCAGTAATATTCATAACACCACCTTAGGCCGAAGCAGGTACTACACAGGCTCTCAGATTTCCCCATAACTACTTTTAGCTACTTTGGAACATATACCAGTTATTCTTAAATACAAGACCGATATGACAACTTCATTTCCTCTTACCTTCTTAGCATACAAAACAATCTTCTGGACTTGTCCTGTTTCAGCAAAACACTGGATGACTTTGTTTGGAACGTTGGCTCTCAGATAGACACTAAGTGCTAGCGTAGGATCTACAGATTTCACAAGGTCTCCCAGCTCCTCTGAGCACTCCAGCTGTTTTCAAAGATATAAATACAGTCAGTACGCCCTGATAGTGTCATGCTGAAATGCATTACTACCTTCTTCCTCATTTGTCTTCCTTTTGGGCTTCTTTTTAAAAAAAAATGAGGCCTAGCTTGATAGCATTAACTCTTTCAGCAGTGATCTAGGGGGCTCTGCTCCCTATGTGCATCTACGGGACCCAGAAATGCACTTGTAGAGCTAAAAAGAATTAGGTGATACATCATATCACTATGTTTCTTCTTCAGCTAATTACAGCAATGTAACCATAGCTCAAAGTACATGCAAGTCAGTATCCAAAGAAGCCTGAAATGGTTTGGTAAAGAATGGCAGCAGCTCCCTGTACTAAGGTCACTCTGTTGTAATGTTAAGTAGAGTGAAGCTCTTGGAGTACTTGATCAATTCTCTTGAAGTAACATGGGTTATAGTTTCATGTAGAGGAAACACCTATTGCTCAGCTGCCTGATCACACCAGCACATTGAGTTGCCCAGTGAGTTTGCCTGCCAAGCAGTTATGTGTCATCCTCCCCAGGCTCTAAAGGTATCTACCCCAAATTTACCTTATCTTCTTTCAACCATTTTTCCAAGAGCTGTTTGCGTCCCTGCTGAAGCACCGGTCTGCACAGCTCCAGCGACTCGTACTTATTCAGTTGCCCCTGGTCAAGCAGAATGCCGAAATACTGGAGTAAAGGGGAAGTCTGCCCTGGCTGAGCTGGAACACTCTGGAACCGCCGTATGGTGTCTGGAGTACGCAGGATTCCCTGACAGAAACAGAGACACGTTTTAGTTTTGTTCTGCTATTGTGGCTTGGCAAGAGTTTCTCCAGAAAGCTGAAGTTAGAAATGCTTGCTGCAGCAACATTATGTTTTGCCAGCCCAGAATAAGTCAGCAGCAGCAAAGCTGAACATCAGCTCAGTCATTGCCTTGGAGACATTTTGGCAGAAAACGCACAACAGCAGCCTATTAGACTTGTTTCAGTAACAATGCAGATATAAGTTCAGAGGACTGTCCTACAGAATTAAGACACCTTTGCCACACAAGCAAGTTCCTCTCATCTGAACTTGGCATGATCTCTGCTCTTGGTCTGTCCTTTCTGTCCCATTTCCAGGCGCAGCCTCACACAGAGGCTGTCTTTTCATAGAGACTTCTTTAATCGTAAAGCTTTGAGATCATCAGGAAAAACAATCAGTACTCTCAGCACACTGAGTACAGGTTCTTGACAGGTACATTAATTATTACTACACGAGGACAGAAGCAGCGACAATTCTGGTCTTGCCACTTAGGCAATTCAGTGAGCTTTCCTGAAGCAAGAAGTTTAAGCCAGTAGAGCTCAGCACTACTCTAAATATTGATCCGTTACCTTTGGAGCATTAGCTGCCACTTTTGCTGCCTCGGAATAGTTCCCTTGTGCGAACAGTGCGTTGAATTTCCGGGCAAAGAGTTCCTCGGCACCTGCCAGGTTGTTGCGAACAGCCATACGTAAAGCTAGGTCAGGATTCTGCAGCACATTCGTGATATAAGGAATAATATTCTCTTCTTCCACACACACTGAGAGCACCTGAATAAGTCATCAAGGAAGTTTAAAGTTAGTTCAAATATAAGAAGCAAGCCGAGGGGTCAGCTAACCCCTAAAAGGAAAGCTATGGCATATACAGAAAGCTTTTTGATAATCTGCCCCAAGAAGAAGAGAATATTCTAGTTCTGTCCTCAACAGCAGGGCAGTGTTTAGGTCACTGACTGCCACGACAAAATTACCAAAGTGATACAACCAGAATCTGAGTTGTAGAAGAAACCAGAAGCCAGACAAGCTGCACTCCTGTTCAACTATCCGATCCTACCACATTCCTCATTATATTATTCTGTCTTGTGAATATCGGAAAACCTTTAGACATGAACGTGAACAGTGTAGTGTATCACTAAGGCTCAGCGGGATTAGCTAAAAAAGGTGGTTTCCAGGCCAGACTTCCTTACCTGTCCCTTTCTGTTTACTCCAATAATTCCCGCCGTTGCTTCGTGCTGCGCAGTAACAAATATGGTCTCTCCACTGATTCTGTTCATGTAGATACAGGTGCCAGTTTCCAGGTCATACAAGTGGATATAGCCATATTTTGTTATGAGAAACACCACATCATGCTTGTCACTGATCTGCAAAACACGAATAGATTAATTAAATTTGGTACTGGATAAAATGAGTAACTGCTTTTAAGAGTCAGCAGTTAGCTGTGCCACTTCAGGACAACTAGAAGTGCTCGTCTATTTTTACTTAATACTTGAGTACTATCAAAACAGAACTATGTTTTAAGAGCTTCACAGTTAAATACATATGGATATTTCTTCCACAAATAAAAACAAGCTGCTTCAGTCTCTACTTTAACACTACTGAAGCAGGAACAGAAGTCACACCAGTTTAGTGCCAAGCCCAGGTCAATATATTGACCACCTGGCTTCCAGTGCCCCTTTGCAGTCACATCCACCAAGAGATGCCACAGACTTGTTCTCGTGTTCTGGTTTGCGGTTGTCGTACCTGCATGGCAACAGGAAAGTCGTTTTGTGCTTCAGGAGGAAAGAAGACATCCACTGCTTTCTTTGGGAACGGCTGATTCCCAGTCGGTGGTGTGCCAACTTCAATGATATGCAGCTGTGCAACAGATAAGATTAGTCTGCTGGTACTTGTGTTTAATTTATGTAACAATAGATTCAACAATGAAGATACAGCAATTCTTTTGCTGCAAAGATAAACTAAGTCAGTCTTCCTAAATGTTTTCACTGGCTAAAGGTGTGGCATACAGTGTTCATGTACCATAGATGAGGGAGATGCTTGAGCATGATCTGTAGTTACCCCAGGTACTTAGACATTTAAGGCTTCTCCTAGGCCGCTTTATATGTACCCTTTCAAGTTGGTTAGCATTCTACAGACAGTTCTGAAGATGTTTCTCAGAATCCAGCTTTGGTTTTACTTTTAGCTGCCACAAAGTAACTCACATTAACTCCAGTGTTAATATTAGACCACTAGTTAGCATTGTAACACTAGTGGTTTTTGTTTTTCATTCAATAATTTGGAAATAAATTAAGCCTGATACCGAGGATCAGCAAAGACAGACTACAATAGCTTTTCCCTTAAGCTTAGCCTAGGAAGCTGAGTGTCACGTGTTTCAAGGAGCTAATTAGACTCATCATGACATGCCACCTTACTTCATGACACAAAACAGACCCTTGCTGCATCAAGTAGTCCCTGCTACGAAGCTCTGTATGCACAAGCTTCCACACACATTAGACATATAGCATCCAGATTGACACATAGAACTTCGCTTTTTTTCCCTAAAGGCGACTTGGTGCATTAAACCCCTTGATCTCCTGGAAGCTGATAACCAAGGCGAGTCACTAAAAGTTACAACACGTTTAGAACCAAGTCTTACCTTACCCCCAGCTTGCCCTCTTACTGCAAAACAGAAGAGAGTGGATTCTTCAGCATTTCCCTCCATCTTGAACTGTGCGAAGCTCGCTGCGTGTCCCTCGATTGGCTGTGACACTTTTCTATCGACAGAATATAGCTGCATTGCTCCCACAACACGATTTTGCTAGACAAGACAGAACAAGAGTCAGAAACAGCTACTTGGCTAGTAATTTCATTTAAGTTAGTGTTGGTAAATGCATTGTCATATCAAGCCAAAGTACCATGCCATGCTTTCTCTTGCAAAAGCATCATTTCACACTTGTACTAGTGTTCATACCATTACTGTAGATTTGCAGTTACTCTTAAGTTTCATATTTGAAGATCAAGACAAGCATTTACACTCTAAACAATGTTTTCAGGAAAGAAAAACATATCAGTCCTGCTCCTATAGAAGAAGGAAAGGAGTCAAGCTCTGGGATTTTCACGGCAGGCTCCGGAGTACCTGTGCAGATATGCCAGTCAGCAGCAGCCACTTCTGCTTGGCATCCGTGCGGTAGTTGATGATCTGGCAGCCAGCAAGACTAGAATGGCGATCAAACATTTTCACAGGCTGGGACTCCCCCTCCATGCTCCAGTGGTAGACGGCATTATCCGTTACAAGGGCAACGGTATTCAGAGAGATCCACTTCCAGAAGGTGACATCATCTGTCATTGTGTGAGCCTTCATTTTGCTCTTCATTTCAATGTTAAATATTTGAAGCGTTTTTCCAGCTAGAGAACACAACGTTGTTAGCCAGGTTGCAGTTTTCACTTGTTACTTCAAGCACTAGACATTAAACCCTCATGACTTCAAGAAAATGCTGTTACATACTGTTAGTATCTTCAGTGATCAGCTATTACTTTTAACCAGACCACACTCCTAGGGCTAGTTTTACCAATTTGCCACTACTGAGCCATCAAACAGATGTGGAACACAACTTGCTAGGAGCCAAGAGCTTCAGCTACATGAAAGAGTTGTACAATACTTCATGTACACCAAAACGAGGTTACAACAATGCTGAGTCTCTTGAAAGTTGTGGGGAGAGCTATGCTAGGGTCATGAAAAACTATTTCCACATCTGTTTTAAGTATAAAACAAGCAAAACATGGAATGGTCAAGTTGGCAGAGGGCTCAGTAACCAAAACCCTTGGGCTGCACTAATGAGATACACAGAGCTACTGGCTGCAAAACAGACTAACAGAAACTGCACAAGGAAAGGAATCTAGTGACCAACACAAGCTCTAGAAGATAGGAGGAAAAACTCTCCGAATTACACAGACTGGCCCACACATACATCCTGAACAGCCACCTGCAGTCATTTGTACCAGAGTCTTAACAATCCCGTGGCATATAAGAAATTATTTCTTCCTGGTGAGAAGGAAGGTTCTGACCAACTTCTGCTCGTTTTAGGAGACAGCTATTGAAGCACATGCTAGCATAGCCCAGGAGGAATATTAAAGATCACGTGAAACTAGGTGCAAGTCAGAACACCTGTTACAGTTCCTAACTGTAACTCAGCTTGCTGAAGTCACGATGCCATGTGGGCAAGTGCCTTCACTCACCAAGCACTGGTTTAATCAGAAGCCACCGTTAGTTCAGCTATTGACATAAGATGCAGGTTCAGGAGTTTCTCCCACCCTCGGAGCAGACTGTCTACGGCAGCGTTACTCAGGCTACAGACCAGCAGTTTGTTTCCATCTCTAGTGCAGTTGGAGCTTTAGAGCCAAGGGACATGGCATTCAAGTAGCAGGTGTCCTACATGCTATGTAAGGCATATTAAGGGGCAAAATCTAGACCTAAAGGGGTCAGTCCTGTTTATAAAAAGCATAATATCAAGATCGTGATAGCTTAAGTACACTTCAAGTTCTTGGGTGGATTCATTTTCTGAATCTTAAGGATTCCCTTGTTTGGGAGGGCACAAAAAAACCTCAGAATTTTAGGCTTTCGGTTGCTTAACACCACTGTTCAGCCATGTACACTGTAGATCTGAGCTATTTGGTTCTGCTTTCTCTTTTCATAAGACAGGACAGAAACTAGTACAGTCAATCGAAATAACTCACCATCTGCACACATAAGAAAGCATTAAAGTTGTGACAAAATAGTAGCACAGTATTAAAGTCAAACTTAAATTACATTGAACACATATAAATCTTTCCATTAGCATTATATGCATTTATACGGTGACATTATTTGAGATTCTTGGGCCTCTTGGGAAAGAGATTAACATTTCTGGAGAGTCCAGAGGAATGCATGCTCTCTGTATCACCAGAGATACCAAGTTAGCTGACCTTGTGCTTTATCCGCTCCACAGGTCTTCCCTGCATAGTTTTACTTCTCTTATCGCTGACTGATACAATAAATATGCACAAACTGGTGCACCAGCCTCTTCCAGCAAGGCCAGACTGAGGCCTTCAGCAATATTTACCCTCCTCCCCAGTCTTAGTTTTCCTCTCTGTAAAGAGAGGCTTAGTTAATAGACCTCATACACTTAAGAGATCAGGTCTCACTTCCCCCTGAGGTGATTCCAGACTTCAAGATGCTTCTGGAACCTCTAGCCTGAGCTCTCCCTCCAGTTCTCACAGCTCAGAAGCTGTAAGCATTCTTACTGAAGCAAAAAACTCATCCTAATGATCAGCAAATAGAGGGAAGCCTTAACTGAAACTTACAGCCCAGCTACCTTCAGAAGAACTGAAACACACATAAAACTTAAGTTCCCATTAAGCTGTGGAAGTTTGGTGAGGGATCAACCCACATAAATTGCCTGAGAAACTTAAGTCAGTCAAACAGAAAGCTCTCCATCCACTTCAAACATTTCTTTATCAAGACTTCATACCTTTTAATGCAATGACTTTACTGGCAGGGTTCATGATAGCACTGTCTGCTGAAATCGGTCGTCGAATAGGGTTGCTGGGATCATTCATGTCAATGATCACCACTTGAGCTTGTTCTCCTACTTTCTCTCTTATGCAGATGAATTTGTCAGACTCCATTGTCAGAGTGCTGAACCCGATGTTCGCTGGGTTGATTCCCAGATTTTGGAGCTGGAAGGGGAAAAAAAACGGTTTAGCATTGTTACTATCTTAGTATAGTCACAAACAGCTTTCTGTGAAAGTCACAAGAGATAACTAGGCTTCACATATCTTTGTGACAATATAACCATACTACCCAATAACATCATGTCACACAAGTTCTTGTCCAACTCCATTTCAGCCCAGCAGGCTTTCTGAAGAAGCCCTGCAGCATTCAAGCACTTGGTATCTCATCTTCAAGGTCCATTTACAACCTATGGCTTTGAGAACTCAGCTTTTGAACCCCTCACATGGCTTAAGGCACACTGAACTTGCCTTCTCCAGCAGCTGTGATGGAGCTGTGGCTTCAGGGCTCACTCTCGCCAGCTTTGCTTCCACTCATTCTATCGAGCTTGGCAGCTATCACTGTTTCAAGCTTAACATCACACGTGAAGCGTCTGAGCTTTATCTTTATCCCTGTAGAGTTAAAAAAAGCTACCTGTCTAGCAATCAGCCTAGTCCTGTCCAGCACCAAGGCTGCACAGCACCCAGGAGGCAGAGCTAACAAATATGAGATGGACACTATTGCAGTAATCAGAAATGGGTCATCCACAGACAGAAGAACCTGATAAACCACCTCCTTTTCTGTTGAGCCAGTCCGCTTCTGTAAACCTTTGCACGCTTAGCTTTAAACATGGCTTGCAACTAAACACAGTTTAGTTACAATATCACTTAACTGTGTTTGCAACAGGCTAGTATATTAGGTTGTCAGTAGCAAAACAAAGTTTATTCCATTTTTAACAGTGGAAATACAGAATGGTTAGTTGACCCCACATACAGATACACAGTGGATACCCCTTAAAGACTCAAGATCAGTTTTCTACTGCTCGAGGAGTTATCACTCCTAATACTTCAGCCATTTTCTTTCTGGGACACTGTTTAAACTTCAAGGCCAAGGTCCCCCAAGAAGGGTGAGACCTTCAAAGCCATTTGAGTACTATTGTACTCGTTTGAAGCAAAACACCAAGCTCTTATCAGGCGTGCTCTGTGTGAGCTCCGAGACAACCACGCCCCAGCTGCTCCGTTCCTGCCTCCTCACGGTTTCTGATAAACAGGGTGTTTTACTACACTTCCCTTTGCTCAGACTCTCAGCACATGCAGGGAACAAGTAACATCTAAGCTGTGGCACACCAAGTTAGCAGAACCAGCCTCCCAAGAGACACTTCAATGGATGATCTACATCCTCCCTTTCACACCTCTCTTTGGGTAGTGCACCCCAGGTACACCTGGTATTTCCACATGGGCTGGGCTGAACGCAACCCCGGCACACCCCTGCACACAGACAAGGTTTAAAGTTGTAAGAGTTTCATCTGGTAGAGCTGGAGAGACTTACAAGGATGTGGCATTTCTTTTTGCTAGGGTTGCAAGCTTAACAAGTGCAAAGCCATTTATCAAGCAACCAGTTTCCTTGTTAATTTGGTAGAGGAGGGTAGTTCCAGAGTGCCAAGTACTCCGCCTGGCAGTAAATCACAGCACTATACTCCAACGTTGTCAACAGAACAAACCGAAGCAGCAAGTCCTAGCAGATGGCAGACCTCTCAGGGAGGTCTAGACATAACCACAGTATCAAAGTTGCTTAGATATGGCAAGACTTAATCATCTTAATCATGATCTAACTGCCATCTGCTAGGTGTCATGTCTGAGATAGCCAACCCTAGTTATCAGCAGAAGATGCAGTCCTTTTTAAACTTAAGTCCACTTCCAAAGGTTAGATATGTCTTTGAAAAGATTTAGATTAGCAGTGGAGCTCTAAAGCCTGGAGAAGCTTTCTGATGGAGGTATGAGCATCAGTGAGGTCTTTAAGTACACAAGCTCTTTTTGCCAACATTTCATCTTTTAATCTCAACAGACCCAAGTCTGCTTCAAGCACCAAGGCAGGACATTGATTCTGACCATGACAGTCTCTGGCTTTGATCACACAAGTGTCACCAGCCAAGAATGCCACTTGCTTTGCTCAGCTGCCAAGGCCGATGGTAACTTCTGTTGGCTGTACTCAGACCCGATGCACAGAACTCTGAAGAGTACAGATCCGTCCCTGTACTATAGGTTATTTCCTTCCCCCAGGAGGCTAAAGTTCAGGTGAGCGAGGCAGGAGTGTCTGTAAAGCTGAGCAAAGTAAACAGAGACTAAGATTGCTATTAGAGGACATGACAGCAGGTATTTATTCGGAGGCTTTTATTATGAAAATGTCAATACTATTTTATGTGCACACTCCTAAATTTACACTACAACTAAAGGAGTACAGAGGCTTACAGCAGATTTTTCTACCCCTTCTCTTACCATAGAGGAAAAAAACCCAAACATTTAATATTGCACATTTAAGGTCCACTACCTTTCACCAGTTCAGGAAGAAGTTTAAAGGCTTGGCAAAAAAAGAAGGAATAAGATACTCCTGCATTATACTATGAAAACCACTTCCTTGCCTTTCAAGCAGATACGAAAGCAGAACTTGCTAGCTGTGCTTGGGCAACCCATTTACAGTTCAAGTTATTTTACACCAGCACTTGTTGGTAAGTTCAGTTATACCAGTCTCCTGAAAGCATGTTGAAAAGAAAGCGTTCTGCGAAATAGCTGCTCCATTAGAGTGGAACCATGAAAGCAGCCGCCAGAGACAGCAGCAACTCTGTTCAAAGACGTTGCCTTGAAGGATTCATTTAATTCGAGGTTGGATACTTCAGTCAATTGCAGGCTGTACTGAACCATCAAATTCTATGTCAACATTTACCTGAGAGGTGAATCATTATAACGTGGTAAGTAGAAGTCTGATTACTAAAATTATTTTTGACTGGAAGATAATTCAAGTACATCCCTGGTAACTTACCCAGAAAAGCTGTTGTATTACACGCATGTTTGACATCAAACTGAATGGTAAAACTGCTGACAAGAGTCTCTTTGTTGACCCCTTCCTGGAACACTCGCTTTCGTGTGACATTTTGCTTAGCTGTCAAATAATTTCTCCTTGCCTATGAGGAAGGGCGCAGAACTGCTGAGCGCGCATTTCACCTCGACAGGATATAACCACTGTTCTTGAAGCCACTAGCAGCTGCTCAGTCTCTGTCCAGAGACTCCTTATCTACACGCGGCAAGAAATCACGTAGCTGGGAAATGCCAGCGAACAGAAATATTCCCAGTCCTTGGAGAAGCGCAGAGCTCCTTGAAGTGCAGCGAGTCACGTCAGCTCCATTGCAAGGCCTTGCTTTACTGGGCTTCGACCAAACAAGGCAGGCACCAGGCTATATTTCAGCCATTCTTTAATTCCATACGTGAAACTTAAACACAAAACTGACGCCACACAAAGTATTTATATCTGTGCCAATCTGTTAGAGCTACTGCCTGCAGTTCTGTAACACCGGAGTCCCAGGGCCAGTCACCAGCTCCAAAGTGCTTCATGTTTACCAGTGCAAGGTAAGAGTTACAGCTTGTGACAGGCTAGGAAGTTGTGTTTTCAACAGATAAGAGACCTCTACGATGTTCAAGAGCTCTGTTTCTATATCCTTCCTATTTTCTGCCTCACCCTCCATAGGCTGAGGTAGCCGTCCAGTCTCAGCAGCCACAGCCACACTGAGTGATTGTTACAGGTCAGGCTAGACCATACTTGCCAAAACTTGAGCTCAGAACCACTGGCTGCCCCTACGTATCTTTGGTTAAATCACCAGAGCCCCAGCACGAAGTGCTAATGAGCATGGCCACCAAGACTTGAGTACCTGCTGTGAGGGACGCCAAAAGAAACAGCTTATCAACCGCTTAACTAATTGTTCCTATCCAATTAGTTGACACACACACACACACTCCTCTATTCACTTCAATTCTTCGCAGCATCCTTTGTTACAGCTTTTCCCTCTGTACGAATGCTCCGAGCTGTCTAGTTTTAGGAATTCGGACCCGCTAAGCAGCGGAGGACAGGCAGCCCACCAAAACATCAGGAGGCACAGCAGTCCTGTGGCCCCTGCCCTAAAATATCAACAAAGGACTTAACTGCTTCAAACTAATGCTGTTATAGCAGAGATTTAGTGGTTTAGGTTATATTAAACTGTCTCGCTAGCAGCACAATCCATGGAAACGTTTTGGTTTTTGTCATTGATAGTGAAGTAGCAAATTTCTAAGTTGTATTCTATGATGCCTTGGCTGTCCAGTTTTATTCTGTTCGCTCTGTGGCACAGCTCGTTATGATTCTGAGGCCACCCAAGCACCACCACACCAGAACAGCAGAGCTGCCACTCAGGTTTCTTCCATCAGTGACCAATAGATACCAGAACCCTTTTCCTCATTTAGAAGGGTGGTTCTGTCTCAGCATAACTGCACAGCATGAGCTGATGGTTTTCTGTACTGTCTAGACAAGTCTACAGAATAACTTCCTTTTAAAAAATATATATTTAGGTTCAGAAGAGTATTTATTAATGCCTTAAGTCACACCAGTACAGAGGTGTGCCTGATGCAACTTCTGTTTTTACATATTTCAGGGTAGTGTGGTGAAATTAAACGGCAATCACAGTTCACCACCTGCTAATTCGTCTGGTTGCTTCTTATTCATCAGAAACCCATCACCTCAGAAAAGCTCCACGCACCTGCAAGCGCTCGTTTTACTTTCACCCTCAAGTACACCAAGGCATCAACTTATGGAATCCCTAAAACCTGGACAGGAGCAGCCAGAATTGCAATTATTCAACATATTGAACTCTGACCTCCCACTACTTGCCCAGTAGACTGTTTCCTCATGGCTACTTAGAAAGAAAGAAGAAGCACTATAAAGTTTTATAACACAAGTCCGGTAATTTTGATAGCACAGGAATCAAGTTTCTCCTTGAAAACTCCCAAGAAAAAGCTTCTCCACAGCGCGATGCCGACGTTCGTTTGTGGCAAGGCAGACATCTACAACAGACAACGCACAGATAACAGCCGACGTATCTGCAGCTACTGAGATTTCAGAGCAATGCAATGGGACACAAACAAGACCTGAAGCCTCACTGCACGTTTTGTTAAGACTTCACTCAGTAACCACCCAGAAAGCTTGCTTAGTCCTCGTCAGCTAACTGCTTCCCAGACCTTACAGGCCCAGACTAGATCTTCAGGCCAAATTACGGGTACAAACCCACTGTACTATGTACCCAAGAGACAAGACAGTGAGCAGCACACAGCACAGGGCTGCTGGAGCCTGTAACTCCTCACTCCCATGTCACCAGCCATGATGCTGACACAAAGATAACACCCGTGTGCCTTGGACAGCGCAACGCAGCACAGTGGGGCTGAAACTGGAGAGCGGGACAACCTTTGTCCAGTTACTCGACCATTTTCTGACCTGCAGCAGTGGACTCATAGGGAACTAGTGTCATACTACATGTAGTGCTGACTGCCAGTCTTCTCATTATAAGCAACTTTCAATAGTAGACTTGCAAGAACTTTCCCATTCATAACCACCACCTGCCTTTTGATGAACACAGCTGCCGTTGAACACTTTGGCCAAGCAGCAACTACAAACCTGCAAGTGTTGTGCAACACCTGTATGACGAGTTTCCCCGGACAATGTAGGTCAGGCACAGTTCAAGAAATTGTATTCTTGAGTCCCTGAGGACATCCTATGAATAGCCTGGAATACACTAAAAGAGTTCTGGACCAATATCAATGTTTCCTCTCTCAAGATTTACTCCAACAGCAAGTCAGAAGTTTCAGCATGAAAACAGCACCTCCAAGATTTCAAGTTCCTCTGAATTTTTTCAATGAAAGGCAATGAGGAAGTTCAGTAGATACAGCAAACTGAAGCGTTACAGGCAAGAGACACGTGCACGTAGGCTCAGAAGGCTGGACACCCAGTCTTATGAAAGACCAGCTTGTATATGCAGTTGTAAAACATCCTGGGTAAGCCAGGGCTCTACATTAAGCAGGAATAGGTGAAAAAAAAAATAGAAGAAAAAAAAGAAAAGCACAAAGACAGATAAAAGAGACTTCGGTCAGAACAGTCATGTTCCACAGTAGTGCTGGCCTGAAACCTGTCAACACTTCTAGAGTGAAGCTGATGAGTTTCCTTACGTAACAGTACTTGTGTCATTAGAGACCTGTAGTGGGTCACATGCAGTGTTTGTATCTTAAATAATGTATCATAGATGCATTTCCACAATACTCTGTTAAGTGCTGGGCTACCCATAGGGATGAGTTTCACCTGCGTACACAGACCCTTCTCAACACCTGGCTCCAGCCTACACCATTACCAGCGAGAACTCTCGACCGGAGCTTCAGCTCTGAGCAACTCAGGAGATTCTTCAGCCAGTGCCGCCCACTAAAGCAGAGTTTAGTGCAACACCTAAGCTACAAGTTCTGGCCTTGTTTTAAACTGATACTGAAGTAGAATTATCCAATGCTCAACAGTTAACAAGCTAGCTAGAACACAATCATGGCAGCATTTTTTTTAAAATCTAAAAATAACATTATGGATGGTGGTAACTTACAGGACAAAAATAAGTATTTTGCAATTGTTCCTTTGACAAGGTGTCTAGAAATCAAACTCTTTCCATTTGCGTTAGAAAAGAATCACCACAAACCATACAAACCCATCACTATGTTAGTGCCCACCATTCCCAATGAGCACAAACCGCATCCAGACCCTGACATCCCGGGGAAGCGGGGCTGTGGGTGGGCTGATAGAAGCCAGGAGACCCTGCCTAGCTACGTCAATATAACCCCTATTATACTAGTTCTCCTCAAGAAACACTCCTCAGCAGTGAAGCCAAACTTAATACAATTGCAGCTACAGCAACTCTAGAGAAGCTTAGCTCGTAGTACTTCGCCCCATAGACTCCTCGGATAGAAGTGCACATTGCACAACTACGTTACTCCTTCCAGACCCCTCCCTGTGTTCCAGCTTCGCCAAGAGACACTGGACTTGCACGTTTATTTACTTGAGAAGGTAACCTTGCATTCCTGCAGCAGAGCTATTTGAGAATTTGTTACTAGTGGCTTTAGAATGTCACCTTAAAACAAAAACCTAAAAGCCATCACTTGGAAATAAACCATCTGGTGATGGTTTAATGACACCCAAACCTAGGATTTGGCAGAGACCGGGCACCAGGCAGAGCTGGCACCCTGCGCCTGCACTGCCACGGCTGCACCGCAGGGCAGCCCGCAGTCACTTCTACCTTTCACTGCAATATGTGGGTTTTTTTTCTTTCCAGAAGATGACATTACAAGTCAGGACGTCAATAAAGCCATTTAATATGCCCTTACGATTTCAAGAAGCCCTAGCTTCATTGAAGAAAATATAAAAAATTAAGCGATACACAGAGACAACGTGGGCTCCCCGGTGATTTCCCGCTGCCCCCTGCAGCAGCGGGTTTCCCCCCTCGGGACCACCCGCACTCTCCCCTCCCACCGCCGCACCGCCCAGCAGGTGCTGCCGCGGGCCCGGCGCCAGCGGCGCCCACAGCCCCGGGACGAGCCGCCCGCAGCCCCCGGAGCGAGAAAACCACGGGGGGAGGACGGGACGGGCGCAGGATGCCCGGCGGCCGCGCCTCGGCCCCTCGCCGCCTCCCCGGGACACGCGGCCCCGCAGCGCCCCGGCCCTTCCCCGCGGGAGGACGGGAAGGTGCCCTTCGGGCGCGGCGGGAACAGACAGCGGCCAGGCCCGCGGGAGGGAGGGAGGGAGGCCGCCCCGCCGCCGAGGAGCGCAGGCCGCCTCACAGCGCTCGGGGAGGGCCCGCGGACAAGCCCGGGGCCCCACACCCATCACCAGTCCCGGGCGGCTTCCCCGGCTGAGGGAGCGGCCCGCCCGCCCGCCCCAGCACCCGCTCCCCCGGCCCGGCCCCTCCGCGCCCACCTGGAGATGCTCCTGGAAGCGGATCGGCAGGATCTGGGCCATGGCGGCGGCAGCGGGCTGGGGCTCCAGTCCGAGGCCGGACCAGAGTCGCACCTCAGCGGGGTCCGGGCGGCGCGGGGCAGCGGGACCGCAATGGCGGAACGGGCCAGCGAGCAGGGAGAGCCGCGGCGATCCGGAAGCTGCCCCCACCGGCGGAAGGATACCGCCGCGGAAGGAAGAGGCCTGCTCTCACCTGCCGGGACCCGCCTTAACTGCGCCGGCCGGGCGGAAGGATCCCGGCGAGCGGCGTGACTCACCCGCCGCGGGACCAATAGGAGCAGCGGACGGATCCGCCACCGGAAGGGACTATTTGGCGCTTCACCACCCCTCCCCTCCCCGACCTTTTTTTTTGCCACATCATGCGACCGAGGTGCGGCTCCGTCACTTCCGCTCCGCGCTCGCCGCCGCGGCGGGTCACGTGCCGGGACCGGAGCGGCCGGACAAGGTGACTCGCCCGGGGCTGGGGGCGGTTGCCATGGAGACCGGGGTGGTTGCTATGGAGACGGGCGGCGGCTGAAGGCCCCGGGGCCTCCCCGGTCACCGCCAACCCCGGGCAGCCCCGCCCGCCCCCGCTCCGGTTCTGCCCGCGGTGTTTCCACCATCCCGGGTGTCAGGCTCGCTGTTCTGCTGCTGCACAGCACCCTAATGGGTAGAGGGTGTGCTTTTCCTAATTAATCCTAATTAAAACCAGAAAACAAAATGGGGAAGGACCGTAAATGACGGGGTGTGAGTGAGCATCACCAGAGCTGCAGGCTGGAACTCCAGGGACGGGCCGCTTCCCATGTCACTCTGTTAATAAGTACAGTAACATATTGAAACTTCAAATCTCCTCCTGCTGTCCATTAACTCACAATGTAACTCCAGCCCTTGCAAACAGGTGACACTTCACACTTTTTACCCGAGAACTGCAGCTTCCAAGGGCTTTACGGAGAGGAACACACGGGGACCCCTGCGGACCCAACCACGGCTTCTGTATCTGTCTTTATTTTGCGATCTCACAGTTATTGCCTTGTAGCATTTTGTATTAAATTCATCACTTCAAAACCTCTGAGGAGCCCTGGAACTCAAAGGGAAGAAACCTCCCTTGCTAATAAAAGTTTAAAAGCACAGAGCTCTGCCAACAGATGCACAGCCCCAGGCAAGCGTGGTGCAGATGTCACTTGACTTGCAAGTGGCTATGACATTGCACATGTAAATCGAAAACAAAATAAAAGGGACAGTTATCAAACTGCCTTCCTTATGAAGAATAATGTTGTATTGCCCAGAAGAGAATTCCAAGGTTTCTGAGAGCGGATGATCAGCTACAGCCTGGGCAGTACAGGGGGAATGCTAAACATTTTGCACCTACTCTCAAGGCGACATTAACAGCTGGTTATCTGAAAAGCAATGGACGGTGACACACGGCGCACACAACTGAGACATGAGAAATGACATTCTTCCCGTTGTTTGGAAATTGTCTTATGCAAAATGTTACTCATTGAACGTGAAAAAACCCAGCAAAATAGTCAAACTCCGCACTAGAGCGCTGTAATACTTTAGGGTTATTAAGGTGGCAGTAGGGGATTAGCTCCTCACTGAGAAAGAAACAAACTTTACAGTGACAAAGCATCGCAGCTCTTTGCTTTCTTATGTATTTCCATTGAGGAAAAAAGCTATTATTTCCTTATGTATAGCTTCGACACATTTGAAACACTTGTTCTTCCGACCAAAATGCATCTATTTTGAAATAAATCCAAAAGAGCAGCCCACAGGACAGCAGGGCCTGCTGACCGACTGCAGGACAGAACCTGGCCGAGTGTTGGGTTGGCTTTTTTCCAAATAGAAAACACACAGTCACCCCTGACAAAAATTATAAGTTGGCAGCAGGAATGTGAAGACATTTACTAAACACTTTGCATACAAAGACTTCTTCACCCAGACCCATCGCTGTACATGGTACAGCACAACACAGAGTAGGAACAACAGTGCCTGGGACAGAGAATGCACGTGGTTGTCCTGGTTTTGCTAAAAACAAGTTTCTCTTTCAGTGAATTTTGCCTGTCAGCTAAAGCTTCATATTAACTGCATTTTCCTGGAGAACCAGACACATGTTTTGGTAAACCTAGCAATGGAATGTGAAGTTATTGATAAGCAAGGATGGACATGTCACGAGAGGGGTGACAAGAAGCAAGTGACCAAGAAACTGACCAACTGTGTATAACATCCCATTCACGTGAATACTTCATATAGAAGTGCGAGATCACGAGGATCTCGTCCTTTTTTCCTTTTTGCCCTTTTCCCTTCTGCTTATGGCCGACATTAGGAGAGGACCTTGCGAGTCGTCCCTGTGAACTGAGGCCCAGTGACAGACTGAATCCAGCTCCGGTTGGCTGCAGAGTCCAGTCCAGGACTTTGGGTGCCGGCTCTGCAGTTGCTGAGACTTTCAAGATTGGTTTTGTATATTTTGTATTATTTTCTCTATTCTTATTAGTAGCATTAATAAAACATCTTTAATTTTTTCCAACTCTCTTCACTCTGTCCTTCTTTTCCTCCCAATCACCTCTCCTTAGTGGAAAGGGGGGAGAGGGAGGGGGAAGTTGGGGGGGGGAAGAGGGGGTTAACAATACATCTGCCAGGGTTTTATTGTCACCCCGCAATCTTAACCCTCGACAGTGGTAAATGCCCTTTTGAATTGAGATCAGGATGGTTCCACCATTAACACCAATTCCTACACATTTTCCTGAGTAATGTATAAGCATGAAGATTGTACAGCCACAACCGTACAAAGTAAAATGGATAAAAAGTGACAGTTCCACTCCTTTGGAAAAATAATTAAAACAAATAAAGTTTTATTAATCATGGCACTGAGACCACCGAGACCTTTCCAAGTTGACTGAATGCCACAGAATTGGCACCACAGTAAGAACCATGTCTTCACCCACATTTCAGGCCACTAAACCATTGACAGTGACACGCAGCAACAAAACTCCTCTTGGTGACTTTTCCTTGCTGGATGCAGCAGAGGCAGATTGCGTTTTTATGCCTCGGCACTCCGACTTAACGCAAAGCAGAAGTTTTCCTTCTTTCCAGTTACTCAGTTTGCATTATGCAAACGCACCCGAACAACTGCGCTGAACGGCCTTTACCCACAGCGGGAGCAGAGCAGCCCCGAGGATCATCCCATTTCTTTCACTGCGCCGCTTAAACCTTGTGCTCTTTGCTGCTTTCTCTCAAGGTAGCGAGCTCGGGCATCCAGGATTGATTTATCATTATTCCTCCTCTCCATCTTCTTTGCAGAATTGTCTGTGGTTCCTTCTGGAGGCAGAGGAGAGAAAGAGAAATGTACTCTTCTGTGTCACAAAAACCCAAAAGCATTGTGTCCAGTTCTGGTCCCCTCAGTTCCAGCAGGACAGGGAACTGCTGGAGAGAGTCCAGCGCAGGGCAACAAAGATGTGAAGGGAGTGGAGCATCTCCCGTGTGAGGAAAGGCTGAGGGAGCTGGGGCTCTGGAGCTGGACAAGAGAAGACTGAGGGGTGACCTCATTCATGTTTACAGATATCTAAAGGGTGAGTGTCAGGAGGATGGAGCCAGGCTCTTCTCGGTGACAGCCAATGATAGGACAAGGGGTAATGGGTTCAAACTGGAACACAAGAGGTTCCGCTTAAATTTGAGAAGAAGCTTCTTCTCAGTGAGGGTGGCAGAGCCTGGCCCAGGCTGCCCAGGGGGTTGTGGAGTCTCCTTCTCTGCAGACATTCCAACCCGCCTGGACACCTTCCTGTGTAACCTCATCTGGGTGTTCCTGCTCCATGGGGGGATTGCACTGGATGAGCTTTGGAGGTCCCTTCCAATCCCAAACATACTGTGATACTGTGATTCCAGTTGCTCCTATTTGCAAAATACCCCAAAACCCCCAACAGAATCTCAAATGATTTTCAAGTCCCAGTCAGTCATTGGAATGACTTCCAGAGAGGACAAACTGTACCACAGTGGGGAGATACAAATAAAAGCCTTAACTCCCATGTCAGTATTTGCAGGTGGGCTCATCGCGCCCCCAAATGCGTATCTTTCTTTTTAATTGTAACACGTTATGCATCTTGTGTAATTTGGAGAAGCAATGGGTTCCATAGAACACATTTCACGCTCAGTTTAGGCAGGAAAGAGGCAGCACTGGCAGCAGGAAAACAAAAAAAAAAAGCTTAGACTAAACTATCTTAAAATGTGCAGAGGCAGGAGGAAGAGGGAGGATAACACACAGATAAAGGAGTGGGAAAAGTCAATACTCCAGATCAGACACCATTAGAAACGCACATTCTCCCACTGAGCTGCGACCTTGGGAGTGTTTCTCCCAGAAGGAAAGAAAAGCAAGAAATATTTTCAGTTCAAAATAAAATTTAAAACAATAATTAAAAAAAAAAAAATCATTCAAAGGCTCCAAAAACTTAATTATAGTGTGAATAAAGCAGCTACTGCGGCCTGTTCCGAGGTCTCTGGGGCCGGGCGCCAGATTCTTTGATACGAGCAAGAAGCTTTAATCAACATTCGCTCTTGGAAGATTTGTGATTATTCTGTCATGGAGTCAAATAGTAATTCAGCTCATGCTGCGGCCCTTCCACCGGGCACTAGGGAAGCCTTTGTCAGCTATTCGACCACCTATTTTCATGAAGTTCCAAGAAATACAACATCTGTAAAGCCAGTGTTAATCTCAGATGAATTTAGTATTGCCTGGTGAAGTCAAAAAGCTCAGGGAGGACAAAGAGAACAAACCTCAGCTCCTTGGACTTCAGATAAATAGATGAAGCTCCTCTGTGTTATCCAATAACACGAATATCCTTTCCAGCAAATTTATAACCAAATCCAATTCATGGTTTTATCATTTAAAATGGTTGTTTTACACAATAATGCAGGACAGAAAGAGATGCTGGTCTACATTTTTTCTATTCTTAAGGAAATGGAAGAAAATCTGTATTGCCAGTGCCTGCACTGTACATTAATGGTTTGGAAGCATCAGTTGGGAGTAGAGAGGCCCTTTGAATACTTGGCTGCTTTACAAAACCTGCTGACAGAAGAATTCAAAGAATGTCAAGCAGCCAGATCAGTTAGCAGGCACCAGTTTTAATTAAAACTATTTAAACATATGGCATTAAGTTCATTGTCAGAATGAGACATTCGCCAAAATGTGATAGTTTTTCCTCTACGCTTTTTGTTTGGTGGGGTTTTCTGGGACGGTTTATTGGGTTGCCTTGTGTATTCTTTTCTCTCCCCTCACAGCCCGTAGGACCCTTCCCTCTCAGGACAGTATTATTTTGGTTATCTATGGCTAGATACCTTTTGCAAACTTAAACAGTGGTTAGACTCAAAATGCTTTTATCCAGCTCTGTGTTAAACTCCTGCTCCTGTCAGCTATAAATGGGGAGGCACAGCAAGAACCGGTATGCAAACACCACTACACACACAGCCGAGGCAGGAAAATAGGGATCGCAGAGCTGTAGTAAGACAAGAAAACACCTAAAGCTACACATATCAAATGTGTTAAGCACATCCAGATTAACACCTGCCAGTCCAGAACACGTTCAGTGATATAATATACACACACATGTCCCACAACAACCAAGAAAACTACACATCCCGTAAATATGGACTAGTAAGGTGCTCACCATGCTGCCTTTTCAGCTCCTCCTTATGCTTCCACTTGGTTATTTCCTCTTCGGTGACTTCTTCACGCGCCACACTGCTCAGTTCATACGCATCAATTTGATGCAATCTGGGCAACAAGTCTTTGACCCATTCATAGCGAACGGGACACACTGTCCGGACATAGATTTTGGATGTCACTGTGACATCGTGGAAGATGATCCACTCGAGGCGAGTCTCCTGGTTATACAGCTGAACAAATGAAAATGTTACTTCAGTACTGATAAAAAATAACTTTTCTTTCTACAGCACCCTCCATTGGAATATCTTCCACTGCTTCAGGTGCAAGAACAGCATAAAGCTGATACTACCTTAACTTTCAGACAGGGAAATGGAGGCAAAATGACTTTCTTAAAATTGCCCAGGAAATCCAAAGAGGCAGAGACAAAGCTCGGTCTGTGTCTCACTCCTTTCATAAGCCAAACATTTCCTGAATTTGAAGAAGTGAGGCTCCTCCCTGCTCTCAAAATGAACCCTGCAACAGTGCTTCTCTTGGCCACAAATTAGCACGAGCCCAAAAGAAGAGGAAGATTTCACAGGGACCTGCCTCTTATTCCTCGTCTAGATCCTCTGCTCCTTTATTAAGAGAATTTGTTAACTTACTGTAGATGAGGGATGGATATAGACAATGCTGCCGTGTCCATCCATCGTGCAGAATGTCCTGGCTGCAGATCTGAAAAGTTTGTGAAAAGAAATAAATGTATAATGCAACATACTTTGCTGTGATTAGACAGCAACACTCAACTAAGCAAATCAGCAGCAGCACAGAAGAAAATACTCAAATATATACGCAGAGGAATATCCTTCCAGAGTTAAACTGTAAAAAAACAAATGAGGAATAAAATACAATCTAATTTACCACAGTAACACTGCAGATGTAACAACATAATAATAAGCAGGCTTTGGGACTGAAATCTTTGACAGCCGTGGTAACTGGGC
This sequence comes from Columba livia, assembly GCF_036013475.1. Taxonomy (NCBI): domain Eukaryota; kingdom Metazoa; phylum Chordata; class Aves; order Columbiformes; family Columbidae; genus Columba; species Columba livia. The sequence goes on from NC_088621.1 coordinate 2,752,984, forward strand.
ATTTCCAAGCCTTTTCATTTAGTATCTGGAACTACTCATCAGCCTTCAAGTTCATTTCTTCTCCAGGAACGTAATGAGAGTCAAACCAGAGACTCCACCGGGCTGCCAGCCCCGCGCAGAAACATCACCTGCAGCTGCAGTTGCTGCTGTCAACAGCCCGACTGCTCCATTTCAACATGCAGCTGCATCTTTAGAGAACGTGCATAATACCTTTTCCATTCCGTTCTCCACACTTTATCACTTACCTCCTAGCTACGTTGATGAAGTATCCTGCACATAGACATCTTCTGAGAATCTCAGTTCTGGAGCCTTCAAATGTCTCTTTAGGGAAGTCTGGCAGCTATGTAAAGAAAAAACACCATGAATCAGGATATCTCCTAAAGAAAAAGGGGCTATGGCCCCTCCATCCAATGGATTTTAAACTCTGGGTTTCTCACCCTGCAAAAACCATGAGGAAAGGAGGAAAACCCTCCTTCTTGCTTGTAATCACCACCATACCTACAACAAGGATGCTCTAATAAAAACCTAAGTGGAATAGTTTCTACCAGAGAAAGGCAGCAGCCATCTGGCAAAAGCTCAGTGGTCCAGCACATGTCTCAAATATAAACTTATATAACTCAATCGTATATAAAAATTACATTTTTTACCTGTTTCAGTTTACTGATTATTTCCCGAAGTTGTTTTTCCACACTAAAAGCAGACTTTAAAGCTCTCCAATGGATCCAGTATTCGTGGCACCAAGCTGAAGGAGACTTGCTGAGAATAGAAATAATTGTATTATAAAGAAGCCCTTTGTAAGCTGAAGGCAGAAAATTGCCTCTATTTTTTGTTATGGTCATACAAAGAAGGCAACCTACACAGCCAGATACTTTGTGAGTTTAAATAATAAGTGTCTTGATAGAAACTTCAGATCCCAACAAGGAATAAATCTGCAATTAGGTACATGTACATGCATGTGCATATACACAATGTATTTAAAAACCATCAGGAGCTGAGGGTTATGAGCAATGCAAAACCACTTACTGTAAGGAATCGTTTTATACCTTGCTTTGCACTGTTCAAAAATATTTAAGAGGGTGGCAAAGTCGTTGCATCCTCCCACTTGTGAGGCAAGTTCCTGGTGTTGAAGTTCTGCCTCCTTTTGCTTCTGAGGATCACCTGAGGAAGCAAGTTATATCTCACTTCGACAAAGGCATTTCTATTTATCGCTCCTACTTAATTTTCTGTTAGTATCTCTCCAAAGCGTGTTTGACAGTCCTGGCTCTTTATTCACATTATTTTTAGATTTGTCTCCTCCACACCTGCATTTACAGTTCTTTCCCCTTGTGCTGTGGCTGAACGAGAACACGTAGATGTTATTCAATCTGTGATTAATCTCATCAGTCAGCACTAGAGATGAAGACTTCTCGTCTCTCCGAAAGAAAGGTTCTACATATTGCGCTCTCACAACCAACTCAGATGCCAACGTGCAACAGCAGCTTTAAACAAACAGCTCACAGGGATCCAGAGAAAGTTTTGCTCTGGGAGAAATAACAAGACTGTTGAAAGCACCCCATCACGGCACATCTCATCTGTTTAACTCTGCTTTTGTCCTAGTGCTCAAGTGCCGCACTAAGGGGGGGCCTTAACATAAATAAGAGCCTCGAAAAAATGTCATCTGTGAGTTCAGTGCGAATTTGCCCTCACTAAATGCTAGGAATGTACCAGGCAAAACCAACACCTCCAAAGTGTTATTTCAAGTTTCAACCCAAAGACTTTCTTCCCCAGCACAACCCACCCCCTTTCTAGAGAGGGATACGGCTGCAAATGCCAGCGCGTTGCTGCTGTGCTGCAGGGGACGGCAGAAGTTTGCTGGTATCACAAATAAGGAGGCCCGTTCATACACATATCACCCGTAAGCAAATTCCTTCACGATGGGAGTCTCTGTGTTTGCGTCCCGGTGTACGGGGTTGCCGGAGAGTAACGAACGTGTGTGCGTTAGCTCGCTGACCAGATAACAAGGGCACATCGCCATGTGGAGGATGGGAAAGCACAAGCACATTTGTGGGAAAGGGAAAAACCCCAGAGCAGGACCCAGGCTATCAGCACTGCCAGCACGGTCTTTAGCTGTTGCACTAACGGGCACGGTTAATAGACGACAGAGATAACTGGACAAAAGCCAATGAGTGACTAGAAAGGACAAAGGTCTCCCACAAAGGCTGTGCCACACATAAAGACTATATATGTAGCGCAGCTGGGGCGACAGGTTGGGGGTGGACTGGAGGGGAAAGGAGAGAGTAGGGAGGACATGGGAGACTGAGTTTAGCGCTGGTGAGAGGTGTTAGTTTGGAACCACAGCAGAATTACATTTTCCGTTTAGAAAAACATTGGAAATGAAGCTGAGCTTCTCACAGTAACTTAAAAGGTAATATGGTTAAACAGAGTTATGGAACAGAAAAGCCAATCCAGAGGCAACCCCATCTCTTAAAAACAAATCAGCTGACTGTACTTAGACCAACAGCAAGACATCTGCTGTGCTGTATTTTGGTTTTCTGGTGGTTTTGGGTATTTTTTCTCTTTTCCCTGCTGTAACACAGCTTTCCCTCTCATGACCTCCCAGCAATCCACTCGCTCAGTCATATGTTGTGTTCCAGCTCACAGCCTTGGGACAAACGCAACCCAATTCCACGCTATTTTGAAGCCTTTGGAATCACTGTTACCAATTCCTAGTGTGCAATATGCCCTGACTCCAAGACCACAGAAAGCTGTAAAGCATATGGGTAAAGTGCCATTGTATATTTGTCTTAATCTTATGATTCTTCACTACAGATCTGGTACAATACACTCTGGGAGACGAAGCACTCTCCTTGAGGAACCTTCTTCACACAGCAACGTAAGGGTTATTTAAAACATTAGTTTAAGGTAAATACATATGTCTCCCACCAGTGTTTGGCCCAACTAAAACCAGTTTATTCCCCGGCCAGAGCATCCTTACTCTCAAGGACGCACAAAATACAGCATCAGTTCCCACTTCATAACCTTGAGATACATCTACAAGATACTGTGGCCTCACAAACTATTAGCACTGAAAACTACTGAGAGCAAAAGCCCTGTAGAAAAGGCCTCCTGGTGAAGTGGTGTGTGCGGCCTCACCATTGCCTGAGACAGCCCTGCGCAAGCACAATTCCTCACCCATCCGCAGCTGCTTTGGGACGATGGGGTTTCCCACCTGGACGAATGAAGACGTTTTCCACAGACAACATGGCTGCGATGGGAAGCAGCAGATCTTCGCAGTCGAGAGAAGCAGCTTTGATGACAGCACAGGTCAGGTTGGGAGGGAGGGGAAACTGCACCAGGAATTCACCCAGCCTTGTCACGTGGCCTCTCCTTATCCCAGGAAACCAAGATTCAAATATCAGGCTCAACAAAACCACGTTTAAATGTAAATCAGAACATGCACGCACAATGTCAGCCAACATATACAGAAAAAGAGCAAGAAAGCAGCATTTCCCTCTGGACTGATCTAACTCCACAGTCTGTGTGTGCCCAGATGGGTGCTGGCCACACCACAAGCCTCCCTAGCCAAAGAATGTTTCACCCTTCTCCAGTTTGCTTATGCCTGCTTCACGGCAGGCAAAACCAGCTTTTCATGTGTATCAGATGCCTAAGATGTATATTTTTGCAAGAAGAATTCCTGGAAGCTGAGGATAAGATCTCGCTTCCTGCCTGGAGTTCTTGGATGGGGCTCACAGCAAACGCCAAAGCTGCTGTCGGAACCGCGCTCAGAGCTGAGGTCTTGTCTGAGGTCACTCAGGAACTCCAGGACAATGCGGATAACTTAATCTGCACCTCTCGAGTCCTAAGCCATGCCCTAACGCTAATTTTACACAAAGTATATTAAAACCCAGTAGTTAACTTCCTGCTCTAATAAGGAAACCTATTGTACTGCTGGGGGAAGTCCTTCAGTGCACATGAACAACTCACTGACACCAGTTAAACCACTAGATTCTCAATTCTTGTAGAGACTACACCCTTTTATTTTTTACCTGTCAATAGCATCACACTGGTAGAGTTGCTTGAGAGCTTCTAAAATGTGCCTTTCTTCAGGGCAGTCCAAGTAGGGAAATCTATAGTAAAAAAAGAAGTAGAAAATCTCACTGTTCAGACTCAGTATAGCTTTGTTAATTTTCATATTTATTAAAACACTTTTGTAACCTTCCAATCCAGGTTTCTGACCAAAGTGCACGGGTGTGTTCCTACATACGAAGCTTCATGCTGAAGAACGATGGTGACAGATCCCAGCACGGCAGACGCAAAGACAAGCTTTATTTTCTGCACACGTGCGATCCGAAAATTGAACAGTTCCCCAGAGGTGAAGTTTTTGGGACATAACTTCAATATTTTAAAGGAACTGTATTAAGTATTTAATTTTGGAGGCAAGGAGTTAGTTTTGGCAGATTCTCTAACTGAACCTGAGCTCAAGATCCAACCTGGAACTACAGACTGAGGAGAAGAGCAGAAAAGCTGATTGTATTGGAGTGTCACAGTTGGCCAGGGACCTAATCCCTTCTCTTGCCAACAGGCTGCTGGTGCCTGCGCTGCCGAGACTCCGTGAGAAAACGATAATCCCCCTTCCATGGGGGTTACCTGATGACATCGTGCACGGAAAGGCACTTCAAGGTCAGGATGACGGATGTCAGGCTGGTTCTCTTGATCTCGGGGACCGTGTGATCGGGCATGCATTGCTCCCAGAACTCCTCGCTGTAGAGCCGGTAGCTTTTTCCGGATGATGTCCGGCCAGCTCGGCCAGCTCGTTGCTTTGCTTCGCTCCTGCCAGTACAGACAGACGGGGGAAAAAAAGCCTCAAACTCTTGATCCCTTCTGCTATCACACAAAAAACCCCACTGTAGTTACGATAAATAGCAGCAATTTCCGTGCTTGTAGATGGAAGATATATTATACTGCGCAGCAATTGAGAAATCCAGCTATACAAGAACCAGCAGAATGAAGAAGAATTCCTGTGCAAGGGAAGATGGTTTGAAATTTCTCTTAATCAGGCTGCTGTGTTCAGCAAACACAAGCTGACGTGTGAGCTGCTCTTCAGACTACAACGCATTGTAATTCCTTCTTAATGCCTGTAACTTATAGGAAATACAATGTCCTGAACCACTTTCTATTTAGGAGCAAACAAAACGGCTTTAAATTAGGGAGCCTCAAAGCCACCGCCCCTCCTTTTTTCATATTTCAAAGATCAATCGGTACGCAGTAGTGTCAGAGCAACTCCCAGGAACACCAAGCAAACGACCTTTTAAAAAACTTACTTTGAAATGGGAACCACCTCCAGTACGTCCAAGCCAACTCGGGGGTTGTGATTCAACTGCTTCACAAATCCACTATCCACTACGTACCTGAAAAACGTCACACTCTGTCAGAGAGGAGAACAGCAGAGGCCTCAGCAGACAGGTACATAACTGCCACGGGCACACGACCAGAGCAAGAACACGTCTGCCCCACAACCGCTGCAAACAGTTGAACTGGCTGGTCACCTGCAGCCCTGACACTGTTCAGTCTACGGGATGTTACAAATAAAACCTCTCACACTCAAGATTAGTAGAGATGAGATTTGATTTCAAATTAGGGTCCAATAATATTAGTTATCTGTAATAATATCAAGGGGTTTTTTATTCATTACACACACGAAAAATACAACAGGTAATAATCTCGCAGGTATAGTAGCAGAAGGATGTCAGATGTCTTTTCTCAAATCTAGTAGAATTTTCTGAATTATTCCCTCTCTTACAGCTTTTATGAAGAATAGGAAACAGTACCTGACTCCCTCAATCGTCAGAGATGTTGCAGCAATGTTTGTGGACACCACACATTTCCTGACGCCCGTGGGAGCTGGCAAAAATATTCTTTTCTGTTGATCTGAAATGACAGGTAGTCAGTCAAGCTGTTTGCTCGGATTTCAAACCACATCTCGAACACTGTGCAAACTTACCCAAACACGTAGCAAAAAGTAATCTGGATGAAATTAGAAAGTGAATCACCTAACATTTTAAAATATAGATTTGATATTATTTTGGCATACGTCCGAAATCAGAGAATATCTTCTTTATTGTTTGCATACTCAAGAAGATTTTGAGATCAAGAAAGGCGAATTCTCCTGGGTACTTCCTGACCCAGAGCCAGGAAAAACAAACAAGACGTCTGGTCTTAATAGAATCTTCGTGAAGGATTTAAAGGGTTTTAAAGTGAAGGTGAATATCAGTTAAGCCCCCTGTGTTTCCAGCAAATACTTTACCATGTAACAAAGCAGCACATGCAGCTTTCATGAATTCATTTGGCTTTCCAAGGGAAAAAAAAAAAGGGAGGTGGAAATTAAACTCTCCCCTTAGATTTTCTCCCTTATTATTCTTGAAAAACATCAACATCTCTTTGACAAAAGGTCTCTCCTGTGTATTTAGAAATATTCAAATATAGAAATATTCAAATCATTGAGTAAAGAAGGAGCTACACCTTTCTTTTATGCAATTTTTGATTTTGTTCTTTCAAAAAGGTAAAAGCTTTGCTCCCTCTCTGCAGATCGTCACCAGATCTCTCCCCTCAGCCTGGAACCGGCCGCCCTGCTCCTCTCTACACTTATTCAGCCTCTTGGCATTCTACGAACTACACCCACGCACTTCACCATCGAGTTCATCTGAAAACACAGTGTCTGCGTGCAGCAAAGGTCAAAGGGCCTTTGTTTTTAACTCTTCGAAACTAACTGTGGTATTGCTGCCAAACAAAACAGACTGACTCACCCGATAACCTGCACTTCTCTGTGCTGTGTCACACTGGACTATCTTCCCTTACAGGTCTGCTCTCATCACCAAAAACCTGCTGGCAATAGCTTTTCCACGTAAAATAAAATGTGAGGGCCTAAGTAAGACATCTGAACTTTGAGTGACAGGATATCCCTTCCTAAGCTGGAGACCCCGACGCCATGTGAAGCCATTTCCAGTGGACAGGAATTTTAACTGGAGGCTGAAGCTTGAGAATAGTTTATGACCTCCACAAAAAAACCCAACAGAATAGTGCTATAGCAGTGTAACAAATGGTTTCACGAATGCCATTTTTTCCAATCACAACAGGAATATTTTATTAGGATGTTGTTTATAACAACTCTTGCAGTTAACAGAGATGTGAATTAAGTTCCATGTGACATTACGTGCTCTTACCTGTTGACATTGACCCATACAACGGTAAGATAAGGAGGCCTTCAACAGACCGGTCGTGTACTTCATACCGGTAATCGATGGATTCTGCTTTCTTGAAAAGTAAGTCACAAGCTTTCTCTATCTCAAATTGACCTAAAAAATATAAAAGAGCATTTAAGCAACCTACACAGTTAAAACTCTGCCCTACAAGTTTGCAACATTTTCAAACAAGATTGTTTTGCCAATATTACAGAGTCATCAACACCATTACAACGAGGAAGCAATATTTGTGAGAGTTCATTTAGGAGGTGACACCCAGGCTTTCCCCAGTGCCTCTCACCAAGAGAGAACTGCATAAGCCTGGCCCGCACACTGGTGTGGGGTTTAGCAGCTAAAGGAATTCTCCCTTCCTGAATTAACACCAAAATAAAACACATAGACAACACCAGCAGAGTAAATTTGGCACATGAAGAAATTAGTATATGCAAATTTTTAAGTTAATATTTTATATTTTTCTTTTCTTTTTTTCTTTTCTTTTTTTTTCTTTTTATATTAATATTTTTCTTACTTGATCTCATAGGCAAAGTCGTACCTAAACATGCTCTGAAATCTGTCATTTCACAGGACTACATGTGTCAACCTGCAGCTTTCCCTTCTCTGCTCACTGCTCTGGGATAAAATAGAGTCCTTGGAAGGATGGACGGTTTTGCTGGCAATGCCACGCTTCACCGTAATAACCATCAGCTATCGAAACAAAAATGCTCACCTGTCAGGAAAACCAAGATGTCACCTTCTGGTTCATTTAAGTGGATATCCAGTGTCACTTTTACAGCCTGAAACAAACAGCAAACAAGCCAGTGACAGCTGGAATCTCACCCAATCTTTCTAAAACTCATCGTACCAATTCTTCCCTAAGTTCTGCAGAGACGCCAAGAGCACAGCAATACACCAGCTAATTCTTGTTACAATTATCATCTGTGAAAGACCCCAAGAACACAGAAACGAAGTAAACCAGGCCAGACCTCTGTGACATAGGCAGAGCTGCCCGTGTCCCGCGGGCTGAGCAGGTTGCAGAATATCTCCTTGACGGGATAACTTCTTCCTGGAATATGCAGCACTGAGCAGTGTCCAAAGAACTCCGAGAGCTTCTCCACCTCCAGGGTGGCTGACATCACCACCACCTTCATGGCCGTCTTTCTGCCTGCTGGTTCCTTCTGTAGAAACAGTTTCTTCAGCAAACCAAATAAAATATCCTGATGGAAAAACAGAGGCGACTTATGTTAGTACCCCAGTTTTTTTAGAAGGGTCTGACAAAGCTGGAATTGACTCATGTTTGCCACTGATATAGTGAAGACAGAAAATCACATTTTCAGGGCCTAAGCATTCAGAAGAATAAACACCCTTACCCTGTTTTGCACAATTTAATCCATTTTTTATCAGCTCTTCTCACAGCCTATAAACAGAATGTGTGTAGCTCAAAATCCTTTGGTTTTCATTTTTTATACTCACATGGTCAAGTAATTTGCAAGCAACTACCACAGACCCACTTTAAAAAGTCATCACCTTTTTTGTACTATTTGTTGTTATGACTTCAGCAAGTTTCTTTCCCTCTGCAGTGCTCTGGATTAAAAACCTGCTCCTTTTAGTAAGAAGCAGGCAATGGAGCAGTTACTGTTTACATCACCCTGGCTCAATGACCTGCAATACCCGCAGATGTGCGAGGGCAGAACTGGGGTTCAGAAAGCGTGTTCCCTTGCCCCCAGCTGGACTGGTACGTTGTTTGCTGGACTGGCGGGTTGATACACAACACAATCTCTTGAGCACTGACTGACCCGAGTCTCTTTGTTTGCCACGGAAGGGTGAGAGTGACATTTGATAACTTTTGGTACTTAGGTCAGTCTCGATACTTCCATGACCCCAAAACCCATAATCTCTTTGCACAGTCATAAACACATCCCTAAGACATATTATGCCTTAGAGTGAGAGAGGTGTTTCAGGGTTTTGCTTGTGTGTGTGTTTGTTTTTCCATTAGGATTCTAATTAAGTTAGGATTTTAAGTTTGTGTTCACTGTGCTGGCTTCAAACTCCTGGAAATTTTGGGAAAGTATCCAATAACCAGCCAAGTTTAAACTGCTTTCAAATGCAACAGCTACCACAATTCCAACAGGATTACAGGCTGATTTTCAGATCATGCAGCACGTAATAAATGAAGAAGCAATTGTATGGTCCTAGGACAGCAAAAGGATAAAGTGTATCCATGGAAAGTCAGCCAAAATCCCTGGGGACTGTGCAGAAGTGAAAGAAAGGAATAAGCAGATGTCAGTAAAGGAGAGACTTTGACTCAAAAGAACAAATATAAGGTGACACTCACAGTGCTGAGGCTCCGCTCATGAGCTTCATCCAAAATGATGATACTGTACTTGCTGAGAAGGGGATCTGCTAAGATTTGCCTCAATAAGCAGCCATCGGTCATATACTTGATGGCAGTATCCTGCAAGGTTTAATTAGACATTCAGCTGTTATCCTGGGTTTCTACTTCAAAGTAAAAGCTTCTACGAAGCCCACGTTTTTGCCCAGAACACACACTGAGGCTTATGCACCACATCGCAAGTGCTTGGCATCATTTTGCTTGTTGGGTTGATCAAGTGAGTTATATGAGACATACAACTGCAGCTTCACCACAGCTGGGGCAGAAAAGGCTTGGAGTCCTGCACACAAAGCCCCAGGAGAGGCAACGGGGCCGTGTCACCCCATGGTGGCACCTCTACAAGCAAACTGAGCCACCACCACCACCACCACCCCCCCTGACAGCGTCACCCGGCGCGCAGCCCGGCCCTACCTCGCTGGTGCAGTCGTCGAAGCGGACCTGGTACCCGACCACACCGCCCAGCGAGCAGCCCATCTCCTCGGCCACCCGCTGCGCCACCGACACGGTGGCAACGCGCCGGGGCTGGGTGACACCGATGGCCCCGTGCTCCGCCAGGCCTGGGGAGGGACAGAGAACAGGGACACTGAGCTGTGCCGCTCAGGGGCGGTTTGTGCAACAGCACCTGTAAGGAACATTTAACGAGGAAACGTTGTTTTTACATAACTGAGGACCTGGCGCCTGACCCCAGCAGGGGGAAGGACTGAGAGACATCAGACTATGTAAAACTATGTAAAACACGGTCTTTTCCCAGAATATATACTGATACCTGTATGCATACTGATAACTATATTTACAAGTTAATTTAGGGGGAAAGGTAGCCAAACTACCAGGAATCCATATTTTAAATAGATTAATAAGGGGAAAGGTATTGTATGTAAACTGAGGCAGGCGTCGGGTGGTCTGTAAACCCTGAAGTATCAACTAATGGGGAACGGGGGAGGAAAACTGCAGCCAGGATTTTGGGGGGATATAAGCAGGGGCTTTTTGCCCTATTATGTGTGCCTACCTTTAGGTAGAACACCCCGTGTTGCAACATCGTTATTAAAAAGATTGCTTTGCTGAGAGATGCTGAGCCTATCATATTTGCAAAACAACTGTTTCCTACACCACATACACACGGACACATCGTTTTAGTTGGAAGTTTCGCTCCAGCCGCCTCCTCTCCCCACACGCACACGGCCCGGCTCCCCGAGGGGACAGCACCACTGTCTGCGCTGCGCTGGGCTCGTCCCCGCGGTCCCCCCCGCCGTTACCTGCCTCCAGGAGGTACTTGGGCAGCTGCGTGCTCTTGCCGCTGCCGGTCTCGCCGGTGACGATGAGGAAGGGCCGCTCCCGCACGGCCTCCACCAGGGCTCGGCGGTACCGGCGGATGGGCAGGCCGGTGCCCGCCATGGCGGCGGAGGAGGCCCCGGGACACCCCGCGGGGCCCAGCGGACCCCTCGGGTACAACACCCTGCACGTGACCGGAAGCGGCGCCGCACGCTGATGACATCTACTGTTTACGCGCGTAGCCTCAACGCCCCGCCCCCTCAGTAAGCCACGCCCCTTCTTGAGCTCAGCCCCCCGAGACCCGTCTGCTCCTCAAGCCCCGCCCCACCTCAAAGCCACGCCCCACCTCAAGCCCCGCCCCCCTCGTCCGTGCGCTGCCCCAGGCGGGCGATCCCGCTGTTCATCCCAAAACCGTGGTTTATTTCCTCAAATCCGCTGCCGTTTTTCACAGTGCCGCTTGCTCCTTCCCGAGGGACGCTGCCAGCGCGGGGGAGACCCAGCAGCTCTCCCGGTCCCGCCCCGGGGCTCCCTCTGGTCAGCGCAGGTCCCTCGGGGTCTGGCACAGTTAAGCTGCGGTGTAAAATACAGAATTATAAAGAAACACAGAAATACTGAGTGATTTGGGTTGGGACTGGGTGCCACAACCAGCCGTTGTCTCTCAGCAGGTCACACAGCCCGTCGCCACCAACACGGTGCACGAAGAGACACGGTGGGGAAACAGCTCCGCGGAATCAAAGTCCGTGATTTATGGACACGCCGCCCCAGCCTGGCCCGCGGCCTCGGCTTCCCGGCACACCCGTGGGTTCCCGCGCGGCCTGAAGGTGGCAAGCGCTGAACGCTCAGGGGACACCGGCCTGCGGGCCAAAACAACCGCTTAAACCAGCCCCTTGCTCCTGCTGCAGCGCGATTTTGGCGTTGTGTTGTGTCTGCACGTCATGCCGTTTGTCCCCCTTACGGTCCTGCGTGTGCTCGTGTTTCGCTCCTCATTGGGTTGTACCGGTCACAATAATCACCCGGTAAGTTTGTGGTCACCTGTTGACTCCAGTTTTCCCAAATCACCTCAATTTATACTGGGACACGGAATGCAAGGAATATTTACCTGCTGGGAACATTTGCAACGTGCTCTGAAGCTTGGAAAGCGTCACATCAGTCCCTGATGTCACCAACTTCAGATGTATCTCACCTATATGGGTTTGTTTAGCCTGTCTACAAACTGGCGTTGTGAAATCACAGCAGATAAGCCGTTTTTCTGCCATTTCTTATTAACGTAGCCAGAGAGAAGAGAACATCGCAGCAACTGTTTCATTACAGTACCACAACTATGAGAGATACCTGGTATTACATCTCTGGGTTTATTGCTCTGAGGTGTTTGCTGCCATCTGACCAAAATTCAGAGAGACAAATCCCAGCAGTTCACAAACTGTCCATCAGCTACTGACAATTCATTCGCAAAATGGTCTTTATTTGCAACGTGCAGACGATTCCTGCTTTGAATAACTGTATAAATCCTGCATTTCTGCCTGAGGCTCTCCTGTAGCAATTACCTACAATTTCTTAAACGCTCCTCTATAAGCATAAAAAGTACATCAGTCCAGCAGCAATATCATAATAACCAATCTCTAGCTCTGTTCGCTTCAGTACATAACAGAACGTGCCAATACGCCGTATGTTGTGACATCCCTTTATCAACGTGTGTCACATTTATTGCCTCACGATGTTCTAATGCCGTGTCGCTATGAGTAACTCAGTTACTGGCAATCACGTACACTGCTTTATTATCCCTGATTGGAAACTTCAAACACACCCTCATTACACTTCTTGGCACACATTTAATAATAATTCTTTAATTTTTTTTATAGATAACACATGTATGCATGAATGCACGCACACTTGCGCATTCTGCTTGATTTTATTTAAATCACATACTGCTTCGGGCAGACTTAGGGGTGGGTAAAGCTTTCCAATTGTCTTTTTTTGTTCTCCTAGCCTGGGAATAGCAGATTTGGGTTTAATCAACCCCTTTGCAGTCTTGAACTTTGTCCTCCTGGAATACAGCGCCATTCATTTAAGGATTTTCCTCTGTCTAATAAACATTAATGAGTCACACTCTACAATTCCCTTGTGATCTTATCTCAGTTTCACAGATGGGCAAAACAGAAACGAATTAAGGGGTCTGCACACACCACAAATCAAAGGCAGAGCTGGGGGAAGGACCAGCAAGCCCAGCACAACTCCCTGCTCCAGTAACTCTCAAAACGTGTTTCTACCCTTGCAGCTGCTCCCTCGGCAGCCGCGTTGCACAGGGCAGCCCCGTTTCCTTCAGGTGAGCCAGAAAGACCAAAATTGCTCTTTTCCTAAGGTTCAGCTTTGCACAAAACTCCAAATTCTGCGAGGTGATAGAGCCCTGCCAGCTTCCTGTACTGAATTATTCCTAAAGGTGTCTTTTTTTCCTTCTGAGCAGAGAATGTTTTCTCTTTTCGGATGAGCAGCGATGTAGCAGGATCTGCAGGATATTCCAGTCCCTACCTGTACACCACGGGTTCATCCATCTTCCCAGAGAAAAGAACTCACATCCTGGGGAATTTTCTTCTCCTTGCTCTGGACAAAGCAGCCCCTTCCACAATGAACACGCCATCCCTCGGTACCCGTGGAGAACACCACGTCCATTAATTACATTGAGCGAGTGAAGACAGATAATTGCCTTGTGCCTGGAATCTCTAAGTAGAGCTGCTTTCTAGAAGAAAGATCCTCAAGTTGTAGCTTCAGCACAAGCAGAATAAACTGATGTTCGCCACGAGCTGCTCTCCTGTCAGACAACCAGCAGTTTTCCTGAGAGCCGGATTTTTGTGGCGCTGTCTGCGAGTCATTATTGAAAAAGCCTTATTCTTAAACCAGAGGACGAGCGCTGTAGAAAGAAGGTGTTAGACACAGCAAATAAACAAAACCCTTTTACACCTCCATCTGCCATCTCACAGCGCCCTGCTACAAAACATTTACAAACTGACAAGTTCGACTTCAAATTTTGCTCCGCTTGTTAAAAACTGCTTCTTTTTGAAGGTGGAATCAGAAGCCGTAGGCTTTCTCCTACATAATGAAAAGGTTTGCCTTGTGTTTAGCTCCATGGAAAACAACAATTTCTACAGTGCTGTGTTCTGCCAGGGCAGCCGGGTGACTCATAACGGCGTTCACAGGTTTTGGTTAAAAAAGGCTGCAGGAAACAGCGCTGGCAGCGATCGGCGCTTCTGGCCCAGCTTGTTTTCTTCAGCAGGTGGCAGGGGACGGCGTGTGGCCCGGTCCAGGCTGGGAATTGTTTGACCAGAATAAAATACCCGTATTTCTATGCTGGGAAAGGATTTGTCATGTCAATGGACCCCGAGGGCACATCCCGGCTGCAACCACCAGCGTGGCAGAAGCTGGTGTAGAAGCTCCTCAGCCAGACCTGGCTCAGCCCTGGTGGCACGAAGGCTGATGTGGCTACAGAAATCCCTCTCCCACTTGCCGCTGGCCACATGGCTTGTGTGAAACCATCACCCTGAGCCATTCCCGAGCGCGCTGGGCACCGGGTTTGATCTTCACGTGGCCACAGACCTGACCCGCCATGAGTCGCAGTGATGGGTTCAGGTCGCGGTGCCCAGCGATTCTGCACAAACCCCATAGTGTTTGGTAGAACAGACCTGGCTCACTCACTGCAAGCCTGAGCTCTTAAAAGCCTGTTTTCTTTTGTCTTTAAAGTTGGTCTATGACGGGCCAGCAATTGATTTTGTTAATTTACCACCCGCACACGTACGCCTGCATCACCCTTTTTAAATATAACTCCAGTGTCAGCCCTGCAGCTGTTTCCACACACATGAATGATTGGTGCTCCTGCCAGGTGCCAGTGTGAATAAAAAGGTCACGGGCTCGAGGAAGGATTAGGCTTTGGCTCAGCTGTTCGCCTTCTCACACAGAGCACGATCCATCCGTCCGTCCGTCCATCTGTCAGCCTGCACACATGAACCAGACAGGTGAGGAGCTGAACACTGGAAACAATTCAGTGACGCTCGTACAAAGCCGCTACCAAGGACGTGCACCCTCTGTGGCTTTAAAAACAGCTTTTACAGCAAACTCTCCAAGCAGCGTTTGGATCAGTGAAATTATCTGTACAGAGCTATACATGCAGAATGGCGTGGGAACGGTCTCCCCGGAGACTGCGGTAGGGTGGGTTGGAGAATACCTCCATCTTCAAACAGTGCCTGAGATTTTCCTGTTACATTGGAACATTTTCTTCCCATGTTCACCTAAGAAGAGGAAGGCAGGCGGGTCATTATGGGCTGTTCCACACACTCCCACCACCGAGAGCAACCAGGGAACAAAATCCACCAGGCATGGACCAGATCTCCACCTGAAGTATTTCACTAATTCAAGGCTTTTTGTAGCTGTCTAATGAAAGCTGATGGCCGTTTTAAGATCTTCTCACACCTGCGTTTCTGTTATAACCCATGGGAGGCTTCTAATCTATTTCTGCGTATTAGACATCAATTTCTCTTCTGACTTCCTTATCAAATGTGGAAAATAATCAATAATTCACTTTAGGCTCAACATTCCCATTAGAGTGCACCATGACTGTGATTTAGATATATTTCTATGACTGTAAAATAAGCAGAAATCCCAGATTATCCTGGAACTGTCCGCTGGTATGTAACAGCACCTCCTACCACCCAAAGTAGTTTTATTTCCCCAAGTGCTATATCTAGGACAAAACACTACACTTTTGTTCTATATTAAGACCATCAAATAAAAGCAGCTGACTGCTTTCCCAGCCTCCCTCCTCGCGGAGGGGAACGCGGGGTGCAGAATTGACCCCTGGCATGAGCTCGTCTCATGATAAGTCATTAGGAAAAGCCAGATCTCCTCGCTGCTCTCCCAACATTAGATGGTGATGAACGGGAGACACCTGTTTTCCTCCTCCCCTTCCCGTAGCCGTCACCGTGCGCTGCAGCCGAAGGCTCACCTGTGATTACCGGCTGATTTCCTTGTTTTGGCAGACCTGAGATTCATGGTGCTTAAGCCGTGGTCCTGCTGGCCACGCTAGTTCTGATTTGATGTTTCAGGGGGAAACTGGGCTGCAGGAGGTTAAGTGACTTGACCAAGGTTACACATGGCACAGAAGGTGTTCAAAGCACAAGATGCCCAAGTGCCACGTCCCCGAGTTAAGAGTTCTGTTGGGACCCAACCGTCAACCTTGAAACGGAGGGACAAGGCGACAGGCCTGTCAAACACACCACCAAAAACAACTCATGTATTTTGTCCGCGAATCTACAAACCAGAGGTTGCGCTTTCCAATTACCGCTTGTCCCCGTGTTGAACCGTTCCATGTCATCCACAGCATCCAGCAGCAAGGGCAGAGCATGTGGCAGCCGCACACATCCTGGTCACAGCTCCATTTCTTCCACCAGCTCTGGACAAAGCAAAACCAAACCCAAATCTGCGGTCCTGCATAATTGTGGCCCTGTTATTCATGGATCTCAAATTGCGCTCCTTCATGAATTTTAATGCGCAGTCCATTTTCCTTCCTCTAATTGTACATTAGGCTGGAAGGCTTTATAGACTGAACATTTGCCCTCCGTCGCTCCTCACTCCCCGCAGCATCGCGGCTGCTGTGTCCCCAGCCATTGCCCTTGTCTCAGCTGCCCTGACAGGCTCAACCAACAGCAAACTGTTTTCTCATTACATCTCATAATTTTGTGCATCCCTGACAAAAGCCACAGGCCTGTTGAATAGACACCCTGCGAACAGCAGCTGATTTATTTTGCCCATGATTTGCTGATCTATTGGTGTGGATATTAGTTGCAGAGCATTTGAGGCAATACCTGTCCGCGAATCCTCAATGCTACGCTTCTGTAAATCTCTTTTGCCAGCTAAAACCAACTCCACAAGTGATCAGGAACAAGTGAAAGCCCTCCGGGAAATTCTCCTTTCCAAGGAAGGGCAGAATTTCTGTGTTGTTGCTGCTGAGCAACACACAAAGGCAAAACACAGACAGTCGTACACCACTGCACACCGTGAGATGTTCAACGGGCTCATTATAAATGGCATTTGGATTTGAAAGCCAGGCAGGACCATTAGATACTCTAATCCGACCTTCTGCAAAATGCAATTTGAGCCTGTTATTTCACTACTAAATTTAGTAGTTTGTTCAGCTGAAGTGATGGTTCCGAACGGAAGGTGCCTGGACGTGATTGAAAAAGGTGCCGAAGCCGCAGCTTCGCTCGGAATCGAGCTGCCCGAGGAGCAGAGGCTACAACACATTGAGGCAAGATGCTCTTTTTGTGTAAATTGCTAAGAATATCAAGCCCTGCCCTTCCATGTGTCTCGCAGAACCCTTATTAGATGAAAAAGGAATATTGCACAGTCCTCAGCTATAAAGTTCTAAAAATATGGGAACTTTGATGTATAAATGCATGTTAAGGACCCTCCTGGCCCTGACTACAAACGCTCCCAGTTGCCACCAATTTTGCTTCACTTGCAGAACCAGCGGTAATATTTCTTTCTGAGATACACAGAATATACTTAGTGTTTTAAGGGTTCCAGCCCTGGGGATACTTTGTGCTGGCGGGTGCCATTAGTGCAGCAGGCAGGAACAGACTGAAATGAATCTGACTTAAAATCTGAGTTTACTTAAACAACACTGACCTTAAGAGAAGCGTGGAGTCCAACCCAGGTCTGCAAATCCCATCTGTTTCTTATTTCTATAACGGGCAAGCTAAACCCCTAAATCCAAACAGCCATGAGCTCCAAATCCAAATTTTGCAGCTTGAGTCCATTACTAGCAAGGACAATGGCCAGTCCGGCATGGACTCGCTGCTTAAACTGAGCGCTGGGATTTATAACACAACACTAAATGAAGGAGACTTATTGCCGGTTGACTAACAACTAATCTGGGAAGGTACTTGGAGAGGGGTGATCTCACACAGCTCATTAAGCCCATTTAAACCCACTGTATAAAACCACCTAAACTGCAGAATGACTTTTTTCCCTCCCGTTCAATACTCAAATATTGGGCCTAAACTAACCTAAAGCTCAATGTTGAGCATAGCTAAACTCCTTACAAACAATGCACTAAAGCATCTGTGCAAACAGAATCTCCTCCATCCATGATAATTCTCCTATGCAAAGCTCAGACATGTCTGATGTGTGTTAATAACTCGCACTGGTGCACACTGACAGGCTGAATCACTGATCTTACCTAATTCATTCTTTCTGTCTTGAAACATGGTCTCCTCCACCTAATCGATCTTTTCACCCAATCTATTTGACAGATCTACAATTTACTATCCAATTAACATTTCAAGAATAAAATCAGTTTGAGCTGCAGACACCAGTTCCTGATGTGAGCTTCAGATGTCCATGTTGACCTGACATCTCTCCACAAGCCAACGAGGAGACCTCGGAGCTGCTGCCTCTGCTCTTAGTGCCACAAATAAAACAAGTGCAAGAATGGGAGAGCTTATCGGGGAAAAGAAACAACGTGGGGTGGTTGGAACCATGTTAGGGGTGTCTGAGAGGTGGTGGGATGGACACGGATCCCACTGCAGGGTGGGATCTGCCAGCCCTGCCTTCCTGTGACTCTGCAGCTAGAGCATAACTGTTTTATTTAATTAAATGCTTTGAAGTGAAAGGCCTTAAACTGCTATTGGAAGGAGTGTGAACAGTGACTGAGAGGATCTCAAACACTGCTCGCTGGGCTGGGTTTGCAGAGTTTGGGCTGCATCCACATCTGCCACGGCCGTTGGGAGCCCGTGGGTGCAGCAGCATCTGCTCCTGCACAGGAGGCGACTCCCGGCCTCAGCCCAATTAATCGTCTCCTAATGACTTTCTGAACCAGGAGGATTTCCTTAATTATACCACGCGTTAAACTTTAATCAAGAAATCAATCTTTCACACCGCCTGAAACCCGAGGGTACGGTGCATTTGGCAAGAGGAGCCCGGGGCGTCCCTCGCGCTGCAGGAGGAGGTCCCTGCGATGCCACCAGCCATCTCTGCGATGCCACCAGCTGTCCCCACACACCACACCGTGTATGAGCAAAGCCCAAGGACTCCCCGTCACAGCCCCGGGGGACGATGGTGTTGCCGTCAGCACCGTTGTGTAACTCTCCCTTTGCCAGCACAGGACTCCGGCGTCACCCACAGACCGTGACCTGCTGAAGCAATCGCTACCCAGAGATACAATAAAATCAGTGGCCAGGACAGCAGGACAGGTCACATGCAGCCCATGTTACGCAGGGAGAGGGGATGGAGCCTGTTTCTGGGACGCAAACACAGCAGAGCTCTGCAGAGCCGGGTTCGGTTCGTGCTCCAGAGCATCCCCAGCTCCTCCTGCCACTGGATCCCAAAGCAGCTGCACCAGCCCACGGAAGGACACCCCACTCACAAATACAAACATACAGGGACACTCTGCAAAATACAAACAGTTTGGCTGCTACCCCACAAAAATGATGCTCTGTGTTCAGCTTCCAGCGGATTCTCTTGCTCAGCCACATCCTGCAGCTTTTGGCAAACCCTTTGCTTTCCCTTCCACCCCTGGCGATGGCGAAGCAGCTGCTGGTCATTGGGAGCAACCCTGAGCACCCACTGATCCCCACAGGGTCTCCCCGATTTATTCCTTTAACAGAGAGCAGCAGTGGGTTATAAGCGGCATTTTGAAGCGGTGCATGCTGGTGCAGGGCTCGTTACCGAATCTGGCTGGAAGTGATTTAATTAAGACCCCGCAGAGCCCCGTGCCTGGGCCCCAGTTTGGCCAAGCCCCGACATCCACGTGTTCTTCCTGCCGCAGGACGCCAGCAACGCGCAGCCCTCGTGTGCCGCCTCGCTGCCTTTTTGCCCAGCTGGATGTGGTGGGGAGAGGATCTGCATCTTTTGGCAGGTGGCTTCACCTGCTCCCATCTCACACCGAGACCAACGCAGCCCCGTGTGCACCTCCCGCCTCCGCAAACCTCGTGAGGACGAACATCAACCCTGGGGTTGCCGTGATCTGCTCTAGCGTCAAACACCACGCGAGGCTGATGTCATCCAAAGGAAGTAACGTGTCTGATTAAACATTAACCTCGCTTTTTTTGTTCCAGTTTACGGGATGCTGAGAGACCGACCGCAGCAAAGATTTGTTTTAAAGGATGCTGAGCATCCTGCTCAGACAGCCCCAGCCAGTATTATTTTCCCTGATCACAGTAGGGATTTTTTTGCAAGCAAACGCAAAGACCCAGAAAGTCAACAAAAAATACAAGTTCTTGTGGTTCTCACCCCCAGATTTGCTGGGCCTGGCTCTCCCCACACCCCACGAATCTCCCCCCATCCCAGGCAGGCATCAGCAGTGATGGAGGAAAACAGAAAGGGGTTTTTTCCCACCTCTTTAGCGAGGTTTTTTTCCTCACTAACAAAATGCAAACGCAGGAAGCAAAGATGTGACGCAGCAAAATGATTTAAGAAAGAGCATCATGGTACGAGAAGGGAGGGAGACGGGGCCGAGCTCTGAGCTCGCCTGTGCTGCTGTGAGTGCAGAACAGCTCAGCTGAGACCCGGCAGGTCGGTGGGTTTAAATTGAGGTGACGATGAAAATATCCCGGTGCATGTGCTTCCTCTGCAGGGCCATGTGTCCCCATCCTCCTCCTGCCTGAGCGGAGCTGCTTGGGGACCACGTCCTTCCCCCCATTTTTCTCCTGCTCGGATGATGAGGACGCTGGGACAGGGAGGGGATTTCGAGTACCTGCTGCCTTTGCAAGAAGCTAAAAATAAAAAGCATGGACTAAAAATAATGAATGATCAGGGAAAATATGCTAAACCCCAGCGATCTCCCTGGATTCTGAGGATTAATTTTAATTTCCCTTTAATCTGGATAGAAATAGCCACGTCAGTGCTGGAGGGTTTGGCTCAGCCCTGGGGCTGCAGTTGTGCTCCCCTGCAGCACCCTGAGACCCCAGCACCCAACTTTGGGTGCATTCCAGAGCCCTGCAAGCCAGGGGCCACAGGGCTAAAGCTGCTCCTGAAAGGGATGCGGCTTAACCCTTGTGTCCCAGTTTGCAGACCAGGCTTTTTAAAAATAAGATTTAGCAGTACTCTTTGCTTTTAGTGGGAAGAAAAACACTGATTGGAGCAGGCTACTTAACTACTTAAGTTTTTTTGGTCTCTTTGGAAGACGGCAAACTAATTCCTGAAAACAAACAAACAAGCAAAACCCAAACTACATTTATAGGAGCAAAGGATGCTCCATACCTGAACACCCGGGCTCCCCGAGCACCGCCTGCCCTGGCTGCCCCCGCACCACAGGGATGCGGGATTTCTCCACATCCTCGGAAAACGTTTTGCTGGCACCATTAGAGTGAGATAACAGCAATAACATGAGGAGAGGAGCCCGGGCTGGGCTCTTGCTGCAGTTCCTCACTCCCCATGGGCATCAGGGGGTGGTTGAGCATCATTAAATAGAAACATTGCTCCCCACTTACCTGCTGCATTCATATATATGCAAATACACATACGCAACAATTTACATGCAGAAGTCGCCTGGGATTTTGCTTTGGTGCGGGGAGGAAAACTCCCTTAATTACTGGGACAAGCGCAGGGCTCGGTGCCCCCCACGCAGCAGCTCAGTTTGGGGTGGGGGGTTTGGGGCTGGATGGGCTCGGAGGAGGGAGCCAGGGGCACTTTGGGGCTCTTTGTGCAGCAAGGTCTCAGCCTCAGAAATATTTAGAATGCTGAAAGCCTTTGAAAAGGCACAAGGACTCATAGTCCAAGGTGTGATGTATATGCACCAGCGCATAAACACCTGAAATAGGGTCTTAAAAATGCCTCAGACTTCACTATAATGCTGCTACTGTGGAGCTGCAGCAGCTCCGCATGGAGCCAACGCATGTCCCCAGAGCCCAAAACTGCTTGAAGAGCTGGGGAAAAATGAAGAAAAATCAGATCTAAGCAATTTCTTAGCAGCTGCACCAACTGTGTTTTCAATTCAAGAGTGACCGGAGAGGTAAGTAAATATTTTTCTGGAAAGGAAATTACATTGTGTTTACACCTAATGCTGTTTGCTGAAGCGCTGCCTGCAGTCGAGCTCCAGCCTGCTTAATATTTACCCAGCTGGAGGAGACGCTCAGGGGCGTTGGGCTGTGCCAGGCACAATATAGGTGAAGAATTCAGCGTTTATACATATAGGAAGCTCTGCGGTTTCGTGCACTGCGATGCACAAGACCCGGCGCCTGTTTGCTGGGCCGTGTTTTTGCGAAGCCATGAGCTGGGACAAGGGGCTGCTGTTGGGTTGGGGCTGTGCGGCCACTTGGCAAGGGCAAGCTAGATAAAAAGCAAATATTTAAGTCAGGAGGGCCCAAATTGCAGCCTATTGGGGGTTAGTGCCAGTCTGCAAAGCTCTTCCCATGGTGGGGGGGTTACTCTGAGTGCTGGGGAGACCCCCAGGGCTTTCTTTAAGACCCGCTGCTCTGAATCCTTGAAGGCAACTGACCCAAAATTTGCTGTTCTTGCAAAGACCTTTGTGCCCCCCTCCTGTGCCGGACGCTGTGATGCTGGAGGGATGCGGGTGCCACACATCATGTCCCCAACGCGGAGGGGACAGACCCATGGGAATGAGCCATGGAGCAGCTTCCCCAGGGAGAGCTGAGTCTGCACAGCGAGTTCCACGGCTGGTGCATCCTCCAGATCCCACCTGGAGCCTCTGCGCTTTGCCCCCGGGCAGGGGCTTTGCCCACGCGGGGTGTCTGGATCGTACAGCAGAGCTGACCCTGCTGGGGCTCACGTCTCCTGCAGAAACACATTGACCAGGCCCTGAAAATAGTGCGAAAATCTAAATAATTTCCTCGGACACAGACAGGGCGAAGGCACTTGCTGCCACGTTGCTGATTCAGGCAACCTGTAGCTGCCAACTTGGGTAACATGTAGCTGAAGCACAACAAAGGTGCCTCTGCGACACCTCTGCTCATCAGCCTGGAGACGAGCACTAAGATCTTCTCTCCCCGGCTCGCACCTGCCAAAAGCTGCCAAAGGTCAGGCTTAAGCTCCACGGACTTTGGCGAGAGTTTGTGCAATGAAATCCCCTCCGACACCTTGGGAAACACAGGGCTGAGCTTTGCCTGCTGTTAATCATTGCCAGGCGGGTGGTTTGGCCGGGCAGCGCGGCTGGAGCAGGCGGGGACACGGCCGCGTTCCCTGCGCCACCAGGACCTGCTCCAGATCTCCCAAAGCACCCAGCCCTTAATCAGCTTTCACCTGGGATTAGCTCAAACATTCCCAGCCTCTGCTTCAAAATAGCTTTTCTTGCTAGTGGGCAATTAATCCAAAACAAGCCGTCTCTCCATCAGCCAGCATCACCAACAAGGGTGGTTTGGTGTGGGCTTTTTATTTAGAGAGCCCCAGAGCAAAGAGCTGCCAAAAGCTCGTGCTGCAAATCAAGAGCCCGTGATTTCTGCAGGCACCCATCAGAAAGAACAGGGTGAGGAAAGGACGTGCAACCAGTCACATCCAGAAATGTCGCGTATGACGTGGCTACAATTAAATAAAGGACATTATTGCAGCTTTGCTAATAGCTTGGGGCGCTGGCAGCGGAGCCATCCAGCTGCTGGCAGCTGCCAGCTCGTCCCCACCAGGCATCAGTGTTTAAAAGATTAAATTCACCTTTACAAGCCTGCAAAGAGGATCCACATTAACAACCCCCATCACAGCCCGGTGACAACCTCCTCCCGCAGCCCTGATAACCGGGCGCACGGAGCCACAGCAGCTCAATAAACAGCTCAAATAGCACGTTCGGAAGGGAAACCGAGCTCAGATTAGAGACAAGAGGGACTCATCCCTTCAGCCAGTTCAGCTCCTGCTCCATAAAACCTGCTCCCCCCAGCTCCTTCTCTCAGTCCCTGTGCAGCAGCACTGACCTTCCACAAAACCCGGCCTTGGGAAATGAGCTTGAGCCGCAAAGCCGGGACCTCAGCAACACCAACACTCATGATAGATCTCCCTCCCAGCAGAAGTACTTCCTCGTTTCTCCAGAAATCAGTAAAACCCAGGGGTTGGGGGATGTCTTTGTGATGGGGACACCTGATCCCTCACCAGCACTATCTCCACCATCAGCTGCTGGTGCTTCATTACCCTGTGCTGCGGCTTTATCTCATCAGCAGCAATTCGGGTGCTGACGAGCTGCAACCTGGGAGATAAAGGCCCCTTGGCTGGCGGCTGGAAATTCATATTGACTCGATGAGGTGTTTATTTTTGTGCCCTCTGAGCGTGAGTTTTGCACCATGAAGGCTCCGGTGCTTTCCCCATGGGCACCCTGGTCTGTGCAGCATCTGCACTGCGGGCACTTTGCCTCTGGGCAGGAAACTCCAAAAAAAACCATCCCTGGGAGGTTAAGGATGGAGCAAAACCCCATTTTGACTGGATGAGACATGTCCTAGCGAAGCGACTTGGCAAAGACAGGGAACCTGCGTCAGAGGCTGAATCCTCCAACGTTTCAGCTCCTCCAACACCGGGCTAGGAGAGGCCCTTGATTTCTGTCCTGAAACCTTCATAAAAATAGCACAATTATGGGAAAATCCTTGTCCAAGTGGAAAAGAAAACACCCGTCTGGCTTTCACGAGGAAGCAGAGCTACATAAAAGCGCACTCCTATAGCTTTCTGTTATTTCTGTAAAGCATCCAAACGCTCGCACAGAAACCCTTCACCGAGGGGCACGTTTCCACGAGCCAAGGGCGGCCTCCTGCTAAAGTATTTTATTTTCTTTTCCCCCAGCGTTTTACTTCACCTCATCAGAAGTTTCCATACGTGGAGAACAAAACGTCTGCAGAAACGTCCTCTGCAGGGCAGCCCCGGCCGGGAGCTGGCTGCTCCATCCCGAGCCATAAATCACAGGGCAGACTGGAAAATCTCCATGTATTTCTTTTTCATAGAAGGCGAGTCGGTGATGTCTGTCACCCCCGTCCCCACCGTCCTGCTTCCCCGAGCCCCCCAGCACCTTCCCTTGTGGGGATGATCCCCCGGACAAACTTGGGGTGACCTGACTGACAGATGTGTCTCCTGCACTGATTTATGTTGAACTGATGTGGCCACCCCCGGCATGGCTCGGACAAGGGGCAGCTCTGTGCCCACCCTTGGGGTGACATCTCCTTCACCCCACATCCCAGGGATGTTGCTCAGCCAGGCAGGCCAGCAACGGGGAACAGCCTTGACACTATTTATACACCGGGCTGGAGCCGGGTAAAAATAACCGTGTGTTTGGCAGCCTGAAAGTGCTACTGTAAATCCTGCCTGTCAGCAAGAAAATCCCCAGCTCGGGTCGGAGCTGCTGTCCCCGTGGGAGAGGCAGCGTGGGGGGAACCGGGGGTGTCTGTGGGGCTGAACCCCGAGCGAGAAAGGAGGAAAAGGAATGAACCAATGGAGGAGTGACCAGCAGCAACCATCCCCAGCTCCTGTGTCCCCAAAAAAAGGGCCGAGGAGCAAAGTGGTGTCAAATTGCTCTAGAACCGGGATTAAAGGCCACCGGTGCTGCTGTATTTATAGCTTCGTGATCATCTTTTGAAAAAAAACCTCATTGTGACTGGTCGGATCTGAGAGGAGCCCTGGGAGCTGCCCCATGCTGCGTACTGTTGCTCTTTATAGCCTGTCCTCTGGCTGCGGGTAAAGGTCACGGTGGCTCCCGCGGCACCGCCACCTCGTGTGGTGGCACCTCCGTGGGAACGAGAAGGGGGTTTCGTGCACCAGCATCCGTCCATCCATCCATCCGTCCATCCATCCATCCATCCGTCCATCCATCCATCCATCCATCCATCCGTCCATCCATCCATCCCTCCTTCCCTCCCTCCCTCCATCCCCCCTCCCTCCACCCCTGCAGATCCGTGGGCCAAGTTTGCAGCAGCGAAGCCGCAGCCGCTCGCCGGAGCCCACGTCTGCTGCTGTCTGAGTCAGCTTATCTGCACCGGGATATTAATAGATCGCTTTGGCTTGCTCGCGCTCTAATTGCAGTTTAATAATACACCTAATGGAAGCCAGTGAGAGAGCTGCCCCATATCACAAATATAGCGGCTGTTCCCTGCGACTCCCCTCGCCCTGGCAGCGGGGACACCCCGTGTTCCCCACCATGTCCCCGCCGAGGAGTTTCCTCCACACTTTTGGTGTAGGCACAGCCCGAGGCCACGTCCCGGTTCTGGCTCTTCTCCACTTCCATCCTAATGGAGCCCAAGGGCTGACACGGGGTCAGAGGCTCTTCCTGGGACTGTTGCCAAGAGAAACCCCTGAGTGGTCCCCCCTGCTCTCACTCGGGTGCTCGGGATGGGAAACATTGAGCACGACGCCTTTTTCCTGCGGGGAAAACTTCCCTATAGGGACGCAGGCGCTTGGGCAGCTGCCCTCGTAACGGAGGGATTGCTTGTCTTGACACCACAGCATGGAAATGGGGTTAAAACCTTCGGGCTCTTTGAGCGACTCGGCAGCTGCTGCTCGTGTTCAGCGGCACCGCGGGTTTGCAGGGACCAGCCCGGCGGGGTCACAGCCCCAGGAGCCGCCCGCGCCAGCCCGTGCTCCTCTCCAGGCACCGCGCCGTGCCGGGACGACCGGCCTCGCATTTTTCGGAGATGCCATCACCCCCGAGACCTTCCTGCCGCGCAGGGCGGAGGCAGCGCCCGCTCCCATCCTCCCGTCTCTCACGGATGCCGCAGCAGCCTCCCAGCACACACCCAGCACGACGGCAAATTAAGGTTTTGGCGAAACCAAGAACTCAAATTACACCTTGAGCCTGTCGGGCAAGCAATTAATTCCATTGAGTGTCCCATGGGCTGAACCTGTTTGCCCACACTACGGGCACGTTCACAGTCGCGTCTTCCTCCCCTGCCTCCCACAAACTCCTCCTCATCTCCGGCCTCTCAGGTGCAGCTTTTCTGGGTCCAACCTGAGCTCTTTAGCAGCCGGCACCATCACATCCTCTCCAAAGAGGGTTAAGTTGCTTTTTCAGACACGTGGGGAATTAAGGGCACTGAGGCGGCACGGTGACCTGTGGGGCATGGGGACAGGGCGTGGGGTGGGTTGGAGAGGGTCACACAGCTCACCCAGAATCACCGCAAAGCGCAGGATCCGCTGCCCACGCTCTGATTTTCTTTGCTTCAGGACTAGTGTGGATCGAACCCGGGAAAATCCCGTTTGCTGAACTTCTGAAACAGACGTTTGACTTGCAAACACCCAGATGGCTCGAGCAACACCGCGGTTTAACTGTGTGCAGGTACCTCCTACAGTCACCATGCGATGACTTTACAACACACAGAGCTACACACTGAGTTCCACCAACACGCAAAACCTGCAAACCCCGGGGGGTTTTCTGACCTCTGGGAATCTCCGGCCTCATTCTATCCATGTGGACACTGCTACGTAACGGTGCTGACAAACCCTTCGTCCACAGGGAAATGAGTTGATGAGAATGATGGGATTTTATTTCATGGGTTTCTTGCTATTGTTACTGCTTGGAAAATACCTTAAAATCAGGTAATTCCTCACCAATGTGCTTCCCTCGCTGCTCTGGTTTAGGGGACGATGGTGTCGGGCGGGTCAGCACCATCTCTTGGTCTATTTGGGGTTTGCTGTTGTACTAAATCCTCGACTTGGTGCTGTTTGCTCTGCTCGATGAGATTCTTGCCCGTGACTATGGAAAAGAGGATAATGTGGTTGTTCTCAAGGGAAATGTAACATTTCTTAACCAAATTTTGCTGCCTCCAATTTGCACGGAGCGTAAGAGATTCAAACAGAGACACGGACCAGCCGTTTTAGTACTTGAAAATTTTATTTTCTCAAATGAGCACCAACACATATTGTAAATATGACAAACAATACGCCTCCCTCTAATACTGAAGAACTATTTACAATGTACAAACACATGAAAAGGTGAAAACCAATTCTTTCAAAACAAACGATTGCATTTATTACGGAAGCAAACAACCTGAAAGAATATGCCCAAAAAAATAAAATTAAAACAAGATCAAAGAAATAAAAGTATACACAGTTTGTAAACACAAGAGCATCAATAGACAGGCTGGTATTGGAAATATCGTCCTTCGGTTTTGTCAGTGGGGAAAGCATTCCCATTTCCTTACGAAAAACAAAACAAAGGATACATAGAGTTCGTAACTACGAGAATAGCTTATTTGTGGTTGTACCTTACACAATGCCATTCTGCTTGCGTTTAAATATGTTGGTTTGTTTTCTGAATTCAAGATGATTTTGTTTCCCCTCTTCTGCTTCCTCTTTTTAAACAGGATTCTGCAAAATCTCTGTCTAGCGTCATTGTTTCTGAGCATTAAACTTGCGAGGCGTCTCACCTGGGACAAGAGGAGAAGAGGCTCCTTCCCACCGAACCGAGCTCCGGTTCTGCCACCCTGCTCACCCCCCGCTTCGGGTGTCGCTTTGGGTGTCACTTCGGGTGTCACCTCGTCACCCAAGCACGGGTTCCCATGGAAACGCGATGCTCCCCCCGCCACGCGGCAGTGCGGTGAAATGCGTGACGAACACACAAACGCATACAGAGAAAACTCTCACTTGATCATCGCAAGAACAAGAGGTTTCATTCAGAGGTTTTGTTTTCTGTGTGTCTTTAAATCGTGTGCACCAAAAACGGAGAATTAAAGAGCGTGCAACAGTTCTTCAGCACTGAAAACAGCTCCTTGCTCAGCAAAACGCGGTCCAGTGGTTTGTGCTGTTGGTCCAACTTTGGGATGAACGAGACTCAATGAATTAAAAATATATAAGGGGGGAAAAGGGGACGTTAAAGACAGAAAGGAAAACAGGGAGCAAATGAACTTGACTGCCCCAGAGGTAAACTTGTACTCTAATCGGTTATGGAGCAGCCTGGTTTAAAAATAAAAAGGAAATCAAACCAAACCAAAACACAACCAAACAACAAAAAACCCCAAAGAAAACCAGGATCCATGTCCAAAGACTTATGTTTTAAAAACAATGACTAGATAGCAACCTCCATCCTCCATCCCTGCTGCCTCCCAGTGACTCGGAGGCTGCAGCTTGTGCTCAATCCTGTTTCCTCAACCTCAACATCTACCTCACTCCAGCCAATTCTGGTGCAAGAGAAGATCTCAGGCCTGGATCCCCCAAACCAGATCCCCCCGGGGAAGCTGAGCCCAGATGGAACCCACTGGTCCACTGGAACTCACACGGGTTCTCGGGTGCTAAATGAAGGTGTTTCACACGTAATTCCAGCCCCTGGCGCCCTCCCCAAGTGTCCAGAGCCACCTCGCGTCCCACACGTGGGGACCACAGGCTGCTGTCCCCAACCCGCCACCACTGCTGTCCCCAACACGGCACCAATGCTGTCCCCAACCCAGGACCGCTGCTGTACCCAACCTGGCACCAATGCTGTCCCCAACCCAGGACCGCTGCTGTACCCAACCTGGCACCAATGCTGTCCCCAACCCGGCACTGCTGCTGTCCCCAACCTGAAACCACTGCTGTCCCCAACCCGGGACTGCTGCTGTACCCAACCTGGCACCAACGCTGTCCCCAACCCGGCACTGCTGCTGTCCCCAACCCAGGACCGCTGCTGTCCCCAACCCGGGACCACTGCTGTCCCCAACCTGCCACCAACGCTGTCCCCAACCCGGGACCGCCCGCCCCGGACACCAATTCTGCGGGCTGGAAGCCGGAGCGATTCCCCTCCTGCCACATCCAGAGGAAAAGCGGATCAACTTAAGAGGACAACGAATACTATGATATTTGTTTCCCTTTAAACATATTTTTGAACAAATACAGAAGGAAACAGTATCATTTATAAACAACAAAAACGTGCTCTCGGGGGGGGGCTCTGGGAAAACAGCACCAAATATATTATTAAAAAAAAAAATTAAATAGTATTTACAAAAGTATATTTCACAATTTTTTTTTTCACGCTTTGTATATATTATCATCTGAATATTTATTACAGGGATCAGGATTTCACACCAGATAATCCACCAAAACAACTGAAAAACTTAGTCAAGCCTGAGCTTTGGGGGAGATGGGGGTGATGTAAACTCCAGGATAACGCAGCTCGCCAGACTAAATGCCACATCAAAAGAACAAAGCAGCAAAAGTCGCTGCGGTTGGTGTTTTGTCAAGGGTGTCACCGGGAAAGCAGCACTGGAGGGACGTGGGGAGCGAGGTTCTTTGGTTATGCTCTGAATAAATCAGTGTAGGAGCCATCGATCCTGTGGTGGCACAACATACAGATCCCATCACCCGCGGGGCCACCGGCTCCCAAAACTGCCGCGTGCCTCGATGCAGCAAGTGACAGATGAGTTAGCAGCGGAATAAGAAGCGCTTTGTATTTAATGGACACGCAGCAGAGAACAAACGCCAATGAGCCTCACCAGTCTATTTTTCTTTATGTCCCTGGACAGTGCATTAAAGTCACTCTGTGGATAATTCTCTGGGTGTTGCGGATGTTCACAGGCACATATTTTTATTGTATCGGGGCTTGAGGTGAGATTCTCAGCAAGCGTGAATCTGTGGATGCTGATGGGACACCACCAATTAAAACCAGATTAAGATCTCGCTGTATTCAAGCTTAGACTGGTTGCCATTAAAAGCGTAACCCCTGTGAACAGTTAAAACCAGCCTGATCTGACGGATCATCGTCCTTTCTTGTCCCAAATACACGGATAAAAACCTTTACACCTGGTAGCGCTCTGCAGTAAGGGTTCTTGTTTCTCAGAGCACTCCTCTAAACAGCCCTATCATTTTATAGCTTTTTAATGGGTGATGACTCTAAATACCAACATAAAACCATGAGCCCATGTGTGCTCTTTTTCTCACCCTCAAACATGAATGATTTGGGGTGATCTCTTGCTTCTCCCAGCTCCAAACAGATCCCCCTAAGGCTTCGTACCTGGGGAGACTGAAGAGCTCTCCAAAGAACACAGATTATTTCCCACTAGCTAAAACCTCATAAATCGTTGTGGATCAGCAACAAAAAACGGGAAAATGGGACCAGGCCAGTGCCCAAGTCAACAAGGTGGTGTGTACTGCAGAATTTGGATTTCTATTAGATTTTTTTCACTGAAGGGAATGCAGGTGATGGGTTCAAGAGAAGAAACAGCCTTTGCTGAGATGGGCCATCAGGTCTGGGCTTCAGCACAAGGACCCATCAGGTAAAGTCCACCCTGATCCATACGTAGCATCTCTGCTCACACCCCCTTATTTAATTTGAAATGACTTTCTCACCGCCAGCTCTGTCCTGATCCCCACAGCCCACTGAGAGCGTGGTGGCGTGGGGTGACAACAGCGTCGGTTTCATAAGGAGCTACAAACCCCTGCACAATACTCTTTCCTTCTGGATTAAGACAGATTTCCCCCAGTGGATTAACCTACTTGAAAGAATTCCACGAACAAAAAGAAAACTCACTCAGAGAGATAAAAACTAATTCAGTTAAACAGCCTTGGAGTTATGCACCAGATACTGGCTGGACTGTTGCAGAGCAAACTTCACATTGTCACTGACGTCTAACACAGCTCCCCTCTCACATACCGGGTCCCTTCCCCATCAAACACCTCGGGAAGGTCCACGTTAATTAAAACGAAAAAATTAAAATGGGAAGGACTTGTTCCTTGCAGTTACAACACCCACATCTACCCCTCCTCCCCTTTAAACTCCAGGGCATGGACAATTTCAGGGGTAGGGGGAAGATGTTTCGTTTCTTTTCTTTCCCGTCCCCCTGTGCCTGCAACAGGTTCCCAGGAGCGGGGAAAAAAGGGGGAAGGTTTTGGGAGGATACCTCATGGCTTGAAATATCCACCTGTGCAACACTGCTACAAGTGCCGGGCTCCTCCGCTCCCCACTCTCGCACCATTCCCGTCAGCTCCAAGGTGGAGCTGATGGCTGGGGCCTGGGATTTAAGACAAAGATTCTGTAACAGCATTTTCCTACATGCACTTGCGAGGGGTTGGTAAAAGACCCCCAAGGATGCTCAGCGGAGGCCAGGAAATCAAGGGGCTGTGTGACTAAGCTTGTCCCCATCCTTCTCTATGTGATTTCCTCTTTCTTGCCTAGCACGTGCCTTTATTTACCCCTGCCATGTCTTCTAAGCTGCAGCTCCAACCCCTTGCGCCCTAAGCAGTTTTCTCCTCCTCTCTGAGGGGCTCAGCAGTCAGGATTTGGTTTCTGCAGCGGTGAGGATGCTCCCCACAGCTGTGCTCTGTTGGGATGTTCGGCCTACCTACCGACCCTGAAACGGCGAGGAAAAGGAGAGCCGGGGAATCCCCCCAGCATTCGGGTCCTCCCCCTCCAAACAACAAGTTCACAAATGGCAAACGAAACACACAACTGCGATCAGCTTGCAGGGGGAACTGGTTGTGGCTTGTGCTCAGCCGGCTTAGACTGAAGCTCCAGCGATGGAGCAGCGGTTTTACGATTCGGAGAGAACGCAGCCGTGAGGTATTTTTCTGTCCATTTAGACAAGTAGATAGTTTCAAGCCTTGGTTAACCAGGACTTAAAGGAGAAGAATTTCAACTTCTGATGACTCCCCTTGGGGCCCGCTCCCCACCCCCATCACCTTCTCCTGCCCAAAACTCAGGTCTTCCTCCCGCACCGAGACCTTCTGATAAAACGCCACCACAGAGCCAACTTCAGTTTGTACTTAAACATTCGTCAACATGGAATGGCTGTCGGGCGTTCGGTGCATTCTCTTAGCCAACGCCAGAACACAGAGAGAAGCAGCCAGGGTCAACTCACAAACAGATACAAAGCAAAGAGACAGAGAGACAGAAATTTAGAGGCCAGTCACCAATAAAGATGGAGAAGGGTGTGAAGATGCTCCCAAATTGCAGAGCCTCTAAATGCATGGAACCAAGCGTTCAGTCACTCTCTCACTCTTGGATATAATGTTCGGTTGGATGGCATTCTCTTACACGCTGGTAGGGCTGGGCTCTTTCCGTTCAATCCCAGCCATTATCCTTGATCATGTGAGCTAGTTCAATGATGTATTTGCCTTCTTTATACTTCTGGCTGCTTTCAAAAGCGTGTTCCTAAAAAAAGAAAGGGGAGAAAGAATGAGATCAAGCCGGTATCTGAAGGTAAAGTCGCGGTTACAGATCAGATCCAGGAATGCTGGTACAAGTCTTGTCTACAGAGTACAACAGTCAAATTGCAGGTTCCCCTCTTGGCTTTCAGGAAAATTAATGTTGGAATAGTCTCCAATCCTGTTTCTAGCCGTCTTTACAGACAGACGTGTGCTCGCAGCTGCGGAAACACGCGCTGCTTCAACGCTGCGGAACTAGGCGAGGAAATCCACGGGATCCCTGCGCAGGTGGGACTCTGGTTCCTGAGGCCGCACAGTTCGGTTCGGCTCAGGTGTGCGTTACCTGTGTGCACCAAACGCACCTGAGAGAATGTCGTTCTGTTGTCACAGAGGCTTGGGCTCACTGCTGTGTTTATGAAATTTTGTATTTTGTCTTACAATAACCTCAATTTATGTACTCGGTGTCCTTCTCCATTTGTGAGATCCATGCTGTGTTTCTGCATGAATTCCTACCACATCAATTTTTGATGCTTTACTTTTTATAGCCTTCCAACTGATTTATTAAAGAATATTTCTGTCCAGAGGCCACAGATACAATATATGTTTTGTACAGACACTGGCCAAAATGTTTTGACAAACAAGTACACTGCGTGCCTCCTGAAGCAGAAATTAGGATGTAGCGTAAGCCTTTATTTGAGGCAATTGAATTTACGAAGAGCAACAGACAGCAAACAGATAAAACTCGTGTTCAAGAGCATTTCCAGTGGGAAGGACACAGGATTAACAATATATGGATCGTTCTGTTATTCTGATATTGGCTGGGAAAAATGACAATATGAACCACAAAGACTGACTGAGGTTATCCTTGTGTTAAGTACCGCTAAGGGACGCCCAACCAAAACCAGGCCTGCAGTGTATATATTCTTAGTAAAAAAATTAGCTGCAAAGCTCCTGCTCTTAATGGATGCAACAAACACAATACAGGAGGGAAAATGGAAATGCAGGAAGGAAAAATGACGCGGTTACAGACCAGAACCCGCATCGGCGGTTCCCAGTTAATGGTCTTTCCACGAGACCCCGTTACCATGCACACACCTTCGGAAAGGGCTGGAGCAAAGATGTCCACAGGAAAAGCAAATTATACTGATACTCACATATTTCCAACCCAGTGTGGTTTTGCAGTTTTCACAGTAAATATCTGCAACCGCATGTAATCCTGTTAATAACACCCGCTCCTCTGCAGGGCCACAACCCACATTAACTCTGGGGAAAAAGGAGAGATGCTCCCTATTAGTGTGTCTTTCCACATCAAGACGCTGCAATGAAGCTGACAGCGATTTTATTGCAGTATTTAAAAACACAAGCAAGAGGTTCAGCATGCTGAGAACCACAGCTGGGCCTGAAACAAAGGTCTCCTGCAGTTCCAGAACACAATGAAAAGGTAAAATAGAATTTTTATGTGACTCAAAATTCTATAAAGCTTTGGACAGAAGATTAATAACCTTCTGGTAAATTGCACCGATTATGCATTTGAGAAAGAATTTCATTTTGAAATGGATAAAATGGTACTTTTACTGTCCCAAATAGAAACTTGAAAAATGTAACTGAAGTCAGCAGTTCTTTTGAAAGACATCCCAGCAGTGATCTCGGCAAAACCGCTCTCAGTTATTGGGAAAATGATACTCAATTTTTATGCTAGCTCTAAAAAGTAAATGTGTATATAGACATTATTCATTCTCCACATTTATGAAACTTTGACTCTTTGGTCCAACTCCACGCTCTGAGAAGAGAATGACTCATCTGTTAGCTCTTATTTCTCAATCAAAAAACCCACCTTTTCCTAAGCTGCTTATCTGAAACCTCAACATAAAATCAAATATGAATCAGTGCTGCTTCCTGCCTCATTCTCCAAACATTTTCAGCAAGCTCCCAAGTCTCAGGCAGAGGTTTCCTAAAAGAAGATTATCCTTTTGTTTGCTTCTTCATGAGGGCTTTGTTAATTTTATCCTATGAGATGCAGAGCTGACACGTCCGAGGTTATACTCACACTGAGTTGAAGAGGTATGCTCGTCCTTGGCTTCCTTGAAAGGACTGAAAGGCAAGAAAACAAAATTCAGTTGGCTAGTTGACGGACAAAAGGCTAAACCAGGACCTGCCCTCTACAACTGCATTAATGGTAATTATAGCAACTGTTGGCCAGGGCCTGAGAAATGCACATCGATACAGCCTCTGAGATGGAACGAGCAGAGTGCAATGTCAGGGGATGAGCCCTGAAGAGCAGAGTCTGGTCCAGCACCCATGTCACAAATGGCACCAGCCGCCCACTGGGAACTCACCCGGTATCACCAGCACTGCGGTGCTGGACAAGCCCAATGTGCTTTTCAAGAGTGAAGCTGTTTTCCCTCTCGTATCCCAGCAATGTCTATTTTTACCCTTTCGGTTCTGTTTATGGCCTTGCTGCCCAACGTTGACTGCAATCTCACGGAGGCTTCCCGTCGCGCTGCCGCAGTTTTTAAACACCACTGCGTGTGAATTCCCCTTCGGACGACCGCACAGATGGATGCTGAACCGAACGGAGAGATCGGACCTATTTGTGCAAGGCGCTGTGCACACAAATACAACCTCTGCTCTAGTGATTTTACAAAAGACTTCAACCTTGCTGAGCTGTCTGCAAGCCTTCATATCCCCACTGACACCAGGGACATCTTCAGGACTCGATCTAAACATGGAATCATTTCAGTTGGAAGAGACCCTCAGGGTCATCAAGTCCAACCACAACCTAACTCTACCACTAAACCATGTCCCTAAGAAGCTTGTCTAAGGGTCTTTTAAAGCCCTCCAGGGATGGTGACTCCACCACTGCCCTGGGCAGCCTGTTCCAATACCGGACAACAGCTTCCATAAAGAATTTTTTCCTAATATTCAATCTAAACCTCCCCTGGTGTAACTTGAGGCCATTTCCTCATGTCTTATCACTTGCTACTTGGGAGAACAGACCAACCCCCTCCACGCTCCAACCTCCTTTCAGGTAGCTGTAGACAGCGATAAGGCATGAGATACAACCGGACAGAGATGCACACGGACAAGGGAGAATGACGCAGCAGCAAAACCACAGCAGATCATCACCAGTTGTGGCCAGGGCCCGCTGGAAGATCCCCAATTGCAAGAACATCTGCAATCGGCCCCTTTCCGCGGAGCAGAGGCACCTCTGTGGGCAAACACAACGCTGCCTGTGAGGTCTGGCTGGCAGCAAGGGCTCTGCCTGGCCAAGAACCCACTCGGTTCTGGAGCAATAGCTGCTCTTCAGAGGAATCCGAAGCCCAACATCAGTTGCCACCCACGGCACAGAAGAGCCACTCTGGATTCAGAGAGGACGCCCGAGGCACTGGGATATCTCTTTCACTCAGACAAAAGCAATGCCCTGAGGAATGCCTCTTTTCTTGGGCAGGAATTAAATAGGACACATGGCTCAAGCATGTTTGTGTAATTGCATTTATTAGAGAAGCTTCTTTTAATCCTTTTGCGGCACTCAAGTTCTTTATTATTGTTGCTGTCAGCTGGCTGATACCCCACACGCCAACTCGGCGTAGCCCGAGCGCTATGAAACACACGCTGCATTGTTCCAGTGTCCCCTGTGGTAAAGCAGGAACCCACACAAAGCTAAGCCCCCCCCCAGGCCTTAAAAAGAGTCTAAGCCAGAGCTAGGCCAGGCTCTACCTTGCTGCAGCAAACTGCAGGGACACGGGCTGTCCAGCTGCACCAGAGGGACACCGGCCTGGAGGACAGACAGGGGATGGGGTGGAGGGATGAAAGAGAAGGTTCCCCCAGCAACATGTGCGCCATCAAAGCAAAATGAAAGCAGATGAAGCTTGCTCACCACCCAGTCCTGCCCTGTAAATACTTTTCCATAAACACCAAAGTGACTACGTTTGCCAATAACAACAACCATGGGAGCAAAGTTTTTATTGGTACAGAAATAGGATTTTCCATTACCGCTGTACAAAGGCCTGTCTTTAATAAACAGCAAAACCAAAGCCATCAGCTTTGTGTTCGGGGCTCACAGGACACATTCCAGCCCGCTCCCAGGGGACAGCAGCATCCTTTGAGAGGTGCCCGTCCTCCCAGCACTTCAGGGTATCTAAGGGTGGTCACCACCAAAAAAAACCTATAAAATCACATGAATTATCCCCTGCCCAAGCAGAACTTTTCAACATACCACTGCTCGGCTTTCAGGGCTGCCGCCTGTCTTAATTCACCCTCCAGCCAGCTAACGATTTGGCAGATCATAGAAGAAGAAGCAAGAGAAGTCTGGCAAGCATCCCCAGCTCACCAGTGCATTTGCTCTCTGTGAGACTAACCCGCCTGTATCGTTATAAAGGTAGCACAAGCAGGTTTTATCTGGGTGTTGTAACCTCAGCATTTTCTGGAGATGTTCCTTCTCTTCTGAGACTCCAGAAAAACTGGCACATGCTGTACTGGGCACTATGAAATCAGAAGGAACAAATATATTTATATACAAACAGATGCTCCTTTTTTTAAGAAACACACAAAGATATTTCCATGACACGCTTGGTTTTCAATGAACAGTGACAGTCACCTACTTTGTATGCTATACATTTTCTCAGTGTAGATTTTCACGATACGCATTCAAAGGCGTATCTTACACGTATGCTCATAAACCCAGGCTTCTTATTCTCTGAAACAACAGCTCCTGGCATCACTTCCCAGCTGAAAGAAATGGAAAGGACTTTTTGTTGTTGTTTCCCACTGAAAGCCCAAGCACATATTTTTCACTGCACTGCAAACGCTCAATGTCTGGCTGGAAACACATCTGTACATGCCAGTGACAAACCTCTCCCTCCCTCCCAAACCCTCTAAAAAAACACATGCACAACAGCTTATTCCTCCTGAGTACTCACGTTCAAAAACCTTCCCCGCTCCTGGGTGCTGCACTCAGAAACAGGTAAAAGCTGCAGGGCCTGAGGTGGGAAACCAGGCTGGCTCAGGCGCTGGGCTGCGGGTCCTCGCCTGCCAAGCTGCCTCTCGCTACAGCAGAAGCTCCACGTTAAGATGCCTTTGGCAGCTGCTCTGCTTTTAGAAGTTCCTATCACCCAATCTACAGACGCTCATTACGGCCCCCTCAGCTGTGCTGATTCCAAATTACATCTGTGAAATCATTATTGTTACAAAGACTTGGTGGGGGGCGGGTGGGTTTGAAGGAAATAATTCTTATTCTCCTTGTAACATGATCATGGATCCAGTTTAAAGGACAATCACACAGACTACCTAATCATCACGGTATGGGGCAGACACAAGTTGTTCAGAGTAGGACGTTCCCAACTCAATTTGCTGGCAAAGCGGCACAGTGCAGAACTGCAGCTCCGGCGAGAGACGGTCTGCGGGACAGGGAGCTGGGTTCCACGGACGCTGTGAAACCAGATCTGCCGCAGCAGGACGTGGGACACGCAGCCAGCGACTGGGAAGCGCCAGCTCCGCCGCGGCAGAGCCGTTCTGCTCGCTGGAGATGGGCTCAGCTGAGACCCAGAGCTGAATCCTTATATACTGCACACCCGTGACCTTGGCAGCTGTCAGTTCGGTTCAGCCCATTTGTCATATGCTGGCATCAGTGTGAAGTGCTGAATCTGCCGTTCTGTTTGCTCCGAGCGAGATGCACAACTCCTTCAGAGCGTTCTTTTTTAGACAAATAGCACACGGATGACCACAAGACGCAGGCAGAGAAGGGCTCATCCCCTCCATCGCTCCACCCTGTTCCACCTGCCTTCCCACCCCATCAGACACTTGCACATTCCCATTACTGGTAGAGACACAGAAGGAAATTTTGACATTTATTCAGTACAGCCAGGGAAAGGCACGAATTCTGAACGTGCTCCAAACACGCCTCCACTCCCTGCCCCTTCTCCCTCGTACCTACAGCGTCTCACTCACCGCACAGCCCACTCAGCAGTTCCGCACGCGGAACAGATGAGAGGATTAATACCCCAAGTCTTTGTGACAGCGTTTGACAATAGGCTCAACACAAAAAGAGCTGGCTGGAATCATCTGGAAAAATAGGAAGCAGTTACCAGGACTAAATGGCTCCGTACTGATGCTTGTTCTCTGCAGACTGCAGCAGAGAAAACCCCCGCTTACCTATATCCAGCTGGCAGCCTTTTAACAAACCAATAAAGCAAAAATGAAAAGGCAACTGGTTCCAAAGAGGTACAAGAGGAAGAAGGAACAGAGTGTGCCACTCCGTGCTACGCTCTTCAAAGCCACAAATAATTCTCGCTGCAAGGATGCAAACGGGATCGAGAGCCCAAAGCCAGCGCTGGAGAGCGACGCCGTCGGCATGTCCCGGGCGATGGGAAATGACGGCACCGGGAGAAGCCAAATGACCACAGCCATCTGGACGCTGCAGAAAAGGACATTTTCTGCGCTTGCAATATCCCCGCTGGGACGGAGCCGTTCAGTGAGTAAGAGAAACAGTTTTATGAGCTCCCGGGTTTAAGCGGCACCGAAGTCCATGCAAGAAAAAATCATCCAGCAATCTACTCCAAGACAGCCCTGTTATCACTTCCCACCTACACGTACAACTTCTGCTTTTAAGTTACTACTGTCATTTGCACAACACTGACTGTAAGATTTATCTATTCTTGCTGCTGATTTAACCGTTAAATGTCTAATACAGCCCTTAAACACCTATAACATAACCTGAATAGGAAGAGACCTTTAAGTATGACCAACGCATGACGTCAACCCAAGTGGAGTTTGCAATATAAAGACGTGCTCCAAAACACGGGCTGTCCTCACGCTCCTCCTGCTCCCTCGAGCACTCAATCCCAGCTCCTATCGGCTGCTATCCCACCTAAAACCCAACATCGCACAGGATGCTCTGCCTTAATAGCACCTCATAAACCCGATTAATTACGTCAGCAATGATTTGATTAAAAAGATAAGTCCTGCAATGTGTTCAGAGGAACCGCTATGCCTGGTGATACTAAGACGAGGTTACTCATCAGCCATGGCGCAGTGGCAAGTTGGGAGAATTTAACTACGAAAATACCTGTTGCAGATTCCGGGGGCTGCACAAGAGCCATTTCAACCCTCTACTTGCACCGTGTTCAAGTATTTCCCAAGGGAGCACGAGTTCAATTACTTGGTCCCTGTATCCGCGCAGACTACAGAGACCTCCTCAGGGTTCATTAATTCCACCTTGTTCTTCCCCACAGAAGCGACAGTCAATGATCAGATTAAACCGAGATTCAATTTTGCTCCGATTATGCGCGATACAGACCCATGTCAAGGGAACCGGTTACATTATTCCACCTCGCGCATGGATGTGACCTTACCCTGTTCAAACTGCGTTCCTGAGTATTAATTGGGTTTTAACATGGGTCCCTAATGCTATTTAAAGCCCAAAGTCGATACGGAATTAGTAGACCAAACACATCTCTGCAGTAATTCAATTAATTCAGCACAGCCTTATTCCCCAGCAGTTTACATTGCTGCGCGAATAACAGCAAATAACTACAAGTCTGCCATGTTTCATCCTAAAAACAGCCACCTCTGAGCAGTT
This sequence comes from Columba livia, assembly GCF_036013475.1. NCBI lineage: Eukaryota > Metazoa > Chordata > Aves > Columbiformes > Columbidae > Columba > Columba livia. The sequence goes on from NC_088621.1 coordinate 2,793,443, forward strand.
TTACAGCGTTTTTGTGTCTCAGGTTATGTGAGAAGGAAGGCGCACAGACTGCAAAGATGAAAGATGTTACCGCATTTATTTATGTTTTATTCTGATGGGGAGATGTTACTACAATTTTTAATTCTGCCTCCTGGCAACAGCAAGTGTTTGTTCAACCCCTTTGTTCCCTCCAGGCCCGACAGGAGCAGGGACGAGGGTGTTGCTGGTATGAGCCTTTTGTCCTAACGGGAACCAACTCAGCCCTTTACCGCACAGGACGGGTGGGGAGACGCCACGGCCAGACAGTGCAAAGGTCTGAACACACACCCACAAAACCACCAGCGGGTCACCCCGCTGCCATCACCTCCCGGGAAATAAATTCTCTGACCCTGGCAAGGAAAAGGTCAATGTAATGATTACCAGCGACTGCAGAACCTCACGCTTCTGCTCCATCCTCCTTTTGGGGGAAGCATCGATTCCTGTTGCGTGCCCATATGCTGGGTCTAAGTCCTTGACCCCCCCATGCCATGGGCAGCAGGACTGAAGGGCAGAAGCTCCAAAAAGGCTGAAAGAAGGTCACCAGCTGAAGCCACTTTCAGATCTACTTGAACCTGCAAGAGCTTTCACATCACAGACTGTGCTGCGCTCCGAAATACAAGTGTTGCAGGGCCCCACACCAGCACCCCAGCTCCCGAGCCTCAAAATACTCGGCTTGGCTCAAAATCCAGGCAAATTAAACCAGTTTTGTTTGATTTATTTTTTTAAAACAGAGATTCTGCCTTCTTTCCATTTTTCTAGGAATTGAAACTAAGAAAATAAATCAGGACTGTTCACAAGAATCTCAAAAACACTGAGGAAAACGCATCTTGAACCAAAAGATGATGTTTGGAAGATGAACAACACGCGGGATGCTACAGGCACCTGATCCCATGAGAACCGTGGAACGCTGCTCCGTCCCGTTCATCAGAGCGGCTCCCGAACGCACGTCAGCACAGGCGAAGGTGACAGGGACGGGGCCGCGTCGCTCCCGGGCACACAGGCTGCACAAAGTGATTTAAATGGGTCAGGATCCCGGAGCACATTCCCAGTTATTAATTCATGTGTCAGTACGACTGTCCATTACCACCCGAGGGGAGAGCAGGAGATTTCTTTCAAAAGGAGATTTTACATTGCAGTCGCAGAAGAGAGATCTCTTTGGAGGTTTTGCAACTAATAAAGATTGCCTAAAAATCGAGGGTTTTGTTTTTCCCCAAGTGCAGGAAAGCAAAGTTTTCCACTTTGCTAAGCCAGAGCCTGAAGCAAAGCTTTGTAAAGCATGACAAAATCCAAAATGTAGCTACAACCTTCTCTGTCCCCTTCTCCCGCTGACATGCCTGGTGGGCTCCCCTCCAGACTTAGACTCGGCTCAAATGCGACGCTGTTAAATCCCATCATGTTATGGTGAGCCCTGGGCTATCCAGCCTACCCAGCAAAGCCCTGGGCTGCTGGACTCCGCTTTGATTTATTTTAAAATGTGTTTCAAAGTGAAATTTCAAAATGTGAACACTAAAGACACAAACAACTGAAGGCAAATTAAAAAAAAAAAACAACATATCAAATTTATTAAAAGTTCACAATATTTTGGGGCATCTCTTGCGATGCTGATGGTCTCTGACTGCTGCCACTGTTGTGCTTCAAAACTTTCCCCCGTTTTTGAGCGCTGCTGTCTTCCTGTGGGTTGATATCGGCTCAAAGCATCCAACAATCAAATCATTTTAAAAAGGGGTGGCAGGGGGAGGGTAAAGCCCTTTCTTTCCACATTAATTATTGCTACCGCATGGGTTTTAGAGATAAACAGAAAACAGAACTGGGATGGGAAATGGAAACTGCTAATGCAACAAGTTATTGAATTAGCAGCATAATAGCAGCTGCCCATGTATCAGTGGAACGCTGTTTTCCATTAATACAGGCGCTCGGCTCAAAATAGCAGCAATGCTGACAATGAGAGCAGACTTGCTTTTCAGCAGCAGCAGATCCGTCCCGGGCGGCAGCTCCTCTCTGGCCCTGGGTAAGATCCACCGCAGTGAGATGAAGCTGCTGTATATTCACCTTATTGCTGAGAAGGTTCATCAAAAGTTATCCTTCGTTCTTCAGTCTGTTGCCTAAATTCTGAATGTTCGTGTCCGCTATAAAACAAGCGTTTGGTACTGAAATTTATATTGTTACTGCGGATGCGTGCTCATGTGAGCCCCTGACTAAAATGCACATTAAACCAGAGGTCTCAGAGTTGTGAGGCTCATACCTGCGTTTTTCCTGGGCTTGTTCTCACCGCTATAAATCAGATTAAAAGCACACGCGTGCATGGGAAGCTCACCCCATCAGCAAGGCTCTGAGCCTGCTGGCATCTCCTCTGCCAACTGAATCACCCAACAGACCCAGGAAGGCTCAGACCCCATCAGCTCCGTGCTCCAGTCGTTCAGGATTTGCAGCAAAACCCCTGATGATTCACTGTCCTTTGTCCCTGGCAGTTCCCTGGATAATAAATGGGAACAGTATTTTATTTATGCCCAGGTAATCAATTCTAAGGCAGAGGAAGCAGCAGATGAGAGTTATTTCCACAAAGAAAGTGATGGATTAGAAAAATCCATATTTACCCCGTCCCTCCTACTTGACGGGGAATTCTAAACCATTTTGAATTATGACCTTTTTCCTTCTTTTTTGGAACAGAATGAAATATTTTAAAATCACACAGCAATTAATTGCTGTATAAACACAATTATACAAGGATGTACAAATTACCTTGAGCTTTTTCTATTCAACAACCACATCCTGACTGTCTTCAGATCCTATTACAGACAGTAGGAATGGAGGGAGCCCGGGAACTTGTAGGGTGAGCCCCAGAGGACGCAATTACACAAGAGAGAAAGATCTGATGTAGGTAGCCGCACTATGGAATAGGTATTACAAATACTCAGCACACAGCTCAGATTTCATATCCTGACTTTTTCCTGCAAAGGGCATTTTTATTTGTTTATTCCCCCTCAAATAAGGCTGCTCAGAGCTGATGAGAAGCACTCAAACCACAGCCCAGCAAAGGTCCTGGGGATGGGTTTGATTGCAGGAGTTCATCTTCGCCTCATCAACGCTCAATTCTCCTGGTCAAAATGCTACAGAAAAGGCTCCTATTCAACAACTTTGATGACACATTGTTCTACTGAGAACTGAAGTCCTCTCAACCCGCATTTCATTTTAAAGGCGAGAACTACAAGATACCTTGACACAAGTTCACAGCAGCGACAATGGGAAGCTAAACAACTCCCAACGACTTATCACGGAACTGCTTTGCTGTTTGTCACTTACAGCTTGAACCCTAGCAATACTTGCAATTAAAAGCAAGCTCTGAATAATATCTACAAGTGACAATTCATTAAGGAACAAGAGCTGAAAAGCAGGATCCAAAAGCTACTGGACAGCTTCTAGAAATGTGCATAAAATTGATAAACCTGGTGCATAAAGAGCTAAGAGCAAATAAATGAAGAGAGGCTCACTGTGCTGAGCCAGTAGAACTAATACAATTATGAAATGTTTATGCTGTGAAGATGTTACTGCTGAGTCTGAGCCTGGAACAATGAGAACAGCCCTGTTCCCATTCCTAAAAAGATGTTGAAACGCTAAAGAGGTAGAAGAGAACCATAAAAATGATACAGAAGTGGAAAAAATGACATTGTGCCATAACAAAGCTGAATCTATTTAGCCTATCAAAAAAAGTGATCAAGAGTAACCTTGGTTACTGTGTACCACAACCTTTCATAGGGAGAAACAGTAGGTACTATAGATCTATTTCTGTAGCAAAAGGAAGAAAATAATGGCCAATGATGGGAAGCACAAGCCAGACAAACCTAAACTCAAATCTCCGTTTTTTTTTAACAGTAAGGATGATTAACCACTGGAAAAAACGACCAAGGGGAGCACTGAATTTTCCCTCTTGAAGTTTTCAAATCAAGCCCAAATGCTTTTTCTGAAGGACGTGCTGCAATCACGATGAATGGTGTGATAGCTGCTCTTGGCCTTACGAGTTCATCGCCATGAAGGTGGGAACTTAAACTCAAGATCTACTTTTTAAGCATGAGGAAACCCCGTGTGATGAAAAATAGTAGAGAACTTTACCCAGGGAAAGGAAATACTCACCTCACCCCACACACCATTATTTTCATTTGACCAGCCTTGGACACTTGCTAAATACCCCTTTCCATTAAATTAAAGTTTTGAAACCACCACATTGTAATTTTAGGATTGTTTTGGCTTGAGTGCACGTTCCCCCCGCCCAGCAAATGGCTCCATGTCTTCAGGGTGAACTGACATTAACATTTTGGCTGGTTCGTGAGGAGCGAAGCACTGACAACATCATGCGCTGCCTCGACCATGGACTCAGAAGAAACCAAAAAGACACACAAAAGCAAACACCAAAAAGCCCAACGATTGCTGCTTATTTCACCTATGCACGTTGCACCAAACGCCTCAGCGCAGCTGAATTAATCCACAACTTATCGACCTGAAAGCCAGCACCAAAGCTCCAAATCCTTGTAAGATCCCCCAGTTGCAAAAAGGAGCAAAGTTTGATGCTGTAAAGCTCAGCGAGAGGCTGTTGTACCAAGCAGCTCAGGCTCCAGCAGCCTGTTCGCCAGGGAAGCAATGAGGTCGCAATGACCAGGAGCCACATTTGCCCACAAATCTTGCAACTCCCACCTGAGATCATGGCGAGGATCTTCTATGGGCTCCCCAGCCAGCAATCCAACCCCAGTTGAGAAATTCAGGCACACACAAGTTCTCTGTTTTCCTCCAAATTCTCCATGCTGGAGGAGCTGCAGCCTTTTGTGTTGAAGGATTTCATGTTCACTAAGGGTCCCGTGAAGACATCAAAGGGAAACATTAACCTCCTCAGCAAGCCCCAGGCTAACTTCAGGGGACACAGCACCGCATAATGCTGAGCAGTTGGATCACAGTAATTCATGGAAAAAAAGAAACTGCAGGAGCCCACAAGACATTCCCTACATATTTCCATAATCGGGGACATTTCTGCTGAATTACTGTTCACATAGCTAAAAAACAGCCAGCAAGAAAGACATCACCACGGCTCTGTTTGGGCTGTGCCTTTCTGCTCTTGCTCCACTCTGTTTTTTACTGTGCACCAGGTACGTATGAATTCAAATAGAAAAGGCTGACGAAGGATGTGAAGAGCACAGAGCAGGTAGAAACCAGCATCACATCTGCCACTTTAAGATGTCATTTACACTGGTAAATGTCTATTTCGTTGGCTGCTCCCCCAGGCCCCACTAGAAAATGACGCGGAAGGCCCATTTCTCAAGAAAAGCCCCTCCATCTCCTTCCTAGAGAAGTTCTGCCACCATTGATTATCAAATATAGATGTTTCTCGAACATTCTAAAAGCCACGGGAATGCTGTGTCTGGGAAAGATAAACGTAACAAGTATCTTTCACTTATTTTTTTGGCAATTGGAAGGCATTGAAATACGCTTTTGAACTACAGTCGCCTGGCAAGGTGTTTTTGTTTTTACAGTAAAGCCAAAGAGGATTAGGACACACTGTACTAATTCATAAGAGCAGACAGTACCTGCTCCAAAGCTTTATCTTCCAAGCAGACTGGACAAACCAGCAGCATTTCAATTGTACAGGTGGGGAAAGGAGGAACAAAGAGATGAAGGGACTTACTCAAGGTCACAGATGAATCTGTTGCAGGGCAAGGCTGAGTTCCCCAAGTCTCAGTCCACTTAGGCATTGGAAAAAGCAATGAAACAAGAGAATGTACTAAATTTGGCAGAGATTTTTAAATGATGCTTCGCTACAAGGGAACAAGAACCTCCACTCATGCTAACCCAAACACCAAAGGAACGTATAAAAGGAAACTAGTTACTTAGTCCACCCAATCTATCTTATCACCTTATATTTCCTAAGTCTATAAGGCCCTTCTTGGCCAGACGATCCAACCCACAATTTAGATCTTATTACAAATCAGACATACCAAACCACTTTCTCCCGTCAGTTGCAGAAGATAAAAGGCCAAGTAAGAAGGCAACATTTTAGTAACCGGCTTCATGTAACAGCTTCGGATCTTCTTAAAAGCCTCTGCATCGATTATTTTCTTTAAATAGCAATAGCTTATTGAGAAACCTTCCACCCGTTTTAATGCACAAGGTTTTCCTTAAGTAGAAAAGAGAGCAAAAACTGTCCTGCCAAGGCGTGTTTGTCAAAGAGGTTTTGGATACGTGGTCCCGGCAAAACACTTTGAAGTCAGAGTAAGTTAACACTGGTGCTGAAGGGCTAAGGGGGAAACTTGGAGATGAAGAGGAAATAAAGTATTGACTGACACAGAACAATACTGGGATTCAGCTCCAGCTCGTGTTCCAGCCAACGGCACAAGCCAATGCTGCGATTCGTGTGTATCCAAAGGAGCTAAAAGCTCATGGCTCTCATGTGGTCTCTGCGCAACTTGGGGCAAAAGGAACAGAGGAATTAACTTCATCAAGCCAAACCACCAACACCCTGCTGTTACATAAAAGCTTGTTTTCTAGGGAACTCTTCCAAAGATGGTGTCATTTGGGCTGTTCCGATTAAAGTGTCATAGTCAGGTTCAAGATGGGATATGCTTCAGTCTGAGAAACACTCCAGTCTGACAAAATCCTCCCCTCCCTTCCCAGTCCTCGCGGTGCTCGTTTCTTCCTTCCATTTGCCACATTTTCACATGGAAACCAAGCATGGCAATTGCACCGCCTGGGTCTCAGACGCTAACACCAGGCTGTGATGAAAGAACTGCAGAAGGCCTCAGGGAGACGTTTAAAATCTAACTCAAACAGATAAAAAGATGACTATTTAAGTTTGCCTGGGAAAAGTTTCTACACATATTGGAAACCCCTTGAGGCAGGGACTGCCCTTCTGTTCTCAGTTTAACAGCCAGCTGTACAAATTACGATTGCACAATTACTTGTTTTATAAAGTTTTTCAGTTCTACGAATAATGTATCTTACAGGGTTTAGAACTATGAAAAATAAAACCTAAACCCCTAAACCTTTTACATCCAAGCTGCATTGCCCACTAGCAATGTGGTCCCAACGCTATTACAAATTTACACCGCGGTCTACAATGAACTTTCAGAACGAGCAGATACAAGCACCGTAGCACACCGTAGTTAATACTTCCATGATTCAATGCACACAGCCTCATATTGTGCTTTCATACCTTCCCTCCCGTGTCCACGTTTTAGCAGTCAGCATTCTTGGGCAGTTACTTCATGCCTCGACGGCTGGAAGCTCAAATTCCGAGCAGCCTGCAGCGCTGGCATTGCCCTGCTGGAAGCTGCTTACCTGCAAAGCTGGCTGCACCGTGCAGGGGACGCGATCCATCGCGGACGTGGAACAAGGAGGGGAAGGAAACGTCAGAGGTGAAAGCACCGGGCGCGCACAGCCTTGTGTTTGCCCTGGCTGGGGACCAGCCGCGTCAGAAAGACAAAAAAGCAGAGTGCAAATTCTAATCCACCATAAAAGCAATAAGTAAAACAAGTCTCCTTCTTTGTACAGTAAACCATATCGTATTCCAACAGAGAATCCAGCTGGTAACAACTCCCACCAGAAAGGCAGGGGAGTGACTACCCCATTTTACAGATATCTCAACTGAGCACAGAAGTCACGTAGCAGGTCTGAGGGGTTCAACATATTTCACATCCAGGTTGCTGTTGCCATTTACATTTCAAACCTCCTTTCTGTGGAGGAACTGTACAAACTCCTCCTCTTGAAGAGCCCGAGGCTTGACGGTCCCCAGGGACAGCTCTGCTAGGAACAACTGCAACTGTACCAGAGCAAGAGGAACCCTCACCAGGCCCAGAATGACTCACAAGTGAGTCCTAATAGCAAGCCTGCCTATTCACAAATTGGAAAAACCAAAATTGTAGCAGTCCGCAATCAGCATTATTCATACCAAAATATTTAAATTCAATTGTTCGGCATGGAGACACCACCATGGAGGTGCGGATCAACCTGGCCCACGCAACAACCGAGAGAAAAAGGATGGAGGTGGCCTCTGATGGGAGAGGAGACATCTGAGCACCCAGCACGGAGAATCCGAAAGGACACCCAGGGCTGCTCAGATGTCAAGCTTGGAAGGGCAGATGCCCCTGGTGCAAGGTGACACATTCCAGTCCTTCCCATGCCAACAGGAAGGGGAAGCAGCACACACGTTCCGACGGGCAGAGCACCTCTGTCCCTTCCAACCCCGGCCTTTCCCTCAAGGCTGCTCTGAGAAGCTGAACTGGTTTAAGGTGTGCACACTCACACAGAGCTCACAGCACTATTGCCTCTCAGCTAATAAATCTTATGGTGTGTCTGCTTTTCCTAACACAAACTTTATAAACTGAATGAACTTTATTAAATAGTTGATTGCCGAGGCAGCCAGAACCTGGAAACTTGATGCCTGACCACAGCCAGGCACTGCAGGCTCCAACAGACACTCGAGAACGTTTAGTTTTCACACTTCAGAAAGAGATCCTCTTACTGGCCTGCTGCTTCTGTAAAGGCCCCTGACCTACCAGCTCTGAAAGCTTTTAATTTAGCTTATCCTCAAGCCCTTTTCCCTTGTGAGCAACAGATCAGAAGACGGGACAGAATCCTTCCACCCTCCCCAGCTCCGAGCACAGCCCACCATCCACCCCTTGCTTTTCCACTGCAAAGTCTTGTTAGTAGAATGGCAACAATATGAGGGTTTGAGCAACAACTCTCAGTCTTTGGAAAGTTGTCTTGTATTTTGGTAGAAGCATCAGAGAACACTAGGGGCTTTAGTGTAGTTGTTTGGTGCAGCTCTGAGTTCAGCAGAGAGAACATCTCCAAACACTTCGCCTCCAAATCACAACCATGCAACAACCCTTTGCCTGTGCTGAAAAGCACGTACACGAACAAGAAGTATCAGGAAGGTAATTCACACAGTCCTGGCCATCAGGTAGTGCAGTTTTACAACTGGAAATGAGAAGGAGGAGGTGGTATCATGGGAGAGATGGACCACCTGTAAGCACTCTGGAGGCCCAAAGGTGGAAAACTGTCCCCTACAGCTATTTTCAAGATCACAGAATGGTTGGGCTTGGAAGGGACCTCTGGAGACCATCTAGTCCAAGCCAAAGCTTTGAAAAAATAACTAAGGGCAGCGGGAATCACTTAAAACAAAAACAGCAGCTCGCAAATAGGTCCTTCAGGCTGCCAGCCAATTTCCAAGCAAAAAAAAAAATGGCGGTACCGGTTCAGGCCACGCCAAGTGACCTGCAGCGAGGGCGAACGCACCTTCCGCTCCCCGGGGAGGAGGCGTCCGCCCAGCACCTGCGGGCGAGGCCACGCACGTACCTTGGAAATGAGCTCATCGTGGTTGGCGAGATGAGCCCGGCAGTGGATGCAGCTGTAGGTCCTGTGGCACGAAGGCAGATACGCCTGGAAAGTCTTGGACCTTGTCATCTTCACCATTGGAGCCACGGAGCGCTGCGTGAACTCGGGGGTGGCCCAGGAGGCGCTCCCGCAGGACGGGTCGCACGGGAAACAGCGGAACACGCAGGTAAAGGCCGTGGTTTGGCAGGTGATGGGTGTGGGGCAGGCTCCACACGCTGGTGACCGCTTCAGAGGAAGAGATTCGGGCAGAGGGAACGGGGGAATTCGCACAAACCTAAGTTCAAAAAAAAAGAACAGAGACAGAACACTCAGCTCACCAAATGGTCTCCGAGCCCACAGAACGATCCAGCCTTTGATGGAGAGAGCAGAGAAGAGTCAGAGCAGCCAGGAGATGGGTGTGATGTCTGCAGCTTGGATCAAAGAGGACAGAGTTTCATTCACAGCTCCACTACTGATTTGCTGACTGCCCTCACATCTCCCTGCTTCTGTTATCTACCATCTTCCCCCCGCAATCTCTGTTCTTTCAGCAGTTAATGGATTTGCAAGTGACTAAGGAGCCACAAAGATGCTAAAAGTATTATTTTCACCAAGCTTAGTCTGTCCCAAACGCCTCTGCAGAGCCGCACGCACCGAGGCCCATCTCCGCACCAGCGCTTGGAGGAGAGGCTGAGGGAGCTGGGGTTGTTTAGTCTGGAGAAGAGGAGGCTTAGAGGTGACCTCATCACTCTCTATAACTACGTGAAGGGAAGTTATAGCCAGGTGGGGATTGGTCTCTTCTCCCAGGCAGTCAGCAATAGGACAAGGGGGCATGGGCTTCAACTCTGCCAGGGGAAATTTAGGCTGGATATTAGAAAGAAATTCTTTACAGAGAGAGTGGTCAGGCATTGGAATGGCTGCCCAGGGAGGTGCTGGACTCGCCGTCCCTAGAGGTTTTTAAACTGAGATTGGACATGGCACTTAGTGCCATGATCTAGTAAACGGACTAGAGTTGGACCAAGGGTTGGACTCGATGATCTCTGAGGTCTCTTCCAACCCAGTCGATTCTGTGATTCTGTGAGCTGGGTCCTGCCGGACAGGGAGCAAACCGGGACCCCCAGTCAGCCCTGCCAGCTGCTGCCCAGCGTGACCCGCTGATGGGACAGCCCAGAAACCTGCGGGAAAGCCGGGACCTGGGTCTCCTCAGCCACCAGAAAAGCGCACGAGCCACCAAACCAGTTCTTCTCTCCATTCTGCCCCAGTTTCCACATGGGAAATGGAGCTTTACTGCATTACACTCTCCTTTAGAACTCCCGGCAGGCTCCAAATGTAGAAGCTACTCTATAAACCACACTCTAGCATTTATTATCTTTTTTTAAACTCGGAACATCTGACAGCAGTCAAAGCGAGGATCAGCCTCCAAAGACTATTCTTGATAGCAAGAGACAGTTAAGAATCCTATTCAGGATGGAAACACCATTTTACAATCTGACATCATCTGACAGAACCTGCAAGGCAGCTCAAGTCTGGGCCTCTTTTTGTTGGCAGAAATCAGTTTTTCAGATCCCACAACTCTAAGCCGTACCAGCTACAAGTGTTCCTTCTGAGGATGGAAGAAGCATAAAGGATAAAGGAGGCAGCTCCCCTCCCTCCCCGAAACATGGCGTGCATGCATGCTCTAGAAATTAATCATGAACTCTGGCTGCTCCTCCCAGGAGGATTTTCCTTGCCATAAAACATGTGATTCTGTTCAGTTTCTGAGTCTGCACTCTGTGTATCAAATACTGGAACAACGTTACCCCAAAAAGACCAAGAAAAACAAGAATAAACCCCCCACACCTGACCTGCAATGGGGATTTCGGAAGTGGACAAAACAGAAAAGTACAAGAGCTTAAGAGCTGGTCTCTGAGCCAGCGTGCGTAACTTGCCTGAATCACAGCTGATAATCTTCTAGGTTAGAATAAAACCAGCCCAGGTCACTGTGCTGCTACATCGCTAAAATAGCTCCTTGCTGGAAAGCCTCACCGTCAGACAGCGAGATGTGCAAAAAACCCTCATCACACAGGTAAAGCACCATTATGGAAACACCCGTCTCCAATATTCTGCTCCTTAAGTCTTCTCAGCATCACTGAAAAAGAAGATTCAAGACACCCAAGTTCTTTAGCGCTTCTGAGAGCATCACCTGCTGGTCCACCCCTGAGAGCCAGGAACACGGGCCACAAGCTGCCCAGTGAACAGATCCTCCAAACTCTACACGGGAAGGTTGGCACAGGCTCCCACGGGCATCATTTGGTGATAAGGTCCATGATACTACAACCGTGCACAGTGCTCAACAGGGGACAGGCACCAGTCAACAACAGGATACCCGTTTTCCCCTTTTTCTGAAATATTTTCTTCTGCTCTCCAGAAGGCAGGTCCCTCACACTCAAATGGGAAAGAAGAAAAAGACTTACTCATCCTGCAAACTGCTGATAAAGCATATCTATCATGATCATAATAGTCAGCACTTACGTAGCACTTTTCATCCTTAAAGCTCTTTGCAAACACTAAGTAAACAGATTAACCTTTTCCAATTAAAGTTACGGTGAGAGCTTTGGAAGACCCATCCTGACACAGAACTGCTCACTTCGCAGATGGTTAGGATCTAAATCTCCTCCTGTACAGTCAAAAAGGCTCTTGCCAGGAATTCCTGTGGCCAACCTGTCACTGAGCAGACTGCCTGTGCGCTATTTGCTACACAGCTGCATCTCTGGGCATCAGCAAGATTTATCTTTTGCACTAATCTGAGAAATAAGAGAAATCAGGCAGCCTTCACCTGTATCCTGCCCGAGTCCTCCACGTGCAATTTTGTCAAAACTGAGGTATTATAGTTTCAGGTTATAACAGTTTTGCATTAGATAGCATTGTTTTCCCCTCCACAGCGACAAGGGCTTCGATGACTGAACCTTAAGTTTGCAACGGGGCAGAAACAAGATGCAAACCAAAGCAGAATCCGTCCTTATTTTCTGCTGACTAGATGTAAGTAAAAGCAACGGATCCTCGCGCTGCTGAACTGGCCACACACCAGCCTTTACACTCACAAGACAACAGAACCATCCCCAAATGCCAAGCCCCGAATTCAGCAGCCGATACCTTATATCCCAGCCGCCACAGAACTGGGAACCTGGAATTTGTGAGCCATGTGCCTTGTCTTCCAAGCGCACGGAAGCAGGAGACCGAGTGTGCTCTTTCTGGGGCCAAACGCAATTGGATTCCAAGGCGCTGTCTGGAAGGAACAGATTACGTTGGACAGACCATCTGGAGGAAAGCGCGAGGACTGGCAATCACCTCACCCCATTTCTGAATGAGAAAACAGATTGTGCCTAAACCCGAGATTCCACTGATTTGCAATGAAATGCTGCAATCCCCCGCCTCTCCTTTTCTTCAGCACAGACAGGTGAACAGACCCACCACCAGTTTTACTCCTTCCCTCCCATCCTGCTGTGCCAAACACTTATTTTCTGATGAGCTGCCTAGTGCTGCAGCAGAATGGCTGGAGAAAGCAGCCCACAGCCATCAGAGCCGAACGCAGACACAAACGGTACCCAACCGGAATAATATAAGAGCAATCTCTTTATCTGTTGTTTGCCGACCCCTCCGTCCAGGCCTCCTGAGCACCAGAACAACGAGTCAACCAGGAAATCCTACAGCTGCGTTTATGTAACAGAGAAATGAACACACACAAACAAATTATCTGCTGCACGCAGCTTTCTGCAAAAGCATTTCGTGAGTGTTCATGTATTTGACCTCCTAACACATTTAACAGCAACAAAAACATTTGACCTTTTCGAAGCAGACAAAAACACAATATTAAAGTGAGATGATATCAGAGCCCAGATTAAGATTAATTGCAATTCCTGTTCTCAGTACTGTGCTGAGAAGGCAAATCGAACAGATCTCTCTGCTTAAAGCAGGCGTGAGAATGAAGATTTGCGAGTTAAGATCTTGGTGGGAAACCTCAGTAAGAAACTACCGTGAAAAAACCCTTCAGATAAGCTCATATGTGGCAGCCACGCTTTATAAAGGCACTACCTTCATACGGCATTGAGCCCAACAGCCTGGTCACTTGTGCACTATCGCACAAAAGCTCTGTCCTCATCATAGTATAGGAGAGGGAAAAACAATAGCAAATACTTTCTTACATCCTATAAGCATGGCTAGCAGCTTGTAAAACCCATTTCTGTCTCAAATATTATCTCAAAATGTATCAAATAGGATCTGTGGCTCTCAGCAATGCAAACCCAAATTTTTAATTTTGGTGTTTTTTTTTCTGGCCTAGTAGCAAACACCTTTGAATTAAACTACATTTAACAGCTAACGGTGCATTCATTTTACCGCAGAACAAAGGCAGGGGGATGATTTTAGGCTGTGCCTCTGGTTTATCAGAACGATGAGCTTTGATTACTTTATCGTCATGCTCAGCACTGTTAGAGAGAGGTAAGTATCTGTCACCAGCAACATAAACCAGTATTTGCCTTTTGTCCTTCTTCAAGAGAAATTTATCTCTGGGATGGATGCACTCAGGATGGAACAGAAATCTCTGCATATCAGTTAGTTCACAGGAAGTCAGAAAACTGGTCTAGAGAAAAGGAAAGAATTCTAGGGGAAAAAGCTTCCCAGCATCATCTGTTGTGGTTATCGGGGAGAGAATGAGCTGCGCGCACTGCGTGTGCCCGGGCTGCCCCGCTCCGTTTGAAGCGGACGCCACCTCCACGAAGCAAAAACCAGAACACACATTGTGCAGTTCCAACAACTTTTTGGTTCAGCATTCACCCTCCACCTGTGCAACACGAAGCTGTTAATGATTCAGGAAACGCAAAACCGAGAAATGCCAAGTCCGTGCCAAACGCTTGCCAGACAAGGCTACTGCTTGTACGAGTCCATATGGCACAATGGCAGAGAACAAAAACCACCACAGAGAAGCCTAATTTTGCATAAAACCCATGTGCAGTGCAGCTCAGATGCAAATGTTCCTGTTTCTTCTGGCAGGGCAAACAACAGGTTTGTTGGGTCTGAGGGCTTGTTTCATGGATTATTTGATTTTTAAGATAAACTTTAGTCCATTTAAGTATTTATTAAAAGACAGCAAATGCTACAGAAAGCTGCCTGTAGTAGGTCTGAAAAAAAGTCCATATCTTTGGAAACCCGGCCTTCCTTCTGTAGTGTTTCTTCTCATTAATATAGAAAGAATCAGAGATGTACGTATGCCAAATGCAATGAAAGAACAAGAGGAATGGGGTTTGGAGAGTCTTCCACTTTTACGAGGTCACAAACAATTGCAGCAGCTGGCTGTGCTGTAGGGTCTTAGTACGATCCTGAGAAAATGCTCGAGTTAAACACATTTACTTACCAGGGTTTTCTTGACCTGGAAGCTGCCTAAACACTACTTAACGCACTGCGGTTTCAAAGAGGAAGGCTGGTCTCTAAGCTGCGACTAGAGCCTGGGTTTAATGCCCAGTTTTGCCGGTCTTCCCTATGGAATAAAAGTTAGTTTCAGGATTCCAGGTGCTGAAGCTCCAGTGAAGGAGCTTTGTACCCCGATGTGGTATTGCAAGAAAAGACCCTGCTTGGAGGCAGCTCTGGAAAAGATGGAGCCAGATCATCTGAAGGCAGGAGGGTGGGATGTACATTGTGAAAGGCCCCAAAAGAAAGGATGACCATTCTGAATTTAAACGCAGAACACAAGGGAAAGCCAAGAAATGAGTTTAAATAAGATGTGGGTGTACATGACGTATCTTTACTCCTTCTGTATCAGGTTCTGAAATGCACCAATTTCCAACACTCGATGAGATGACACGGCACGCAGCTCAGTGCAATCAACACAAGTCACTACTGACACACGAACCGGGTCCTTCTCTAATGCCTGCACTCCCCAGCTCATTCTCCAAACCTTGCAAACCCTCGGAGACAGGAAAATACCAAGAAAAAGGGTGGAAGATGGCCAACGGGAATCCTCTGCGCTTTTATCAGATATATGGACACAACCACAATACAAATAATAGTATGGAGCAGGTTTCTCTTTTAGATAGCCTCCAACTGGAAAGATATTTAACCCCCTTTATTCCTCTGGATATCTCCTACCAAGCCACTTTGTTTCTGCGGTGCTGGTTCTCTCTGCACGCACTGGGGACAATGCCCTTCGCATCTAATGACTCTGGGAAAAAGGAGCTGGAAGGATGGATGGATGCAAAAGGCAATTGTGATGGCAAACAATATTGCAGACAACTGCCAGGTAACCACTAGAGGGCATTAAAAAAAAAGAGGAATTCAGCAAAAAGCAATTGGAGACTGTCTGGCCACAGTGAATGAGGGACAGGGACGCCAACCGTGCTGCACCTGCCGCGCTCCACATACCCCAGCCTGGAAAAACACTGCGCTACTGTTCTGCTGAACAGCATCAGCACTAAAACTGTCACTGCCATTATTATAATCACCTTTTAAAGGTGCTGTATTTTTGTTTTCTTTTTTAGAAATAGGCAATATGTCAGTCTATCAACAATCTTGCCATCAAAAATAGACTCAGCAGCCCTACAACCACCTTCCTGGTCTCTCTCCAATAGAGAGACTGTCCATGGAGATGATGTGGAAGGCACATAAAATGAGTTGAAACTTAAAAGGAACAAAGAGCAAATCTTTAAAACTCACTTTGGGTGCAAGTCCATCTAGCTCTGTCACTGTATACACCATTAATCCAGAACTTAGTAAAACCAAAGTGATTTTAAAACAACCGTTCTTCACATAGTTGATTTACCTTCTGCCAATTTGGAGATTAAATCAAATTTTAAAGTTTCACTTGTTTTTTTAAAGAGGTAACACCCACATCGGTGCATTTTCAGGTTCTCAAGTGCAACCACGAGGTGAGCAGCGAGTCCAGGCGGCTCCTGCATCCACAGCAAGAGCTGCTTGTCTTGAACCGCAGCGCACCACTGACCAGAAAGCAAAGATCAGGTTAAAACAGCTCAGCGAACACAGGGCAGAGATGCTTCTTTCCTGGCTGCAGACTACAGGGACCAGACGACCACGACACCTTTCTGAATTTATTTACAGATCTACGGCTGGACTTGGACCGTTCAGCGTCAGAACCGCTAACTCGCCTCTCCCCGCGCTTCAGAACAACGATTTCAGAACAATCCGCTCAGACGCGCCAGACACCACTGGGACGCAGGGAAGGGAAATCATTCTGGAAATTGTAATCAAATTCTTCCCTTTACAATTTCATCTCAGAAGGCACAAAGCAGCCAGGACAGGCATCATCTCACAGGGCTGGCTCCAACATTTTTTATCTTTTCTGGGTCTTTCTACCAAACCGCATGAACAGCGACTGCAGGATTCGGCTCTGCCGAGGAGTGACTGACACCTCCGGCTCAATCCGCTTCCCACTCCCCCCGAGTTGCCTGGCAGCCGTATCTTTGCAACGCAGAGGAGCCTGCGCTGCTGATAAGGAGCGGCATGGCGAGCGCTGGCGCTGCGGGCTGCCCACCTTCACCGCGCAGGTACCATCCAGCGCGGTCCAAATCAGTCGCAACAGATGCCAGCACGCGTTACCCAGTGCAGGAGGAAACATCTGAGCAGCAAAGCATCACAGTCAGCCATGGAAAACGTGAAACAAGCCAGCACTTGGGTTGGTTCCTACCAGCAAACCCCGCTTTCGCCACAAATAAACAAGGACTGCGAGCTGAATTAACTTAAAACACAAATGGCTTCATTTCCTCCTTTACGTCTCAGGAAACCTCCAGCCAGCATCCCCCGCAACGGGCTCACAGTCCTTCAGCTGCATTGGCCGAGTGGATACGATGCACTCGAGTGAAACAACAGCAATGGCTCAAACACACAGGAAGATGCAGCTCTTCAGCTCATACCCATCTTCCTGCTGAAGAAAGCAGCACGTCCAACCTGAGAAAGCAGCACATCCAACCTGATGGTCGTGCCCGGAGCCACAGATCAAGGACACCAGATTTTGCCAATCTTATGCATATACAGGGTTCTATAAATGAAGATGAGCCTCGTCTTGCTATTCTAGTTCCAAGCTGAACAAAAGACATCAGGGAAAAGCTCTGTCCCCCCAACTGAGCAATTACTGACAAAATGCAAACACTCTGTACCTTCCCAACTTCTCTTCCTCGTTTAATTGTAGAACAGTTTAGCTACCCAAATAATCTCTTATCATTACATTTCTTTGTGCTCCTTAGATTGTTTTATTACATTCCATTTTGGCAAACGCAGGTATGACTAGATTTAATTCATTTGGTCTGCTGGATGGATCACCTGTTTCCCTGATAACAGCTGGGTGCTGACAGGGAACACGGTGAGAACATTATCTCTTGTAAGCATCCTCCCAACATCCTCAAAGTCATTTGCAGCTGCAAGAAGGTTCTGCCACATCTGCCTGTCACAACTGACTGTTTGCAGGCTCCCCTGGTCAAATCCTGGAGGTTTCCATCTGCTCAGAGGGTTCTTCCCCACAGCATCTCTCACCCAACCTCACACCACGCACAAGTGCGGCTGTCACAGGAGAGTCGCTTTATTTACCTACATTGGTCTCCTTTTCTGAGTAAAGCCAAGGATAAGATGTTGACTTCTGACCGGCCTCTGCCAGTAACACTTTTTATGCAACGGTTACTATATTAATGAGGTACTAACTCCATCTTTCTAGCTTTCATTTCCATTGACGGAGCAGCAACTCGTATGTCAAGGAGGCAAAGCCAGGTGAAGATTTATAGCTCGAGCCTTCACACGACAGTTCCTTTATAACTAAATCTAGCGTAAGACGGCCAGTCAGCTGCTACCCTGCCAGTTTCTGTCATTAGTTCCTCCTGGATTTCCCCATGAACCTGCGGTTCCTGCCAAGGTATGTGAACTGACTCACCTCTCGCAGCTCTTCAGCTGGGAGCTCCTGGGATTCTCGTTAAAGAGGTTTTTTTCCCCCTCTCCACAGTTAATTATTAACTCCATCTATTTTATATGTGATGCTGGACAATCTGTTTTTAATAACATACTGCTCGAGCCACCCTTCAGGAATATTTCATCACCGAAACGTCGAGTTCCGTGGCTGAGCTGTGAACGCGCAGGCGACACCGCGCTGCGTTTCTGTCCTTGTAGTGAAGCCACCGCCAATGTGAAACAGGAGAAGCGAGAGAGCAGCGTTGACACCGCTCTGCCTCCCCTCTCAGCCCATCAAAAAGTTCTCTGAAGGGCAAATTCAAAGCATCCTCGGCTTTTGAAGCTTTTAATAGACCTCGCTCGACCTAGGGAGTTTAGTTCTTTACGAGTCACAATAGCAGGAAGAAAAAAGCGCCACGTATTTTGGTGAGTCAGCAAAACACGGCACCTTTTAACACACTATCCCGACACTTGAACAGGTGTAAAAGAAACGATCTCTGCTCAGACACATAAGCCTGCGCAAGGAGACCGGAAAGCAGCTGTTACGGGTTGGATTCCCATAACTTCCAGTGACTCACATTGCCTGGCACTATCATTTGTTAAAGCAAGAGTGAAGCAGGGATAATAGCTATTTACTAAAAACAGAGGAGTGTGATTAGCTTTAATTAGCATTGTCAAGTGCTTTGAGATTGTCAGGTACAAGATGCGGGAGAACTAAGTCTCATTAACTATGTTATTTCCTGCAGCCTTAAGTGGCTTGGCCAGTCCGGTGACGCTTCCGGAGACGAAGCTGCTCCCGACGTCCGACACATCCCGTGTCGGCGGGTAAAGAACACTCCCAGACAGGCCTGGCAGACGTGGCTATCGAGTCGAGGGCTGCGAAGCCAGAACACACGAATAATCAGCTTATTATGTCCTGCAAGACAACGACTTGCCCTGACAAATGAGGAACAAAATGGCAAATAAGACACAGCACAAATCATAGAAGTGACTGCTGGGTTTTGTGCAGGATGAGGAGCAGGGTCTGATGGGGGCAACAGGGAACATGGTTCAGGCCCAGGACCCAGCGCTCCGGAGCAGCAGCACACCTGGAAAACTGCATTTTCCTCCCCCCCAAAGAAGACAAACTATGAAACATCTTTGTTTAGGGAAAAAAGAGGTCCAGATGCTCAATCGGCATCACCCCACCAACAGACGTGCTGATTCACCAGCCAAAGATCTCTTCTAAAGAACCAAAAAATCCCCAAGTCACAGTAGTCCATCTCTTCTGTGGGCTCGCCTTGGCTTCTGGAAGGAAAAGGAAACCTATTCTCAGTTTTTAGTGACTGTAATTAGATCCAGAAGACAAGACCTCTGAATTAGCAAGCATGGGAAAGAGGGAACATCCTAAAGGACCAACTTACAGCTCTATCAAGGAGGGGAAAAGAAAAAGGCAACAGTATATTTTGCTCTGGTTTCAAAGTGATAAATACACCCAGATATTCCATTCCCCCTTGAACATCATGGCTTCAAAGCAGCTAAGAGAGCTGAACCGGCCGTTTCTCCATTCCAGGCTCTGCTCTGTGATCCCCACCGCTCCAGCCCTTCAGAACCAATCTCTAAGGAAGACCCTGCTCAGGTTCAAGCAAAGGTTTGCCAGTTACTGACCAACAAAAGCCTGGCTTTGTTGGTGTTTCCTCAAGAGGCCTCCACGCACGCAGTCAAAGGCAAGGCCGTGATGCAAGAACACAAAATAAATGGTTTTTACTCCTCTGCAATCCTTGCAGCGCTCATGTAGTACAACACTGGATCAAGGACCTTCTGAACTGCCAGCCAGGACCTACACTAGAGTGACCAGTTCCTTAATTAAATTCTCTCTCAGCAACAGGTATTCAATGCGTGAGTCAAGGAGCCTTTGAGGGAATGTGGATTTACAGGTACTGATGCTGGCTTCCTCAATACAGCCCTGACACAACTACCCACAAACAGCAAAGAAAGGAAATCACTCATTCAAAATCTGGTGATCCAGAGGACACAGGGGAGCGTGATGACCAACACACTTTTGCCAGTTATTCCAATCCTGGCACCATGAACGTGACACCTGCAAAGAAAGCTTAAAAAAAAATAGGCACCTGACATCTTCTTGAGATGAAAGCAACATCTCTGCCCTCCCTACAGCATTTCCAACTTTCACTTCAAAGCACAGGCTCACTTTTAGCAGGAGACAAGAACTAGGGATCCGGTGAGAAAAGGAGAACATCTTAATTCGCTGTTCAACCACTGCCGTTACATGTCACACAATGTTTACAAGAAACGAGAGGTGTGGATCCCAACTCGATAAGATCTTAAAACAAAACACTGGTGTGAGTGCTCTGCAAGAATGAAGTCACAAAATACATCCTCTGCAGGCAGAATCCTCTCATGGATTATAAGTAGAGCTCCTTCAGTATCGGCTTGTTTACAACCGCCTAACTCAGCAAAGGCGTCTATGTGCTCCCCAGCATAAGCTTTAAGTAACTGTAAACGCATTAGCAGAAAATCCTGATTTGGAGCAGGCAGCGGGGCCTGGGGAGGCCGTGTCAGGAGGGCAGGGGAACCAGCCCACCCTTCCCCACAGTCTGCAGCTCAGAACACCCTTCACTGGGCCGTCCTCCTTCTGTTCTAGGACAGAGGCCAGAAAAAAAGTGGAGACAGATTCACTTTAGCAAATTGTGGGGGAAAGGGGTTGGCTGAACCCCAGTATAGGTTGGGAAATTACATATTAGAGAGCAGCGTAGGGGAAAGGGACCTGGGGGTCCTGGGGACAGCAGGGTGACCATGAGCCAGCACTGGGCCCTTGTGGCCAGGAAGGCCAATGGTACCTGGGGTGGGTTAGAAGGGGGTGGTCAGTAGGTCAGAGAGGTTCTCCTGCCCCTCTGCTCTGCCCTGGGGAGACCACACCTGGAATATTGTGTCCAGTTGTGGCCCCTCAGTTCCAGCAGGACAGGGAACTGCTGCAGAGAGTCCAGCGCAGGGCAACAAAGATGCTGAAGGGAGTGGAGCATCTCCCGTGTGAGGAAAGGCTGAGGGAGCTGGGGCTCTTTAGTTTGGAGAAGAGGAGACTAAGGGGGGACCTCATTAACGTTTATAAATATATAAAGGGTGAGTGCCATGAGGATGGAGCCAGGCTCTTCTCAGTGGCAACCAATGACAGGACAAGGGGTAATGGGATCAAGCTGGAACACAAGAGGTTCCGCTTAAATTTGAGAAGAAACTTCTTCTCAGTGAGGGTGGCAGAGCCTGGCCCAGGCTGCCCAGGGGGTTGTGGAGTCTCCTTCTGTGCAGACATTCCAACCCGCCTGGACACCTTCCTGTGTAACCTCATCTGGGTGTTCCTGCTCCATGGGGGGATTGCACTGGGTGAGCTTTTGAAGTGCCTTCCAATCCCAAACATACTGTGATACTGTGATTCAACTTCTTTTCCTACAGCATTACAACCACATTTTGAATTGAAACATTTCAAATGCTTTTGGCTTAAAAAAAAAAAATAAAAATCAGCATTAAAATCTGAAGCTATGACCCACAGATCACTCCACGGCTACTTCTGTCATCTCAAAACTTGTCTGGCTTTTCTGGATCCAACCCAGAAGTTTCCATGGAGAAGCTCAAGGCAAAAGGACCCTTGACACGAATTGCACCTTCTGAGCCCGGACCTCAGCACACGCTGTGCAGAAGAGGAACCTGCTGCACCCTTAACCAGGGACCAGAGCAACATCACAGCCCAGCCAAGCTACCCCAGCTCGCTCTCCGAGAGGAAACCGCCCGCCGAGCATCCCCCAGGGCCCCCGGTGTCCCGCAACCTCCGCTTTGCCACACCAGGCGTGATGTCACCCGCGCAGCACCGAGCAGCTGGGCAGGGCCTGGTCTCCAGGGACTCGGCAGCTCTGTTGGTAAATAGAGCAGCAGCAGCAGCTTCTCCCTGCTCACAGCGGCCCAGGAGGCGCCCGCAGCCCCGGAGGGAGATGCTGAACCTCCCCCGGAGCCACCAGCCCCCCGCACAGCTCCATGTCCGGCGCGGATCCCACCCGGGGGCTCAGGTTGTTTTTGTGCGTTTACTCGCCACAGCGAGACGGTCGGTGGGAAGGGCCCCGCTCCTCCTCCTCCTCCGGCGGGCACCCCTGCCCCGCAGCTCCCTCTGCTCGCCCCAGCTGCCCCTTGGACACGCTCCCGGGCCCAGACCTGTTGCCCTCTCCCGGCCCCGCAGCGGCAGCCCAGCTCACCCGCTGCCGGCCCCGCAGCGCCCCGGCCCGCTCCCCTCAGGAGACCCTGGGGAAGCGCCCCCCCCGGTCCGCGCAGCCGCCCCCGCTGCCCCACTGCGGGAGGCGGGGGGGGACGCGGATGTGGCGCAGCTCCGCGCGGCGGCCTCACCCCGGCCCCGCCGCCCCCGGCCCGGCCGCCCGGCCCTCACCCCCGCCGCACTCACTGTCCGCGGCGCGGCCGCCTCCAGCGCGTCCCCAGCGCAGACGGAGCGACGCGAAACGGGGAGCCCCGCAGCGCCCTCCCCCTCCTGCCGGCTCCCTCCCCTTATAGGCGCTCCCCGCAAGTCTGCCAGACTTGAGCGGCACCGCCGCCAACCAATAACCGCCCGCTGGCACATAGCAACACCCCGGCGATTGGCTACGACCAGCCGCAGCCCATTTTTTCGCAACCAATCAAAGTGCTAAGCCGGCCAGGGCGCTCCCGCCCCCCCCGCGCCGCGCACACACAGACGCACGCATCGTCCCCCCGCCCTCCCTGCCGCTGCCTCGCGCAGACAGCAGCTGGGGCGGCCGCAGCCAATGGGAGCGGCGCTGGGGCGGTGGCAGCCAATGGGAGCGGAGCTGGCGCTGCCGGCGTGGGGCGCGCGGGGGGAGGAATAACAAACAGATGCGGTTCCTCTTAAAGGCGCCGCGACCGCGGGTGGGGGGACCGGCGCGGCACCGGCGTTCCCCGGGCAGCAGCAGCGGCCGCTGGATGCTCTGTACACGCGTGAAAAAAAGCAGCATTTGCCTGCGCGGGGAATACTGCACCAAGCCTGCCGCAGCGCGCCGGGGCTCCGGCCCGCGGCACCGGGGAAACCGACACGGGCAACGTTTACCTAAATGACCAGTTTTCCCCGAAAATAACTCATAAACCCTGAAAATTTGTCAGGAGGCACTGCAGTTTTTAGGTGTTTCAACTACAGATGCTCACCCCGCACCCAGAACAAGGGGGATGCGCTGGGAAACCCTGGGCTGGGGGACAAGGGGAACCACCATCTCATTTCAGGCTTGAAATGCCTGGGTAATTAGTCCTCATTAAGCAAACAGAGGTCTGGACTCTCCCCCCAGCTCTCTGTCTCTCCACAGACAGCCCCCAGCTGGCAAATAAGCTTCCACCAATATAAACCCGACTTCTGAAACACGCCATAGCATCATAATTAGCATGAGGACTAATTGTCAATGAAGATATTACGTATTTCTCCTGGAAGTCTCCATTAGCTTCATCCTATTGCTTACCATGATCTTGGCAATCTTATACCCACTATGTACACGCACATATCAATGTATATGCATGTGGCAGCAAACACACAGCTAAACCAGAAAAAGCACAAGGGCAAAATGAAATGCAATTACCTCAAAACACCGTAATTAAGAGACAAACAGCGTGCAAGCTGATTCAAAGGCTTCTCATGGCACAATTTCCACACGCGGGGCACACGGTCTTGTGAGGGCTGGTAATGTGGGCTCATCACGGGATAAAGTACAGATTTAATAACATTTTATATCGGTCCTTTTCTCACATCTAGGGATAAAAGTCACGTATCATATTGGCTGAACGATACTTGCTTTACAAGTTTATTCTTGTTCTAATATTCTGCTGCTGTAGCAAATTCTCAAGAATATTTTAAGCGATTTGCTAGTAATTGGTAATTCATGGTAACTGGAAGGGCAGTGATCTGTTCTATATGTCAAACATATGGACTCTAATACACAGGAAATAAGGGGTGATACAAGGCAATATTTCTATTCGTTGTGACTTTTTAAAATTACACAGGGGTAGAAAAATAACCACTTACCTTGTGATATAAACGAAATGTCTTTTTCTTCCACACAAGTAAAATACAGCCCTCTGGTCGCATCGCTAAAACACACACCAGATAGCAAAGGGATTCTACAGACCAAATTTTAAAATGCAAAATTACACTTTTTCCCCATAAGCTAGTGGTACTACCAAGTACAATTCACATCCGTCATTAACAAATATCCAAGCACTGTGCTAGTTCATAACCACTAAATACCCTCAAATTCAGCACCATAATGGAAATTTAGGGGTTCACATAGCTCTGAGGTCATAGCAAAATAAGACAATAAAAAAGCCCAATTTTCTCCTTTAAATTATGTGCTAATCCCTATGATTTAAGAAAACCAGAAGCTTTTAGTGTAACAGTGCTTCATTAGCAGAATTTCACTTGGTTTGGATGAATAAAATTGCACCTGGGTCCTGGTTACTTTCTCATGCAAGCTTGGAGTCCCATTTTCACATCCAATTCTGCGTTATGGAGTTTGGCTGCAAACTTTGGGAGCACGGCTTATTAGCATCATTAATACCTTTACTGGGCTAACGTCAGACCAAAGAAAGGTGTTTTCACCTATTAACAGCAGTAGGTTTCCCCCCCCGACTTGCAGCATCGCTATTTTTGGTCCCCTGCACTTTGTCTTTTTCCCTGAATCACAAAGATTTCACAAAGCTGTAAATCCAGAGCGTTCCAATTGCTCATCTGACTTCCCATTGCAATATTCTGCATCTTACAATGAGGAACTAGGCTAGTCCAGCTTAACTAGCCCCAGAACCATGGCAGAACCTCACAATCTGTAACTGAACGAGCTTTACTTTAATGCAGCCCTGCAGTGCAGTGTCCCCATCAGCTCTCCCTGCTGGGAAGGGTTTGTGTGGAGGGACGGAGCAGATTCCTGCTGAAAATCAGCAGAAATAAGCGGGGCTGTGGCGGCCTCCTCCGGCAAGAGGCAGGAGAACAGGCTCCCAGTTGACATTCTGCTTTTGTGACGGTTTGGTGGCTTTTATTTCGCATGCTTTTTCAGCCGGGGAAACGATCCGTCCCCCACACACGCAGGAAATTCCAGGGACAAACCAGCATCTCTGAGATCCCAACCAGCACCAGTGATCTTGCTCAATTTGGAAAAGTATAGCCTGAAAAATATATGAAAACAGCTGCACCTTGAGCCTTCTTACTTTGGAGCAAGAGCGTTCCAAATATTCTTAGTTCTGAGTACCAAGTCTTAATACTGCAGATATATACATTGCACAACCTGAAGTGATCACAGACAAATACTCCACATGCTAAAAGATATCTGAATATTCATTAATGCTTCCCAATTCCCTGTTGTGGTTTACTAACCTTTTAGAATGTGTAGTAAGAAACAAAATACTGCCTGGAGCAATCAGGGAAATCCTCTCATCAGCCTGCCAAAAACCTTGAAAAGTTACTAAATAATGTTACATACAAAACCTTGCTTCACCTCTCTTGGCTAATATGAAGCCTCAAGGCTTTAAAATTACACTTGACCTTAAAACCTAGTATTCAATGTAATTTAGTGGCGATCCTGGCTGGAAATTTACCTCTAGGACTAGAGGAAACGTTAACCTGCTTATCATGAGGAAAGGAACGTAGGTATCAGAGCGTCATATTTATATCAAACCATCGCCCAACATGGGACAACAAAACAATATGTGTCAATACGAACATACGCTAAACACGGGTGGTTTGCTGTCCCCAGGTCAGACACAGACACCTGCGGATTGTGAAAGACAATGTTTACTACACTATAATCACCTCAGAAATCATGTTTCTAGGCAAAGAAGTCACAATAAGGATTTAGCTTTAGATCTTTTATGAGCAAAGATGTTTTAATGTGTCACATTTCAAGAGCGTGAATCTTTCTTTACAAGAAAAAAAAATCACCTTGTAGATTTGGAGCCAGAGAGGTCCACAAGACTTTCTGCAAATTAAAAGCGCATGGAATACATGCATCATCCTCCATACATAAAATATTTTGCAACAGGATTGAGAACACAGTAAGTGTTAAACAATATACAGAGTTAAAAGTACCTGAAAATAATCTCTCCTTGGAGAGAGATTAACTGAACATCCTCCTGGACAGCTGTGCAAGTTCTCAACAAATGCTTTTTTTGTACAAGTGGTTTAAAAATCACACAGCAAGTTCTGGAATATTCAAAACAATGATTTGATAGAACAAACATTCTACAGTTACCTCAATTCCATATTATTCTGTTACAAACAGTTATCATGGCCTACGCCCTGTGCATTGGTGCTCGGATCACGGCCTCATCCATGCAACGTGATCTGTCTCAAGAGGCTTTGGCTCTTGTACTAAAGCCCAAATCCGTGACTGAATCAATTCAGCAGCTTTTCTGGCACCGAACCCCTCCCTCCCATGTAACTTGACTCATTCCAATTTCAGATATTAAGTAGCAGACTTATCAAAGAGAGGTCACATATAAATAGCACAGTCAAAAGCTACATCAGATGTTGGAAGACTAGTGGTTAAAAAACACGTTGAGCATCTTTGAAGGGAGAAGTTTCCAACACCACTGCTAAAGAGGAAAAAGATTTAAAACAACATTAAAATGAAGTTTGTACTTTCTATAACTGTGTTTTGTCATTCAATATAAGAATAAAGCAGAATCATTTATGCAGTGATAAGGGAAACCTGAGAGAGAAACTAAGTCATCACCTGTCCCTTGAGAGATCAAGTCCAGAAATAAAGACCAGTATTTTAAAACTTAGCTTTTCCTACCCAAAATAAAGCTATAACAGGTGAGTGTTCTCTAAAACCATGATGGTATTTGCATCTTAACAAAGGAGGGCATGTTGGAAACGTGATAGCAATAAAATTGAGTTGAAGGAAGCCACTCTGCCTAAAAGCTCCCTGGAGCTACACACTGCCTCGTCAACCAAATTATGAGCCCATTCGATAACTATTCTGTGACTACTGCAAAGCAGGCAGAACTATGACTATGATTATTAGCAGTTATCTGAGCAGACATAACTGGTCTGAAGGTGAAACAAGAAGCTCAGTACACAAGAAATAATTCCATTCCTTTTCCTATGAACAGTTAGGAAGTTACATTTTCCTCTCTTCCATTCAATGAACAGCAAGCCTGATGAAATGAAGAGGAAATTGAATCTACAGCCATCTTAACCAGGCAAATATTTAGGACACCATTAACTCATTTGCCACCATCATCACATATCCACTTTAATCATTAAATGAAGTAGTTTCTTCTACTTCATCCATGTAGAAATGTTCCTCGGGAAGGAATTATAATGCAGAAACAAACATTATCCATCCAGATGGACTGGATGTCCTAACACTGATGGACATCGTGAAACAGCAAAGATGCTCCAGGATTCCAAGTACAGCACAGCAGCCAGAGGAGGGAAACAAGCCCTTCCAAATCTGAGCTGGCAAGGGAAAAAACCTACTTTAAAAGCTTCTACAGCACTGAGTATACCTTGCAGTAAATATCCTCTTGCATCTGGGTACTATATTCATTATTAAGATCCATAATTTTCTCATAAAGCTCCTTAAAAAAGTAGATACTATCACTAAACAAGTTTTGTTCCAGCAGTATCTGATGATTAAATGACTGAGCTGTATACATGTCACCATGTGTAATTAAGCTACACTAGTTAAATTCCTTCTGAAAACGTCTGCCATCCTGACAACACCAAAACACACCGGCCTCGCAGGCTCAAATCTGTTTGACACACACACAACACCTGTTCATGATGACAGAACAGCACAGAAGCTTCTAGAAATACCTTCCCATCTAACCCCATTCCACCATACCTGGGGTTTCCTGGCTTTTGCCAGTAAAGTTACTTCCATGTCTATAAACTTAATGACTATTTAATGTACTTTTGTGGAGAGAAAAAGCCTAAAATTTACACACATTATAGACTGACACTTGATCTTTTTATACGTGCATATAAATCTGCTTTTGAGTGAATCTGTTTAATAGGAACAAAACTAGACCAAACTTAGTCTTCCTTGGTCCCTCACCCTAAAACCAACTTCTCATTCATCAAGCTGGCAGATGTCAGAGCTACAAATGTGTAAAAGACTTCTAGAACACTGGCTTCCTTTGTGAAGAAACTATTTCAAAGTAAGTGTGATCTATAATAAGTGCAATCTTCCCTTCTGGAAGCCTGACAGGCAGGTCAGAGCCAGGGGCAAATCCAGACCTGTGCAGTGGAACTCAGCGGCAACCCCAAAACCTGGCTTAAATACACTATTTAGACCTTGACCAACAAGTGGCAGTATTTCCATCACATCAGAAAGGGGTCTAAATAGGGTTGTAACTCAAGCTCAACATTCTTATCAGTAAGAATAACAGAGTAAATCTCTACTGACCAAATTAGTTAATTTTGGTTAAAAAGTGATCACCTTTACTGCCTACACTTCCCAGAAGTACCTGGCTAGCCAGATTCTGGTTTCTACTACTCCTGTGTGTTGTTTTGCTTTTTTGCCCTACAACCTGTCCGAAAACTAAAAGCAACACAAGAAGTGCGTACACACAGGGCACACTTCCAGAAGTTATTTAGCTTCTGCCCACTACAATATAACTGGAATAACTGACTTGTCTTAACATCTGCTTAGATACACTTGTGACTGGTAAAATAATGCTGAGTATCTACAGGTACCCTAGCCTGCAACGTCCATCCTAGTCTTCACTATTTGTGAAGTGTGCCGCTGCTAAACGACCTATTTACATATGTAAACTATGTAATTAAAGTTATAAAATAAATAGACAACCTTTACATTAGGTAGCAACTTGACAACAATAGATCATCCAATTACATCTTTCAAACAAAATGATCTGCGTATGCTGCTCTTTTTTTTTTTTAACGAAGAAAATCCTTGGCTCACAATCTATTCTGTGAGAACTTCCTTTGTTTTCTTCCTTTATGCTGGATAATTGTGTAAAAACTCCTTAAGCTTAGTTGGATAGTCTGTCATCACTCCAGTTGCTCCCAGATCAAACGCCCTCTTGTATTCTTGTTCTTCATTCAGTACCCAAATATACACCTGTGAGACGGGACAGAAAGACAAGTTATTACAGGAAACACTCACGTTTTTCTAAAGGTGACTTTTGACCTAAATTGTTTAATGTGATAGAGATGATGCTGCATATATTGAAAATGATTACACTGTGATGCTCACAAACATATCCAACTTCTTCCCCCTCGCCTCCTTCAAGGCGGCATTTTCTAGTGTTGACTCCGACCCCATTTCATTACCTGAGACTTCACAAAATAACATTTTGACTTTTGGAAATATCTGAAAAGCCCCAAATGGGTAAGCAGTTCAGCAGATTTTAGGCTTAAGTGTGAAGTAGGAAAAACAATTCATCCCAAAGAGATTTAAAAAGATTTTTTCCAAGCATACAGGTCTTCCTTTGCAACTACAGAACTGCAAAACTAACAGTATAAGCTACAGAACAGTATAAGCTACGGCTCAGGAACCAAAAAGCAACTTACAGTCTCAGGAACGCAACAAAACATGTTGGGGAGAACACAAATGCATCATAAGGCCGTACCTGTCTGGCTCAAATTCTCACTAGGATAAAAGCACATTGCCACACCGTACCTGAATGCCCCGAGCAGTGAGGTGGTCAAAAAGTGCTTTTCGCATTAGCAATCTGTGGAAAGTAGAAAGACGTTATTCAAGAACTTGAGGTATATATGAAATTTTCAATGCCTGTTGATGTTCTGTAATAAATTTTCCACAGAGCATTTAGATTCAATATTTTCCACAATTAGAAACCTAATTATAGTTCAAGCAGCTCAAGACTGGCTAACATAGACACCCAAAAATGTGCATTAGCTACAGATATTTGTATCAACTCTTCTGATGATCAAATCTGGCAGACGATTCCTCCATGGTACAGGTACCCTGAACCACGTCTAATGAATCAATCCCTTTGCTTTCAGAACAGATTTCATCCTTTGCACCAAACCATACCCAAATTCTACTGGCCACTCAAGAAATCAAACTCACAGATGTCAGAGACAAGAGCCAGAAGACTTACTGTGATCATGTTCAACCTCTGCAAGCGTATCACTAAGTTTCCTCTAAAGCACAGATGTTCTATAAATGCAAAGTGTTACATGCAAACCAAACGCTTTCTCCTCTGACATTATCAAAGTCACAATCCCATGAAACGTGAAAGCCACATTCTGAATCTACCTGCATGCTAATTAGTTCAACACACTTAATGACAGCAACTAAATAGACTAAATTGGAATAATGCCCACGTTACTGCACCTCAACACATTTCAGTGCATACAGGAACACCTACATACGATTTGAGTGTGATTTATCTGCGCTGACAAAAATGCTAGAAGAAACTGAAAAAAATTACATAGCTATAATTTACATAAGTAGCTATAGCAATAGCTAGCCTTAGTTGCTTGAGCCAACTGTTAATATATAGGCAAAATATAAATAAAAATGTAATAAAATTAAAATCTTACGTGTCAGCTAGCCAGATTATAAATTTCTGGCTTCTTGTCATCTTCTGTGGTTCTTTCAGCCTGTTGAGGAAAAGAAAACAAAAATTTACCAGAGCATAGATTAAAGCACTACTCGAGATGCTCCTGCAAAAGGAACATGAAGAATTAATCATGCAGTTTCTCAAATCAGAGCAGTAATTTCACTAAGACGGTGACTTAGAATTGGGTTACACACGAGAAAAGTGCTCCATTAGAGACACAGCAGAGATGGGTGTGCAGCAGCATTTTGAGCTAAGTACGAGAAACACAGAGCACATAAAATCTCATATCCACCCTATTACTGATTGCCTCTTGGTCTTAATCAGGCTAATTTCTTGAGAAACAGGGAGAAAGTGCAAGAGTGTTATTTGTACAGCACTGCCACACACGTGTATGGCATCAGCACAAGCTGCCTTGTACAGGCAGCTGCAGGAAGGCGATATTTACAGGAGATGCTGTAAACAGGAAACTCTGGTGTACGCAGGCACTTACAACTGAGTAACTCAGAGCTGGCTAGAGATGGATTAAACACAGAGGTTTGCGCAGCTTTCTCTTAGGGATATATAAAAGTGCCTAAACTAAGAAAACAGGCTCCTTGGCCCAAGGGTACTGAGTGAACCAATGCTCAAGCTGCCATTATCATTCACCCACCGACCCACTCTCACTCACTTGAGGATGATTGAAGGCATGGGGATTTCCAAGAACTCTTCCTTGAAAGGAACGAAGGGCAGCAGACCTGTGTAGAACAGGCCAAGAAGCAGGAGGACACGTTGCACGCAGAAGATGATGGGAATGTCAGCGTTCTGCAGGAACCAGGAAAGAAAGAGTCCAAATTATCTTGGGAGATTGTTGAGTCTGTTGCAATTAAATCTACTCATAGTGTTTAAAGTTTAGCACTTGCACCTGAAGATTAGGCTGCCACTGATTTATAGAACCTATAGCTGTAAACCAGCTTTATACCAATATAGCTGTGTGTCAACTAGTGGCCACATCTATTCTTCTCATAAAAAGAAACACACAATAAGCAATCCTTAGAAAAACAGCTTTTGTACCAGATGAATGATGCGCATAACAGGCTCTGAGAGTTCCTGGCATAAAATCATAACACCCTATATTTTACAGAACAAGAATAAAACATGATTAAGCTTAACTCCCCAAGTAATTTATTGCAGAGTGTAAGGGTGTTAACTGTGCCTGACCTATTGTAACAGCGTAGTAAGCAGAATATAATCTAAGTGCAAGATTTCTCTTTGCACCTACAAGCGTGGTGTAACTGGCTAGATCTTGATTTATAAGGTGCTTTTCTGTACGTTTTTGTCTCCACACAGTAACAAGCAAACAAGAAGTTTAGCTGGACCCATTCTTACCTCCTTGAAACACTTTGATACCACCTCGTAGCTGGCATTCCCCCACACCGTCAAATGCTCTCGCTTATACTGACTCACCAGCTCTGAAACCTGCAATATGAACAAAACCCAGAAGCCTAACATGTATTCATTGAAAATTACATGCAGAATTATTTCACAGAAACTCTACTTGCTACTTTTCAACTACATAAATCATTAAACAACAAATAGTTCTTCTACACTCTCTCCCATCTTAGGATGATCATGCCGATTTGACTGGGAAGAAAGTGTTCAAGTCAACAGATAAAGGGAAAAAACATTATATCTCCAAAAATACCCTAAATAATTTAAGAAAGCTAGGTGGTGAAACAGTATCTGACGGAAAGCAGATTTCCTTTGCTGCAACAAACAATTATCTTTGCACTGACATCATGTTTTATGCTGCTTTAGTAGGCAAACCTTCACATGAAATATAAATACACGTCTCTAGCACCATAGCAGTGGTTTCATGGCAAGATAAAGGGTCAGTAGAGAGCTGCTTGTGAATATCTTGCACTATCACTTCTCTGGCTTCTGTATTAACCTCAGCCATGGAGCAAGATCTAACACAAAGGGTGAAGCAGTCCAAGAACATAAATTTTAGTGTTACAGACCGCTACCAACTCCAAGAAACGTTTGGAATTTCAACATCATTACATGACATCTGGTCTTGGTTCAGTCTAGATTTTCACGTACCTTTTTGATCAACACGTTGTTGTTCACTTTGATGTCAATGTTGACGGGGGTTTGCGGGAAGGCCTCAAACACCTCTTTCAGGAGCGGAATCCGGTTGTCTTTCCCCTCACTCTGAGATTCTGGGGGGAAAAAAGAACATTGACCCTGCTGTGACCATTTCTAATAAACATTTCTAATTAACTCAGTTTTAGTCTGTATGCTTCATTCAAATCACAGTCCCACAATCTTAAACTTAGTCACTGCCAACTGGCATGAAAAAAAGTGGTTTCTAAAGCTAGGATTATATTTCCCTTGTAAAGCTTCTCTTATCAAGGTACTTATATAAGCAAATCCACTTTTCTACTCCCTTGGCCAAAATAAGAAATTGCCACACTACAATAATGGAAAATCAGTTACTGTAAATTCAAACAGCAAAAGACAAAAAACTTACCTTTCTGAAATGTGACCTCCAGCTTGCAGAGATATGGTGGAAGTTCCTTAAAAATAAAGGGAAATGGAACATTAATTCAAATGCAGTAAGATGATAATGACTTTTCTCAAAAATGACAAAAAATTGTAATTCATAAGCCATGTACATTAGCTTTAAATACAAAAATAATGTATTTTTAAAAATTTCTTGCCTAAAATGTGATTTCAAAGCACTTTGTTCATTCTTACTTGAACTATTTGGCATTCTTAGGCTTGTGTTGCCTGTAGCTGAATAAGGCAAAACGCTTCCAGATGCCTAAAAATTCCGAGAATTCCACTTAAATATCAGATGGGAAGCCGGTTCTGTAAAACAGGCTTTTAAAGCTGTCTGTGCAGGTGGGATCCATCTCCTGGCTTTCCCATCAGTAGCTGGTCACACAAGGAGGAACCTGTTTCCTGAGCTTCCTTTGCCATCACAGAGAGCTGCTCATCCAACCTGCTATCGGATGGAGCTCATCATCCTCTGGAAACGTCCTGGTTTTTCCCCCTTCACTATACAGGTTTTTCTCCCTTCACCATGCTATTTTAAGTCAGACAAGATGAATCCTCTCCTTCGATTTGGGGCACCAGACACACACACACAACCTTCCTGCCCACCCCCAGCCACCCTAACAACTCGTTTTTAAACATCATACAACGGCACTAACATTGTTTCTTCAACTTACGGAGTATTTGAGGTCAGATATGTTGACATCAACTCCTGTTGATCTCTTCAGGTTCTCATCGTGGGACACAACCACTTGCTCGTCTTTCGTCAGGTGACAATCCAGCTCCAGCATGTCTGTCCCTATATTCACTGCACTAGAAGCAAAGAATTCTGCCCTGAACCACATGTGTATTTTGCACAGATCCAAACCTAACGCATATATGTCATTCAATTAAACTAATCCCACTGGAGGTACCTGCTTTGAAAAGTTCTAATCCAATCCCAAATCCACTCAATAGAAGCTTAGCTCATAGAAGGAGTAAAAGAAAGCAGGAAGTTGTAATAATAGTAATGAAAAATAAGTGCAAGAAACCACAGACCAGAACAGAAATATAAAACTTCACTCCAACGAGAATTGCTCATTTCATTAGAAAAGATACGTGGAAGGTTTCATTCCAGCAGACAGGGAGAAGTCCCAGCCTGGAGCCCCAACTCTTCCTTCAAAACATCGGGATGTTCTTTTTATCCCCCAGACAAACCTGGAATGTCTGTGAGCTCAGCCTATACCAGACCCAAACCTCTGCAACTTCAGTAATGGGCTTTCCCTTCAAAAAAGGGCTTTATTAAGCACAGACGTGCCATACCATTCACAAATGCAATAACCAAACAAAAATCCCCAACCTAGAACACACTCCCATAAGTGTTTAACACAATTTCTGGTCCAGCTGGGATAATGATCAAGAAGGGGGTTGTCAAATTAAAACCAATTTGTTAACTGTTTTCCAGTGCTGCTAATTAAGAATTAGGAGAGGAACAAAATCCTATTACACATGGAAGACATACAGCTCATTCTATGTAATTTTTCCTCCGGAGGAAAAGCATCTTCAATATGCTGCAGGCGACTTGCCAAATTCGTAGAAGATGTTCCCATCTAGCACCACATATTATAATTTAACCAGCAAAATTTATTAGAAATATTACTGCTTAAGAAAATCAGGACTGATGCTGCATGGAAAGACAAGAACAACAACTTGCCTTGTTAACCAATTTGAGAATTTGCCAGGCTCTCACCAGCAGCTTGCTGCTAAATAAGCTTCCTGAAAGTGCTGATTTTTTTCAGCTGGAAATCAGTTTGTCCTGCAGCTCCGCAATAACACATCAAGTGGCCATTGCTCCAGATTCAGAGTCCAGACTCAGAAGAACGTGTTGGATTCAGATCCACCTGTCCCACAACTCCAGCTGTGAAGCAGACTCACAGCTGCACATTTGGGTGACCGAGCTCTTTGCTCCTGTTCAACTGTTTTCAAGTAAAAGGACACGCCAGGAAATAGGTGAGAAAAGCCTCACCTTGGAAACTAAATTTCATTAGGTGAGGTCTAATGTAGCCCAATGTAGCGAGTTTGTAAATACTAAGTTGACTATGTAATTGTATTGCTGTAACTACAGTGTTTAAAGCTTCCTCCCTAAACCAAGTGTGTTCACAAGAGAGAAGGAAATACAATAAGAAAACGTCTGGAGAGTTTTCTTAGCAGCTTCCTGTCACAACAGTCCTAAAGTACATGGCTGTATTAAGGGCAATTAAACTCATAATTAAATTCTTATGACATCTTTTATGCCAGATCCCTAAATACTTCAAAATACTGCGAGTTTCCCTTTCAGCTTAAAATCAATTATTTTAAAATCTAAAAACACCACAGAAGCATTTAAATACAGTATAACATTATTACAGCTCCCCCCCCCCCCCCCCAATCTATTAGGCATTTTATAATGCAAACAAACAACAAAATACTGTCTTCGGTATGAAAAGCTTGCAATTGCTTTCCAGAATATCTGTAAGTTAAGCTAGTATAGAACTTGAAATTACTAATAAGGCTTCCCCCTTCCCTACACTTAGTTTGTATATTACTAGAACAATTCCTTCATTATCATGCAACAGTGTTAAATATTCTCCAATCACTGCTAAAGAGCACAAACAGAACTATTTTCTTGTCAATACTTGGGTTACTGTCAACAAAGCAAAATCAAAGGGATAGGTCTGTATTATCATAAAACACTCTTTGTTTCCTAGCCCAGTCCTTTAAGTACTGCAGCTTAGTAGGGAATGAAATAAAAACAGGTTACGGTAAAACTTTCTTTGTAGGAGCCCTCTGCATATAAGACCAGGATGATACTAAATTAAAATTAAGAAATGGTTAAAAAAGGAGCAGCGCTTTCCAGAAAGTGTGGTAGCAGACTTGGAAAAAGGGA
Organism: Columba livia; assembly: GCF_036013475.1. Lineage (NCBI taxonomy): Eukaryota > Metazoa > Chordata > Aves > Columbiformes > Columbidae > Columba > Columba livia. The sequence goes on from NC_088621.1 coordinate 2,829,750, forward strand.
GGCCAGCAGGAAAGAAAGAAAAAAGCAGACAGAACACACCAAACTATGCTAAGCTTCCATGGAGATAGAAAATACTGCAGTACTTTGAATAGCGCCGTTTGGTTGGAAAGCTGGCACTGCTCAGCCTGCAAGGAAATGTGCAAACCGATGAGGCTGCTTAGCACAAGGCAAATTAAAAACCCCAACGAAACAAAGAGAAACCTCCATAATTTGGTCACTGCTTATCGGCAGCTGGAGTTTCAGATATGCTGCTTTTTCAAATGCCTTTGAGAACCGCGTTAGAATTCACCGCTAAAACCCAGAGGCTTAAAAGGCTTTCCAGTACCAACTCAATTTTAAACCCCTAGATAAGAGGCTTTCATGCATTGTGCAAATGAAGAATGTGTATGAAGGGAAAAACATAACACAAACGTTTTTAATAGCTTCACAGACGGTGTATTAGAAGTCAGTTAACATTAGGATTTCAGTCACAATTATTCAAGGAGACAAATTATTAACCTTCTGCGTAGAGGAGGGGACTGAGCACCATGAAACTGTGGAATATCTAAGATAATTGTTTACAGACAGAATAGCTGTCAACAGACTCAGCCTCCCTGAAATCCAGCCTGGTGTGCTAATCAGCGTATTGGTACAGGCTACGATCTGAAATACCTTTTGAGAAACATCAAAAAAACACTGTATGGTATTAGTTATGAGAAAGAGCTTCATAATGATAAACAAATTAATGGAAGTAATCGCCATGAAACATGGAAGCAGCATTGTTTCATGTTTTATTAGCTAGCACAGGAGGAATCAGGCCTCAGGAGTTTTATTTCTGGTTTCCTACATTACTGTGTACAAATCAGGGTTTGTGGTATCCTGATTCCCCTGTGTTTAAACTGGAGCGATGTTTAGCAATCCACAGAAGTCATCCCAAGGAGAGATGCCTTCCAGAAACAGGACGCTGTGCTCCAAACAACTGACGGAATTCCTGTCTGTCTCCGTCGTTCCACCCACCACCACCACCGAGAACAGCCCTGCTTTAGGGATCATCCGTTTGTACTCACTGGTGAAAGGCTGCCATCGTGTTCTCCAGGTTCTCTCCAGCACCTACAAAAACAACATAAACGTGTACAAAATCCTTTCCTCCCCCTTAATCCCCATGGAAACAACAACAACAAATGGATTAAAAAATTTACATATTTTGAGGAAATATTTGGATGAATGAGTATGAAGCTAGAGTCAGAAATCCCTGTTGCTGCTAACCTACCGGGGAGACTCAATGGATTTGTATAGCACTTTGAATACACAAAACAAAGTCTTTATTTCACCAGAGGCTGGGTGCCCTGTTTTGCCTTAAAGGTGTTGTATTTGGCTATGATAATACAATCCACATGGGAACAGTATATACAAATGTCTGCTTCAGAGTTAGAGCAGTAATACCAGTAAAGGCGGCAAGAAAAAGAAACCCCACAGCAACAACAAACCACAATTAAATGAAAAATTGCCCAAGACTCTAAAGCTGACATTCCCTAAACACACAACCCAGCTGATGCTCAAAGAGGTGACAATCTCTTTTTCCAGTGCAAGGATACAGCACAAGTCTGTCAATAGAGGTTTACACTGCTCGCAGGAAGAGTTCTCATCCACAAGGAATGAGACACACCAACCCCAGTTCAGAAATGAAAGGACAGGCCAGTTACATTTTCTCTTGGGCAAGAGTAAACTCCGAAGCTCTTAAGCCATCATTCTCTGCACAGAAATCAGCCTGGTTAGGGATTGGAAAAGGTTGTGCCATCTCCCTCCCCCAGAAAACAGGCAATATTGGATACTGAAAACCAAAACAACTTCAGGAAGAAACAGGTACTGATGAGGATATCTATGCAAATTTTAACGACTCTTTGCCAGTGATGAATGACAGACTTTGTAAACAACAATTATAAAAGCTTCAATTAAGGCCTTGTCTATTACCACCACCTTACCAGTACATACTTATCCAAGTCTCTGTTTAATTACTTAATTAAAGCAACGCAATTCTCTGCACACACAAGTTGCAGTTTATAATTGTTGCTATCAGGTTGGCTTGCTTTGGTAAGTTTACAAAGCAAAAGACTTAACTGACTTAGAATGATAATGACAAAATCCACGTGGTTTAAGGGAAAGCAGCACAGGGAGTCCACAGCAGCTCCTGTGATTAGACATTCACCAATATTTTATGGAATTTGATGGCAGAACTAAAAATAGGCTGCATGTCAAAAGCAACCAAGGAATAGAGCAGAGCATAAGAATCTCATTAAAGACTTCTGATGATTGCTTTACAGATGGCAAAACGCTTCACAGGACCTGGATGATTAGTTATAAATTAACTGCAATCAAAATTGAGGGTTTAGATAACTTATCAGTTGTGACAACACAGCCCAAACATCCTGAGTGATAAGGAAGTGGGGGGAAAGAACCTGAGTCAGTCTTCAATACGTGAACAAAACAACAGTATCCTAACATTCCGGGGGACTTATTTCCAAAATTAAAACAAAACATGTCAGAGAGGTAGGTATGGCAAAGTCAAACCAGCAGGTAACAAAATGCCTGACTCGTAGTGTTTTGGGGAAATAAGGAAAGAAAATTTGAGAGATCAGCTGAAACAGGAATTCTAAATCAGCAACGTGGCTTTCACAAACCACACTCAGGAAAGGGAACTACGACAAGCAAGCAATTCGATGTACTCACTCATTTTTCCTCCTTAAAAACGAAAAGCCTGGGCTGACTGAAGGGTTTCTGACATTTTAAGTAAATGCACCTACAGATTCATTTATTGTCCATTTGCGTTGTGAATTACACGTGTTTCCTGTGCAGAAATTGCCTTCCCCAGCACACTTCAGCATCCTGAGAGCCAGAATGATTATGATCGCACACCTTGACTTTGAAAGCCCCACCACGGGACAAGCGGGAGTCAATGTCAAGCACTGGCTCAAGGAGATGACCCTTACAAGTTGTTGATTTGGACTTTTACCCCGGATATAGGCCAAGAAGTGCGTTAGGACAAACCTTGCCAGCAGGTGCAGGGAGGTGATCGCTCCCTTTTACTCCACACCTGGAGAGTCACGTCCAACTCTGGGCTCCAAAGTATAAGACAGACACGGATCTGCTGGAACAAGTCCAGAAAAGGGCTGTGAACTTGAAGGGATGAGAGATTCTTGTATACTCTGAGAAGCTGAGGGTGCTGGAATTGCTCAGACTGGAGGAGAGAAGCTCAGGATGATCTTACCAACATGTACAAGTAACAAATCAGAGGGAATAAAGAAGACTGAGCGAGACTCTTCTCAGTGGTGTCCAGGGGAAAGAGGCAACAGGAACAAATCAAAATACAGGAAGTTCAGTTTATAACATAAGAAAAAAGCCCTTTTTTTAATTGTAAGAGTGATCAAACTCTGGAAGAGGCTGCCTGGAGGGGCTGTGGAGCCTCCATCCTGGGATGTATTCAAAAGCTAACTGGACAACCTGCGCTAGTTGCCCCTGCTCAGGTCAGACGAGATGATCTCCAGAGGCCCCTTCCAATCTCAACTATTCTGTGATTCTGTAAAAAAATCACCATGCTACCCCATCTCAAAGACAGTGCAATCCAGTCCATGCAGCTGGTATTGACAAAGGACTCCAAGGCAGAGTATCAAGGCTTAATTACTGATCTCGGAAAGGATCAACTTTAAAATTATACGGAAGTGAAGAAATAATTCAGGGATGCTTCCACTGACAAGCTATAAAGCGATAAGAAAATTATTGCATGAAGAAGCGTCAGAATTAAAAAGCTTCACACACAAGGCTTTATCTCAGAGAGGAAAAAGCCAAACAAGTGTTATCTTGATCTCCAAAGTTAATAGGAGTAATGCAACAGGAAACCTGACCCCACATCTAAAGCTACAGCATGACTAAAGCCAGATGAGAACTTAAGTCCCCTAGGAATTTAATTTACAAGGTAAACACTGCAGAGAGCAAAGAGTTAAGTGATCTTGGGTCTCATAGTACCCGATGAGCAAAAAGCTGCTGAGATGCTAAGGGCTGTACTTGTACCGCAGGTGTATTTCGCAGTATATGCGGAGCAATTAAAAGACACGTGGACTTTGGCTCTCACCACCTACAGACTGATCTTCCCGTTGAGTCAGGCTTCCTGTTGTGCTCTTGGCGCTTAGCGCAACACCTGCAATCGGGCTCAGGGCTGTGTATCCCAACTACGGCTACCACGCAAGGAAGAGAGAAGAAAAGATTAAGGAGATCACACCAAGTTCCAATGAAGTCACCTGCAAGCGTTTAATACCTTGTGAGTTAATGGACAAACAGGTGACAAGCAAAATGTGAACCCTTGTTGGCTGATCGAAAACACAAACCTACCAGGAAACAGCTAATGTACACATTACAAACCAAAAGGTGCATTTTATGTTATACTTGAGACTATAGAGAAACTTAATCTGCCATATAAACAAAATGAAAGAAATGCAAGTAATAAAAATCTACAAGAGATCAGCTCTAGTTTTTATATTTTAATGATTCAAGGCAGCAGCAGTAGTTAAGGACCATTGGGTAGAACTACGATCAAACACCGCACAAGCTGGCACTAAACACAACATGGAAAACTGTTTGAACTCAGCATCGGACGTACCTTCCATAGAATTTTGGGAAAAACATTTACTAGAAACCCGACTATTTCCATGAACTGAAGGAGGCAGCACGAAAAGCAAAAAATTGACCTTCACAGAACAGGAAAATACCATTTGCTGTATTTTTTTCCTCCCAGTGCTTTGGAAAATGTAGAAGAAACTTTAAAGGCATCTTTTAGCTACTTTAGATGGAAGCAACCAGCCCACCAAAGAGGCCTCGGCACAAGGCTCTCAAAACGGGACGGGTTTCACCTTTAACCGCCTCCAACAGCAAAGGGAGCAAGAAGAGAATCCCAGCAAGTCGCATTTCTTCTGCAACCAGAAAGCAAAGCAAATACCCTGTTTCCCCAAACATAAGACAGGATCTTATAGTAATTTTTGCTCCAAAACTTATTACTTTTTTTTACATGTATAGCTGTCTGGACGCTATTTAAATTGACTTTTTAAATGAGCTGTAACTAGGGCTTATTTTTGGAGTAGGGCTTATATTTCAAGCATCCTGAAAAATTCTGCTAGGGCTTATTTTTTGGGGAAACAGGGTAAGCAGTTAAGAGGCAAGAAGATTGATCTTTTGTCCCTGAGCTAAGCAACAGTCAGTTTTCTCATTCGGAAGAGAAATGCCGTAACTCGGAGTCATTAGGAAGAAAACACAAATGTGTTTGAGAGGAGAAACCCGCGGCAAACAAGCTGGTTCCGACCGACGCGTTTTGAGTTCAGCGATTAATTCGGCGTTGAAATCAAGCACCGGTCAGCAGGTGGCACCTAAAATTAGGTTGCGGGGGGAAGGTTTAAAGGGAACCCGTTGCGAACCCCGCGCAGCAGCCCCGCAACAGCCTCCGGACAGCGCTGCGGGGCCGGGGCGACCTGAGGGCGCGGGGAAGCGGCCCCGCGGGGCCCGGGAGCCGCTCAGCGCCCGCAGCCGGGTCGGGCTGCAGCCCCCGGGGAGCGGCCGCAGCCCCCGCCCGCCTGAGGGGAGGGAGGGAAGGGCGGGAAGCGGCGGGAACGGCGCCCCCCCGGCAGCCCCTCACTCACCGCCGCGGTGGGAGATGTGCCGGCAGCGGAAGCGCTGCCGCTTGGGCCGGTGGAGCAGCCCCGGACACTTGAGGAGAAGAGCTGAAGTCAGGACGTATCCACCCAGCGTAGAGAGCAGGTAAAGGGTCGCCGACATCCTGCACCTCTCGCCTGCTGCCCCGCTCCTCTCCCGGCCCGTTCCCTCCCACCCCTTGCCCGGCCCCGGCGCTGCGGGAGCCGCTGCGGCCGCGCAGCCGCATCGCCTCACCCCGGCGGCAGCGGCACTGCGCAGGCGCGCGGGACCCCCTGCCCTGCCCTTCCCTTCCCGCCAAGCGCCCTCCCCTCAGGGGCTCGGCCCCGCACCACCTGCAGCCCTTAACAAACGCGAGCCATTCCGTTTACACGCTTTAATTTCCCCGTTTCGCTTTCCCCACAGTAGTGCTTTTCATTTTATCGATTGCACTCGGGAGTCGCTAAGTGCTTGGTAAAAGTGAATTCATTAAGGCGTGCAGGGGGAGCCGGTGTCTGTTCACAGACAGGGAGGTGGTTTCCACACCCAGCTCAGCAGGAATGAACAGAAAGCAGGTCTCAAATCCTGTCATGCAGTAGAATTACTGTATTCTAACAGGATTTTGCATAGAGCATTTTGCCGTATATAAGCAGGCTTTAATTTCAGTTCATCATTAAAATCGAGGAACAAACTGATAACTTTTAGTTAAAAGCTGAATCGTGCTCACTGTCTGACTGAAAGTCAGAGTTCATTTCTGTGATACTTGATGGAATGAGAAAGCTCTTCAGTGTCTGCCTAGAAAACTACTGCAATTCCTAGTTTTACTCAATATATTCAAAATGAGAGATCTGGGAAACGTGAAGGGTAGTAATACTTGTTAAGGCTCTTATACCTTCTTAGTGACCGCACATGTGATTTTGATAACGTGAAGTATTAACCTGGAGAATTTGGAGCTTGATTAATTGATGATAGCCTTTATCTGCTGCACAGAAATCCAATTTTAGTAATGCAAATTGGGTCAAAACTATTCTTTTAGCAACCAAAAGTCTGTTTAATCACTACAAGTCAAGCTATACTGACAATTAAGCTGCTTATAATGAACAAGCTTATACAGCTCTACGTTTTCCACAAATTTACCAGCAGGTTTAGTTTCCAAAGAGATCTGTCATTCCAAAATACAAGTCAGCCTTTTAACAAAATCTCATCCATGAGTACAAATGCAGTAAAATATTTCAACTTGATGTAGATAAGCACAGTTTCTGGCCACGGTGTTAATACAAATCTACAAATCAGAACCGCAATGCCTTTTGTTTTTAAGACAAGAGCGAAGACACAATTTCCCACGTGCCACTTAAATGCGTCTGCTGTTGCCATAAAAATACCTTATTTAGAATAAAAGATTCTGCCCACCATTGCCTCAATATGACAAAGGAAACTCCTGATTTCAGACAATGCTCATTTTTTAAACATTCTGAAATATGTATGTAGGAAGATACAACGGGGAAAAGCACTATCATCAAAACACCTCGTAATACAGGCTCAGTATATTGTGATAGCCAGCTTTTATTTTTTACAAATACAAATTTAATAAACAGAAATTTTACGTGTCTCCTGGATTCCTTTATCTGCTTTGATATCAAACCTTATTTTCAATCTGACTATTCCAGTGAAATACAGATCGCCCTGACAGCTGTTTGCTAACAGACATGCATCTAAATCCATGATTTGGATTGACCATAGTATTTTTAAACTAAAATCTACCCAAATAATTCTTATTGTGTAATTGCTTTTAGTATTCCTCGGAGAACCTTGTAACTCATTAATTGTTGGCTTTCTTTGGGAGGAAAGCAGGGTCCACGTTCTGTCACGTACGCGTACGGAAATCGAAGCACCCACAGCCCGTCAGATGGAAGGGTTATTTCTTGCTTCTCAGGGTAAAATACAGGACAAGGTGGTGGCCCTGGCTGAACCTGAGAACAAAAGGAAATATGAGGAGATAATAAATCATTAGAATAAAAAAAAACCCCAAACTTAAGAGCAAATTAAATCCAAGGAAGTCTATGAAGCTTTTCCTTCAGATAGCTTACCCACTTCAGCACACCCACTATTGAGACATCCATACACTTCCAGTTTCATCACAGTGAAGATGCTGAATTTAAGGTTACATATCAGCTCCTACCACGGAGATCCACAGCACAAGCACGAGCCTCTCGGGCAGCAGTAAACGCTGCGTTAACAGTGGATTTCAACACCGTAGCACGGATATCCCTGAGCTGTAACCTCACTTTAAACCGATCTAGATTTGGAAGGATTGTAAATGGAGCTTCTTCTCCATTTTTTAATAACACTTGAAAATGGGAAAAAAAATCTCAAATTAAAAAAAAAAAACCCACCTTTTCACCTCCTGAATTCAAAGGGTAACAAATAATAATTAATCTCAGCAATGAGTCACTGCTTTTCCCTATGACATTAAAAATGATGAATTCATTCTTACGCAGTCATTACTCATCTTCTAAAAAAGAAGCAATTATTACTGTATGAAATGCTATGAATTCATCCTTGATAAGATATTTTTTAAAACTTACTTTAGGTAAAGTATAAAGCTGGCATAAGTCAATCTGGAAATTTAAAAAACCGCAGCTGTTTATAAAAGAGATACTTTTGGCAACTGCTGCCTTAGAGAACTTGATGGAAATCGTTTGAGTCGGAAAGTGGTTTTCGTAGCACCCCTCTGGCACCCTTCGCCCATCACCCTTGTGCTTTCCAGTCCTGCAATTAATCTTGCGACAACCGAACCTGTCTCTGCAGTGACCAGGTTCCCTCTCCCGTTTCTTACCTGGGGCGTCAACGTGATCTGCAGCGGAGCATCAGGAACCACCACAAAGAGCCTCATGAACTGAGCGTAATGTGGCTTGAGTCCCCGTCCCTGAGTCGAGGACAGGATGTACAGCGGCATGTCAGAGTTGAGGGCTTTGATGGCGGATTCCTTCGGCCCCCCTCCCATCACTTTCATCACTTTATCAGGCCCTGAACACATGAACCGCCGACCACGCGCGTCTTCATATTCAAATCCTACAAAAGCTCGAGCTATGTCATCTCTCCGTCTTCCTCTTCCCATCACAACCGCGCTTCTTTTGCCAGGAACAGCCTTGTTGGGTGCAGGCCAGGAACTGGTATCCAAGTCTCCTTCATCTTCGGTTCTTGTCCTGATGACAATGTCCCAAGGCATTAAATAGTTTGTTCCCGGGATAAAGCCTTGCTGATCTAAACCTGTGTGGAAGTTGTAAGCCTTAGCAGGCCCCAGCTTAACCAGTGACCAACTGGAGAATTTGGGCAAAAGGCCTTTGGGGCAATTAGAATGGAGCATCCCAGGGAGGTACTCGACAGTGGACGCCTGACGGTCTACCAGGCTTGGCCTTTTCTCGCTTTTGGAGTCTCCGCTCTGCCCGTGACTTTCTGCATTGTCCCCTCCACCCTGGGCATCCGGCGGGTAAGTGCCCAAGCTGCCCGTGGACTGGCCCAGGCTGAGGGCCAAGCTCAGGCCTGTGCTCTCTCCCTGGGTCTGAGGTTCTTTTTCTTTAAGTTTCTCGATCTCGCCTTCCGGAGGAGCGGGCGATGACTCGTCCCGCGCAGGTGCTGGATCAGGCGTGCTTGGCTGAAATATGGGAAAGTTGATGTGCTCCAGTTTCCCACAGCATTTTTCTTCCAGCAGCTATGAGAAAGAAAATGGTTAACTTTCATCTTCCGTCTCTGAGATGAGATAGTTCAGAATCATCACATTCAGCAGCTACAATTAAGATTCAAGAGGTTTGAGAACCAAAGCAGCGATGGGAGTACAGCCCACAGACATGATGGACTTTAAATCCACATCAACCAACACACTTGAAACGCGGATGATCCACGTGCACACACTGGAATTGCCCACACTGGTCAGCCCATCGTGCAAACTATGTGTTCCCAGAAACACCTTCCCCAAGCAACGTTTACAACTTGAGAAGGTCAAGAAGAAACTTACTTCTAGTCACTTCAGAATACAGACCTGTTGATGAAGCAAAAGCACTGCTTGAAGCAAAAACAGAGATGTAACAGTTACCTGGTAAAAGTCATAATTAGCTGCTTTGATATCAAAGGGATCATCCCGAGGAGCTTGTTTCCTTCCACAGTTGCAGGCACCAGTGGAACGAGCCCGGCTGTTGTGGTACAGAACTGGGGGATTTCTGTCTGCTTCCGGCTTTTCCCCTAAAAGCAAAAGCAATCAAACCCTAAATAAATTGCTCACCACTGCCAAAGGCTCTTTAATTCCCTTCATCCACTGCTTCCTCCTTGCTCTATACACATGCAAAATTATTTGCCAGCAATGCCAATTTGTCAAGCAACCCCCTCCCTTTCCGACTTTCAGTAGGAAGTTCCAGTGTAGGTTATACCACTAAACTGAACCTTATTTGTTTTTACAATCTCTTCCTAAAAGGCATAACACTTCTTCTGCCTGCTATTAAAAAGCACAAAAAGGGGGGCACAACACCACTTACACTTCCTAGAGAACTTCTATTCTCTTACACATCTCTTGTTAGGACTCCAGTGTCATGTGTCTAATTAGCAAGAAAAATCAGTTACAACTAAAAGCAAAGTTACTACTAAAGGTGGACTCGCTCCTAACACCAACATCAATGAAACCTGCACAACAGCTCTGCTACAATTAATCCCACCGCACAACGATGAAGCTTCAAAGCTGCCAACGTTTCACCTTCCATAAACACGCAAGAGTCTGTATTCTCAGCCTAAAACGAGCTGTTTTAAAGCAGATACAAAATTAAACCATGAAACCAAACAACCAGTGAGCTTCTTTACCTGCTTTTGGGAGCAGATGGAACTTGTGCACGCAGTGCTGGTCGGTTAAACTTCGCTCTTCGCACAGCTGGTGCCCGTTGCTCCAGAACTTGTAGCAGTCCTCGTTCAGCTGCATGGCGTACTTGTGGAAGGCCGGTCCGCGGGCGTGCTGGCTGTACACACGCAAGGCCTGCGCCAACTGGTTCTTATGGACGGTCATGGTGTAATTGTGGGGCAGGTTGGACTGGTAGGCGCTGTGGGCCATGGGAAGAGCTTTCTGGCAACGGTTTTCTGAGAACTTGGTGTCGATATCTAAATAGCTTTCCAAGACTTTGATGCTGCTCATGATTTTTGAGCTCAGCTCCCCAGTGAGAGAGTTTGGGTCGTCATCTTTGGCGTCAATGGTTACTTCGTACAGTTTTAGAGCTGTGGCCACCCACTTCTGGTAGGTCGGGAGCTCAAAGTGAGAGGGCTGCGGGTTCCTCCCCACGCTGTCATCAAAGCCCTTCTTGCTGAGCACCAACTCCACGTGCTGCCACAAGAACTCCTTGAGGGTGCAGTCCACAAGCTGCCCAGAGGAGCTGGAGCTGCTGCTGCTGCTCTCCGCATGGAAGGACAGCTGCTGCCGGCCGTGCCGCATCATCTGATACCTCCTGGGTCCCGAGAGCGTGGGGGCCAGCAGCGAGTCAGTCTCCCTCATGGTGCAGTTGTTCCTGAGTTGCTCGAGGAGCATGGCCACCGGATCATCTCCATCCTGGGCCACGATGTACACAAAGGCCTGGTTAGCGGGCACGGTGAACAGGCAGTTGATGCTCTGGTTGGTCAGCACCCTGCTCTTGCGGAAGATGCGGTAGATCTGATCCTCCAGAGCGTGCTGCAGCCTCCTCTTGGGGGAGTGCTTCTTGGGGGGCGGCTTCTCCAGGTGACCGCAGGGGTCCTGGCCCCTGCTTGGGACGGGATCCAATTTCAGCGCCCCGTTGAGCTGGAAGAGGAAGAGGAGGCGCGGAGGGCATGGCCTGCAGTTGAGCTTCCACTCCTTGCCGACCGGGCAGTCTTTGATGGCGGCTTTCAGGGAGGGCAGGACCTTCTGCCGCAGCCCGTCCAGCGCCCTGAAGACGCGGTCGTAGGTGATGTCGAAGGAGCAGGTGGGGTGCACCAGCAGCAGGATGTGGCACACGGAGAAGAGGTAGAGGAGGCTCAGGCAGTGCAGCTTCTCCTGGTGCTTCCAGAACTCATGAGCCTCTGCGTGCGGCAGCGGCCCCGGGCCCCCGGGCCGGTTCTCCCTGCTCTCCGCCTTGGCCAGGTCCCCGCAGGCCCGCAGCAGCTGCGATGTGTCACAGATGGACGTGAGCACCAGGTACAGCACCCGGTTCTCCTGGCTGTAATAGGCCTCCAGGTGGTTGTAGTCCTTGCTCGCCAGGTCAAACTCCTCCCCCGGGTCGCCGTCGGCCAGCTCGGGGTCCTCCTCCTCCGGGAAGAGCGGGAAGACCTGCCGGTCGCACACGGTGCTCACCAGGGCCTCCTTCTCCGAGCACAGCTGCAGCGCCGTCTTTCCGAAGATCCCCACCACGCACACCTCCTCATCGCCGCCTCCCCCCGCCTCGGCGGCGGCCGTGGCGCTCAGCAGCAGCTCCCGCAGCCCCATGGGCCCCACCGCGGCCCCTCCGGGCGGCGCCGCCGGGAACGGCATGGCCGGGCCGCGCCGCGCTCCGCCGCCGCACGGAAGCGGTAGCGCCCCCGCGCATGCGCCGTGCGACCGCCGAGGAGGCCAGGCGGCAGGGGATGCGACTGTGCCCGGGGCCGCGGGTTCGAGCCCAGCCGGCGCCAGGCGGGACCGGGGGCTGCGCAGACACAGCCGGAGGGAGCAGGGCTGCAAGGGACAGCTGCGACACCACGCTGCGATGAGCCAGCAGCGATGCCGTGGTGTAACGGCTGAGTATTGGACAGCACAGCATCAACTGCAGGAATCCTGCGGCCAGGGTGCCGGGATTCCCCCAGAATTGGGGCAGGACAGGAGGGCAGCGCCCTGACAGACCTCGCCAGGGTGGCGGGTCATGGCTCTGCCAACTCACATCCAGCATCATCTCTCTGGAAAAAGGCTCCAGCGGATGGAGAAAACGGGTCCCTGTGGCCCTGTCCTCCGCTGCAGCTGAACTTGACCCTGAGGAAGCCGTTTGGGTCCTCGGCTTCAAGCTGGGCGGTGCGATGTGCCACCAGCCCGAAGCGATGACACGTGGCAATCGCTTCTTACGTTCTTACCCACATCACTGAGTTGCTGTGGAAACTCGTAGCCTCTCACTTCAATAATGTTATGGTGCGAAACCACTTATTTTCTTTGAATCTGTGTAATTACCATCAAGATCTTTCTTGTTAAAAAAAGGATAAAACAAAACAGAATTTCAGTAAATACATATTTATACCAAATTTCAGTAAATACATATTTATACCAGAAGCAGCACCAGTGCTGGGAACAAAATAGCCCACGCTTCAGCAGCAGCCAGGTAGCAAATACTTCAGAGAGTTCATGGGTTTTTTGCCATTAACAGATAAGATGTAACCAGATTGAGAGTCATTAAATAGACAGTGCCTTTAAAAAGCAGAAATCTGCTAAATAATGTCCCGTTCTCATACACACTAGATTTAATTAAAAATACATTTGCCTGAGCGAGATAAAAATGGGATTCAAGCGGCTTCCTGACCATGAGTGAAAAATACATTGTTCCATAAACCTACTTTTGTTCATCGAAGCCGTTTGGGGCGCTGAACCGGGCGGGCGAGGGGCTCCTCGGGTGAGCCATCTGTCAAAATAAGAAAGGGCTCAGATCCTGGAAGATGAACTTAGTACTAATTATGACTGAGCTAAAATATAGTGTAATTCTTAACTGACAGCATAAAAGGAAACCGACACAGCAAATCCTTAAAATAAAAGGCATAGTAACCATCACATTTTGTGAGGCACTAGAAGTCCCATCGAAAAAGCAACTTTTCTTCTTACCATTGTCAAACAACCTGCTGAAAGCCAGGCAACGGCATTTCCATTCGGCACTTTCCTTACCGTTAAAATGTGAATCACTAAAACAAGTGGCCTTATTTATGGGCACTTTTGGGTATGAATTACGGAGAGACTGTAAAGTGTAATACATACAAATGGCATTGCACCATAGGGAAAAGATCAGGGTGAAATCCCATGGATTTTAAAGCCAGGTTATAGTTTCAAAACGAGCAACACCATGACTTGCCTGAAATTTGCGCCGCAGTGCCTGTGTCATTATTGGTGTCAACCCAGAGCCACATTCAATGTTTTCTTTGCTGTTGAGTGGAGTGCCACCGGGACTTCTGAAAAGGTTGCAAACATGGGGAACTATGGTTAGTTCTCTGCTTTTTCTAGGAGAAGAAAACAAGAGAAGAGAAAGGAACTTACCTCTGTATATTGACTTTCTTCAGATGTTTTCGAAGATCTAACTGATTTTTAGGAGGGGTACTGGCAGAACAAAACAAAATTGTTAAAATGTTTTCCACTGTGTAAGCAATGTTAATCACTGTTTCAAACAGAAGAGATAACAACAAAGAACGGGAGAACATATCTTACATTAAGGAGTTTGTAACGTGAGCTGATGGCTTGGATTTAGGTCTCAGAGTAACACTCTGTAAATCTGAGACTGTAATTAACGCCCTGCGTGCCTTCACTGGTGATTCTGCCTAAAGTCAGAAAAGAAGCGTTACCACAAATAAATTTTAATATTTATACTCCAAAAGATTTCTGTGGTTTTTGACTTTTATGCTTTTTGAATGTGCCTTGGCTAAAGAATAGATTTATTAAAAACCCCCAGACTTTTGCAAACAAGATTTCAGCTGGGGAGAAGGAAGCCCGACATCTATTGATAACACACAGACATGAAGCCACATGAGAGCTACATGCCCTTAATGTGAAATGAGAACTGTCCTGCACGCCTGACAAGATGGGAATTAGTCACTGAATTTCTTCACTTCAAATGCCCAGGTGCAGAATTAGGATTACTTAAGGCGATCACTGGGTTTTTTGAAGAGAAGAATTAATTTAGTGAAAAATGTTTAGCGGGGCTAAGATAAGTGTTCCAGGAAATACGGGGGTTCCAGGGTGGCGTTTGTCTCGATGCACCACCACCCATGTATCCATCCATCCTCCAGTTTACCTTGTCCGTTCTCAGGTTGCTGCCCGTCTTCTTCAGTTTTACATTCAGCAGATCTTTGAGAGTGATCTGCATCGGCCCGTCTTTTTTCGGTGCTGGGGCCTGAAAACAAAAATGAGGGTTGGCAAGTGATGGGGCATTCACAAAGACGCGCCCTCCTGATGAAACCAGGTCCAAAACACTCAGACACGAATGAAGAAATAGAGGAGCCTCCTCAGTGCCTACCAGAGGTGCTTTGGAGCCGTTGCCCCGTTTGAAGAGGAGAGGTGCCGGGGGCAGTTTTGGTGGGGGCAGCGGTGGTGGAGGCGGAGGAGGTGGCGGGGGCGCAGATACAGGCGGGGGCGCAGACACAGGCTGCTGTTGCGGTGCAGAAGGCCCGGAGATTGGTGATGGGCCCATTGGTGTTTGTACAGGAACACCCAGAACCGGTTTATTACACTTTTGACAAAGGGAATTTTCTGAAGACAAGGCTGCAACTCCATTTGTCTGAAAGCAAAACAAGTAAGAGAATATTACATCTACTGACAAAGGTAGAGAGAATTTCAGAGAACAGAGGTTCTGACTTCAGTTGATCCAGAGAGACATAAAAAGCCTCTTATGAGACTCACTAGCAAACCATGAAGTAACCACAGTTTACCCAAAACGCTGAATGCCAAGAAGTGACACAATGCCCCATGAGAAGCTCTTAAGATTTCAGTTCACCTGCACTGACCACAGTTTCTTACGTGCTTACACAAGCAAACATTCCCCATCCCCGTTGAGACTGAGACTCACCTGGAGTGTCCCTTGTAGTCTGGAAAATTCAGTTTCCAACTTTTCCAGCTGCTCTCTGAACGTATTCAGCTCCCTTAAGTAGATTTGTGACGGAAATATGGTGTCTTTAACCACCTTAAAACTCTAAGCATAAAGATAAACCAGATAAGCATTTTCACAACCCAGTTAGGTTTCCAGAGACAGGGCTATGATTACCACTGAAAGTTCTATCACAAAGTCTTCACCTTGCAGTGAACAGTGAAGATACACAATGTGAAGATACAGAATTTCAACACACAGTTCCTTGGGTGACCTTCTCCAAAAACACTTTAACTTCATCTAGGAATTCTAAAGTATAATTCACATTTGACCTGAAAAGCTCACACAATCACTCTGCTATTAAAGAAAAACTGCACCCTGTGTCACTGCAAATCCTCCTGATATTTCAATAATAAACCCTACAAATGCACATATGGATTTAAATTCCACAGATGCCTTCACATTCTTCTCATATTTATTCCTTCAACAGTAAACATAAAATATGCTTTAGATGTTTCAATAGACATAATTAAATCTACAGCTTAGTTCTCGAGTCTGACTTTATATCCTGCCCTGAGCATTAAGAACAAACTCAAACGTTGGCGAAAAATAGAGAAGTAGAAAAGTTACCTGTGCAACCGTGTTCTGGCACCAACAGTACAACAACAATGCTGTTGTCGTAAAGGGTTTTACCACATTTTTGACACTGGGCAAGGCCAATGACCAGAGTGAGGACAGATGGCTTGGGACAGATGATACGTTCAGAGGAAGATCACCTGCTGACCTGGGACAGAACATTTCCAAATGAGGCCATAATTGTATTTATCATTTCAGCCTTTAAAAACGTTAACTGTCACCAACCACCTGGAAATCACAAGTACCAACAGCAGCAGGTGATTACAGTGCAAACACGAGCACAGAGACCAGGAAAGACAGAGATACACTTTGATAAAGGGGGAAGAAAAATATTATATTTGCAATACATTTTTGTCCAAATTGCTTTTCTTACATGTTAAAGTTAATGATAGAGTACTAGAAGATATACAAGATAAAGTAATTTGTCCATGCCAGGATGGGGATGGGCTCCGAGCACCACCCCATTACCTCAGTCCCATGAACTATTGGGACCCAAAAATGGGGTTGAAAGGAAAAGTTCAAACTGAGCGTCTTACCAAGGAGAAGAACAAACTGAGTCCTGGGGCTTTGCAGCTTCTATATTTTTTTCAAGCACAAATTTTGCTCTGGCTCTCTGTTTTCGTCGGCGTTTCTTATACTTTGCCATTACTGTTAAAAACCACGAATTTAAAATTAATGTATGTGAACATACCCGCCTTCACGTGAGGACAGAGCTATTGCCACACAGGGCTGCATCTCAACAACCCATCACAAGTTATTCACAGTTGTCTCGCTACAAGCAATACACACAACTGACAAAAAATAGATTCTTAAGTTCCTGAGACCCGCCGGGTTGTATTTGTACACGAGAGGAGCAAACAGTGTAAAAAGTACCATTGCAGATGGGCTTGTATTGACAGCTTTTCTTTATCCTGAAGCAACAAACGCTGCATTTTGGGAAAGTTACACTTGGGAACCGAGGCAAAAGACACGAAGAGTCCACAGGAAGGGCCCTGGGCTCCCCTGACCGGAGGCTCAAGCGTTACCTCAACCCCGCCCACCCGCACCGAGGAGCTGCCGGTTCCTCACACGGCTGGGGCGGGGGGACGGGGCGGGGGGACGGGGCGGGGGTGTCCTGGGGGACCGGGGACACGGTGGGGGTGTCGCGGGGGACCCAGAGCCTCCTCCCCATCCACCCTTCCCCTCGGCCCCGCTCACCTCCCGCCCGGCGCCGCCGATTCAAACCGCTCCCCGCGCCGCGCGCAGCCAATGGGAGCGCCGCTCTCTGCCGTCCCGGCCGCCGCCCGTGCTAGCCGCGCGCTGATTGGCCGTTGGACAGACGCGAAGAGCCAATGGTGGGCCCGGCGCTGCTCCGCCCCGCCCTCGGGCTCGCTAAGGAGATCCGCCCCGCCATCGGGTGAAAGGTTTTTCAGCCCCGCCCAGCAGCTGCAGGACATGAGAAAAGGCCAATGGTGTTGAAAAGCGGGAGAGCACCGACGCACCGGAGGGAACCGGAGGAGGTGACCGGCGCTCCCCCGCCCCGCCGGAGAGGGAGCGCAGCTCAACCGCCGCTCCCCTTCCCGCCAATTGCGGCGTTGCGCCTCCTACTCCAGCCAATCACCGCTAGATTCTACTCTGGACCAATGGCGGCTCGCGGCGCTCCCCCACCCAGCCAATCATTGACTGCTGCTGTTCTACCAACCAATGGTCTCCCCCCTACCTCGGAAAGGGTTTACATTCTTCTCGACCCAATGGCGAGCGCGCTCTGTCAGCGTCCAGCCAATGGAAAACGAGCGGCGAGTGACAGCTGCCCAATGGGGGCCGCCGACTCTCCCATCCTGCGGAGCGGGGGGTGGGTATCTCCCCGCCGCCGCCTGAGGAATGTCAACTATTCAACATGGAGACGGCGGTTACCAGGCTCGAGACCATGGTGAGTCCGGGCGGCGCGGGCGGCGGCCGCGCTGAGGGGCGGCCGGGCCGGGGTCCGGCGGCTGGAGCGCCTCGGAGGGCACGGGGCTGCCGCCTGAGGGAGGGAAAGGAGGGCGCGGGCGCGGCTGGGGAAGCGAGGGGAGAGCGGCCGCCTTCCCTCCGCGCCCCCAGCCGCGCCCGCGCCCCATCCGGGCCCTGAGCGGAGCCCGCGCAGCCCAGGACGGGACGACCGCCGCCCGCCGGTCGGGTCAGGCGAGTTCGGCCGGGCCGGTCCATTCTGCTCCCCCCCACCCCCCCGGAGGGGCGGGGCTTGCTGGTGCCGCTCCATTCACCCCCTCAGCGCGGGGGCAGGGCCCGGCCATTTCCCTCTCACCTGGGGGGGGAGAAGGGGACGGGTTCCGCGCGGTCCCGGGCGCGTTTACCGCCCTCCATGGCGGCGGAAACGGGGCCGTTGAGGGCGCGGCCGGACCGGACCGGTCCTTTTCATTTCCCCGTTGCCGTGGGGGGGGCGGCGTTAGAGCAGAGCGCTCCCGGACTAGTCCATTTTCTCTCAGCAGGGGTGAAGGTGGAGCTCTCACCTGGGCTGGCCCATCTTCCCGGCGGGGGTGTGCGGGGAGGAGAGGCCGGTTGGGCTGTTTCATTCGCGCCGGCAGCGCGGGGGGGTGGAGGTGGCGGGATGGATCAAGTGGGTCCACTGCCGGATGAGCTGGGGGTGCTTCGTTCACTGCAATTTAATCAGCTTCTGTCGCCGCATTTTCAGCACAGTGGACCTAAATTTTCTTCGAGTGGTGTCTGTCCAGTGCCCTTTTTATGTTGTACTACTGGTGATCATGCACAAAAAGCAGTGCAATGTTAAAAGGGCATTGGCCAGCAATGCTATCGACGTTATTATTATTATTCTTCTAGCCAAAAGTCACTATTGTATGTCTAAGAGCTAACGCGATTTCCAAAACAACTGTAAAATGGGATTGCCGCTAATTTAGTTATTTTGTACTCGTCTTCTAGTTACTTACCAAGAAGTGTTGACTGGTCTTTGAATGACAAATCCATCAACTCTGCGTTTCCTTAGCGAAAAATCCCCTACAAAGAGGAAAGATCAGTGTGTATCATCCTGATTTCCTACCATGTGTTCTAGGGAAACGTGATGGGATGGAGCTGGCTCGGGTTGTTGCTCTGTGTGCGTTGGCGATCATCTCTCTCCACTCCATTATGAATAATTATAATGTGTTGTAATTTGTTAGTTCTTGTGTGTGTATTAGGACTTGGTGAATATTAACCTGAGCCAGTTCTCCATAATCCACAGAAACCACTATCTGACTCATTTTTCCAATCCGTATTTTGAGTGTATTGATTACCTGCGCAGAATTCTTGCTGCTAACGAATGCTCTGACTTTATTGCACTACTGTACTTCCCAGCTAGCAGTGCAATAGTATTGTCAAAGCATCCGAAAGCAGAAACCCAGCCATGGTCGCTTGGCTCAGTTTCAAACACTTTCTTCTAAGCCCGTGAGTAAATTATAAATATACATTTCACAACCTGCATTTTCTGTGGGATTGTTGTACGATACTCATCATACAAATGGACCTAATCTGTTACACTAAGGTGAGATTTTTGCGGGTGTAGGTTTCATGAAATACAGCAAGAAATAAATATTTATAAAGGAAAAATGGATTGTAACGGAGGAATATACAGCAGTACTTATAAACGTGCTTTGAAATAGATAAGTATTCAGTTTCACATTCAATTTTTAATGTCTCGAATCACAGTAGTATAGTATTAGCAGCTTATTGTCATTCTGTACATCTCAAATTATCAATATTGAATATTGACTACAGGTGACATCCAAACATTCCTGAAGTTTATCACTTTAGCTACTTATTTCGATCCTTAACAAAGTTGTAATGATTACTTCAGGGTTAATCTCAATATAAATAGTGAAAACCACACTTAGGAGCATCTTTAATTTGCTTTCATTGTAGTCTCTTTTGCGACTGTAAAATCCCAAACCATTATGGTAAGAGATTCGTGAGGTTTTTGTGAACTGGGAAAACTGCCTTTCTTTACAGCAGAAGTCCTTAATAGATATTAAAATTGCAGACTAAAACTAATTAAGTAATAATGCTATCAGCAGAGTGTTTTACAAGGCAATTAGACAGTTCTCTGGTGGCTTATTTATCCCAAGGAAAGAAATGTGATGTCATCAATTGAGTTATCTATTTGTCAGGCTGGTTTATTGGGGAATAATAAAATGTATTCTGGGTATTATAACCATCTGAGAGAATGCATTCCTAGCATAATTAATAATAAAATTTCTGATATGCTTGGATCCTGAACACTTATTCATTATCTCTGCTGTGTAAGTAACTGAGTGTTGCCGAACTTCTAATGTTTGAAAAGAAAAGCAACTAACCAAGGAAAAGCTCTAAAAAATGACAAAAAATATGTTAATATTTCAGAAGAAAAAAATCAAACATCTCCCGCATTCAGTGAAGATCAGCTTAACAAATATGCGTGTTCTTTTCTATTGGTATAACTTCTCTCTTTGCTGTACTGCTTAACAACTGGAGAGTTTTGGCATTGCAAGGCCACGTAATATAGGAGAAGATGGAAATGTTATTATGGATTTTGGGGAGCTGCATGAAAAAGGTACTAACGGCAAGATGCGAAGAGAACAATTTGGTAAATCTGGTAAATTTGCAAGTGTGTGTGTAATTCTTACACGTGAGAGGGAAACGGTTATATGAAGTCTGAAAGTTTATTGCTGTTTTTCAGGCTGAAGTTTGTCAGCACAATTGGCAAACATCAGCTAATGGGCCAGATCGGAGGAATAGAAACTTATTTTTATAAAACATGAACCTTTAAAACAGAGGTTTCTGCTTCCTGGAAACACAGGAAAGGCGAATGGTTGGGGGTTGGCTGCAGTTTTTGTTTTTTAATACACTGTGGCTGATCTTAAATATTTTAGTTCCAGAAGGCAGAATCTGATCTGGATTATATTCAACACAGACTGGAATTTGAAATAATGAAAAGTCTTCCTGATAATCCCGCAGAAGAGGTATTTTGAGATTAATCAATTTTATTGCATTTTGCATGAAGGTGGTTGATAAATGGGTATTTTTCTTTAATCCTAAAATGTATGTGCCTGTTCTTTTATCTTGTTGTTAGGTTTTTATTGTAAAGTATTTCTTGTATCATATATCAGCATAACTGGCTGAGTTTGAATTCAGTGCAGCAACCAGGGGGAAGATTCTCCTGCCCCTCTGCTCTGCCCTGGTGAGACCACACCTGGAATATTGTGTCCAGTTGTGGCCCCTCAGTTCCAGCAGGACAGGGAACTGCTGGAGAGAGTCCAGCGCAGGGCAACAAAGATGCTGAAGGGAGTGGAGCATCTCCCGTGTGAGGAAAGGCTGAGGGAGCTGGGGCTCTGGAGCTGGACAAGAGGAGACTGAGGGGTGACCTCGTTAATGTTTACAGATATCTAAAGGGTGAGTGTCAGGAGGATGGAGCCAGGCTCTTCTCGGTGACAACCAATGACAGGACAAGGGGTAATGGGTTCAAACTGGAACACAAGAGGTTCCACTTAAATTTGAGAAGAAACTTCTTCTCAGTGAGGGTGACAGACACTGGCCCAGGCTGCCCAGGGGGGTTGTGGAGTCCCCTACTCCAGAGACATTCAAAACCGGCCTGGACACCTTCCTGTGTAACCTCATCTGGGTGTTCCTGCTCCATGGGGGGATTGCACTGGATGAGCTTTCCAGGTCCCTTCCAATCCCTAATATTCTGGGATTCTGTGAACCAATAAAACTTCCTTGATTTCTTTGTATAGTGAAATTTTCCCAGGTTTTGCTTTGACAGATAAGTAGTTGTGTTAACACCCAAATTCATGAGACAGATTCCAATCTGAGCTAAAATGCATCCTTGCTCCAATATAAACTTGATAATAAGCAATGACTAAATTCAGATTTGGGAGAGAGAGATGAGAGGAAGATGAAAATAATAAATAGCAGCATGTAAAGGATTTTATAAATAAGCTCCCTTCTCCATGTATAATGTGACATATAGTGGAAAAATCATCTTTTTCCTTCAAAGTCCCTAACCTTTCCAACTCAGAAAAGCCATTAAAATTCACCAACACTATAAATTCATCCTCCTGTTTTTGTTGTCGAACCACAGACTTGTGCTGTTTTATTAGCACTATGATTTTTGCTTATGAAAAATAAAATGTATAGATGAAACAGACGCTCACAGCCACACTTTTCATTGCAAAGGGTCATGTCATATATTTTAGTGTCTCTAATGCCTGCGCTTTTAATTGGTATGTGGCCACATTAATTTTCTCTTCTTAAATGAAGTGAACTTTTAATTTCTACATAGGAGAATCCAGTTGCTCTCTTGGAAAAGCTCTCGGTGGTGAAATCTCGTTATAAAACGCTATGTATGCAGCTGGAAAAAGTTTCCGCGGAGCAGAGAGAATCCATGAAGGGCATCCGCGCTGCTCTCGAGAACACAATGAAGATGGTTCAGGCCTTACAGCAACATACTGACCTCGAGGTAGTAGTTTAATTTTAATCACTCAGGTCTCACCCTGTAAATGAACACGCATTTGTGTAAACTTTAGGTAGATGTGAGTAGTTCCATTGGAAACTGTTATATGTGCAGACTCTTAGAAGTTAAGACCATTTACCTGAGGAAATATTTGCAAGATGGGAGAAATAAGTTTTTCTCAGTATCATAATAGGGCAACAAAGATGCTGAAGGGAGCGGAGCATCTCCGGTGTGAGGAAAGGCTGAGGGAGCTGGGGCTCTGGAGCTGGACAAGAGGAGACTGAGGGGTGACCTCATTAATGTTTACAGATATCTAAAGGGTGAGTGTCAGGAGGATGGAGCCAGGCTCTTCTCGGTGACAACCAATGACAGGACAAGGGGTAATGGGTTCAAACTGGAACACAAAAGGTTCCACTTAAATTTGAGAAGCAACTTCTTCTCAGTGAGGGTGGCAGAGCCTGGCCCAGGCTGCCCAGGGGGTTGTGGAGTCTCCTTCTGTGTAGACATTCCAACCCGCCTGGACACCTTCCTGTGTAACCTCATCTGGGTGTTCCTGCTCCATGGGGGGATTGCACTGGATGAGCTCTTCATGTCCCTTCCAATCCCTGACATTCTGGGATCCTGTGATAATGTCTATTAAAAAAATCCAACAAACAACACATTTTTGTAAGTGGTTTTCAGACACTGCTTCATTACAGTTTTGAAGAGGCTGTGAAAGCATTAATTTTGTCCTTTTACAAATAAGATGATTTAAAAGCTAATTGATAGTCTAGTGGCAGAGACAGAACTGGTGGGACTAAACCACATTCCCAGATCTGAGCTCTCACTAATGTTCTAATGACAGCGACCCAAGATCGTGTTTAATCTGTCAGCAGCTCCAGCCAAGTTCCTGTTAAGTCTTTACAGATAAAATGTTCTGTAAAATGATTTAAAAGACAGTAGTTACATGTCACAGAAAGGAAAAATACTTTCTCTCTCTGTGTTCCAAGGATATGCTGCCAAGAATAATTTCATATTTGGATTTGGCTAAAGTGGAATACTTGTCTCTTGAGTTATATTTAGACTATTTAGATAAAGATTTTCTTCTCCTTTGAGTATTTCCTAAACCAAAGATGGATTAAACTGTTACGGAGAAATTAAGTCATTATGTGAAATACTTCTTTTTATTTAGTTTATCTTATTTTCATTGAGTCATTTATAGTATTAATGTTAAAGGGTTATTATGGTTGGATCTTTTTAGAAATAGTGAGCTTGTAAATTTGCTTTTATTTGAAGGAAAGTAGGAGTCTATTAGTTTCCATGAGAAGAGGGCTGCACAAACATGGAGTTCTTCTGTAAATATCATCACCCTAGGAGCTGGAAGTATCAGAGTTATCTGTTTGCCTTTTTTTCTAGCGCTTCCCTCTGTCAGAAGAAGAGCAGGCTGCAGCACAGCAGTTAACCTGCCGAACTGCTAAAGAAATGGAATCGCCAGCGGACGAGGTAATTAGGCCACATAGTGTCAGGATTCCAGAAACCGTTAATCCTGAGCAGCTCCGCTGATGTCAGAAGGGCTGTTTTTGTCACTTAGTACTTCTCAAATGCATGGAATTCTTCAGAAATGGGACTGAAGTTCTACCAAACTTTTCATGTTTATTGTATACTAATCAATCCTAACAAATCCTGACATTCTCTCGTGTTTATTTTTAGGCATTTTGTTCAGGATCTACAATTCCTGGCTCATCTGAAGGTTAGTGCTGAAAGAATAGTCTTCCCACTGTTGGTTTTTGTTGGGTTTTTTTGGTAAAAAACAACTTGACTGATCTCTTGCCCTGCACCCCGTAAGTAACCTTTGTGACTAGTATCAGTCTCTCCTACGACTTCCATCTCTAGTATTGAACTCTAATGGTTCTGTGATATTTAAACATATCAAGTTACTCTTCTAGAATTCAGGAAGTAATTAAACTATTATCCTTTTGGAAAAAGGCAGATATTGTAAATAACGTCACCTGACAAATAGGGGCTGTTTTACCCCCAGTACAACAGGGGCAAATCTCACAGGAAGTCGGAACAGGCTGAGACCTGGCTATGGTTTCTGAGCTATTTTACTTAAAATAATCGAGCCTCTGATGCACAGTATATTCAGTGTTTTCACCCCCAAGCACTTGTAACCTCTGCATTTATGTGAAGAATTTAGACTTTAATATAAGCAAGTGAGCTCTTATATTCCACAGATAGTTCCCATGTCTCTGGGAGTTTTTCTTCTTTTGGTGGGATTGAAGTGGATACCGTTGTGTTCATGAACTGGAAGAAATGGCGTACTAGTCTTACCATAGAAATAGGTCTTGTTTAATCCATTTATCCTACTTAGAGAAAGGAATTTTCCTAGTTCTTCAAAAAAAAAAAGAAAAAAAACAAGTAACTGACCCCATTTATTAATCCACACCAGATCTCAAATTAAATATCTGCAGATGCAGTGATAGTTTGGAAGGGGTATCTTCCTCCTCTCCTTCCTCCTGCTGGAAAATCTTCCTTTAGACTCATTTAGGGGATTTCTGAAGAGTAATGAAAATACTTTCTATCTTTGGCCTCATTTCTGAAGAAACAAATACCTTCTGTCTCATTTGTAGAATCACAATTCAAACCACTGACTGAGGAAATACTTTTGACTGTACCAAGGAGTGTCAGAAGTACTGTTAAATTAGCAGACTTGAACAATTTCTACAGGGAGTTATTTAACCACTTCGTTGTAAATAAGAACAGGTAAGACAAAGCCATTCATTAATAAGAATTCTATAAGCTGCAAAGAAATTCAGCGTTTTCAAATTAAACAAAACCAGCTAGTTAACCATTTGCTGCTATAACTTCTTAATTTGATTTTGCTCACCTACACCATTCTTAGTTCCATACATACTCCAAAGTGTTAGGCCATCATGCAAACCCCCCTAAATTAATTAGTATAGAAATGGCTTGTATGATTTGATAATTTTCAAAACTGAATGTCAGTTCTTCTGAAACAGATTTTTTTTCATGTTGGTTTCACCATAGGGCTGGATTAGCAAATGACAGTTCTCAATTTGAAGTAGCAATGAAAAGATGATGAAAACCTGAATAAGCATGAGAATTACAGGGCAGTCACAAAAATAATTCATTAAACAGTATGTGCTTTTTAGCCTTTTTCTGCCAGACCTGATTGATGTTTGATACCCTCTTTCGCTAAGTAGTTTGCTTTTGTCTTACAGAGCAGCACTGAGTATTTCGCAGATGAACAAGATGAATATGAAAGCCACGGACTCGAGAATACAAATCTTGAAAGAACTTGCTATTGTGGAACTTGACAAGCAAGGAAATGTTAAACTAATTGTGTAAACGAAAGCTCAAGTCCATTCTAATTTGACACACAAGCGTCTTAGTCATAGGTCCTGGATTATTAACAAGCAAGTTATTTCTCTGGTGTCTTGGAGTTTTAAGTCCACTGTTGGAAAGCTGTTAGTGGTTTTGTGTCCAAATTCTATTTATAATACTTAAAACTGGAGAGTTAAAAAACTTTGAGATTGGTATTTTATCTTGGATATTTACAGAACTACAGTCGATGCCCTTTTTCTTGTTTTTTTTGGTTACTTTAAAGAGTACTGTTAGCCATGTGACACTTCCATATTCTTGCTTACATTCTTGAGTGGGTTTTTAAGACCAATACCCCAAACAACTTAATTGTACTTACATTCCTGAATAAATGATGAAAGCTAAGGCCATAGATTTATTATGCTTTTATGTGACTCCTGACCCTAAGCCCTGCCCTAACCCTGAACCTGGGCCTTGACCCTTTGCATTTGCCTTTGATGTGAACCATCTTGGGGTTTTTTCACAGTTCAGTGAAACTGCAGACTTGCAAAATAGCTGAGGTTGGAAGGGACCTCTGGCGATTGTCCTTCCCAACTCAGAGCAGGGCATCCGATCAGCTCCAGGGATAAAGAATTAACAACCTCTGTTGCAATGTTTGGTCAAGCATAGTAAAATGGGATTTTTTTTTTTTACTGTTTAATGTTTTTATGTTTATTTTGGCCCAGTTTGAGAGATATCTGAAGTTTCTTAAGTTCCTACAGTTTTTAATGAAAAGTGATGGCTGTCAAAGGAGAGGAATTTAAATTAGTGCCCTCAGGCTGGGAAATGCTCATTTCTGAACTGCATCAATGAACTGGTTGGTCTGTTTAGAGTTTGGTGGGAATACAGGTTGTCTATTGCAGAACAAAGGGGAGAAAAGCAGAGGGATAACTTGGTTTTATGATGTCTGCTGCTGAGGGGGCCCTTTTACCTACAAGGTAATCAAAAACTGATTTAATATTTAGACTTAATCAAATCAATCACACTCAATACCAGACTCACCCCTTACCCTACCTTCAGCAGAGCTAAAGATTTAATTTATCAGTGAAACCTGCCTAAAACAATTACAGGTACCTGTTAGTGGGCCAACAACTGCTCGTACGGTTGTGCTGTGTGTAATTCAAGTGCAGCCCTGTGGACAGTGGCCTTGTGAGCTGTGGAAATCCAGCCCTGCAGCTGCATTTTGTTCAGCGCTGTCTCGCTGGCACTCACCCCTGAACTCTGTCACAGGCACCGAGGAACCGAGCGCACAGCTGGGGCTCCAGAGAGCCCAGTCTGACAACCCAACCGTTGGAAATTCCTGTCAGAAAGCGGCCGCGTCTCTCACGTCCGTCTGCGCGATGCTGCCGCAGCGATGGCGGGAGCCGCCGCTGACCGCGGTGAGCATCCAGCCCGAGCCCTGCGCTTCCCTTGAGCCGCTACCGGGTCCCCTCGCTGAGGAAGCCCCGCGGTTCCCCTGACCGTTACCGGGTCACCTCACTGAGGAACTCCGCCGGTCCCCTGACCGTTACCGGGTCCCGGCGCTGTCGAGTCCCCGTGCCTGAGAGGAGGCTCCGCCCCCTATCGGCGCGGCGGGCGGGCCGCTCCGCGCATGCGCAGCGCTCTGCGGCCGCTAGGCCCCGCCCGCCCTGAGCGGCCGCAGGGCGGGTTCGCGGGGGGAGGAGCCGGCCCGCTCCCCGCGAACACATCGGGGCTGGGACACAGCCTCTCACCAGCGGCACCTGAAGCCCCGGTGCCTTCGCTTTTCACCCGGTAGGGAGGGGGGCCGGGGAGAGCCTCCCCCGCCGTTGGAACCGCGGTCATGGACGAGCAGAGCGTGGAGGTGAGCGGCTGGGCGGCCGTTGCGCTCGCGCGCTCTCAGGGAAGGCGGGAAGGGCGGTGCGGGGGCAGCGCTGCCCCCCGGGGCTGCTCCCCCAGGCCGCGGGGCAGCCGGGCGGGCGGCTGCGCCTTCTCTGCGGGGGATGGCGAGCGGTGGGGCCGGGCCTCTGCAACGAGAGCTGGGGACAGGCCATCCCGGCCTGTTCACGGGTCAGGGGAGGGCTGGCGGGTGGCCCTCGGCGGGTCCCCATCGCTCCCGTGAGGGGAAAGAGGCGAAAGCGGCAGCGAGCGGTGGGCGGCCCGGGAGGCGGAAAACAGCTGCAGCTCTGCGGGGGGCAGGGATGCGCAGGGCTGGGCTCGGCTGGGCGCTGCCGAGCTGGGTGAAAAGGGAGCGGGGTGTGAAGAGGTGGCGTTTCTAGGTGACACGCAGTTATTTTACATAGTTAGGGTTAGATAAACTGGTGGAGCATCGGAGGTGGCTGCTCTGGAGACCCGGGGCTGACAGGACCACCCCTGGCGTTTGTGAGGGCAGGACACTGGGAGCTGGCTCTCTGTGACCTGGGCGGCTTCAACAGCAGCCAAACGAGAAGAATATCTGAAAATATCCTAAAATACCTTGTGTGGTAACTTCCTGTAAATGTATGTGTTGCATTTGAATGCTTTGCAACCAACAAAGAAGACACTGATGTATGGGAGATACTGTGGTATCTGTGAATGGAAGATATGCCTCATATTATAATTTTAATTCTGTAGAGAAAAGCATTATCCTATCTGAAGAATCTTTTGAAGTTCCATAGTTAAAGCCAGAAGGGGTCTAACTCCTGTATAACACACAATGTAAAACTTATTTATCAGTGAAAAATCTGTCAATGGGGAAAGGAAACATTGTTTGGCATTTCAGTATACTTTTCTCATGTTAAGAATGGAGAGAGATGAGGGGGATGTATTCTAGAACAAACGGTTTCTCTCTTCAAATGGGTATAGTAAAACAATATGTTAAATTACATTTTTATTGCCCAAGGGGTTGATTAAATAGGGTATGAGAGAGTATAGAAATTGTGGAGCTAGTGCTAATGGTAGGCCTTAAATGAAAGTCTTAGAAACATAAAAAATGTCCTTCTTGTTAGCATTCTGTATAATGCACACATGTACTTACCATGCATTTGGATTAGTTTATTGCCATTGCATTGAAACTCGTGGGTTCAGAATCTGCAGGTGCAGCGGTTTCTTCTGGCAGTGGTTCAATCCCATGGGAACACAAGTGGGAATGGTATTTTGGGTACAGAACGGCCCGCTTGCAAAAAGATAAACCAAACAAAGATGCTATTCCTTGTAGAAGAGTAGTGTTGTAAAATGGGTACTAAGAGCTGGTGTATGCAGGAGCAAGTGAGGAGCAGAGCCGTGGTGTTTGACTCAGGGGCTTGCTCTGAGATGCACTATCCATGGCTGTTTGGAATGGGACTGCATTTGTGAAACCTGGCACTCTGCCTGGAAAATAAATGCAACTCTGATATGTTTGAAGTATGTGACTTAACAATAGCGATAATTTACCTCCTGCAGAGCATTGCCGAAGTATTCCGATGTTTTATTTGTATGGAGAAGTTGCGTGATGCACGCCTGTGTCCTCATTGCTCCAAGCTGTGCTGTTTCAGTTGTATTCGGGTGAGTTTGCTTATTATAGTTTATTCTTACAAACATATGAACTTAAAAACTACTGCTCTTGTGAACGCATTCTCGCTTCTTTCTTACCCCTTTTCTTGGTCTTCCAAGGATTCCTTTTTCCTGCTCCGTCCTCTTTAGTTTCCCTTTCAAAATCTTTTACGACGTTCTGAGGAAGAACCAGGCAGGCTATGCATTGCATTCAGTACTGCTAATTATAGAGGTTCTCTGGAATAATTGCTTTTCAGAAACAGACATGTAATGATCCCTTTTTTAGGATCTTTTGAGAGTCGGCAGTGCCTGTACTTTGCATCTGTCAGTATGGAACACTGGAAGGTTATAACATAACCTTGTGCCATCTTGGAGATGTTTTAAAACACTCACCAAACCAGCGTGCTGTGATCAGATGTGATCTCGAGGGATTCTGGTACAGCTGGCTGAAGCAGCATTCAGAGTACCTCAATTAATTTATCAAGGTCATGGGTACCAATGGATAATGCTTCGGTTGCATCAGTCCAGATGCTGTTATGTGTTAGTGTAGTGGGTTTTCAGACCTCTGGTGGTATTGCCAGAAATTGGAACAGGCAATCATCTTTAGCTCTGAAAGCTCTGACAAGAACTATAGGTGAAGGATTTGTTACATGCTAAGAATGTTAGATGACATCTTGTTGTTGGGCGGTGAGAGATTATTCCTGGGAATGGTTAAATGTAGCAGCGCGCTGACGAATAAAGCCCTTCAACTGCCGAACTTTTACACTTGTAAGCTCTAGTGGGCAGATGAAGTTTTTTCCTCAGCTACTTGTCTTTGGAGCTTTCTAGAAGAGAAACTTTCAAAGGGTCCTTCTGGATTTGATCATCGAACTGCAAGTATCTTAACTTGCATAGGAATAGCTTGAGAGGAAGAAATAAGTTACCTTGAAGACTAATAATTTAGACTCCAAAAATATGCTTGCTGTATCTTGCACTTTCTTTTGCCGAAATGTGCTTTTTAGTCTACAACTGTGGGAGTCTGTGCCAGGTGTGTGGTTTCTAATGGCATACTTCATACCTCAGAATTCTCTGTATACTATTTTAACTGAAGTGTCTTTGACACCTAAAGAAAAGTGGTTGCTTTGTTACTAAGATACAAATAGCAGCTTCTGCTGTGACTAAGTGGTTGAATGGTTAAATTACAAATCTGTAAAAAAAGGAAAAATATAGGAAGACTGTAATAAAAAGAAGTAACTCCTAATTAATGATAGAATGACTTGCAGTTTTTTCTTACAGTCTCTTTAAAAATCTCTTTCCTTTTTCCTTCGTAGCGTTGGCTCACTGAACAAAGAGCTCAGTGCCCTCATTGTAGGTAAGGTATTTTTAATATCAGAAATAATTACCAGGATTTGGGTGTACTGCGCTCTTACGAGCGGTCTTTTTTCAGTGCAGATTGCACTAAATTTTTAAGCTGGATTTGTTTTTTGAGATGTACCTGCTGTTACATTAAAAATTTACCCTGCTATAATACTTATTCTAAAGTATATTCTAGCTTTGTGAGAAGCTAAGCAAAATCTTTGTTCTTCCCTTATCACACTGCTGTTTTCAGTGCATATAGTTGATGTAATGAGTAATTAGATGATGTCCCCCTTAGAACTCTTTATATTTTTCTTGTAAGAGTCAGAGATCAGAAACTTCAGTTTTTAGACTGAAATGTGAATGAAAGTAAATATATCTACATTTTACAAAGGGGATAATTGAAGCCCTACAAAGGGGATAGCTGAATAATGGGAGAAGTTGAGAAGGCACTGAGAAACATAATTATTTGCCGAGTGTTACCCAGAAGAAATCTGGAAATAGTTCTTGGGTTCCCCATGGAGCTGTCCTGTGTGTCAGTGTGGGGTGGTTCATTGTGGTTTCCTCCTCCTCGCAGCCCCTTTTTGCCTGTGACTTTTCCAGTAGTGTAGAATTGCTGAACTGAATTCACTGCAATGCTTCTCTTTGAGCTTCTCCCGAGCTGAGTTGTTGCTCTAACTGTAGCAATGCTTCTTGCAGAGCCCCGCTGCAGCTACGAGAGCTCGTCAACTGTCGTTGGGCAGAAGAGGTCACACAACAGCTTGATACGCTTCAACTGTGCAATCTCACAAAGCACGAAGAAAATGAAAAAGACAAGTAAATAGAGCGTTCTTTGCATTTTGCAGTTTGCTGTATAGCAACGGGCGTTTAACTCCAGCTCGTCATTAAAATCAAGGAACAAATTGATAACTTTTAGTTAAAAGCTGAGTCGTACTCACTGTCTGACTAAAAGTCAGAGTTCATTTCTGTAATATTTGATGGAATGAGAAAGCTCTTCAGTGTCTGCCTAGAAAACTACTGCAATTTCTAGTTTGACTCAATATAGTTAAAATGAGAGATGTGGGAAACGTGAAGGGTAGTAATACTTGGAAAGGCTCTTATACCTTCTTAGTGACCGTACATGTGATTTTGATAATGTGAAGTATTAACTTGGATAATTTGGAGTGTGATTCATTGATGATAGCCTTTATCTGCTGCACAGAAATCCAATTTTCGTAATGTACTTTGTGAAGTACTTCCTGAGAGAATACTAAGAGCAACCTTTATTTTACAAAAGGTTTTCATTATATGTATTCTTGCAAAACTGTGCTGATGTTTTGTGTTTTTCTCTCAGTAGCAAAACAAGTGAAAATGTTAAATTGGGTTTGCAGAAAATTCATGGCTATTTCTGTTGATGATACATGTATTTTTTGTTTAAGGTGTGAAAATCATCATGAAAAGCTTAGTGTTTTCTGCTGGACCTGTAAGAAGTGTATCTGCCACCAGTGTGCGCTTTGGGGAGGAATGGTAAGAAGAGACTTGCTTATATGCATGTGGTGTATTACAATAAGAGACCACAAGCACGATGTTTGGCAGCAGTTTGAAGAACTAGAAATGCTATGAACTGTTGTTATGGCCATTGAGTAGCCACACAAATACTGTAAAGAAAAACCCCAAGTCCTCTATCTTTAATTGACTTCTTAGTTGTACAGTGAATGAAGTAGTTTATTTTTGGAGGACTGTTAAGACTCCAGGTAACTCTTGACAAGGAAGCTTTAATGGTATGAAAGCCAAATTCATGACTTCTTATGAAGGGAAGTGAAAGACAGACTTCCTACATACAATCTGCTTTGGAACTTTTCCAAGATGAGTGATACACTAGGAGGCTTTCTTCCCCTCTCTTTCAGTAATTTAATAGGAGTGGGATAAAGTTAAAATGAGATACTCTGTTTGTTCCCCCTCCTTTTTCTTTTTTTAACAGCATGGAGGACACACTTTTAAGCCACTGGCAGAAATCTATGAGCAGCATGTCACAAAAGTAAATGAAGAAGTGGCAAAGCTTAGGAGGAGGCTCATGGAATTGATCAGTTTGGTGCAAGAAGTGGTAAGAAATCAATCCAAAGTGATGATAAGTTTTCCTGTCTTGTAGCCATTGTCAAATGATAACTGTGAAGTGGGAAATGGAAACAGTGCCATTTCAGGTCCTCTGGATCTTTTCAGTAGCTGTTCAGAAGCTGTTGCTTCTGTGAAGATAATTGGATTATCCCATAGAGAGTCTTTTTTTATGCAGTGTGGAAAGATCAACATATTCTAAATACTCATTTTTGTAGTTGCCAGGTAGAGAAAGATGTGAGTTCAAGTTATGGAAGAGAAACTGGTAGTTCCAGTTACAAATTTTGATACTAAAGAATCCACATATGCCAGATCTCTATGTGGTGAGAAAACGTTGCTCAACTTGACTGTTAACCTGTGGTCACCCACCAGAGGGCACGGTGAGGTACTCACAACAGGCAGCAGGAATAGCCTGGAACACATTCCTGTTTTCTTATTCTAAACTTGCAAGCTTTAATAAGACCAAGTTTTGGGTTTGTTTATTTTTGTTCTCATAGAAAAATAGGGCTGGAGGTGAGTCTAGGGAGGCCTGGGCATTTCTGACATCTGAGAGAGCAGAGTCAACATGTAAATGAGTGAAACATGCAGAAGCGTGAAGGCTTGGGTTTTGTGTCTTTCCTGACTGCTGTTTCAGGAGAGGAATGTGGAGGCCGTGCGGAGCGCGAAGGATGAACGAGTTCGGGAAATCAGGAATGCAGTGGAGATGATGATTGCCCGGTTAGACACTCAGCTGAAGAATAAGCTTATAACATTAATGGGTAGGTATTTTCTTCCTCTATTAAGTGCTGACAGAAAGCTTTTACCTACAACAGAGATTTTAGTTAATTATTTAGTTACTGTGATATACTTCTAAGTTGTTAGATGTGACCTGGTGATGTTCCTCTTCAAACTCATGTCAGTACTTTATAAGTTAAATCTGGGATTTGTACGTTGTACCTATATTGAATACAATAATCAGTCACAAGATCTGTTTTTGTGTGTACTGATTAAAGATCAGCCTTAAAGCTGTGGTAGAATGTCTTTAATTATTTGGATGGACAGGTTAACATTTTATCTGTGCAATACCTGTTTTTTAACAACTGCCAAATACTCTTCAGGTATATAATGTGTGATGGAGACAAAGCAAATCCCCATGACAGGAAACAGGCATATGTGACTTAGGGTTTTTTTGTTTATTGTCATGGTCTTCATGCTAGTTGAAATGCACAAACACATTTAAACCTGGTTTGTTCTTTGGTGAAGAAAACACTTGAACATTCAAGTCGAGAGAAATGGTGGAGGTTAGGAGAAAAGTGTCAGCTAATACAAGAGAGAAGCTCGTCTGGAGGAGAGCAAGTTCAGTGAAGTCAGACCTGCTTTTTGTCCAAAAAAGCACCCCAAAACAAACCTGCCATTTCTGGGACACACAGAATGTTTCATTACTGTCTTAACCTCAAGTGAGTTCTTCACTACAGCTCTAATTAAAAACGTAGGCTTGCTTTTAAAATGCTTTCTCAATCAACCTTGGTATATTTAGAAATCTTTTGAGCAGATTCCAGGTTAAATTAAGAAAAAAAGCTCAAGTTATTAAAAATCCAGTGACTGTGTCTTCTTGAAACATACATTCCTGTCTTTAAACAGGTCAGAAGACATCGCTTACCCAAGAAACGGAACTTCTGGAATCCCTGCTTCAAGAAGTGGAACATCAGGTGATTATGAAAGGAGTAGAAATGTTGTGTTCCATAGATTCCCTCCTCAGCTGGCCTTTCTTATTATTTAATTAATTTATTTTAAGCTGGATAGAGCTGCTTCTTGAGAGTATCTTTTCATTTAAGTTGCAGAATTTCCTCTTGAAAAGAAGTATATCTTCCAGGTATAACAAAAGGTGTTCTGTTGCTTGCAAAACTAGTACAGAGATTAATAGCAAAATCATATAAAAGTGGTCAAAAGCTATGGTTTCTACTCATGACATATGGGTTTTTTCTTTCTCCTTTTTTTTTTCCCCCATATAGTTACGATCATGCAGTAAGAGTGAACTGATATCCAAAAGTTCAGAGATCCTAATGATGTTCCAGCAGGTGCATCGGAAGCCTATGGCCTCATTTGTCACTACTCCTGTCCCCCCAGACTTCACAAGGTGAGCATTGCATTTCCTTCCTGTGGTGCGTGAACTCGAAAGCCATCTTGTTTAAAAATATTTGAAGTATCTTAGAGGAGAGTATCTCTTTCCCATTTTACTGTACCACTGTATGACAGGAGGAGGATGTTCCAGTGAGTCTGGGAGGTCGATCGGTTCTTATGTGTGTCACTCCCTTGTAGAACTGGGACGGGAGGGAACTGCTGTGGTTTAATGTGTGGGTTTGAAAGAGCAGGTGGCTGCTGGACAGGTTGCTGGAGAGCTTGTCTGATACCCGTCGATAGCAAAGGGGAGTTGTACTGCTCAGCGATATGAGCAATGGTAGTCTGGGGGGTAACACGATTGTGCCTGTTTTCTGTGTTAAACTTGATATCTCTGAATTTGGGTCCACACACACTGAAAATTATAAACTGCTTAACTTACTCTCCTTTGTAACCTACGGGGCAAGTAGGTGTTTCTGTTCCAGCTGAGCTTATTTGATGTCTGTAGTCCTTGCTGGGGAGCTGGGACAGCGGGTTCCAGCTGACAATTTCTGTTCTTTTTTACACTTAGTTTGCTGATTTGTCCTTTTTCTCTTATTATTGGGTCATTCAGTATATAATTGCAAGGCTCTCATGAGACACCCCTGCAGGTCACCTTAATTCAGAATATATAGCCAAAATCGCTTCAGAACACAATTCTTCATAAAAAGTGTAGTCCTAGTGAATTTCAGTGGCTCTGGTGACCTAAATCACCTTAAATCCTTCTGAAGATTCCAAAACTTGAGATTTTTAATGTCGTGTTTTTCAACTTATGTGTATATCTATATTTTCCTGCCCCTCCCCAGTGAATTGGTTCCAGCCTATGACTCAACTACATTTGTCTTGGAAAACTTCAGGTAAGAATATATCTGAAATTACAGAAAATATTGGGAAGCTTTTTCTTTCTTCTGCACGCAAATAATATTCTTTAAAACATGGAATAATTTCTACAGAAAACTGTTAAGATATGAACTAAGCTGTAGAAATTCAATCAAAATCTCTTGTTTACCAGGTGAACAATTCGCTAAAGAGATTTACCATGATAAAGGCAATTTTTTTAATATTTGTATATATATATACACACAATTTGTGTGTACACTGAACATTTTGCTTAGTCCTCATTCTGCTACACACTGTGTGCAGCAAGGAGGATCATTCTAGAGTGTAAGAGTGCAAGTGAATATGAAGCTTAATATTTCATGGAGGGTTTTGTTTTGTCCCAATAGCAAGTGTTTTTTCTCCTTTCTCAACAGCACGCTGCGGCAGCGAGCAGATCCTGTTTACAGTCCACCTCTTCAAGTGTCAGGACTCTGCTGGAGATTAAAAGTTTATCCAGTGAGTTATATTTTTCAACTAGAGTTGTTATCCCATCCAAAACATTTAACCAGCATCCATAAGTTTCTCTTGTAAGGAGATCTCAGTTTCATATTGTATGTAAAAAGCTGTATGAAAATAACACAATAAGGTTGTAGAGTTGGTCACCAACCACTAGAGTTTTCCCTCTCTGCCTCCAGGTAACTAGCACAAACATTCTCAGTATAGTTAATCCAGTTAATTTAAAAGCAATTAAAAATGGGTATTAGCAATATGGCGTAGGAACTTTAATAGATATGTTTACCCTTTTTGTCTGTCTGAGTGGGTTTTGCAGATGTTTCTTGCAGAACTGAGGTACAGGATAACCTACAATATTTATGTTTGTAAATAATCCTTATTTGGGAAGCTGCGAGTAGGACAAGGTAGTAGTTGAAGGGAAATCTGGTTTGCTGTGCATCCAGTTCTCAAATGCTGACATTAAAATGTGTGTGATGTCCTTTCAGAAATCAGAGTATTCAGCCCACTGAAGCAATATAGTTGTCCCTGTTGGAATACCAACCCACACCCTGTGATCTTTTTGCAGTCCACTAGTCTGGTCAGTGCTTCCAGGAAGCTCCGGCTGCTACTGCAGCTGTGTTTGGAGCAATACACGTTTAGTGGTGCCATACGAGCTTGTTAGTGATTTACAAGGCATCTTCAGAGAACTGGGTTAATCTCTTAAGCCCACGTATGCACAGAATTGTGTTCTTGCAGTGCAGTTGTAAACCCTGTGTATGTTCTCAGAGTTTTGTAAATTCAGAATTGACTACATGAGGTTTGCTGTCAGAAGGCATTAAAAATTATATTTTAAATGGTAAGTTGGAATGTTTCTTCAACCTAGAGGATTCAAGTTGAGCCATTCTTCATCCTTGATGAGGGTGAGTGTGATGGAGGTTTTGCCATATTTTTCCTTGATTTATTGTGGTTCTAATATTGTTTCTGAGTTAACTGACCTAACTTTTTAATGTTGCATGTTTTTTTCTAAAGAAATTGCACTTCTTTGAAAAATGAAGTGGCTTTGCAATGGAGCTGTACGTAAAATATTTCAGAACTAATGTTTAACCGGAGCTGTTTTCATGTTGAGAATTCGAGAAGAATTGGACTGTAATAAACTAAGTAGATTTTTGAGCTTTTTTATATGTTAAATAAATGGGTTTTTTTTCTGATACACTGACAAGTGTTTGTCTATTCAGTCTTTAACTTAACTGAACCCCTAAAGTGTTAGAGTAATTAAAGCTCTATTTTGAGATTTATATCTGAGATACTGATATTGGATTGCATATGTGCTTCCACATGCGGATTCCCCTTGATTAAAGTTACACTAAGAGTTGTAGGTCACAGGAGGATAAAAACAGTGCAGCATACAAAGTAGACAACTGCTTTTCACTTTTTAAAAGTTAATTTATCTCTCTGTTTGTTTCAAGGACGGAAATGGAGTAGTACGGGGCTACTACCTCTCTGTGTTCTTGGAGCTCTCAGCTGGGTTGCCAGAGACATCCAAGTAAGCAAACCTGTAGTAAGAGCAGCTGTTCTTCGTTGGCAAAGCATCTACAGAGGTTTGCAAAGAATGACCTCAAGTTCTGTAGCGTTGCCAGGGACTGATGCAGAGCCCTTGTGAAAAGAACAGTGAGACTTCTGTTGTCCGTTGAGCTTTGAATTGTGCCCAAAGATAATATTTTAAAGTTATTACTCAGTGGCTTTCTCAATATAGAAAGCAAGCTGGCAAAACAACCAGTAAGAGTATCTATCCCCTAGTATTGGTTTAGCCCTCCTTACTACTACTTTCCTCCTCCTTGTACTGTTTTCAACCAGATTTTAACACTGAATCGCCCCTTCAGCTGGGCCCGCAAGCCTCCCAGGAATCACAGTTCTGTTAAACTTGACGTATTCAGCAATTCTGACATCTTTGTTTTGGTGTTAATACCTGTGATCTTCCCTTGCGTAGGTATGAGTACCGTGTGGAAATGGTTCACCAGTCCACCAACGATCCCACTAAAAACATAATTCGGGAGTTTGCCTCCGATTTTGAAGTTGGTGAGTGCTGGGGTTACAACAGATTCTTCCGTTTGGACTTGCTGGCCAATGAAGGCTACTTAAACCGGCAAAACGACACCGTGATCCTGAGGTAAGGAAGACAACTCAGTGGGGGTTCTTTTCCGCTATCGTTTCACAATGTGTCACACCTACTGCTGAAATAGGAAATAATTAAGGAGTTGAATTTAAAATAATGGTGACATGTTTTGTCACAAATAGATTTCACTGTCATCAGCTTTAAAGAAAATGTGCTGAAGGGAGTTGTAGAAACTTGAAGTATGTCTTTCTTTGAGAAGTAGCAATGCTTGACACTAATAAGCCTGGCTTAGAGATCTGTAAGTAACTGAATTAAAGGAACAGTGTGGTTTTTACCTCTCTTTAGAAACAGTTATAGTGAGCATTGGAAAACTTTGGGAATGAAGGATGTCTGTAATATAAAGACTAATGCTATCAATGGGACTTGCCATGCTATGACAAAATATAAAGCTTTATCCATCTACTTGAAGTGTT
The DNA here is from genome assembly GCF_036013475.1 of Columba livia. NCBI lineage: Eukaryota > Metazoa > Chordata > Aves > Columbiformes > Columbidae > Columba > Columba livia. Next base: position 2,868,564 of record NC_088621.1, read on the forward strand.
CTCTGGACAGTCAGACTCTTGCTCCTGTTAAATGCTTTGTAGTGTGTTGATTTTGTTACTGTTGGCTGTGAAGACAACTACCTCTCCTACAAATACTTACTGTTGTCATTCAGTGTATTTGGTATATTGAATATAGAAGTACATGATGTCTAAGTTTATTCCGTCACTAGATTTCAGGTTGTATGATGTTCATATGTGGGGCTTTTTGGATTTTGTGGGGGGGAAAAAAAAAACAAACCACAAAACTAATCACCCAGCCAAAAAAGCCAAAACCCCCCACCTTTTCAAATGTTCCTTTGAAGGTTCCAAGTGCGCTCACCGACCTTTTTCCAGAAGTGTCGAGATCAACACTGGTACATTGCTCAACTGGAAGCAGCTCAGACAAGTTACATCCAACAAATAAATAACCTTAAAGAAGTAAGTGTGATGTATATTTATGTAAAATCACTTTTTACTGACCAGTGATTACCTGGTTTAGATTAGTGTTTGTGTTTGATAACTGTGTTTATTTGGGTTACTTATTGGTAGTTTCATATTAGCATTATTCAAATAGTATATATGCAAGTTAACAAACTTACTTGATTTGGTGATGATGCTCCATTGTCGTCTTCTATGTATACTTTTGTGTATCCTTCTAATATTTAAGAGGCTTGCGATTGAACTTTCCCGGACTCAGAAATCACGAGGCATTTCACCTCCAGACACTCATCTTAGTCCCCAGAATGACGATGGTCCAGAAACAAGATCAAAGAAATCTGGACAAAGCACTGAAGCATTGCTTGAGAATGTTGCTGCTCCAGGGTTGGTACGAGATAACAAGGAAGAGGATGAAGAGAAGCATGAAGACTTTAACGTAGGGATTATTTCTTTCCTGCCTCTTTGTTTATGTGACTTTTTATGATAGGGTAGCAGTAGAAACGTGACAGACACTGTCCCAGGCTGCCCGGGGGGTTGTGGAGTCTCCTGTTCTGGAGACGTTCAAAACCCGCCTGGACACCTTCCTGTGTAACCTCATCTGGGTGTTCCTGCTCCATGGGGGGATTGCACTGGGTGAGCTTTGAGGTCCCTTCCAATCCCTGACATTCTGGGATTCTGTGGTTCTGTAATACATCCTACAACAAAAATGTTTTCAAGTTGCATCTGAAAAATCCAACTTCTCTGTGTTTGTTACCAGCTTTTATTATGCTTTGAGACCCTCCTAACTCTTGTATGGTGGTGTGATACTCTGGGGAGGAAGAGTTTCTCTTCATAGCTTTTCTTGAACGTGTTGAAGTGCAATTGAAGTATTTATTTTTATAAAGGGTTGTTCTGTTTTTCTTGTAGCACGAGCTCTCTGATGGTGACTTGGATATAGATCTTGCTGGAGAAGACGAGGTGAACCACCTGGATGGGAGCAGCTCTTCAGCTAGTTCAACAGCAACTAGTAACACTGAAGAAAATGATATCGATGAAGAAACTATGTAAGTAACTTAATCACTTTCAGATCATCGCTCTGTCTCCCAGGGTAATCATCCTAATTCCAGTGCAAACTGATTCGTTTGCTATTCAGTTGTGGTGTGGGGGATTCCCGTGCGATGTAAGGCATGTTTTCTGTACTGGAAACAACATGAACTGATATAGTTAATACTAAATAGTGAATTTTCAGCCAGCTAGTTCCTATCTTTCGTATTTTAGTGTTGTATCCTGTCTTTGACAAGTGATAGTCTGTGAAGGTTCTTTCCCAAAACACTATTAAGAAATCTGTTTCTGCACTGTAACGAAAGAGAGGTTTGGTATTAAGAATGTTGTCGTCGTGGTAGTAGGAGTGATAATAAGGACAGTTGCTTAAACTAGAGAATTTAAGGTTTTTAACTGAGATGATAGTGTCAAATCCTAGAATCTTTGTTAAAACATGAGGATGTGTTGTAACACATACAAATATAGAAGTTTGTAGGATCAGATTTTACAGTCTAGATATATATGACACTTTTGGACTCCTGGTTAGTCAGTCATTTAATTAACACACTTTGATTTGTTCAGTTAGTGTCATTTGGAATGCAGAATATGCTATTTACAGTGCTTCATGTTGTTTTCAAGGTATGTGCCATAACGCTTAACAAGAGCTGACAGAAGCTAATAACTGTATTCTCCTTTTTGCACCCCAATCATCTCCTAAGGTCTGGAGAAAATGACGTGGAATACAGCAGCAATATGGAGTTGGAAGAAGGAGATCTCATGGAGGATGCCGCAGCCGCCGCTACTCCTGGAGCCTCAGGTATGAAAAACCGCTTTCAGAATCCCCGTGTACGCAAAGTGCTGCTGGATTCCGTCCCCTGTTCTTTTTGGAAACAACGCCAAGCTGCGTGTTCTGCAGGCATTTCTATTTTGGGAAATGCTGCATCATGTGGTTTGTACTGATTATTGCAGTGTAGCAGAAACGTTTCAGAGGTTCAATAGAATAAAGTGTGATCTTCTGAATGTGCTTGTTCGAAAACGATATGTAAGTTTAGAGAGATGCTTCTCTGCCTCTTTGAAACCCCTTCCATTGCGATTAAAAGCAGACCAACAAGGAATTCTTACTGACGTCTGTGTGACGTCTGAATGCGTGACGCATTCACTTAGATTTTAGTGCACTGTAAAACCTGAAGTGTGTGGAGGGAATGAAGTAAAGAATCCCTACAAGTCAAGCAGGAATACATTTTAAATGCAATAACGGAAAGGCGCTCTGAGACTTCTTGCACCCTGGAGATTATTATAGCCCAAATTAGCTATAGGTTAGTAAGATGCTGAAAGAAAAATACATGTATATTGAATATATTTATGGCAAAGATGTCAGAAGTGGCCTTCACTGAGGTGGTATTTACACAGGGGCTGTAGAAACAACACTTATTTAGGAACTTTTATAAAGTAGTTTTTAACCACACTTGTAAAAGCTGAGACAATCTCTTCGCTCAAGCTTCTTGCATTTACCTGCTCGCCCTGTTTTCTGGTATGAATATTAGTAGTGTCACCTGTCTGTGGTGGGAGCTCTATTAAACTATCCCATTTTAATCACGCAGATCTAACTATTTTGTCTGAAGACTCTCTTCATCTTTTGAGTGCCTTGGCCACTATGTAATGGGAGCATCGTAACACAGAGCGGAACTCAGCTGAAGATCCCCCCTTAATCTAAGCAGGAGGAGGGAGACACACACCTAGAAAGTTTATGTGCATTTCTTCAGAATAAATGCTCTTTGTATTGATTTGTTTTCTAGTCTACCCATAAATCCATGAAATAATAACTGATGTCTTAAGTTTCCTGGAATGTTTTCATTCCTAATCTTCTTGTAGAACTCTTTGTTTTTACAGGGAACAATGCATCACCTTGGTCACGTATATGCACGCTCTTTCTCTGTACCTCTTCCTTAGGTACCAGTGGCCACGGCTACACCAGCGTGAGTGGACGACCTTCAAGGCGGGGAGGAAGCGCTCTGGGCTCAACAGCCAGTAGCAGTTTACTAGATATAGATCCCTTGATTTTAATCCACTTGTTGGATCTGAAGGACAGAAATGGTATGGAAAACCTCTGGGGCCTTCAGCCACGTCCGCCTGCCTCTCTTCTGCAGAACAGAGGTAACTGTATACGTATATCAAATGATTTAATTCCAACCTGGAAATGTCTCTGGAGTTAGAAGCAGGTTTGAGGAGGGGAGGGGGGAAAAGAGGTGACAAGCAGCACATTTCACTGACAGCTGAACTCCATGTCCTTGTGTGCTGCATCTTCCTGCCTGTGCTGACGCATTCGGAGTCTTAATGGTTGACCTCGGCTTGAGAGTGCCAGATGACTCAGCTGAGAACAGAAATGTGCACCGAGGAGGGTCTTCTTGTCCTTTTCTGGGGGATGTGACTGAATTGGTTGTCTGCATTGCGTAAAAACCTTATAGAGATGCAGTTCCTGCGATTTCTTTTCACTACAACTATGGGAGATGAAGAAAGGTCCTTTTCTAAAAGGGCTGAGCACTGAAAGACAAAACCACCACAAACCAGCTCTCTGCTGGGGAAGCAGTTACACCTCGCGCTTCACACAGTTCGTGCACTTGGTGGCTGAGACTACAAGGAGCACAGCAGATACTAACAATAACAGCTCCTGGAGTTTACTTTTCTATGAAAAAGGGATTTAAAACGGAACTAGAAAAAATGTGTGTATTAGGCTGGAGAAGCTCATGTAAGCACTTGTGGGAGAAAAATGGATCAAAATGTCAGCAGCCAAAAATAGTGATGGCATTTAAATAATTGAAGACTTCAAAGAGTATTTGTGGTTCAGTTAGGACCCTTCAACCGAAAACAGCAATTAACTTCATGTGCAGAAGAGCAAATAGTTGGCAGTTCTGGCACCCATGGCTATTACTGAAGGTTGCTAGTTTCTCTTGTTTTATTAGTGACGAATTAAAATTAAATCAAACCTCAATAATACATTTACCATGATTGGAACTTATTTGGAGCTAGCTGGCTGGCTAGTGCAGCATCTTATTTCAGGTCATTCTGAAACAACCATTTAGTGACTTAAATAGAACAGAAGAGAAATAATGGTGCACTTGCTGCAAATAAATACTTGCTTTTGCTGCAGCGATGACATTGGTGTTATTGAATCTAAAAGCTAGCTCAAACTGTTTGTTCCTTTGCGATTAGCTTTTGAAATGTAGTCACATAAACAGAACTTTCAGTTGAATGTCATCTGTATTTCCAAAAATGGAAGCTGCTTCCGTAAGTGTGAAAAGGGGAGGCAGCACGTGACAAAAGGACCCTGAGAGAGGGTGTTGCGCTTCGTGCTGGGCTACCCGAGCAAGATTAAGCTCTCCTGTTGTGCTGAATGGCTTCCTGATCAGCTTTAGCTACTGGTCACGCAGCTGAAATTACCTGTTTTGTGGAGGTTCCCTCAAGGTCTGACTGTTTCTGGAGCTTATTCAAGTCAGTCAGCGAAGGTTTAATTGGGAGTTTGCCAGACTTCACCTCCTAAGGTGAAGGTTTCTAAGAGCCGCTGGGCTTTATGGTTTTGAACAGCTGAATTTGCAGCAAAACACTTACAGAATTTCTAAGGCTTCAACTAGACATCAAAATTGTTCTAATTCTGGCTGAGCAGCATGTGGGCTTACGCAGGTGTTGGCTCCTCAACCTGATCCTCTGGTGTTGGGGGAATTCCTTCCCTAGTTTCAGATTTCTTTGAGTTCTATATGGTAACATGGTATGTTGGTGGGATGAGAATCTTATACACGCACTCAACAAATTTTGTAAAAACTTGTAACAAAATTGACTTAAACTGGCAAGCAGGCTTGTGACCTGCAGCTTGTGTGGCAATATAGAGCAGTAGCTCAGGTGTCACCTGAATTCACGCAGTAGAGCGTTGGCTCTTCCAGTGAGCTGGTTTTGGGGTTCTTCCATGGCAAAGAGTGAAAATCTGCTATCCCAGTAGCTGTGCAGTGCTTGCAGCCTCAATGTTACAGTGCCACACCAGTACAGAACATGTCTGTCCCTTGTTTTTATAACTTATAGGTAGAATTCTTATAGCTGTTAAAAATATTAGTCTGTTTTTGAGAACAGTTTTACTTACCTGTTGTGTTCTTTAACTTTTCCTTTGGTAAAGCATCATCTTATTCTCTAAAAGAGCGAGAGCAGCGGAGACACCAGGCGATGTGGCGCGTGCCACCCGACCTCAAGATGCTGAAAAGACTTAAAACTCAGATGGCCGAAGTTCGAAGCAAAATGTCTGATGTCAAAAACCAGCTGTCGGAAGTGAGAAGCAGCAACGCCGGCTCCTGTGATGGGCAGCCCAGCTTCTTCTCCATTGAGCAAGGTGCTTTAGCTGCCTGCGGAACAGAAAGCTGCAGCAAACTGCAAGAAATAGGAATGGAACTGCTGACAAAGTCTTCAGTGACCAGTTGTTACATAAGGAATTGTAAGTGCCTAGAAAAGGGGGGGATTTAAACGTCACACTTCCAGATGTCAGTTGTGTAGGTGGTTTGTAAATCCAGGCACCTGGAAATAGACCTTTTATAGTTACTCAAATTCAGCTCTAAGAATCCAGAAATGTAAAACCTGCACTGCCTCTGAGTCTTTGAATATTTTTTGCAGCTGCAAGTAAGAAAAATTCACCCAAACCCGTTCGTTCTGGAGCAGCAGGGAGTCTGTCCTTACGAAGAGCTATGGACTGTGGGGAGAGCAATCTTCGTCTAAAGGGCGATGGGCAAACCTCTGAAGGTAAACAGGGTCACCTTTATCTGGGATATGTGATGCGTCTTTGCATCTGTTGTGCAAAAGCTTTTCGGGAAATCTTTTTACTTGGCAACTGAAGTTTTCCTCAAACTTGAGTGGATCCTTTTTCCAACCCAGTTGATGTTATTGTAGTGGTGCGGGCCCTCAGCTGATCCGCTGTGAAACGGTGCCACGCTGTTGACTGATCGGAACATAAATGTGTTACGTGTCACTGCTGGTCTCTCTGCAGATGTTTCAGGAGTTAACTTTGCAGTGAAAATCACAGATCAAAAAGCACTGACCCAGGTTTAAATTGTGATTTGACTTAATGTGAGTTCAAGGAAACTCTGGAGACTTGTGATGAAAGAATTGTGTGATAATGCTGCTCCTGAGATTTGTGATGCCCTTTCTTAAGGGCAATGAAACAAAATACCTAGGGCAGGAATGGTGATTGTGCCCCTTGTGTTCGGAGAAGGAATGGGGTTTGACAATTGTTTTCTTATAATGCTGAAAGCATTGATAATAATATACATTGATAATAAAATAATGATATAGAAATCTTGGGTGAGAAACTGGAAAATACCATGGAGTCATTACACAGTGTAACTGACCTTTGTGCCCAGTTCCACCCTTGTCCAAGAGTAGAAGCAAATGGTTTTGTGTTGATAGCTGGGAAAAATAGCAGTGAGGAGGGCGTCTGTGGTACTGGAAAACAACATTTCACCACACAAGGTGGGGAAGGAGCGGTCTGTACGTCCCGCAGTCTCTGTGTGTCAGAGAGCAGGTGTCAGATGGTGTATGTTGCCCATACATTGACTTGAAAATGATTTAGGAGTGAGGGTGGGGAAGGTGGCTTGTACCCACACGTGTTTATAACCAAACTGGTGATGTAAAACAACTGGATGCTTAATCTTCTGAAATAAGGCTGGATGTGCTTTGAGTTTCTCTCTCTCTTTTCTCAGGAGGCTTAGGGAGCTCGAAGCTGAGCGGTCGGCATCACCCTCACCCTCCGCGGCCCCTGGCGAACGGCAACGCCCCCGAGGTGCTGCCGAAGCCGGAGGAAAGGCCTTGTGAAAGTTCAGATTCCGATGTGGGAGTTTCTGGCTTAAGTGGCTTAACTGCTGTGGAGAAGAGCAGGAAAGTTGTTGCTCTAGGGTAAAGGTTTTATTTCCCCCCTTCCCCTCTTGTTATCTCTTCCCCCACCTCCCCTTGATCTAGAAAGAAAAACTACCATAATCTACTAAAACCAGGTGCTTGTAGCATGGAAAAGAAGTTGCTTTGAAGTTGACTTGGTTGCTGCTGTTCCCTCTGGATATCAATTTCTGGTTTTATAACTAGTTTACAAGTTGTCTCTTTTTGAAGTTTTTTTCTTTCTTTTGATCAGCTGTGGATTTAGTCTGACACTTGGATTTGAAAGGCAGGCCCAGGCTGTTTTCCCACTAGTCCTTGCAAAATATCCTCTCACTGACAGTTACCACTTTGGATTTCTTCATTTAAGACCATATTTTTCACTGGGACTCTACTTTTCAGCAGTTTCATAATAACTCCCCGTGGGCTGACTAAGCGAAGTGCAACAGAGTACTCAGGGCTGGCTTTTGTGGGCTTTTTGTTGGTTTGGTTTTTGTTTTTCCTAAATGGCAAGAGTCACCATTTTTGGAAAATACCATAAACTTTTCCAGGTTTATTTTTTTTAGCTTTTAAATATTTCTCAGTCAGTCAAATCTGGAAGTTTAAGTGGATATGCGAGAGTCTTAAGCAACGAGTAAAACTAGCTGTGGCACTAGAAGGATTTGTTTCCGTAGCTGGATTAAAGCTGAATTTCTAACGTGGTGTTTGTATTTCTCCTAATTTCTTTCTCAAGGTCAAATTCTAAAGGGTGTCGTGCAGAAGGGGCCCAGGCAGGTGGTCTGGAAAACAACTCGGGAGCTGCCGACCTGCAGGGGATGCTTTCTGAAGGTGCTTCTGCAGGGCCAGAAGAAGGTAAATGGGATGTTGTAGAGGGCAGATGCAGTGTGACAACACTGTAGTGACGATCCCTTCCTGTAAGGGAACTACCTTGAATGGGAGGCAAAAAGAGGGAATAAAACCCAAACAGCAAAACCCATTTTCATGGCTGTTGAACTTGGCTGTAACACTTGGCAGCTGTAGTAGAAACCTGAACGAGGAGAGAACGTCTGTGTGGCTGCGGTCTGGGGAGAAACAGATATTACGGTGCAGCAGGAACGCAAACACCCAGCAGATAACGCTGGTGTCATCTATTTCTCTGGACTCCTGGTTGCTTTTTGTACCTCTGGGTATGTCTCCAGGTCTTTGCTTTGCTGTTGAGTTGCATGGCCTTGGAAATAATTTCTTACCTAATTAAAACAGTAGCCAGGGACCTTGGCTTTTAAGTCTTCTGCCTTCAGGGACAAGCCACACTGGTAAGTACCTCCACGTCCACACTAGAATCTCTCCAACATTTCATTCGTGTCGGGTGTTGTGGTGCGTAAGCCAGTTTCCTTAGAGACTTGGAGGAAACTTTCCCCCTCCCTTCCTGCATCTTTTCCACGCTGGAAAAAAAATACTGGCTTTTTTTCTTTGAAAGTCCACGTAGAAGAGTTTTTTTTCTTATCTTTCTAAAACTCTCCTGCCTTCCACCCCTGCACTAATTTGAATTTCAATGACTGAATTGTAGCGCAAAGCCTATATTAAGGTGCCAGCAACCATCTCTATCTGCAGTGTGCAATATTGTGTAGGACTTGGCATTTACTGAAGGTCTCTCAGTGACAAAACTGAATGTCTGCTCTTAGTCACTGCAGCGTGATCGTGATGTGCTCCCGCAGCTCTCCTATTATAGCAGAGAGCCTAATAGGAAAATGTTTTAAAACCCGAAATACTTCATTGTTAAAAACCCCAGGAAACAAATATTACGATATTTTTCCTTTCAGAGGAAAATCTACAGTGGAGTTGGCATCTCCCTTCGCTACTTGCTTTTTCTTAGCAATGAGTGTCAGCTCTTAAGTAAAGGAACGGAGCAAACCCTTTTTTAAACCTGCGGCAGGGAGAGTTTTGACCGCTATCGATGTGCACTCGAGGTCTGCTGAAACAAAAGCAACCGCTTTGATCAACAGCTATGGCCGTTCTTCGTAGGAAAAGCATGTTTTAGATGTGTGAGACTTGAATGGAGTTGCTTGTAGGTACCTCTGCTCAGCGGGTCATATTGCCTCAGAACTGTTCAAGAAACCCACCAAACTTTGTGTCCCCATGGTTGAGGTAGACGGAGCAGCTGGCAGGGGAGCGCAGCTCTGGACCCCTGAGCTCAGCTGGTGACATTTTGGAAGTGTCCTCCAGAGCTAAGCTGCTCAGCAAAATGAGGCTGTTTGCAAAGCTGGTCCCCGCTGCCCTGTCACATTCCTCAGTGCTTTGCTAAATACATTTAGCTCTGAATGTGCTGCTTCTCCCATTCTCCTGCCAGCTCTTGGTATTTGATATTGGTAACTCTTCCATGTGAAAAAGTTGCCCGCTTTAGCTGCACAGATCTTACTGCCGTCACTTCTGCCTTGTGGTTTTTGCCTGTTGGGGTTTTTTTGCAGCTGGGGTGTGTCAGAAGCATGTCCTTCATCTCCTCCCAGGAATGAGCAGCGACAGTGACATTGAATGTGACACAGAAAACGAAGAGCAGGAGGATGCTGCCTCTGCCGCAGAGGGGTTTAACCACGGCTTCTGCGTCCCGTCCTCGAGCGAAGGTACAAGTGCCGGTGTGAGCCCCCCCTCCCCAGCGCGCCCGCGGGCCTGCGAAAGCAGAGGTCGCTGCTCGTGCTCTGGAGGTGTTCGTATTAAAGCTCAAGCAAGCACTGATAAGATTTGGAACTCCTCTCTTGGGATCCTTGTTAAAACCAGATCGAAACGGGGGGGAACTGTTTCTAGCCTTGAGAAGTCAGTTTAGGTGAGTCTCTCAGGGAAGCGTTGGAAAACCCGTAGCTCTAGTTCTGAATCGGAGCTCCCTGTGTGCGAGATGGTGGTAAGTGGGCTGATTCCAGGGAGGCAACTGCTGCCTTACACACAGATTTGCATCTTAATTGGCAGGAACGTGCTTCGAGCGCTTCAGTGGAGTTTCAAAAACTCATCCTCTATTTCTCTGAAAAACCTTTAACCTTCTGATCAAATTAAAAGCTGGGAGGTGACAGCTGAGGCTCGGTGAAGGTGACTTTTGGTCGGAATAAGCATCCAACGCCGCATTAGCAGCATGGCCTAATGACTCAGCCTGGTAACTGGAGTTTGCTGCTGTGCTGTGTGTCTGCAGCAGCACTAAAACCTCATAGCTCATCGGAAGGATCAAAACATTGCCTGTATCTGTGCTCGATTTAAAGATACCTTAAACCTCAAACCCTGGGGCAGTCTTAGCTCTGTGTCAAGCACATTGTGTACCAGTATGTTAAGGGTGAAGTACAACACAGCAGGTCTTGCAGGTGGAGGAACGTTAACTTGCTGTGTTTGATTGCTTGTTCTGTTTTCAGCCTCCGAGCGGTGCTCAGCCTTCCCAGAGGGCGATCAAGTCGGTTCTGATGATCTCAGCTTCGTTACTGGAGAAGACAGCACCAGGTGAGTGCAGCTGTTTGCCTTGGCTGGCCTGTGAGGTGGCTGTGGCCTCGGGGATGCACCTTTTCCTGTGCCGCTGCGGAAGTGAGGCCACGTTCACCTTGCCGCGAGCAGGGAGGCGGGTGTTTGTGCCCTCACTGCAGGCAGCTCGGCCCCCCGGCTCTTCCGTGGGGCACACAGGCTTGAAAAATGACACAGCACAGCGGGAGGACTGGCTGGGGTTAGTGCTTGTGTCATCTTCAGCAGAAAACTGAGTGGATTTAAGTACCTGGTGTGAGCTTTTGACTCTTAAAGTTGTATTTAGTTGAAGCCTTAAACTTCTCCCGGTTGGGTGTTTTGATGACAGCTGCCTCTCTTTGGAGCAGATAGAGATTGGGCTCAGGGCCTGAAGACCTGCGGTGGTTCACTGGAGCTGCTGTTTGTGGCTGTGCGCACACCCGTCTGTCACCTCCTCTCCTGGGGTTCTGTTACAGTCGTCTTAAACCTGTTCCTGGGGCACAATGACCTGTGAGGGCCTCACACTAAAGGCTGCATTCCCGCTGGCTCTGCCGGCTGTGCTGAAACGGTGTCCACAAGGTGCTGTAGCGTCGTTCCAGGATGTCTTACTGTGTCATTGGAATAACCCTGAACGTGTGAATGTCCTTGTTTTAACCAGCTGTGTGAGGCTGCTGAGTCCTGCAGCTGCTGTGCGGTGAGAGTTGCGGTGAGGCAGCTGGTGCACAAGTTCTTTTCCTCATTCCGTGGTGTGGACCAGCTGAACACGCTGCCAAACCCTTCACTCTTTTTGAGCTGCTATAAACTACTTGTGAAGCTGAATAACCGGTTAGCGACAAAGCATGAGTAATGGTAACCGAGAGCTGTCCTCGTCCCAGCGGCTGTGCTGACGTTCTTTCCGTGTGAATGTGCTGCAGTGGAAGCGCTGTACAACTCATAGTTTAAAACTGTTTGCACTTTGTTAATAAAATGGATGTTGAAACCTGGTGTGAAGCTTTAGATGCTTGTGTGGGGAAGTCTGGGTGTGCTCTGTAGCACCAGGTCACTGTAAGAACTTTTTCCTGCTATGTACCTGTCACTTCTTTCCTCAGTTATTCAAGGAAAAGCACTTAAATCCATCTGGGATTTTTAAATCCAGCCCAAATGTTCAAATCTTGTATATTCAAATAGGAATTGAGGGAGATCCACAGTAAGTTTTGGTATTTCTTAGGGCAAGCAGGAGCTGCAGCTCCGAGCTGCCTTGTGCAGGTTGTCCTGGCTGCTGAGCACCTGAGGACAGGGTGTTGTGTTTACTGTTTGCAGGACTGCGTGCTGATTATTGTACCCAGCTCAATTAGCAGCAATCACCGGGCTCTGCCTCTCCAGCCCTTAGAGATGCTTTACTCTTGATAAGTGGCCCAGGCTGAAGGAAATGATTTTGCTGAGCCCTGAGATGGGTTGTGGAGCTGGTGCCATCCTGCTTTGCTCACCTCACGGAGAACTGGTTGATACACAGCTGGGGTTTAAACAAGAGGTAGAAAACAGGCTGGGAAGGCTTAGAGGAAATCTGCCCTCACCACACTAAAGACACTTAGTTCAGATGCTGGTTGCTATATTAAATAAACAGGCTTTCTGAAGTGTGGTTTAAATTACTGTTTTATTAAGATATTGGTAAAACTTAAACAGTTTTTCTGTATAAACAGCTTTCATAAATAAAATATGGATGACTAATACATGGTTATAACTAAACACGTATGTGAACTCTAGAACAAGATTGCAAATGGAAAGTTCCCAATGCTGTTAAATGGTTCACTTTAATCTATTTACTTCATAAAGAACAGTTAGTTCCATGAATGAGATAACATGGACAGGGGCGCGGGAGCACCCGGCGCAGCCGTGACCCCGGGCTGGTTCCCTGCACCCGGTGCCCTCAGCCACTGGCCCCTGTCCCTGTTCTGTCTTCTAGAGTGAAGGAGAGAGAAAAAGAACCTAAGGAGATGCAATCACGACATACAACAGTTGTACTAGAGCCTAAGGGGGTGTTTTTTCTTTAGCTTTAATGCTGGCAAGTACGGCGCGATCGCCTGGTTAGCGAGGGCTGGCAAAGGAGACGGATGTTTCAGTCAGAGGCCGGGTTAATGCTTTGTTATTACTTATTGCACATGATACAAGGGTAGAAAGTTGCGTTCCTGTTGCAAAGAGGACATGAGTTAAAGAAAGATTGCCCTAAATTACAGGCATGAACAAAGCTGCAGTATCCCCTCCCATGGCTTTGTTTATGTGACTAGTGCCGAGTGAATAAATTGTGCTAAAACAGCCCCTAATTTAGACCAATCTTTCTCTATTTTTTTGTTTTTCCCCGCAGAACATTGCCAGGGTCAGGAGGATTTAGTGAGGAGATAGTGGACCTGAACTACAGCAGCCATGTCTCTAAGCACAGAGCTCATTGTGCCTCATCTGCCCATAGGACAACGCGTTTCTCACTGACACACAGTGTTCCAAAAACAGAGCGGAGGTTCTATGACGACGTACCACTATAAATGTGGTGTAAGTTAATTGTCCTTCGGCGTTACAATGCAATCGAAATAAAATACTGAATGGTTTTAACTTGCAAGGACAATTGATGGCACTTCTAGGTTAAAGAAAAGTTATATACATGCGTTTCCACCCACCTTTAGTGCAAATCGAAATGGGTAAGAGCTCCCTGGTCTGGTGCTATACTGCTCTCTGCACCGCAGACATTCCTCAGAGTTGCACATTTACAAAGTGTACACAGGAAACTACCAGCGTGGGGATTGCGCCAATCCCGCCAGTACTCACAGTGAAGAGCTTACGAGCAAGTTTTGAGCGGCTTCAGACAAACAGCCTGGAGCCCGCGTCTCAAAACCAACACAAGTTAAAAACAAATCAAATCAATGTTTTCACTACCTACCTCCTAGTCCTGCAAACACGGTTAACACGTCAACTGAAACTGATGCGGGTTGTGTTAACGCGGAAAAGGGATACTTCAGCTCTTTATTGGAAAGATTCGTTATACAAATTTCACCACCACTAAGATACACAATAAAAATACAAAACACAGGTCACAGACTGAATCTCAGCATCAACAGTTAATAAATACAGTTAGATACTTTTATATTAGCCTACTATTTTTACATTGTCACCAGATAGACAAAGTACGAATACAGAACACGTAGATACCGTTAGAGAGGGATTATTGCTTACGTTAGCAAGCAGCAAATAAGGGCACAGGATTCTGAACTGAAGAGAACTACTTCCTATCACCAGTGGCATTAAAACACTGCATTTCACAAAGCACTGCTGTTTGTCTAGTGTGTAGAATCAAGAGCAGCATATATCAGACCAATAACCACTACTTGTAATATTATAGAACTTTAAAGGACTTACCTTAAAAATGATTCCTATCTACTCTATAAATATGCAGTTAGTGAAGAAATGAACACTTGCTATCGATACAATGGTTTTACCTGACCACACTGCAACTACGATGGCAGATTGATTTTTCTCCTAGCAAGATAAATGGGATGAGTCGCAGAATTCTCGTTTATGAATCCACACCTAAAAAGCTCGATCCTTCCCCAAACAGCACGTGTGCAGTCCAGTGCTCGTCCTGCAGACCGGGAAGAAGTTCATCATCCGTCACGCTTCTCCATTCTCATTTACTCGCACGCGGAATTGCACTTACGCCACCTTTCTCTCCGAAGCACAGTCAGCTCTAAGATGGACTTTCAATGCGTCATTATTACTGTGAATAATTTAAAACAAAGGCACCGCAGAGATGCCCTGGAGTTGCATATTTTACCGTTTCACGGTTTCTCAAATTTCCTCAGTAAATCTGACTTGGAACATATGCTGCAGCTAAAGAGAACGTTGACAACAGCTAAGGCTTAATAAGATGACAGATAAGAGCCAATGATCCCGTAAGATTAAAAAAAAAGCCCGAAAAAGATCAAAGGAATCTAAAGCCACGCTCCAGCTCCTGGTTACTCACGAAGCCTTTTGCTATTCGTCAGATTGCTTTTAAAATAGTGCATCAAAGATAGAAGCAGCGGAAATTGGCAGAATTCAAACCTCACCATCTTGTCACGTTGAATAATCTCCTGACTACTTAATATTAAAATACTCTGCGAAGTCTAGCTAAATGCTAATACCGTTATTAAATTGTTACTGCTAACATGATACGCATTGTACAATGAATGCCTATGAAGACTTTATTCAGACTCTTCCAGACGTCTCAGTGTAACGAAGAATAGTAACAGGATGTGTATCTAGCGGAGCTGACGGAACCGTCTGCTTCCTCACGTCCCAATGAACCGCTGCCCCCAGGGTTTCACAGCACCCAGCGCCGGGAAGAGCTGGCGAGTCCTGCGTGCTTCCCGCTTTGATAAATAATGTTCTGCTCAAGAAAATAAGGGCAACGGGCATCTCTCGCTTTCCTTTCTGAACCCAGGTTTGAGCAAAGCAAAGCTCTGGCTTGTCAGTGAATTTTCCTCTCTCGCTAAACCTGAACTGCTCGCAGATGCAGCGTCCTTCCTGCAGCAGCTTTATACTCAATTATGCCTTTGCCATCTAGAAATCTTTACCAAAACCAAACAGCTCATCTAGTTGCTCATTATCTCTCGCAAGCGATTCTCTGGTTTGACGGGTTGAGTGACAGTGGTGTCGTTACTGACCATCTCCACTGACTGGTTTCTTTTAAGACCTGAGATGAAGTTATGGTGGAAAGAGGTTGGCTCAAAGTATTAAGCACAATCATGTTCAATTAAAAGTAATTGAGAACAGTTTCCTAAACGGACAAATGTGAAAAGTGCCACTAAAAGCACCAGAAAGATACGAAATTCCCTACACTGCACATCTCGCCATATGAAATAATTTTTTTAAAAACTACAAAAAACAAGTTTTCTTCATATTCCACATCTTATGTTACATGAAAAAAGAAAAAAAAGGTAAATTATAAGTCTGTACCTCAATCGGAGTCTGAGAACAGAGTAGCAGGAGCTTAGTTTGTCCGTTCCCAGGTTACCTGGTAAAACCCTGTATGGCTTTTAGTCTTTTACCTGCAACAGTGGATGTAATTTTCTAATCGTCTTTACGCTCGCCTGAAAGAAACAGAAAGCAGAACACAAAAAGCCCCCCACACCTTCACTTCTACAGCAACTTCCCCCCCACTTGAAAAAGATTTGGCAGTTCTAAACCGGAGTCTTTCCGCACATATTGCTCCACAGCCGCACCTCAGGCAGGCTCAGCTCTCTGCGCTGTTAACGACCGTTCCCTAATTGCGTCTAATGACGTGAACCAGCTGCTCGGCTTTCACGGGTGAATGTGACTGGACAACGGGTGTGTGCGGGTGGCTGTGGCGTTGCTCAGGGTGGCACCACCAGCAAACTGATTGAGACTGAAACAACTACGTTTGTTATTAGTAATGCTTAAATCTATGTACACACGGTTTGAGCTTTGCAGAGGACTGGAGTACAGTTCGGAAATGCCCACCTTTTTTTCGCTTTCTGATGATGCCAGTTTTGTTTTGGGAATGTCTGTTTTGTGAGTCTGACGGAGGAACACGAGGGAGATGGTTACATTTTACAGCGTTGATGAAGGTATGAATCTGGTATACAATTACTTTGCCTTCGCATCAAAAACACGCTCTCCCTGCACGCGCTCTGCCGAGCCAGCCGCCACCACGGGGAGCGTCGCGCCGGCAGCCTCGTGCTGCCGCGGCCCCGCGCCGGGACAGACGGACTCGATCTTTCTATGTGCGAAGGCTCACGAGCCCAGAGCGACGTGTGAAACTTTGGTTTGAGCCTGGCTCCTCGTCGCCTCTTCCCATTGCAGAGCCGCAAGTGAAAGAACGCGGCTCGTCTTCCCGAGGATTTGAAGAGTTCCTCTTCCAGCCCAGAGAAGACGGGGCACAAACCCTTCACCCTGTAGCTGCTCTGCCCTGCAGCGCCCAAACTAAGCGGAGCGTTGCGCTCCCTGGGATCGCTCCGTCCGCACATCGATGATGTGCTGCGCTCTGGCGCTTCATTCTTCACTGTTAAGCCGTTGATGGAATTCACGCTCTTTGGTATGCCAGGACTAAACCCTTGAATTGGTGGCAGACATTTGGCACTCATCGGTGTACTAGGACTAGTTTCTGTTTTTGTCAGGTCTAAATAGCCTTGGTCATCAAAGGGGTTAACGCTGGAGCCTATGCTTAAGCTAGTTCTGTCGGTGAAGGAATCCACGCGCCCCTCGTACCCGAGGTCTGCAGGTGCTGAGCACTGGTGCTGGGGCCATGGCCGTTTGCAGTCTCCGTGGTTTTCTTTATCTTCCCCGCCGTCTTCTTGCCCACCTTGAAAAGAGTTCTCCGTCCAGTCCGACTCCTCGCTAACACTGACTGCGGCGTTCATGTCCCTGAGAAACACCACGATGACAGTAATGTTGTCACTGGAACCGGCGTCCCGAGCCGATGCCACTAATTTATGTGCTACCATGCTGCTGTCGCCGTTGTTCTCCTTTAGATGGTCAGCCACCACTTTGACCGCCTCATCGGGATTGACTGTGTCGTAGAAGCCGTCGCAGGCTAAAATGAGGTAGTCTTCAGAGCCATCGAGTACGGTGGAGGCAGAGTCTGCGTCCCCACAGATATATGGCTTGTGCTCAGCATCCCCTGTGGAAAAACAACACACAGGTACACGAGACCGGGAGGCTGCAGCCAGAGCATCTGGAAGCCCTTTTATTAACACAGCATGGAACCAATGACCCTGACCCCAAGTTAAAGAAATTATTTGGAAATTTTTCCCTCAAACTGTAGAGGAAAAAAAGGTCATTGCTCACAGGTGTACCTTCAGCTGTTCTGATCACTAGAAAACTGAAGTTTTAATTAAAAAGAATAGGAAACCTGAGAAAGCCCATTCTTACCAATAGCTCTGGAGACTGACAGGCTCCCGTTCACCCTCCAGGCTCCAAACCAGACCACACAGCCACCGAGTGCCTCAATGCGCTTCTTCTCATCCTAAACAGCAAGACAACGCAAGAGTTGTTTGGACAGAGCACCTGGTGCTGCCACTGCACTCTGAACGCTCCCATAAATATCTGGGGTTTTCACAAACACGGCGTGGGGAGATGAGAACAAAGGATTTGCACACAAATCCACACCAACTTCCAAACCAACCGAGAGAACTGGAACACACGCTGCTGCTCCAAGAGACCTTGGCAAAGCAACGCTCAGCGTCCCAGCGTCTCACATAGAGCTGATACCCGTCGGCCTTGGTGCTGAACGCTGCCCGGGGGTATTGAAAACAGGCCGTTCTCACCTCTCGATCTGGTTTGTGGGGTTTCATCAGCTCCACGGCTTGGCCTCTTCTCACGAGCATCACCTGGGAGTCCCCCAGCCAAGCCACGTGCAGCATATTTCCTCGGATGAAAGTCACCACGCCGGTGGTTCCACAGCGCAGACTCTGGAAAGGGTGAAAAAAACACCGCCAGCTTTCAGTAAGCAGATAAGAACCATTTCAAAGTGGCTGAATGCAAGTGATCAGTTGTGCCCCATGACTTTTCGGAAGCGGGGCTGTGCCACTGCGCTGCTGTTCTAGTGCGTTCCTGTGTCTGCTTCCTATCTGCTGATAGAAACGCGTGATGTTAATGAATTTGGAGGGAGGTTTATTTGTAAACATCTTGAGTTCCCTGCACTTAACTCAGCCCTTCCATAAGTTTAGGAGGTCTAGGGGCGAGTTATCCATTTATTCTTGCTTTCTGGAGCTAAGAACAATGTGTGTTGTAGAGATGAGGGAAAAAAAGCCACCCCAAGGACTAAACTGAGTTGGCAGGTAAACACAAGAACAGCAGCAGCATCCTGCTAAATGAACTGGACACTGTGAGAAGCTGAGGGCAACATCTTTATGGAACACGAAGCACCAGCTCTGTGGGCTCACACGGACAGCTCTGTGCTGAGGGCACAGCGCTCGGAGCAGCCCTGCTGACCAGGACACAATATACAGATTAACGCTGTTGGAGTCAGGTCCAGGTAACTCAGTCACCTCTCGGGCTGCCTTCTGGACAAAGCGCTCGTCGGTCACGCGGAAAGCTCGGCACAGGGCCTCTGCAGGGTCCTGCTGGAACATCTCCTGGTGCACCATGTTCACGTGGAGATGGATGGAGGCGTAGATGGCAGCGTCCACTCCGCCGTGGCCATCAAACACTGCAAAATAAGCTTGTTCTTCTTGGTCCTGTCAATGGAAACACATGGAGAAAACCACTCAGGAGAAAGCAATGCAAACAGCTCATTGGATTGTCTTAAACTTTTGAACTTGAGATTTGTGGTGTCCTCATTAAATTGCACTTGGAAAAACAAACCACTCAGACCATCTTCACTTGCATCAATGGGAAATTTTCACCTTATTGCTGGTGAATTCCAGCTGCAAACTGCAAGAGACGTCCTGCAAGAATCACCCGTGTAGCGCGCTCAGTGCTGCTTATGTCCCATTTGTTACAGTTCAGTCACTCAACTCAAATAGGAAGTGCCATTCCCATCAAACTGTGCAGGAGTTTTTGTGACTGCAAAACCACAGAGCGAGAACATCCAATACGGTTTGCATGGAGTCTACATCAAGTCTGGAATCCACCAGGGATAAAATGCCAGTACAGTTAAGATGTGAAGCCAGCCAGTCCCTGCTTTCATTCTTCTCTTTTTAAAAATCCATTCCATATCACCTTAGATGCCTGTTTTTTAAAAAAGCACTCTATGTAGTCTCTCATCAGATAATTGTGATTACATTCACAAATCAAATACAGCAAAATCACTCATCTTCAAGTCAGTTTTCTCAGCTTCCCCTTATCTGTTCAGAGAAACAATGCTGAACCAAGAGCGATCAGCTCCTGTGCCTGTTCTCACACAGAACACACCAACCCCCTGTCAGCGCCAATTCAACCTTGACAGCAGCTCAATGACTGGAATATTTGTACATTGTAATCTGTAAGTAATGGGCTCCAACACACGTTGGAATAAGAAAGCTGAGAACTGACAGGCAGAGGAAACATCTGTCTCTGTTTGCATTAATATAATTTAAAGGCAAGAACGTGGATGGGGCAGAAGATAGTTATTAAAGTGACAGGATGTAACAAAGAATTAATTATGCAGCCATGTGATCCTAAAGGTAAAATTCTTGCCACTTTCTTCTAATTGCTGTTTTTCAGTGTCCAGATTTATATATGAAGGAAGAACGAGCACGAGTGTTTGACCAATGGCCTCATAAAGAAATTAATGGAAGCAAGTCTGAGCCCAGTCCCACCAAAGGATTTGTGTCGCTAGATTCTTGTGAACACCACAAGTTTGGGTTTGGTTGTGGTGGTGGTTTTTGCGTGGTGTTTTTTTTGGGTGTGTTTTAGTGTTTTGCCTCCTGGCAGTCAATCCTCTGGTCCCTCACAGCTACAGCTTTCACTTGCACAGTAAAATCTGCCTAGTTCCCCAGGAATGGAAACTGTATTGGGCATATGCATTTGTTTGCCACCCGATCTCTTTTTACCTCAAGGTTGAAGAGCATGTTGAAGTCCGGGATGCAGACGTGCTTGTCTTCCATCTTCCTGCGCATGTTCTTGATGGCGTGGATGGATGTCTCGTAGTAGCGGTGGGGCTTCGGCTGCAGCGGAAAGTCTTTCACCCAGTTGCTGCAGATCTCGTGCAGTTTGCTGAACACTAAGCGGGCCAGCTTCACTGTCTCGATCTCTGGGGACGGCAAAAACCACAAATGAAAGGCTGAGAGCGTTATTAAGTGAGAATTTTTTTCTTACATACATTACAAAGATGAAACAAAACCATTTTAGCCAAGCAGTTGAAATGGGTGTCAGCAGGGAAATCCTGGGCTCTGACACATGAATGAGGAAGCCGAACTCGCCATAATCAGCATTCATCAGTAAGCAGCTGGTTGTTTGTTTGTCTTTTTAACTTAAACATTCCCCCGTGCCTTTAGGGAACTCATTTGCAGCATCAGGAAATATGAAAACCAAGTACTTTTCCCCCTGCATGTGCTGCCCTGTGTCACTCTGTGTCACAGCAGCTCTGACAGGGACTTTGCCATGGCGTGTAGCATCATGTACCGAAACCACAACCCATTGCAATGACATTGTACTGGTTTTAGACCAAAATGTCTATTCCAAACAACAGTTCTCTGCAGCAATGAGGAAATACAGTGGCAAATAACCTACAGAAATTAAGAGTGTTACTTGACGTTGTTTCGGAGGTGTGCACATTCAGTAGTGTGCACATTCAGGTACCTTCTTAATTTCACAACTTTATTTCCAGATTCCTGACTGGACTGTGTGTCGAAGAAATTGCATGAGCAAATGAGAAAACCATAAAGGTCTTAAATTGAAGAAAATGCTGAACTGTTACTCCTGATAAATAGTCATTTTAAAATGTAAAAACTGAGGCACTTGACAATTGTTCTGAAGTTCAGGGGAGGAAAACAGGAAGAAAACATAAGAGCTGAACACATCAAAATCTCTTTGTACATGATCATTCACCAAAGCCAGAGATGTTCAAAGCTAAACAGCAGCAATCCACGAGCATCCCTCATTCCTGGAGGAGGAACGGCTCAAGTACAGGGAGCAGAGGGGACAGTTACAGCATCTTGCAGTTCACAGAAATTCTGTGAAGAACCTAAAAGCAGCATTTACTAATTTCTGTACTAGATCTACACAAGATACGGGGTATCAGGAGCAGGGAGCAGGATCCTTGGCTCTGCTGATTGTGAGTTGGTTACAGCTTGATCTGCAAGAGCAGCAGTTTAGCTGGAAATCAGCTATATACATAATGGAAAGAAGGAGCCCCAGCCTCCTGATCACACAGCTTCAAAAACAAGTGCTGGAAATCAAACCATTGGGTCATCCCACCACTGCCACAGCAACGGGTACTGATTCCCGCAACACTTCCACTCTCTCACTGGCAACACCAGGAATCTTTTTGTTGGGTACTATATTTAAAGAGGGGACACGTCCAAATTACATTTTCAGAAGTGAACCCCACAGAATTGTTCTTCCATTTTCTTTTTCCCAGCGGACACGTGTGAAGGGGGACGGTGCACATTCCGTGTCACGTGGCTGTCACGCTTCAGAGCATCACTCTGACAGAGTAAAACCCATCGCTGCGCTGGGACACCCACCACCCGTCCCCAGCGGGGAGTACGCGGAGTGTCAGCATCACCAATAATTGCTCCTGGGGGTAAAACAGGAGAAAGGCCCGTAACAACAGTCAAACCACCCCCTCACAGCTGTAGATTACTCATCAATTGTTAATGTTGCAGCGCTGAGGCAGAGCTGACTCAGCTGTCATTGTGGTGTGTCACCGAGCATCTCATTTCCCTCCTGCTGCTCCCAAATCCCCAGTGTTGGAAGTTGCGCTTAATTGTGACACAGCTAGTGGGAAATACAACTCGGGTGTTGTTGCTCCCAAAGACAACTGACTTTAGAACAAATATCAGGGTAGAGAGAACACCAGTCACCAGGTTCTGCTTTTTAGTACCTACATTTTAAGACCTTTCTTGAAAACGTGGACAGTGTGACAACAGGGATCAGTAGCCGGGTTTGTAGACACGTTATCAAGCCAATGACCAAGGTTTTCCTTAATCTAAGAACTCCAGTCACTCTGAATATATCAGGCCCATATTTTTGCATTCCTAAGATTTGCATTCTTCTTCCATGAAGCTTCTGATTTCCTTTCCACCAGCGCACCAAGAGCTGTTGTTACCAGTCCCAAGCCTGCGATGTCATTTGTCATGTCACGCTGCTCAGACTGAAATATGTCACTAAGGACATCTGGAATCAGTTTTTTTTCTTCTAGCAAATTCAAACTTGAGGCAAATCGGGTAAATGTCTCCTTGTATTATACAGAGTAAAAATCTTTCTGGATTCATATGAAAAACTGACATGGAACTGGGTATCAAGACCAGGCGGCTAAATGGAGCTTGGTTTTGCATTCTGCAGCAGTCCAGACACCATCAGGAGAAACTGTGAACTCTGAGCACAAAACTTTCAAGATGAAGAAATCCCATTTTCATCACCTGCTGCAGTTCCCTTTGTTTTCTTTCAGAGCACGAAATCTCCCTGTGGTAGCAGGTCGGGCACTGGCGGTCACAGCGGAACCAGCCCGGGTTTCTCAAAGGATTCCTGCCAGGAAAGTCAGCTCGAGGGGAACTGCTGACCTTTTGCAATGAAATCTCCTTCAGCCCTGCATGAATCCCCCTGGTTTTGTTGTGGTTTTCTTAGCCAAACCTTGCATGGCTGGAGCTAATGCTCATTTTCAAACATTTTCACTTATGGTATATTATTAGGAATTGTGGTATTCATATGAAACTAGTGATTTACTACTGTCCAGAAGATCTTCTCCCTTTTTATCTTCATATTTTAACACTTCATATTGCATCTTTAAAGGCGTATTTTATTGTCAAATACCTCAATTATGACAATTTACCTCAACGCGCTGCATCTGGAGTCATATTTTTAGTGCCTGCTATAGCCCATACATGTATCAATCTATGTTTGCATCTGTGTATTACAGACTTAGATATATTTAAATGTCAGTTTCTGTAGGTGTGAGGGTTTTGCGGTTTATGCTTATTTTCTTTTTCGTTCAACTCTTCAGATATTCTGTGTGGAGGCTGAGTCAACATTTCCTTGGAAACTGTCAAATATTTATGCAAGTCTCAGAGATCTCAATTTGAAATGAATGAAGGGTGCTCAGCCAGAACAATGACAAATCTATTCCATTTACCTGCTCAGTAGGAGGAGGCAGCAATACCTACAGAAGGGGAACCCATAGCATGTTCTTTTTCTCAGGACCACAAAGCCTAAAGTGCTTATAAAGAAATTCAGAGTCACCCAATACAGACTTATTAAGGTGCTCTTAAATAAAGGAGTGATTTCCATCTGGTCTTAAGAAGAAAAATTCAATAAAAGACTCAAATACAACCAGAAAAAGGCATTTAAAAATAGAGAAAGAATTCAATAGCAAAAATTGAAACTAGACAGATTCAAAGATGAGAAAGCTTTGATTAAAATTAGCCACTAGCTCTATCAGGAGTGGTGGTGAATTCTTCATCAATATGGGATATTCCTTTGCAAGAAACCTAGTGCAACCTCAATTAGGTAGCTGGTAAAAGACATTAATTTGAGGAAAATCTAGTAGTGTTCAAGTGGTCAGACTAGATGGATCACTGAAGCCAATGCTGGCTTTAAAAGTCTCTGAATTACCTGCAAAGTGTTCCAGTATGCAGTGAAAACGAAAGATCCACGCCATGTAAATTGTACATTGCCATGCGCAGATGTACTTACGTATGATCCCGTCTGCGTTGTCCACGTGCTTTGGTAAGTAGTGTGCCGAAAGGTCGCTCTGCAGGACTTCATCTGACGTTGCTCTCGCCAAAGCAGCAGCCAAAAATGAAGGGCAGTTACTGGAAAAGAGAAAAAAACCGCAAAAATAAACTCACAAAAAGATATTTTCATCTGATTTAGCAAGGTAACTTGTAGTCAGGGAAATACATAACAATACTCTTCTATAAACCAACAGGAACTTGAACCAAGGTTTGTTAAACTTCCAATTATTCTTTGCTAGACGGCACCACAACCCTGCAGCAAGACCTCAAACCCACCATACAGATTCCAGTAACCCCGTTTCACTCTTATGTTCCCTGTTCTTAAGCTTTAATGTTCCACTTGATAACGTCTATTTAAATGCTTTTCAAATCAGACTTGGACCCCCCTGTGGAGTTTTCTACATGTGCCTTATCGATTTTTATCTAAAGCCCATTAGTTTCTCCTAAGAATTAGAGTCAGGATTCCAAAAGATAAGAGAGATTCTCAGATTTCCAAGTGTCCAAAACCTCACCAAGGGACACTGAAAGTCGAGGCAAACCCACAGGAGCTATGAAGTTGATGTGCACAAGGTTAAAAAGCTCCCTGATGAATGATCTCTATCGAGAGCAAAGTGGCTTTAACTCACTGTAGCTTAATTAAACCTGATATCTCCCAAGGTTAATTAATCTATAGCAATCCAAGGCCATTTTAATGTACATTCTCTCATTCAAGAGGAGTCTAATACCTCTTAATTTATGCATAACTTTGTATTTCCCACCAGTCTGCCTTAACTTCTCCAGGTGTCTCTTGCTGACACAGCCTGAAATTCCCATTTCCATAGTTCTCATTGGGGGTATCAATGTCCTGCACCAAGACGTGTCCATTGCAGGACCCTGCAGAGACCTCCCAGCTCATTTCAGTCCCAGAAACTGTCCATAAGCAACAGAATTTTGTATCTGCTAGTCCAGGAGTATGTAACAGATTAAGAAAATGTACGTAAAGTAAGTCCTCCAACCCTTATTATTTACTATTCAGCATATCAGGAAATCCCAGGGCTGGCTCTGCCCGCACAACACGGCACCTCTGATCCCATTTACACACAGCAACGCGCGGTGGGGAGGGGGAAACACCGCGGGACCTCCTCTGCTTCTGGCGCCTGTAGTCAAGATGAGATGGAAAATCACCTTCTGCCTTTATTTAGCTCACAAAGAGCAGGTTTTTCATGTCTATTATTAGCTCCAATCCTCCAGAGCAGTGATACTGGTTACTGTTCATGCTACATGCAATTTCCATGTTACGACGGCAGTGAGAGGCTGCAATGCCTGGGATAGAATAACTATGCCAACGGTTAGCAACGTTCTGAAAAACTGCAGAGAAAGAGGAAGGCTCAGCCTAAATAAGGTGCAGCAGAAGAATCCGCGCTGAACGCGTTTACAGACACAAGGCGGACACCAGTCGCTTGGAACAGGAACACCAGTCGCAGCAACATCTACTAACGGGCAAAGAGGGAACCTGGTTAAGAATTGAGGCAACAACAGTTGCTAAAATAGAGATTTTTAGACCCAAACAGCATTGGAAAAATTACCCAGACACAAGGAACCTCCGCTCAGCCGGGGCTGGGAACCCCCTGTCTGTGAAGAGCCACAGCCAGGAACATTCACACCTGAAATTTTAGATGTTATTTTAGCCGCAAAATTGACAGGTGCCTTTCCAGCTGGTCAGGGTATGTCCCCAATCAGCTCCAAATGTTACTCCCAGGTCCCTTCAGCCAGCGCTAGCGGTTTCCACCACATCTCTTTATCCAGCCAGAGCGTGCATTTCCATTACAATGCTAAACCTACACAAAAAGCCGCTAAAGATGTTATTAGATAAATTAGAGGATTTTAAGTACATCCTTCCTGATTCTCTGGCAGCGTGGGTGTGCTCAGAACACCCCAGTTGCATTGCGGCAATCCTGGAATAACTCTGCTAAGGTAATAAATCAAGCCTAAAAGTGGGCCGTTTCCATCAATTAAGTTTGAGAAAAACAGTCTGAAGTGGGCTTAGCTCAGCCCACGTACTATTATGTTACCAGCTTAACACACAACTCTGCTCCTTCCTGATAGCATTAAAGCGGGGAAGGTTTTCCAAACATTTTCTCTGAGCTATTCCTCTGTGCTTTAGATCTAATATAAGGTCTGCTACTAAAAAAAAAAAGAGATGGCAAATTTAAAATTCGTATTGTGCGAAAGTTCACCGTTGGGGTTTGAGTGGCTTATCACTTTTGATGGAAAAGGTAGAGGAAATAAATCAGCTGAAGGCTTTCCTTCTATGTCTGGCCACTCTTTGTCCTAATAATAACAGCTGCCTGCCGAAGAATTAATTGCCCTTGACATTTGTTCATCACAAAGCTTCTTATGTAGCCATTAGAGGACTATGCCATGTAAGCAGGGAAGTGACCAGATGCAGACAGATGATTTCCTCTTCCTGATTAGCACAACTCAACATTTACTTCTCTTACTCGGCTCCTGAGAGGACTTTAGTTGAATTACTTCTCCCCTTCAAGGAACAGCAGACTGCGCTGGAGGTTGTTTTACTTCTTTTTAAATAGATCAGACGTTGAAGTCAAACCACTACCAGGACACTTCATTATTGTTACATCAAGACAAATGGAGAATCAGGTCTAGGATTGTTGTTTCTATCACAAAAGCGAACAGTCCAGTGATCACCTACGGCATCCCACTAAACAGCAAAGCCCCTGCTGGTGGTTCTCACCCGTTCTCGCATCTTTGACACAAAACAAGCAGCAGCAGAGAGGATGTACGGGGACACGGAGGCGCGCTGCGTCCTGCTGTAACTGAGGATTACCTGCCTGCCGGCCGCTCACATTCTTCTGCCACAGTCTAGACGCTCAAATGTTATTAGTCATTAAGTTATGACAAACTGAAACTGGGAGGGCACAATCTTGTTCAGCGGAGAGCCAAGAGCTCAAATGCCTCTGTCTATTCATAGCTGTGCCACTAATTCGGCGGCTGAGCTTGGACGCGTCACTTTGCCACTCAGACCTTTGATTCCTCCTCTACAAACCAGGGATGATAATGTCATTTCCTGGGGAGAGGAGGAGGAGGAATGCCGTAGAAGGCTTAATTCAGCGTTTGTAAAATGCTCTGAGATTTCTAGATAAGGGAACAACTGAAGGGAAAAATATCAAGATGATAGCGGGAGATGTTTTCAATCTAGACAAGATTTATGGAGCTTTCACACTTGACGAGCTCCAGAGAGGCAGGTTCAGCCTGATGCAGGCAGCCAACTCAGGGCCATCAACAACTGCACGAAGTAAACACATTTTTAGAAAAGTTGATACATCTCAAAAGGGGAAAACCACAAAAAAAAAAAAGACACCAAGTTCTTAAAACTCGGTAAAGCTGGTGTTCCCAGAGCACCAGCACTGCTGATGGGAAAATGATGCTACAGGCGCGTTACTGCCCATCACCAAAATATGCAACCAAGCGGCACCAGTGTGAGAAGAGCTGATGCTGCCGTGGTCTGGTGTAACTGGTGAGGCATCACCAACCCAAACAAAGCATGAAAAATGGGCCGAAGCGTACTGGTGCCTTTCAAAGGCCAAACCGGTCAGTAAATCACAAAACACAGTGTTCCTATTACCTCAAGAATCCCCTGACACTGCAGAACGGCAATTGTTTTAGTTAGAATGAAACACGATTTAAATAGAAATGCTATTCAATCTGCTGAAACACAAAACAAATCCACAGGCAAACAGTATAAAGCATCATATATAGTTTCACACAGCAATGCAGGGCCAAGAACATGACCTGAAAAGAACCAAGCACAGCACATTCCCATAAGGCCTATAATTTACTGTGTTAGTAAAAGACTTAGTAGGGATGACAAGCTAACTGCACCCTTTCCAAAAGACATTACACAAGGGATGCAGTTTGGTAAACACTCCTGCGTTCATGTGGCCTGTTGCAAGTTCTTGTTAGAAAGCAAGTTTTGCAAGATTCAGTTGAAGAAAAACCTCATTTGTCCCCAGCCTGTATTTACAAAACACTCCAAAGCCTCCTGAGACTTCTTCCAGATGGAGCTTCTGATACAGCCTGGAAGCTCTTTGAAGAAGCCTTTAAAGTCTTTATTATTGAGAGTTCCCATGCTGTGAACTGCAGTACTAACGAGCAGAGAAATTCTTTGGCAAGATCCCTGGGCCGTTTACCCCCCATCCTGTTTCGGTGGCCACCCAGAAGGACGGGGGTGCCAGCCCAGGGGCTTTGGTTTGTCTAACCCCTGAGTCAGACAGGACTCAGGGAGGAATATGTTGTTAAGCAGCCCTTAGACCCCCAAATTATTACAGATGTATCTTGTAATTATGCCGAGCAGACGCTATTTCAGCCCCAGTCTCTGCAGGTTCCCCTCGCCCACAGAGCATCGCTCAGGGCTCCGCTCTGACCGGGCTGTTCTGTGGCTTTGCACAGCTGGAGAAACTTTTGATGCGTATTCAAAGCCGGCTCACGGTGGACAAACCGAGTGTGTTTATTTCCCTGGCACATGGCAAAACCTTGCACTAGATTTGAGCTGCTGCAGTGAGTTACTAAAAAAAAACCCAGCACACACGCAGAAAAGAAACAAACAGAAAAAACAATGCACCTTTTAAAAGATTGCATAACCAGAGCTCCTTGAGAAGTCATTTGAGCTGGCAGTGTTGAGGCAGTAAAGATGCTTGATAAATGCGTTTGAAGGAGCTGAAAATGTGCTACACAAGGAAGCTGCTATCTATAGGCTTCCCAGAGACAGCTGCCTGGTCACATCCAAAGTGATTCTGTCCTTGCGGTGACAGTTGTAAGCAACACAAATATAATATACAACCATTACAAAAATACGCTCTTTCCAATGTGTTTACCATGTCCTTATTCTATACAGACACAGTGGTGGTATCGCTTTTTTACCAAATATTTAACCTTTTGCATTGTGCTCACTGCCATATTCTAGTAAGTATGATCAAGTTTATATAGACATTTTCCTGCAGTTGAGTCTATCTTAACTGGACATTTAAAAAATAATATAGAGGTGAACTGCTCATCAGAAAACATCTTCAGCAGCTGGATTAAGATGCCTCAACATTATTTATCACTATATGTATTTTTTAATAGCTGTATCTTACTTGTCAAAGCATTTACAGAGACTACGAGCTCAGAAATGTCCTAAAGGCTCCACAGATAAATACAGTGAATGAGAATAGAATTAATTCCATAAGAACAATGATTTCCCTCTGCAAGTTCTCATTAGGCTTGGAGATTTTGCTGACAGTGAATAATACAAGTTCTCAACTTATTTGCCATCATTGAAAGTCTGTCTCATAAAACAGAATAAAACCTTCTATGAAGCTCACACTTGGCAGCTGTGACTGAGAGAGGTGAAAATACCCCGCTGGACCAGCCCACCCCATTCTCACCCATCCTGCCGCCCGTTTTCAGACCACTGACAGGTCCTCAGGGGCCTCAGCACATCTGTTGAATTCCATTGGAACTGGCCTGCAGGGTTAAGCTTATCAGCGGGAGGACCCCAACCAAGCAGCAAAGCCTGGATTCCCTGACCAACCAGACTTTTGGGATTGACTTTTTGGAATGATGCTACTCGAATTTCACCTGACAATACAGGTCATGAAGGGAAAGCCTTGAGTTTAAACATACAGTTTTCAACACACAAATTAGACTGAGACCTCCAATTCATTTTTGGCTGGGTAGCAAGTCACTGCTCCCTTCCTCTAGGGGGGCGAGCGCACATAGCAGGAGACAGAACCAACAACATGTAAGCAAAACAAAATACAAAGGTGGCCTTAGTCTCTTTGATGTGGTACGATGCCGTGAAGGCCAGTGTACATTTCAAAAATAAATGGTTGCTGACCACAAACCACTCAGAAGCATTTGTGATTTAATGACTGCCACTAAAACACAATTGACACTGAAGGGGTGAATTGTGAAGAATCCAAACTACATAAACCAGCTTCTGCAGAGCTGTTCGGCTGAACAGATTGTCTGTATATTATCTTTGAAACCTAATTCTATGATTCTCTAACTCATTCTCACAATATGGCAGTTCTGAGGTTACTTATATTTCAATCTCTGTGGAGCTGATGCCACCCGCATTAAAGCTGCTTTTAAAATGACAGGAGTCGTCTGCTGTAACATGAACAACCCTTAAAAACTCAAGATGAATCTTCCAGCAGCTGAAAGCCAAATTACTGCAAGAAATTGAATTCCCAGAAGTGACTGTGTGATAGTTTTCTTCATTACATCAGAGAATTGAAGACACAAAGTTTGCTGTTGACAATCATATTCCAGGACTGGAGTCCTTCACAGCAGTATTATATCCATCTGTTATTAAAGGTAAACCTGGACTCGGAAGGAATGCAAAAGGAAACCATTTTATTATAGAAATGGACCAGAATCCATCAACTTCAGTTACAATAGTGAGACGTTGAGGATGTATCTTTATAGGAGTCTCCCCCATCTAAATCAGAACCTTTTCTACCCAAGTGGCAAGACTTTGAGGGACTGGATAGTTTTTTATTACATTTTAGTTGCTGCTATAAAACGCATTTTACAAAAATATACAAATGTTATTATAAAATTTTAAAAATACTAGCAAGCCACCTCTTTGATGGACATTTGTTATAAAGCTTAAATCCCTAGGGCTCACCTATGAAAAAGCAAGCACATAGTAAAAAGAAAAAAAATGGTATTTACCCTCTCATTAGTTAATCAAAATAAAGAAAATGTATTGGAATAATCCATACATTTATACTGAGATGAAAGATCCTTCTGGTTTTGTTGCTATTGTTTTACAGGGTTACCCTGCAAGTTTATCGGCTGCGTTCTCTGTTCCAACAGAAACACTCAGCGTCGGAGTGACGCGCGTACCTTGGAACCAGAGCCTTCCGGCTGCCATTCCAAAAACCTGTCACTGCTTAATGAGCATCTCCGTGCCTGGAGCGGTAACGAAGCCCACAAGGTGCACGCTGACCTGAAGAAATACATTTCTTAACTGGAAACCCAATGTCAACACCAGTTACCTCATGGTGAGTGTGGCCTGTTTAAAAGCTCTCCAGGACATTAAAAATGTCATTGATTTTTCTCTCTTTGGCTCTCAGTCAATTTGGAAGTCAGCATAATTCAATATCTTTCTACTAGGTCCATTAGCAAAGAAAGGAATCCATGCTTCAATCTATGCTGCCTTATTGGAAAAAGTAATTTAATTTTACATCTGAAAGTGTGCCAACATCAGCATAAAACCGTACACAGTATACATAAAATTTAATTTATAAAACCTGTACTTTGTCAAGCCAGAATGAGATGCTGTCTAAAATCAATGTGTGCCCAAACTTGCTCTGAAGATACTTACATATATTCTTTTTATTTCAGGTATTTTATGTTCTGGTTGGAGTTCTTGATGACTTCTCTTACTACAAAATATTAATGACCCACTATGTAGAAAAGTTCATGTTGCAGAAAGCTGAGTTACAGCGGGCACGTGTTTGCCCTAAAAGTTCAGACATATCATTCACTTACTGATGCATCTCCTATTTTTCCTCTCTGTTAAAAATAAACTTCCATTGATGCTTCCCTTAACCTGAAGAGATATACCATACAAATTCGATGTGTTTAGAAATAGAAGTTAAATAAGAATCGCCCAATGCAGAGCATCTGTTCTATTTCAGATCAGATTAACATGCCAAAGTCCTCCGATTACTAGTCAAAAAGAAAAATGTATTGTGCTGTTATAGTTAATGACTTAATTTCAAACAAATGAAACAAAATGCTGCACAGCCGCACATACCACTCTTTTCATTTATAGCTCTACTGCAGATCGTCATTGAGGCAAATAAATGTAAAATGACTTATTTTACAAGGGGTGAAGACAATGAATCGACAGGGCCTGTTCAGATGAGCAGCATTCAGTGACCACGCAGAGCTAGTTCCCCAATAATTGTGCTTGTATTGTAATATTTGTTTTCATGTAAAGGAGAAAAAATAAAAGCTGCAGGCCAGGATTTTCAAAAGACATTTGATCACTTCTTTCAACCCATCGAACAAATACAAAATATAAGGCAAAACACACGCCAGAAGATTTATGACCACTGAGTCAGCAGAGAATGTTCTCTCGCTCTTGTGAAACGCAGTTCATCATACAAATGGCTTGGGTGTTTATGCCAGATGTAAGATTAGATAATTAGTCATCTGAGTCCTGGATGTCAACTCTTTTGTGATACAAAATTTATTCCAAATGCACCATTTATAATCAGTTGACTTGCAAAAGCGTTCTGGTGTTACACAGCAATACATCTTATGATGTACAGCCAAGTCTCTGCCGCTCCGCAGCAACGTTCTGGTTCTGCTGCAGCGATACCCGCCTGCTCTTACCCCTTCCGACAACTTCAGGTCTTGTCTGCAAAATAGGGATAATGATATTGACCTCTGGAAAGCAATTTCAGCTCTAATGATGAACAGTCCCAAGAAGGGCCAGATATTATTAATTAACCCTAAACCAGGAATGGAATGAGAGAACAACAATTCGCTTGCCCTGATCACGGGAAGGTGCTGCTGCTCTTTTACCTGTTTGTCTTGAGCAGGACATGCGAGATAATCAAATTAAAAGCAAACACAAAAGAGTACACAGTACCTTTAAAAATAATTTTACAGACAAACATACAAGTAGATTCAAACATTATACAGTGGGGCAAATGAAGATTTCATTGGAAACTCAATTTCAAAATCACTGACATTGATGCAGACAGAATAAGACACCGGTGGGTAAATGGGGCTGTAAGATCAGGGCTTGTGCTCTTTCAAAGGAATAAACCTTAACTCACTGTGGAAAGATCAAATCCTAATTCCCACTGTCACTTGTCCTTTGCAGAAGTGCAAACAACATTGGCGGGTTTAGGGGTTTAGGTTTTTTCTTTACAGGACAATCAAAATGTTTTAGCTATTCTGTTTCACATTAAAGTCCCCAATGCATTCTATTCTACTGAGCCACATGGTTATTTCAGTCATTCTTAATAAATAACAGTTGCCAGTAGTAGTTAAGCCAACAGATCTGAATTATTTATAGTGTTGAGGAACAGAACGGCAGATAAAATGCATTAGGGCTTTCAGTTGCTCTTGCCTGAATGACACAATGGCAGCCTTTGGACGTTTTTCCACAGACTATAAAATATTCTGCTTCCAATCCTGGTTTAAAAGATTTCCTAAAGAGACAACAGCCAAATCTACTACTATCCATCTTCAATAATCACATTCATGAAAGCAGGTAAGAGACCGTCTCCTAAATACAGTCCATTATTAAAAAATAAAAAAATAAAAAAAAAAGGCATAGACTTTGATTTGATTGAACAGGTCACATTCAAACTGCTATTTAGTATTATTAACCAGAGCTTACTTATTTAGATGTTATTTAGCATGGCTTTATACCTTCCAGTTAATGATCTCAAAGCATCTCATAGTGTTGAACTGTGTTTCTCTTCTCCTTTGCCTACAATCCCTCCTCCTTTCAGCTGGGAATAAAGCACAGAGGTCTCCGCTTTACAACAGCAAATCCAACTTCACATTCAAGGGTGGAACACTGAAATCCCAAGTCCTGTCTCTCCTCTGTGTCTCTTTTGTAAGAGATCGCTTCATGAAACACTGAACACAAAAAAGAACCAACAGGATGGAAATTATCCTGACAATACTTGACAAATTATGTTGAACACAGTGGTTGCGTTTGTGCTCTTTCTTGATTGACTGTTGGGATAATGTGCCTCTGCTGAGCTATGTCTGGGTGGAAATCTGGGGGAAGGTCTTGCTTTCCCACCTGGTATGGATATCACAGGGTTCTGCACCGGGGATCCTCACCATCCACAGTCACTGCACAGGGAGAACCGCGCCCACAAATGACAAGGAGAGATTTACACTCCAGTGCTGCCGAGAGAAGAACTGGGGGAGTAGTTGTAGCTACATAAGCTTAAACCAAACAGTTTTCCTTTTATAGTTCACCTTCCGCTTTCTGTGTGGATCTATTTACGGCAGGAAATGCTGCAAACTGTAGCATCTCTAAGGAGTAAAAGGAAGAAAAGAAAACCTGGAGAGGCAAAAAACCCCCAAACAATTAAAAAAACCCAATCTGACCAAATACTAAAGAAACAGGGTGGGGAAATCCCACTTCCAGGCCATGTCAGATTGTTAAGGCATCTGAACCTGGTTCCATTGTGTTAGGTTGTAGTAATGAGGATCCAAACTGTCCCACAGGCTCAAGTGATGGGGATCCCTGCGCTCAGTTCCCCCTCCACCAGTTCAGGGGCTCACTTAAAAATCTGCGCTCTGGTTTTCCTGGGACTGTTGTATTGAAGCCGCCGTGTGTCACAGGGGTGACCACGCTCCCAAAATGAAGAATGTGGCTTTTGCGGTGCGTAAAGCCGGTGCTGAGCCTGCGCACCGTACGGCTCGCCTGCAGTGTGCAGCTATATATAGCTCTTTCTGCGCACAAAGGCTGTATGAATTGATTCGGAACAAGCTGAGGGGTTTGAACAAGTCTGCAGTGCTGTAGCCTCTTCTCCCATCCTGAAAGGTACAGTGAATTATTTAAAACTTGGAAAACATGTCCTAAAATTATTTCCAGCACCGTTTAAAACCAAACCTGTGTACACATTCCAATCACTGTTATAAGGTCAACTGAAAATAAGAGCTGTCACCTCTTACAGCTGTGACATTACAAAGTAATCTCGCAAGATTATAGATGTTGTTTCTCTGCCATGAACTTCTCAAAACAACGCAAATTCTACCTGCCCATTCACCAAAATCTGGGGCTTTGTTTATGCAAAATAATCAGTTTTTTTTCTAAAAATCTTATTTGCTCCATTTTATTTTGTATGAGTAATGGTGGATTAGCAGATTCAGTTCACCCACCTGAGAGGCAATAATGCTGCCCCCAACCATTCAGCTCATGGAAGAATAACCCAACACCTCCTCTTCCTCTCTAACCCGCCCCCCCCCCCCCAAGAAGATTGTGATCTGTTCCTGTAAGTTTATTATTAAACCCCTGATCTCTTCAGAAGACAGATGAGCTCTAAATATAAGGAAGAATCTGTTACACAATACCTCAAGAAAGGAGGCAGCACTCAACAGCCTGTAGACAACACAAGCCCGAGTAAAATAAAGGTGGAAGAGGGATGAAGATCTGTTATTGTCTCGCTTTTGCCCAGTGCCTGGACTTAAATCCACCCAGCGTATAGTCAAACATACAGCAGAACATGGAATCATGTAATACATACATGCGTAAAACTTAGGGTTTCTTTATTTCTATGGAAGATAAATGCAAACAAGCAACATCATCTGGAAGTTAATTCAGGAGCTGGCAAAAACTTACTGGGATGAGAAGACATGTTCCTCAAACAGCACAGAACTTGTTTGAAGCTCTGTGACGCGGGATTGTAAATAATAGAGGAGTGAGGACTGAGTCAGCCGGTGATGAGTGGGATAAAGCTGCTTCCAGCGGAGCAGAGTCACAGCCATAGTCAGGTAAGGGAGTTACTGAGGAGTCTCACTATCAGTTACACACTAATACATATTCAGGGAGCCAGTGATATGCAGACAGAAAGAATATGAAATCAAAACATTAATAAAAAATAAGGAGCTTTTAGAGACAAATTATTGTCTTCTATATCTACAGTGCTTTATATATCCCCAAATGATTTAGAATCTAAAAATAAATGATTACTTCTACCAAGCACTGACATACAAGCTACCTTGGATGAACACCAGCGAATTGCTAACCATGGATAGAAACATTACACAAGAGCAAAAAATGGACCATGTAGAAAAAAACAGCAGGAATCTATATGGGAATTGAAGTTCTCCAAGCTAAAATTTAACTAGAATAATGTGAATATCATCTTGATTTTCTACACCTATGATTGTATTTGCAATAACGATGAGAATGGTTAGAATCATCTGACTACCTTGGTATCTCATCCCCCAATCTACATCATCCTTCTCTCACCATTCTTTAGCATTAAACTGAGACACTGACTCAAAGGAAAAACTCAACATCTGTAGGCAAAATACATATATATATACATGTGTGCTTAAATATGAACAACCACCACAGACTCCTTGGGAAAAGGAAGAGGGAGGATAATGAAAAGAGGTAGAAGATCAAAGGTCACACAAAAGCCTGTAGCTAACACAAAAAGCCATTGTTAAAACACTGAGCCCAGTAATATTTCAAAAATAACAAATGTGATCAATTCTGCCCCCAAAACACACGGCTGGTACTAACTGTACCAGTGATAATGGCCGTGAAAAATGAAGGAAAGAGACCTCTGAAAGGCACAGTTCTGGACCAAGGGTAGCAGTAAACTAGAATAGTAATTATGTAATCACAAAAGAACAAATTCAGGAGGAGGCAATCAAGCAGAGATTAAATACAAATATGTTTTCTTAGTAGAAATGGAGAATTCTGTGAAGGAGCTTGGACAGACCATGAGAAGAGCCATGAGAGAGCGAGGATTTTTAACTGTCAACAACGCACCAAATGTAAAAAAGAAAACAAAACCTGTATTCTAAATCCACACTGAAATAGAGCAATGAATTCTTTTTGTTGGAGGTAGCTGTAACAGACTGCTACTAGCAGGCAATTGGATCTATCAGAAGTACAGTCAGGCAGCACAAAAATTGCCTCAAGGGCAGAGAGTTTTCAAATACGAACCCAGGTGGTGCACCTACATGAGCGAGCTCTTTAATGATGCATGGAGTCAACATGAAAGACACAACTGCGATTGGTAAGATTGAAAAATAATATACCAAGAAAAAAAAAATTATTAGGAACACCAGCTGAGCTCAGAGATAACACGGGAAAAGTTGCTGTTAAAACAAGATTTAAGTCGTAATAACACAGCGGCGGTAAATTGGGAGATGTAACGTGATAGGGGACTGAGCACTGCTCCCAGTTCTGCCTCTGACAAATGACACTTCTGCCAGTAAATCATTTAATCTCTACCCATCCATCCATCCAGATGTCAAATAGGTTTATTGCCTTACAACTTTAGAAGAGTACTGTGAAATTTAATTCATTAATACCTGGAAACTATATTTTAATCCTTGGATGGAAGGTGATGGGAAAGGACACTCTATTACGAAATTAAGACTATCTAATAAAATATGATGGTATTTACTCCAGTGAACTCATCTGTCTCCTGTTTCAGTTCCACAGCACTTTGTGACTTTCTCATTTCTCTGTCTCAGGTTAGTGGGACAAGATGGGGTCACAAACCAGAATATCAGTGCTGGCCGTGGGATGGACCATGAGCAGTTGCTGCCGCAATATACAGAGAATATAGGAAGAATCCTACTTCATCCCTGGGGTCACAGATATTGTTCTAAAGTCTTATGCTAAAAAGTACTGTAACAAGCAGATGAAAAACAACAGGGGGGTATGAAAGAGTAATCTAGATCCAAATCTTTCCTGAAGTTACTGAGAATGAAAAGTTAGGGGCTTGATTTGGCACGAACTGAAGACACTAAAAATTCCCAGCCATGCAAATGAAGCACCCTGCATAATTAAACTCAACTATTCCCTTTAGTATGAGGGGAAAAAAACCAACCCCGGGGGACACCACTAGTGACTGTCCGCCAGCTGGATGCAGCCCCATTCACCAGCACTCTCTGGGCCCGGCCCTCCAGCCAGTTCTTAACCCAGCAGAGAGTGCACTTGTCCAAGCCATGGGCTACCAGCTTTTGCAGGAGTAAATTATGGGAGACAGTGTCAAAGGCCTTGCTGAAGTCTACAGCTTTCCCCTCATCCACCAGGTGGATCACCTGCTCATAAAAGGAGATCAGGTTGGTCAGACAGGACCTGCCCCTCCTAAATCCATGCTGGCTGGAGCTGATCCCATGTCCATCCTGAAGGTGCTGTGTGATTCCATTCAGGATGATCTGCTCCACAACCCTGCCAGGCACCGAGGTCAGGCTGACAGGCCTGGAGTTGCCAGGGTCAGCTTTGCAGCCCTTTTTGTGGATTGGGGTAAGAAGAAGAAAAGGTATGTTGAGTCCTACACCATCTATAATGATTAGACACGTATTCATTAGCTCTGCTTTTCTATTTCAAAACTAAAATCCTAATTCAAATTAGATTAATAAAGTGTAGCAATATGAAATAGGGAGGAATGCAAAGGCAGCAATATGAACGCCTCAGGGATCAGGGAAATGAAACAAGTACAATACGTTACAGCTTTGTTATAAAACAATAACGGACTGGTGACAAAAATCTCACCCTTTCATCAAAACGCTGTGTTTTCTAATATTCAACCTGTTCTTTTTGATCAAGGCTGGTTACATAACCATCAGCCACGCCACTTTTTTGCTGAAACCATGCATTTGATTTATAGATTTTTATCGGTATAAAAGACAGCAAGAATATCTATTCATTCCCAAGCAAATTACAGCAAGGTTCAAGCCTTAGCACTGATACACTTCCATAGGGGCTAGAGGGCAGTAAAAGAAAACGCTTATGACAATAAAATAGAGATATAAGTTCAAGTAACCACAAAACAAAGAAAGGGAAAACAATGCCCAGAAGAATGCGAATCTACCTGGCGCTGCCGTTCAGAACCAAGACAGGTCCCACTAATCCCCACAGGGACGGCCCATGGCAGCAGCTCGGAAAAATCCAATAAGGGAGACTGCCCCGGTTCCCTCTTTCTAGCTATATAGTAATTCTTGGTGTTTAGCATAGCTTGTCAAGAACAATGCAGCACCACACAATTCTTCATGAGTCTCTTTGCCTCTTAGCTGTGAGTCACCGTGATCCCAGGAAAAAAGTGAGATGAATTTAGACAACACGGAAGGAGAAATCACCTATTTTCTTAAGCTTGCTAATCCAGGGGGCTACACTCTAATTTTGGTTTAACGCTTCCTTTCTCTCATCTTCCCCTATTTTCTTAAACAAAACGATGAAAATGTCATTAATCTTCACTAGGCGGCATCACAGGAAACAATCACAGTCCTGGGCATGAGGGAAAGGGGTTTCCACGTTTGATGGGGGAGTTTCCATTGCTGCTACGCCCCCTCTCCCGCAGGAACCGCAGAAAGGAACAAAGGAGATTCCGGCAGAATTCTCCCTCCTGCAAAATGCGTGGCCCCAATCTGCTTGGCAAGAAGGGAAATAGAAAAACTGCAACCAAATATTAACATTTATAGCAATTTCTTATATAGAGATCCAGTCTTGTTAGAAAGAAAATGTCTGTTTCGCTAGCAAACTTGGTTTAGGCTGGAAAAGGAGGAGTATACATGCCCATTTTAGTGCCTGTGTTGAGTTTAATGTGATCTCAATTGAAAACAATAGCAAATCTTACTGATTCTAACACCTCAGTGATCAAAGCTTTTCACCGACGTTTAGTAGCAGTTATGAAAGTTTGCAAGGAAGAGAATAAAAGCATACAATAAGACATGTCTGAGTAACTCTTCAGGTTTAGATAACTGCAAAACCTTACCAAAAAAAGAAAGAAAGAAAAAAAATTAATAGAATGATTGAGATTAATTTGCATACTTGCTACTACAATAATTAAAGACATCTTTCTTATCATGCAAATGTCTCAGGCATTTCATTCATAAGGGAGATTGACACGCTGATATATTTTACTTCCAAATTAGAAAGAATTTCTCTTTCATTGCAGCTGCTCTCCAAAATTCATTAAAGGAAAACAGGGAGGAAGACTGATAAGAAATGGTAACATTGTCAGGACTGCAGAAGCTCCTGCATCCCCCCAGCCTGCAATATGGGACCAAGACTGTAGAAATAATCAGACTTTTGCTCCTCTCCATTGTTATCTTTTCCTCTCCCACCTCCCACCCCAAAGTTCAGGCACAGGCAACACAAACTCCTCCGCTCACACCTCGGCTTGGCGCTGCCCATGACGAGCTGATGATTAATGAGGACGACCTCCCAACATTGTTGGGACGTGGTTCCAGGGCAAACGATTTCCTCCAAAAGGGACTGTTGTGATGTGAAGGTGCAGAAAAAGACAAGAAATGTCAAATGGTCAGAAATTAGAGGGGAAAAAAAGTCCTGGCTGTCCTACGGTATGTTCCAATATCCAGTCTATATGTATTTGCTTCAAAGTTTCACTGTTGGAAATAAAATGCCTGTTGAAGTATAGTATTTTAAGGAATGTGAAGCAGCAACCAATTAAAAAAAAAAAGGTAAGCTTATTTCTCACCACATGTATTTAATATTGTGTTGTTTCCTGATGAAACCCTTAGTAAGTGGGAGTACTCAGGGAGACACTTAAATTTACATAAGTTTGAGACAGACAAAGGCTCTTAGCCTGAGTCCGCTGCACTGCATGGATGGGATTGAGTCTTCCAGTGGAGCTTCCATCAGCCCCCAGACAGACACAGCGCTCGGTCTGGGCAAGATGCATAATTTAACTTCGGAATATGTTCTTAAAGCCATTCCACTGCCCTCTCCTTTATACCATTAGCACAATATTTCAAGGTTGTTCATGCATAATATGTAAACTCTAAGTTACGATCTTGCCTTGCTTTTAAACAAATAAAACATACATAAGCCCATTCTATCGTTGTCACATAAATTTTAAATACCACTATGTGCCATTCCTGATAACCTGATTTTACCTCTCTTAAAGGGGACGGTGCACACATCGCAGCCACACTCAGCAGTTAATATAACTCAATATAAAAAGAAAAAAATTAGAATAGTGTAATTTATTTAAAAGTTCTGCTAGACTTGATATAGTTCATCATCATACAGCGGAACAGTCGATAAGTACTCACAAGTTTTTCCCACTATGGCCAGTAAATTCAAACCTTAGTAACTTAGACCTAGGTGAAGCCTAAGCCACTCACCAGAAGATATCGGGATTCTCAGCTTGGCAAATGCAGAAGAGATTTAAAAGCATCATCCATTTGCTTTTTTGGCACAAAAAACCCCAATGCTCCACGATCAGTTTCTGTGCGTAAGAGATCCGGGATAGAAACAGAAATAGCAAGGAGCACGCACGAGAACACTGTTGAAAAGAGTTTCCTGAAAGAACAGATCGAAGCTGGCAGAACAAAATTCAAACGATTTTCACATCAAGACGACTCCTTTGCAAGGCGCATTCTTTTAGCCACTCCAACATTTTTACTGGTTATAATTTAACCTCCCTTTGGGGAAGAAATTTTTAAAAAAGACATTCAGATTTTAAGAGAAAAATGTAAGATCAAAGTATGAAGGATTTGGAGGCTGTAATAAAAGCGGCAGATGGCTGAGGAGGGAATGCACGCCCCAGTGCACTGCTGGGCCCCGGTTCTGCGCCAGCACAGCCCTCCAGTGAATTCCAGCCTGCGAACACTCGGGCATCACGTATTACCCTACAAATAAAGGCCTTATTTTAAACCCACAAATGTCAGAGGGCAGCAATTGGAGAGCAATGAGAATAATCAAAAGTTTAGAAAACGTTACCCATGAATAAATGATGATGCATAAGTAAAGATTATAATTTGCATGTGAAACAATGAGGTAGATGAAGACATTATATTGTTTTCTGAGTTAATGAGGAAGAGATAAACAATATCAGAAAAAAATTACAGAAGTTCAGATTGGGTGGTAAGAAAAACTTCCCACCTGTAACTAAAACCACCAAGAACTGGAATAACCTGCACAAGGAGGCTGCGGGATCTCCGCTGCCTGGAATCTAGAGACGAGGTCAGAAAAGTACCTCTCAGGGTAGGATTTCGATTTAGCTCGTTCTACCTTGAGGCAGAAGGATGGACTCCGTGACCTCCTGAGCTGCTTTTCAGCCCTATTTTCTATGGGTTTTCTATTCTATTAAAACCATGTGAAATTTCCCTCAGCTCTTTTCCTGAAAAGGAAGGAGGGTAATTCAAGAGACACAGCATCTCCAGAGCACAGCCCTTATTAATTAACCTCATAACGTAACCCGCAGTAACAGCGTGCGATGCCGTGTGCCCCTCCAGCGCCTGCCCTACATAACCGTGTCTTCTGGCTACGGAATGTAGAGCTTGATCACAAAGATATTGGTGTGTCCTGACTCTCACTGAAATCAATGGGAGTTTAGGGAACTAATTAAGAATTGTAATCAGGCCCTTAGTCCAAAGCAATAGAAAAGCATTGCTTTAGAATCAGATTAGTTACTTAATCAGTCAAAACAGGCACCAAGTAATATATTGACTGCCTGGGGAAGATGCATCTTTTTCTCCGGCCCAGACCCCGCTCTGTCTCGCGTTTCCATTTAACACCCAGGGAAAGAGAAACCAACTCTCTCCCGAAGCAAAATCTACCAGGCATTTACACTGGCGATAACATTTTCGGGTTGTTCCTCAGTCAAGTTTGCTCATTTTCTGGCTGTAAAAAGATGCAAGACTGTGAAGAACCAACCCTTTTACATCTGTCTGTAAAGAAATTATATTCTTGGCCTATCCACTGTTCTCATCCCAGCTGGTGATAATCAGAACCCAGAGACTTAATTAATGTACCTTTCAATAAGGCTTTAATTTTATTTTTGTTCTTTCTGCTGGAAATGCCCATGAATCAGAGGGTCACTTTAAGCACAGAATTCAATTTAATTATACTCACAGGCATTTTTATCATTAAACAGGTCAACTTATTAAAAAAATCTTGCTTATGAATAATGGAAAGGCTGGCAGGCAACCCAGAAGAGTTGCACTCGGAAAGCTCTCACATCCATTTGTTTGGATTTGTTTACTAAGCACTGGGCAAAGTCCCACTGAATGAATACGACGGCATTAACTGAAACTACATCTAATATTTAATTCTAAGTGGATTTTAATGCTGACTTACTGACTGTTTTCATGGGAATATTTACCAGTGGTTGTAAACTGGACTATTATCTGCTAATAAAAGCAGGGAATGAGAAAGCCAATGCAAAAGGTCATTGAGTGAGGGGGAACTGTGTGTTCCTGAACTGAATCTGGCCAAGTCCTTCCCAAGCTGCAGAATTATTTTATACAATCAGGTCCGTTCTCCAGATAGGATAGGATTCCTTTGCAGATAGGACACTGCTTTAATTACATTCCAGGGAGGATGTCTCTGATGGACTATCCTCATGTGAACTAGATCTAAAATAAAAATCCATGCTGTTCATGAAAGACTTGATGTGCAAGGTAGGAGACAGTAAAAATTCTGGAGAAATAACATTTGGCATAGCTGAGAACAAGTCTGCTGGAAAATTATTTTCCTGTTTAACTATTACACCTCCGCACTTAATTTGGGTCTTCCCGAAGTGAAGTTCCACAGTTTGGGGGGTAAATTTCTATTTAAATACTGTTTATATTATTAGGAAATTAGGACAGATAACAAAACACAAAGAAATGTAGGTCAAAAAAGGGAGACAGAGCCTAAGCCATATCAAAACAAGCAGCACTCAGAACGATAAGCTTTTCTAATGAAATATTAGTCTTGTTGCCACATACATCAATCCCCTGCATTTAGGGAAAGGAACTGTGGGGCAATACCCAGAATGCAAATTGCTCTCAATGCAAAAGCAGCTGCAAATAGAGAACGAGCTGATTTGACACGTGCTAAAGAAATCCATTAATTGTATGGGAAATATTTATGTTTTCAAGTCAGAATACTAGTCCTGAAAAACAAAGCATCTGCTTTGAGGACACAAGGTGGATGGATGATGGCAGAGCGGTGGACGTGGCCTGCCTTGACTTGAGTAAGGCATTTGACACGTTCT
Organism: Columba livia; assembly: GCF_036013475.1. Classification (NCBI taxonomy): domain Eukaryota; kingdom Metazoa; phylum Chordata; class Aves; order Columbiformes; family Columbidae; genus Columba; species Columba livia. Next base: position 2,912,422 of record NC_088621.1, read on the forward strand.
GTGATTCTGTGTGCATCAATTCCTCCTCGTACTTCCAGATTTTCAGCCGCAATACAACTATTTCCATGAAAAATGTGATTATACAGTTTAATGTGTGTGTGTGTGTGTTAACAATTCGTGTATAATGTAAGACATGTCCCACACGAAGAGATCTACGAAATGCCATTTGGGTAACATGAAGCATATTTCAAGCTGACACTAGAGCACTTATTAAAAAATGTTACATTATGGTTTATATCATGCAATAGTGGTAGATACAGCCTGTAAACACTCAACAATTTCTTCCTATTAAATCTGAGTGCTTCTTTTAAAAAAGCTAATTATTTGGGATGCTTCTTTTAATGGAAATTTAGAAAGAATAGACAACATCTAATCTTAAAGTTTACTGAATTTCTGTTCCTATAACAACATGTGAAAACCTTTATCCTGTTGAGGACATCTGTAGCTATTTTTACATGCAACAGCTGGATTTGTCTGTCTGACTTTCACTCATAAGAAAAGGTGTTTCATTTGCTGTCTTTGCATAAGCTTTTAATATAATGAAAATGTCAGAGTCCAGCAGGCTCAAGAGCTGAATAATCTCTGGTATAAAACATATATTACAGGGCAAAACTGTAAAATGAGCAACAATCTGATTAGAAGCAGTGAGAGTGTCCCACTGCCCCCATGCACACACACACACACCCCTTCTTCCTCCTCCTCCTCCTCCTCCTTGGTCTGGCACTGGAACAACACGGGTACAACAAGTCTTCAGAAATGAGATCTTTGAGTTCAGGAGACACCACCTTCGTACTCTAAATTTGTCTAAAATTTACCAACACCCTGACTTGTGATTTGCTGATTTTCCAGAGCATCCAGCTCTGATGCCCAAATACCTGTAAAAATGTAACAGCGAACTATTCTCATTTTCCTCTACAAAAGTTTCTCATACAATAAAAACAGCAAATAAAACCCATGATGAACCTGCCGATTTCTCCAAAACAAGACAAAGAGCTGAGCTATCTCAGCACCTTGCAGAATTAGGCCATGTGTAATTTTGTCCCCAAATCACAGCTATCTGTAAGGCTGGAAATGGCAATTAGGAGCTCTGCTCACAATCATACATAAAACGGAGATCAGACAACTAGGCAACACAAAATTGACATCTAGAGAAGACAATTTTATTTCAAACCTCCCCTTTATACTGTGCAGCAATGTATTTATTATTATTGCGCCATCATTTAGAATATAATATCATTATAATGAATTACTGAAGTGAATTGTTCATTCCCCATGAGGATTAGGAAAGAATGAATTATATCTTAATGCTTATTAGAAACCACTTCTCCCATAAACAGCAGGGCTGTGCAGAGCCTGGTGAAACCCGCAGGCAGAGACCAGGCCCCAGTGGCGCAAAGTCTCCCAGAGTATGCGGAGTCACAAAAGGCTACGTGCATTCCCGAAAAATTCTCTCCCGCTATTCCCAAAATGATCTGTTACTTTTAAACTCAAATCACAGGCAAAAAATAGCAAACAGACTCCAATGGGATGTTGGAAATGTGCAGTGCGTCCATTATATGAAGGTAATAACTGCATATGTGCCTGGTGCACATGGATGACAAGAAGAATATTTGCTTTATTTTCCAGGCATGAAAGAGGAGGGCATGACATTTTGTGAACAGGGTCCTGTATCTTTTTTCTCTCAGTTCTGGTTTTAGCTGTAAATACGTAATTACTGTAAATGCATCCAACGCCTACATCATTTCTAAAACAGCACAGAATTGTTCGTATTGCATCTGCTGATCAATAATTACTAATGTCATGTGGAGACAGGTAAATTGCCAGTGCTTTCGCCTGGGACATTTCACATTCACACTGACGCCTACGGTTTAAGGCAACAGTTAGCAACACAAAAGGCAAAACCAGTCTTATTTTTTTCTTAATAATTTCCTTCCCAGCTGATTGCCCAACATGTTTAAGTGTACTACTACATTCTGAAAAAGCTTACTGCGTATGACTTGGATGCCAAGAAGATTTAGAGAGCAGCGGTGGACAACAGTTTTGCGGACACTTTCTAAGCTGAATTTATCGGAGAGCTTCCAGAAGAGTGTTCCATTACCCAGGAATATCAAAGAACATGCCTGGTGTTTATGTTCTTCCCTTGGACAGAATTCCATGCTTTGAAGGGTGGCCTTTTGTGCAGACCTACTGGAGCCTGTATTTAAGCTGTATGCTGGAGAACTGGACATAGTTTTGAACTTAACAGTGATTTCCATGATGCTTAATATACAATGCATGAAGCAGCACAGAAAGTAGAGACCAAATGGCCCAAGGCAGTGGTTTAGCCGCAATTCTCTATGAAGAGCAAGAAAACAAAAAAATTAAGAGCAGAGATCCGAAATAAATGAAATCCAATGTCCTGAAATTGTCCTGAGACGTCTGCCAGGATGCCACGGTAGCTAACTCACTCTCTGAACTCTAAGACTGATGAATGTACCCAGATGCTTTGCTGTTGTTAGTAAGGAAATAAAGAAAAATAACATGGAGAATAAAACTGCCTTGGAACGCAGCCAGGACAAAGCAGAGCACTCCTGCTCCAGGATTCATGATCCATGCGAAGGTTAATCTGAAGGGCCACCAATAAAACTGGAGATGGCAGCGTACTGCGTTGATCTTCAAGATATGCGGCCAACATACACAGCAGAATATACAGAGCTCAGAAATGTGACGTGTTGGGCAGCCTACTTGCACAGGACGGAAAGCAACGTATTTGTTAGGATATGCCAAAAACAAGTAGTTCAAGCAACTTACCGAATTTGAGAATGACCTTGTGTTAATCAGGTTAGCGTGCCCAAGGGAGTGGGAGGGAAATCTCCTTACTTAATAAGATCAGTCTTGATTTTAGAGATAATAGGGACATAATTACAAGTTGGTGAGGATGATGTGACCTCCAACCCATCTTTTTAATCCTCATCTCGAGATACTTACTGAAGCTAGTGAAAGTGGAAAATAAAATGGAGTAAGGAATAATGATCAGTTCCAAAGCCCAGGGGAGAGGTCTTCAATAACAACTACAATGAGTTTTGTGAAACTGAAAGGAAACATTGAAACACCACCAGAAATAAGACCTGCATCCAGTGGAACATTCAAAGCATCCTGTTAAACCAAGACCTCAATCCACTTGCAGCTTGACAGCGTGGTTTACAGCTCTGACACACAAAATGAGAACAGGGCGGACAGAAAATGAACTGGCCTTTCTTTGTGGTGACCTCCGTATGCAGCACACGTCTTCCCAACTCACCTTCCCAAATAACCAGCCTTTTCTGCTGCTTGAAGGTAAAGGGGCCCAAGATAGCTAGCTGGTTAGTGTTCAGGGACTGTTTCTACCTGCACAAGATCAAAGCATCCCGACATGTAGGAAGTCAAGGAAGGGAGCCAGGAGACCTGCGTGGTTAAACAGGGAACTGCTGGGGATGCTCAAGTGGAAGAGGAGAGTTTATAGATCATGGAAGGAGGGGCTGGCCACTTGGGGAGAATCTAAGGCTGTTGTCAGAGGGTGTAGGGAGGCAACTAGGAAAGCTAAGGCCTCCTTAGAATTCAACCTGGCGAGAGGGATCAAGGACAACAGGAAGAGCTTTTTCCAATACGTGGATTCTGCCTAGCGTTCGTGTTTACTGAGGCTGCTGCAATGTTTTCTGGAAGTAAACTCTCAGCAACCAGTCTTAAGAAACACAATAGGACTTGGTTTTTTTGCACAAAGAGACACATACATCTTTAACTATGCAGGTGCTACCATCTGTTCACATATTAGAATTGGTACCCACAAAAATCTGTTAGTACAAAGCTCTTTTAGCTACTATAAATACCTTCAGTTTAACATTGTGATAATTTTATGAGGAATATTTAAAAAATAAAAAGCCAGAGCTATGCACAAACATCAGAGAAAATACATCCATATCAACACAGTTTTCCAAAGTGGCTTTCTAACTGGTAAGTGTATGCTTATTAACCGCTTTTTTTTCTTATTAAGGATATGGTGCAAACCAGACACTATGAGATAGAAGATAAACATTAATTTAATGACATTTAACAAACATAAGGTTTAAATAAATTTAAAGCAGAAATAGCAATAGAGGATAGCTTAGGGAAAAAAAAAATCAATGAAAATCATGAAACTTCTCTGTGTTTTATACTTTGTGTCACAAGTAACCTCTCCAGAGATATATATACACACACACAATTAAATTAATGCTTTCAAACTGACAAGTGTGGTTAAAATAATAGAATTAAGGCTGTTTAATCAGAAAGCACTGCCAAAAGGTGCATCCGCTGCAGTCTGCCACCGGTGCCAAGGCTTGGCCAAGCCGCCTGTTCAGAACACGACTTAAGGAGCAGAATCTGAAGCCATCGGCTCCTGCCAAAGCTCAGGAGGTGCTGGCAACTCCCCTCGGTGCTCTCTGGCTGGAGACGGAGTTGCTATGATATATTCCTACAGAATAATCAGAAAAAAAACTGTGGAAAATGTGAAGATTGTGGGCACATTCCCCGGAAAAAACGTATTTGATTACAGCAAGTCAGAAGCAATGTTGACCTATGAAAACCTTACCAAGAAAAAAGAGGACTGGTTTTCCCACTGTTGGTTCCAATTTGTACTCATTTCGATATCAGCCCCAAAAAAGAGATAAAAGAGGGGGAAACAAAACAAGTATTTTGCTGAAAAAATACTAAGGCCCTATAGAAAGAGTTTTTCTGTTGTTATGGAAACACAGAAAGCACAGGCTAGGGGAAAAAAAAGTGAATAAAGAAGCAATTTAAACTGCAAATATAAACATGTTCTTGCTTCCTGGAAAAAGTCCTTCCAGAGGATTTTGTTGCTGCTGTGGATCTAAGCAACTGAAAACTACAAATTCTTCCTTACAGAAACACAGATAAAAATTTGAAATCTACTGTAACAAAACCATAAATAGGACAAAGATTAGGGAAAAAAAAGGCAGGCAGAGCTATCTAAGTGGTATTTTCACACACACAAAGACCGAGTTTGCTGGAAATGCAATAGCTTCAGACACTTGCTGTTTTAAGTCATCAGAGGGGTGAAAAAGGACAAAATTCTGCATTTATCTAGAGAAAAATTGAAAATTGGTTGTTGTTTGATATGAAGCTACGCTGAACACGCAGAATAGAATGTAAAAATTTATATTATCTCGTAGTCTACAGTCCTTTGCACATCTTTTGACTGAGAACTGTGAACTCGGGCATCTGAGCTGCGCTCACAGCAACAGCAGCCGTTAAGAAAAACACGACACTCTTCATGTATACGCACATGTACACGCATAAACAAAATCAAGCAATATTCAGAGATGCTACCATCATCATTATAGAAAGTGACTGAACTGCACTAAATTATGAGGATTAACTTTGGCTTGCTGATTCCATGCACTTGCACACACCTTTAGTTCCAAATACCTGTCAAACTCAATAATGTTCTTCACAGAGAAGTAAAACTTGGAAAAAGAAACACAGATCTTATCAGGATCTAATAGGTAAAGGAAGATTTGTGTGATTTTTTTTTCAAAACAAAGTATTTTCCCTCATTCTGTGAGGACACCCACAGAAAGCCACCCTGTACTTCGCTGATATTCTTTAGCAACACACACACAAAAACAAGTCTCTATATATTTACAAACAGGAAAGTGACAGAATAAAATACTGTCCCATCTCTATTTGACCCACTGTATTTCAAGAAATACAGTTTAAAATTCTAACCTGCCATGGAAGACCCTGTTGAGAGTGTTGGTGGCTGCCTGCTCAGGGGCTTTACTGCCAGTTCAGAGACACCAGAAGGAGAATTGCAACAAAAAACCCTGGGGGAAACGGTCACACAACATCTTTTCCTTTGGGCCAAGTGTGAGTAGGACTTAAGAAGCACCAAGATGATTTAATATCTCTGTTGATACCCTGTCTGTACTGCGCTTTTATCTTCAGTGCACAAAATCAGCTACAATTTCTGCCATAGAAGATATAATACACTGATTTATCCCTCATTAAGGATGAAGTACAAGAAACAACATTTGATTGTTGTTTACCTTTTGACATCTGTCGGCCTCTTTCAAATACAGTGATTTGAAAAAAGGGAAGAAACCTCACTAATTGCTCTTAGAGCTGTGTGAAGAGTTCAGGCTTTCTGTTTCTGGGCTTTTGTAGGGAAGAGCTATGTTTCAGATGTAGTGTGTGTTGCTATGGTAATTATTATTTTACTGAATGATATACATTCAGAACTGATTTCATATTGTCAGACAGCAATTAAACGGATTAGACTGTGTATACTCACAATTCTGAAATATTTCCAATTTGTTTTACATTTTAGGGCGTGCGAAAAGCACTGGTCTGGCAGTCCTGGAAAATGAAATACTAATTCAAAGTGCAGCTCAGGCTACACAGGTTTCCTCTTACCCCCTCAGCGGTCCATTCACAGGCTGGTGCATCTGAGGAGCAGGGATACTACAAGACATTTTAGTGCCTTAAGTCAGACACCGTTTCTCTGGCTCCCCACAGCTCCACCATCTCCTGCTCGTTCTTCTGCTGCACACTTGAAATCTCTCCCTCCAGACAGCTGTAGCAGCAGCTACAGTAACTACCAGCAATTGAACAGGTTGGCTTCTGTCTTCCATTATTACAGCACTGGGCAGGAGGAAGTTTTCAGTTGCTAACGACTAAGTGAAGATAAATCACTTTTCCTCATCCTGCAGCCCCGAAGGACAGAAACCACTCTGCACCCACACGGCATCAGCTGCAACCCCGTGTGTGGTTTTGGTATCCAGACACCTGGACAACAGAACCAAAGCATCAAGTAGCCGCTCTTATTCACCAACCTACAATTCATCACTTTTCTTCCAGATACAACACGTACTTTAGACTGACAGCAACGGTTTCCAAATTTGGCTGGCTTCTCAAGTATCTACCCGAAGTTACAGAAACATGAAAGCAGATGAGGAAGAAAAACAGGAAGAAACATGTTTAATTTTCCTGAGGGATTCTAAGTATCTCAGAGTAACTAGAGAGACAATATTCCTACAAGACAAAAATGATGCTAACATTTGTGTAACCAAAACCACAAAACCCTTTGGAATTTTATTTGCTGTGCCTTTGCTTGGCAAAGGAAGAAATTATAGTGGCAAGAATAGGAAATCAAGAGAGCCTAGGCTTGTGCCCAGCTTTATTACAGGCTTGCTTTGGTAAATCAATCAACTGCAGAATCCCATTTTTCCCCATAAAGCAACAAAAAATGAGTCGGGACAGTCAGGGACATAAATTATGAGTTTGAAAGCTCATGGATGAAAAACACTAGAAAAAGGAGCAGAATTGTCAGGAAGGAAAGTAGCTGTGCAGCTTCTGAACAAGCGACAATCACCTCTAAAAGAGCAAATTCAGTGTCTGCCTTGGTTCTACAGGCCCATGGCTGGACACACACAAGAATACACACAAAATAGGGTCAATCTTTAAGCTTCATGGTGAGGACGCCTGACAGACATGGAACAGCAAGGGAAATTATAAGATGTTACTTAATTATCCAGATATTTTCTTGGTCATTCTCTCTACCAAGTAAATTATTTTCACAGGTTGACTTATTGCAGTTTGTGGGAGCAAGTCAGTTAAGAGATCAGGAATGAGTCAGCAGCAGAAGGCTGACGGAAACATTAATCTTGAAGAAAGAGCTAAAGGACGAGAGGAAAACAGAATATCATTCCAGATCAGAGAAAATATAGTGGGCACAGAAGGTCTGAAAGGTGAACAGACGGATTGCTGCACAAAGAGACATCAGACTGCAAGGAGCTGGTAGAGCACAGGCCACAAAAAAGAGGAAACAAAATGACTAAAATAAGGTGGAGCCTTGAAAATTAAGATAAAAGTAATGCCGATTCCAAAAGGAGATCATAATTTACCCAAAAAAGGTCATGTCATGGCAACATGACTGGAACAATTGTATAGCATTTGCTGTTTCTCTTAGTGATAAGGAATCAACATAATCCGGTCATTTCAGTAGCGGCATTTCAGACAGTTCACAAAGGATTTGGCGTTCGTTCAGGAAAGTCTTGACTTATCTTTTTGTCCCAGATCCCCACCCTGTGAACAGTGGGGATTTTGTATGTCATCAGCATATCAGTACAATTCTAATTTGTTCGCAACAGTGCTCACTACCTAAACTCACTAAATCAGGAAAGACTTTTTTAATGTCTTTTGGATCAAGCTGTCATGTTTGCAAAATATACTTTGCTGGGTTTCCCTGACATATGGGCAGAATATTTTGGTTTGTTTTCTTATAAGGAAAACTCTCTATGTGAGAGCTACAGAGGAAAAAAGCATTAGAAATGAACTGGTATTCAGTTCTGAGGCAACTTATAATACAAATTTAATTTTAATAGCTATTAAATCTGTCTGCTGGGCCTAATATTCAGGCTAATTATGACCAAACCAAAATGGTGATTCTTTCCTATGCGTTTCAGAGAATTTGTTTTTGTCTGGAGAGAACAGGGAAATACAAACAAGGTTGTTCACATTAACCAGACCAGCAGCTGCCAAAAAAGCTTGAAAAGGGAACTTTAACTGTAATTTCTGCATCTGGAAAAAAATGTAAACGGTTAACAAGCAGCAGGATTCCACAATGTGAGATTAGCAAAGCTCATAATCCTCAGCTTTCCAAAAGGGCCATGACATTAACATTCAGTGGTGGAGGAATAGAGACTCTTCAAGATAACACCCATGGCTGAAGTGCAACGGCATAATAGTCACACCGATGTCCCCAACTTTCTCCTTAAAGTGGTTCTGAGAATATCCTTCAGCCTTGGCCTGGTTAACTTGCAATCAGTGCGTGTGAGGCTGAAATAAAAGTTATTTTAGGAGCAAAATGGAAAGGAGATTCAGCCTTTTTAAAACTGAATTGTTTTCTATGGTTTAAGACGGTTTCCATGGAGAGACCACAGCATATGAGCATCTTTAGGCCAAGTGCTTTGCTGCAGGCTTATCTGAATGAAAGCACCACAGCAGGAAGGATAATTGAGGCCAGTTGTTTAAAATTCATGGACATTCTCCTATACTTAATGCAGGAGCAATTTATTTTCATTATTTTGATCCATTAAGCATTTAAAAGTTAAACAGTGCTATATACACTTTCTTTTAAATGACATATCCTAAATTCACATATAAAATGGGGGACTCTGAATTGACTGGGTTAGAAGAACATCTGCACACTTCCCAAGAAAAATGGTAATTTAAAACCTGAACGGAAGGCGAAGAAAACCAGGAAAATTTCCTCTGACAAGTAAGGGTGTTGCCACTTGCACTGGTGCTGCTCCTCGCTCTCCTGTTCACAGAGTCATAGAACAGATTCATCACACGGTTTAGGTTAGAAGGGACCTATTGAGATCATTTAAGTCCAACCGCGGTACTCAAGCAGGAAAATGATAAATGTTGGCGTCAGGTTCTCATAACTGAGAACCTCATAATCAGACAAGCTGATGCTCAGAAGACAATAGAGAGAACATTGACTATAGCTAAAGAAATTCCAAGGTGTTTAACACCCAAACATTTACCTTTGACATCAGAACCTCCGTATACATGAGAGGAATAATTTATGCTGACATTTTCCATAGCAATGCTCTTTTCCATTTCAAATGCATCATGTTCTTTCCATTCTTATGCATAAAGAACAACGACCTTAAAAATAACATTTCAATTTACAGGAAACTTTAACTAGTATGATCATCATATCCAAAGGAATATGACGTTAAAATATTATTCTCCTGAACTTTGCAAAGCACACTACGATATTAACACAAATAACAAGCCTTTCACTGATTGAATACGTAGATATTCTAGTGAGTTATTTTTGCAAGTAAAGGTTAATTTGCTTCTCCCTGCACAAATAATATTGATAATTAATAGAGTCCATAATCACTCATTTGGCTCAAATTTCCTGAAGGTGGACAGCAACACACAGAGCACAACGACCACATTTTGACCACATTCTTTGACCTGCATTTTTTGGACTAATGAGGAAGAATCTAGTTAAGAGGCAAATGAGCAGCCCATGTGAAAGGAATCCCAGCCTATTAATTGCCTTTGTCATTCCCCGTATTATGACAAACATTTCTAAACTGGCAGACATTTTCTAACTGCTGCCTGCAGACTTGCACATTGTGCAGAGATCAAGATCACTGTTTTGTTATCAATACACGGTAGAACATTTACATTTAACCCTTTTCTTTTTCTTTAGAACAGAAACCACTTCTGTGGGAAACACGGGTAAATAAAGCACGGACGCTGATGAGCCACCAAAGTACTCTCAGTCAAGATCCTGTACGCAAAGTATGTCAGCAGAAGAGAAATGGGAGTGTGAATTTATTTTGCTTCTTGAAATTCTGGATCCAGTTCCTCTGTTTTATTGCATCTCTGGGAATAAACTCAAAAACCAGACCGGCTTGCTTTGTCACGTTTCTTCTCTGGAGAATTTAGAAAAAGAATCTGTTTGCACCACTGCAGGTTGAAAAACTCTGAATCAACAGTGACTCGCTCAGCTAGTTCCTGACTCCAAGGCAAGTGAATCAAGACGACACTGCTGCTTTTATCCAACAGTAGCAATTACCCCCAATGGATTTTACACATTCAAAAATATATTTAGGATGCCTCATTAACTTGGCATGATGAATAAACCCCATCAATCAACATTTATTTTACTAGATTTAACTGCTACAACCCTTGAGTTGAAAGGAAATGAAGCAAAATGTAGGCTTGTAGGAGCTATTTGACCAAGGGCTTTGTTACAGGTGAAGAAAAAAACAAGTCAAGAGTGGGGTTTTTTTGTTGTTGTTTGGGCAGGGGATAAGAATTATTAATCCGCCTTAAATGTTCCTGTTAACAGCTAGGTAAGGATATAAGGTATAGGTACATTTAGGTAAGGATATAAGTGCTGTTGCCTTCACAGTAAGAATGTCAGAAGTTAATGGCAGCTCTAGCAAGAGAGCTGAAGGTGATGAGTATCTACTCATTTGGCAAGGAACCAAAATGACAGGAATCGGTGGCATTGGTCTGGTCCTTCACATGCGACTGTCACTACCATGTAAATCACCAGTGGAACTGCCAGCCATGTGCAGTTTTAGATGAGCACTGACTTGGGAATGGGGCACAGGAACAACAACCAGAAATTGAAAACCCCCTGAGCTAACCGCTTTCTCCACTAGATTTGCACTGGGAAGATGCTGTCAGGAAAACTGGTGCTGCAGTTGGCAGCAAATGTTATGAGAATTAACACAGGACTTCAGTTTTAAGAGAGAAACAACAGTCTCTATCAACCCTAAATTAAAATATATTTATTTACAGAGCCTGCACATGTCTGTGTATGTATGTATGCTTTTAAAGACACAATTGCAAGCAGACAGATGTTGATTGGAGATATGGAGAGTTAGAATTAAAATAGCCAACTTGCTGATTACACCATTCACAGCACTAGGCTGTTTTGTCCTATTGGACATTATTTTTTCATTGCTGAATGCTATAACATTGTCTCATCGCCAATGTATTTTAATACCATGTTCATAATGCCACAAAGGTACTATCTGACCAGAACATTTCACCAGTGTGTAAATTAAGACTTCCATCATGCAAAAATAACAAAAAAAAAGCTAGTTTTGTCAGTGCTATTTATCTGTAGCTATAATCCCCAAAATCTTTATCCCCCTATCTTATCTCCAATACAATACAGAAATGGCTCATGTTACCAAATGAAAAAAAAAATCTGGGCTTATGTCATGCCGTATTAAAAGCCCAGCTTTATTTCATTTAATAGCTACATTTGCTTTGTTTGGTGTTACAATCACAGATCTTACTCTTTCTGACAATACATAATCCAAGATATTTGGCACTCTATCAACAATTCCAGGCTTGGAAAGATTATAGATGCGCTGACAGTTAAATGGAGTTAGTGTTCTCTGCCAAAGATAGATAAGTAGCATGTACTTTTTGATAAGTCCTATCAGAGCCACACTCTGACATGAATTCCTTCACAATGCACTCAATCGTATGCCATGAACCTCATTATGCACATCGCAGTTTGCCCCACTAGAGGCTGAACTCCCTTGCCACCAATAAATATATTCCATTTCTTTCCCCAGTTACATACATACTACTTTATATTTCAGATTCAAAATAACTGATCAGGCATGCTGGGGCTGGAAGGGGGAGAAGATGGAATGCTTTTGTAAGAGCATACAGACATCTAGCCAGAACGCTTAATCTGGTTAGCTGTAAGACGAAAATCTGTCTGTGGCTTTGCGACAAAGGCATGAGGCTCTGTAGTACAATGCAGACACCTTATTTTAAATGTTTACAAACAGTAATTTCCATCATGTGCACAGAGTTACTCTGCTGGAAGAAGTTTCTGTAGAAACATTACAGTGGAGGGGGGATTAAAGCTTAGATCTTTAGCCTCAATGATTCTTCTGCATGCCAGATTTTTACAATAAAATTACCCACATAGGCACGCACATGCAGAGTACGAGGACACATGCCAGCATCAGTCAGTAAAAGTAGATCCAAGTTGATTGAACTTTCTTCTTTCACAGGGGCATCATGACACCAGCTTCCGCAGAATTTGGTCATACTCTTACTTAACTGGATGCTGCCTCATTACAAAATCCATTCTGAAATCTCTTGTCTTCAATGTAAGTTGGTAAAATAACGGAGCTCTAGCAGCAAAAGCATTCCTGTATGTGTAAGGAAGATCTCAGATCAAATAGCTCAACAGATTCATTTAAAATAAGACTATTATAATTTCCTAGATTATCACCTGCCAAAGCTCAGTGGGTGGTCTCTGAAGGCCTACGCCGCCAGGAACCCCAGGTTCTTTGAATCCTGTCATATCTGTCTGCATCCACCCCCTCAACATTTCCAGTTTCCCTTATTCTGCTTCAAGAAGTAATTCCCTTGGTAGCTGTCACATTAAAATATTGGGATACAGTCTTCCTGCTGCACTTTTGGATTCTAACTGAACCTGACTGTCACGTTCACTAACAGAAAGTGAGTACAACCCACTGCAGTTCCTTGAGCTAATCAAAGTCAGTTTCTGATTTCAACCCTTAATTGTGATCAATAGGGCTCGAATGAAACTTATTCATACAAATAGAGATATAACTGATAGGAAGAATTTATATTCAATGTGGCTATTTAGGATTATATACCACCCAGATTTCTTCAAGTTTAGATATTTTTCAGAAAGAGGGAGATGACAGCTCAGTGTTATCACAGGATCAAATTTGGCAAAGTTTAAGCACACAGTAAAAACCAGGGTAACTTTCTGATGCAAAGGGTGGAGGAGCCAACTACAAGAGGTGCACATTCTGTGATTCTGTGACTATCACTATATAGCATTTCATATAAACAAGCATTTAATAAGATGCCTCATATACTTCACTGAGTCTATTCCCTGCAGGTGGTAAGGCCTAATTCCTGACTGAGAAATCACCTCTGGCTCTTCATTCCCCCTTGTATCCTCCAGTGATATCAATCAGAGCAGGTGAAGTTTACTTCCATCCCCACAGCATTCTCTGCAACACGACCTAAAGGAAAATTCTATCCTTTGTCAGAGTTTTCCTGCTTGCCTGATTCTGAACAAATCAGCACAAGAACTTCCATACGCACACACTAACATATCAATTGACTGATTTTATATTTTTACTATGCTTACAAGCATGTTATTTTTAACTAAGGAAACTAATTTTATCTTACTGGTGAGCATGGACAAGCTTGTTTACTTTCTTGGGTATAGGTAAAAGCTGCCATAGACAGGATCTGCGTGTTTGTGTGCTTTATTTTTTTATTGAACATCATGGCTTGGCCAATAGTTTGCAGAGATAAAATTAACTGAAAGATATTTTCAAGCATGATATCAAGGGCAACACTTCCTAAAGCGCTTTGTCTATGGTGCCATTTTTCAGCAACTTTCCCGGTTTGTTGTTCCCACCAGTGTCATGATAAGGGTAGGAATTTTAGACACCTCACTGTAAAATTTCTTTATCATGTCACCCTTGACCTGAGACTGGCAGCTTGTATTTTCTACCCATACTAACACTAGTAGTCTCTGTTTTCATTGATAGTACGGTGATGGTTTTCTATCTATGTATGGAAAGCAACAGTAAAAGTTACAGTAAAATTAATCAGCCATGTATCTAGCTACCAGTGCTGTTTTAAAAAGATATTGCTTTATCATGCATATATCTTTGTTTTTCTTGGATTACGATTCTAACAAATTAATAATTAACCTTTGCAAGCAACTACAGAGTAGCATCATCCTCATACAATTAACTGTATTCACACAACAGCCGTGTAAACTCTAATTGGACCTGGGAGGTGGAAAGAACCGATGAATCTGTGGAACAAAAGAACACTTGTGAAATGCTTTCTTTTAGGGGATATCCAAGCACGTAGGCTGAAACACGGAATTTGGGGAGTTACAAGTATACTTAACACAGCTGCACATTCCTTTTTGTGATATAAAGTCAACATACCACTCCACACTTAAATTCTGCTGGCAGCAAGAGTACCAGATCTCTTATGTATGAGAAAGAACAAATCCACTAATTACCAATTCCATCCAAATTGATGTATTTTAGGGGATGGAATTAGTAGATTAGTTGCAGTCATTGACCTTTGAATCTAACTACATTGTCCTCCTCGCAATCTCTAACAAGCAGCAACCAAAGTTCATTAACACCAGATTCTTGGGCAGCTTGCTATGTCAATGCACTTCTGGTTTTTATGAGACTTCTAGACAACGATAAATTCTTATTTCCCCTTTATAAAACAGGAGAGACTGATAGAGAATGATAGATGTATCGTGTCAAACTGCTCCTGGAAGTATAAAAGCATCTATAACTGGTTTGAACACAGAAACATCAGTTGAACAAAAACATTTGGACCCCTTCTTCACCTTGCCAGACTTTCTTTGTCAAGGAAGAAACATTCAACACTGGTAAAAGAGAGCAGTGACACCTAAGAAAGACTGCGATTCTGTAAATCCATAATAATATTAAAGCTGTTACACTACAGCTATTTTTAACAATTATATTATTGAATAAATAAAAAAATATGGTTCAGAAAAACTGTGCAGCTTGCATCTAGAAATCAAAAAGAATATACAGATTTTCACCTTGGAGAGGGAGATGGGGCATCAGTCCTCTAGTTTCATTGATTTCAGCTGTCCAGACTTTAAATGGAACTGATCAGGTTATCAGGTTCAATCAACATTTTACTCAGATGTTTAAACACAGCCCATTAGGTGTGAAGTTAGCAGGTAACTAAGAAGCGAAGGATAACTATATGGTAAATTAATTAACACAGTTCTAAAACGTAAGCGTTTATGAAACTACAGGATGTGTTCGTTTATTCTTGGATTCAAAAGTAGAAAATTTTGACGGTCATATCCTGTGCCTTTTTATTTAGCCCAAACTTCCTTTGACATAACTTGGAAGCTTTTGACATGCAGAAGATACCAATTAACCTCCATATGCCTTGTCTAGCTTGGCATTTTCCTGAAACTTTCCATGTTTGTTGTTGCCACCAGCATTACTACAAGAGCAGCTATTCTAGACTGCAATCATTTTTATTGTGGCACTTAACCTTGCACTAGAAACTTGTGTTCCCTACTGCTCCAGTGGAAAACATGGTTTTGTCACCAAAAACAACTAAGAAAAGTAAACGCAAGTTCCTGTAGGCTGTATTTCCAGGGTCTAGGCAGACACTTTAGCTGGGTACAATTCTACGGTACCGCTTCTGGTACCATATCTCACGGATTTACTTGTTGCGTTTTCTTGACTACCCGCACAAGATCGATTTTGCAGCAATATTTTTCTAGCAAACTCTCTGTATCCTTATTCAAGTACTAACACAACTCTCAGATGCCTATCGATGCAAAATCCCACAAGATCCCATTACAGAACACCCAACAAGGCTACCGGAATAATGTGAAGATTTGGCATTTTTAATTTTTTGCAGTCGTGAGCATACTGGAAAATGAGGATAACATTCTGCTGGCACCTAGTATTAAAGTTGCTATATGATCTTATGCTATTATTTGCTTGTTAATTTTAACAAACCTAATTTCTCTCTTTCCTCAGCCTATAGAAATTTCAGGTTTCACACCCGCATAGAAACAACCCTTTAAAAGGTTTTTCTTCCTCATTTAACACCCCTGAATGTTTTCTTTTCTGTGTACTAAATGGCCACAGGCAAAATCGAATGGTGTCAGCCCTCTTCCATCACTGAAAGGAGACAGCTGAATTATTTTATCAGTCTTTCCAAAAAACTTTGAGTGAAACCTGAAAGAGCTCCCTGAAAAGCATCTGTAACTGGTAACAAGATATTAATAGCAAACCCACACGAAAGCAAGAGCCTCAGAAAGTACGGGCTCTTTCTCTAATTGACGATAACGATGTAGCTCCCGCTATCCTGTACCAAAGTCAAAGCAAGTAGAAACAGGGTTGTGCACCACCAGCTTTCTGGTTAGGAAGTCTGCCACAAGAAAATGGGGGTATCAAAAAACTTTGATGAGTTTCTATGTTTTGCAGACCCATTGCACAGACTGACAACGATTCTCTAAAAGTTAATTGAAAGAACATGGGTGGGTCACTCAGGCTGTGATATTATTTAATTTTCTTCCTCTTTCTGTTTCATTATTTCACGCTAACTGATTAGCTGTTTTTCACATCTTTATAATTATAAAGCAGACTTCCTCAAAGCGCTTTCCTTTTTCTTTCTGTACTTCCTCAACAGATGTTTTTGTTATCTCTATTTCAGACAGCAATTTTCTCAGAATTAAAAACAAGAAGTACCCCCCCCGCCCCCCTGCAAGGTGTTACTTCCAGATTTAATATTTTGCTCCCCTCCAAAATAAAGAGGATGAGACTGTAAGACAGCCTGGAACTCCCTTCTTCCTCCCAATTTTTGCCTGGCCAGATATTTTTTGTTCATAAAGGGCCTGATCAAAACTTGGTGTCTAAGAGAGCTTAGACAGACAGATAAGTATATATATATGTATACACACATACAAACACATGTTTCTTAGTATAACATTTCTCGAGCTGTTACAACCTTTGTCTTTATTCCTGTTAAGATGCACAGACGCAGCATGGACACAGAAATGGCATTACTTCATCAGTTTTCAGAGGACAATAAATTAAATGAAATAGCTTTCAAACATGATCGGGTAGTGAGGTGGCCTGTGAACTGGCTGAAGGGAAGAAGCCAGAGAGTCGTGGTCAATGGGGCACAGTCCAGCTGAGGCCTGGATCTAGTGCAGTGCCTCAGGGGGCAGTACTGGGGCCGGTATTATTCAATATATTCATCAACAATTTGGACGAGGGAATAGAGTGTACTATCAGCAAGTTTGCTGATGACACCAAAACCACAAGCATCTAATATCCAAAAATGTTATTCTAAAATTAGTACACAATGATAATTAGCAAGACTTTAAGTATTCTATACGATCATTTGGGTCATGCATAATCAGTCAAACCAAAGGTTAGCACCAATGAGGAAAGTTTAAACCACTTAAAATTCATTCTCCAATGAACAATGCACTGGGGAAGAGGATCCTGTTACACACTACGGGCTTATTTCTCTTCTCCAGCCCCGCAGCCTGAACCATCCTCTGCCAGATGCTCCTGGAAACAGCTTTTCTCCACAGAAAAAGAAAACACATAACTATTTGTTCAATTCTCAACTAGAGCACGGGGGTTTCAGCCTTCCATAACTTCAAGTTAGAACTGAAAGTAAAAGAATCACTTGAGAAGCTAATTAATATAACATGTGGAGCGCAGTGTTCACAACACTAATGAGGAATAACTTACCACATGCATTTCAGATCTTTGAACCTCCCTAAGAAGGTCATAGCCTGAGGTGAAAGGAACAGCCCTAGAGACAGTGCCAAGAAGTTAAAATGCCAAGGCCTATTTTTATACACTGCTTCTATTTTTAGTTACATCATGATGGAAGTACAGAGCCTATGAAAAAATCATATGCTCAAATGAGAGAAAGTACTCAAATTCTGTATTGTAAATGAAGAGCAAAAGAAACTAACCTTGGAAAAGTATTAGGCGCAATTTAACAGACTTTACTGGACCATAGAAGTCCAGCAAAAATAGCTTCAAAATCATATCCTCTGAGAAAATTAACTTTAAGGAGCTACCCATAATTTTATCCAATTAATCAAGTATTCCTTTTCTTGTAATCATAGCTACAAGAAAGTGCAAATGTTTCCCAATTCAGACTAGTATGCTCCAAGCGCATTTTCCCATAATCAAAGTTTAGCAGTCAACTTTTTAATCCTGCTTTATCAACAAAAAATATCAAACTTTTCAATGAATTGCATGCAGAGTTCAGAACTGGTGAGCAGTACTACAGCTTAAAATGTTGGTTCAGTTACTCAATCATTAGCTGCCTTTAGCTGTTTTCCATCCAATATAAACACAAACTGAGGTAATCCTGCAATCTAGTTAACTTGTTTAACTTCTGTATTAATTATTGAAGTACCCAAGGTCAGCTATTTCCCTTGCCGTTCTAATTTATGACTCTGATGATTACTTCTTTATAAAGTCTCTTATTAAAGGTGGGTAATGTTGTTTCTTCCTAATGAAGTACAAAGACACAGCAGAAACATTTCTGTAAAACAAGTCCAAAATCTGCAATCATTTTATCTAATGACTAATATGTTGTAACAAAAAAAAATCTAGAATATTTGTTTAGTGGTTGATTTCAGCTACACCAAAGATGAGGACCTACGTTATAACATGCAGCAATGACCAGTTACAGTTTAGTAGCATGTCATAGGTTACTAACACGTCATGGACACATATTGCCCAGGACATATTTATTTTTATAACCATTTGCCTTATGTAATCACGGTTGCATTGCATAAGGCAGTCTTGCAGCCTGGCTCAAAGAACATCTAATGTTTTAAAGCGCTAACTCCATTTCATCTCATTTATCACATATCTTTACTAGTCACTGCAAGTTCTTCCTAGGTGGAAACAAACCCAAAACCAACACACACAAAACAACATGAAGAAAGAAAATTATGCAGAACAGCCAGAGATTATTTCAGAGTGACATCAAATATAGGAATAAACAGTACTGTCATTATCTGTGTACTACATGCCCTGTTGCTTTTGCTTTTAATGGGATCATATAAGCAGATGTGGTCTCACCAGGGCAGAGTAGAGGGGAAGGAGAACCTCTCTCGACATACTAACCACCTACCTTCTAGTCCACCCCAGGTACCATTGGCCTTCCTGGCCACAAGGGCCCAGTGCTGGCTCATGGTCATCCTGCTGTCCCCAGGACCCCCAGGTCCCTTTCCCCTGCGCTGCTCTCTAATAGGTCATTCCCCAATTTATACTGGAACCTGGGGTTGTTCCTACCCAGCTGCAAGACTCTACACTTGCCCTTGTTACATTTCATTAAATTTTTCCCTGCCCAACTCTCCAGCCTGTCCAGGTCTCTGGATGGCAGCACAGCCTTCTGGCGTGTCAGCAACTCCTCCCAGCTTGGTGTCATCAGCAAACTTGCTGATAGTACACTCTATTCCCTCGTCCAAATTGTTGATGAATATATTGAATAATATAGGCCCCAGCACTGACCCCTGAGGCACTGCACTAGATACAGGCCCCCAAATGGACTCTGCCCCATTGACCATGACTCTAGCTTCTTCCCTTCAGCCAGTTCGCAGTCCACCTCACTACCCGGTCATCCAGACCACACTCCCTCAGTTTAGCTATAAGGATGCTGTGGGAGACTGTGTCAAATGCCTTACTAAAGTCAATTTGTTGTACTACTCGCAACATTCATTGAAATAAAAGCACTGGAATGCATATATTCCTATAATTTGTTCACTAAGAATCAATTTTTTCGATACTATATAAAGCAACTTCCAAGTATAGTCACCATTGCACTTGAAAAACTCAGCACCCTTTTAATCATAAATTAGTAAGTTTTGAAATGTCATATATGTTAACCATTACAAATATAAATCTGAAATTTAAATAGCTCATTTTAGCTGATACTCTTTTTTTTTTTTTAAAGGAGTATAAAAATATCTGATTTGATTCAGTATTTTCAAATGCGTGGGAGCATGAGCTGAAGATTCCTTAAAACCAACTTAAAGAAACTCTCACTGTGTAGACCATTAGCTGTGTTTTGAAAGTGACTGTCACTAAATACCACCCATATGCAGAATATAATGACTTCCAGTCTGAAGTGTATGAAATGTGCCCGTCTCTGTATGCTGCAACATCACCATCATCCAATATATGGATTGAATGTCATAGTAGGGTCTTTTAAAGAGTAGTAAGGCATTAACAACAATACCAAACTTCTCTCAACTTTCTCCATACGCTTCTATCAGATCACAGAATCACAGAATGTCAGGGATTGGAAGGGACCTCGAAAGCTCATCCAGTGCAATCCCCCCATGGAGCAGGAACACCCAGATGAGGTTACACAGGAAGGTGTCCAGGTGGGTTTGAATGTCTCCAGAGTAGGAGACTCCACAACCTCCCTGGGCAGCCTGGGCCAGTGTCTGTCACCCTCACCCCAAACAAGTTTCTTCTCAAATTTAAGTGGAACCATTTGTGTTCCAGTTTGAACCCATTACCCCTTGTCCTATCATTGGCTGTCACTGTTGCCTGGCTCCATCCTCCTGACGCTCACCCTTTAGATATTTGTTAACATTAATGAGGTCACCCCTCAGTCTCCTCCAAGCTCAAGAGACCCAGCTCCCTCAGCCTTTTCTCATAAGGGAGATGCTCCACTCAATCATCTTTGTTGCCCTGTGCTGGACTCTCTCCAGCAGTTCCCTGTCCTTCTGAAACTGAGGGGCCCAGAACTGGACACAATATTCCAGATGTGGTCTCACCAGGGCAGAGTAGAGGGGAAGGAGAACCTCTCTTGACCTACTAACCACCCCCCTTAATGATAGATGGTGTGAACTGTGGGATTGTCACTTGTTCTGTAGCTCAACAACTATCCTCAGGAAGAGATTCGCGATGTTGGAGGGGGCTCCAGTGAAACATTAACACAGCTACAATGCACCCTGCTTCCCTTACCCTCCCTCAGGCCATACCACAGACCACCCAGGAGCAAGCTGAGGTGAAGAACAAAATCATCAGAGTTGGAGGTGGGAAATTTAATGGTCTCTGTCAAACTTCCTCATCAACCATTAGAAAATTCTGCAACTAAAATCTACTCCAGCCATTTGTTTTGAACATGGGCCAATCTTTTCATCATTTCCATTGTAAAACCTCACAAAAGAGGAAACAAGTACCATCTTTAAAAGGATGGTATTTATTTTTTGTTGGTCCATGGGATTAGTATTAGAGATGGCAATTAATTAATTACATTTTCTAAAAGGGCTTTGAGATTATAATCAATAGAACAGGTGTTAAAAGACAAACTGTAAAAGAGTAAAACAGCTAATTTAATATGATGTTAAGAAAGTCAGTGTAGCATACTATACAAATTTCACCTTACAGATAGCGATGACAATGCCAGCTTTCATGTGATGGGGGTTAAGAAAGCAAGTTAAAATCATCTACATCTGCTTTTTAAAGAGAGAAAATACAGTCTCTTCACTCATCAGTGATGGAGACAGCAGGCAGAATTTTTCAAATTACTTCATTTGTACAGGAAAAAAACGTAAGAGCAAGATAAAGTTGTTCTTCCTAGCAACACAAGTTGTAAGGTTGCACTGTTTAACTCAGTCTGGCCTTCTCTTCTCTCAGCAACCACATCTTTGTTGATGAGTTTTTCAGATGCCTTGTCAAGAACCAGCTTTTTAAATCCATTAGATTTAATAGAAGCATCAGTGGGAAGAGGAAAAGATCAGAGCATGATACATAACTTTGTTACATCAAGTTAGTAACTTCTTCCTTTAAAATGAACGAGAAATGAGATCTACTCCTGAATCAATGGAAGCAAGCAATGGGGGTCTCATATTTTAACAGATGTAAGATTAAGTCCTTAGTATATTTGTTTCGACATAGCACCTATAAATCACATAACTTTCTCTTGATTAAGATGTTCTAGAAGATAATCACAAAATGTACTTTCACGCTATCAGCCAACGTTCCGATGCAATTCCTAAAATGTTATTCTTTCTTGACTTTTTTCCTTCATCTAACATACCTCCTGCCAGGCAGTTTCATCCTGTTGAGCACCACTAAGAAAGCACACAGTACACATTTTGTGGCATTTAGACAGATATAAAGATTACATTAACCTAATTTTCCAAGCATATACTGTCTCTAGAAAGAAACCAGGAACTGGAAAACTCAAAGGGGAATATGAGTCTTTGGGAAAATAGCAGGAAAATCGCCTAAATAGGAGCTCTTTGGTACTGTTCTACACAGTGACAGAAAACTATTATACTTTTCATGATTGGCAATATGTTCTCATTTCTGAGATGGTCTTACTTCCCTCAAAAAGAACTAAAGCAGTGTGCTTAAAATAGCCAGCAAACAGCTGTTGGATTTTTCACAGTAATGGGTTTTATCCTCATCCTACATATAATGCAAACCAGTCATTTGACTAATATATAGTTACAGTTATGGAAAACATGCCTTCACAATAGTCTTTCTTGCTAATGACAAACCAATAAAATATTCCTCTTCACATGAGTTTCCATGTGCCTTTTTTTTTTTTTTTTCTCTTTTTAACACTATAACAACCATTTGGCACAAGAGTAGCTTTACTCATATCCGTGAAGTTTCCCATCTGTGGCATCATCTGACTAGTTGAACCCTTGGCTGTAATGGGGGAAGATGTTCTACTTTTGCCTGCTTTATACTCTTGTGACAGTTTCAAGTTTCTCTGGTGACTGGACTGTGTACAAAAATACAATACTTTACCTGAAAAACACTTTTGTGTGGTTGCACTTACCTCAGATTCCATCACCACTCAAGAAAAAGCTATTTCTGTTTAGTTCTCTGTATTAAGTTATTAGGTTTGTCTTATAATATCTTTAAATGTTGTAAAGAATTACATTTTGCAGTTATCTTAGCTAGACAGATATAAGTCAACATCTACCAATCTTCAGTTAAAAATATTAATTAACTATCTGAAAAGGTATTTCCTATACATTGTCAAAATACTGAAGCCTTTGGAAAACAATTTTCGTATAACATGATCCCCCGTTTCCTTAATTTTGAGGCAGATATTGCTTATTGCTTCATAATGTGGGTGCCTATAAGAGGAAGCCTGCATTGACTTCATCATAAACAAAGCCAAGGAGATGCTTCATTCAGTAGCCATCAAAAGATTTATACAAAGGCCAGGAAAATGAAACAAAGCACAAAACCCCATAACCTGGCACGGCAAGAGTTATTCCTACATAAAGAATCTTCTCAAAAAGTCTTTTTTTGCTTAATAATTTCATCCATGAATATGGGCCTCAGAAACAGGAATCTAAGTCTGCCTGTCCTGGGGCATGGGGACATTCAGAGAAAGAGGAGGGGTGGTGGAATTGAAGTTCAAAATCATTTCATAGATACACTTTAAAAAAATACTATAATCTTCTCTATCTCTAAAACTTTCTTCAAACTAATCTGACTTTTCATTTCACAAGTCTTAAAAAAATAATTTAAAAAAAACAACAAAAAACATGTACCAAATACGTAAAAGGGACTTGCCCCTCTTCTCTCTATCGCATTGTATGAATGTGCTGCTGTGTTCCAGAGAAAGACTTTCCAAAGGTGTCAGGGTGAGCGTGTATGAATAGGAGAGCTTTGTCCTCTGCAGCTATCATTGTGTTGTTCCTATCATCCACAAATGCAGAGGGCAGATGAGAATTGAATAGAAACAGACCATGCAGTTGTAAAACCTGGTTCTTTATTTATTTATTTTGTGACCGAGTAACACCTCTCGTTACAATTACCAGCTCAATGGCAGAAAGCTCTCCGGTGTGCTGTGCATATTTTCACAGGTTCATTTGTCTCCTCCTGTGGCATCAGTTTGAAAAGGTTCCTAAAGAAATGCCACTAACAACCATTTCTATTTCGAGCCTTCAAAGCCAAAGCTGAGCACAATGCAAGGCACTGGTAACCGATCTTTAGGTTTCAGTCCACAGACTTCACACTGGGAATAGATCCCATCTGTTTCCTTTTTATGCACCAGCCTTTAGAAAGCACAGATCTGGAAACTGCCTCCGTACAGAACAGAGGAGAGCTGGCTTTCCCCAGCTGATGGTAGAAAAAGCCCCATGATTATGGATAGCTTTCTCCTAAGGCTTTCTTCCTACTTCTCTTTTCTCCCCGGTCTGTAAATGCACGGTGTGGTTTTCTCAATGTGATTTTTTTTTAAATTTTGGAGGGGGGAAGGAGGCGGACTACCTCTCTTTCCTTGCCCCCTTGTTCTACCTCCTTCCTTCTTTCTTGGCAGAGGTTTCCCCATTTACAAACCCGCATGCAGGAACATTTCGATTTCAAGCCTCAGTACAATCAACCACAGGCAACCCCCCCTTCCTGCTTTGGCACCAAAGCGTGAGACATTTCCCCGCCACCCTCCCTCCCCAAGCAAGCTGCTCTCCAGATGGATGGTCGTGGCTTTCCCTTGTCTGTTCCCTTCACTCCCTGTCCCGGCGAGAGGGAAGGAGGGTCAGAGAGCAGAGGCGTCTTTTGGACAGGGGGGAACCGGACAGAGCTTTGATCCTGAGCAATTAAGCACCACCCAAGTCCGTAACTCTTTGCCTCGGGGACCTTCCCCTCGCCCCCCAGCATGGCGGGTCTCCCTCAGCCCCACACCCCCAGCATGGGGGGCTCCACCGCCTCATGCCTTCCCACACACAGAGCTCCACATGAAGGGTCCCCACACACTGAGGGATCCCCTCAGCCCCACATGGAGGGTCCCCACACAGAGGGATCCTCTCAGCCCCACACACTGAGGGGACCCCCTCAGCCCCACACCCTGCCCCGGGGGTTCTCCCCTCAGCCCCGCGACCTCCCCTCAGCGCGCCGGGGGCTCCCTCTCCCCTCAGCCCGGCACTCACTACTTGTAGAGCTGCTGCAGGCAGAGGTCCAGGCACTCGCCCTCCACCTCCTCCTCCGTGATGTACTCCGAGAGCGGCCGGGGCAGCGGGGGCAGCGGCGGGGGAGGCGGCGGTGGGGCAGGCGGCTGAGGGTCGCCGGCATCGCCCTCTCCCTCCTCCGCCTCGGCGGCCGTTCCCGCTTCTCCCTCTGCCCCGGGGTCCTCGTCAGCGGGGGCCGCGGCGTCGTCAGTTGGGGGGGGAGCCGGCGCCGGCTCCGGCTCTGCCCCGAAGGGCCCGCGGAACTCGCCCAAGAACAGCTCGAGGAAGCGGCGGTAGCTCTTCTCCTCCGCGCTGGTGCCGCCGCTGCCGCTGCCCGAGCCGCCCGCGGCCATTGCTTCGCATTCCCGGCCGCCCGCCGGCGGATCAGCACTGCGCCCGCAGAGAGCTCCCTGCCCGCCGCCGGCAGCCGCCTGCTGCCCGCCCGCCTGCGCGCGCGCTCCCGAGCCGGACCCGCGGGGGCGCGCACGCCGCGGGAGGAGGTGGGGGGGGCGAGGGGTGCGCGGCTCCGCGGCGGGAGCGGGGCCGCCCTGAGGGGGCCGAGGGGCCGCGGCCTGAGGGGGCGGGAAAGGGCGGCAGGCCGAGCGGGCGGAGAGCGGCCCGGGGGAGGCAGGTGGAGGGGGGGCAGGCGCGCTGACAGCCGCGCCGTTGCGATGAGTCATGCGAAGGCAGCCAGACGCGTAGGTTCCTCACAGGAACCCGAAGGAAACCTGAGAGCGCGTTCCCTGTTACCTAATCTCTGCCTCAGGATTTCCCTGCGCTCATCGTTTCCGGCGCCGGTGTCGCCTCCGCGGGCTCGCAGCCAGGACGGGGCCGCAGGGTAAGCGGGGCCGGGGGCGGCCCGGCCTCACCCCCCGGTGTGGGGGCATCGGCAGCCCCGGGCCGGCTGCCAGGAGCAGCCTCTGAACGGCGGTTTTAAAACCAGAGTGGGTCAGCGTGAGGGAAACGGCCGGCCGTGAAACACACGGTATTTCGGTGAAAGTGTCCCCTCTGGTGACCCTGTGGCGGGTCCGTGTGGGGCCCGCGCCCCCCAACTGCCCAAATACTCCCCGCGTTCCCAGGAGAGCTTGGGAGTCAGATTTACCCATTCCCAACAAAAATCCCAACACCCGTTTATGTGCAAGATTGGCATATGTATAGCCAAGTGGGTTTATAAATGATACGTTCTATGATGCCTGCACATTCGATGTCCTGGCACAGCAGAGTTAATAAGTGGCTGAAGATAAAACACTGACTGAAATGTAAAAGTTATAGCCAGTCCGTGGTTATAACTATACAAATACTGTGTAGGTGTTGTTCTGAGGGACGTGGTTCAGTGGAGGACTTGGCAGTGCCAGGTAACGGTTGGACTTGATGATCTTAAGGGTCTTTTCTAACCTAAATGGTATCTTCTTTCTATCTATGGTATCCCACTGCTGTTAAATAAAGGTCTTTCTTTTGTGAAAGGCGTTTTGCCTAGTTTGATTCCTTGCTGCTGAAAAGCTATTTTCAGAGCTGTCAGATCCATAAATGCCAGCAGCGAACAGGTATAATTGTCACACATTTAAAATAGTTTGTACGCATGGGAGGGAATGATATCCTTAATGTCAGATATACCTTGAAAAATGGCCAAATCATGAGCCTCATATGCAAAAATATTCTCAAATTTTAATGGATTATAACAAGGACAGGAGCTTGCTGTAACCTGTTGTTCTCTGCATTGGAGTAATTACCTCTGCATGTCAGGTGCTGCTGTAAATCTGTCTTCTGTTTGGTGAATTGTTATTTCAGAACCAAACTAATTTTAGAATATTTCCGGCAACTGCATTGACTGATCATATTGCAATCTTGTGAATATGTAAAAGCCATGAGAGTTAAAAATGTGATTGTCACAGTTAGTCTTAGTCTTTCACAGCCAAAAGCTACTAAAGTTACAGAAAATTGCATAGCTTCTCCTGAAATATACCTCTTAGTATTTTTTTTCAGCATACCATTGATATATTTTTCAATTTAACATTCATTTATTTAGGAATGCCCCGTGGGTTTGAGGGGTAAAAAACATCATAGTTCTTTATGAAGAGAGAGCCCACAGTTGCAGCTGCTGATGTCATTGCTGGATTTTGGTTTTATTTTTTCTAGGTTTCTGGGTACTGCATCATCAGTGAGTCACAAGCCTCAAGAGAATGCATATCAATGCAAGTATCAAAAAAGCACTTTTAAATGCATGATTAGTTGTTTTTCACTAGTAGTTCAGAGGCAGTTGGGGTTTCTAAGAAACTGTAATCCAGATAATCAATTATGATGTCAATTCTAAAAATTCATATTATAGTATGTCTTAGGGAAATACCAGCTAATTCTACAATGTATGATCAGATTCATGTTGCATGACAAACAGCAATTAAAGCTATCCAAGAAGAGTTTCAAAAGCATTTAATAGTATTTTTCTTAAATTCTTGTTAATTGTATATTTTTTTAATTGTTTCAAACAGCACGAAGAATATTTGAGAGTAATACCTATCTGTATCATGTTGAAATGTTAAAGTTACCAGATGTCCTTGATTCATCTTGGCAGTCCCCATGTGCTTTTCATCATTTGTCTAATTGCAGAGGACACTAATTAAAATGAAATGGAGTAGAACTTTGTACTCAGGATACTTTGTCAAGTTTTGGCACTGTGGTCAAGTTAGCATTGTTTTGCTTCAATATTAAATAAAGAGCTTATGGCTCAGCGCCATGCTGACATTTGTTTCTGGGAGGGAAGGTGAAAAACCATTCTTATTAACCCGCGGTGTGGAACATATGGCAGCTGTGGGTGGTGTGGCTGAGTTGGGCAGCCAGGAACCTGCTATCGCTCCGCTCTGTGCAGACACCGGGGTGGGCAATTACCGCACAAGGCAGCCACGCTGCTGCCGCTGCCCCGAAAAGGACACTCAGAATACAATGCATTATCAAGTAAAGCACTAATCTATGAGAGGCGTGTTTGGTACAATTAAGAAATGTTTTTAGTGTTTGGTAACTCTGGAAGCTAAATTTAGAACGGCTCGGTGCACCCTGGCTTGCCAGGCAGCAGCAGTATGAGTGGTTCCTGTGTGATGAGGTTAGGTGGATGGAATAGAGCAGTCAGACAGAAAGGGACCTGGGGGTACTAATGGACAGGAAGCTCAACATGAGCCAGCAGTGTGCCCAGGTGGCCAAGAAGGCCAACGGTATCCTGTCCTGTATCAAAAACAGCGTGGTCAGCAGGACAAGGGCACTGATCCTTCCCCTGTGCTCTGCATTGGGGAGGCCACACCTGGAGTATTGTGTTCAGTTCTGGGCCCCTCAGCTCAGGAAAGAGATTGAAGTGCTGGAGCGGGTCCAGAGAAGAGCAACACGACTGGTGAAGGGACTTGAACATAAGACCTATGAGGAGAGGCTGAGGGAGCTGGGCTTGTTTAGTCTAGAGAAGAGGAGGCTTAGAGGTGAGCTCAGCACTCTCTATAACTACCTGAAGGGAAGTTATAGCCAGGTGGGGATTGGTCTCTTCTCCCAGGCAGTCAGCAATAGGACAAGGGGCCATGGGCTTAAACTCTGCCAGGGGAAATTTAGGCTGGATATTAGAAAGAAATTCTTTGCAGAGAGAGTGGTCAGGCATTGGAATGGCTGCCCAGGGAGGTGCTGGACTCGCCGTCCCTAGCGGTTTTTAAACTGAGATTGGACGTGGCACTTAGTGCCATGATCTAGTAAACGGACTAGAGTTGGACCAAGGGTTGGACTCTATGATCTCTGAGGTCTTTTCCAACCCAGTCAATTCTGTGTGATTCTGTGTGATTCTGTGTGAATAAATGCACAATTAATAAAATTTCAAGTCTGAAGTAACTGATTTGCAACATATTATCAGAGGATAGGACTTAACAGGTGTTTGTGTCCTTTGCAGCTTCATCATGTTGCATTTTTTTTAAAAGAAGGTCTTACACTGTGATGTTGGAAGAAATCTGTTTAATTTTAGCCTTAAAATGGTGTCTTCCTCTTTCTCATTTTACTGGTGAGAAATAAGCAGGATTTGAGCAGGCCGTGGGGAGGTGACCTGAATTGTATGGAGTGCAAAAAGAAGTGCTTTTTATTTTTATTGTAACCTTTGGAAGTGATTCTTGTACACTGACACGTAGGAAAACTGAAGAGGCATTAAGAACGATTTGACAGTATTCAATAAATCTATGGTATACACTCTAACACCGTACAAAAGGGTATAATGGGAAAAGGCAATGGTAAATAAATTGCCTTTCCAAAGTAATACCTAAAAAAAGTAGGGCTTTTGCAGTAAACCAGAAGTAATTTTGGAAGCTATAGTCTGTTTTCCTGGCCACATGAAACCACCAGAAAAGCAAGTATTTCCAAGCCTTTGGCTGTTCTCGTTTTGAAGGCACATCTACTGTTGAATGTACTGTTGTATATGGGATGATATATGAAATGATGCTTGCAAGATGCTGCTGGAAGAGATTCAAATTCTTGATATGTATTCATATGATCAATATCGGTCACCTTGTGAATGTGAATATGTATAAGTCTTTTTATAGCTCTTCAAACTCTATTGTTCAATTCACTAAAATAATTTAAATTGGTTAAGAGTAAAGACAGGAAGAATTCGAAAGGAATACAGGGAAAAGGCTCTTGGTGACAAGCTGCTTTGAGCTCCAGTTCATTTTCCTAGGTTCAAT
This sequence comes from Columba livia, assembly GCF_036013475.1. Classification (NCBI taxonomy): domain Eukaryota; kingdom Metazoa; phylum Chordata; class Aves; order Columbiformes; family Columbidae; genus Columba; species Columba livia. Next base: position 2,942,194 of record NC_088621.1, read on the forward strand.
CTGTGTTGAACTGCAGGTTTAAAAAACCCAGTAACTCCTGTTACCACTGTTTTTCTGGCTCCTTTACTGTAACAAGTACTGTATTAGGATATTCATAAGTACCAAAGTACTTATCTCTATTTCTTTCTCTCACTGTTTTTTCTTTTAAGTTTTTGAGGTCAAATCAGCTTTTCCAGTTTAATAGTCGAAGATGATTCTGAAATATCTATATCCACTGCAAAACACAGCATTTCAGGCTTGAATCCCGCTTCCAAAGCTGTCATGGAAATTTCCAATCCCATTCCAATGGAAAATTCCTTTTTTCATCCTTCCATTCAGATCCCGTTTTAGGAAAGGGGGTCCTTTGTACAGCAGTAGTGAGAAACGGGGTATTAGCCCATGCCTATTTAGTTAGATTTGGAAATCTGTTGGAGAAAAGTATGTGGAAGAAAGAATAACGAAAAGCCAAGCCCTTTGCCATGACTAAACAGGTCTGGAACAGTGTCGAAGCAGATATAGCACAATGTGCCTTGTTTCCCATTAACAAAGGCAAAGACGAATACCAAATTTGTTACATCATAAAACCTTTGATTGACTGTTTGAAGTGTGACCGTAGATGAGAGCCCGTGGGATTGCCGCAGCAAAACGCACTGACCACAGAATGCTTGGTAACATGGCCTGGATTTTGTCAAACCGTGAGATCATCCTGCAGGCAGGAGCGCATCAGGGTCCAATATCTTCTTGTTAAGGTTGATCCACTTCAGCAGTCAGTCACTCTTCATTATCATAATTTCCTTTTACTGCTAAGCGGAGATGAGGGGTGCAGACCTCCTGGATATCAGCAGCCGACAGAGCTTGCAGGCAGTGGTTCCGTGCCAGGTCCTTCCTCTGTACTTTCCATTTTTGCAACACATTTCATCAGAGGCTGACGTCCCACAGTACCATGCTGTGAGAATAGAGCACTACTGGAATTCCTGAGCCTGAAGCTCACTTCTGCTCAGAGGAGGCAATACAAAATGCCATACCTCTTAAATCCTATTTATAATCTGTTCTAGGGATTTAATGGTCTGTGCATATTCTGCCTTTTTGGAGTGGAGGGTGAAGTTCAGCCTAAAATAAGAGCAAAGTTTAAGGCAGGTGCTTAGTGGGATTTAAAAAATTCTGTTGGTTCTTCCACAGACTTACTTTAAATGACTTGTTCATCATCTCACTGTGGAATAGATTCCTGATTCTGTGATAACTCTGCTCCAGTCACAATATGGAAAGAATCACTAAGCAAGTGTAGTTGTAACCATGTTGCTAAAGTGGTGGTGGTTCACACTAAATAAATTAGAGTATTAGAAGTATACATCAGAAATTTTAAACTCCAAAATAATGCAATGTGAGATGCCAAACTGAGCAAGTATTCAAACAGCATGTTGGGAGGCTTTGAGAAAAGCACCTAGATCAAATTAGAACCATTTATTGAGGTCTGTAGAGTTCCCTCTTTACTTTCCTTTATACATTACTAGATATTTTACATTTTAAACATTCTGTCTTCCCATTGTCTGAAACTGAAATGTGATTTTTTTTCTTTTAATGTCCTGATTCTTCTCTGGCACCATTTAAATAAATGGTAAGTAATTTTTGTAACAAAATGAACAGTATTAGTTAAAATTCTTGAAGAATGACTTAGTAAAATACATGCTTTTCTATGCATCCTTTCAGCATACAATCTAACCTTTTTACTGCTTATGTAGTGACTGATCTGTTGCTTATAATACCATTTATTATTCCTATAGATGTAGTTAACTGTGCAGAGCTTAAACTCTCTAATAAATCGATAGTGCATATTGTACGAATATTTATTGCTTGCAGGAAGCAAGACAGTATCTTACAGTTTAACAGAGGGTGCATTTGTGGGTGAAATTCAGCGCTGGGAAGGGGGCCAGTTCCCGCTGATTTCATTCTTCAGTCTAGAACATGAACGCAGAAATCTCGCCCTCACCGAGGGAAGCCAACTCCCCTGTCCCCAGTCATCCCAAGTGACGCTGTGGCCGGAAGCCACACGATGTTGAATACATGGCCTGTGGAGAGGGGAAGCCCAGGAGCAGGTACCAGCTGGCTCTGGTTCTGCGGCGCAGGGCGACTGGTGCGGAGGAGGACGGGACAGGCTGGTCCACGGCCCCAGGACGCTGCCACCTCTGGCACCCGGTGCCTCATGGCTCCCCTGCAGCCGGGCTGTGGGCTCAAACTGGTTGGGAATCACCAGTTACCCTCCCTGTTTCTCATCCTGTACAAAAAGTATTATTTCCCTTACATATTCTGTTGTAATATTTGTGTTACTGCAATGTAAGCGCTCTATTTATTCCATTTCCCTCAAGGTACTCTGTCTTCGGACAAGAAAGCATCAAACCGTACTTCAAAACTTAATCATTGTCGAGGGTTAAGATTGTGGGGTGACAATAAAACCCTGGCAGATGTATTGTTAACCCCCTCTCCCCCCCCACTTCCCCCTTTTTGCCCCTCCCTCTCCCCCCTTCCCACAGGCAATCAGGAGGGAAAGAAGGACAGAGAGAAGAGAGTTGGAAAAAATTAACAATGTTTTACTAATGCTACTAATAAGAATAGAGAAAAATAATACAAAATATACAAAACCAATCTTGAAAGTCTCAGCAACTGCAGAGCCGGCACCCAAAGTCCTGGACTGGACTCTGCAGCCAACCGGAGCTGGATTCAGTCTCTCACTAGGCCTCAGTTCGCTGGGACGACTAGCAAGGTCCTCTGCTAATGTCACCATGAGCAGAAGGGACGAGATCCTCGTGATCTCGCACTTTTATATGCAGTATTCACGTGAATGGGATGTTATACACAGTTGGTCAGTTTCTTGGTCACTTGTTTCTCGTCGCCCCTCTGGCGAGATGTCCATCTGTGCTTATCAATAAGTTTGCATTCCATTGCTAGGTTTACCAAAACATGTGTCTGGTTCTCCAGGAAAATGCAGTTAATATGAAGCTTTAGCTGACAGGCAAAATTCACCGAGAGAGAAACTTGTTTTTAGCAAAACCAGGACAATCATATATATTTCATACAGGATTAGAATGTGTTAAAACAATATAATACAGCTTAATGTGAGCGTGGTAAAGACAATCTCTTCTGAGAAGCTGGAACACAATGACTTGTCCTTCAACTTGCATATCTTCTTTTGTTCAGGAAAAGGGTGGGGTTCAAAAGGCAGGCGGTAAGGACTTCACCTTTGTTCATCCGTTAAATACCTTAGAATAAATTTAATTTCAGTCTCCCCAAATAACTAAAGGAACAGTAACTGAAATTCAACAGAAAAATAGCTGTTATATTTTAAATGTACTGTTCTCAGCACTGCATTCAGCATTCAGATTAGCAGCTGAGTCTCCTTCCACATTAGTCAACCAGTTCGTAATTGATTTCAACATGGGACTGTTTGAACTTGGCTACACATTCTCACCTTCAGATGAGCTATTTATTCTTCATATTTTCTTAATTTTATTCTCTTTGGTAGCTAGTTCGTTTCTCAGTGTTTCATAAGGGAAAGAGGTGCAGAACACATAAAACCAGGAAGAAATAAATTGTTGTTTTCTCTGTCCAAACTAGAATTTCAAAGCAGGATTTGGGCTTGAGAAGGAGTACAGTGTGACCACAGTGTTTTCCTGTTGCCAAGCCCTGTGGTAGAAACTGTTATTCTTGTTGCGGTGACGAAGTAGGTTCCTACACCACAAGTAAATGTCTTTCCTACAAAACGGAATCATTCAAAACTCAGCATGACAGTTAAAGCTTTTGCCTTTCAGAAAATTGGGACTTAAAAAGCAAATCAAATAACCTGTTTTATTTTTGATTCAGTGCCATGACATTGGCTAGTTAGAATCTTTTTGTGCTGTCATAAAGTTCTCTTGTGCCACTCACTGTTGCTCACTGATGCTGTGACAAGCAAGAGAATTGTAGGGACATGTAAGAAAATATCAGCTTGCCATGGAAGATTTATTGGTGAGGCAACGGTCAAATTCTTTCTTTATATGCAATTCTAAGCCTGGAACAGCTTCCTTCTCTCCAGCAGATAGAACGAAATCTGCCTCATTTCATCTAATTTTGCCTCCGCCAACAGATTCTTCTCTGTAGTTCTGGTCTGCAGAGCTGATTTTTATAATAGCTTCAATATGAAAACCAAAGAATTAAAATCTCAGCATAGAGAGGCTCCAATGCTTCCTTTGCATGTTTTTAACTCCCACTGTTAACCAGTAACTCTGCAATTTTTTTATTTTGATAATGATGCCTGGAATACTGGAAGATCTGGTATTTACTCAGACAAAACGATTTATCTTGGTATAACAAGATCAGCATCTCAGCTGGGGCTTCTGGATGCTACTCTACTACCAACAAAATAAAAACCCCCTGTCAACTGAAATCAATAGTATTGGAGACACATCCTTACTCTCCTCACACACAGAAGCGCGTGTTGAGGATATTCAATCAGAACACAATAAATTGAGAGAAACGGGTTTTTCCATAAATATCAAACGTGTTAAATAGCAGCTATCAGTTGTAACCAGCAGTGCTTCTTAAAATATTGCTACAACACTCTTAACGGATGGTTTTCCTTGTGGCTACGTAGGCATGTGCGCTGCGCTGGCTCCCCCTCCTCTTGCGCTGCAATACGTAGGAAGCCGCCGTTCCCAAGCGGAGCGTTTGCTGACATCACATGCGGTAGGATCCTTTTGTTTGCCTGTGTCTCCTGCATTGAAATGTTTGTCTGAGTCACAATCCCGCCGCCGTTCTTTCTCTATGTCACCCTTGCTTCTCCCTGACTCACAGTTTTGAAGTTTTCACACAGCCCAGTTTGCTGCATAGCAATGGAATACTTTTCCTTTTAATATTTTATTATGTAATTTATATCTAAACACTATAATGATCCAAAAAAATCACAGCCACTTTTTTTTTGCAGCTTTTTGAATAAAGAAGTTTTGTGACTCAGATGCAGCACAGAATTTTGTTTCAAAGCAAAGTCAGTTTAGTGTTACTAAATTAAAAATTGAAGATAGTGACTCCCACAACTTGAGTTCTCCATTTAGCCTGCTGGCTGAGTTTCCTCAGCTATAACATTATCCAGCGCTATGCCAGAAAGGGGTTGTATGTGTGCATGTGTACAGACAAATACTTCGCATAATTGAAGTAATTACTGTTTTGTACTGCGGTACCTTTCTTCTCCTCTAATAATCTTATTGATTTGTTTTCTCTTAATAAAAAGAGGACAAATCCCTGCTTTATTTTCAGTGTACTTTCATTCTTTCATTTGGTTTAGATTCTGGAGCTGCTAATGTATTGCTGGTGCCTAAGAAACCTGGGTTTCCTCTTTATTAAAGCAACAAACAAAACAGATCCTAATTACAGCATCTTCGTTCTGAATCCTTTGCTATGAAAAGAACATGGAAGCCGAGGGCTGTGCAGCAGTTTGGTTCAAGCTCAAGCGATGGTAGAATAGTCTTACTAAGACGTTACCGTGCTGGATTAAATCTTTTGCCCTTCAGATCTAGTCTTTCCTCTCTGTTGTTACCATAAGATAAATGAGAAGTTGAACCCGCGGCTTCGGTTGTCCTTGATCAAGGACTTTGCAGCAGGTAAGGGCTGATGGCCCGGTCTGGCACAGCATTTAGGTTCCTATTTATCTTAGAGCATCCATCAGCAGCTCCACTGCCTTCTGCCCTGCTCTGAGGCATGTGAGCAGATTGCCGCAGGAAACCTTGTTAAAATTCAGATACACACAAAACCAGATGATTGATCAAGACATGTATCATTAATGTAATGTATTAGACGCTTGCATTTCATTTTTTTTTCCCCAAAGTAGTTGTATTCTCCATCTCCCAAAAAAAACCTGAAACCCCTTGTTATAGAAAACATAGAATTTTATTATAAAAGTAAAATTATGCCATACACAAAGGAATTTCCTGCAACAGAAATTTGCATATTGCAGTCTTAATGTTAAAATAATATCCAGAGCAGGAGTTTAGATTAGAGTCTCTCGGGCTGCCTTTGGTTGCATGTTCACTATGCAACTGTTCTCAGGCATCACGCATTTTTTAACCTTCGACTCTGGAATCGCTGTTACTTTTCCTCTTCTCTCCGTGGCCGTTTGCGAGGGTTCATTTCAGTATCTTCTGCATTTTGAGTGACAGCTGGAAGCTGCACATCTCGGAAACCATGAGACTGTAACATATAAGCAACATCATGTGATAACACTTTATGGATATACTGCATGGGTAACTGCTTCCCAGAAGATCAGGTATAATGCTGTCATTTATTTTAGATGAGCGGCCACAGAACGTTGATAGACCAGGCCAAGCTCAGAACTGCACGATTTTCAACACACATGACAACTAATAATTATGTCTGTTTTTTAAAGATACTTCATTTTCACCAACCAGGTTCCCTATTCATTTTATCTAACAACTCCTATGACTATGAAGCCCTGCTTCTCTCTAAATTATGTTGCCTATTTAAATAAATTAAAAGCCAAAGCCTTCAGCCCTTTCTCAAGCTCCCACAGAAGCACAATGACTGGATTAATTGCCTCAATCATTTTCAGAAACAAAACTCTGCACTTCGACAACCTAGGATATTTTTATGTAGCTACTTAATGAACTGAAAACATCAATGAGACATTGTAAGAGAGCAGCATATCTGAATCGGTCTCTAGACTGCAAAGACTGCCCCAGCATAGTAATTTATGGGACACAAAGGGATGAGAACCTTTAGCTGCCAAAAACTATTAATAAATGTTGAAGTGAAAACTAGATGCTGCTACGCAGAGAGCTTGAAGTGATCTCTTTGCCTTAGTACCATTCCTATTTTCTGTTACCTTAGGTCGCAATTAAATGATTTTAAAAGATTTTAAAATATGAAAGATCTGGAAAAGCAGTTAGTTAAGCGTGTCACCGATGCAGATGGAAATGCTGAGATGTTACGTGAAGCCTGCAACTGTCTTCCCGTCTCCAGACAAACGCTGTGCAGGGAGCACTGCCAGCTCAGTGACGACTTCAGGAGGAAAAGGGTTTAATCTGAAAAATTGCTTTGGGGATCCTAAATGCTCAGGTAGAGACAGCGTGGGGATGAGAGCATTTTGGGCTGGTGCAGTGTGAAAAAGCAGGTAGAATTACCATCAGACCTGACTCTTCTAAAATGCCAGTGTCCCCTACACCAAGATCAACCCAAACCAAAACACAACCCAGTCCGAATTGGTTTGTGTAAGTCTCCCATTTCTATATTTCTGTTTCTCAATGCCTCACCTCAGGCAGCCTGCTGTTTTCAAAGGAACAAACAGCAAGAGGTGCCACAAGGGCAGAATTTGTGCAGTCCCTCTGCTATTATAAGCAACTCAAGTGTTATTCTAAATAGCATAAGGGGGTATCTTTAAGTTTAGTGTTTCACTGCTGCTTGCATCTAATCTCTGCCATTCCCCTCAGGCACAAAGGTGGATCTGTAGCCAAGAATCCACTTAATCCAGCACGCTAGACTCCCAGTGAAAGCATTCCAATGGTTATAAAGGCCAGAACACCATAAAGTAGGCTGCTTAGTATGGATGTTTTGCATTTAAAGGCACGTACCTTCTGGGCATAGCGCCTTGAAAAATCCAAGAGTTTTGTGTATATTTGTGAAGTTGTTACTGGTTTTTAGATGGCAAGAACGTGGCTAATGGAGCCAAGGACGTACAAAGCTGAGATAGTCTGCAGTCATTTTGAATTGTTCTTTAACCTTCTGGCATTTACAGACTGCATCAAGATTGACAAAGATAGATGGCTTTATTACTTGAGCCGTATTCTCACTGCTGGTCTGGCAGACCCTTCACAGCTCAGGGAAATACTGACAATTCCTATCCAGAATATAGGTCCTGGGTCTCTATGTTTCATGATTAAATAATCAGGCCACGTTACCTGGGAAATGTAGGTGGATTGGATGATCTACTTACTCCCTTGTGCATAAATCAATTTACATTTCTATACTCTGCACTTAAGAATGAACCCTGTGAAAGAAACTCCACTTAATTTGATAGGTGTTCCACGGCTTCCACGCTTGCCCAGAGCAGTGACCGACTTGCCAGCGTGACGGGAAGGACACGCTGAGAGGGAACTAGAGCTCGGTCACTAAGTTACACACTTCTCCCTCAGCTTACAGGCACGGAGCAGCCGGTTTGTCAATGGTACTAAACCATCTAATTTGCATAAGCCTAAACATCTTCAAGGATCTAGGCTTGAGGAACTTATTATTATATTTTTAAATTATCTTATTTTATGTGCTGGTTATACATAGATGTGCTAGATCAGATTTGGAAACGCTGAATGTGTATTTACATCTTCCAGCTTAACTACGGAGATGGGAATGAGAAATGATAACAGCGGACTGTTACCGTCAGACCTGAATTTCATGAAAGAAATGGAGAATACATTCTTTTTTTCCTTACAGAAACCATCTGCTGAAGCAGCTCAACAGGATTAAGAGAAAAAACACAGGGATAATCTTAAGTTTTAACAAATCTTTGATTAGGATACACTCTCAACTGTATGTCAAGATTGTGTGCATTCACACAGAAGAAGAGAGCATAGCTGCTTTATAATGCATATAAAACTGAAAGAAAAAGGCAATTGAAGTGTCTAAGACAAAATCCATCTGTTTGTCAGCTGGAAAGGGCCGCGCACTCACATCACATGAGCCAAACAACTTTGGGACATCGTCCCACTTACCCTTCCAGTCTTTACAGAGTTAAGAAATATATGTATATTTGCAGTATTTCTTCTGTCCAGGTGAATACATTCAGAGTTAAAAAAAAAAGTGATTTATATTTGATAGCTTGAAGACCTCATCTTAGGGCAACATTAAAATCTGCAGGAAATGCTATGGCAACGTGTTTCCATGAGGACACATAGCAAATAGTTGTGGCATGTACCTATGTATCTGATATTTGAAGATACGAGTCGAGCGGTGGGGTTTTTTTAAAACCTAAATACAGCTTAGGCAGTATGCATTCTCATTAACGTGTATCTGAGCACTCCACGAAAGAAAATAATCACAGGATTTAACTCGGGATGAATGAGAACTCCAGCCATAAGCTGAAAGCTCTTCATATGATACAGACAGAGGAGAAAAATCTCTACAGATCGGCTGGTCGTAGGGTCACTGGTAGGATGGAGCTATGAAAGAGATAAATACAACCTCAGTTATATCAGGCAATGAACTTAAAGCAGAGATGTGGAAATATGTAAGCACATAGCACTATTGAGACCTCTGGAATACCACGTACGATTCTGGTCACCCTTGTCCTAAAAAGATGAACTCAACTGGAGCAGATGCAGAGAGGAGCAACTGGGGAAACAACCACCTACCTGACAAGGGAGAAAACAGCTTGTTCCAGGCTCAGAGAGCACATTATTGTTCTCCATAACTGCACTTAGGCCAAAACTTAACATCAAGGGCAGATAAAATCAGCAATACTTACACAAGAACAGATGGGGACAGGCTGGCTGTAAATGTGATCTGGAAATCAAAATGCTTTCACTCTAAGACTAACACGCTGGGTCATTTTTCTAAAGGGAAAAGGTGCAAAATACTCATCAACCTGGAGACATCGCAATATTGCTGGTTACCGTCAGAAGGCAACTGAAAGGCAACACTGAGAAAGCGAACATCATTCTTAGATTTGTTCATGTGTCTGAAAATTCCTTTACAGGTAACAATTTGCCCCCATCGCTGCATTTCCATCCCAAAAGAAATACTAACTGTAATGCAATAGGGTATGGTTGACTCCTCCTGACTCGGTGACTTGTACAACGTTGCCAACCTGGTTAAACAAAAACCAGATAATTATGATTAGTGAATACAATAATAAAAATTGCAAGTCATCAAATGACCAGACCAAGTTTTCCCCCAGTCATGGGGCAGGTGACAAGTCCAATTCTTATATACTGTCATATAGGTCATTTAAACCATGGATGCCAAATTCCCATCCTTACATGACCTGTCAGCTCAAATACAATGCAGACCTACTAAAATGAGTGACTGATTAATTAGCCTTATTTCATCACAGTATTTAGTCACATTTTTGGAATAATATTCACTATGAGTTAATTCCAAATGCCATTTTCTTAAAATGCAAACAAAAAAGGGGTCTGAGCACAACTCCTTCCTGCTGCATTTACCAATCATTTGTTCACTGACCTCTCAAAGTTGGGAGACACCCTCAAGAATTCAAATACTTCTAGGGAGGTTTTTTTCTAGGGATTTCACAAGCCTGTCAATACAACCTAGCGAATGGAGAATGAGAATAAGATGCTCCATTTCTAGGCCTGACCTTGCCACTGACATACAGCATAACCTTGAGAAAATCATTTCCCTTGTGCTTCTCTAACACTTCTTTGATTTTGTGCATTTAGACTCTAAGCGACGCATCCTGATTTGTACTTACACAGCGCATAGCCCAATAGATGCTTGCATGATCTAGAGAGAAAATTGCAAAGCCCCTCAAAGCAAGGGGTTTCTCAGCCAGTCCCAGGGCTGAAAACATCCCCAAAACTCACGTAAAGCCGGTACAGAAAGCGTTTCGCTCTCTGTATCAAGACACCCTGCCAAAGGTCCTGTTATTTATTTCGGGGGGTTTTTCACCTCCCTGCGGTACCATTCTATTAGAGAGCACGTAATTACAGCCTGAGGAACACTGCCACTTTGTATTAGCTACACAGGGAATTCCTCAGAACATTTAAGCCGTGTTATGCTCCACAAAACAGCCTGAATCTGAAGGTGCAGGAGCCGTGCTTTTCCAAGCGCTCAGCTGGAGCTCTGCTGTGTGCCTCTGACTCAACAGGATCTTTCCTCACAGCATCGAGAACCCTTATAATTAAACTCTGACATTTGCAACAGTATGAAGAGACAGGTATCATATATGGCCAAAGCCAAAAAAAAAAAAAAGGCAAATGGATTCTCAAATGGTCATCTTTGTGTCTCAGTAACCTAATATAAAACCAAGAACAAAATCACAATGGATCATCAGGTATAGGTGGTTTGTGTAAAAATGCAACAGAACGTAGCTACTTCTGCTTTTCACAGATAGGCAGTTGTAACTGGAATTGCTGTGCTTCTGCAGGCCCCACTCTGTATTAGCTGCATATTTAGAACAGTAAATAAACCACGTTTGTCTGTCCTTGGCTTGCTCTCCGCAACCTGTATCTGCAGCCTTCCTGGCTGTGCTGCAGAAGAAGAAAAAAGCTCTTTACTTTTGATCTATAAAATTAACTTTTGTTCACTCTGCAATCATGTTGATGCAACTTCTCTCTTATAAAGGCTGTTAACTAATCAGTGATGTTAATTTAATTCCAAATTAAAAAGCCTGCTGTAATCATTCTGCATTGCCTTCAAACTCAGAATTTAAAGCAAAACTCCACGAGGAAGCGACACTGCATTTTTTGTTCAAGTTTAACAAGTAAAACTATGCACAACATTGCAGTGGCATTTTTATTCGTTGTTTGCAGAAGATTAGGGAATTGAAGCAAGGCTTCTTAATCTCAAATTGCTGCATTGTGATACTATATACAAGACAAATTTAACTGACTGGGAAAGCAAAATGAGCTTGCAATATCCTGAAGAGGGGAGAAAGGCCAGGAAACACATCTCATCGCAACAGACACAACTTCATCCTGGTTTTAGAAAGGTCATCCTCATTCCTTTGGCCTTTTAAAAACCATCTTCCACAGGTCAGCTCTGCACTGGACATGCAGCTCTCCCCCTCCCTCTCTGCAGCTCGCTGTCACTTGGTTTCTGCACAGCTGTCCGGTTTTGCAGAACCATCCTGCTGCGTTTAAAAGCAAAAAGGTCCAAACGCTGCCACCGCGGCTCAGCGGGCCTGCGGTCCATCCTCCCCAGTACCCCCGGGTAGGTGCAAAGCCTTCTTCAGCATCTTTGGCTTTGTACTGCCTGGGGCCTAAAAGTCTGAAGCACAGAAATTCCTCTCCCTGCTTACAAACTGCAGATAACGACAAAAAAATTCAGCTTAGCCACCAGATCCTAAACTTTTGTGTCTGAGCAACCGCCGTTAGGATGTTCTGTTTTGGTGAGACACGGTGTCTTGTCAGAAAGCACGGACAGCAGCGAGCAAGCTGACCGTGGTGCGGAGGATGAGCCTGACAGTTGGGCCCACGCTGTCTTAGGCTGAACTAGAAAGCTCTTCTTGAGCCTCAGCAGCCTGGGACATGGCCAGGAGTCACATCCAAATACCTGCCAGGCCACCAAAGCCAGTCTGGAAAAGGCTCTCAAATGTCACATTTGTCATTATTATTACATACCTCCCTTGCCCGCATTTTCTCTTACCTCTGACTGTTGTCCCAGTGCAAGATTAAACGGACAGTAGCAGCATGTCCCCAGCTTTCTCCTGCGTGACACAAAATGACAGGCTATTTTATTTATCTCCTGTAATAGCAGCATCATCAGTAAACTGAACTGAAATTAGACCAGTCTTCCAAAAAAACCCCATGATTAAAACATATACACCCTTCTCGCAGTAATGAACTACATCTTTTTCATACGTGCAAGGATTTCACAACTAGATTATTAAATATACAGAGACAAGGAATAACCTCTGTGCTCACCGTGTTTTATAGAAAGCTTGATGCAATACTTCCATATTTATAGAGAGATTTTATAGATACCCAATAAAGGACAAATACAGACAAATCTTGAAAAAAGAGGCAGCATGAAGAAACGATTTCTCTAATTACTACTGAAGAAGTCTAGTGAGTATGTCTAAATCCTACTTCAAAAATGCGATATTCTGTCTCTCAGGCATAATTATGAGCAAACATCACTCCCTCTGGGATGTAAGCTTTGGGAGAAAGTAAATGATTATTAAAGTATTAATGGCCCCTGAAGCAGTCTGCTGCTTCTGACAGCAAAATGCAAAAGAACACAACCGCAAGCAAGCGGTGGGGAGAGTGGTGGGAGGAAGAGAAGTTTGGATTGTCATCCTGTTTGAGAGGAAACTACTGTTTCAGTTCACACCTGACCACAAGCTCAGTCCATTTATAGGCAGTTTTATTGGATGTTTTCCTCTGTTTCTCCCAGGAGACTCCAGAGATGGATTGCACTTTAAAACAGTCGTTTTGGTGAAGCGCTGCAAGGCTCTCCCGCTCACCTGCGCGCAGCCCTGGGACCTCGGAATCCTTGCCTTGCTGGTCTCCATCAGGTCAGCCCCATGTGCTCTGGTATTCATTACAGCACGGAGAAAGAAGAAAATGATTCAACTGTAATGAAGACCTAGACCCTCTCGGCATCTTGCCAGAGCTTGCTCCACGATATCCAAGCTGAGATTAAAGATTTTGGCTATCAGACACAGTTTCGAGACAGAGATCAAAACGCATTTTACAATGGGTACAAATTCTACACCAGAATGTTTCCAACTGTATCGAATATGAGAGAAAAATGCTACTGTAAAATAAGATATTTCTGTGTTAAACTGGCTGTAGATTAATATTTGACCTTCTTTCTAAATATATCCAGTAGAAATGTCTAGGAACATCCAGCTTAGCTATCACTAGAGGGAAAGAAAGCTGTCCCCTTCATAAAGCTCTTGCCTTAATACTTTGCAGCATCTGTGCTTTTTTTTTCATAAATAAGAACTTCCCTTCTGCTAGGAAGCTGAATACGAGTTTAGAGATTAATGCTCTTCTGAAATCTTAGAGCAGACTGTTTCTAAGGCTTACCAATCAATGGGGAAAAAGAATATATACTTAGGGGAGGCAACAGGATTGATTTTTCTTGGGGTTTTGCTGCCGATGCCTCCCTCAATAGTTCCTTTGGCTACAACCAACCATGCAGGAGTAGGAGCTGCTTTAGCTTTTACGATGGGACTGTTGAAATAGCATCCCTTTAGAGAGGGTCATAAAAATCCCCTTGGAATCCAGCAGCTCAATACTTGCACCAAGTCTATGGAGTAAATTCCCATCTTTGCACCACTCTGAAATGCTCAACTTGAGATATCGCGGTTTAGGATCAGGGGAATATCTCTTAGCTTAAATATTTTACCAACTGCTACCAAGTTTCATTTTTGCAGGAGTACACACGACTCAGTTTAACAGCACTGTGTGGTTACACCCATTCTGGTGAGAGTCACAATCAGTTTATGGTCAATATGAGGTTATGCCAAGCTAAATGTTTGTAAAAGAAAATATGTGCAAGACAATATGTGATATCTTTGAATTATAACCTACTCTGAATGTCTTCACATTCTTTACTGTCCCTATGACTCAATAAACACAACAGCTCTCAAACAACACTGGCCATTGAAAAAAGACAGAATCTGTTATCTTTAATGGAGTTTGTAGCCAGAAAGGCTGCCAAAAATGATACATCAGAGAGCAAGAGGCAAAAATGACAAAAAGGGTCAGATACTGGAAGCTGGGTCTTTATCTGCATGCACAGCTCAAAATTCCACGTTCTTCACAGTCTCGGAGGAGCTGGTCAGTATTGTTCATTTTATCTTACATCTGTGCCAAATGGTTCAGTGCTGTACGGACACCGAGAACATCTCTGCCTTTGTACTGTCCCCTCAGAACAAGGGAATCATTACTTAGTGCACGGAAATTGAAGCAGAGAATTTGTGCCCTTTAAGTACATCATAAAATACTACAAAGTTACAACCTGAAATAAGATTTAAACGCTGTGCTTTTTCTTCATTTGTCAAAATGAAGAAGAACTGTTCTATTTTCCACTGTGACTGCAGGAGAAGAGTCTATGTGGGGTATTCTGCTCATTTCAGGAAAAAAATGGAGCAAAAAAACACTTGAAGTCACTGTGTGGCTGAGGATCACATGTAGAACCTCCCTCTACATCATTACTATAGAGAGCACCAGGCGGAGAGTTCCAGCTATGCAGCAAACATGAAACACCTTTGCAAAGTGTTACCGGAATGCATTCAAGTGCAATGGCAAAATAAACAATTAGAACTGTTTGGAGAGGCAGTGAATTCTCAGGGAGTTTAGGAAATCACAGCTTAGTTTGAGGTGTGCAAATGTTAGGCTGTGTTCTCCTCTTAATGCTTTAACCTGTTCATCACGACATTCCCGCTAGAGCTTTACTGCACCCAAGTCCGTCCCTACGTTTTTTGCACGATCATTCACAAGCCAGTTTCAGTGTTAACTACCTGATTTATCAGAGGTTTACTTATTATTTAAAAAGCTGAAGTGTACCTGGTCCGCTTTTGGCAGAAACAGATTGGAAGACAATCACATCAACAGCTCAGCCAGCACATAGGATGCGGCAGAGTTCCACAATGCTGGCAGTTCCAGATGGGTCTGATGGGCTCAACAAACAATTCCATTTTCTTTGTACATGATGCCAAAAGAAAGGAAATCATAGATTGGAAGATTAACTCAGTTTTCCACTCACCAGCTAAACACCTACCTAAAGCAGGTACCAACATGGGCTGGCTTTGTCCAAACCTCGTTGTCATTTGGTTTGTCAGAACTACCTAGAAGAGGAAACAGAAGCAAGAGAGGGATTTTTCAAAAGCTTTTATCAGTAGTTACTTGGGCAAAACTCTTTCTTACTGTAATGAAGCTTTTATGTTAACAAGAAGAATCTGTAGAACTGCCTCATCTTTTCCCAAGAACCAAACCAAAATAAGATAACCTTGCAAAATGTATTTTCAGTTTGCATGGCAGGTAGATTTCCTTCACTCAGGACTTTCAAGAAACCTACATTTCTTCCTTCCCAAGGGATGCAAACTCTGCATAACTTGTATATTCCACCGTATTTGTGCTAAGAACTGTTTGGATCTGTAATGGGATGCTCATGACTTGTACTAGCCCTCTAGGAAGAGAGAGATTCCAGCCACTGAGGCATAAATGAACTTGGTGGTGCTGCTCCAAGCAAGCATGAGCCCGGTGATTAACAGAATTTCTGCACCTTGTAGTCTAAAAATGCGCAAGTGGGTACAATACAAAGCAGAATGCAAGTGAACAGACAGAGCGGGGGAGTGTTTTCGCAGCACGAATCACTCGTAGGAGGTTCACAGACAGTCTAGGTTAGATCCCTGGTAGAAGTGGGGGTGGGTGAGACAGAAAAGAGCCAGGAATATTAATTGCAAAGTTCATTAAAAATGAAAAATAAAAAAAAATGTACCTATCTTACACCCTGGGGGTTTTCATTGTTTGACATGCTTGTATGATTCCTGCTTGAACAGTTAAGAGAAGTGTGTTAAAGCAAGCAGTTCCACTGAACACAGCAAAACTTTACAGAGCTGAAAGCCCCAAGACATACATCGTGCATTTTAGAGAAGTAACTAATTATAAACGGATGATAACAGCCCCAAATAGGCTCCCCATCTCCCTGCTGGACAGGGGCTGGTCTGGGTATCCCAGCACAACCCAGCCAGGGTTTAGAAACTAAAGGAATGTATTTCCTACCCTATGAGAGCTTCCAGACCACCCAGCATCCACCCAACAAGCAATCTCTGGCACATGAGCTGAATTTAGACTGGAACTAACTCAAAAAAGGAACAGGAGGGCCAACCTGAGTTAATTTCTGAATCTCTGTGACTGATCACAAGTATTTAGCAAGCGTTTGTACTAAGCTCCTCACTTGTTCAATAGAAATAAGTTTTATACGGTTCCCTTGATCAGAGATAAAAAAATAGACTGTACAAATGACAACTGCTCCTGCTCAAGGTCACCAGGTACCCAGTTGCAGAGGGAAAGCACTTGGTAAACGGGAGGCTGTGCAAATCAAGCAGCTGTAGAGCATTCATCTCCCTTGGTGCCCCACCAGCAGGAAGAAGCTTCGTAACCCATGTCAGGGCGAGGGCAGAGGGTGCAAACCCATCGCCCGACCCGGGCGGCACGTCGAGCCGCGCTCCTTCCCTTCCCGCGGCCGTCAGAGGAAGCACAAGGCGAGGTTTGTTTTTAGCACTTACGAACAAAAGCCAATCGAGCGGGCTGCGGGTGACAAGGTTACAAGTCACCTGGAAACAGTGACAGGCACAAGCACCATTTTGAGCCTGTGTAAGCTCTAATTCCCGAACAATGCTTTTCTGGGCTGGAAAAGACTTGCCCAAACAATTCCTGGAAGAGAAGTAGCTTCTGAGTGCCATCTGCTGGCTGCGCGGCTCAGGATTTGCTGGCCTCCATATTGGCGTAAATGACATGGAAACAATGCCCACGCAGGGAGCCCTGGGTTTCCAAGCCAAACTAGCAGAGAAAGTGGTTTTCCTCCCTAAGAACAGTTCCTCTGCTAAGACAGTAGTTTATTTTCAAATGAGGAGTGGAAAATTACGTTGGAACTGCAACGTGCTCTGATGTATCTTAATGCATGCGCTTTGTAGGTAGAAGTCACCAAGGGAGCATTGCTTGTCCGACCAAATAATTAAAGATGATGTGAAACAGCACAACAAATTGATATGCTACCATTTAATTAGGATCCACAGGATGCTTTTAATGCAAATTTTACTTATTTTGGCAAATCTAGGAATTTTCCACCTAAACAGTTTTGCCTGTGTGATCCATCTATATTTACTGACCAAACTGGCAAACATGAGCGTAGAGGACATTCTTGCAGTTTTATTTTGCTGTTCACAATCACAAATCACATGTAATTCTTTGCACCTTTTGTGATTTAAACCTGCCCCAGGCTTACCGCTGATTTATGATCATTTGCTATGATGATCAGCTGCTGTGCCAGACCGTTCAAGAGCCTCGTCCGAAGTGAGAGGTCCTCAAAGTCATGGCGAAAAGGAAATGCAATTCCATCAAGTACCACCAGTCGGACCTCGACGTGGAACAAAACGAAAAACTACCATTACTATGCCGCAAACCAGAGACAAAAAGCAGTAAGATGTCTTTTTAAGTGCATTGAAATGTTTTACGTAAGGCAATGGCAATATTTTATTTCATACTCAGACGTGCACGACAGTATAACACCTATTGTCTATCTCTATATATCAGCGATAAGCAGTATTTCACACGAGTGCAGGGAAAAGAGCCTCCAGCTCCAAACAGGCTAATACACCAAGTGCAGTTCTGCATTACGCATGGATAGGAGCTCAGGCCGTAGCTGCACCAGCTTAAACAAAGCGCTGCACTAAGCTCTGCATTAGTTAACTCAGCACAGAGCTGCCCTTCTGCCTGTTTCAGACCTCGCTTGCTCCCTTAGCCGACTTGACCCTGAAGAACCTGGTACTGAATAGAAAATAACAAAGCTGGACTTAGAGCCTTGCAGAAGAGAAGCTGCAGAAAAAAATAAGTTGTTAAACATCAGAATTGTACTTCAATCAACTCTCCACTATTTCACCTTCTCCCTCAAAAA
Organism: Columba livia; assembly: GCF_036013475.1. Lineage (NCBI taxonomy): Eukaryota > Metazoa > Chordata > Aves > Columbiformes > Columbidae > Columba > Columba livia. The sequence goes on from NC_088621.1 coordinate 2,960,515, forward strand.
ATAAAATGCAAATCAAAACTAGAATGCATGCTGCCTGCAGTCACTGACAACCCCTCTGATTCTAAGGCTCGTATCAGTGATCTAGCTTAGAAACACAGATTTTAACAGACGTTTAAAGGTATTCCACGCACTGTGCAAGGAGCTGAGTATCTATCTTGCCTGAAGATGTTTGCTTTGCTGAATTATTTCGTTGGTAGCATTCATTAGCTGAAGCTAGAGCACAATGCTCTGCTGGCCCATCGCCCTCAAGACACTATATAAGTATTAGTCTGGGATTTTGATTTATTCCAACTTCATTTGTTGTAGCTGTTTTGATTTGATTGTTGGTTGTATTTGTCTGAAATACAGAAGGGAGATGGATATTCTTCCAGTGTTCACATGTTTGGATGTCACTCAGCTCCTCGGTGTCTACAAGTTCTTTTTGACTTTCAGAGCAATCAGCGTAACAGTATAAACACGAGTCATGCTACAAAGCAATGTATATTTAGTTATATAACTTGCCTATCAGATTAACATGTCCTGGTAGGAAGCAATTTAGTTTATTTTCTCCCAGTTCTACTTACAAAACAGCAAACAAGTAGATTTAAAGTATTCAAAAGTAGGCTGTACAGAGAAAACTTGGAAACACTTGCCTTCTCCATGTCTGTTTGTCTCTACTAGACCTTAATTATGTTTATTATGACAAGAGTATTTTCTAACATAGTCTTTTTCGTATTATTGGTCTTTCTCATGTTATTAACAAGACCTCAAACTAATTCATATTTCCAAATAACACTCTCTACAAAACCCCTAAAACCTGGAGGTTTCCTGTGGTCCCAGCCCCAGCTCCAGCTCTGCACAGGGGGCCCAGACTCATTTTAACGAGAGCGGGACTGCAATGAGCATCTGTCAAATCACTGACAGCCCGTCCAAGGAACCACCAGAAGGTCTTATGGTTCTCCTGCAACCTTCAGCGCTTCAGGCTCCAGGCCAAGCACAGATAAATCGGCACAGATGGTACCAGAGAACTGCAGCCCAGGGTAACTGTGCTAATGAAGCCATGTACTTTCCACAAGAGCAAACACAACAGGGCACCGTTAGGACCTGGCAGAGGAAGGGAAATACCAGACTACACTAAGCAAAAGTAAAGCTCCCATCTGCGCTTTCAAGAACATAACAGCTTCCAAAAATGGGAATGATATGCGAGAGACAATCTAACAAAACAGCACTGATTTGTGCTCTGGTAGAATGAGGCGCAAGTCGTCTTCCCCAAATCTTGCTGGGGAGTGATCTGCTGTGCAGAATCTAGAAATCTGGAAGGGAGGTGGTGAAAATCTGCCTTACAAGAGCATTTCACTGAGACACTGGGTATTAGGAAACTTTTTGGCTGTGGTCCACCTGAGAGTCAAGCTGCAGGCTCTGGTTGCTTGTAGCAACAGATGTATTGGGAAGAAGGAGAAGAGTCACTTTCTGGATGCCAACACGGTGCAGGATGCTTCTGGTCCTCAGGGATCTTCTAGGACCGAAAAACGGCACTAAGCCTTTCTGATCCCCCTGCATGACGGTCAGCACATGCACACCTGGCTCAGAGACTCTTTCCTAAGGCAGTTTCGTGACGATTCACAACTCAGTGCTCACAGAAATGTAACAACATGTGGCAACACAGATCCAGTATCTTTGCCTCAAAGTGAAAATCCAGGATGCGAGCAGCAGTCGTAGCAAAAGCAAATTACTCTCAAGAGTAATAGGGATGGGAATGAAAAAGCAATCAAGCTTTACATTTGTACTCTGGCATCAGCCAATACATTACAGTCAAGCTGATGAGGTACCAAAGTGTTACTCATGTTACTCTTACTATAACAGATGAACATCCCTGAAAATCTTTAGTGTGAAGACAAGTGGCATCCTCTGCTAAGTCTGCAATAACCCTTACCTTGGAATGCTCTGAAAGAAAGTCTGGGAGGAGGTAAACCTGTGCAAGCAGCTCTATGTAGTCACGACAACGGAAGTAATATATGTGAGAAAGGATACTTTCCAGAGAGAAAGTCTCCAAAGCTTTTAGATGATCTGAGAACAAATAAATAGATGAGTAAATGAGTCAGACGTCTGTACTAGCCTGTTGTGACTTTGATCATTCTATCAAGCTATGCCTTCCACATATAGCAACAGCAAAACCCCCAGAAACAGTCCAGGTAAAGAGTGTGGGAAACGTACTTTCCATCTGGCTTGAAAGTCAAGGTGGTGGTGAGCAGATGCGATCTCAGCATTTGCACACAGATACACCGGAGGCTCCGAGGGAGCGCTCCAAAAATGAAAACATTATTTCTGAAAAAATAACTTTCCTAGTAGATGATTTTCAAGCCAGAACACTGCCAGAGGAGAACAGTGACTATTAATCATCCATTGTTTAATGTACAGGCAGTAGCTCATTTAATATGGTGTCCTTTTACCTCTTTTCAAACAGAACTTTGCCACATAAAATACTCCAAAAAAGTTGTGTCAGTATACCCAACACACCAATGACTTATAGAATAAAACCTTCATTAACTACAACCTGGCTATACTGACCTTATGGAGGAGCCAAATTCCAGCTACAGTTCTACAATATGGGGCTTCAGTAGCAACAAATTGTCTTAAGAAATTCTGCAGCTGCTCTTCCTGTCCCTGCATTGCTGCACATTACCCCTCAGTTTTGCTGACAGAGTTGTGTTTGGGTTTTGCTGTAAATTTGATCATTAATGTGCTAATCAACAACAACAAAAAAGCCAAATACCTCACATACCTAAAACCCAGAAATTATCATGTAGAAAAAGAATTATTCTTAAAGTAGTTCAGCTCAGCCTGCAGCATGGCTCCACGTACTGATGCACGTCAGGGTATAATACATACAGGTGGAAATAAAAGGTTGGCAGCAAGAACCCCTTAAGCCAGCACGGCTGCTCAAACCCTCAAATGGTAAAACTGCAGCCTACGAGACACTGATTCAACTCAAATCCCAGCGTACAAGGCAGAAAAAAAGGACTTGGCAACGTACCTTCTTCTTGCTGAGCTTGGGCAATGAGCTGGCAGTGCTGCACGCAGGCAGCTGCGATATCCGCTACTCTGTCCACCATAAAGCTTCCTTCGGTGTCAATGAACACGGCTTCTCCAGCGACGCCCCCAAAACACTCTGGGATCTGTACGTCTACGGCCAACTGCATACTGCCATGGGAAATGGAAAAGAGAGAAAGTATTTATATCCCACAGCTCTCCCCTTCCAGCTCACTCCTAAAGTGACCTTTCTGCTGGGGAATACCTGGAGCGGGAAGCAGTACCACCGTTATCGTGATCAGATCTATAATGCTGTATAAGAATCAGAGATTGCAGTCATGACAACAAGAAAATGAACTATCCTCATAGTTACATTAAGCAAAGAAAAGTGATCATCAGTTGCACAAAAGTAATCTCAAAATAAAATACCACAGCTGTGTCTTCCCAACACCAGGAGCTCCGCAGATCTCGGTGATTTTTGTCAGCTGCACGCCGCCTCCCAGGGTGTTGTCTAGTGCTGAGCAGAAGGTGATGATGAAGCCCTGGGCCTGCTCTTCCTCCAGCAGTTCCAGCGCTGTGCAGGTCCTGGTGCTGCCTGGTCCCCCCGTCGTCCTCGCTGCGTCCCCCTGACACGCCTGCCTCACCACCTGTAACGCTTCCAGCGCCTCTTCTTTGGAGATTCCAATTTCTAGAAGAGTCAAAATTACGAAAACACTATCTTAATTTTTTAAACACAGAATTATTTAAAGTACGTAGGGATAATTCAACTTGTTTTGTCAGACACCTGATCATTCTGCAGTGTAACACAAAAATATTAATCCTTTTAGTATAAGGATGCACGCAGCTTGTCAACACCTCTGGAACTAATGATGTGGTTTTCAAAGAGAGCAACAATGCCCCGCGTTCAGAATTCAGGTGAAAGTTAGCTACCTGCAAATAAAAATTAAAACCTGTTGTTCACAGACAGGGATGAGATCCAGCAGAGCAATTCACCTATTCTGCACTGAATGTACTATCATATAAACTCATTTGAAGCAAATAATGTCCCATAAAAGCGGTCGGGTTGCAGACTCTGACAGTGACACCTGTTCCAGAAGGACAGAGAACTGCTGGAGAGAGTCCAGCGCAGGGCAACGAAGATGATTAAGGGAGTGGAGCATCTCCCTTATGAAGAAAGGCTGAGGGAGCTGGGGCTCTTTAGTTTGGAGAAGAGGAGACTAAGGGGGGACCTCATTAATGTTTATAAATATATAAAGGGTGAGTGCCAGGAGGATGGAGCCAGGCTCTTCTCGGTGACAACCAATGACAGGACAAGGGGTAATGGGATCAAGCTGGAACACAAGAGGTTCCACTTAAATTTGAGAAGAAACTTCTTCTCAGTGAGGGTGGCAGAGCCTGGCCCAGGCTGCCCAGGGAGGTTGTGGAGTCTCCTTCTGTGCAGACATTCCAACCCGCCTGGACACCTTCCTGTGTAACCTCATCTGGGTGTTCCTGCTCCATGGGGGGATTGCACTGGGTGAGCTTTTGAGGTCCCTTCCAATCCCAAACATACTGCGATACTGTGATCATGCTCTGAATTCCCAGGGTGTTGCAGGGCTGAGCACCCTGTGCATCATTTCTAGGTCTGACACACAGACATCACAACAGACACGAAGTACCTGCAAATACCTGTGCGTTCATCTTATTACAGGTATCCGTCTGTCCGATCTGGCTACTTCACTGCCATCTTCAACGCAAAACTATTACCACAGATTAGCACAGATAATAAAAATAATTTTTATTCTTACAATGTCTCTGCAAATCTTAAAAGCAAATAGAGTTTGGTCTAGGGTAGATAACCACAGCAAGACTGGCAGGTTCAGCCTGTTTGCAAGTAGTTATCAGCTTTTAAATAATGCAGGTAACAACTGGAAGGAGAAAAATGAATTGGTATGGATTTGATTTTATGTTGTTACGCCTCATGTTCGCACCTTTCCTCATTTCCATAGGGATTATTACAGAATCATAACAGCTTCTTGAAAAAGGCAACTTTCTGACTACATTTAAGTTTATTTTGTTTAAAGCACGTACCCTTGGGGAAAGAAAGGCATGAGAGAGACAGAATCCTCTGGTTCTTCCCTTCCTGTATCCCTTTACATCTATCACTCGGTGTAAGATCTTCTATCTTTGTTTTCAGTAATCCGATATTAACTTTGCCCCTTTCTCTGCCCTCACTCAAGGCCTCGCTGAGAGGAGCCGCCACTTCTCTGTGGACCAAGCACCTCATCTGCCCGAGCTGCTTAATGTGCACCAACCATCGCAGCGAACGATCCCTGCTCACCCCGCCCCCGCTACCGAGCTCCGCCGGCCGCTCTGCGGAAGGACGCGGGGCCGGGAGCGGCAGGACCGAGAACCGCCGGGCAGCGGGGGCGCCCGTTCCCCCGCCGGTACCTTTGCTCAGCCCGCAGGGGCCGGTCTCCAGCAGCTCCTGCGCCGTCTGGAAGCCGGCGGCGACGAGCCGAGCCCGCAGCGCGGGGGCCAGGGGGAGCCCGCCCACGTCCCGCTGCATCCCGGGGCCGCCAAGGCCGCCATAGGCCGCGCCCCGCCGCGGGCATGGGACCGCCCCCACAGCGCGCGCCGGCCGGGAGCCACGTGATGCTGAGGAGCCAATCACTGGCTGCGCATCTAGGCGGGAGGGGAGGGGGCGGGCACGTGGCGCGGCCGTTGCGGAGGCGGCGGCGCCGAGGCGGGTGAGGCGGCGGGGACCGGCGGTGTGAGGGGGGGCACCGGTCGTGAGAACGGGGCAGAAACAGCCAAAGGGCAGCTGGAGTGGCTCCTGTGACCCTGGAGCGGTGCTGGCTTTGTCTGGCCTTCATCCAGCCAGAGAGGCCTGCACACCCAGCAGGTGGTTGGGTGGTTCTGTGATCCCCCTTGTAGGAAAGGGTCATCTTGCCAGTGCAATAACAGGCAGGGTCCCTCAGCGAAGCATATTTTATTAACAATTTTGCAAAACTGGGTGTCCTACCTAAAGGGAGGTACATGGAATAGGGCAAAAAGCCCCTGCTTATATCCCCCCCCAAATCCCAGACATAAATTCCTCCTCTGTTCCCCGTCGGTTGGGTACTTGAGGGTTTACCCATCTCATTCATCTAATTCTAACAACGCCCCATCCTTATTGATTTATTTAAAATATGGATTCCTGGCTCTTTGGCTACCTTCCCCACTAGATTAATTTTTTTTAATACAGTAATCAGGTTTCATTCTGGGACTAATTCAAACAGACTTTGTTTTACGTTAAGTATTCATAGTCTGATGTCTCTCAGTCCTTACCCCAGGCTGGGGTGAGGCACCAGGTCCCCAGTTTTGTATAAACAACATTCCTCCTCCAATGGCTCTTTGCACCCAGACCTTCCTCAAGTTGGGGGAGAGGTTGCTGTCACCCTCCTTTTTGGGGTTAATCTGGAGGAAACAGCCATAACTGATTGTGTCAGCTACTGAAGTGTCGTTTTTGTAGTCAAAAAGAAGTTCTCTGAGCGATGGTATTTCACAGTGTCATTAGATTTCCACTTTCTCCTAATTTTGTTGAGGAAAGAAGATGGCTCATGCGCTGCCTCTTCCAATTCCCTGCCCCGTCCAGCTTGGAAGTGTCAAAGGCGACTCTGTGGAGGCTGAACTGCACGAGTATGTCAGGCAAGGAAACTATGTGAAAGTGAAGAAACTGCTGAAAAAAGGTAAAAGCTAAGTGTAGACAAGTGCTGGCAGGAGCGATTTAGCTTTTCCTACATGTTTATATTTGTGGTAAAAAAAAAAAAATAGTGTCCTATCTGTACAATTCAGTTGTGAGTGAAATATGTATACAAAATGTATTATAGGTGGCCTTTCCTGGTAAGTGGCACTAATTATTGAATCACAAAATAGTGTATGAAAATAAGTACATTGAAAACTAAGCTCTTAGTTGTAAGGAAATGAGGTAACACTAAAGGCCTGAAAGTCTACTTTAGGAATACATTATTTAAATGCAATTTTAACATAATTCTGATTGCAAAATGCTTAGGGTATGGTTTAGATATTGGTATTTTTGGCACCTAGTTTCTTAACTACATGGGAACAGGAAACTTTGTAAATGAATCCCAGTGTTTGATGCGGTTCTATTTCATTTTTACTATGGAGAACTTCAATAGCAGGTGCTGTTCTCTATCGCACCGGTGCCTGGCTGTGCAGCGGGGCGCTGCCCGGGGGCTGCGTGCGGAGATGCGGTGCCGGTACCGGGGCGCGGGCGGGCGCCGGGCCCCGCTGGAGCCGCTGCGGGCGGCGCTGGCGGCTCGGGGCGGGGCGGCCTCCCTGCGTGGGGCGGGGCCGCGCCTGCGTGCGTGAGAGCGGCGCGTCTGATTGGACCTCTGCGCTACTCCATGCAAATGAGGGGGCGTGTCCCGCGTGTGGCACCATGGGGAGAAACAGTGGGTCGCAGAGCGGCACCGGGGTCGCGGGCCGCGGTTCCCCGGGAGGGGGGGCTCGGTGGGAACGCGGGGGGGCTCGTCGTGGGTTCCGGCGGGTGGGTGTGTGGGGGTGTCCGTGTCCTCCAGGGCGGTGCGTGTCGGTGGGGGCGGGCGCGGCGGCGGGGTTGCGTTAAGACTATACTTTCAGGGATCATTTCTGTAGTTGGTCACTAGAGGAGAGTGATCTAACGTGATCGGCGTCACAAGCCACGAGGAGGAGCGAGGTGTTCTCTTCTGAGCGCGAGGCGGGCGAGCGGTGCTGCTTGGGCAGGAGCCGCTCGCCATTGATGACCGTTCCCGGCTCTCTGGTGGGAGCCGGGAGGGAGAGAACACGGGCTGAGTGGTTTGTGCCCTTTTTTTAATGTGGTTTTAAAAACAGATGAACGTTATAACGGGTAACCGACCGTTCGAGCTGACCCGCGAGGCGCTTTCTGCCCGCCGAGGAGCGTTCCGATTTTGTGCTGCGGCAGAACCGGGGTCGCTGTCGGGCTGTGCGGGCGCTGCGAAGGCGTTCTGGTACTGCCGGAAAGGGGTGGAGAGCTTGTTGGGGCCAGGGAGACCCTGCTGCCCTCCCCATCATGTCACGCTGTCCCTAGAAAGCCGGGTGGGTGGCTTTGGAGACGCGAGTGCCGCGCACTGGAGAGGGTCAGGGGGTAGCCGCTCGCTCCTAGCGTGGAGCTGCGGGTGAGAGGGGCTTCGGGGCCGCCCCAGCCCCGCTCGAAGCCGTGTGCGCTTCCGTTGGCGGTGTGTCACTCGTGCCACAGCGCCCCGGGCGCGGCCTGCGCCTGGTGGCTGAGGGAGCGGGGTGCAGAGGGCGGTTTGTGGGGTGACTGCAAGGGGTGCCCGGCGAGCGCGACCGAAGCGTTGCCCGAAGCCGCAGTCGGGCGACGCCGTCCCTTGGTTCGTAGCGCTGTGGAGTGCGGGCCGTGTCCGCGCGCATGCGTGGCTGAACGGCGCTTCTCATTGGACCTCTGCGCTACTCCATGCAAATGAGGGGGCGTGTCCCGCGTGTGGCACCATGGGGAGAAACAGTGGGTCGCAGAGCGGCACCGGGGTCGCCGGCCGCGGTTCCCCGGGAGGGGGGGCTCGGTGGGAACGCGGGGGGCTCGTCGTGGGTTCCGGCGGGTGGGTGTGTGGGGGTCTCCGTGTGCTCCAGGGCGGTGCGTGTCGGTGGGGGCGGGCGCGGCGGCGGTGTTGCGTTAAGACTATACTTTCAGGGATCATTTCTGTAGTTGGTCACTAGAGGAGAGTGATCTAACGTGATCGGCGTCACAAGCCACGAGGAGGAGCGAGGTGTTCTCTTCTGAGCGCGAGGCGGGCGAGCGGTGCTGCTTGGGCAGGAGCCGCTCGCCATTGATGACCGTTCCCGGCTCTCTGGTGGGAGCCGGGAGGGAGAGAACACGGGCTGAGTGGTTTGTGCCCTTTTTTATTTCTGTGGTCTTAAAGATAGAAGATTCGGTGAGAAAGGCGTGGAGTGTTGTATGAGCGTGTGAACAGCAGCTCCTAGTGGAGCTTTCAGCTGGTCACTGCATCCCAAGCCTTTCAGTGGAATTTTGATTGCAGTGGCAGCGTGGGCTTTCCACGGGTGGGGCAGGGGAGGCAATCAGCCAGGCAAGTTTAGGTGTTAATGTCTGTGTTCCGTGGATTGTTCAGTGCCGAGCTCTGTGACAGTTTGTTGGTACCTGGGCGCACTAGGCACGCAATGGTGTTGTCAAGCTGTCAGTGGCACGGTGACAAACCCGAGGCATCATCCCCTTCAGAGCACCCGCGGGCGCCGCGCAGCACTGCCTGGTGTTGGTGCCTGGGCCTCCTCTGGTGGTGCAGAGCGGAGGGAGCACGGGCTGAGACAGTTGTTGCCTGTGTCATGAAAACTGTGCAACTGGTCCGTGCCGTCCAAGGCGAGAAGCTGTTATGCAAAGTGTAGAATTACAAGAGTAATCCTCTATTCATGCACGTGAGGTGTCCCGTTCAAACTGGGGAACCCCAGATGCTGTTTTCCACGTGGTTCTTACATCTGTCAGGCCTTCATGTACAAGGTGGTTTGACCAATCACTGCTTAACACGCACAAAACTATTTTGCAAAGCAAATATAATTCTATGGTGTCGTTATCCATTTGTTTCTTTCTGGATCTGGGTGTCCCTGGCATCGGTCTTGCTGCAGTTCTTTAGCTATGATGCCAAATAATGGGGGTGTGTTTCACCGAAGTGTTAGAGAGGCCGGGGTGCTGGCCTCGTCTTGGTGGTCCAGGAGCATCTTCTGTTCTTCCTGGACAGCTTTTAAGATTCTGAGAAACAGGTCATTATCCTCAGGGTGGGGGTCGTCCTTCTTGCAATGAGCTGGGATCCTGTAGTCATGCCCACTCCACCACGACAATGCAGAATGCCATTACATATCCGAGGAAAGTTCATACAATTTAATAAGACTAATAGGTAAGCTAGTTAGGAAATGAGATTTTCTTAACAATAGTCAAGAGGAGGTTTTTCACAGTCTCCAGGTGACTTTGAATAACTTGTAGGCTTTTGTACTAGCTCTAACGTCCGTGGCTCTGCAGTCCCTGGGACCTGGAGTCTTTTTGGACTCCAGAAGTCACCATTTGAGTGATGACATTCAGCAGCAGCTGAGAGAGCTGCGGTCACCCGGGACTGGGAGTGCCGTGCTGCGCTGCCACCAGCGACCCCCTTCTGCCTGCGGACAGTATCACAGTATGTTTGGGATTGGAAGGGACCTCTAAAGCTCATCCAGTGCAATCCCCCCATGGAGCAGGAACACCCAGATGAGGTTACACAGGAAGGTGTCCAGGCGGGTTGGAATGTCTGCACAGAAGGAGACTCCACAACCCCCCTGGGCAGCCTGGGCCAGTGTCTGTCACCCTCACTGAGAAGAAGTTTCTTCTCAAATTTAAGCGGAACCTCTTGTGTTCCAGTTTGAACCCATTACCCCTTGTCCTATCATTGTTTGCCACCGAGAAGAGCCTGGCTCCATCCTCACGGCACTCACCCTTTATATATTTATAAACATTAATAAGGTCCCCCCTTAGTCTCCTCTTCTCCAAACTAAAGAGCCCCAGCTCCCTCAGCCTTTCCTCACACGGGAGATGCTCCACTCCCTTCAGCATCTTTCTTGCCCTGCGCTGGACTCTCTCCAGCAGTTCCCTGTCCTGCTGGAACTGAGGGGCCACAACTGGACACAATATTCCAGGTGTGGTCTCCCCAGGGCAGAGCAGAGGGGCAGGAGAACCTCTCTGACCTACTGACCACCCCCTTCTAACCCACCCCAGGTACCATTGGCTTCCTGGCCACAAGGGCCCAGTGCTGGCTCATGGTCACCCTGCTGTCCCCAGGACCCCCAGGTCCCTTTCCCCTACGCTGCTCTCTAATATGTAATTTCCCAACCTATACTGGAACCTGGGCTTGTTCCTGCCCAGATGCAGGACTCTACACTTGCCCTTGTTAAATTTCATTAGGTTATTCCCCGCCCAACTGCCCAGCCTGACAGGAGCGGGTTGTCATTGCAGCTGTCCCGCCCAGTCTCGGTGTGTGTAGCCCCGGCGCGGAACGTTTTCCGTCCGGTCCCGCGCGGCCCCGGGCCAGTTTGGGCGAGGCTACGGCGTCACGTGTCGCGGGGGCGCGGAGGCGGAGCCGCGTGCATGCGTGCGTGAGAGCGGCGTGTCTGATTGGGCCTCTGCGCTACTCCATGCAAATGAGGGGGCGTGTCCCGCGTGTGGCACCATGGGGAGAAACAGTGGGTCGCAGAGCGGCACCGGGGTCGCGGGCCGCGGTTCCGCGGGAGGGGGGGCTCGGTGGGAACACGATGGGGGGCTCGTCGTGGGTTCCGGCGGGTGGGTGTGTGGGGGTGTCCGTGTCCTGCAGGGCGGTGCGTGTCGGTGGGGGCGGGCGCGGCGGCGGTGTTGCGTTAAGACTATACTTTCAGGGATCATTTCTGTAGTTGGTCACTAGAGGAGAGTGATCTAACGTGATCGGCGTCACAAGCCACGAGGAGGAGCGAGGTGTTCTCTTCTGAGCGCGAGGCGGGCGAGCGGTGCTGCTTGGGCAGGAGCCGCTCGCCATTGATGACCGTTCCCGGCTCTCTGGTGGGAGCCGGGAGGGAGAGAACACGGGCTGAGTGGTTTGTGCCCCCTTTTTTTAATGTGGTTTTAAAAACAGATGAACCTTGAATTCATCTTTCTTTCCAACGTTTGTTGTGGATCTGGATCCTTTTAGAGCACCTTTTTTTTTTCATTTTAGTTTCAGAAAATTACATTAATTGTACTAAATAACGATGGTTAAAGCAACAAGTTATTTATCTTTTAATTAGTACTTTAGAATAAATTAGTTTCTTATTAACGCAGCCCTCGTGTTATCTGTGCTTATCCCATTTAATACTTTGTGATATTTATAGATCCTTGATGTATAAACCTTGTGGAACAATACATGCTACATAAAGAAAGACATCTGGAAGACCATATGTTTCTTTTTGCAGTTTCTGTTAATATCATTATGTTTTCATATTTCCAGTATTTTGGAGTTAATGTGACAGTCAGTTTTGCTCTTAACAAGCCACTGTCTGTTATTCAGGATGGTAGGGAATAAACACTCTGATAATAATTTGTTTTCTTGTAGGTGTTTTTGTGGACGCTGTAAATTCCATGGGCCAAACTTCTCTCTTCACTGCTGCCTTGCTGGGTCTCGGTAAAATAGTGGATGTGCTGTTGGATTATGGCTCTGATGCTAATCAGTTAAGTAGGAAAACAACTTCTTTATTCTTAAAGTGAGACTAATCTGTAATCTTTAAGTGGTTTTAGTCAATGTAGTATACAATATTCTCTATATACAAACACAGAAGTGCTTAAGATGCTTGTTGCTGTTTTAGACAGATGCTCAGAGGTCAGTAGGTGCCTAATTTTCCTTATTTCGTGTTCTCTGTTGTTTGGGTGTACATAGATATACACAGACGTTCCAGGGACGCTGCTTTCTCCCCCAGAAACACAGCTGGCGGAGTGCAGGACGGGTAGGTTGAAACATTTCTGCTTTACTGTTCCTCAGTCGCTGTCACGATGGAAGCACCCCGGTCCATGCAGCGGCTTTCTCCGGAAATCAGTGGATTCTTAGCAAGTTATTGGATGAAGGGGGTGATCTGAGAGTACACGATAAAGATGGAAGAAATCCGCAGTGCTGGGCGATGTCAGCTGGAAAAGAAAGCAGTGCTCAGGTACGTGTGTAACGTGTTGAATATGTGATTGGTGTGTGCTCGCATCTTAAAGTGAAGAAACTCCAACGTTCCAGGGAGAAACTCCTGGCTTTTTCTCTTACATTTTAATGTAATTTATTTTCTTCAAATTTTTCCATGTATCCATTTCTTGAAATGCCTATTTAAATAGTGCAAATAATGAGTTATTTTTCAGTAGTTGTGATCTATGAATTTTAAATGGTGGATCTTACAGTTCTGAAGTTTTTGTTGTTGTTTTTCCCTTCCACCTCCTCTCTAGATGCTGGAATTCATCCAGCGTTGTGCGCTCCACATGCAGGCTGCCCTTCAGAACTTCCCCGCTGATCTGCTCCGGAAGGCTGGCTCATCACAGGCGCTGGTCTGCAGCCCCTCCAGGTTTGGGGGGCTGGTTCAGGGGTAAGAATGTTCCCAAGCACTGAGGGATTGACCTACAAAGACTTCTACGTCCCTATTCTCTTATCTTAACATGTTCTTGTGTCTTTTTGGCAATATCAGATTTAAAACCGCTCCTAGGAATTATGATACTTCTTATTTCTGTGCTTAGAGTTCCACATAGAAACTTGATAGTTGTAGATATCTGTATATTAAGAGGTACTCTTGAAATCAGCAATGTGAAATCCTGGATATTAATAGTATTAAAATGACAGTAACATGAGGTAGTTTGTTTCTTGATCTTTTAAGGTCACTGTAAATCTTTTGGGGGTGTGTTTCCAACCATTTCAAGAGCTTTTATGTCGGATACTTGTTAAGAAAAATATGTACTTGTGAATAAAAAGAGATGCAGGATACCTGCATATATATATATCTATATATATATATAAAAATTTGGTATCTTGCTTTAAATAAGTGTGTATCATAACAGTGTACATAAAAGTTTAATGAGTTGCACAATAAGTTGGAATTTCAGCATCTGCATTACACTGTGTGGCATCACTCAAATGCTACGTTTTAAATACATGGCGGTTACAGAACTTCTGCATTTTTCTCTCTCTTTTGTATTTTACTTAAAGCCTTGGCATATTAGTTACTGTTTATGGTTTTGATGCTTAGGAATGCTGACAGTCCTCTGGGTAGATTTCTAAAAGGTGGAGCTAATGCAGCCAAGAACATTTTCAGCTTTGGTTTCGGGAAGGTAAGATGCTATGGATGGTGGTGTTCTGATAATATCAGGACACTTTTTCAGAGTCACGTGTTCTTCACAGTAATTACCCCACCTGTGTTACTTTTCATTTTTAGTGCATTCTTATTTCTATCAGAATGGTGGGAAAAAAACTGCGGAAAGCACAAATATTGGGGCCTTTAGTCGTTAGTGGGCCCTCTCCGAGGAAGCTGTTTTGGAGCAGGCAATATAAACTATAAGCTACCATGTGAAATGTCATCTGTGGGAGTTGTTAATGACTGTTTCTGCTCTCCCTGTTTCAGCTTCACTAGAAAGTTAAGCTTTTATATAGATTTCTTAAGCTTTCATTTTGATACTTTGGGTGATGCTCCCATTGCAGCGATTGCACTTGAGTTTTCCATGGGCTTGCGGCAGATGTGACACATCTGGGGAACTGTTGCATGTTCCTGTTGGTTACACCCTGGTGGTGTTTCAGTTTTACCTTGCAGGCAGCGGGCATCCGGGGTACTTGGCATCTCTCCCCATTATTGGCGAAAAAGACGTGGTTCAGGCAGATGATGAACCAACATTTTCTTACCATGTTGGACCGTACATGATGATGACAAAGTAAGTGGAATCAAAGGGATTTTTTTTTAGTTTGTAAGTAATCCTGCAACTGGAAAAAGTACTGCAGAAAGCATCTCATACAAATTCCTTTTTCTTGTAGCTTAATGTGGGGAGGCAGCAGAGTTACAGTGAAGGAACTCAGCTTTGAGCCCCACCAGAACTGTAGTAAGCTCCGTTTGGCTGATCTTCTCATTGCAGAGCAGGAGCATAGTAGGTAAGAAAGAATGTGCAGTAGCTACAAGTGCTCCTGGGGTCTGAGTGTCTCCAGTGATGTGAGGAAACGTGCTGAGCCTCGGGAGGACTCTTGAGCTCCAAACGAGAAATACAGGTCTCTGTGTCTCCTCTTTTCTCTTCCCACTCCGTTTGCTCCCCAGTGGATAAAACAGCAGAAGATGATACTCTCTTCTTGTATGTCTGGATTAATGCTTCATTGCGTATTTCTTGGATGGCTTATTTATAGTTTCTCCTAGTCTGACAGTAAGTGCTGTTTCCTTAATGCCTCCTCATCTACAGTTCTTTTAAAGTCTTGGGAATTTACTGAGAAGTTAGAAGTGCTCACATATTGATAAAAACGCCTAAAAGGCCAGGACTTTTAGTCTCAGATTTACCTTACAATGCTTTTTCCTCTTGCTTTGCAGTAAACTCCGTCATCCTCATTTGCTACAGTTGATGTCTGTTTGTCTGTCCAGTGATTTGGAGAAAACCCGTTTAGTATATGAAAGGGTTAACTTTGGTTCTCTCTACAGCATCCTGCATGAAAGGGTAATTGGAATACTTGTTTTTAAATAGCATACATCTGTCTAAGTTACTGGAGAAACTGCAGTCAAAGGCAAGAAATTCTAAGAGTTCATTCTGCTTCAGAGTGAATTTTGGCATAGTCTATCTTTGAATTATTTCTTAAGGTATTACTAGTTGAATTGATTTTGAGAACAAACATTATTTAGCAAGTGCAATTTGTTTGACTTTTACTGCAGTATGTTTCCTGTTTGCTTTCTTTACCTTATTCTGTACAATAATAGTTTTTCCCTGCATCAAGCCTCAAAGACCTTCACTATGAATGTGGTACTTCTGTTTGGTTTATTTTTCAGCGTACAGAATTCCCAGTACTGCACATGGAGACGATTTTACACGTGCTGCTTCAAATTAGTGACGCTCTGCGTTTTCTACACTCCCGTGGGTTTATCCACCGTTCACTTAGCTCCTATGCGATTCAAATTGTTTCTTCTGGTGAGGCAAAGTTGTGCAACTTGGAATACATGATAGAGAGGTAAGAAGGTTCCTCACTGTTTCTTCGAAAGGGACAAACACAAAGTCAGATTTAGTGCTAACACTGCTGAAGTGCCTCTCTTAATGACTGAGGTCTCCTGTCTCTGAGTCAGGCAACAATTACAGGAGTAAAGAACTCCAAATTATTCCTGCTCAGGTCCGTTACCTTTGCCACAGGCAGTATGGCATATTTCAGGTGGACGTAGTTTCTGTGTAATAAGTATCTGAAAATAAAAACTGGTAAGAGAAGCAGGTCTTTGGCAGAGTATAAAAATACCATCATAGAGAAATAGAACCTAATTTACAGAACAGAGGTGAAATTCCTTTTTGAGTCACTAATTCTGCTGCTGGGTTGGAAATAACTTAAGTCTCCTCTTGTTATACTAAACTTGTGCTTATGGAGGCTTACCTGAAATGGTTGAAGATTCCACCTTCTGGATATAAGTATACATTACAAAATAAACGTTGGCAGGCTAGGTGGCACTGTCCTGTATTGTGTCCATGGTCAGAGAGCCCTGGCCAGAGCTAAAGTTTGTTTGTAAAATTCCCATTGGGAAACCTTCAGCTTTCTCCCATTTCTTTTTGAGTGTAAATTTGTTAACGGAGGTGTTACTTTCGCCAGGTCTTTGTTGCAATGTGCCAAAACACATTCATTGGTGTGAAAATATTACCCATTTTTATTTTCAGGTGTACTCTGGACCTTTTAGTTATTTAAACCAAAAGCAGATAGAACAAACTCAAATGTCTAATTCCAGAATATATACATGCTAGTTGAGTGTGTTGTATGTCCCAATTTACAGCTTTTTTCCCCTTTATACAGCAAAGATCATGGAGAACACAGTGATCTGACACGTATTCCTGTCCCAGTGCAGCTGTATAAGTGGTGCTCTCCTGAAGTAATCCTTGAAAAAGTTGTCACGGTCAAATCGGATATTTATAGCTTCTGTACGGTAGTGCAGGAGGCCTTGACAGGTATATCTATAGGTTTAGGCTTTTGTCACTAGAATATCCCCCTAACTGTTTTCAGTGCAGACCCTAAGCCCCCACATGTCTGTTTAATTCATCTCTGTGACTGGATCAGACCTTGCTGTGATGGCTCATACAGACTTAACTTGGAAGAGGAACCTCCAGGCAAAAAACCACAAATGTTAGTGGCAGTAGCAAAGACTACCAGAAACCTTTGCAAAATGTAATCGGAAGACTTAAAATTGCATAACTAAATGATGAGATTAATGGTTGGTATTAGAGAGATACCATCTTGTGTACAGTGTTTTTCTGCTGGTTATCTTTTCACACAAGCACAGCAAAACTTTCGGTTAAGTCTTTGAGTTGTGTAAAACAAGCCTGCGCAGCTTTAGTCTTCTTGATCACTAAGATAACAAAACATTATCTGTAAGTTCTTAACAGACAATGTTATGTATGTTACGTATTGACTTTGGCTATTTTGCCAGTGAAATGGGATAAACAATTACCCTAAAAATTAAGCCCTCTATTAGCTCATTGGTAATGAAGAATCCAGAGCATGGGTTCCAGTGTAACTGTCCTCTAGAGACTGCTGTCAGCTCTCATTAAAGTGTCCATGGCTGAAATAAGATAAGTAGGAGATGGCAGACTGGATTGAGTGCGTGTTTGGTTCATGACAGTAGTTGTAAATTAGGGAATGTGCAGACAAAAACAATCATGCTTCAGTATCTCTGATTCTTTCATCTTCTTTTCTACTTTCATTAACATTGATATACAGCTTGTGACATAAAGTCTATATTTATGTCTTGCAGAGACCCCTCCCTGGAAAGGTCTTGAAGACTCATCTATTGAACAGCTCATAATTTCAGGACAACGGTTAGAAACAGACGTCAGGCTTCCTATGCCCTATTACAATATCGTAAACTCAGCGCTAGAACCTAAACAGAAGAACCGTTCTGTGAAACTTCAGGATATTCAGTATATACTGAAAAATGACTTAAAGGTGACCTGCGGGATTGTAGCCTTTCATGTATTTAAAATGGCAGAGTTCTGTGTTCATTCAAATTCAAGTTCTTCTGCTTAAATCTGGGTGGGAGGCTTTTTTGTGTGTAATCTGAACACCGAGTATCCTTTCCTGATCATGCAGGCAAACCGTCTTAAAAAAGAAGGCAGACGCATAGAACTGCTACTATAGTTGTCTTTTATAGCATTTTTTTTGTACTACAGGACTTAACTAAGTTTCAAACTGGTCATGCTGACGGACTCTCAAAAGCACAAGGGCCTACTGTTTTTGCAGATGTGAACATCTGTTTGACATCAGCTTTTAGCTATCAGAAGAGAAGACAGGAACTGCAGGGAGAAGAGATAACCAAGGCCGGTGAGTTTCTTTTAGCAAGATATCACTGTCCTTCACTTAGCAAGCTCCTCACTCCAGAAAGGTCTAATATAAATAGTTAAATGTGAGCACTTAGCTTTGGATTCCAGCTACCACCCTAATTGCTGATGTAAACTCAAGACTGTAAGTCTGATTAATATTTTAAGTTCAGGCACACTGTTTTCAGCAGAGGTGTTAAATGCTCCTGTAACCTCTATCAGACATTAACTCCTAAGTGTGTGAAAATAGTGTGTTTGATGGACATTTGGAGAAATAGCTTGACACTTAAATTTTTCAGACAGCTCTGCTGCCCCAAGACACTCTCATTTTCCGGAGGAGAATAGTGCTGTAGTGGACCATGAGGCACCAACCGGTCCACAGCCAGTTGCGCACAACAAGAGTCCTGATGTAGCTTCTGAACTCCCAGTGACCCTCAGTGTCAGCGATGCGGATGACAGCCTCTGTAGCTTTGAAATCAATGAAATCTTTGCCAGTTATCCAGAACTTCACAAAGACTTTCTGGAAGAAGGAGCTGGATTAGGTGAAACTCTAAAGGATGAAAAAGGGCAGCGAAAGGAAGATGAGGCTGCTCTCAGAGACCCATGTGCATCGCCTGGAGTGCACGGTGAGGAAAAGCCACTTGATGAGGAAGATGAGTTTTTGGCGTCGGGTACAGAGTACGCTACGGAAGAGGAGGAGAGGATAAGTGAGATCTCTGACCTGTGCACGCTGGCGCAGGTGAGAAGAATGAGTAGTCTGTCCCAAAACGAGCAATACATCAGCAAATGTGTCCTCGATTTAAAGATAATGCAAAGCATGGTGCAGCAGGCAGCAGATTCCCTGTGCAGAACAGAGAAGAAACTGGACAAATTAGAGGCCACTGAAAAGCAAAAGAAGCTACTCCAGGAAATTGGAATGAATCAGCTTTCTAAGCAAATTGTTCAAGACAGACACTGGAACAGATCTGATGATGCTTCCCAAAATATGAATAACCCTTTTTCTGGAGTCAATACTGTTTTATGGAAGGCTGTGAGGCCACCATCAAGTGTCTATATTCCACCACTGGTAACATGTCAGGTGCAAGGAACACTGTGTGCGGACAGTTTCCAGGCTGCTTCAAAGGCAGCAAAGGAGATGGAGGCAGTAAAAAATGAAAAGTGGAAGTGTTTTCATGAGATGAGGACAAGTAATAATGAAAACAACCATCATGATCTCAGTTTCAGTGTGGTGAAAAGCCTGGATGATCAAGGGAGCCTAGACCATGAGGTAAAGTGTTGAGCAGGTGACTGTGTTCATCATGTCTGTGTTCCTTAGCACGTAGAGAGATGTAGTTATGGATGGTGTCCAAGAGGAGGGGTGAATCTGTCTTTCAAAATACACGTGCATACCATATGCATTGTATATAGGAATTAAAATTGTCAGCTCAGCAGTTCGATAGTATTATTTATTCTTTCTCCACACAACCCCCCCAGCAAAATACTGGTCCTGTGGCTCAGGAGGGAATAAATCCTGTACTAAAATGGAGATGGGACTGTCAGGGAAAGGGATGAGCAGAGAAAGATTTTGGGGTTTTTTTTACGTGTTTGCATACTTAATTGTAGAGGTCTAAGCTGTCATTAGTAAGGGCTTCCAGAGCATTATTAAATATAAGTTGCTGACATGCTTAGCCCAAAGAGAAAGAAATTAATGTACTGATTTGCTGTTGAAATAACCTTGAGTCATTTAGATCCGCTCATTCTCCCAGGAACTACATGTTATGATATTCTGCCTACATACATGTGAAACCTGCTATAAATCCAGGGCAGAGCTTTTCCTAGGCTAAGGCCTGGAGTTGTCATGCTTCCTCACAAGCAGTGCTACTGAAAATATAACCTAGGGATAAAGTTTGCATGGCCCAGTTCTTAGTGTATCTCATAGACACCTCAGCTAGTAATTACCAGAATGCCAAATGTGTGCTGAATCATGGCTTGTTGGACTCATTTCAGCATTTACTCCCACGCGTATCTGGAAGATGCAAAAAAAAGTTCAACTTGCAGTGTCAGAGAGGAGGTGATTCACATTCTGCAGCGAGTGGAAGTGAAGAAAAGTGGTGAGTTTTGAGTGTATTCTCGAGAGTTAATTCTAGTAGGTTAGGATATAAATATGTCAGATGCTGGAGCTGTGGTTAGATGGTCATGTGAACAAACTCAGGATGGGAATTGGGTTGTTGTTATCCAAGTCTGAAGTTCTGAGTATGTTCAGTTGTCCATTGATCTTACTGACCTGAATAAAACAAATTACTTAGTGTTCTTTGTCTGCCACTGTTTATATAGATAGGTCATGTGAAGGCAGTTGACAGCTTTCGAAATCTAGATTTTAGTGTACAGCTTGGTTGGTTGATCTATAATAGACTTAAATATCTGTCTGTGCTTTCTGAGCTTCTGGCGGCTCAATCTCCTGCTTGTGTTAGGTTCTTAGAGAATGTGTGCTCTCAGCCTTTTAATTAGCATTATAACAACTTCTGGTCTTTTACTGACTGGGGAACACCTAACATGATACACTTGTGCATTAACAGAGTTTGATGCATCTCATAATGGTTTATTATAGGTGCTGTCCGAAATCAAGATCTGAAATTTACAGTACAAAAATAAGTGAGGAGGGAAGGCTGATGCAATCGGAATGGAGGAGTGAGTACGTCTGTGTTAACTCAGCATTAACGTTAGTGAGTCTTACTGCAGTGCGTTAAAACTTAACATGCTTTCTAGCCTATGAAAGGTCTGTGAGGCTGAGTTTCTGAAGCTCTATTAGGCAGTTCTTGGATGAAAACCAAATGAGTAGGATCCTGTGTCTTGCACATTCAGGGCATGGAATAATCACAACCACAGTGAGATGGGTTGGTTATAAAATCCAGGGAATTTCTGGCCTTGTTCTGGAGGATATAAGGGAGGAGCACCATATTAATTTAGAAAGGCTAGTATAGCAATGACCAGTGGGTGGCAGTACAGCCACGAATAACGGAGAGTGCGAACTAACAAAAATTACTCATTTAAAGACCGTACTAATTTATGCAGTTTAGGAGGTGTTTAGGAAGGAAGTGTTTAGCTCTTTTCATGATAAAGGAGTTTACAAGGTATAACTTCAGCATTTCCAAGTCTGCAGACACAATGAAACTCAGGAATGGTTTGAAGGTCCAGTTTCTTTTGTCTGAATTGGTAATTGTATTATTTTTGTGTAGCTGAGGTAAAGCAAATGGCCAGAAGAGTGGCCTCAGGACAACTAGAGCTCAGCTCTCCCTATCCAGCTGGTGAATGTACATCCGAGAGTGAAGCAGAGAGTATAAAGGAAGCCTTTCAACATGTCAGGGTCCAAAAAAGTCAACACCAACAAAGCTATAGATGGCAGACAGGTGATAATGTTGAGCTTTGGGATCTGGGCAGTGAGGATATGTCTGAATATGAGGAGAGTGATCTGGAGTCTGCATTCAGAAGCCCTGGAGGTAAGGATGAGAAACAAAAGATAATTTCTTCTATTTCTGTGTCTCTCCGTTTCCCAGCAGATTTCAGCTTCAGTGATTGTTTTGTTTTATTGTTACAATAATTTTCAATTTTATCTTCCAGAATCTTGTCCCCAGAGAAGGTCAATCACTCAGTCATAGGTGAACATAAATAATAGACTAGGATGAGTATTGCATGTTAATAGGTGGAGGTAATGTCCAGTGAGCTCGGAGACCCTTCATCATCCTTGATTCCCATGTAGCAGCATGGGAGGTGCAAAACTTTCCAATCCAGGAGTATGCTTTCACACTTTATTCCTTTCAGTCGGACTACAGAGATGTTTTTTCTGTAGCAGCATAGTGGGTAGTGCTTTTGTAATAGTTACAGATAAAGGAACCAGGAATGCTTCACATGCCTAGATTAACAATGTGAGCATTTAAGTGTCATTATTTCTCGATATTCCTGACAGAATGTTGGTTTACTGTCTGCTCTCATTGATATTACATTGGTGGTTCAGATCACTCCATATTTTTGCCTAATAATTTTGTTCCATTCTGGCATCCTAGGGAGAAGCTGCCAGTCACCATCACAAGATGAACAAGCAGAGTCTGGGATAGTAATTAATGAGAATTCAGTCTTTCCTCATCAAGTTGAGAATCCATCCAGAGTATGTAAAGTAATCCAAGAAATGTAGTTGCCGCTAGTTATCTGTAAACCAGTTCAGCCTGGCATCTCGGTGTTGCACACCGAACCACCAAGGCAGCTGATCTTTTTAGTTATGATCTGACTGACATTCCCTCCTTCTGCCTCCCCTTTTTTTTTGTTTGGTTCTATAAACCATCAAAATAACGTGAGGAGCAGGAGGTAGGTTGAAACTTGGAGTGATCAAATTAAATACAATTTTGATTCACTGCAGTATTGTTTAACATCATTGAGTAAAATGTATATAATCTCAGCTTTCCTTCACAGCTCTATCAATTTTAGTACTCAATAGTCTCAGAACAATCTTCATTTCTTGAAGATTTCAAAACTATTGTATGGACTATTAAATCCAATCCGTGCTGTTTGCTGATAAGCTCTTGCAAAGTTTGTCTGTCCGTTCTGATTATTGTGAGCATCATCCTCTGAGAGTCGTCCTGCCCTCCACAACTTGCCTGCGAGAAACTGAATTTGCTCCCTTTTTTCCCCCCTTCAGACCTTGAATGCTCAGGGCAAATTAGAGGAAGCTTGTGAAGGATTTTTACAGAAACAGTTCCCTGAAGATGCAGGATCAGGTGTTCAGGGTTCAGGTAAATGTGCTCTTTCTTTTGAAGGTACTTTTGACTCAGGGAGACAGAGTCTTGTTCCGCTGTATTTTGTCAGCAGCACTCCTGTCAGAAGGCTGGAGCTTGATTCTTCAGGGTCACTTGATCTCTTATTCCTCATTATTTTAGTGAGAGTTCAGGACAGTCAGGGCTTCAGAAGATGAGGTTTGGGCATTGCAATCACTGAAATATTATTGAGTACAGTGATGGTGTACTTGCTGTGTTTCAGTTAAAAAAAACCAAAACTTGTTTGCAGTCTTCTGGTTTTACACCCTAGGGCTAAGTTTAATGTTTTTATGCAACTTTCTATGGTGCAGGAAACTGAATTACAGTTGTATTTACACATTACTCATTATTTATACATTATTGCTAGAAGGGTCTTGAGCTTAAAGACTGTAAGAGCTGACATTGTGTGCAGAATGATGGAAGGATCATCGCTGTTTCTCTAGCCTGTTTCCTCAACTCAGATTTGTAAACGTTGCGATATTCCCCAGTGCTTCAGTGGTTGACTGTCTGGCAGCTGTGGTATGTTTGTGAAAATTCATCTTTAGAACACATTTGTCTCTTGACAACAACAAAGGTCACAAGAACCAAAAAATTTAATAAAGTTGCAATTTCCTGTTCAATGAGTTGTGTCATTTTCTTTTGCACTTGCAAAACCCAATAACAGGGAACATTTGTTATTTGTATTCAGGAGAAAAAATGCTATTCTGCAGCACAACAGCGCAGAACTCTGGCAATAACACACAAGGACTGAATCAACTTATCCATGTGCCTGTAGCAAGGTAGATAGTCTTATTTGCATTGTTACTTCAAGCATAAATTAGTTTATAAAGTGTGTTCTCTTTATTAATTATGCTTATATATCTGATATTCAAATAAGATGCCAATGGTGGTTTTAAATTATTATCTACATATCATAGTTCCTTGCCAAGAAAATACTAAAAGGGTTTTCACAAGTCTCATGAGTTTTGTTTTTTACAGCATTCAGTATTTTTATTTTTTTTGCTTAACGAGGGACTCAAATAGGAAACATAAGTCATGTATCTATTACAGTTCCTTTTACACTGTTAAACTACAGTCTTAAACAGAGCAGAGATAATTCAAATTAAGGCTTCGGTTGTCTGATTTAGTTTTGTTGTGCTTTGGGTTTGGAGCTCAAGTGGCATGAAGCCCATGCCTTGTCCCCTCCCGTGGGATCAGTGCGATGCGAGAACGCTCACCACATCTTCCCTGGAGGTAACATTAGCCTGTGCTTGGAGATTTGCAGTCTCATCTGTCAAACATGAGGCATTTCTATCCAATATTTTTGTCAATTTAGTATTCTACTAGCGTGCACAGATGTTGTCTGGAATCACCAGCTCCTGCTGCATGGGGTGCTTCTGCTTAGAGGAACAGTCCTCGCCTTACTGGTCTCCTGACCATGATTTTTGGGGGTCTGAAGAGCCCCCAGCCCGTAGCTCTGCTTTCTGTGTGTACTCCAGCCTTTATTCACGTTTCCCAAGCGTGGGAGCGAGAGCTGCTGGTACCACTGTCAGTGCTGCGCTCCCTCCCTCTCAGGAGGAACCGAGTTACCAGAGGCAGGGAGCACGTGTGTAAACACTCGGCTTTAATGTAAAAGGTAATGGTTTTGGTTGCGCTCTTCGCTCCTTTTCTCCTAGCACGCTCCATCTTCTAAGGTTTCATGCAAAAGGTTTTTATGAGCTGCAGTCTGCCCCCGAGGGAAGGTAGTCCTTTAAACTTTTAGAGAGAGAGGAAACTAAATACATTTATCTTCATAATTCTCTGAGAGGATCAATGAATGTGACCTTTCTTCCCCCACTGCAGTGTTGAAGCAGCGCAAGAAGGGATACTGTGGGAGCCGCGGGAAGATCGCAAAGAAAAAGATGTGTAAGAGCCACAGACCATTTTATAGCAAAACTTCAGCAAGCTGGTTATTATCATTGTAAAAGTTTTGTGTTGATGCAAAGCGGGAAGATGGGACAGACCAAAGCAGAGACAGGGAAAACTATCTGATGTATCGAAGGAGTATTTTCTTGTGATAAGTTGGGAGATTGGTATAAAAGAGAGTTTTCTGCAGTGTGGCTCACATTTGAAGTTTGTGCCTTTTCTGGGGGCGGTTTCCTGAGACTGCGTTTATAGAATTATTAAAATGAATCCTGTAAAGAAAGGGAAAGTAAATAATTAACCTTTTGTGTCTCTGCAACATCATTGAAGATAGCGATCTTTAGACTTCCAAGAATTCTTTGAGTTTTCAAATGGAATATCTCCCTTTTGGAAAACTAGATAAGACTGAACACAATTAAACTTCAAAGAATCTGAAAATAGCAGAATTTAGTGATTCCCAAGTATAAGCAGTGGCTGTTCTAACTGTCAGAACATCTTTCAATGCTTCAGATCAGTGACAGACATTCAGGATTTGTCGAGTATCCCCTACGAGCCGGAGAACTACTACGGAGATACGGATTGTAAAACGCCCCGCGTGAGTCGCACACCGAGCGTCAGCACCCCGCTCAGCTCAGGTACCCTGGGAGGACAGATCAATCAGTATATTTTGAGTGTTGATAAATTGATCTCAATGTTCGTTGAATTTACTGTTGTTTAAGAGCAATGAATTATCATTTGCTTTGTACTTTCAGTAATTTGGTGCAATAAAGTAATCAAAGTTTTGCATAGATAATGTCTGAGGTGGAACTCCTAGGTAGTCAGTTTGGACTTCTGCTTAGAGATCATGTATGGACAGTCGTTTCTCAGAGTTCCTTGTGCAGATGCCTGTTAAATACAAGAATTTTTTCTTCTGCTTCTGTTGAAATGTGACCAATATAGAAAAATAAATGTACTTTTTTTTTTTCCCTAGAAGGAAAAATTCCAATAGCCTTTGAGAAATGCAAACACCTCCATGAAGTAGCTTCAGATAATTCCTTTTGTGGTTCTCCAGAACTTTCCTCTGCAGCATCCAGGACATTTGCTACAGCCTATGAAGAAGAAAGGAACACCGAACTCCCCTCTGCTTCAGGAGTTTGCTCATCTGAATTGAATAAGCCAGTAAGTCTAGAAAATTTACCTTACGCCAGTTTGTCCTTTTTCTGCACAGATGTGGCACAATGTTATCAACTTTGTATCAAAAAATCCTCTCTCTTTGGAGTTAACAATTTCCAAGGTCACTTTAGTGACCTTTTCAGATAATTATATATAAAATAGTAGCCTCTATGCCTTTCTTATTGTTATTCATTGACGGAGTTGTCATTTAAAGATTAAGTTAGAGTTTGTGCAACCAGAACACTAGTGACTGTGTTCATTGTCATTAGGTCAGGTCTGTGGCTTTCTGCTTGCGTAGCAGGCGGTTGGAGTTCATTAAGCTCATTAACAGCGCAGCACTGCCTTGACTGGCTCTGTGGAGATATTTATTTTGTCACTTCCTTGTCTAAAATCTTTCCCTAGGGTTAAGTGCATGAAGTACCTGTTTCCATTTTGAGGACAGCGAGGACTTGCCTGTGAATATAAATTCTTGATTTGGGGTAGATAAGTGTGCCTGGCTTTAATAATAAAGATACAAAACGGAGAATGGGATACTAAGAGATGTTGGAACTGTAGTTTCAGAGAATTCCTGTCCAGTTGTCCGTACAGAGTGTTGAAGTGGATAAAGATTTCATTGCTGACGGTATCTTATGGGTGGCCAAAAGGTGAATGCAGAGCAGCCTAAGCAAAATTTTTGATACATCTGGCTTACCTGGATGCTACCCCTGTTTTCATATTCTGAACTGAGGGAAGAGCTTATTTAAAAATTTAATGGTCAACTAAGGCTTTAATCAAGGCCGTACCTTATGTGGGATTTAGTATGTTGAAGGGGAGGATTGAAGACCAGCAGTTCTTCAATTTACCTTCTCGTGTTTCATGGTCTTACACAGGAGGGGTTGCCAGTAGTTGCTCCAACCTTGAGAAGCACCAGGAAGGCATCTGGTAAGTCTCTTAACCCAGACGCAGCCCAAATAGAATAATCAATAAATGGAGAAACAGATTTGAAAATAAATTTTGCTGTTAAAGATTTTGTGTTTGTACCTGCAGACTAAGAACTCTGACCTCTCATCCGCCTACATCTGAAGTGTAAATGTTATTGGCTTTGCAACACCAGAGTGAGAACTGACTGTGAAAGTCTAGCTCTAAATGATTTCTCCATTATGAAATTATTTGAGAATATTTGGCAAAACATGAACGAGCCTGCTCGTGCAGGTTGATAAATGAAATATGTCAGCAAGATGCTGTCATAATATAAGTCTATATCACAGTTATTAAGGATTAATCACTGCTAATTAACTAGACTTTATTTTTCTCTATCCCAGCGCTCTCGCAGGCATCCAAGCACTGCACTGATGAGCTGCCTCCACCAGCCCGAGAGCTGCTGGATGAAATTGGTAAGAGGCACTTCACCCACAATGGTATGAGGCTTGCCAGCTGTGTTCAATCAGGATTTCTCCCAAATCATCCACTGCTAAAATACCCAAGAGCTTCCAAATTAGTTGCAGTCAAGTCAATGATTAGGAAGTTAGGCATCAACAACTTAAATAACTGGCAATTATTTGAGTTAGTCCTTGAAGTTTCTGCGTTTCACGTAATGGGTAGTTGCTGCTGCCAGCCACTAACCCATGGAGCACAGGTGGCATTTAACACTGAGGTGAGCTTTGTGTAGACTGAATTTTGCGAAGGTGTCCCAGAGCAACGTGCGTTCTCCATTAAAACAAATGCAAGCCAGGCGGCCACATCCCTTTGGTATTTTTGCAGAGTTTAGTCTCAGTGATTTATGTTTCTTTTTGTAATCACATATATCTTCACACAGAACACTGTGTAAAAATGCTGCGTTATTTTTACTGGTGTGTGTTTTACAGAAGAATTTCCTTTGGTTATTCAGCTATAAACTCTTCCTAAACTAACACCAGAGGCTGGGATAATTAAATGTATGTAGGTTCTATGTTCTTCTAGAAATGAGGCACCCAGACATATTCTGATCTTTCTATTTCCTCATTCACCAAAACAAGGACATGCGGACACTGGCATCAAGTGAATAAATAATGGCCAGAGACAATTTGTAGGATGTACTATATGAACCAATTATAGATTATGTAAAGGTTTTCATCTGAATTTAGATGGATAAAGTAATATGGTACTTCAGATTGTATAGAGTCAATTTAGAAAGAATATTCAGATCAATAAGGAAATATTCTGTTTTTAACAGAATATTTAAAGCAGCAAGAATCCATCACTCGAGACTTTAAAGAGACGGGATTGTATGACTGCAGGGTGCAAATAAATGGTTAGTTAATCATAGTCCTACCGTAGAGATCGCAAATAGAAAATTACTTTCGCATTGCTGCAAAATAACTCTGAATACTTATCACTGTTTGTTCGGTTATATTATAAACTTCCTTTTTTTTTTTGGTTTTTTTTTTGGTATTTGTGGTTCAGCAGAAATTTGACAGGATTCTCCCTTTCTTGGTAAGGTTATGTGCCGTGTTTGTGCACATAGTAGCCCCTGCACCAGTGTTTGCTGGCTGTGCACTCACTGTCTACAGTCTACAGGGATCTGCTCTGGAGGGCTTGCAGGTCTGAACCATCAGAATTAATCCTCTACTTGTATTATGCTGCTGTCATGTATGCTGTGTGCAAACCGAAGTGACAAAACCCACAGCAGTGTGGATGGTGGGCAGCTGATGGAAAACAGAGCTGAAGTTTCCATTCTGGGAGGGTGGTTCAGTTGAGAAAGTGGCTGGTGCTCATTAATGGCTCATGTTTCTTATTCACCATAACGAAATAATGCCTCTGATTTCATGGTGTAAGAAAAGAGCATCCACTGGGGTAAGCAGGATGATATTTCCTGTTCTCTTACAAAGATAGCGGTAGTGAATCTTTGTGCTTCTGAAACTGCAGATAGTAATAAGTGGGAATAATTTTTAGGTGTACAGCAAGTAACGTCAGAAGAACAGAAAACGTAAATCTTTATAGGCTTTGCAATTGTTTCCAGTGAGTCAGAAACCAAAGTGCAGTTTTAAAAAAGAAAGATTTTTTAAAAAAGGCAGAACATGAGTTAGTCTGTAAAAAAGCTAAATAGCAGAATGACTTGGGAATATGCTACTGGCACTTGTTTGTGTTAATCCTACAGCTTTGTTAGATCTTTTCCCGTTTAAAATTGTTACCCAAAGGATAGAAACTACTGTGAGTTTGTTCATAGGAGTATCTTGTTTTCAGGTGGTTGGGAATGCAGCAGCCTGTATTGCTGGCTGTTCCGTCGCTGTGGTTTTGTTGTATTTGCATAAAGTACAGCTATTTCAGACTCCATTTTTGTGACAGCCTACTGCTTCCTGCTTATCATAGCTTAGCAGAAGGTGGCTGAATATATTCACATGATGTAGGGAACAGAACTTAGCGAGATAAGTCTTGGAGGGGGAATATCATTGGATTTTGCTAAGTAGAGTAACAAAGCGAACATCCACAGGTTTTCTTTTGATTTTTCTCCCATATCTAGGATTGTAAGGGGAGAGATTAAAGATTAATTTCCACATGAATTTTTCATTTTAGTGTGAAGCAAACTGTTCGGTCCTGTGAATCTAAAAATGTGTAACAGTAAAATATTTATCTAGGTCTTGCTACTGGCCACCTTTGACTGTAGATAATGTGAATTTGCTTAACTGGCAGAGAATCAGATTATGGAGGAAAGAATAACTGAGAAGTGAACAACTGGAAGTTTCCCAAGCGCAGTAAATAAAAGCACATTTTAATTTCTTTAGTATCTTCCTTCGTAACTTTCATATTAAAATCTTTCTGTTTATGTCAATAGTTCCCGATCAAATGCAAATGGAAGACAGAGAGTCAAAAAAAGAATCTGAGAGAAATGAGAAGAGAAATGAGAGTTTATGGACAAAGGAGTCATTTCATCTAGCAGAGGAAACAGAAAGGTATGAAAAAAGTACAAAAAGGCATGTTTGGCTTTGATTTACAAATGTTTGGAATAATGGTTCCAGTATATTTTAACAGGATTCAGTGCCTACAGTAAGCCAAACTTTTTAAGAACCCTGATAATATGACTGTTTTATTTTTAAATGTTTAGTATTAAACTTGCCAGCGTGTATTTTAACTCTTTTATTTAGCAGGGCTCACTCCACTCTTGATGATGTTTTAGAACGAATGCTCCACTCAGTTCCTGGAGATGAGGAGATCCAAGAACAACCTCAGGGACACACTCTTGGGTTAGCTGATCATTTCTACTTTGTTCATTAGTTTGTTTTGTTTATATTCTGTGCACAGACCTATGCAGGACTTGTCAGAAAATGTGCTGCCACTCTAGAGGCAGGACTGTGTCAGGGAACTTGCCTGGAGACACCAATCTGAACTCTCCAGCTAAACTGGAATGGTGGGTTTTTTGAGATAGAGAAGAATGTGTATTATAAGAACAGAATCACGAAAGCTCTTTAGCCAAGACTTCAAATAAGAGTTTGGGAAGATGGTTATATTGTCATGGCCATATAGGAGGAAATGAAGCAAATGGCAGAATTCATATATCCGTCACTTTAAGGAAAAGATTAATAGCCCAAATAATTTTTTTCCTCTTACAACCAATGATCAGAGCCTAGTGACTCTGACCAACTCCACAGTAAATGCCAGTCCTAAGTAATTCCTAACATGCATCTTACTAAGGAACACAAGATATTGTTGTGTTGGGCATCAGGATTTTTTTCTCCATTGAACACAGAAGGCAAATGTTACAATAACCGGGAGGATCTTGCCAACAGGACAAACCAGTTCCTGCAGTGTATGAACTGCCACGTTCATAAATGGCTCGATCCAAAGCCCATTCACACTCATAGTCAGGCTGCATTTAATGCTGTTAATGTACAGAACCGTTGGAGCCTCCGTATGGATGTAAAGCTAAAGCACATCTGCAGTCTTGGAGGGAAGAGGCGGTTTGGGGGTTAGACGGGAAAGATGCTCATTATAGGTCAGGGTAAAAATAGAAAGGTGTCTGACATCTCCAGAGGCTTCTGGTTTAGTGCTCGGTATTCATCCTGTCTAACAGAAAATACAAAAAATGGAGTGATACACAAAACTCTGTCATTCAGGGCTGCAAGCCTGCGAGATCTGGAAGATGCTGGAAGGAAGAAGGGAGTAGAGGAAGGTGGAGCCGGGGCCCGAGGCGGAGCACTGGAACGCCGCGCAGGGAGTTCAGAAGGTCCTCTCCGTCTGTAAAGCTGCTGGGTGCTGTGCTGGGCAGTATCACCTTTATCTTATCGTTAGCACTGAATTTGTCAGGCTCGCACAGACTAGTTTTTTGCTTTTCTTGATTTCTGCCATCTGGGTGCTGTTTCTACCCCGTGCTTTGAAAGGAGAGGAAACTGCTCTAGTCTTAAACTCTTTTCTAATAATTTTGGTCAGTGAAGACTGATGGCTTTGTGCACTGTTTGCTGGAGCTGCAGAGTGCCTCTCTCACAGCGAGAGTGCCATTTCCTCTACTCAAAAGCACCAAAAAGACAACTGATAATACCATGTGTGTCATGATCAGTGCTCAACCTCTCTGGCTGAGGCACCGAAATGCTTCACACTGTAAGGACTTTGGTTACTATCAGTGAGGTTTGGTGCGTACCTGTGATGTGTGTGTGCTAGTGCCATCAAATCCCTTAAACGTCTGTCTCCTGGTCTCATCCCCCATGGCTTTCCGCTAATAGGAATTAGAAGTTAGGAGGAAGACTTGAGATAAAAGTCCAGATCTCCATTAGGAACTGTCAAAGCTGACTGATACTCTGCAGCTAAAGTAAAAGGTTGCAATTTTCAACATTTCTCCATTAAAGATGTTTCTTGTTACAGGGAGAGGGCTGACATACTTCTATTAAGTTAATGTGCATTTAGTACTATGCAAAAAGTATCAACTGGCATTTTTTTCTGCAAAGAAAAAGGCAGCAGCCTTGTCTTTCTGGAGAGAAGGTTTGATTTCCCAGTGTGGAGCACAGGATGTCTTAAAAGAAACTGATCATCAGTGTGGTGGGTTTTGAACACTTGTGCAGCAGTCAGCTCTACAACACGTTTCACTTTTCCAGAAAGGCACCCAGAGTTGAAGCATCCCAAATCATTAGTTACTTTTGGAAATGTTGATGGTAACTTTTAAACCGAGAAATCTGGAGGTAACATCGTGCTTGTTATTTGCACAGCGTGAGCATGTATGACCCTGCTTTCTGTCAGGTGTCTGGAAGAACTGGGCTGGTAGGGACTGGGTTTCACGTTTTGAAAACAGAATGATTTCTGATTACCGGTGCAACATAATGATCTGTCAGAGAGGTCTGTGGTGCCTGTTCAACACGCTGCTGCGTGCCGACGAAACCAGAGATTTCCCTTTGAAGTGCTGAGTGGCTGGATATGTTCTTCTTGGTTCTGAGCTGAATTTACATGTTTCTTCAGACAGGCATCCTGAAGATCAGAAATTCCACTTACAGAAACAGCTGACTTCATCTTCACCGTTCAGGTGAGCCTCTCGGTGAATTATATTGGGCTTTTGGCAGAAATGTGTGTATTCTCTGGCTGTGTGAGATACATTGTTTTGCATCCTCGGGAGGCAAAAGGGGTGATATGAAATTGATATGAAATCCTATTCCCTTCAACTTGTAGTTTGATAGAAGAAAAAAAAAAAAGAGAAAAGAAAACAAGAACAACAAAACCTCCACAACAACAAATGTGTCATTTTTCTTCCTTTTTTTTTTACCCTGCAGGATAATTGTTTTGGACCAGAGCTCTCCTGCCTGATTAACATGGATAGTGAATAAGTTCTAATGCAGCACCTGCTTACTGCTGCTTGTACAGTATATGCAGCCTGTGAATTGCAGCCCTTTCTGACCACGTAAAAATTGTGACGCTCAGACTTCCTTGGACTGCAGCAGCGAGTACGGAAGAAAATCCAATGACTGACTCTGTCACACAGTCTGAACTGGTTTTACACCATCATTGCATGTGAAGGCAGCATCAGTAATGTTGCAGAATTGGACTGTTTGCTGGATACGACACTGGCCGGTGGGGTTTTGTTCTGCGCATACACGCTTTCATAAGCAAAATAATTTCTTGCTCTGTTGCATTATGCAGTTTTCAGTGTTACAGACAAAATGATTGTAATTCTGTGGGCTGCGGTTTCTGCTCAGGCTCTTGTTAAATTTTTCCATGCTGGAGTGCAGAGTGCTGCGACAGCCCATGTAGTGTCTGTTTTTCCTTGCTCATTAAATTTAACAAGGTAATTTCTTGTTTTCTCTTTTCTTAGTGCTTTTGTGATCTAGTGTTGAACTGATTTGACTGATTAAGGGGATTAATTGCTGTGCAGAAAGCTAATGAGAAAAAGACAGTGTTCTCCAGAGATTGCAAGTGCAGCAATAAATTCCCTGCCAGCATTAGACAAGAATGTGAGAAAACCTCATTAGTATTACAAAGATACCTGTTGTTCGGTTAAACCACACTTTTGGTCAGCCGCATCCAAAACAAAAACCAAAGTATGTGGATATAATAGAGCTTTGGGTCAGGATCTGGATGGGCACAGCAATTTCACGTTTAACTTTTCTTGTGATAGATACTGTTCAGGTGCAGGAGGTGTGAGGTTTGTCCTTGTCCCTTTTTAACAGACACTGATTTTAGTGCCTTCGTACAGCTGGGTGTTAACCGTGTGAAGGGAAATTCCACCTGTCTGTAACTGTTAGTTAATTCAGTTTAATGACACTAATAAAAGTTTTCAAGGTTATTGTGCTATGTGGTTATTTTTCTGGTTTTGGGGGGTTCTTTTTTGGGTTTGTCGTTTGGTGTTTTGCTGTTGGTTTGGGTTTTTGTTTTGGTTTTACTTGTTAATAACTACGTTTCCCATCATCAGACTATGGATACAACTACCTGCTGATAGAGCTACTCCAGGGAAGATGTTTTCTTCAGAAGAAATCAAGAAAAAATAGAAGATCTTTGTTCCATTTAGTGACAGAGCAGAAGCAGCAGCAGCAAGGAGGCTGCAGCTTGAGTTGTGCACCTCAGGTAACTGCAGTGCCAGCCGTGGGAGACGGGGCTCACGTTTGTGTGTTGCACAATTCTGGCCAGGCAAAAGTTGAATATTTTCCAAGGCAGGTTCTTCCCAGC
Source organism: Columba livia (assembly GCF_036013475.1). Taxonomy (NCBI): domain Eukaryota; kingdom Metazoa; phylum Chordata; class Aves; order Columbiformes; family Columbidae; genus Columba; species Columba livia. The sequence continues at coordinate 2,994,469 of NC_088621.1, forward strand.
TGCAGAGGGCAACGAGAATGGGAGCAAAAGCTACACGGCAGATTCGCTGTCTGATTCTGTCCTTAGCAGCTTGTTACCCACAACTGACAAATAGGCAAAGGACATTCCCTCTCACTTTGGGCAATGTCTTGTTATGTTTCCTAGGCTTGCTCAATTAAATAAAAAGTAATTAAATCTTGAAGGGCTGCAGCAGCGTGGTGGTGTGGAGCAAGCGCACGTGCGTTTTTATATGCACGTAATTATATATCCCCTTGGTTTGCAACATGTGAAATCTCAGCTTCTTGGATTTCTTTTTCTATTTTATCTGTCAGACCAAATGCCGAGCAGACTGTGAACCATTTCCCCATCTTTTTTTAAATCTTAATGTGGAGAATTTTTATTTCTGTTGGTAGAGAGCCTTTCATGTAGCCCCATAGCCTGTCTGATCTCCTTATTGAGGCCGGAACGCAGCAGAGATTTGTTTCTCAGCTACTTGTACTTTTCCAGATTTAAGTTTACCATGAATGTAAATCATCCTGATAACATAAAGCATGGACACAGAAGCTGTAATTAACACGAAGAATTAAACAAGGACCAGTGAAAGACAGCAGAGAGGATCAGAGGAGGCCCATCTAATGCTTTTCAGCTTCCCTGAGAATTAAAGGCCAATTAATTAAATTAAAACAGTGATACTGAGCTGTTCTAATTCCTTTCTGAGCTGCCAGCATGTGAGGAAAGCAAGTGGGGAGAAGGAGGTTGAGACACACGGGTTGGGTTGAGGGGGGTGTCCTGTCCCCCGCCTGCGGGGTCCGAATGTCTCTGAATTTCTCTCCATTTCTGGAGGCACTTGCAGGACGCAGCTGTTCGGGTAACGGCAGCTCCGCCTCACCCTCAGGGTCCACAGGGCCGGTTACAACCTGGGTTTTCATGCTTGCTGCAAAATCAGTAGATTTAACACCCTTCCTTATTGCCTTAAATACAAATAAGATATGTAATTGTGTCTTCAAACTGTTTTATGTCTTGCTATCCATTATAATGGCCCATGTGTCGTTTGCTGTGAGAGAAGAGCCATTGTAGCAGCAGGAGGTGAAGCGTTTTCTGTCGGTATCAGCCGGTAAAACAGATGCATGTGAACTCGTCAATGTTTATTAATGTTTATTAGCGGAGTCTGTGCTTAAACATACCTGCTGGATTTTTACTGTGAGTGTAAACCTTGAGTTTGTGTGTGACCTTGAACTTCACAGCGAGATCTGGAATGTGAGTAGGACTGGGTCTGTCTGGGGTGGTCAATATACAGCCCTGTCCCACAGGCAGCTTTGGAGCTGGTGGCACAGCTGAGTGCATTCGGCCTGGTCTGGGGCCAAAGTACAACTTGGGATGTTTTGCCTCAAGGAAATATTACTCTATTTTTTTATTTTTTAATATTAACAACTGGATCTGGCCACGGTTAAACGGGGTGAGATGGTGTCACCTTATTCCGCAGCCCGTCTGTGGGGGAAGCGGGGGCAGCCGGAGCGGTTCTGCCTGTCCCCCGGGGGTGGTGACCGCAGCACAGCATCTTCAGCAGGCAGCTCTGGAACTGGAAAGGGAAGAGACAGGGTACGTGTTGTGGAAGGAACCTGGTGTCTGCCTCGAGACTTGGAGACAGAGGCTGCGGGTGGGTGCTCGGTGTATTTTGGGTGAGATCTGTATTAATTCCCAGCCCAACTCTTCCCAGATCCTGGCAGTTTATTGACAATAAACATTTCATTTTGTGTGTTCAATGGAGAGTTTGTGATCTAAAATTAAGTTGCCTGACCCCATAAAATCCTGGAAGCAGAAAATGAGCTCTTGTTTGGTCTTGGAGGCTGCTCCCTCCCTTTCCATTTTATTCCCCAAAACCCTGCTGCTTATACAGCAACTCCCAGATCAAACCTGCATCTAAACTTCCAGATAGGATAGATGGTTCCTCCATGATGTATGAGGCCATTAAGTTGTTCTGCAAAGCCCCAGTGAAGCTGTGGTTTCATTACCTACTGGCTTTCCCTCTCACCTGTTTGTTCATGAAGACGTAGATGATGGGATTGTAAACTGTGGCGGTCTTGGAGAAGTAGGAGGGCAGGGATGCGAGAGCCGGCTGGATGGCAATGTCTTTGTTGGTGGCCACCACCAGCGCAAAGGTGGTGTAGGGCAGCCAGCAGATGAGGAAAGCCATGACCATCGCGACCACCATCCGCGTCACCTGCCGCTCCGCCTGCTGCGTCGTGTCCGACTCCTGCTGCTGTGCTGCAGCCTGCGGGGAGTTTTGAAGAGGGAGAGATCCCTTCTTAACGACTTCCAACAGCATTTCCATCCCTCAGGTGCCCCAACAGCAGTGCCAGGAGATGTCAGCACTATCAACTGTCAGAAAAGTGGCCATGAGGCTCTTCATCCCGATGGAGATATGCCTTGCCAGCATTTTGAGAGCAGAAAACCATGAACTCACCCGTACTTGTCGTACTTACCGCTCGCAGGGTCATCAGCAGGTTGGCGTAGGAGAAGAGGATCAGGCTGAGGGGCATCACAAAGCAGGTGACGAACAAGGTCAAGATGTAGCTGTTGTTGTTGCTGCCACCCGTGTACCAGTTGGGCCCGCAAGAGGTTCTCAGACCTGAAACAAGTAAACTGTGAAACAAACCTAAAGCTATGAGCTTGATAACAGCCAGAGTAGCTCATGGCTCCGATGTCCACCAGACACATCAGAACGGCTGCAGCGTGTCCTGCAGTGAGAAACTTCAGAGGAACAACCTCCAAGAGAGGATTATTGACTGAGCATGCAGGTGTTAACATTTTAAATACCAGACTAGCTGCTCTCCAACCACCCTGCCCTTGCAAATGACACACGAGAAGCAGCTGTGGAGTTGAGCTCATATCTGAAGCACATCTCCCCACCTTCAGGCACATAGCTGCTCCAGCCCAGGAGCGGTGGGGTCGTCCAGAGCAGGGACCAGACCCACGTGAAGGCGCAGCCGGTGACGGCGTGACGGTGCTGGAACCGAAAGTCTCCCAGGGGTCTGCAGACCACGACGTACCGCTCCAAGGCCAGGATGGCCAGGGACCACAGCCCCACGATGCCTGGGGAGAGGAGGAGGTTGGTGTCTGAGGGACAGCCTGGGCTTGGGCCCTGCAGACAGTGAGTAAGAGCTGCTGAAGTAAATGTAACGAGGGTCAGGTGTTTTTCTTAAAGCAGGAAGAGCTGGGAGGATATTTGGCCCTTGAAAATGAAGCTGGCAATGGTGTGTCTGGGATGCATTGTGGTTCTGACCATGGTTTCTGCCCTGGAGTGTGTTCAGTGAAAGGTTTTGTGCAGCATTTCATGTTTCTGGTCCACATGGGAACATCTGTGTGCTGACACAGCACCCGCAAAGCACATCCCAAGCAAGGACAATGATGCGTCCAGTGATATTTCTCCCTATGGAGACCAAGATGGAGTGTGTGGTGACCTGGTGTCAGCCAGCTGCCTACTCAAGCCCTCATGCTAAAGAACAGCTGCAGGACACGAGTTCTATGTCACAAGACAGCATTGCATTTAGAAGAAGCCGCGAGTTGATGAAACATTCCCCAAAGCCTCTTTGCTAAACGCAACGGCACCAACCAAAGACCAAGACAGGTCTCCCGGGTCATGTCCTTACCTGTCAGGGACACCATGAAGCCCTCCAGCTCGCACAGCCGCTTGCCGAACACAAAGAAGCCGTTGATGTTGTTGGAGAAGCTGACGGAGCTGCCGCAGAGCGTCACCAGCAGGTCGGCCACGGCCAGGTTCACCAGGATGTAGTTCAAGGGCGACCGCAGCTTCTTGTACCTGATGGAAACCACGATGACCAAGCCGTTCACAACCGAGGCGGAGATCACCACGATGCCCATCAGCACGGCCACTGACAGGTACATCCCCCGCGGGGCCTGGTGGGGCCACTGGGGGCCATCGAAAGGCCCCGGGGTGCTGGTGTGCGGGGGCTCCTGGGGGCTGTTGGTGGGGTCCATGGCGAGCTGGAGAACCAGAGCCCCTTCAGGGGACCGTCCCCAAAGAAAAACCTCTTTTATAAAGCTGGAGGGGCTGACGTGACCCAGAGGAGCTTTGCATTAAACTACCTTAAGCTTTTTGTTTAATCTGAAAGGTTTGTCCTCCTGCCCCCCTGCTTTTTATAATCAGCTCTTTATTCTGGAGGGGATAAAGAGTGACTTTAAAAAAATATATCTGAACGGTGCATCATTTAATTAAGTAAATAGGGGGTTTTTTGCCCCCCTGCTTCCCCCATAAGTGTGGCTGGTCCCATCTCGTTCAGCTGCGCTGGTTCTAAATGTGCTCGATAAATGGCTATTAAATATAGCAATGGTATTAATACATCGATTAATATATTATAGATAGTAAATATAACATAAAATATAGAAAATACATTTTATTTTATTTATAATATTCTATAGAATAATTGATGTGTGTATATACATGTGTACATGTGTATTGTTAGGGAATAGATTCTAGGTGGAGAGAGCACACAAGAAAGAGTATGAGAGAGCATGTTACCTGTATCTGTAACTAATTCACACATATCTGTGATACAATATATGCTACACAGATGCCATGTAATATCTACTTATGTAATCTAGTATATAAAAATATTTTGTATACCTATGTATGCATATTAAATTACATAAAGACATTCTTGTACTATATATACCATATACAAATATTATATATTATAGTATAAAAGAGTTACTATACACACCCATGTGTGTGCAATTAATTGTAGCTGCCTGTATCTGTACCTTGCTCTATAATGTATACACTCATATATATTTATATATCATATTTGATATATACATATTTTAAGTTGTATATAGTATACACTTATTTAATACAAACATTTATATACATGTGATTGTATTTTTATCTATAATATCATCATATATACAGTGTGTATATATATAAATACATACACAGGCATATTTATCTTTGTATCTGTCTGCACAAAGATGTGTATTTTTATATACTCGCATAAATATATAGCATATGAGGGCATGTATCTAGAAATATCTGCCTACATATATTTATTATATAAAGGTGATACTTAAAATTTTTATTATACATATATGAACAGATATACTAATTACAGTATTACAATAAATAAAATATAAGTTATAGAAGTGAATGTGTAGCTATACATATACGTGTGTGTAGAGAGTTACATCTACAGCACATGTATATATACAGCATATATTATAGTATATATTTAACATGTATTTCTAGATTATATAATATAGCCTGCGTAAATATTTTATACATATATATATATATATATATATATGAATTATATAAAATATTTAGATATGTAATGCTGTCCTGGTTGCGGTTGGGATAGAATTGTCTCCCTGTAGCTGGTGAGGGGCTTGGGGATTGGTGAGGGAATGGCTGTGTGTGTGGAGTTTAACTGCCTGCTCAACTACAACATAGATCATATAAAACATAATGCAAGAATTGCATTTATATACTTATAAATGCATATCTATTTATGATGCTCGTCTGGCTCCCACACCTCGTCAGTGGGTCCAAGTGGCACAGAGATGCCCTGCCTTTAATGTTTGAAAATGTACAGACTCAGGCATATAATTAATTAACTCGGTCACATATACATGTGCACATATGCATGTATATGTGTGAGTATCCATCTACCTATAGTGTGTGTATACAGATGTATATTTGTGTCGCTGTAGGGAGATTATATCTATATATAGATATATACAGGGGTGAGTGTGTGTGTGTGTATATATATATATATATATATATATACACACACCTATATCTATCTACATATACACGCCTATATATATATATATATACACACACACACCCCTACATATATCTATATATTTATATCTATATCTATACATAGATAGAGGTAGGATCGTGTGTGTATACATATATATATATATACACACACACATATATATCTCTCTATATATCTATATCTATATATATATAGGGGAGTGTGTATATACGTGTGTGTGTGTGTATGTATACATACAGATGTATATATACATATGTATATAGGTCTGTGTGTGTGTATATATATGTGTATATATATGTATACATATATATGTACATTTATGTATATATATATATACAGGTGTGTGTGTCTATATATATATATATATAGACACAAACAGAGGTGTGTCTATATATATATATATATATATGGGTGTGTATATATAAAATGTTTGTGTGTAAAGTGTGTCTGTATCTATATATCTGTCTATGAGGGAAGCTCAGTTTGGGCCATATTTGCAGGTATTTGGGCCGAGGGCAGGGAAGTGCCACATCTGCCCAGCCCATCTTCATGTGCTGCTGGAACCTGAAGCTCCGGTGTCCCCCCGGCCAGGACCAGGGGCGGGTTTTTGATTTCAGTGCAGCCAAGCGGTGCTAACGAAGTGAATTAACACCATCGGGGCTCCCAGGGGAGCGCGAATCACCTTCAGCGCCAGTGAGCAGCCCGGCTGCTCCCACTGAGCGTGAACCTCTGAAAATGCACATTCGATCAATCCAAAATGATTGAAACAATATACATTAACCAGCAGAGCTGGAGCAGCCGCGGGGGCACCTCAGCTCACGGCCCAGCACAGGGACGTCTCTGCACCCTCGCCATGGGGAGGATGCTCGAGTGTCCGACATGTCAAGAATCCAGGTAGAGGTGGCGCTGACCCACCCACAGGAGCCTTGAGTAAGGCAACATTAATGGAAACTTCAGGAAAAAAGAGATTTATTTTATTTTATTATTTTATTTTTAGTCCTTCCTTGAATAGTCTCCCTCCCAGCCCCCAGCGAGGCAGAGCGGGTCCCCACATAAACTAGGAGACGTGGAGCCCCTGCCGTTAGGGGTTGTTTCGGTTTTGGTGTTTGTTTTATTTTGCAGCAAGAGATTTTAAGTGGCGAACAGAGCCGAGCAGCACCCAGTGCTCTGGTTTAAACCCCACCTCCCCAACCATCGCCCGGCCCCAGCTCTTCATCCCATGTCTCTGGGTCACTTGATGCTCTGGTTGAGACGCAAGGAGATCGAAAGGATGCACTTTTTTTCCCCTTTTTATTTGGGGTTCTCATTATAAATATTAACAAATCTGACAAAAAGTACACAGATAGATAATACTTAAATACAAAAAGTCTTTTAGGATGCAGGTAAGGGCAGTTTCTGCAGCCTTCACATGGTAGCAAAACATCGGTATCAAACATTTCACGAGGCCACCACTCTGCATGCAGCTGGGATGGATGGACAGACGGACCATCTGCTTAGAAAAGACTGGGATACAAAGTGAAGGAACCCCCCACACAAACAATGTCCTATTCCTCAGGCATAAACCAGGTTTATGGCAAAATGTGCTGAAACAAGTGATGGATTAAAAGTAACTTTGCAAGAAAAGGGAGGCACAGGAGACCCAGTGCCCCCATAGCTCTCCTGGAAGCTCAGACCTAAACCAGGTTTTAAGGTGCTGGACCAGTGATAAGAGAGAGAAAATTATCAGGAACATCCTACATGACACGCTGCCGGCATTCAAATAAAATCCATGCATATCTGTAGAATGCATTACAAATATCAAGTTATTAAAAAAGACCCTATGAATGTTGTTTTATTATTTCCCCCCTCCCCATATCAAACAAGGTGTAACACGATCGTCACTTCAAAAAGTAAACGTAGGTTTCCAGAGACCCAATTGCTTTCCAAAAAGAAACCCAAAACCAAACCAGAAGTTGGCAACATACACGCACACACACACACACACACAGAGTTACAGGGCTCAGAAGCTGGAGGTAATTCAGACCGAACAGCAGCTCTTCCTAAGAAAACATGGTTTAAAGGCTTCAAAAATTTCTGGCAAGATGTAGCAGTTAACAGATATTTTAGCTCATCCCACTGGGCATTGGCTCTTGCCGACCACGTCGTGTGTGCACAAGAGGTGGCGCCCGGTGGGATGAGGATGCAGAAACCAACCGTGATGGAGGATGAGAACACAAATTCTTATAATTAAATTATATTATATTGTTATACTATTACCGTGCTGTACGCAAAAAAATTGTTTTGGATGCTGTTTGAGGCAGAAAATGGATCAACCCGACGGCCACGCTGCAGCTGAGCATCTGCAAGTGCGATGCTGGTTTGGCCCCCAGTGATTTTAAGTAATGGCATGAAATGGAAAAGGATGAATAAAGGAAAAGTGCTACAAAAATTTAGCCTTAAGTCGTCTTTGCTGAAAAAAATACCTGTGCCGAAGCCTGGGTTTACTGGGAGAGCAGTTGACGTGAGGCTTCGCTGCTTGGTCAGTGACTTTGCTCAGCTTTTTGTTTTGTCCCAAACTTCTGCACACGGGGACCGTGAGAGGGAAGCCGTGGTCTGCAGAGCCCTGCCAGCTTGCTGGCTAAATCACGCGGGCTATCGGAGAGGACGAGCACAACATCCCTGGAAGAAAAGCAAACAGTCTTCCGAGGTGATCAGGGGACACAATCATTCAGACAGAGGAGCTTTAAATGCATAAAAGACTGTTTAGGCCCAAAACCACAGAGACTGACAAACCACCAGAAATATGACACAATCGCCTTGAGAAAATAGTTCCGGGTTTTAGTGACGCCTTTTGCTCATATTAGATACGCAAACAGAGGCGGACGCATTCATTTTTGTCACTGAATTGCAAGGCAGCAAGAAGGTAATTCAGTAGAGCGAAGAGTCGGGAGAGGAGCCGGAGCCGCAGTGCATGCAGGCGTGTGGTGTCTGTGTGCGTGAGCACACGCACGTGTGTGTGTGTGTGTGTGCACACTCGTGAGTGTGTGTGTGAGTGTGTCAGGGTGCAAAGAGGCGTTTTGGAAAAGCCTTAGGGGCCGGGACCTGCCGAGCAGAGCAAACGGCCGCTGCCGCGTTCCCTGGCAGGGTGTCCCCGCCGCCGGGCCGTGGTGCGGGGTGTCCCGCTCTCCCGGCACCGCGAGCCCCCGCACCCAAAGCCGGAGCCGAGAGGAGTCCAAGGCCGCGGGCGGCAGAGCGGTGCCCGAGGGAGCAGCCCCGCGGGGCTCAGTCGCTCAGCACGGCCCCCGGCAGCTCGTTCGTTAGCGTGTGCCAGCGCTCGATTTTCTTGTCCTTGTTTTTCAGGCAGTCGAACCAGTGCTTCAGCCGCTCGCCCTTGGCGTTAATTCCTAACACGACTCCACCTGGAGAGAGACAGAGAGAGGGTGAGGTGGGGGTGAACAGTGGCCCTGCAGGGGAAGCTGAGGGATGCTGGAGGGAGCCACACCATGCAGCCTCTGTCACAGCATCTGTTGCCATGACCTGATGTGGCACACGGGCGATCACAGCCCAGTTTTCCCAGCCCGTCCCGGCTGCAGTGTGGGATCTGCCCCGGGCAGCTTGTTCCTGTGCCAAGGGCTGGATGCTCATTGCGATCGTAGCGGCTGTCACAGGCACCGGGCACTTGTTGGCAATAAATCACAGTGACCAGTAACAAAATCACAACAAGCATAGACATCCAACAGAGATAAATGAAACCTCCCCAGTAAACCTGTTTTTTATTCAGAATAAGAGATCTGAAGACAGAAGGGAAGAGGGAGATCAGGAGAGGGATAAAAGCAAAACAGAAACCCAGCAAAAAGGAATAGGGGGGATGGAAAACAAGCTGGGAGGACAAGGAAGTGCAGAAGAGCAGATGAAAAAAGAAGAGACACAGAAGGTGAAGATAAAACAAAAAAAGAGGCCAAGGAGACCTCGTGGAGTGCCCCACTCACCTATGAAATCATTCGATTTCCCGATATCGTAGTCCCACACTGTGACTTCCAAGGTCTTTTTTGCCAGGTCACCATGCTTGATCTCGTAGCAAAACTCCTGTTGGGAGCAGAGAAAGAGTCAGGACGAACCTGTGCCGGGTTCCTGAGGGGCTCGGGTGTTCATCCTCCTCCTCGGGCTGCTGCCCTTTGCCACCCCCAGGGAACTCAACTCCATCCCGCACCTAATGATTGAGGTTGGGTTTTTATTTTCCTCCGTCTAAGTCCGAGGACTGAGAAAAGACCATGGGCAAGAACCACAACCGGCAAAAACCCACCTCATTGAACTCGGGGTTCAGCGTCTTCTTCTTCACCGCTGTCTTATGCTTTGATTTCTTGTCCTCGTCTGGTTTCAAGTAACTGCAATGAAACCAACACAGCAGGTTCACACACATGTCCCGTTGCCCAGGACCACCTTGCACCCCAGTGCGGGCGGGGACACCTGCAGGACCAACTCCTGAGTGGGGCTGAGGTGGGTGCTGAGCCCCTGACCTGCAGCTTCCCTCCCCTGCCAAAACGCATTTCCCCACGTTGGCACCAGCCGAGTCGCCGGCTGCCAGCAGGGAGCACGGATTATCCCAGCTCCAGTCCCTAGGGGACACTGGCACCGCACACATGCACCCAGCTCCCGAAATCAATCCCTGCCAGCCCAGAACCAGCCCAGACTGGGACCAGTGTGCTCATCCAGAGCTTTGCCAGGAGACAGAAACCGCAGGCAGGTGTGTGAGGGGGAGCAGGAGCAAGTGCAGCGGCCGCAGCTCCGTACCCGGCTGTTTCCTACCGATGCTTTGCAGCAGCAGGGCTGGAAAGCAACTGAGGTTAAAGTGCCTGTGAGCAGAGAGAGCACCCGAAATCTGGGCCAGGCCAAAGTCAACCCATCATCATTTCATCTGGGTGCTGCTCCTTTAAACATCAGTTCTGCTTCTTTGTTACACTTTCCAGATCCTGCTCATAATTAAAAAATTAGGGCTTGTACCGCAAGAAGCATCACTTGTCTATCTGCTCTGATTCAAGCCCTGCAGATACAATTTACTGCAGAGTGCACAAAGGCACCTACAAAACGACTGTGCACAACAAAGGGAACTATGTTACTGGGGACTGAGCCTCCCATGAGCATTTAAAAAAAGCAAGAGTGGCTTTTTATGCAAACACCTCCACTCCAAAAGAACAATTAACTAGGAAGGTAAAATTGTGCTGCTGATAAACTCCATTTCTGGCCTCCCAGGTGCAGTTTATCCCAGTAGATCTGCCTTAACAAATACCATCCCTGAAAGTGGCAAAGTTTTGGCCAGCGCGCTGGGGACAGGGACGCGGGGTGTGTGGGGTGCGGGTCTGCCAGCCCCTCCTCGCCAAGTCCCCTGCTCTGCAGAGAGCAAGTGAAAAATGCTGTCCCCCCAAAAACCAAGCCAGGAGCTGCAGCGGCACAGGGCCCAGCGCCAGCAAACCATCACCTACAGCCCCAAACAGCCCTTGGGTGCCACCAACTGCCCTGGATCACTTGGCTGAGGGCACGTCACAGCGGCCCATTACAGCGATTTTAATGGCTTTTTTATTTTCTTCTCTAAATAAGGAAGGTGCTCCCAGTCATTTACACTGGAAAGCATCAGCGGGACCTGCAGATGTGCCCTCAGCTCTGTTAACCAGGCCCCCGAGCCACCAGAGCCATGGGTTGCAATTAAACTGCTGTCTGGCCTAATTACACGCATGTTGTAATTAGAGCCTTTCCAAAGTGCGGGTGGTGGCCCTGCCGCTGGGCTGGGAGCCTCTTCTCCCTCAGGACCTGGGGAAAGGAGCAATTAATTGCCCGTCCCCAGCAGGGGGGTGCCTGTACCCCAGTGCCACCAGCGGGAGGACCAGACCTGACCCAGTAGCCACCCGCATGCCGCAGGGGCAGCGCTGGGTTTGACGAGCGAAAAGTCCAGGGGTATCACTGGGAAGGAAAGTGAAGGCTCCCGCAGGTGCTGAGCGCAGCCCAGGACCGCTGGGCACAGATACTGTCCTGCTCAGGGCATCCCTGTCCCCACACTGACAAATGAGACCCACCAACCACTGGGTCGCCACCAGCAAAACGCGACTGTACCCATCTGCTTCACACCACCAGTTCTGACCCGGGGCCATGTCCCTGACACAGACCCTCTCCCAGGGCAGGGTGGTGGCTGCGGGTGGTGCTGAGCCCGGCAGCGGGTCACCACGGTCACCCAACCGCTGCCAAACTGGCAGGGACGATGGGCTGTGCCAGCACGGCCACACGTCACGGGACAGATGCTGCATCCGCCTTACTTTGAAGTGCAGTAACATAATCACCAGGGAATAATATCCTTGCAGGCGAACGCAAGCTGCTGCCGTGGTGCCTTCATTTGCATCTCATAATGAGACCAATTAATTTCCATTGTGGGGAGAGGTGAGTGGGGCAGCACGAGGGCCGGCGCGGAGCAGCACTCACGTTTTGACGTAGGGGTCGGAGTAGCCGTTGGCGTCCATGGCGGCCAGATGGGCGCAGCGGATGATGCCCACCAGCAGCCCCTGCTTCTGCGAGCTGTACTTGAGGGAGATGAGGATCCGGCCACGCTCCTCCAGTGACTTGTCTTCTGTTTTATCTATCTGGGGGAGGAAACGCAACCAGTCCGGGGGCTGCTCCGGGACACAGCCCCAGCTGTGGATGCTCTCCCCATCCCCAGTCACGGCTGAGGGGTCAAACCACACCACGTTCCCATGTGCCGCAGGGTCCATGGGTCCATGGCAGGGGATGCTGCTCAGAACCCCCCACTCACCGGCAGCTGCTTCTCCAGGCAGATGTTGAAGTTTTTGGTCTGGTTGGGCTTCAGCTTCTTCAGTGGGATCCGCGTCTCCCCGATGAACTCGTTGTGGCGGAACTTGTCCTCGTCGCAGACTGAGATCCTGCAAAAAGCACAGGGTGAGCGGAGCTGCTGCGGAGAGGGGAGGTGATGGAATGAGGGACCAGTCACACTGCAGGTCCCCAGAGCGAGGGGACACCTCGAGACCCCCCCAGCCACCTGTCCTGCTCATACCCCATCCTGGCCAGGGTGGCTGTCACCCCCTGGGGACCAGGCCCCCTCTGGGAAGATGCTCCTGAGCCCCGAGCAGCAGCGCAGTGCTGCAGTGTCTGCATCCAGTGCACTCACCAGCCCAGGCACTGTTGGAAAAGCAACCTGGGGCCTCAAGCATCCTAATGGCTCTTCCATTAAAACAACAAAGTCATCAGTGACGGAAGCAAAACTATTCTGAGCTGCTGCCGGCCCAGCTGCATCCTGCCCAGCCGAGGCAGCTCTTCCTACACCTGGTCTCCAATGGCACAACTTGGGGGAACGTGCCTCCGCCCAGGGCTCCCTCCTCACCCACCCAAAGGCTTTGGGCACTTTTCTGTGTGTCCCCCAGCGCTGGGGACCTGGCTGTGTGGTCTGGGACACCGAGGGGTCCGCCACCTCCCCTCCCACCACACAGACAAGACCGGGAGGGATTTGCAGACCCAGCCCACATGAAGCTCTCCCAGCCCTGGCCGGGGTCCTGCGTGGGGCCAGGGCAGGGATGCGCCCTGTGATGGCAGCTGAGGGCAGTAACGGTGATGCCAAGAGAAGGCTGTTATCGGTGCAAGAGCTATAAATGCCTTTTCCTGAGCTGGAAGCTTGTGAGTCATTTCTTTGCCGCTTCCCAGCCAGCTCTGGGCACCAGGAGAGACAACAGAAGAGGGAAGTTAGAGCTTGCAGGGAGCCTTTGCTCGCAGGTCCCAAAATCCCAGCGAGGGGCCAGGAGGGCTCTGGCTGCCTGGTGAGGGACCAGCCGTCCCCCAGCAGCACTGCCTGGAGCTGGGGACAGCCAGACCCTCTTGTCCCGTTCCAAAGGGAGCATCCCGTATACTGTATCCATACCGCAGCCACGCTGGGCTCTCTGTCCATCAAGAAAAGGCGTTTCCCTTCCATTCTCTCCTTTTTTCCCCTCTTTTTACATTTTCCTACAGTAGCTTGTGGTCCTTTTGCTGCTTGATTTTTTCCCTCTCTTTCATCCACTCCCCTCGGTGCCCATTTCTCACAGGTAGCACCTCTGCCTCTGGGGGCCACACTTCACCTTGCCAGGTTTTTGACAAACAGGACCTATTCAGGAGGGGTAATTAAAGTAATTAAACATAAATAGCGTCCTGCAATCCCACCTCAGAGTAACTAATTGCACACCACGCCTCTGGCCTGCGCAGAGCCTGGATGGTTTATCCACGGATGGTTTATCTGTGGGTGGTTTATCCGTGGATGTTTGGCCATCCTCATGCTCACAAGTGAACAAGCAGGTGGTGAGGGAGCCACGGGGATGGCTCATCCACACAGCACAAGGAGCGTCAGGGCTGGGGACTGGCAGAGGAAAGGGGTTCGGAAAAAAATAATACAAGCAGGAAGACCGGGAATGCTGCTTTCCACAAAACCATAGCTGGATGCAGCGTTACTATAGATACCCATGAAAAAAACACCCCACCGCAACAGTAAAATCTTCAAAAAGAATCTGAAATGCAAGTGCAATATTTCCTATTTCTTTTCCTCCTCTCACCTCTTTCTTTTAAAGAACAAAACCAAAAACAGCAGCAGCAGCTCCAGACAAGAGGCGGCGCTTGCCAGGCGTGCACAACCCCGCACCCCCTGCCCCATCTCCCCTCCAGCATCTCTGGCCACTGCCCGTGGATCCCCACGTTCTGTGCCTGTGTGTGTGTGATGCTCAGAGGTGGTTCAGATGCAGAGGTCCGTGTCAGCCCTCCCGGTGCCGCGGGCTGCCCGTGGGTCATCGTCACTGGGATGGGTGTGTAACTGGGCAGGCTGGCACAGCGCAGAGGCAGCGAGCGGGAGTCGGAGGAGCCGGCAGCTCCAGCCCTCCCTTTGGAAACAGGCGTAATGCAATTACACCGGCTTGAATTTTATTACAAGAAATCGATGTGATGGAATTTTTATGCCTTGGGTTAGAAAATCAGCTCCATGACAAACAGCGAGAGATGCCTCTGGCAGCCACATTCACCCACCACCCCGAGCCCTTTAACGCCAACATCCCCCCATCCCTCGTCTCTCTTTATTAAACCAAATCCCTCGAGCTCAGTGTTTGATTTGACAACTCCCAGTGAGGGGTCCTGATCTTTCCGTTAAGGGCTGTGAAAACCACCTTGGAAGAAAACGAAGCAAGTGAGCAATCACCGCTCATTAAACTTATTCCCCCTCCTACTCAGCCCGGGCTCCCGGGTTCCAGCCCTGAGTCACTGCAAGCCCCGCGCCGCTGACTCACGGCTTCTGCTCGTACACGCTGCTCCGGCCCCTTTCCCACCATGGAAAAGGGAAAATGGGGGTCAGCAAGGACCCTCTTACACAACACACACGCACATAATAGTTAGTGGAGCCTGAAGACACATCTCCTGTATCTAAGATCCCCTACGGTCCCTATAGCAACTTGGGAGGCTCTCGATGGGGGAGCAGACTCGCAGGTGATGTCTGCTTGGCTGACGGGCAGAAAACACCTGGCAAGGAAAGGAAAATAGGAAAAGGTGGCGTCCTGGGACTGTCCAGCTCTCCTAAAACCAAAAGGAGGATTCAGTGCTGGGCTCCATCACAAAACACCTCAAAGTCTGAGCACAGAAACCACAGCACGAGGTAGAAGCAGCGAGGAGTGTGCCTGCAGTTCCAGAGCAAACCTCATTCAGCACTGCTGAAGTAAAGCGATTTGGGACCCCAAATCTCTAAGTGTCTGCGGTACGTCTATTAGACCTGATCAAATACTATTTTCTGAATAATATATTTAATGAGTCATGATGTTTGTCAAACACATGATTAAACAAAGAATCCCTGGCATTCGTGGGCTAGCTAAGCATCATATGAATAATGCATCACTTCGCCAATATATCTGGGTATGAATAATTGTATCCAATATCTGGCCAGCTCTGATATTTATTATGAATACAATCTATTTATTGCATATTACACGTATTATTTAAATGTAGGCGATTGTATTCTGCCTATTCCAATTTCCTCTGCAGCATTTCTCTGCCTCCCCCCTGCCTGCACCCTGGCTGCCCACCACCAGGGACCACGGCTGAGCAGCTGCAGCACGGTCATGCTCGAACCATGGATGGGAACGGGGTCTGCAGGGTGGAATTCACCCCTGGTGCTGACAGGGAACCTGTCCCCAAGCCCAGACACCCCATCCCTCTGAGTCCAGCATCTTCCGAGCGGCTCTGAATTTGCTGGTGGGTGTTTTCATTGCGATTAAGGCTTGGGCTAGACTCAAGGATATTTAGCTCAATGAACAGAGGAGACCTTTCAAGATCCTCCCACCTGCTGTGTTTCATGAAATCTGAAGTATCTGGTGTTTTTTTGAGGGGGTTGGTTCATTAACAAAATCCTGCTTGCCAGCACAATTAGCTGGGTTGCCTTCACCTCCGCTTCTCCCTCGGGGTGGCCCTGCCTGGGGAGGTGAACCCCGACAGCTCCTGGGGCTTGGGGCTGTCACAGCAAAGTCACTTGTCCAGCTCAGCCGAGGTTGCAGAGGGACCAGGGGCAGCCTGTTGGGGTACAGCGTGGGGCTGGGTGTCTCAGATCCATCATTCTGCTCTCCAGCAGGCAGCAGATGCTCCATGCCAAAGCTGACCCACCAACCCATGCTGGACACGTCCTACCCAGAGCCCAGGTGGGTTGGGAAGACTTTCAGGTCCTTTTCCAGCTTTTCCGCTGCATCACTCGCTCTCCAGGCAGCGGGGAGGCGAAGGCTGGTGGCGGCTTTGATCTCTGCCATTACTTTTACATTAAAGAGACTTTGCAATCGTGTTCCCTGCCCCTCCATGAATTTCAGCACCAAGGAAGCAGCCAGGGAACGATCACCCCCCAGACCGAGGGGAGCATCACTGATGCTCTTTCAACTACCTGCTGCTGCCTCACGGGAGCCTTGCCTGATTAGCGCAGGGAACGCCAGCGTCCCCGCAGCTTTGAAGTCAGTTTTTTCCTGGCAGAGAAAGAGATATTTTGCCAAGACGATGTGTGGGTGAAGCGAAGAAGCGAAGGCAGGACAATACACACCACAGGAGATGATTCCTGCAAGAAGCGGCACCAGGAGGGCAAAGGTTGCTTGTCACTGGTGTTATGGAGAGGCTCATGAAGGAGAAATAGCACAATCCACAGCAAAACAAAAAGTCACTTGTAGGCCCCAGCTGCCAGGGACCCCAGCCCATCCATCCTTCTTAATATGAACAAAGGTCCCTCCCCGGCCAGGCAGCGACGACACAATTTATCAGGTATCTAAATGAGGAGGCGCGACATCTCCCAGCCTCGCATCCTTCTACCCAATTTAATACCCAGTGTTTGAAAAGAATCCGAACAAGGAATTAAAATAAAAGATGGATTTTTCTACCTTGTGGCTGGTTTGCGAGAAGTCTCATCTCATCTAAACCCGCCTCAGGATAAACAAAATCTCCTTTGCCAATATCTTCAACCATGAAGACGGAGAAAAGAAAACAGGGGGCTGGGGAATTGCTCTTAAGGAAAATGAAGAGCACTTTAATTCTAGGCTCTGGCTCCCCCATGCAAGATATAAAATGGAGCCATGGTGCTCAGAAGGCTTTTTTTAAGGAGAGGAACTCCCTGGGCCATGGGCATGAGTTTGTGTTCCCACATGAAACGCTGCCAGACCCAATGGGCAGAATGGCTGAGTGCAGCCCCTCCAGAGCCCCCAAAAGGTGGGGGGGTCAAGCCCTTCCCCTCCCTGGCACATTCCTGCAAACAGCTCAGCCGAACATCCCTCTACAAACCGATTTCCACGCTTGAAGAGGCTGAAAATTTCAAAGCCCGGAGTGAACAAATAATAAGAAAAAAAATCCACCAATAATAATAATAAACCAGAGGCTTTCCAGTCCGACAAGCCTGCAGCACTTTCAGCATGACTAATACTTTCCATGCGAAATAATAATCCGCGGTGCTAAATTTCTCATCTCTATGCACATTGCAGACAACAGGTAGGTTCTGCCCAAATTCACCTCCGAGCAGCACCTCTTACAAGGCAACTTAGTGTTCTCATCGTGGGGAAAATAA
The DNA here is from genome assembly GCF_036013475.1 of Columba livia. Taxonomy (NCBI): domain Eukaryota; kingdom Metazoa; phylum Chordata; class Aves; order Columbiformes; family Columbidae; genus Columba; species Columba livia. The sequence continues at coordinate 3,012,313 of NC_088621.1, forward strand.
TAAACTCCCAGAGTACCTGCAAATAAGGAGGGTCGGATTCCAGCCACGGAGCTGACAGAGCCCTCAGAGCAGGATGCAAAATCCTCCTTTGTTTGACAGCAGATTTTACAGCAAATCCTCCTGCGTAGCAGTCCCAGAGCAGAGCGGGGATGGAGCGACCGAGGCTGCCCCACACCCTCCCCACGCAGGAGCCGGGTCACTCGCTGCCCTCACCCAGGTGTGACGGTGGCCAAGACATGGAAATCTTTGCATCCGCAGGAGTTTGCTCCCCACAAAGCTGCACTTGCAAGCTCGTACGGCCCCATGGCGCCGTCCCTGCTCACCTCCAGCCCCACACAATGCAGCCCAGCCCCTGGGAGATGCTGAACACACAGAGACGGAACCAAACCCAGAGAATACAATACATTCATACAAACTCCCTTAATTCAGTTTGACAATAATTCAGCAATGCCTCAGCTTTCTTAAAAACCTCATCCCCAAAAGGGACTCAGAGCTTTCACTGGGAGGTTTGCTCAGCAAGATGAGACCACAAAGCCTTAATGTGTGCCTGAGTTTTGGGCAAGGAGAGGTTAAAACCAAATCACACCACCTCCAAGCCCAGCGAGTGAGTGATGAAGTTAATGACAAAGCAGGACCACGCTCTCACCGGCTGCTCTAGCCCAGGCTCCCGTAAATCCAGGGTCAGTCACCACGGGGGTGATGGATGCGCACAGAGCACGTGGGTGTTACAGGCTTTGGTGGGCAATAACTCTGCCGTGAGCAGCCGCCAGGACCATCCTGGGGAGCTGGGGTGTGGGGGACCCCATGAACCCCGCAGGAAATCATCACTGGGATGGGCAGGATGCCCGAAGGGGAGGGGAAGGGACACGCATCCCCCCAGCACCAGGCTCAGCACCTGTTCACCACCCCGCCCCTACCGCAGGGTCTTGCGGATCATGTCCTCGTCAGTGATGCCGTAGTAGGTGAGCGTCTCATTCCAGGTGGGGTTCAGCGTGTTGCGAAGTGTTTTGGTTCTCAGCTTGTTCGCCTGGAAAAGCAAAGGAGACGGTGATCATTTGGGCACCTTCCAGAAAAGGAAGCACAGTTTGGGGATGAAGGGGTAATCAGTGCCGTTGTCATTCTGCCCTAGCGCTATAACCTGTAACCCAGCCAGTCCTTGATGGGGTGACCCAAATCCACCCCGACTGCAGCAACGAGCAGAGGGGCAGAGACACGGTGACACATCTGCAAAGCCATCCAGCTCAGGCTGGGACAGGAACACACGAGGTGACCTGGGGACTGTCCTGCTGCTGGGACGATTGTATAGAAACGTCCAGCCCAGGGCACGTCCATGATCACCCCAGATCTGCTCACCTCTCCGGAGCAGATTTGGGCAGCGCTGCTGGGAAACGAGGCACAGAGACAAAGCAACCACAGAGGCAGAGGGACGTGAGGATGAGGAGACTGTGTCCCCATGGCTACTCCAGGCTGGTAGAGTCTGCAGCTCCCACACCACCCTTGGCTCTGAGCCTCCCTCCTGCCTCTCTGGTCTCCATCACCCCCAGCAGAAATGTTAATCAATGCATTTGCAAAACATGGCAATGAAAGGTAATATTGCTGATGAAAGCGCTCCTGGCTCTCCCGTTTCCAGTAGAACCTGAAATGTGGTTAAAAACTCCCTCTACCGCCCTGAACATTATGAATTAATTCAACTGAACCGTAACAAGTAAATATACCTCCCCCAAAAAGGTCTTTCCTTTAGCGTAAAATAAGAGTGCAATTAATATTCGCAACACATACTTTTAGCATTTAAATTCAACATCCCCATCAGTTACACCAAGCTCTCACTACACATCAATATCTTTAATTACTTTTCTCTCCAGCAAGTGCTGAACCTAAGTAGATGGAAATACTACCCTTACAATTTATACTCTGCTTTATTATAATCTGAGGGGTTTTAAATGCAAAAGAGAAAGGGGTAAAAATAAAAAGAGCTGGTTTGTTTGTAGCACCAGATCATTTCACTCGGTGCTTCTCGAGCGCCACGGTCGCACCCTCTGCTCCAAGGGCGAGGGGTCGGGCTCGTGTCGCGCTCCTGGGCAGCGCTTTATTGGAGAGGCACTTGCTACCCAATTCTTACCTCCCACCACCGCTCCCTCCTGCTCACCTGAGAGCCAGGCAGGGACCTGAGATCCAGCTGCAGCAACCAGTATCTCCCGGTGAACAGCTTCCCCTGGGGAAGCTCGCTGGTCCGATTCCAAAATGAAAGGTGCAGCCCCAGGAAGAGAAGGAGAAGCAAAATGGTATCTCACCTTACTGGCTCCGGGAAGCAAGTGCAATTTGACGTACGGATCGGCCAAACCATTATGGTCCATCGGCTTCAGGCCCTGCAGAGGAAAGAGCAAAACACAGGAGTTAGGACAAGGGCGAGATGCTGGGCAGGTGGTTTCATGGAGCCCATCAAATGATGCCTGTTTCCCCGGGATGTCATCGGTCCACGGAGCCATTGCACAGTTTCCCAAGGAGAATACAGCTGGTGCAGGATCTGGGCTGTGCAGCGAAAGCCGAGCACGCTCAGCGTTCAAATACCGTCTGCGGTTTGTGACGACGAGGAGCTGCGGGAAAGCTGCTCATCCACACTTGGCATCGGCCGCAAAGCACCTCCTGCTCTTCCAGCAGCCGCCTCTGACACCCGGACGACAATTAATTTGGGGGTTAAGTAGATTTACACAGTGATTTTCAAGGTTTAAAATTACAGGGCTTTGTCATTTAATAATTGCTTATGAGCAAACACACACCTCTGCTGTTGTGGTGTTACTTCTGAGCGCTCCCAGAGGGTGCGATAGCACCTACCTACTCCTCGCTATTAAGGCACAGCTGAAGGCAGAACAGCTTTCAGGTCAGCAGGAGGCTGTGCCAGCCGACTGTCATGGCATTTGCAGGGAAATCTGGGGGTAACAGAGCACAAACGCAAGGAAACACTCGCTGTGGCCGCTCCTGGTGCATTTTCTACTAGACCTTCACAGCTCTTAAAAGATGATAGGGATCATGTTTGTTATAGAGATGCTCTGAGTTAATCCTGCTCTGGGTAGAGGGAGAAGACAAACCTTCTCTTCTTCTGAACAACCAACGGGCTGAAAATCATCTAAGGGTGATGCACAAACCCAGCCCAAAGCCATAATGACACAGACCGCATGGAACAAACTCCATGGGGAAAGGAAACAACACAGGAACGTGAAAAATGGAGCCTAATTTTTACTGGTCCTAAGTGAAAATTATAATGGCTACGCTACAAAAGTCCTTGGATCATTTCCAGCCTGGCAGGAGTTATTTCTCAGTTGTCTGAAGGCAATTCTCTGCCTGGATCAGAGGAGGGGTCCTCTGCAGAGGTACCCACCCAACCCAGGCACAGAAACCAGGCTGGGTGATGCTAAAGATTCATCATTCCCTTTGCGTGACGAGCAGAGAATTCGGTGCCCGGGATTAATGAGCATGTGCAGCTGCCAGGGATCCACCTGGCAGGAAAGCGCTCGGCTGGGCTGCTGGTGGAACGGCTGCGTGCCACGAAAATGTAAACAGCGAAGCCTGGGCTTGGGCAAATCAGAGAGGGAAATGCTGGGGCAAATCACTTCCATACTTACATGTAAGAGATAACGCACCCAGCTGAGCCGATGGCACCACAGCAGCCCCTCAGGACAGCTCTGGCCCCCTCCCTTATTCTACAACTCGGTCGAGGGTCCAAGCTGCTCCTGACCTTGGTCAGGGCTCTGGTCAGGAGACGAGCATGCTGCCCCGGGGCAAGGGAGGCCAAATGGTGCACAGCAAAGAGGATTTTGCTTCTAAAGCAGAGCCAAAAGTATAAAAATATCAGCAGCGAATGGAGGCTGAACGGCTTCAGCTGCTGTGCTCTGGAGTGATGCCCCTGGCCTGGAGAGGGAGGCAGTGGGTACAGAGGACAGGAGGAAGGTGGTGGCATTGGCCACGGCTCCATGGGCAGGATGGGCAGCCAGGGACTGGGATTGTCCCCCGGCTCTGGAGGGGACCCACTGGGCACAAAAACCGCCACAGCTGGGCAAAGCAAAGGCTCCACCGGCCCATTGCTGCACGGCAAATGAAATCAGAAGCAACCAAGCAAATTCCCCTGCAAATAGATGGAGAAAGACAGGCAGCTCTGTAATTCACCCGTCAATTCAGTTCAATTAAATTACCTTCTGAGGAGGCTATTAAAGGCTTTTTTAACAGATGTGCTGTGGAAGACGGAGTGACAGCAGCCTGGAAAATGGCTCCTAAAGTCACATCTACCTTCCTCCCATGTCTCTTGATACAAATTTGGCACACGGCTGAGTTTAATATGAGCACAGCCCTGATGGCTCTGGTCCCCAAAGCTGCTCCCATGTGAGGTCACCCCTACCAGGGACCCACTGGGGACCAAAGCTGTTGTGTCCCCTGCTTGGAGTGACCCCCAGACTAAAGCTGCTTCAAGAAAGCCAAGACACAGAGGAGATCCCAAGGCTCGTTCGTGGGGGCAGCATCTCCCATTGGCTTCAACCAGTCCGCCTACTGGGACCAATTTATGGCATTGCACATCATGGCATGGGTGATGGAGCCGAGCCTGAGTTTCATCTTTTCCCTTCCTCTACCTAACCCCACCAACCCCGCTGAAATCCTACGGAGAGCAACAGCCCCGCTGCATCCCAGCCGCTGCCAGCTGCTCTCCGTGCCAGTGACATTTAGCTAATCAATAGGATTTAATTACGAGTCAGGCTAATGGGGCTGCCGATTAATGCCACGCTTGAGGCATACAGGAATCACAGGAGACAGATTCGTTCCATCATTTGCCCCAGGATGAGCTGTCCGCCCAGTGAACAGGCTCCCTGCTGCCCAAAAACCAGCCTGAGCACCTATTCCCAGGTCAGGGTATCCCATTCCAAACGGGGCAAACTCCGTGCTTCCCCCTGCACAGCCGAGAGGAGACATGCAGACAGGAATTTCCCTGCAGTGACAAATATTGATGAACAAATTCACAAGCAACACTCAGTGTAGACCTCCAGCGCTTGGCTTCCTTTGGAGGGGGGAGCATCCAAATGCTTGGCAGGGTAGAAGGGAACTCCTGGGTGTTTTGTAGTGGTGGCTGCAGCCCAGGGACACTTGTATGGGCAGCGCCTGCCCTGCCTGGGGCCATGGAGCTGCCTGAACCACTGCCTGAAGCTCACCCAGGGCATCTTCCTCCTGACCAACGCAGCTACAGGACAGCAGAGCCTCATAGAATCATAGAACAGAATCACAGAATGGTTTGGGTTAAGAGACCTTCACAGCTCCTCCAGTGCCACCCCTGCCATGAGCAGGGACATCGTCACCAGCTCAGGTTGCGCAGAGCCCCGTCCAGCCTGGCCTGGGATGTCTCCAGGGATGGTTCATCTACCACCTCTCTGGCCAACCTGGGCCAGGCTCTCACCACCCTCACTGAAAAAATTTCTTCCTCATGTCTAGTCTGAATCTCCCCTCCGTTAGTTTAAAACCATCACCCCTTGTCCTATCAGCATCTGTACTGCCTTGCACCCCTGCAGATCCCCTGTAGCACGTTATGATATTGCTCCATGCAGCAGCTCAGGCTTTGCAGGATGGAACAGAAAATGAAACCTCCACCCGCACCACGGCAGGGCGTGCAAGGCCACAGATCCTGGTGTTGGCATATTCATCATATCATTTTCTATCGTCACATTTCCTAGGAGGGGGCGATGTCCAGCGCAGCCCAGGGCAGCCTGGCTGTTTCTCACACATGACAGCACAGATCACCATCACCCGGGGGAGCACACGGTGCTCGTACCCGGCAGCAAGGGGAGAGCCCTCCTACCACGCGGCTGCTGACACCCAGAAACGGGCTCCCACACCGCCCCGATTTATTCCCCCATCGATCAGAGCTGAGCTGCAATGTGCCTGAGCTCTGCCGTGCCTGAAGTGCCACACAGCACAGTGAAGGTGACAACCAGCTGCTGTGGGGACAGGCACAGTTACTGCCCCACCTGCCAAGACTAAACTGCACTCGCTGAAGGCAACGCAGAAGTGTAGGACTGTGCTAAGAGGTCAAGGCTGGAGGTGGATGCTCCTCAAGCGTGCCATGGCCTCCCCTCAGCCCGCAGAGGTGGGACTGGCCTCACATCCAGATGTGGTTAACAGCTGCCCTGCACTCGACACGCTCATCTCCGGGAGGACACGGGACCCTCGCTGCTGCAGCTGGAGCCTGCAGAGATGCCGGGTGCTCGCTGCCTTCCGAAATCAGCAGGCAAGATCTGTGTATGCTATTAGGGAAACCAAGGCACCAAGCGCTTCACTCCTGGTGTAAGCAGACAGTGTGGGGACAGTCCCACCCCTACCAGCTTCCGTAACTCCCACAACAAAGCAAACCTCTCTCATTTCCTATTCCTGCTCCAGCCAAACCTGGGATACAGGCTGGCCTGAGGGTCTGGAAACACCCAGCATCTCGCAGATCCCACTGGGAATGTCCAAGAAGCACCCCAGCTGTCCCCAGGCAGTAGGACAAACCCCGCTGGTTGTCCCGACCTCCTGCACAATGCAGGAGCTGATGGCTGCAGAGCAGAAAATTGGTGGCAGAGCATGACTGATTGGATTTAACCTGTCACTGGTGCCTCTAAGAGCCCACTAACCCCCTTCCCGCTCCCCAGGAGCCGATAATGTGCCTCAGGAGGGACACTGGCTGATATAAAACTGCTGGCAAATAAAATAAACAGAAGCAAAAAGATCTAAATGGAGAGAGGGGTCTAGGAGGGTTATCAAAGAGAGGAAGAAAAACACTTCTCCCTTAACTGAAATAATCCAGGAGTGACTGAGGCTCTGGGGGCTGCTGGAGTTGGGACACGTCCTGAGGGCACCTTCTGGGGGCCTGAGACATCGCACCAAAGACCATGGCCACACCAGCCCCAGCCCAGACCCAAGGGTCACGCACCGTGACCATGCTGTGCACGTGTGTGTGGACCCAGCGCGTCCCGGCCACCGTGTCGCCTCCTCTACAGCACTAATTCCAATGTCTGCACTAATTCTAATGTCTACACAGCCAACGCCGGCTCCCAGCGCCGGCAGCCGGGGTCCTGGCCCTTACCTTTTTGTAGTCAAGTTTTGGCAGCTTTCCCCAGGCGAGAGATGAAATGAGAGCGAGCAGATGGCAATGTAAATAAAAGAGAAAAATGGGAGAATGAGAGCAGAATGGAAATGAACAGGATTCAAACACTTGAATGTCAGAGAGGTGAGGGGGTTTTTTACACACCCCATAAGCAGGGGCGATGCCAGTGCCACAGGGTGCCCCCAGCCCCGTGGGATGGTGTCTGTGACCACTATTCCTGTGCAGCCGGGTGGGCACCGGGGTTTCCCTTTGCCGGCCCTGCCTTTGCTCTCGCTGCTGCTGGATCTATCACTTCCCGCTCGCAGGTCTCCTTCCTCGCTGTCTTCCACCCACTGCAAACCCAATTAGAAATCTCCTCCTTGGCACCGCTCCCGAGTGCGCCGAGGGAAGCCTGACCCAGAGGCTGGTGGAGAATTCATGGGCGACAGGCAGGGGGGTGGCGGGGAGGGAAGCAAAACCCAGCAGCTGCCTCATCCCTGTCCCGTCCCTGCCCCAGGAGCCGGGGCTGCTGCACTCGTCCCCCAGCCAGGAGCAGCTCCAGGGGCAGAAGCCTCCACGCTCAGCCCCCAAACCGAGCTTTTGTGCTCAAGGTCTTATTCCAGCCAGGGAGAACAGTGGGGTGGAGACGTGCGTCCCAGTCCCCAGCACAGGGGGCTCTGGGGTGGGGGCTGCAAATGAGCCAGTTGCAGCTGGAGGGGAGAGGAGCTTCCGACAAAGGCAAACGGTGTGGGCTGATCCTCTGGGGGCTCAGCTCACAGCCCATTCTCCTGCAGGTTCTCCTGGCTTCTGTAAAAACCCTCCACCCCTTCCCAACATCTACAGGGACTTAGATGACCTGGAGCCCTCGTTGCTCTGGACCTGGTGCTGGTGGAGCAGAGAGGAGCTGAGCAGTGCCCAGAGGCACCTTCCACAGGCCTGGAGGCAGAATCAGAACCTCAGTTATCTGTTTCTCCTCCAAAATGTGCCAAAAAATACCCCTAATTGCTTCAATCACGCAGACAGCAAAGGCGCTGAGGCAGAGCACTTTGTGGCAACGATTAGCAGCATTTAAAAGAGCCATTTATAAACTGACAGCCGGTCAAGTAAATAACAACACTGGGTTGGGTGCTCTTCTAAAAAGCATCAATAGCTGCAACCTTCTCGTCACAGGGACGAGCAGCTGTCACTGTCCTGCTGGAAACGCCCAGAAAGGCAGAGCTGGAGGGGAAGGAGAGGGCAGCGGCACTGGGTGTTGGGATGAATGTGGAGCTGCAAAGGGATGGTTGCAGCTGGGGACACCAGAGCCCCCAGTGCAGCCCAGGGACGGGGGACACCCAGCTGTCCCCACATGCTGCCCTCACTGTGGCATTTGGCCAGGCTCTGGTGGCCCCGTAATGCAGGACAAAGGTGGCAGCGGTGGCAGCTCCGGGCATACTTGGTCCTTGCCCAGCGCTCAGACATACCTTGGCTTTATTGATCGTGCAGTGCAGTGCGTTGTTTTCTTGATCGTAGAGCAAGCTGAAATCCAGCGTCCCCAGCGTGGCTGCAAAGGAGAAAATATGTGATTAACCCGCGGGGCCCAGCAAACACTGCCGCTTCTCCCTCGGAACACAGGAGGAGGGGATGAAGATGCTAGAGAATGGCTGCAGATGTTGTAAAACATCATGCATCCTCCTGTCACGCCTGTTATGAAACACAGCTCCATGCTGGGAGGCTGGTGGTCGAGGGGGTTGGCGCAGCCCTGGGAGAGGAGCCAGAGAGATGAAGGGCTGCAGCACATGGCTTTGCCTCGCTGGGCTTCCACACAGGTCACCCCATCGATCAGCAGCTTCTCGTTCCCAGGACCTGAAGGACCTTCCCTGGGAAGATGCAGGCACGGCTGGGACACGGCCGAGACCCGCTGCTGGCACATCTCCCCCATCCAGTGCCGCTGAATTCCCAGAACACGTATTCGTACACCGACACCTTCAAACAAATGAGCCACCAATGGGATCCCTTCCCAGCTCCAGTTTGGTTGCAAACTGTAAATTAAACCCAGTGAGAACAGAAATAACTTTATGGTTAAAGTGAAAAACACCAACAGTTTTTAACCAGAGCAGCATTTTCTCATGGCATCCGCAATCCGGGAATGCAGCAACAAGGAAGCTCCTGAGATGGGACCACAGGGAAAGGGCAGGAGACCAGAACAAACCACAAGAGTCTCAGCAGCAGAAGAGCATTTGACTTGAGAAATTCTTTCCCTTTGGACAACCTGAACAAATCGCGCTAATGCAAAGCAGAAGAAAAGCCTTAAAAAGATTGGCTTTCCAAAAACATGACTTAACATTCTCAAAGGCTCCTGAATCTGATTCACACACCAAAGCCTGGACACGGAGCAGCATCTCCCCGACACAGCTTCACCTGCCACCAGCCTGGAACTTCCAGGGTGGCTCTGGACCCCACAACCCGCACTTTTCCGTACCCACCGTCCACAAAAGGGGTCTACCTGGCCCTGTGCAGCATCCCACCGCTGTTTCCAAGGTAACTGCACCTTCCCACCGCACACACGGGTTGAGAGCAGGGGGAAAAATACCCAAATAAAAACCAGAACAATTTTGCTTAATATCAAAGCAGGGTTTGCTGCCTGGGAGGTAAGTTAGATGAACTTTGTGGCAGGAAATAAGGTACCTTTTTCCAGTGTAAATAGCCTCTGCAGCAAGGTGCCCTGGGAGGCAGTGGATATTCAGGGGGCTGAAACCTTCCTGCTGCAATTTCACAGCGATCTTCCAGCCCTAACACAAGTGAGCTACAGGTTTGCCTGCTAGCAAATAAAAATCATTGCGCCGGAGCAAATACCTCGCCTTCAAAGCAGAGTAAATATTCAGAGATTTCTGGCAGAATAATGTACCCCTCCTTGCTCTGGAGTAATTTCACGGCACATTAGTTATCAGTTTAGGCAAGTCATAAATCAGTGGGGTTTACCTGCCAGGGCTCAGGGGAGATGGAAATAATACAGCATGAGGCCAAAACTGCAACACCTCGTGTGTCATCTCTGGGTTTGGCCCAAATGGATCTTTCCAGACCCATTACTGAACAAACTCACTCCACATCATGCAAGGAGGAGGAAGGCACAGCAGAGACCCGGCGATGGGGAGCTCACGGCCATGTACAACAACATCAGAGCCCAAACCTGGGGACCAGCACAGCCCAGCGTGTAGCAGGAGGCTCCGTGGCACACGGGCGAGAGCTAAGTCAGCGAAATTCAGCAAATCTGCATTTTTGCTCAAGAGCGGAAGATGAAGCCGCCGGTTTCAGAGCCTCAGCATTTCCACCTGCCCTTTAATCAGCTGCTTCCCAGCCCCGCCGCCCGGTCCTCCCAAGTTCAAGCTGTTATTTTATTTTTATCACAGAAGGGGGCCCATGGCTTAGCCTGCTGGATTTGGCAATTTTTAAAACAAATTAAAAGCTTGGTGTGAAAACAGACTCAGGGCAGGAAATACTGACAAAGCCTCCTGTCCCCTCGGCGCTGCAACCTGCCCCAGGGGCGAGGGCAGTGGGGGACCCCGCTCTGGCAAGATGGGCAAAACCCAAAAGCACTGTCACATGGCAGCAGATGCTTGTTTTGCAGTTGGGGACTAAAGTCCTGGTGGTCCACGAGGAAACCTGGAGCAGTTCCCACTCACCTCGGAGCTGCCAGCAGATGGGAGGGCACAGACGGGGCTGCATGGGTCCCCCAGCCCTGCCAGGCTCCCACCCCAACTCTCCTCCAGCCCTGGAGGGGTTTTCCTCTACACAGGGATGTTTCTTCATTGGTGGCGAGTCTTGATTCCAAAGAGGGATGTGGGAACATCAGCAGAATGTGCGCTAATTGCTTTAAAACGCGGCTGTATGGAGATGACAAGAGGGATCAGGGTAACATGGGGTTTGGCAGCCAAGGTGCCGTGACGGTGCCGAGGGGAAGCGCTGCCCGAGCCAGGACCCAGTGGGCAGCTGATGCTGAGGACACGTCCCCGCCAGAGCAGACCGTCTGTGGTCCCCATTACCTCCCAGGGATGTGTCACTGGGCGATGGATCAGCACAGCCATGAATTGCAGAATCATCTTGGTTGGAAAAGAGCCTCAAGATCATCAACTCCAACCATTAACCCAACACTGACACTACCCCATGTCTCTAAAAACCTCATCTCCGTGTCTGTTCAACCCCTCCAGGGATGGTGACTCCACCACTGCCCTGGGCAGCTTGTCCCAATGCCCGATAGCCCCTTCTGGGAATAAATTGTTACCAATATCCAATCTCAACCTCCCCGCAGCCCACAGCAGCTCCATGTAAACCCCCTGGGAGCCAGCCCTGGGCTCCTGGAGCGGGCAGCACGCCGAGCCAGTGGCCACACAAGACAACACCAATACACTAGCACAGGTCTCACCGCTCCTGCAACCTACCAGCAGCGCATCCAGCCCAGCTGCAGGAGACCCACCATCTCCAGCCCAAAGCCTCCACGCTGCAGGGATGCACCCAGCTCCAAAAAGAGCCCCCACAAAGCAGTCAAACCTTCTCCACTTGTTTTCCCCCTCCCACCTGTCCTCGCAGCTGAGATGCAACTCGATTGTGCTCTTAATTAGGAGAGTGAGTGCCTAAAAAAGAAAACGGCAGCAATTAGACTCGAAGCGCTCTTCCTAGATGTATTTAACTCGACTGGGCTATTCTGAACACTGCCCTCTAATCACACAGGCTGCAAATAAAAAAATACAAATAAATGTGTTTGTCAGGCATTACAAAGGCAGCTTTGCACTCTCCAGACAGCAGGCAGGATGTATCATTATTATTACAATTATTCTGCTCCAATGATAAAATAACCATTAGGAGAACTGAACTCATTAGCAGGTTCTGACCCTCCTTCCCCTCCCTGAATTGGGAGAGATTGATGGGAAGATGCTGACCAGGGTTTGGCATTTAACACGGGCTCTAAAAAGGAAGATAAATCTGACTTGCACAGGAATGCAGTCTCTTCTCCCACTAACCTCTGGGCATTTTGATTAATTCAGTGGGCCACAAAATTATGAGAGGCCAGCATAACCGGCAGATGTGTCTCTGGGCTTAGCCGCGGGATACAGCGAGCGTGCCGGCGGGCAGCACCGCGTCCTGGCACAGCACCGCTACCCCCCTTCTTGGTGGAGTCGGCAGAAATTGTTTATTAACTGACATTTCCCATCAGCGCCCAGGGTGATGGGGAGGCTGAAGTAGCTTCTATTTATACCTGCGGGATGAAAGGCAAAAGGAGGCGATAAATCTGTGCTCTGCTCCCTTAGCCAGCCCCTGTCCTTGCAGGCGATGTGCCCTTGTCTGGCCCACGCATGGTGGCAGATGCGCCCCCTCAGTGGCCTGGGACACCCCAGGGAGAAGAGCTGCTCAGCACAAGAGATGCTCAAGACATGGAAGAGGCACCAACATTCGCAGAACAGACCCAAAAGCTTTGGCAAAGAAGGAAGCGATGATTGAGTGTGCTGCTTACCTTGGAAAGTCTGGGAAGCTTTCGCATCGCGACTGCCATTAGGAAGCCCAGCAAGGCTCTACACTGGCAGAAATTGAGGTGTGCACAAAGAAACCCACTATAGAACTAATTAAAAAGAAGTCCAAAAGCCTTAAGTCCCCCTGCTTATCAGCATTGCTGCTCCCAAGATAATCTGCTCATGGATTTTGTGCCAGGGAGATCAGAGTGGAGCAGTAAAAAGACTGCTGGGGATTGTCTGGATTAGCTCTCCCTTACAGAAAGCACAGGTTCAGTAACCTTCAGGCTGGGTATTTTTTAATGCACTATAAAAGATAGGTCCCTATTCTTCCATTGCTTTAATTTTCCTCTGCAATGGAGATAATTTTAAAGGTCCTGAAAGGCAGCAAGTAATTCTGTGCACTTACAGCCCCATGTAAAATGTCGGTAAATGACTCCTCAAGAGGAACAGAAATTATTTCTTGCCATTTCCAAGCAGGGCTGCTGAAATCGCTTTGCTGGGTGGCTGTGTGCGCTCCTGCCTTCCCACCTGCAGCAGCAACTCAGCCCAGCCCATCGGCACCAGGACAATTCAAGGACTGAGCCACTGGGCCATGGGGAGCCCCAAAAGCCCTCAGGGTCACCCCCAGAAAACAGCACCATTGGCTCCAGCAGCCTCCTGAGTTTGCCCAGCACCCACAGTGCTCCTGCTCCCTGCACAGACCTGTTTGGGCTGATGCTCAAGACTCGTGTTACTTTACGGGTCTTTTCAGCGATGGATCCTGCAAGGTGCTGAGTCGAAGTGCTGCAGACCCTGATGGCTGCGAGTCCCCAGGTCTGACAGTAGCACCGACCTGTGGCACAAACCCACAGCCACAGGCACCACTGAGGGTTTTGGCATCGGCTGGAGAAGGTGGTGGAGGCAGGTGGAAACAGGACACTTCTGAAAGTCAGCATCACCAGCAGCTACTCTATTAAAAATGTGTCCTGTGGAAGGTTCTGGGATGTGTCCAGGGGGAGCTCACCATGCTGGGACACAGACATCCCCATCGGCATCTGGACCGTGTGGTGCCAGTTGGACTCTGGTCAGGGCAGGACATTCCCAGTCCTGCACAAAAAGCCAGTGGGGACCAGCACACAGGCAGGAGAACCTCCTTCCTCAGGAGCTCCATGGAAGTGCTTGAATTCAACATAACCATGAGTGAGGAATGAGTACAACTCCTCTTTCTTGTAACTGCTCCCTGCCTTGTCATGGATTTTTCACTTAAAATCTACAGCAATTAATAGTTCTTCATTTTGGCGACACAGCGCCAGCCCCTGGCAAGCTCTGGAGCAGGGAGATGCTTCTTTGTGAGGCTGGTTGATGGATGCTCATCAGCTCTTCTGTCTTCTCCAGGAGGAGTGTTCAGATGAACACTTATCTGCTCAGAACAGTTCAGAGATGCAATTATGTTTTACAGCACTAAATGGTCCCTGATGTCAGCGGCAATTAGACTTTCAGCAATTTCAATTTAGAGATGGCCTTCAAATCTCTTCCTCTCTCTCCCTTTAATGAAATACGGTATTGCAATTAACAACCCCCCCAAAATTGCCTTCAGTGTTAAATACAAAGATGAAAGATTCGGGAACCCCCTGGGCTCGAGTGCGTTGGAGCAAGGGGTGTCAGTGAAGGGATGAGGGCAGCAGCAGGGAAGGGAGGATCCTCCTCCAGCCAAGTATCATCCTGCACATGGGGACCAGGGGACGGTGAAGGGCTGGGAACACTGCTGGGAGGGAGGGAGCCAGGCAGGAGCAAGGCCCCTCATTAACCAGGAGCCATGTGGCTCCTTCATTAGCAGATGGCTCTTCATCAGCCATCGGGGGCTGAATGCTCCTCAGTGGACCAGGAGCATGTGCAGCCTCTGCCCAGATCACTGGCAGGGCAGGAGAGGGTGAGAGCTCACCCCATGCCAGCACCGTCCCGATACCTGCGTATCCCGTGAGAAACCAGACAGGAGCTAATTCAAATCACCTCAGTTAACACCCGCACCTCCCTTGGGAGGGCTACAAGCTCCCTGATGCCCTTAAACTGGGGTACAACACCACCTGGTACCTAAACACACGTCCTTGGTGCGGGCAGCTCCAGCCATGGAATGCCTGGCAAAGCCACCCTCCAGGCTCTGCTGAAATCAGCGGTGGCTTGTTTAGTTTCCTGAGTAAAAAACACTTGTTCTGGCCTTATCTGGATTGAAAAGACGATTCAAAGGTTATAAATAGCAGTAGCAGCATATGCTAAGGAGCTGCGTTTCAGAAGTAAATATCCTCATCGTCTCAATGCACATTTCCCCTCGTTGTCTCTCCTGCCTCCTCCCGACTGGCCAAAAGCATCAAGAGGTGACTTGCAAACCCTGCACCCCTTAAGACCTTCATTCTTTTTTACATCTTCAGGCAGCCAGTAATTAATATCTGCATGACGGCTTTGCTTGCCTAATTACCTTCTTTGTTAAAAATCAGAGTCTTCCTAAATAACTTCTGTGGCGCTGCTTGCAGCAGGCGCCACGAGCAGCCGCGCACCAGGACAGGCCTCTCAGCTGTAGTTTGGAGAAGTTGTCTTAGGCTGCTGCAGCTCAGGAGCTCACGAGCCCACTCCTCCCATGAATACAGCTGGGTACACTGTACAATTGGCTGCGTTTGTACACGTATAACCAGCCCCGGAGCACTGACAGGAACAGTAAGGGGCAGCTCTGCCAGAAACGCCAGCTCCCGCTGCAGCCCCTGCTCTCGGGCTGCCTCCCCATCTGAAAACCCAGAGCCAAACCCGGACAGAGGAGGGAGGAAATTCCAGCACCGCAGCCTCACTCCAAAACCGAACAGCGGGTCTGGGGAACAGAACATTTTGTCAAGGGCTAGAAACTAGCTTGCACAAGATTTCAGAGACCTTTAAAGATCTCTCTGGTACAAATTCCCACTGGTGCTGCAGCCGGGAGATCACAGCCACCCGAGGGGCAGCGACTTATGTGGAACTGGGGTGATGGGAGGCGAGACCCAGCTCCTCGCAGGTGGCACATTGCCACCTAGCTGGCATTTGCTGATTTTCCTTGTGAGCCAAGTTCCCTTGGCAGCGGGTGGGACACACCCCTGGTGACTGGGGACCCCAGGGGAACCAAAGGTGAGGTGAGGGTGTCCCTAGGCAGTAGAAGTGAATCCTCCCCTTTCCAGCCCTAAATCTGGGCTGGTGCTCTCAGCTCACAGCAGAAGTCAGTGCAGGTCCAAGGGCACCAAACTGCCCTTCCATGGCATTTGCACCAAATGTGTATTTTCCCAGCTCTCCTGCCCCATTCCCCCTCCTCAGCAGCTCCGTTGCGGACAAACCTGCTGTGGGACGAGCCCCACGCCGTGCAGCTTGGGCTCAGTCCTGGAGTGTCCCTGCAGAGGGGGCACAGAGCAGCGATGAGTCCCTCTCCCAAGGGCCCTGGGACAGCAGACGGTGCCAACCACAACCCTGCAAACCCTCGCAGCCGTGCTGCTGGCAGGTGTGATGGGAAGGGCAGGCTCCGCATGACTCCCAGTGCTCCCAGAGCCAGCCCCGATGTCTGCTCTTATCTGCTCTGTTAGCTCCCTGGCCCTGCCTGTTCCCTGCTTCTCGCTGCATGCAACAGGCTGGTTATGGCTGTCCCACAGGGACCATGCTTGTTTTCCTCAGCATCTCTGCAGCTCCCGAGTTCTGCAGGGCTGCATTGTGGTGCCCCACATGTCCCAGAACCACCAACCCGAGCCTCTGTATCAGCCTTCCAGCAACCGGTACCACCCATCCATGGCAATGGGTGCCCTCCCATCACACCTTGGCTAGGTCCCTGCCCATCTCTGGAGGGATTCCACCTGCCTCCTGCAGCCTTGGGATTCTTGGCTTTCCAAAGCACCAAACATACGCGTGCACACACACACACACACATCCCTGCTCCCTCTGTATATCAAACTGCTGGGTCAGGCTGCTCTGCTTGGGTGGGAGCAGCCACTGATGCTTCTCCCAGGGTTGCCCCCACCCCAGGCAGAGGTTGTCGGGAGGACAGGAGCTCCTGCGGCTCCGCAGGCACCTCCCGGGGTTGCTGGTGGGGTCAGTAAAACCATTCAGCAGAGGACTGAGGAATACGGTGCCGGGAGCCAGCCCGGGTGAGCTGCAGCAGGGGCAGGCAGGACCCACCCTGCAGCGCTGAGGTTGGGCAGGGACGGCGGCAGCTCCGGTCCAGCCCCTGCCCGACACCACCCGGCAGCACTGCGGGGGCTGAGCAATGTCCCCCACCCCTGTCACCTGCCAGCCGGGCGCTGCTGGTAACACCAAGGCGGACAAGTTACCCTGGGCAGGGGAAACCCAGACAAATGCTGCATTTCCCCAGGCAGGGGCAGCTCCGCTCCTCCCAGCCAGCACCATTGCTTTGGCATCTGAGAAGGGAAACCTGCAGGCAGGTGGGATAAATGAGAAGGAGCCGTCCCCTCCTCCTAAATGGACCTGCCATGGCCAAATCCCTCTGCCTGCAGATCTCTGGGGGCTGCGCTGGAAGCATCTCTGGGCAAGACACGCTCCTGCCCAGGGAACCCTCGACTTGTGCCTGCTGCACTCGGGCTCCAACATCACTGTCCCCAGAGACCTCAGTCAACTCCCCAAACCCCCTCTCTCTGTCACCAGAGGGAACTGACACCACCTAAACCCCAACGCTGTCCTGCCGTACAGGCAGAGACAGGTTTCCCAGGGGAAATTTAGTGCAGGTGACTAATGCAGCAGCCCTGAATCAACTGCTGGGGCCATGGGGGAGCTGAGAGACTCTCCCCAGCGTAGCCGATGGCTCGAGTCAGGCTGCACAAACCCCCTCCAGGCTCCCTGCCTGGGAAATGGGGCCAGAGAGCCCTTATCCAGCTTTGCAACTTGGCTGCTAAACATGGAGGAGAAACAGTCTCATCCTGCACATTTATGCCAAACGGGGCCCTGGGAGCAGCTGGGACCATCCCGTGCTGTCCCCAGAGATGTGGTACCGGCAGTCCCATCTCCCAGAAAAACCCACTGCATCTGGCAAAACAGCCACAGCAGTTTGCCTGACACCTGTTACGCTGCAAGAAACACTCTTCCTACCACCAGCCAGGGCGAGACAAACACCCGCCAGCTCCTGGCACCGAGCTGAGCCACTTCCAGCATCGCTGGTGAGGCTGAATGCAAACAGCAGCACCCTGGGTGAGCTCCCCACCAGCCACCCAGGGGAAGTGCTGTCCCCAAGCACTTCAGCTCCCACACACACCTCTGGCCTTGAAGCCCAGTTGCTCCCATTTCTATTGCCAGGATGAGCAAACACAACCTAATAATTAGAGCAGCAAATAGCCCAAATCTGGTTAAAGTCGCTGTTAACTGCCTGGCTGGGACACATGCGGCTTAGCAGAAATGCTCTCCCTGGGAGCGCAGCGGCTCTCGCCTCCTCCAAAGAGAGTGTGACCCCAGCACCGGGATGGGGATAGAGGGAGTGTCTGTTTTGGGCTTACACCCAGAGCCACAGCCTCTCCCGGAGCCACGGCTGGGCTCGGCACAGGGGACATGGGGGTGGCCGTGCTGCCTTCCAGCAAGCGCAGCCCTTCAGGGAGCTCTCCCTGGGGTCATGCTCCAGAGTCCGGCATTGCCGGCATTGCAGGTAGCAGCCCAGGCCAGCCCAGTGCCCGGCAGCCAGGGAGCAATGCCGAGACAGGGCTGTGACATTCTGCACAAGGAAAGCCACCGCCTGCCCGGCGCTGGGCCATAAACAGCTCAGCCTCCCCCTTCCCCCAGGACCAGCACGCAGCATGGCTCAGCAGCACCAGCTCCCTTCCTTGGCTTCTCCTGCCTTCACACTTGGTGCTCAGCCTCTCGCAGGGTCTGGCTCCTGAGGGCTGGGCTGAACACAGACCTTGGTTTTCAACCGACCTCCAGGAAAGAGATGCTATCCCAGCCAGCGGGGCTGGCAGAACCAGACAGCAGCTGCTGTGCAGCCTGAGAGCTCCACCGAGCTGGGTGGGAAGGACGTTTTGGGTGGGGAGGGGTTAAACCTCACTGCAAACACCTGCATCGACCAGAACCAAAACCTTCCGTTCAAAATTCCAGCCCCCTGGTATTGTGCAGGGCTCTGTCTGCAGCTGGAGGGTGAGGAATGACACGCCGGAGTTTGCCAAGGGAGAGGGCAGAGATTTTTTCCAGGCGAAATTTGTCATTCCAAACATATCTCGCCGATCTGGAGCTGGGCGATGCTGGAGCGTATCGCCAGCTAATCAGCGGGGTGGCTGGAGCAGGCTGTACCACCGTGAGGGATTAACCACAGGGGCTGAGCCCAGCTGGCAGCCTTTGGAGGCACAGAACTGAGCAGGGACGAGGCAGAGAAGTGCATCAACCACAACGGCAAATCACAGCAACTGGTGGCTCTTGGGAGACTTCCCCAGTTTGGGTTCAGCGGCCAGTCTGGCTGCAGCAGGGACACTCCCAGGGCCTCCCTCCACCCAGGGGCAGCACCCGAGGTGCTGTGACATCCTCCCCGGCTGCAGCCAAGGGCTTCTCACTGCTGCAATGTAACCCCAAGGATGGAGAGCGTGGCCAGGAAGGGCGCACGGCTCAGGCGGCGAGATGGGGAACCAGTCCCAAGACCCACCCTTGCTCCCAGCACCCACCAAACTCCCAGGGAAACTTAGAAACTCACTGCAGTCATCTGACTCGTAGCCCTCAGGGTCCACCACTTCCTCAGGCGCTGGGCACTTGGCTGGCTGCTCGGCGGGTGTCGTGCCATACGCCCCGAAAAGCTGGTCTACGTCCTCGTCCTCTTCGCGGGGGGCCTCGGCGGGGCTGACGGAGGGCTGGCTGACAGCGGAGCGCAGGGAGCTGCTGCGGCCGACGGCGGCGGGGAGCCCGCGGGGGAAGCGGGGGAAGTAGTCAGAGATCTGCTTGATGGGTTTGATGGGGCCGGGGCAGACATCAATAGCCATGTGTTCCTGGATACTTATGGTCATTTTCTCTCCTTTTCGGAGTGTCATGCATGCGGCTGTCGGCGTCAAGCCCCCCCGGAGAAGCCCGGACCACGCAGGAGGGAGCCGTGAAGTTTCTGCTGGGGGAAGCAGAGGCAGGCGGGGGAGGAGGCTCCGGCGGGCACCTTACGTGGTTCTCGCGCCCTGAGCCCCAGACGCCGCACGCATGCTGCTGCCGCCGGCTCTCGCACAGCCCCTGCTCCTGCCAGCGCTGCCTGTGAATAAGTGAGCGAGACAGAGAGACGGATAAGAGGCAGGGGGTGGGCTCTCGGGTGATGTCACCAGCTAGCAACAAAGCGGTACCCAGCAGCGGAGGAATGAGGGCTGTGGCCAGCCCAACGTCCTGGCCACACGGCCACCAGCGTGGGCAACCAGCCCCCTGCCCCTCCCCCAGAAAAGCCCCATCGTGCCCGGGGGGAGCAACGCAGAAGTTGGGTGGCAGCCCACCTCTCCACACCCGCTCCCACATCTCCCTGCCAAAGCGGGGTCTGTCCCCACCAAACCGCTCCGGAGTGGGAAGGTCACGGTGTAGGGTCAGAAGGTGCTGTCCTGTTGTGTCACATACCCAGAGGGGTACATGGGGCTGTCCCAGCCCCTGGGGACCATGGCAGCCCCCGTGCCGCCCCGCTGGCTGTGGGGCCATGCCGGGAGATGCTCTCTCGCATACTGAGCAGGGGCGCGGGTGGCACGCTGCCCGTTCCTGGCTCCAGCCACACCGCTGCTCCTGGGGACAGCCCAGATCTCGTGTCCTCCTGCTGTAGCTGGCCCCAGCCCACAGCAACGTCCCCACCGGAGCTCAGCACGAGCTGCTCGCAGCTTCTGGGGCTGGGAACGCACCGGGGACTGAAGCAACACATGGCACTCACTCACAGCCCGGCCGGCACAGCCTCCCACAGCCAGCACAGAGCAACGCAGCAGGTAAAGCATCACAGAGGAGCAAGCGATGGGCTGGGCTAGGGCCCACAGCCAGCATGGACACACTCAGCATCCCCCTGCAAACCTTTCCGGGCAGGGACAGAACCCTGTCACCAGTTGGGAAGGGGACAGGCTCCCCACAGCCTGCCACAGGCTCCACGGTAAATGCTGAGCTCTGGTTTGCTCAGGGAGTTGGTCTCAAACTGGTGCTTTTACCTGATCTTCTCTTGTGTTCAAATGAACAAATCTGCGGTTCCACAAGCTACTGGCAGTGGACTTTTGAGCACGGAGTGCCAGAAGAGAAATACCATGAGAACATGGTGCAAAATGCTGCACAGAAATGCACCCTCCCCAAGAAAATGTGTCTGAAACATTTCATAGGGGCAACTCCCCCAGTGCACACCTTCTGCTGGCTCAGGCGCGAAGCTGGGACACCCTGTGTATGCTGGTCACCCACCACCATGTCTGCTGATCACAGCCGGTACCGCCAGGTAACCTGACAACACACAGATCCCGTAGCAATGCACAGCGAACTGCAGTCTCCTGCAGGCTGGCATGCAGATGTCTATCAAAAATAAAGCTTCCTTCTTCAGAGGATTTTCCCCAGAACCCAGCAAAATGACACCCAACCTTTTTGTCTCATGAAGAATTCAATTTTCATTCAGATTTCGGTAAATGTTAATGAATGTCCCTGACTCACAACATACTGACACTAGGCAAACTAACCTAATTTGCCTCTTGCTGGGAAGCAAACATTTCTCTCCTGAAGCATCTAAACCTGTCATCGCTCTGTACCTGGGCATGATGCACACGGATGCTCTAATGACCTGGGAGAACAGGAGACTGCTCAGCCGCTCCTGCCTCCTTCTGCCGTATTTTCATTTCGAGGTGGCTCCTGCGTCCTGCACAGAGGTGATCTGCACTGCAAACTGCTTTCCAACAGTGGACCCGGCCTGAGACAGTCCAGCCCCCGTAGCCCATATCCATACAACTAAATTAAACAGTATTCCCTGAAAACAAAACAAAACAAATATGAAGCCTTGGTATATTAATTCAGATAGAAATGCCACCTGCTTCCCATTCTTGCGGTCGAGGCTGAAAACCTCGATGGCAAGACGATGGGTCAGAAGATGAGGCGACACAAAGAGCTGCTGCCGGGTTTGGAGCAGCCTGGTTGTGCTCATCCACACAGGCTTCATCTTTGGGTGCAGCATCCAGGATGCGCTGTGGACTCAGATAGAACGAAGCAAAAATTGGGCCTGATGCCCAGAAAATAGCAGCAATTCCCTCTGAGAAAGGGCAAACAAATAAATAAATAAAATCAAGTTATATATGAGAGCCTAATGTCATTAGTGTTGTTACAGAAGCATCATTATTTCCAATGTTTCCTCAAAGAGCACAGGACTCAAATAGAAAAGGATTGTTTTTCAGGTCGGAAGATCGAGGCTCTGGGAATGAAGGTGAACCCCTGCACTCTGCCTCCTCCCGTGGGGTGCAGTATCCCAGCCCCTGTGATTCTGTGATCTGCCCCGGCCGGGATCAAGGTGCAGCAGCGCCCAGGGGAGACGCTCAGCTCAGCCTGGGATGCAGAGAGCAATGGGTGATGATGGGGTAGGGTGCACGTGGGGCCAGATTGAGGGCAAAGCAAAGCCAAAGCACGCAACTCTCCCTGCTGCCAGGGCAGGAGCAGCCCCCAAGGGAAGCGCTGTCCCCAGACCCCAAAGACTGAAAGAAATAAAAACAAGACTTACTGCTAATAGCCCAGATGGGACTTTCTAGTCTCTGACCGATCCCAAGCCTACTGAAAGCAGCTGGAGCCTTTCCATAGATTTTAATGAGTCCCAAAGCAGCTCATTCTTGACAAACAGCACTTTTCCTACCATCTCACACTGTCTGAATGTTTTCTCCTTGGCTGCATGGCCCAATATTTACCAAGGGCTCCCCCAATGTGGCGAGGGCTGGCTGCTCAACCAGGCACTCACATACGTGACACTGACAACACAGAAGGTAAAAGGGACAAAAATAGAGTTGGGCTGGGAGACAAAAGCAGGGCTTGGAGATACAAAGCCAGTTTCCAGGTAAAGCTTTTAATTCCCACCGTCTGTCTAATGCCCTGGAATGTGACTTGATTTGATCCCTTGCTCTGCTGGGGTGATTCAGACCTGCTGCACTGCCCACGTACATGGCCTTCGCTTTCCCAAAAAGGGGGACACTGCCTTCCTCACCAGGCCAAGAAGAGGGGAGGGAGAGAGAATTTAAACATCTCACAGCTGCTTTCAGCAATGGGATGGACAGCTCTGCCTTGGCAGGGAGCAGAACCACTCTGCAGGGGGATGCTCCATCCCTGGAAGAAGGGATGACCTCTTTTGGAGAAGGTGAAGATCGTCATCACAGGGTCAACATCAATGCAGGAACAGGATGATGGAGATGAACACATCGTCCCTGTCAACAGCTGTGACTCCTCCCAGTGGCACTCGCAAGTCGTGACAATGTCCCGAGCTCAGCACAAGCAACATCGCACTTCAGCAGCTTGTTCTGAAGTGCAACAAACTGGTTCAGCTGCTCACATCAGAAGGAGCCACGGGCTGGTGTGCCAAAAGCATCCAATATCAAGAGCTGGGACGTGGGATGCAGGAGTTATCTTTAAACAAGGGGCACAAGCGGAGACTGAAACACATCGCAAACAAAGCCTGTGCCACTAACTCACCCCGTGCCCTGAGTGGCGCAACACATCAGCCCGGCTTCCTTATGCCAGCAGGGAGCCGTCCTGCCAAGGAGCATTCCTGCAGCAAACAGAACAGTAGCTTGTAGATTAAACACATCCAAAAATACCGGCTGTCCTCAGGACACTGTTCAACCAAATTTCTTTCAAACACTAAGCATCAAATTCTGCTGTTAGTTACTCCTGGTTTAAATCTACAAGAACAATGGTTGATGCCAGTTTAATAAATTCCTTTCCAAACGAAAAATGTAGCAGCAGAACTGCACATCCCCATCACTTACCAGATATTCAATGACTGACACACTGGTTCTTTATTTAATATGTTGTCAGCTCAAACTCAAATGACCTCATGAAAACCCTCTGCTGCTGAAGAAGACACAAGCCTGAAAAGTGCAGGAAGAGCTGATGCCAAATTAAAGGCTCCGTTTGGAGGAATTACTTCTGGATCTCACTCAGCCTTGAACTCAGGGGGACCCACTGCAGGTTGGGAGGGAGGTTTGACCGTCAACCAGGCAGCACCAGCCCTGGCTTTCTTTTTGCTTATTCTCAACCATTTTTAAGCCCGTATCAAGCCACAGCAAGAACCCACAGCCTTAGGCATGGGAAGGTGCCAGCAGGTAGTGCCAGCTCAGCCTGGCTGCAGGGCAGGACCAGGGGATCCCTAACCTCTCTGTCCCTGTGGGGTGACTCGGGACCTACGTTATCTTCAGTCCACCCCACTGTTAGGTACGAAACATATTTATTTCTTCTTCAAATGAGCTTAGCCCTGGCATGGCTGTGCGCATGGGAAGGGGGTTAATTGAAAAGCAACATGTGCCTTGTTCCTTGGCTCACACAAAGCACTGTCTTCTGGCTGATGTGCAGAGCCTGCAACAAGGCTGCTTCCACCGAAAGATCTCTGCCCTCGATTGCTGGGTGGGCTTGGCTGAGCCCGACGAGGGCACTGCAGACCCTACCTGGTTAAAAACCCTTTGCATTTGCTAAATAAAGCAATAATAATAATGATAACTAGGAAACTTGGCTAAATAATCCTAAGAGGCTTACTCCAGGCTGTGCAGATTAAGGCTCCCCAGCAGCACCGATATCCCGGTGCACCCTGGCCTCCACCGCTCCCCTGTGCAAATAATATTCGAGGTTATCTGTGCTCAAACAGGCCCTGCTAACAACCATCATTTGACCAGATTTAACTAGCAATTACTAGCTGCGAACAAAATCGCTGTGGTAAAATACAGCCCACACTCTATTACAAACCAGACACAAACAAACCCTTTCAGAATGCCAGGCAAAGGGCAAATGCCAGCAAGACAGAGCCCGCTCCCCTCAAAATATTGCTTAAGATTCCCAGAGACCTCATGAAACACCCAACTTATGGCAAGGGGGGATGGTGTTCTCCTTACCAGCACTTTGGTACCTGTAGATTGACTCGCAAAGGAGCTTCCAACAGGCCAGGAGGAGGTTGGGAGGCATCTGCTCTCTGTGCATCTTCTGCACCAGTCAGGATGGGCCCAGAATAGCTAAACTTTCAGTAGAGGCTGATGTTCAATGTGTAGCATATGTTGCCATTTCAATGTGAATCCCAAAATAGTTGGTGTTTTGTTTTATCATTTTAATGCACTGGTTTTTGGAGTCCTGTGAAATGTCTACTCTCCTGCTCAGGGAGGGAACACGCTGTGCCTGTGCACCATCACATACCATTTCCAACACACCGTTCACCTGCAAATCAACCAGAGTGGATAATCAGTTTTTGTAAATAGGGGTTACATGGAGCACATATTAAATACACACCAGTTCACTAGGGGGGAATCTGTGCACAGTGAGAAGGGGACCAGCGCAGCCCTGGGCAAAGCAGGACCCTGAGCCTGATGACCCAAAACAGCCTCCTGCACAAACCCTCCCCGAACTGCCTTTGTCTTGCTTCACCCACACTGACATCCCATCTCACTGTCCAGGGACAGTCCTCAGGGATATTTCCTTAGGAATGAGCCTCCTTTGACTTTTTTCCACTAATCTCCCTCATGGTCTTTGGGTTCCCCCTAAGCCCAGAGCCTCAGCAGGGCTTTGCCACTGTGAGATCAGGCAAAGCCACATTTCATTGTGCTGGCTCTTTTCGTTATGTGTCTGTAAGCTAAATGCAGACCCAATCCCTTGCACTCTAGGGAGGGGAGAGTTCTGCGTAGCATCAACTCTTATTACGCTAATTTTATCTGCTCTCAGTGCCTTTCCGAGCTGGAGTCAACGTCCTCTGAGATTATCCAACTGACGTGTCTTAGTAGTTTTATCCTGCTCTTACCTCTTCCCGACTGTCTCCCAGCTGCAGGTGGATGACAACACCACTTCTCGAGACTTTCCAGGCAGCCAAGAGCAAAACTTGATGTTGATTCTGCAGCAGCATGTTACGCTACGATAGCTGGGACAAAGCATAAGTGTCGGCCTGAGGAGCTGCGCTCCGGCTGGGCACCGCTGCCTCCTGCACACCCGGCTCTGCAGACCACACACATGTCCAGAAACGGAGTGACATCAGCATTTAGGGCCTGGCCCCGTTGCCATGGAAATTGGTAGGCTTTCTGCTCACATTTTGGTGGGAGGAGGCATTGCAGGAGTCACCACGGGCTTCCACAGTTAACACGCGTGAAGTCAAGTGAGGGCAGAAAGCGACCAAGCTTTGGGGGGGCAAGGGGAGGGCTGCTCCCACGCCACGCTCCCAGAAGCTGGAGCTGGATGCAGAGGGAAAAGGCCACCGATAACCAGCAGCATCAAGATGCTGCACAGCAAGCTCTGGGGATTCACAAAATAACATCTTGGTTTTGCAGAATTAAAGAGCAATTTGGCTGCATTAAGAGAGCATTAGAGCTGCTCCTCTCCCACATACACATCAGGCTAACGACATCCTGTCAAAAGCAATCCAACCAAAGCCCCCGGTTTGAGCTGATACAGTAAATGTACCTGTCACAGCCCTGCGATGGCTGGCGGAGCTCTGCCCCGGCTGCTGCTCCTCCCGGCGTGACTGGGGCTTCTCCTGCCCATCCCTGGATCATGAGGCTGAACCTCACTGAGCTGCAAGGGAACCATCCACCAGCGCTGCCAGGGCATTTTCCTGGCCCCATCCACAAATCCCAGTATCATGCCAGCAATGCAAAATGCAACACAAATAAAAGCAAAATGAAAAACCCTGGAGTCGTGTAAGAAGGGGAAATTTCCTATTATGGGGTCTGGCTGCTGGAGGGAAAAACAGCCCCAGCTTCCCTGAACCATGCAGGGCTGCCCACATTTGCACCACGGAGACAAACTTGCTCTTTTTGGGACTGCAAAAAGCCCCGTGGACATACCCACCGGAGGTACATGGGAGCAATCCTGCTGGCTGGGGAGGCAGCGGGGTGATGCGCTGAGCCCTTCCCCGGGGCCGGCAGCTCCGAGCTCCGCGGCCGTCAGCCGGCACGACGCTGCAGGAGCAGCCGGTGACGAGGACGCCCTGCCGTGCCCCGGCAAGCGGCTACACCGACACCTGCGGGTTCACAGCAGAGAAATTGAGGCCACAGCCAAGATGAGCAGACTCTGCCCAGACAGCAACTTTACCAGCAGCACTGAGGAAGGCAAGGCAGCCTGCAGGATCCCGCTCCTCTCCGATCTATGGGCTGTTTAGCTGTCTGACCTTATGTCACCCAACCCAAGGCAATGCAGGACAAATTTCCATTCCACTCTGGGGAAGTCCAAACATTTTCTAGCCCTGTAGTGGAACAAGGGAAAACAAAACTGCAAAGGGCTAACCATCAGCAAAAAAAACAGGGAGATGGAGGGTGAGGTGGACACATCACGCTTCAAACTGCAAACATTAAAATTATACCCATGTAAGGGGGGGCACCTCCCAGGTCATTAAGCAGCAAGAGGAGTCACTAGATGGCCCTGCTAGTCCTGTTCATCTGATCACAGCGATGGATATTAGGAAAAGCTCGTCTAGCTCTTCTGCAGGCTTTTGGGGACTGCGAAGTCTGCTCCCAGTCTGCTGCTGGGAGGAAAGGCCTCCCGGGGAGAGGGCAGCAGCTGGGTGGTACCGCAGCCACGCACACATAGGGGACTCCCCAGGACATGTGGCACCTCTGGGCCTCGCCAGGCAGATGAATGATCCTTCCCGGTCCCACCACGACTCCGCCGTCCCCTTCCCTTGCTGGGACCAGCTCCACTTGCCAGAGACACTGCAAGTCTCTGCCTCAGCGTAATCATGTTGACAGTGATGGGTGTAAGAGCCAGGGAACCATATTAATGAACATCGTGTTGCTGGATAATCATGACATTAGCATTATTGGATTAGAACATTTGCATAATTTGGGCACGAGCTGCTACCTGCACCGAGACATATGTTTACATGAATTTACATCCATTTGCATCCCAATGAAGCTGGTCCAACTGCATCCTCGGCAGCTTTCTGGGTGACCAGTCATGGCCATTGTCAGCTCAACCCCAGGGATCGTCTCCTGCTGTCAGGCACAAGCCCAGGCCACTCAGATGCCAACATCACAGCAGCATTTCTCCTCCTCAAGGTCTTACACAGGTTATACCTCACCTGGGACAGGCAGGGTTCAGGAGCAACACAGCCCCAGCACTGGGGTCACCCAGGCTAAAACTGTCCCCTTCCCAATCCCCATGGACTCGTCACCTCCGGAGAGCCCAACTCCCAGGACAATGGACAGTTAAGTCCATCCTACTCACAGCTGTGGAAAGAGCTCAGTAGAACATTCCCAGCAGGCTGCAAAGCTCAGGATTTAAGAGGCAAATAAAGCGAATCCAAAATGAACTCTTTTCTGTCTTTTTTTTTTCAAAATCACATGATCTTTGATTCAATTACTTGATTGTACAGGAAGGGGGAGAGAGATTCAATTACTTGATTCCTGATTTCTTAACATAGAAATCTGGACTCTGCAACCACAGACAACAGAAAGGCAAAAATCCCTTCAAAGCCGCATTGCAACAATTTGGTGGCAACATCACAATTAACAGGGCTGTAAGAAAGAAGCAGTTTTCCCCCATCCTCCTCAGCCAAACCTGCTCCAGCACTGAAGCAGAGCGGTAATATCTGAGCACAGAGTCCTGCAGCCCACCCACACAATTACAGGGCACAAGGCGTCCAGCGGGCAGGCTGACGAAATGCCCCTGAGTGCTTTTTGAATGCAGAGCTGCACAGGGAGTCACCAAATCCCTTCGCAGACCCAGCAATTACAAGTTAGGAGTGACCAGGAGGCGCCCACTCACTCCTTGAGCATCTCCAGCCCCAGAAATTGCTGTTGACAAGAAAAGAGACTAAAGGACCAGCCTGCTGGTGTCCAAACCATTTCTATCAAAACTTGGAGTAACCACAAGCCTGGCCACCACTGAAAGCTTTCCAAATTGCAGTGACTTATCTCCATGCGCTGGCCTGCAAGATGCAAAGAGCTAAACCTCGAAGTGCCCTTGGGATTAAACATGCCTGAACTAATCAACAGCAACGAGAGCAGCAAATCCTGCGGGGAGCTGGGTGGGAAGTTTGCTGGGATGCCCTTGCTCCCCTTAGCTAGTGCAGGTAACAATGCTGCCATGGAAATCAAAGCACTGCTCAGATGAGATAATCTGATATTTTGGGGGTCTATTCACCCAAGTCAACTCGTGTCCACTTGTTTTCTTGCCACTTCCAGCAGCTGGAGGAACTGGAAAGAAAAGAAGCAGCATGAAGAAGCTGCTCGCTTGGGAGAATCTGACCAGTCTCACTCACCAGCCAGGCTGCACGGCATCTCCCCAGCGCAGCACAGACCAGCCCTGGTCCCTGCCCTGCACAGCTCCCAGCGCCACCTGCCTCGTACAGCTTCAAAGCCTGGCATTTAGCATCCCTCTGCTTTAACCATCCGGCTATTAAATGGGGACATTTAAAGACTTTTAAAAACCATGTCAAGACCCTTGGCTGGAAGGCAGCTGAGAAGCTCCCAGTGGCTTTGGTAAACTTTTATCCTCTATTTTAAGTAGCGTGCATTGTATTTTGCTCCGAAGCAGTGCTCAGTTCCCATATCTAGAACCTTTTGGACTCACAAAGCACAAGAGAAATAGAGACAAGCCTGGCAAAGGGGTCGGAGGGGCTCCATCTCAATTGGAGGGAGAGAACCAGAATTTCTGGCTGAAAAAATCCTGCTTGAAGGAAGAACACGTTTCCACATGATTGTGTCATTAGGCACTGATGCCAGCTGCTAATGCCTAATGACTCCATGTCACAAGCAATGAAGGTGGGAGCCCAACATTGTGGCAACAGGAGGAGGGAATGTGCTGGCACATCACTGCCAGGATCTGGGCTCAGGCAGGGGCACAGCACTTACATTATTTATGACCACGTAGATGGGACGCTGAATCAAGGCTGCTCGAGTGTTTGATCAGGCCAGGGCTGTCAGCATGGCTCACAGCTGGAGACACCAGATAACAGGAGAAAATTAAACCCCTTTTCCTCCCTCCCCTCGCCTCTCCAATGGACCTCTCTCAGAAAAGAAAAAGGAGGGAGGACAGCCCAGTAAATTAGGTCCACTGCCATATAACCTCTATCCCTGAGCCTTCTCCTGCCATCACTGGGGATGTTGGACCATCAGGCAGAGCCTGGGATATGCAGAGATGAAGGCTCAAGGATGCAGAGATGAAAGCTCAGGGATGCAACCACTGGTGCAGGAAGAGAAAGAGCCCAGGGAGCATGGAAACTGTGATTTCCAGCTAGGAAGGACCAAGCACAGCCCAGCTCGGCTCCAGCCTGCATTCTGATATTCCCAGACAAGTTCTACAGAGGCAAAGCGAAGCAGCACGGCAAGAGCGGAGCCAATGTGGCGAGCAGGCAGCTGGACCAGCCCCATGCCCGGCTCTGGTGCCCACGCGTGGTGGTCTGCAGACCCCGACCGAGGGGGCTGAGCTCCCCTGAGCATCCCCACCCCGCAGCAGGGCGGCTGTGCCTCCACAGGCTGCTCCCCCACCAAACAAACCCCCTTTCTCTGCCTTCCCCACAGGCTGGCGTCTCATCCACCTCCCTGAGACTTCAGTGTGGGACTGAGTCCGTGCTGCAGAAATCCGATTCCTGTCCACTTCCCACTCCACAGAGGCAATGAAACAGGCTGCATCTGATTTCTTCCTTTCCTTTCCAAACATTTCGGCCTCCTTTCCCTATCTTCGAGGAACAGATGCACGCATTCATAGCCATGCAAAAGAAAGTGCATATTTGCCTTTCTGACTGCAGTGCAGCTGGTAAAGCACAGGAGGGAAAATGATGTTTTGTACGAATACACAAATTATCTGCACTGATCTTATTACACTTGAATGGCAAACCTACAGAAGAAGAAAACATGAAAGAGCAAAGCATTGTTTGGGCTGCACCGATGTAGCATCATGATTGTTTATCCTCTCCAGCCACTCCATCATCCTAATCCCACCGTCTCCCACAGTGACAGGTCAGGAACAGTGATCTGCTAAATAGCATGATACAGAGGCAGCTGGAATACATACAGCAGGATGCAAACCATGCAACGCCTGGGAGACGGCAGCACCTCTGGACATCTTGCCTGCAATCCCCAGGCAGGTCCAGGCCAAGCATCCAATAACTTACAATCATTATCAGTGTTAAAAAGATTCATGCTACGATGGCACCAATTAGCGTCAGAGCGCTGCAATGCACAGGGGTGGTATAAAAACAAAAGCTCAGTAACTCCCTAACCCAAATCCTCGCACAGATATTCTCATTCATCACGCAAATACATCCCCAAAGCGCAGAGCGGAGCTGTGCAGAGGGGGCACACGGGACAGAAGGCTCCTCCGTGCCCCAAGGATGGTCCCTCGCACAGGACTGAGGCGTGTGGCTCTGTATGAGCGACCAAAAACCACAACTAAACCTATTAACTCCAGCACACAATACTTAGTTGAAATAGCGTTGCAGTCCCTCAGGCCTCAGCTGCAAAGCCGTCCACAGGCGCAGAGGGCTGGGGCAGGAGGGCGCAGGCAGCTCGTCCCCGGTGCGGTGGCATTGGATAAGCCCAGGTGACAGCAGCTAATTCCTAACGCTACAGACAACACAGCAACTCCGGCAAGTACAGAAAAACAATCACAAGGTGGAAATTCAAACAGAACACAAGTCACCTGCTATCAAAACAGGAGAATTTTGGCAAGTTTCCTACTTAGCACTTACTACATCAAGGCTGTTCAATGATGCTAATTAAAAAGGTACCTCCCAGACATACCCAGAAAGATTTATATCCCTAATTTGCGTTTCTCAGTTTATTTTTCTGTCCTCCGAGGCACCATTTTAATGATCATGGTATGATTGCTTGGAGGAGTTTAATTTTGCATGAGTGTCATTTGAAGATGAAGGTCTGTCCCGTCAGCGGCTTGATGGTCGCTCACCCCTGC
Source organism: Columba livia (assembly GCF_036013475.1). Classification (NCBI taxonomy): domain Eukaryota; kingdom Metazoa; phylum Chordata; class Aves; order Columbiformes; family Columbidae; genus Columba; species Columba livia. The sequence goes on from NC_088621.1 coordinate 3,043,906, forward strand.
TCTCCTGCAGCGGGGCTCAGCTGTTCATTGAGATTTTCTTGGTCTCCTGAGCTCGGCTTCACCAGCAGAAAAATAAATAACACTGGGCTCAGCCGCTCTCAGTGATCCAGCTGCTGTCCCTGTCCAGGGGCCGGGTGTGTATCGGTCTGTTTTGGGGGTGAATGAGCCTCAGAAATACCCACCGCAGAGCCAGCACCAGCAGCTGAGCTGGGGGACGCTGTGGGGGGTTGTCACCACAGAGCAGAGCAGCCTTGTCTTGAGATGTGATCACTCCCACCCAGCTCTCAAAAACAGAGCCCAGAAGGCAGCTGCTCCAGGGCAGCTCCCACACGCGAGGGGCTGCTCCGATGGGATGGGATGGGATGGGATAGGACAGCCAGAGTGGGATGTTTAATTGCAGACAATTAAAAGCATCCCCAGTCCTGTGATACTCACTCAAGGGCACCTCTGAAAGCAGAAGCCAGTGGCGCTCAGGAGGGGGCGGGTGTCCCTGGCAGCACCCCTTGCCCAGATGGTGCTGATAAGGCCCTGATTAGCAGCAAGTCTCCAGCCCCAGATAATAACTGCTTACGCTGATTAGGCTGGTAGGAGAGCTGATGAGGAAGGGAGGTGGTGACGCCCGTTTGCTGCACTGGGTCAGCTACAGAGTGACAGGGAAGCACCTGGGAGAGGTGGGGGCTGAGACAGTTGCTGTTAAACTGATACAGTCCACAACAAAAATACTTTAAAGCCACAATCCATCTTTCCTGGCAAAACATAAATACATGATGTAGAGCCACTCATTCCAGAGAGGGAAAACAAGAGCAATAATCCCTCCAAGATTTTACAAACAGCGCCTAGTGCCAGACCAAAACGAGTGGAAGGGAAAAGAAATGCAACGGGTGCCTTCAAACCAACCCACAGAACCTCTGCGGAGCACAGAGGTGAGAGTGCGCATCCCTCTGCCTCAAGGGGTCTGAATTCCCCCCTCAAAGGCGCAGCTCCCAGCCACAGGTCAGAGCACCCTTGGGTGCTGCATGGGGACTGCTCAGCAGTGGGGTGCAGGCGGCCGCAGCACCGCACCGACTTTTCTGTTCTGCCATGCAGATAATGAAAGAAATCATTTCTGCAGGGAGGGAGGTGCAGGGCAGGGGTGTACGAGGCTGTGCCTGGTGCTGGTGTGCGCTGGACACACGTCGCTGCCAGGCAGCACCCACCGTGCTCCTGTCCCCGCGCTGCCATGAAGCTACACAGCAAGATCCTCATCTCATGCCTCTCAAGCACGGCAGGTGTTTCTAGCACTACCTGAATATACTGCTAATGAGAGGCAATGGTCAGGAAGGAATCTGAATGAGCAGCTCAAGACAAAAGTTTCCCGCAACATGCTTACCTGTCACCTGCCATCCTGCGCCTGCTGGAAGTCTCATTATTTGATCGCAGCATCAGCCCTTCAGAAGAACTTCCCTGAACTCTCCTTCAATCGCACCCACCTGAGGAAACGAGGCGCTATCAGCGGAAGAGCAGTCTGCAGCACGGAGATGAACAAAGCAATGGGAGCGGTGGCAGGAAGAAATGAGAGAGGTGGGCTGGTGAGACATCGCTGCCGCCAAACCCCTTCCCTGGAGGGAAACGTCTTCTGGGAGGGCTGGGGAGGAAGGGAGAAGAACAACTGCTGGGAAGTTTTATTGCACAAATAAACTTCAGGCATCTCCACAGATCACCTGCCATTTAGTGCCACTGTCCAGACACTCCAGCTGAGAGTCCAGGGCCTCCTCTGTCCGATTCAGTAATGGCAGAAACACATTGTCTAAACAATGGGAGACTGTTTGCTTCAGCTACATTGCACTACTACACACTGTTCCCACAGAGAAAGCATCCCCCTTCCCCTCAAACTATCACTGTGAAAACCAAACCTGGAAACTTGGCAGTTCACGGTCAGTGTTTTTGACTCAGAGAGATCCTGCAGTGAACTTTCCCATCTACTGGTTGTTGTCATGGCAAGCAGAGCGGAGAAGGAACAACAGAGGTGGATAGTCCTTGACACGCTCCATCCTTGGACTAATGGCAGTTCCCCAGCAAAACAATCCCAACAGCAACTATCAAGGCGCTTTTAAAATGGGAAAAGCAAAAACAGATTAAAAAGCCATTTGAAACCTTGAAGCTGAATGCCAAGTGGAAGGGAACGTCGAGCAGCCAGGGCCGTACACGCTCGGTGAACAATGCGGAGACGCTTCTTTGTCGGCAAAGCTAAATGGACCCTGATTGTCAAATCGGAGCGAGTGACAAGCCTTGGGAGGCCACGGGGACAGCACTTGACAGAATGACAATCGGTGCTGCTTCATGCTTAGTGGTTACAACACACAAAACCTTCCACACAGGGGCTGAGGAGCAGACCTGTGCCTCGTGCCATTGCCAGCACAAGGTACCAAAGAGGGGCAAGACAAAAGATGACTTTCAAATGCAGAATTCAATTATGCTCCAGCCGTGTGAATCACCATTCCGCCGGCTGGATTATTTTCTTTCCTTGCTGGAGCCCGCCCAAAGATTCGGAGAGTATCTGCAACCTGGGAATGGAAAAAGAACTTCTTACTGTTTCAAGAACGGCAAGCAGTTGTTTCTGAGCCAAAGCTTTATTGTTTCCAGTAGTAAAACACTACATAAAAGTTATAAGGGATGGAGACAAGAACAACAAAATAATAAAAGAAACACAAACGACCAGAGCAGACTGAACACCATACACTGAGACCTTCTTGTGCACCTTGAGCCACCTCAAAAGGCAGTCAAGGGGTACAAGTTTTGGATAATATTCCACCCAAAGCTACAAAACACAACCAAGAGAGATGCAACAAAGGGGAAAGCGATCTTTAACAGAAAAAATGTGCACAGAGCTGAGGATGTTCCTCTATCCCATTCAAACATGACTACATCACATTCTCCTGGGCTAGATCCAAGAGGACTCTTTCCACAGATGACTGAACAGTTCTGGTTCGAACCCAGGTGGAATTACTCCATGGAGGTGAAATACAGAGGTAAAAAAGAAAAGTTTCCAGTCTCACTGGTACAAAGGCAGTCCCACATTTATCTCTGAGAGTGTGTTACAAAACCTAGTCTCAGTTAAAAACCAAATTCATGCCTCAAAGGGGCACAGTAAGCCAGCAGGCATGACCAGGTCCCTGCGCAGAGCTGACAATCCACAGCCCTGGGACACGAGGTGGGGGGAAAACACGCCTGACCTGCCCTGGAATGAAGCACAAGAAAATCAAGAAGAGTTAGAAATGCCATGCTCAATTTTAAAAACTCTTTCCAACTCGGCATAGAGTTTTTGATGGGAAAGTAACAGGTTTAAAGGAAATTGAGTCATTTCTTAAGCGTCTTTTTTCCTTTTCCTTCTTCTAAGGCATTAACTCAGGCTGGCAGGCCAGGCTGTCTGAGGCACTGCGGTAATGACAGTGTGAGCAAGGCAGCCTCAGTAGGGCTGTCAAGAGCTCCAAGGCAAGACAGGACTTCTTTTGGTGGAAAAACACTTCTGAAATTGAAGACCCTACAGCTCTCAGAAGAAACAGCATGACTTCAGCTCTGAAATCATACCGGTATTTCAGCAAAAGCCGACTTCTGGATTTACTTGTCCAGAAGCAGCTAATAATTTTGGCATCTCCCCTTTCAGAAATGCAGCTGGTGGAGTATCAATGGCCAGGCACAGACCATGACATAAAGTATCCCGCAGTGGAGAACACCTTCATCCCTTGCTCTCTCCACCATTGATGTTGTGAAGCTCACGTTGAGCGGTTCCTCTTCATGCCATCTCAAAGAGTCCACGTCATCCACAGGTTTCATTTTCCTTTTTAAAAGGGCAGAAACAGATCACGGAGGAAGAGCTAGAAGGATTTTCCCAGCAACCGGCCACAGCATGTTAGATGGAACAGCAGTAAGGGAACGGTCCTCTGTTGGACCATGTTCATTTAGAAAAAAAGCCAAAGATTGATTTCCGATCTCCTGTTAGGGCGTTCCAGCACCCAATCTCATTTATCTTCATACTGCAGCCATTTGTAAGAGTATATACTACATGCACACAAAGCGCCCAGCAGCAAAGAACAGAACAAAAGAGTAATAACCAAGGGAAAAGGCTGACATTAACAGACACAAATTGCCTTTAAAGCTATGATTTCAGGGGGAACTTTTTGAAATCCTTTGTTTTTTTCAGTAAAAGACGGGTCAAATCCAAAGCATTTAATAAAAATCCAGAGACTCCTACTTGCCTAGTGTGGGTTTTGTTCAGGCCTTCAAAGATTTAATGGCTCTAGATATGTCAAGTAATTCCATTTTCCCTCCAAGGCCTGACAGATGAGAAAACTGACCATCCCAGAGAATAAGCAGGACCGGGGCACACGGCTTTCTATGGCCTGACTCACGATGACACCAAAGGCCCCTGCTCATGCAAGAGCTGCCAAGGTGTGTATGTGGGAGAAGAAATCTGCACAGCTTAACAAGGTAAAGGAATTTGAAAGCTGTTATCGAATTTGGGTACGCAAAGGCAGGTGGCCGGGCTGTGGGGTGGTGGGTGTTCTCAGGAGCTGCAGCACACACAGTCCCCATGACCCCCCTGCCAAAGCATCACACTCACCACAGGACACACACAGAGCCAGGACACTGAAAAATGCATAGCAAACTTCTTTGAGAGTTTCTTCATGAACTCAAGTGTCTCCCTGAGCAGACAGGGAAGTGAATGTGAAGACAACTTCACCAGCTTGTTTGGGATGTCACCAGCAAACACACACCAACTCAAACCAGAACGACGATGACAAGAAACACAAGAGGTGGCACCCTGGGCATCAAGTGCAAATCGAAGCCCTGGTGTCACCCTTGGGATTCCCAGAGGGAAAGACATCCCTGGACTGAGAAGGAGCAGAAGGGCTGTGGTCTCCTCACACCCCACTTCAGGGGCATTGGGGTGAATTTCCCTTTCTCCTGAGGACAGCAAAGCCAGGAGCTGAATGCAGCGCTGGGCTGGGCAAGCCAGAAAGAGCAGAGGTGATGCACCTTTCTGCAGCTCCCGTGAGCACTTTGTGTGCCCCTTTTCCCAAACACGGCTCTGGACCACACGGCAGCACCGCACAGCACGGCACCCCTCTCCGAGCAGCACCCCAAAGTGTGTGTCAGTCAGAAGGGGAGACCAGACCAAACCATAGAGCAGGTCAGCGAGGCAAGGAGGACTGGCAGGTGCTTTCCCAGGTGCCATCGTATTGCTGACGCCTGTGCAAGAGCCGGCACCATAAAGTCACCACCAGCAGCAACTGCCATCCGGAGTGAGGTCTGGAGGAGTGGGCAAGGGGCGAATGGTGGATCCACGCAAAGCAGCTCCATCTTCACCTTCATCAGCATCGTGTTCTGGTGTGGACGGACCGTTTGCCTTCAAAATATACAAAGACAAAAGTTTTGATTGGAAAGAAGTGAGAGACTTGACAAAGTTATTTTAGGTTGCTTTTCCATGCTCAGTGCCACTTTAAATGCTTCCTAAAAATAATAATGAAGAGAACGTCTGTGCATCATTACTCCACACTCTGTCAGCAGTCAGGGCCCATTAAACTTTATTAAAGAAAAGACAGGGGAAAGAAATGAGGAAAGAAGGAGAAAGGAGTTGTACTGCTAGAACTAGTCCTCTGCTACACGCTTCACTCAGAGGGCTGAGTCAGAAAGCCAAGCCTCAGCTCTCAGAGGTTTCCAAACCAGGTGACAGCACCTAGATGACACACAGCATGTGACCCCCTTGTCCCCACATGTCCGGGCCATGGACAGGAGCCACAGCAGAATGTCGCCCGTGTCTGGGGACGGGCGCAGGAGAGCGATGTTCTGCTGCACAAGGCACCCTGGCTCATGACTAAATGGATTCAAGCTCATCACTGGGTGACAGGCATGGTTGGCAACAGGGGGGCTCTAAGGTGGCGGTGGGCCAGTACGAATTTCTCCCACTCTGAACTGAAGTGGCCACCAATTACCTTGACTCCTGGAGAAAGGACAGGAGGTGTTTCCAGCCACTACGTTCATGCGGAATGTTCAAGGCACAGGGAGTCCTGCAAATTCCTCCCACCCGCTACTGGCCGACATCCCAGCTGAAAGATAACCTCCCGCGCCATCAAACCTCTCAATGTGTTTACAAAGACTCCAAAATCCAGACTTTTAACTTCTATATTACTGACCTCCCATGCTCTTTCCCCTATGCTTTCGTTTGAAAGATTACATCAACTATTGCCCTCAGTGCTTTGTGCAAAACGCTGAATAGAAAGTTGGAAGCGCAAGGAGTAAATGTATTGCAAAGGGCAGAGAATAAGTCTAAGGACGTGGGGGCAGGAGGCCAGACAGGCTGTTTGATCAAAGACCAAAGCAGAGACCTCTGTAATGTGAAAAAAGGCACAAAAATAGGAGTTTCATCTTCAGCAGCAGACTTGTTTCCAGATATATTGAGTGAAAGTGGCAAGAGAATGAGTCTTTGTCATTCCTCTATTTTCAAGGAAAAAGTCTTCAATTTAAAACTCCATAAAGAATTACAGAAATAGTGAAAGTAATTTATTTTTTACGTCCTCAAGCCTTTATTCACTTAACTCCAAGGCGGGCTCAAAGGAGATGAAAATGTTTTGGTTTTACCACTCGAGGACAAAAATACTTTAATTCCTTAAAACATGGAACAGGGCCTGTGCTTCTTCTGAGGTTCATATTTACATATGCATTGTATCAAGAATGCAAACCTTGAATAATTTCTTAATGCTGCCACTACCTGAAAACATATTTTATTTATAAATGCAGCCAAATACCCACCTATTTCACTGCAAAGCCAGCCCTGCGAGACTACGTTGTTTGGCTGCAGATCACACAGATGAGGGAGCGAGCAGCCTGAAAACATTTAAGCAACTTTCTCACCAAGCGCAGGAAAACAAAAGTCACCTCCCCAAAGACTGCCGTGAAGAAAAGTCATTAAAGAAATTACTATCCCATTCGGAGCCTAATTACTGTTAGGACAATTTTTTTTCCTACGTGGAATGGAGTAGTTAGACCCACTGAAGCAAAATGTTACCTACTCATCGTCCCTGAGGGAGCAAAACAGACATCTGAGAAACAGAAGGGAATGAAAAAAAAAAGAAGTTAATGCTTTAACTTCAAAGATGCCCTGAGAATAATGCAGAACGGCTCTGCCTGTCTCGTGTATTAACAGATTGCATATTTATGAGCAAAAGTTGATGCCTACCCCAGCCAGGGAGCCACGGAGAGAGTGACACCACCTCATTTCTAAATCCACTGAATTCCTGAAAGACAGGGCATAAATCTCCCCAAATGAGGAGAGCTGGAAGCAGCATTTCCTGCCCATCTCTCAGCTCCAGGCCCTTTGCTCAGCTCTGCTCAGCCTCTCCCCTGACAGCTGCCAAGCAGCAGCCACAGGCAGGTATCCAGAAGCTCCAGCACCCTGGGAGAAGGGTCCAGGCCAGACCTGCTGACCTCCTGGTCCTTCCAGCCGGTCCACCCCATCACCACGAGCCACAGCGGTTCCTACACCCCACCAGGTGCTGCCATCATCACTTCAGCTCCCGGACTCAGCACCACCGCTATTTAACGTGGCTCTGTTTAACCACTAGCTGCTCTGCCACTCTTGAAGTATTAATGATTTAGGCAGAACACTGGCAAACAAGCAGAGATGTGGAGACTGGGATTTGCACTCAGACATAGGCTACTTGTTCATTAGCTTATCTTGTGGCTGTTCCTCAAACCTCCTCTTTGAAGCACAAATCACAGCTTTCTCCAGCCCCACAGCCCACGCCGAGCTCACTCACCATTCCCTACCAGCAAGTTGTTCAGGTGATCCACAAAATACCAAACGGGACTGACCTGTTCCTCAGAAGACACTGAGGACAGTGCCATTAAGTGGGACCCACCAAAGCAGAACTTGGTAGTCATCTGAGATGCCTTTTGCTCTTCATTTACCCCCTGCAGCAGCCAGGTCCAAGCTTAAAGACATTATCTCTATTAAAAGCTCTCCATGGGCTTATGAAAACCACTGTAAGATGCTGATTAACTCTGTTTAATATTCCCTTTCTTTAATAAAGATGTCATAATTAACAATAGGGAGCATTTTGCTCTTTTTTAACTGAGGAACCTCTTAACATATTTAGCTGTACGGCCAGAACAAGGTGAGTCACATCCCTAGCTGGGGGCAAGTGAGGGAAAAAGAAAGATTGTGCTTCTTTCCTGTGTGCAAATTTCATTCTCCTTAGGATAAAATATTCTCCAGGAAAATCAGAGCATGACCTTCTTCTTAACAGGTATCATGTCAGAGCGGGCACCTTCAGGAACCGAAGCTTCAGAAAAACAAGAAACACCAGACCCTCAGAAATGATGCTGCTTTTGAAAGGGCTTGAAAGCAGGTGGTAAAATATATCTATCTATCTATCTATCTGTATATATATACATATATAAAAAAAATGGCAGCCTCTCAACTCAACACACTCTCTGCAACTTTGGCTAAGGTTGCCTAAATCCCAATGCAGCTCTGACAATGAGTCATTTTATGACAAACCCCAGGCTTCATTATCTGCCTCACCAAACCCCAGCCGGAGCCAGAGCAACACTCTGGAAACCTACACCCTCTGCTTAATAGCTGCTTGTTTTCCCTTGACCGCACAACCACGCTGTCATCTTGGCCTTCGGGCTTAAAAGAGCTGTGGACTATCAGGGCAGCTGCATTTGCAGTACCACTCCCTAATTCCCTGTTCCAGCTGTAGCCTGGGATTTAAGGATGCTAAAGTGTTCTGCAAAGTCGCACTTGAGAGCAGAATTAGAGCAGAGGTGAGAAAAAGAAGTGAAAAGAAAGTCACCGGTAGAACAACACCTGAGGTGCTAATATGAAGCAAAAATTTGCTCTCAACGCAGTGTTATAAAGTTGCAGAGTCTTTCAGAAAAACTATAGCAAAATCTCCCTTTAACATCCTCAGTCTGCAGCTGGGGGATCAGCAATTTAAATGAGAAAGGATCTTTGCCCCTTGCTCTGGTTTTGTGTCAGAGTGGAGCTCAGGGACTGTCCCACAGGCAGGTGGATGCAGCCAAGAGTTTTGGCAGTTTTGACACAGAGCATCCATCACCTCCAGCACCCCCTAAAGACACGAACAGCCGGAGTGGCCTCTGCTCTTTGGCAGAGCTCCTCTGGACAGCAGGACACTTCCTAAGGGGCTACAGCACTGATTTTGCTTTTCTCTTTATTTTCTGCTGGCAAAGCACAGGCCATTCACTATCGCAGCCTCCTGGATGTCTGATCTGCTCAAACCACCGGCTACGGAGCTGCACAGAACACGAGGCCACGCAACTCATATCACTGCAAAATGCTGATTACTAAATTCATACGTAATGGATCGTGATTGCCAATAGTTCACTGCATAGATCACATTGTGGCAGCGTCTCTCCAGCTGGGCACGTTAAGTGCTGTTGGAAATAAACAAACACCGACCATGCTCACTCCTGTGTGGAGGGAAAACAACCTCACTTTCCTTCTCCCCTCCCCACCTCGAGGTGCTGAAGATGACCCACACCACAGGGCAGAGCACAGGGCCATGGCAAACACAACGCAGGCACATCACCTGCCTCACACCACATGCTCAGCTTCCAGCCTCACCTCCTCACCGAGACCTTTGGCAGAGCTGGTGGCTGATTCCCTAATGGGACACGACACAGAATCCTCGTTGCCACCCTCCAGCAGCTCCCAAGGCCGCCCCTGCCAACTGCAACCACCACCAGCTTCATTCCCCCAGCACACACGAGCAGAAATACTCGTCGCTGCCGCCCCAACTCCCTCCCCAGCTCCTGGGGCCATGGAACCCTCCTACTGAGGCACCGTGGCTGAGCAGAGCAGAGCAGCCCCTTCTGCAGGAACTGGGAAAGATAATAAATGACCTCAGACATAATAAAGATCTTTACAGATATTCTCTAGGCAGCCAACCTGGCTTAACCTTTTCCTTAGCAGGATCCTCTCTGCATCTCAGGGACTGTTTTAACAGGGCTCATGAGATTACTCTAGTTTTCATTTTTTAAATACATGTCATTTCTAGCTTTCCCCTGCCTAGCAAGGAGAGACCTCACTGGAAAGCATTAACTCCTTGTGCCAAGCTTTGCATGCAAGTTTTTTAGCAGGAAAAAGGCATTTTCTGCCTCTGAGATATTGTTTGTGCTGTCATGGCCAGGCAGCAGTTAGTTCAAACAGCTGGCAGGAAAGCTCTAAGTGTTGAGTGCTACACAAACACACTGTCCAGGTGTGTACCCATTGGCCCTCAGCATGGCCATGGAGCACCAGCAGAAAAAGCCCCCAAGGGGTCACACCCACTGTCCACCACCACCGCTTCAAGTCTAGAATCATAAAATCACAGAATGGCTTGGGCTAAGGGACCTTCAAAGCTCCTCCAGTGCCACCCCTGCCATGAGCAGGGACATCTTCACCAGCTCAGGTTGCTCAGAGCCCCGTCCAGCCTGGCCTGGGATATCTCCAGGGATGGTTCATCCACCACCTCTCTGGGCAACCAGGGCCAGGCTCTCACCACCATAAGGGGCAACAATTTCTTCCTCATGTCTGGCCTGAATCTTCTCTCTTTTAGTCAAAAGCATTACCCCTTGTCCTATTGCAACGATCTTGCAGAACCTGCTGTGCAGTTCCCATAGGCACCAGAGCCAACACACATCGGGACTCAGTCGTCTCTAACACCACAGCCAGCGGGGGCTTAAAATAAACCTCCCAGTCTGGGGCAGCACTATAATCCAGAGAGAGACAGAGCAGAAGCATCACTCATGTGACTTACTTTGCGAAAAGTAAAATTAAAGAAAACTGCAAATCCCTGAAACTTGGGAAGTGATGGAAGAGCAGAGAAGCAATTTTATGTTGGGTATTTCTAGCGGGAAGCATGGGGAGCGGCACTATGGCTCCATGTTGCACTAACGGATAAACCTGCTCCCTCTAATCCAATTTACGCCTCAACATGCACAGCACAAAACAGGCTCAGGAACAAAAGGAGTGGTGGTTCACAGGGCAGCAGGAACGCTCTGGAGGGAGCGGCGCTAAACGATAACTTAAGGGGTTATTGAATAGATTAGCGGGAACTGCAGAGAGAACACATTTGCATCTCTTTCAGCTGCTCCAGATCAGATGTGATAGCAGCCTCTGCTCTCACAGTCACTTAATTGTTCCAAGGTTGTTGAGGGGGAAAAAGTATCTTTTTTTTTGGGTTTTTTTTGCACTGCAGAGTTCTGGGAAGAGCCATGTTTGGCTTTAAGAGCCATCTAACATGAGGACAATTTTTATTCAGTCTCATAAAGCTGCTGGACTTCTGCTTTGCTCCAGTGAAAGCTCAATCTGTTGTGCTGCAGGGCAGATCGGAACTCGAGGCCTTTGCAGAGGGACAGACCCGGCTATGGCTGCTTGTGGGGGTGGGTGTAGGCAGCTCCCACCCCAGACAATTACTCACGTTGCAGTACAGATTCTGCACTCAGGGAAGAAGGAAGGAGTGAGCTGTAACACGGTGACAGCATCTGCCATGAGAAAAGCAGCAGGGAAAGGTGATCCCAGGCTGCGGCTTTGCCAGGTGTGCCTCAGAGAAAGCTGTGCTTTCGGGCAATTTGGCCCCAGAATCACAGATCTGCTCAGAAAGAAGGTTCAGCTTACCAGGGGCCCTGCTGACAGCATCGCTGTTGCGCCCATCTGCTGGCTGGTTGCTCTGGCAGCTCTCCATGGCACTGGGGGCAGCCCCCTGCTCGCTGCCCAGGCTGCTGCGGCTCCCCGAGAGTGTTGGGGAGTGGGTGCTCCCCAGCATGCTGCCCACGGCTGGGCTGGGCTCCCTGATGGGTGCTGTGGGGACACAACAGAGAGATGCTGCTGTGGGATGGAGAAGAGGATGCAGATGCTGCGCCATGTTCTAAAAGAGTAGCAGCCTACCCGCTCTCAGCCAGGGCCCCTCGGAACAGGGTCTAAGCCCAGTTCCTTTGTTTTGCTCCTAAAAAGGCACCATCAACGCCGGTGCTATGAAGTCAGGAGCAAGGAGCTGAGCAGAGATGTGCTGCCAGGTGGCAAACCCTGAAAGGCTGCAGGCAATGGGGCAACCCACCACCGGCTTGACCATTGCTCCTGTTCCAGTGAGAAGGGACCAGATCCTCACCTGGCACGGCTAAAGCCATGGGGCAGGCAGGTGGCTGAGCCAAAACCCACCATACCATGAGCCAGACATTCAAGCACTTTACACTTCCCACCCTCCAGTCACGAGGAACAGCAACTCCTCACCCAGTCCTGGTCGGTGCTTTCTGCCTTGTGAGCCTCTTGACCCGGCAGGTAACGACTTGTCGTCCAGGCTGGAGGAACTGAACTCCGAGTCACTCTCGCTGTCGCTAGAAACCACTGCAGAAAAGATCGGGGGGAGGAGAGAGACAGTTATTCACAATGTTCATAACTTACCAAAGAAGGTGCCAGATGGATCCAAATAAAACACAAACAAATGCTGACTCGCCGATCACGGTCTCCCTCTCCAAAAGGAGCCCTACCTGCAGTTCCCCCACAGCTGTTCGCCCTTCCTCTCAAACATGATGTGCTTTTACTTTTCACAGATGATTTATAACTCCATCACACACACTTCTGGTGGTGCCAGCAGCTGAAGCAGATGCACACACCACCGGTGCTTTTCTCCTAAACCTGACTGGGACCATGGGGACCACACCATTCCTGTGCTGTGCTTTGCTGCTCAAAGCTCCCAGCCCCAGAGCCCCATGGCTGGGCCAGCATGGGTAACGTGGGGAGGGGGCTGGCTGGCTCCAAACCGCATTGCAAGTGCAGCAGGGTCTCTGTAGAGGCTCTGGGATCCACAAGGAAAACACCAAATAAATACCAAATACTGAATAAAAAACCCTGCAGCGATTACACAAAGAACCAGCTTTATTAGCTCATTGTCCATTCAGCAAACACATCCCCATCAGCACACCGCCCAGCATTATATTATTCCCATGCCCTCACGGTTTAAAAACAAGGGTCACTCCTCTTCCTCAAGGAGACTGTTGCCCCATTTCAAGGTTGCTTTTTTCTTCTCTTTTTTCCCTCCCTGAATTCTGGCCCTAATCCTGATGCTTTCCACCCTCCAGTTTCCACAAGAGCTGAAGGAGCCTCATTTTGCCAGACACAATTTCCCAAATTGGTAGGTTATTTCCACTTTTCCACGCAATTATGCAAGTACCTCTCCTGCTTACACCAGTGTAAAAGATAACTCGACTGCCAGCTGCTCTGGGTAAAATGAGAAGGGTGTTCTTCCATCTCCTGGGTTTTTGTAATGACCTGATCTCGGAACAGAAATGATGGTGGTGAGAAGGAAAGCAACGAGAAAATAGCTGGTTTTTGTTTGAGGGATTGCACCCACAGCATTTGTCCATCCGACCAAGGCAGGTACCAGCTCTCCTTGCAGCCAAGAAGCCATTTCAAACAGCGGGTCACAACTCCTGGTGGAAAGTACCATATTGGCTCCAGTGGGCCACAGGGCAGGCAACACTGCAACCTACAGTCTCTGTTGCAGAAAAAGCCTCAACTATTTCTTTGTATCCACCAGCATGTACTTGTAAGCTCACATTTCTACGAGAGATGAGTTCCCCATCCTGCTGCTGATCAAACCCCTTTCCCGTTACCCATGGTGCCTGGCCCCACGGTGCTGTGGGGCGCAGGGGGGACACGGGTGCAGTGGGTGGCACAAGGTGACAACCGCCGGGCAGCAAAGAGATCTGTCAGCCCACCTCTCTGTATCAGCGCTAAAATTCACTACACGAGGTTTGCAGAGCTGCAAACCCTTTAACGCTGCCCGGGGCGGGAAGATGGGGTGTCCCTGCGCTCACACAGACGAGCACAAGCTGCCAAACGTTCCTGCCAAGGACCTCTGCAGACACTCCTGTATTCAGGTAGCGATCTGTACTACACAAAATATTTATTAAAAAGTAAAAAAATTATTATCTGAAATAGAGCTTTTCTGGAGTTAACATCTCTGAGGATATTAAAGCTGGCTGTTAGTGTTATTGCAGTGTTATTGGAGCTGGCCAGGCAGCTGCTGCACTGCTGGGAAGAGCTGTGCAGAGGCGGGGGCTGCCCGTGCTGCCCCCCTGGGCACCAGCATCCCCCAGGCACTGTCAGAAATGGGACTTGAGACCTGTGATGAAAGGGGCTGCGAGCTGACCCGGGCAGAGCGAAGCCCCGTTACGAACAGGGCTGAAAGTCCTCAAAGCAAAGGTTTGGTTTTGGGCTTTGCCATCTTAATGGCAGCTTCACTGCTTCCCCAGAGCTCCTCAGGAGAGGTGGGGTCTATACAAATACTCTTAATAACAACCCATCCACACCAGGCTCTTTGCTACAAAATCCAAATCTCAGCTGTGAGAATCATTCTGACCATTCCATTGCCCAATTCCCTCAGCAAATGCACTCCTGTCCCCCTTCGGCATCATCTTCTTTTGGCCTCCTTGATTCATAAAACCCATCGCTTTAGAATAGCTCCTTCCTGCATGAATCCTTTAAAAATGCTGGAAGTCAGGATTTATTTGGAGAAGGCCCCAGTGACTCAGTGGAGGTGACTTTAGCTGCCTTCCCTTCTGCCATTCAGCAGCTCAGAGAGGACCAGTGCAAGAGGAGGAAAGTATTAATGACACAAAGGCACTGGCACCACAGGAGCAGTCCTGTCTGCTTTCATTCCCTCTGCTGCCAATAAGAATGTATTTTACCCATTGCACCAATGTTTCCCTTTAAGGCAATTTTTCTCACAAAGCTCCCAGACCTTCTGCTGGCACTTTCCAGAGCCCAGAAGTCATAAATCTGGTGTTCCAGCAGTTGCTGATATATCAATAAGAGTCGTTGGACAGCTGTACTTTCAGAGAACGTAACAGATTTATTCCTTTCCATCTCCAGCTGACTGAAAAAAAGCTCATAAAAAAAATATGCTGAGATAAAACTTGCAAGAAAAGCACTATTGCCACAGGGAATGGGTCCCTCATCAAGGGCCTGAACCCCTGCAGCTGCTGCCGGAGCCAGAGATACCTCCAACACGTGGTTCAACCTCCAAGCCAGAGGTACCAGAGCCTCGTGGCACACAGAGACACTGGGAATGGCGGAGAATTACCGGGCTGCACTTAACCCTGGCAGCAGATGCGGGGAGGCTGTGCTGAGGCCAAGGGAAAGGAGAACTTGCTGGGGTTGTGCTCTATTATTAATGCATGTGTTTGGCACGGGCACACCTGTGATGGGACAAGCCAGCCACACTGCCCATCACAGCACAGAGCTCAGTTCCTGCACACACCAAGCTTGGCATTTCTTGCAGATGCCAAAAATACAGAAAAAAAACCCATGGGAACACACAGGCATCCTGCAGCAACAGCTCTGAACAGCCACACGTGCCCTTGGACAAAGATCTTCCCCTGTGGCACCCGTATCATCAGCCTTTGCAAACACCAGAACACCAACATCTCCCAGTCACTGTGCGAGGAAGAGTTGAAGATGAAGTATTTAATTGCAACCCAAGCTTCTCACTGAGTGTCTGAGGGACATCTACAAGCAATAGGATGGGACCGGACCCACCTGCTCTCCCCTACAGAAACAGCACACGTACAGCTTTGGCACTGCCAAAACTCATTGGATGAGCCCTCAGTGACCTGCAACATGCTTGACTTGCCCCAGCACACTCCCCTCTGCTCCATCACTTGGGGATCTGGCATCCAGCACAGACACCAGACAAACCCGCTGCTCCTGCGTCTCTACAGCACCAAGTCCAGGGCGTCACATCGCTTGGCAAGACAACCAGAGCCCATTGCAACAGAAGAAACCAGCAGAGACCGAGCAGAGCAGCAGGCAGCCCCCATTCCAAACAGTGCAACAGCTCAGGGATCACACTTCTCTGTTTTTTCTCCACCCAGATGCTTTACATTTTTTTGCTGCAGAACTCAGAGTTCAGGGGAAGGAAAGCCCTGCTGCGTGTTGCTCCCCACCCCGACGGCCCCGTCCCACCTGAGCCAGTGCAGAAACCCACCCACATTCCGCCACACGGAGCAGAGCTGCTCCCCAGCATGAGAAATATTACTGCTATTCTCCCCGCGACAATACATTTGTGCCTTAACTAATAGCACGGTTCCCATGGCAACTGCTTGTTTATTACAGAAAAACTAAAGGCAATGGCAAATCCCAGTGTCAGTGAGCAGAAGAGAAATAATGGGTATGTAAAAATAAAACTTCTTCCTGGTGGGTTTGGCTTTTCTTCCAAGAGGCACATTCCTGCAGTCCCGTTGCCTTCCCACCCTCCTGCAGGAGGAGCAGTTGGTACCCAGGACCTGGCTCTGATCCCTTCTTTTTGGGGGGGAAAACGGACACTCAAGGTTTGTCACATCCCTGTGGAAAAGCAGCTCCTGGCATGGAGGATGGTCAAAGGACAGCACTGGTTCCTCTTTCCCAAGCTCTCCAGGGGCTGTGCCGGGACACGGCTACACCTGTGCTGGTCCCACCTGACTTGAATCCCTTAATAGCTGAGAGCCGACTCCTTCATCACCTCGGGAGGCAAGCGGTGCGGTTAGACAGGGCTGGCCAAGATAACAGAAACCCCACCGAGAGCAGCCTGTCAGCATCAGGCACATTAAATGCCAGAGCTCGTTCCCGAGAACATCCTGCCAAACACGCAACAGGGCTTTACTCAGAGCCGAGAGGACACGCTCAGACGAAGGCGTACGAGGCGTGAGCTGACACACGCTATCAGCCACGCAGAGGTTAGGCAGGCGGCCTCGTCAGCTACGGCCTCGTAAAGCTCAGACTACGACCAGCTGCAGATTTACGTCGGCAATATCAGAGCTACATCATCTCCACGGGGGAAGGCGGCTGCCCTGCACGTTGCTGAGGTTTCAGTGACAAACAGCAGAAGTCCCAGAACTGGCAGGTGACAAAGAGTTAACCAGAGGGGTGAAGTGTACATGTTCCCAGCCTCAGGGATAAATTACAGCCCGCAGTGCCCACAGAAAGTTGTCCAGAGGACACACGGCCAAACAGAGAAGGGTAACAAGAAAGCATCAGAAAATAAAACCGTAAATTAATATTATCCAACCCATAAAACAGCAGCCAGGCAAAAAGCAGAGCACAGGGAGAAAGGCAGCTCGCCACCCACACCAAAGCTGACCAAAGGCCGCGCTGCTGTTCTCCCCCTGCTCCTGCCAGTATCTGGGGGGAGGCCTTCTGTCAAAACTAAACTCAGCTAAAAAGCTGAAATAAAATGTAGACCAGGTCTGGGCTCAACATCTTTGACTTATCATGGTTTTTGTATCGTGTGAACACAAAATACCTCATCAATCAATTAATTTGCTAAGACACCTCCTTCCAAGCATCTCCTGGAGGGAAGCACAACCATCTATTGTTGATCTAATTTGTCTTTTATTACAAAAGTTACAGTAGGCCTGGGACTGCTCTCCTAGCTGGGGCCTGAAGAGGTTTGTAAACCTGACCCTCCTGAGTCCTCTATTAAAATGTTATTTCCCCTTGCACTGCTGATAAGATTTAACTTGCTGTGGAAGAGCGTATGCTGCTGGTACACTGAAGAGGTCTTCTCCAACTGAAAGGGTCTAATAGGAAAAGACAGAAGGCGACAGAGGCCAGATAGTTCTGCTAATCCACACCAGAAAGGAACAAAGGGAAATCAAAGCAGACTGGCAGCAGCTTTAATTCTGCAGCATCCACCCACTGCTGTGCTGACGACCCAAGTGCTCAGCTCCTCAATGCCGAGCTGCTGTTTCACCCCCTGTAGGCTCCAGGCACCGCACAGGGAGTCCAGGAGGACTGGGGCTGGTCTGGGCCACCAATGTGCACTTAAATAACACTGAAACATGAAAAATATACTATAGCCAACAAAACTCAGCACTGCCCACATGGGAAACACATTACATTCTCTTCACTATGCCTTATTTCTAACAGAGAGCCTCCCGTGTTAGCTGAATCCTGCTAGCAACAGCAGGTCCTTCTCCCCTGCTCCCTGCTCGTTTCGGGGGCACAGAGCAGACAACCAACCTTTTCCCCTGGCCCAGGTGAAGGATCGGCTGGTCCCCACGCTCTCTGCCTCCGGCACGGCTGGCTCGCTTTGCCACGGCTGTGAAGGCGGCTCACTGGATTTGCCACTGCTCTTCAAAGGCTTGATATACTTGGGCAGCCCTTTGTAGAACCATGCACCAGATCTCTTCCAAACCTGTTGGAGATAGAGACACAACACCTTAAGCCTGGGTTTTTACAGCAAAAGAGCACAACCAGCCCCACATGAGCTCCCCAGCCCAGCCATCCCCTCTGAGCTACCTCGACCCCACTCAAACACAGCCTGTGGACACGTCACCTTCCAGCTCACACAGACTACCGGTGCCCTGTACCGGGCAACCACCACAGCATCCCAAATGCCTCCCCCACATCAGCCAAGCTTCACTTCCATCCTCCTTCCACCACTAAAAACCACGAATCTGAATGAGCAACAGGCGCAGACTGAAGGAGGAGCTGAAAGTGACCGTGCAAACCACCGAGCTTCTTGTGTTCCCCAGCTCAAGACTAGATGTTTCTCTGATGCCACGTTTGAGCCAAACCCACATTCCCAGGCTCACTACAAGGACACCGGGATGCAGTTCCCTGCCCTGCACTAAGCAGTGGGCAGTTCAGATTCCGCATCTGTTACTTTCCCATATGGAATTCACAAAAAGAAGAGCTTCCTGAAGAGAGCAGGCAGGTGCCACGGGTGGCAACAGCAAAAGCACACGCTGTACTTAGAGTAAAACAAGCCTTGCAGGGCAGCGAGTTCCGACAAGTCTCCTCCTGGGCCAGGTCCCTCAGCCTGGGTCACGTCACTTTGCGGGGTCACCAAGCGGCAGCAGCTGAGGGACGCGGGCAGCAACGCCAGGACAGCAGCAACACCACCTCCTGTGGCACTGAATGGCACAACCTTGGAGTTGTTGGTTTCACAGACCAATTTAGGCTAAGGCAGATAATTTAACGAGTGTGCTTGAAAATCCCAGAACAAGAAGAATGATACTCAAATAACCCGAACCTGCAGCAGGAAACAGACCACGAGCGCTAAACTACAGTATTTCCTGTAAGAACACCCTCTACTCCCCAATTTAGCTTCAATGCAGGTTATGATGAAGGAGCTCTATTAAGTATATTTAATATAAAGCCTGCTGTGAGCCAGAGGAAGGCAAAGGGATGGCAGCTCAGACAAGGAGAAACAGCCTCTCAAAACCTAATTCTTTTGTGCCTTCCAGCAGTCTAATAATGAGCTAATGAGACAGCCAGGGCAAAAATAAGTTAATATAGTAAAAATATAATTTTCTATTTCATGCAGTAGGGTAGAAACCTTGAGCTTCTGTCCAGAGTGAAGGAGATCATCAGTGTTCTACTCTGAGTTCCCAAAGCATTTTGCATAATAGTATCACCAGGATGGCAATGGGTGAAAATGCAGATATCCCTAATTATAGTAATAAGTTTGAAATTTGCATTTAGGGCTTAATCAAAGCAGAGGGCAGTGACAACACCTGGCACTCATGAGAAATTCTTCTCATGCAGGCACAAAAAGCAGCACACCACCATCATCATGCCACTGATGGGAGGAGATTGCTCAGTAGGTTGCCTGGTTCCTAGTCCAGAGTCATCAACACAGAGAGCTAAAATCTCTGTGTTTGGGGTCTTGGACACCAAGTGCTTTGAACTCAGAGGGGAACCTGGTAGTTTGCTTTTTAAAAGAAGAGCACCCAGCAGAAGAAAGCACAGCATCACTGTGATCCAGCACACACACACACCAGTTACTGTAAGAGTGCAAGAGAGATGCTTGTGTGCACCGCAGAGGGATCTAGAAACAAGGAGGTGAGAGTAGCCTGTAATTACACCAACGTTTTCCTGCTGGGAAGTCGATTCCTCAAAGGAGAGATGGCTGCAAGCTCTTCTACAGCAGGGGCCTTGGCAGGCAGGACACTTTCCCAGCTCCTTCACCAGTGTCCAAACAGCAAAATCAGTGACCCAGCCAGTCAAGGCACAAGCTGACATGGCTGCTTCTGTCCCCTCCGCTAGCACATAGGGACTGCACAGCATTTGGTACAGCTTGTACAACAGCACTCGTCAGTGTACCACACAGACCTGGAAGAATATGCTCTGCTATCGCCACAAACCCCAGAATCGGGAAATTCAATATATTTTTAAAATCTGGGATGGATGTCTCTACATGAAACTCAGCTCACCTCAACTCAGATGCAGATGCACGATGCTGGAGCCACCAGCCCCAGTCTCTGGAAAACAGGAGGCGCTGGGCACAGCTGCACGTGCAGGACACCGCGGGCAGAACGGGGACAACTGTGGGCAGACCAGGGACAGCTGTGGCCACGGGGTCTGCGCCCCGATCAGCACTACGGCTCGAGCAGGGCGGGGGTCCATTCCCTGCGCACACCGGGCAGCTGGGACACACGTAGCTTCCCTGCACAAACCGCCACGGAGGAAACAACCCTTTCTCGCAGTCCTTCTCTGAACAGACCTTGCAACATCTGTAATTTAATTTGAAGCACTGGAGAGACCTATTATCTTCAGGCGAACTACAATTTAGGCACACCATAAAACCAATTAGACACAGCAAGACTTGCTGTAAGAAAAGGCTGGTCACCCCAAGGATTCTCACTACCCCAAAGCAAGTCCAGTTATAGAAAGAGTTAATGATATAATACACCCAGCTCTGATGTAGCAATACTAATATAAAATTGATCCTATGCATATATATTCACTATAAATTGGTGCTTCTAATAGAGTTCGGTCTCGTTACAGCAGCACTGAAATTGTTTTGAGATCAGCTCTGAAACAGCTGCAGCAAGACGCTCTCTGCTATATTAATTCAGTACCTCTGCTCCCCCCGGGGCAGCAGCGCGCTCCATCCAAAAGCGACGCGGTTCACGTTCTGCTCTGCACACGGGCACACAGGTTAGCTTTAGCATCCATGCATCAAAACAAATCGATGCTGCTGACTGCTATTGATGGTAGTTTCATTGATTGCAAGAGTGGCCCGACAGCAAAGTTCTTGCTTGCTTTTAAATTAATAAATCTATGACAGTGATTAAAGAATAATACTCTTATTTATTAGCAGGAGTTTGCTCCTTCCAAGGAAAAGAGAGTTTTGCTCCCAGCAGTCCCATTGGCACATAAGGTAAAATCCTGCCCCCACGGCAGCCTGAGTTTGGGTGGAGCTGGAACTTCATCATGGAGAGGGACCGCCAGCCAGTCTCTTACAACAATCCCATTTTAAGTAAATTGATCATCCCTCGCTCTGAGTGCTTGACAGAGAGGGGTAAAGATCCGGATCTGCATTATCCCAGATCAGGACAAGTTGGCCCAGCCTGTGGCTCGGGACAGAGCAGCCACAGCACAAACGCAACCAAAATCTGCGCTAAATACTGACACCCTTCAGGCTCCTGTCCCTCTGCATCCCCTGACACCTGAACTACATTAAAGCAAAGCAGGGGAGGACACGGAAGAGAAGAGCTACTTTAGCAACAGACTCCTCTTTTTATTACTTCAAACCAATTTAACAGCCATGGCCATGACAAGTCCAGAGAGCTCAATGCCTTTTATAACCCTGATAATATACCTATTAAAGTTGCATCAAGCCATCATTACAGCTACAGGATGAGACAGTCAGAAACAGATGCGTATTTTTATCTAGCTCATTCAAGTGCAGCCTCTAAATGGGACCTAACAGAGAATCACTGGGCTCTGGTGAGAAGCATGTTATTATTGCTCAGGCTTCTCCCTTCTCCTCTGAACAGACAAGTGCTAAAACAAGCTCCTAAACAGAGAAAACATTAGGACTTGCTGCTGAATGGATGGGGTCACAGCTGAAGGAATCACAACAAATACTTGCAGTCACCCTAGAATTTGCTTCACCAAGCCATGAGCTCCCCAGGCAGAGATGCTTAGAGAGGCTCTTTGCTGCAAAGTCACGTTCTGTTCGCCAGGCAGTAGCTGTTCTCCTGCAGCCCCTTCCTTCACAGCAGCGCGGGCTGGGCGGGAGGAAAACAGGCAGCTTTAGCATCCCATGCTGATAACCAGCGTTAATGCCTCAAACCCCCAGCAGCTGAAAGGCGAGGGAGCAGGTTTTCGTGGGCTTCAATGCTTAAATGGAGAGAAAGGCACCTGCAAATGCCACCGCCCCGGGAGGACGTGGTTGCCATTGCCCTCACGCAGCCCGTGCCCACACACTCACTTTGTCCCGGCCCCGCGGCTCCGGCACGATGCAAACCGCTGCCGGGGAGAAAGAGCGAGCGCTCTTCAGCTTCGTTACTTGCATTCATCTGCTTTTCCATAACACAGAGATTTCCAATTACATTATTTACAGCAATCTGTTGTCGACTCCCACATTCAGCACTTGAGGATGAAGAAAATTAAAAGGCAGTGAAATTGCTATTTGGAGCTTTGTTTCCGGAATAGCAAAATCTATTGCACCTCTGACCCCAACGTTTCTCGAGCTGCAATGGCTGCCAGCCTCCAACCATTTATCATTCCCCTCTCAATCAAGCCTCTTTTTTTCCTGTGGCTCTATTCTAGAGGACACTATTTTGAGTCTAACCACTCGCTACCACCCCCTAAAATAATATGGCAGGCTATTGATGAGTTCTTTGAATTGCAAACAGGTGCACATCACTTCGATTCCATCCAGAGTCACCCAAAATAAACACTCCCCTCCATCACCATGGTGTTTTGCCAAGAAATCATCATGCCAGGCAGGAATAACCCTGGGCTATGTTGGTTTCTAACGTCCAAAAGGGTATGAGTGTATCTGTGAAAAGGGAAGCCCTTGGGGCAAAAAGGGAGGAGACAACTCCGTTCCTCCAGCGCAATAATCTTCTTCCTCTGCATGGTTTATTGTGATAAACCAAGAAATGCAGCCAGCCATGAAAATGCCATTTAGTGAAGGAGAAGAAACTAAAGGGAAAGGGAAGCAGAAGGGGCAAATTAAAACTTTAACAGGTCCCCAATAGCTGACACTCTCTTTCATATTTGATGGGGGTTAAAAGAAAAAAAGCTATCTCCCCCCACCCTACTTAAACTGTTTTCATTATCGCTACAATTCTGGATGTGTCAATTCAAATGTAAATGCGCACAAACGCTTCCAAGAGGATTTTAATTACGATGATAGCATCGCTAATTATGGATATAAAAAAAATATATAGATATAAAGTGGTAATTCAGGAAGGTTCTTTGCAGAACCTGGTGGTATCAGTCCAAACAAGGCTCTGTTGAATGGCTGGGCAGGGACTTGACAAAACGCAGCAGGTCCCATGTCCCCTTTAGGCCAGGAGGTGACGGGTGGATCTCAGCCACACGCGACCAATTCAACACGGGCATTGCTGCCCAAGCTGTTCTCAAGCTCACGTGCTCTGCCAGAGGCCCGGCAGCAGGGAATCGTTCCAGCTGCACCGCAGCTCCTCCCAGGCAGTTTTGCTCCTCTGACAGCCGCTGCAATGAGCTTGTTTTGCTGGAGGACCTGCTCCCTTTCTGCCTTGCACTCTCATTCCCGTGGGTGCATCACTGCTTCACTGCCAAATTAGCAAACAGGCTCACTGCAAACCCGTGGCCAACGTTTGCTGCAGTCAGGGATCAGCACATGGAAGAGGGAAGAAGAGATTCTTGCCCCCAAAAGTGCATGTGAGCTTGACTGAATTTGCTTCTTCCCTTGTTTGCAGGGACAAGAGAACACAATCCACACCTGCTTTAATTCTACCACCCTCAGAAGACATTGCAAAGGAAAACATCCCTGGAATCCTAGAAGAACAAAAGGGTGATTTTAGTAGATACTTTTGCAAACAGCTGGGACAATGATATCTCCAACAGGCCAGTTCTGGCCTAGAGCAGATGACGTCTACCTTACTCCAGGAAGAAGAGATGCGCATACAGCACAGGGGTGTCTGCTGGTCCTTAGGGATGTTCTCTTTGCCATCAGGAACATCCAGGCTCTGTCAGAACACAGTACTTTCCTCCCAGCACCTCTCTGGCACCTTGGAGACCCTCACCCTGCATGCACCCATCACGCTCAGCAGCTCGAGTGCTGCCGAACACACTGTTTTGCTTCTGGAGCACTGGGACGCAAGCAGCAGGCAGAATCCATTAATCAGCTCCACTCTCCAGAAATAAGACAGTGTCAGAGCAACTTGTTCCTCATCGCTACGCAGCACAGCCTTCCCAGAGGAGGTTTTCAAGGAAACCGAAAGCAGCAAAGAACACTTCTGAGTGGCTGAGGCTGGGATTCTGAAAGGGACCTGTGGGCATCAAACATTCGACGCCAGCTGAAAAACTGATGTAAACAAGAGACTGTTACTTTAGTCTTCATTTTGACCCAGGCGTACTGATGATTTAATCATAACTGAAGCCAGCACAGACTTTGTCCACACAGCAAGACGATGACTACTATGTGTCACCAAACTTACGCTGGCTTAAATCAAGCCTACAGGGATAAATAATAACATGGAAGATGGAGGGGTGAAAGCTTCAAGATGTGTGAACAATGCTGCACACATTAGCTTGGTGTGTGTGAATGTCCAACCTCACTATCCTGTCTCGGGATCCTGGTGGGCCACAAGACTCACGTGCTCACTCAGTGCCTGGCAAAGGCTAAAGGGGACAATTCTAGTCCTAGGCTCTTGTCACAGCCAGATGACACTTATTAACTCCAGCCGACATTATTTAGTCCACCCAAGTTTCCAAATGACCGCCCTTTCTCATTTCAGT
The DNA here is from genome assembly GCF_036013475.1 of Columba livia. Classification (NCBI taxonomy): domain Eukaryota; kingdom Metazoa; phylum Chordata; class Aves; order Columbiformes; family Columbidae; genus Columba; species Columba livia. The sequence goes on from NC_088621.1 coordinate 3,068,675, forward strand.
GTCTGACAGACTCACTAACAGAGCTGAGAGCTCCACAAATATCACCCCCAAATAGCTTGAGCAGTGGCTCAGAAAATTAGGTGGCGATCAAAGCGCTGATGTGGAGGGAATCACCCCGCTTGGAAACATCCCATCTCAACACATCTGCTGCGGGGGGCACTCCTGACCAGCACCAAACATTCACCCACTGGAGACGGCCACATTTAGTGGCCTGAGCACAGCCCAACAAGTTGGGAGATGTTGCCAAAGCTCTGTGGCTTAGGACAAGCCTACTTAAGCACGTGCTTTGTTGGCATGGGCTAAAGAACCTTGCTCAGACACTGTGCACGAGGAAGGGGAGAGAAGGGTGATATTGGCTTGTTACTGCGTCACACAACCCAAAGTGCTTCAGTGGGTTCCTGAAGCTCCCTGCCTTCATCCCGGGAAATGAAATGGTGCCGATACCAATTCACCATGCAGGTTAGGCAGAAATGGGAATATCTGAAGCAAAGAGCAGACATCCATCTGCACTCATTGACAGCAAATGCAACCTTCAGCAAAGAGCATGGCCAAATGGGTTTGGTCCAGAGCAGATGGCAACACAAGACAGATCCAGATCACAGAAGCAGATGGCAACAAGGAACTGGTTGCGAACACAAGCGCTTAAAAGAAACCTGGTAGTTTAGTGCACACTCTGTAATATCATGACACCTGAACCAGCTCCAAGAACTGCACTAGTACCAGCCAGCAGCCTAAGAGCCCCGTCTCCTCCTCACACAGACTCTGACAGAGGAGCTGATCAAAGCCACTTTCCAGGCATTTATTCTGATATTGCTTCAGCTTCCTCACCCTGGCCGACATGCCTCAAGGCTTCTGCTAATTCTCAATGCCTCCCTGCCTTCCCCCTGGATAAAAAGTAGAGCATGTGGGAAGACAAGATATATGACTCGATGCCTGTCTGCATGTCCACACTGTGACTCTTCCAACCTTCTCCTGGTCAGGGCACCAGCATCACCACAAACAGAAAAGGAGATGGACCTGAACCACTCTTAAAGAGAATTAAAAAAGAAAAAGGATGAAGCTTAGGGCAGGGAGGTAAGAAGAGGCAATTTTTAGTTAATCTAAGAGGGCAAGTTCCATTCATTTTCATTAGGGGAGCGCTTTGGCTGTATCTCAGGTTTCACAGAGAGAGCGAGCTCTGAAGGTGACTGTACCCTCACACACACTGGCCACTCATAACACTTACTGGACAGGTCAATGTTCTTCTCTGTCCAGTTACCACCGCTCCTCATTTTTATAAGAAATAGGGAAAAACCCAATTATATAGTGTGGGATGTGAAATATACAGAAATAATAAAATAAAAGAAATAAAGTCAATTTTAGTCCTATATCCATCTCCCTGCAGAACACAGAATATATCTTGACCTTCCTCGCTCTCCATTTTGGGACCTTCATTTGGAATTCAAAACACCTGGATGATTCAGTATATGAAATTATTAGCAATATCCAAGGAGCTAGAATGCTTTCTGCCTGTCCTACCCATGCTGCTGTTCAGAAGTTAAAGCCCAGCAGCATCCATGTACCTCTCATCTTACCTGAACAAGAACTTTGCCAGTGCTCCCACACAGACAAACCTCTCCTACATAAAACCTTAGCAATGCTAAGTCTCCACAACCAGTATAAAAAAAAAATCAGTGCCTCAAACACCCACAGAAATGCTCTCGTAACACTTCAAAACTTGATTTAGTAAAGCTCCCCGGCTTCACAGTTGGTTGCAGTGGTCAGAAGCACCTGCACTGGATTGATGTTCAAGGACCACAAGCAAAAGCCCAAAATAAATTGATGGGAACAACTGAAAATCCTTCTGCAACCACAGAACAAATTCACTGAACTTCACTGTAGAGCAGCAAGCCTGATGTTGGTGGATGCTGGCTGGAAGACAGAAATTGAAGCAGGCTATTACTTTTGCAGTGTAAAGTCAAGGATGAAGGATACAAAAACGTAGGGACCTGCACTGGAAGCCTCACACACTGGCAAGTTATGGGATTTTGCAGGCAGGGAGGCAAACAGACTTAAAAGCTGCAATCCTAGTTATTTTTAGAAGGACAAATATTGCAGCTACGCTCTAGAAGTCTCCAGTTGTATTAAAGAACCAGTGCTAGCCAAGTTTATTTGCCACAGAGCTAGGAGGGAAAGAGCTCAGCAGCAGAAGTTAACAGTCTCTTTATGACCACAGATAGAAAATCCCCACAAAGCCACCCAGGCTGTAGGGACTGGTGGTTTTTTTCCCCTCCACCCCCTCAAAAAGCGAAGTTGTCATCATTGTGTGTATTCATTGACCCTGCGTGGCCTCCAGCCAAGCCTCCCAAAGCCCATCCCAAGCTCCTCTCCCCATGGGAGGGAAGGGACAGGGACGAGCACACACACTCAGCACAGACATGGGGCAGGTAGGCACATGCTGCTGAGCCCCATCTCTCCACAGCTACATTTTACCTCTCTCTGTTCACTGCAGATCTTGCACAACCAAAGATGACGTTTCTGAGCTCCAAAGGTTTCTATTCCACACTTGGTACAAACTTTCTGAAACAAGTAGAGAAGAAAATAAGAAGAAAAAAGGTGATGTTAGCAGCTCCCCACAGCCACAGAGCCCACGGGAGAGAGAAAGTCAAGAAGCATCTGTCCCAACAGTTCTGGTTTTCTTGCCTTAAAAACCTAAACATGGCACAATCTTCTTATTTATCTTGGAGAACCACTGATGGCAGGAAGCTGCTTCAGGTCCATAGTGACATGAGGCAAAGGGAAATCTACAGCGCAGTCCTTGACTGCAGGGTGAGAACTGGACAGGGCAAATCAAACCCGTGAGCAACAGGCATATTTCTAGAGCATGTCTTTTATTCATCTAAATCCTAAACCCAAATCAGCGTGGCATGGAAAGCAGCTGTAACCAAGTACAAAACGAGCATGAGTTTGTGCAGGACTGGAAAGCCTCTCCTCCCCTCACCCCATGTCTCACACCCCACGGTCTCCCCTCTCTTTCGGCACACGCTGGGCAGCTGTGGATTTGTGGCTGCTCAGGAGGCGGGTACGGCTGTGCCAGTGTGCACGTTTCCTGAGCAGAACGCCTGATAGCGCCATACGGCCTCTGTTGCTGCACGAGGGAACTTTCACGTCTCCGCTGGCATTACAAGCCATTTACAACCTGAATCACCTAATATTATATAATGAAGCTGATGTGTATCAGGCTTGGCTTACAGCCTGAATGAGAAATGGAATGAGTTCTTTGATCCTCACAGAGCAAAAGCCGCTCACAAAAGAGCCCTGGAGAGCAAAACCTTGCTTAGAGAGACATGTGAACTTAATCCCCCCAGCTAAGGTTTAACATATCCCCCTAACCAGGCTGCTCCTCTGAGCCAGGAGATTTGTGTCCAGCGACAAAAGTCTCAGCAGCTCACTCAGCCCTGGAGAAGGAGAGTGGTAGAACGATGGTACCTGAGGCGATGGCTTCATCACACAAATAAATGCACCCAACTCTTTTGGCCAGCATAGTCCGGAGGCAGCTCTGTCCCCGACTCCTGCTGCACAGAGAGCAGAGGCAGCACCAGCAGCCCCGCAGAGGTTGGTGCCCCTCCATCTCTGTTCTTGGCCTCATCCTCATGCCCCCAGAGAAATAAGGAACAACCTCTTGAGTCTGGTGCATCGATATTCAACATGGCGCTACCCAAGCCAAGGGGGATTGCAGATACAATTAGCAGACACCACCTGAGCTACCCCAAATTCTCCCTCCCTCCAACCAAAACCTGATGCAGCAACTCACCTTAAATACCCTCAAAGATCCCAATCCCCACGCGTATAGCACATTCAATCACTCCCTCTAGTGGAAGTTTCCAAGAGATTTTATCCCCGGCCATAAATTTTGAAAGTTCCAATATAAAAACGGGCTTTCCTCCTCCCCTTCTCTGCAGACTAGCTGGAAAATTGAGCATCACTCACAACCCCTCAGAAGAAGACATAAAAATCAAGGACATTAAACACAGCCCCATTCCTCACTAAGTACACGATAAAGCACTTTCTCCTCCTGCTTATACTTCACCTTTTATAGATGATACTGATACATCCTGCATGGCAAATGACACACTGCACTTTATCTAACTACCGCTATTGTTAACACACCTGCATTTGCATACATCTTTGTCTTGCCATAATGCATTTATTTCTAAGGTAATAAATACTAATATCAAAAATATTCTCCATAAAGCAAAAGATGGTGCTTCAAAAATCCACCAAGCTACAGGAAATATAGAACCCCTATGCAGCAGAAGGGACTTGCTGAAGGTAAGTTCTTTGCTACATTTCAGATGCATCATTACAACAACTCCTGTTATTGAATTAAACAGGCTGCAATGAGATGCTAACAGAGCAAAGCTAGCAAGAAAAAATATGAACTTTAAAAATCCATAATTCCCTGACAAGTCATTGCTTATTGCATACAACACTGCACAAGTGATGGATACCCTCGGACAAGAGGGAACAAGCTTAAAGTAACGGTCCACCCTGTGTGCTCTGCCGAAGGGTTGACTGTTCTCCGAGTCCCCAACGTCAAAACGCAGTAAGGGGAATAGCCCATGGCACCCCAACAGCTTCACCCTGAGCTCACACGCACATGGAAAGTGCAGCCAAGCTGAAAGCAGCTGCGAAACACACACTGCAAAAGTAGGGTCTCACCTTAAATCACCCTGGCTATGAATCCTCCTGAACTGCCCAAAAGACTGAAGGAACAAAGGGAATAACCACCAAAAAAAATAACGGTGAGAGCCGTCCCAGAGCGCTGGGCTCACACAGCCCCACCAGCTGGGGGTCGTCACCTGCAACCACAAACATACAGGGCACAGAAGTGTCTGTGCAGCTCGTGCCTCCTCACGACTGTACAAGGCTCACAAAGAGGAGGTCAGAGAGCACTGTAGCAACGTGACCTCGCTGGCTTCTGACAAGGTGAGAGCAGAACCGCCAAGGGAAGGCGGCAAGAGCACAGCACATCCTGTTATTCCACGTGCTTGAACTGCAGGAAGCAGCCAGCCGCCTCCTGTCTGCCACCCAGCCCGAGTTCTGCAGACGTGTGTGTGCAGAGCCCACGCTGCTCCCCAAGAGCTGCCCTGGGGCTCCTGTTCCAACCAGACCTTGTATGGCACAGACCTTCCTGCTGCTTCCTTCCCCAGCCCTTCCTACAAAACTACTTTCTCCCTGCTTTAGGACACAGAGGTTCAAAGTTTTGTGTTGATTTTCTCCATCACCACCTTACTAGCAGTTTTCTACGCAACCCCTGCCTCAGTCGAGTGCCTTCTGCAACTTGGATCCAGTGGAGGATCTCTCTGGACAGCAAACCCAGCGCAGCTCCCAGCAGCTCCCTGCCCAGTGCTTCTCCTCAGTGATGAGCTGGGTGACACAGGCAAGGGACACAGCCAGCACAGGCTGTTCTCTTCCACCCTGCCAGCAGCAGCTCAGAAACACTCCTGCGCCCAGCAAGTACCCTCAGCTCTCCCCAGGCAACACACTGAGGCAAAGTCACTCACAGAGGTACCTACCCAAGGAAAGATGGGCTTCAAGTGCAGGAAAAACAGCCTCCCAGCAGAGAGAGGATAAGGTGGTTGCCTTGGAGATCATCATCTCCACAGCAATCCACATTAACCCCTTGGATGCAGACTCTAGACAAGAAATGACCGTCCCACGGGGCACTGGTAGAACAGGAGTCTCCCTGCAAACTGATGCTGCCTCTCAAACAGCACCCGCACATCCTGCCAACAACACACACAAACACAGGCACTGATGCACAGGGCTGGAAACCTGACACTGCTTTGGAACTCGAACATGGACTCGAGTCCTCTGAAGAGACACATTCCTGGATGCAGTGCAGTTTAGGTACTTTAGGATCCCAAGGAATAAGATAATCAGTGTGGAAAAGAAAACCTGATGGTTTGACAGCACCAACCTAGACAAGTAGGCTAAGATAAGTTAACTCTGCAGAGCTATCCAGTTTCCCAGAAGCCTAGTGATCTTTTCTGGACAGATTTGCTACTAGGAACAGGCAGAACCTGTGTGACCAAACCCACCTTTTTGCAATCCTGACAAAAGACCGAGGTGCTGCCCAGCAGCCCAAGCAGTTCGCCGCAGAGCAGACACTGGGAGAGGCCGTTCCCCATCGTGTTCTTCCTCATGTTCTCCAGCCGCTCCACCAGGCGCCTGCGGGGAACGGGGCAGAGCAGAGGTCACAGGACTCACCTTGGGAATTGAAGCCCATGGCACTAAGGCAAAAAACATACAGATGTGCTCCAGACTCAGACGCCTTTGCTTCTGTGTGGTTCTGGGCTCCTTGCTGGGACCACATGGACTTTCACTTCAGCCTCTGCACTCTGTTTCTTATCAGCTGGCTCTTGGTCTTCAGGGGATACAAACCTCTGTAAAATCCATCTACCAACACTCACCAAGCTCAGAATAATCAAAACTGCAAATACCACTGACAGGTCTGACTCAGATAGTGGGTGCAGGGCAGACAGCTCACAAGTGGGGTCTGGTCCCACACCCTCCAGGAGCTCAGTGTCACCGAGGCCACACAGTCTCAGTACAAGGACTTCTTGCTTGTAGAGCAAGAAAAGCATTCAGTGCTCAGCTCAGGGAAAGTCAGACAGCACCGGGAAAGGGCTCAGACCTGCCAAGCCCTGCTCTGCTTTTACATATACTCCCTGAAAACAGCACTGCAGGCAGAAAGGCCAGACTGAAGCCATCAGACCAAAATGAACCTGACTGCAGCACAGGAATGCCAGTAACTGCTCCCTGCTTCACTCGACAGCCTGCTTGGAAGACAGAAGCACATATGTATGCACAATGTCCGTAGCAGCAGGACTCCGAAAGGGAAGGAAGGCGGGGTAAGCAATTAGGATGCAGGATGTGGAGAGCATGCAGAGCGAGGCTGCTGTCATGCAATCGCTGCTTGGCAATGCCCAGGCATCCATTTGTAGATGGGGATGATAACAGCCGGGCCATTCATCAGAGGCAGTGACCAGCTGCAGCCACGCACGTGCACGCAGCTCAGGGAGAAAACACAGTCCTGCTACCCATGCAACCCCCTTTCTCATTAGTGCTAATGTCCCATCAACCAAGTCCCATACTGAGAGGAAGGCAAGGTGTGTTTGAAAGAGGTACAGCCTGTGGTGATGAGGTCAGACAGCACAGCCGGGCTGAGCCGTCATTAGTGGATTTATGAGCCTTGACTTCAGCACAAGAGAACTCCCAGGAGTTAACCAAGGCATTTCAGAGAACGCTTCAGCAGGGGAACTGCGAGGCCATCGCTTTCTGCAGCTACACCAAGAACTGCACAGGAAGGAGCAGCCCCTCAGGGTCACCAGCTGCTCCTGGTGCTGCTGGGGCCTCCCACATATCACACAAACATCACTGCCAGTTCTCGTTAACACTCCTGTGCACTGCACAGGGACAGAGCAAAGCGCAGGGGCGGGAAGCTGGGCCTGCCGGACACAGGATGGGAGTCACTGGGGTTTCCTGTCTCACAAACACATAACGCTGCTGGGAAACCCTGCAGGACTGCCCAGCTCCCCAGCCTGAAAGGCAATCAGCGTAGGACAACCACAGACACAGCTGAGGCCAGACCTCCAGCAGGACTGAAAGCAAATGGAAATCTGCAGCAGCAAAAGGATGCCTGTAAATTAAATAATTCAAGCTAGCAACCCCCTTCCAGAGGGCTCAGCCAACTAGAACATAAACTCATTCACTACTCCAGGAAAAATCCCAGGCGGCTGCTGCAGACAAGGGAAAACCTAACTGGGCTGCCAGCAGCGGTTTCTGAGCCGTGCCGTCCACTAGCCGTGGGCACAGCTCCGCATCTTCCCCAGCCTCTTCCAGAGCCACTGGCCCAGCTGCCATTGCACAGGCAGCATTTACCAGGGACTGCTGCAACCACAGCAAGTGCCAAGGCTCAAAGAAGACATGAGGAGAAGGAAAACATCACAATTCCTTCCCAATGTTCATCTCCTCCAAACAAGCAACATGGGAGGGGAAAATAACTGACCTAAGGGATGCTCAGACTGATGCAGGCTGAGCTCAGGCAGCCAGGAGAGCCACTCCTCTGTCTGCACTGACCTTTCCTTCAGAGGAAAGCGGACAAACGAACGTGACCATACCCGATGCGCTGCTGCTCAATGATGTCCAACCTCTCTGCCTTGCGGATGACTTCCAGAATGACCTCAAGTTCCTGTGGGCTCAGAGCCTGCATCTTCCTCTGCTTCTCAGTCTGGAATGTGTGCACTGACCAACCCGTCTGGAGCCTGTGGGAGGGAGCGGAGGGAAGAACTGAGCTGTGAAAGGAAAGCACGAAACCTTTGACCTGCCCCACAGGCCAAACCTGCCAGGCACACAGAGCCTGCACCAGCCTTCCCTGGCTAATGTCCAAAGTGAGAATATCTTGTCACTGACCAGACCACCATGCCACTCCTCCAGCAGCACCAAGTGCTGTGCCATCTCTCCCTGCCCTCTCATTCCCCTTTCTGCTCCAGTTTGTATTTTACCACTCGTAAAGACAACCGATGTCCCTGGGGCTGGCTGCCCTGGGGGAACCCTTGCAGAGGTGGGATCTGATGCCAGACACCACAAATGCCAACAGCAGACTCCAGAACACAGGGATTATCTGCACCTTCCTCCAGATCACACATTTCTAAGGTCCTCGGTTCAAACACACAAATCACCAGGCATGCTTAGAAATATAAATTGGGCAACATCCTCCACTGGTCTAACCCAGGCCTGCATGAGGACTTTAGCAAGCCACTTTCCGTGCCTCACATCAGCAGCTAACATTTCTCCTCAGCTCACTTGGGGACAGGCGGAAGCTTTCACAGCTCAATTAATTACCATTCAGCAGGGCTTTAGAGGTCACTGGATAAAGTCACAGCTGCAAACAGAATGCAGGGTGCTATCAGACACAGCTGTTTTAACAAGGCTTTCAGGTGAAGGCTGGAGAAGTGGCAGCAGCGCTCACTGTTCACACTCGGGCACTCCCCTCAGACACAGGGTGACCCCCTATTTTCTAACACTCCACAGCAGGCTGACCCCAGACGTTCAGACAAGAAGTGGCAGAGTAATGGCTGCCAGAGAAGGAAAGCATCCAAAAAAATAAATGCAATTCCTGTGGTTGACTCATCTCCGTCCCTTTCGTACTTAAGGTTACGCAGTAATTTAACTTCAGGGGAAAATGAGATCAAATGACAAGTCCCTAAAACAAAAGAACGCTGGCAGCTGAGGGATGCGATCAATTATATTTAGGCTGTGGATAAGGCTGGTGGGTCAGTGCTCCACAGAGACACCAGGAAACCATTCAGGCCAGAGCTCAGGCTGGAAGGGGAGGAGGCGGGTGAGGACTCACTTGGCACGAAGCGCGAGCTGCCGGTCGTTGGGACATACCCACTGTCCCGTCCCGCTGCTGAAAATCGTGTCGGCCATGGCACCAGGCTGGGGACGAGCTGCAGGATCACACCTGTAAGAAGCAAATGCCAGCTCTGAGCACAGCTGCCACCCCGGCCTCAAGAAAGCACAAGGCAGTGCTTGGCACAGCCTTATTAACCATCCCAAAGGGCCACTGTTCGGGCAAGCAAAACAGTGGTGATCCGCTGGTGTCACACACACGGGAAGCAGACAGACTGCCACCCACAGACAGCCATAAAAACATACCATCATCCTCATAAAACATAAGCCAATAAGCATCTTCAAATATCTTGAAGACAAGGCTGGAAGTTTAGATCTTATGATACTCAGAAAAAATGCCAAAGACTCTTTGTCAGTTCTGATTTTTCATTTCAAACTAGAGAAAAGCATTGCTTGTAAGAATAACCTCCGCCTCATCACGTCCAGAACCCCAGTGCTGCGGCACTGACAGACAATGCCACCCTAAAGGACACAAAGAAGCTATAGTTGCCTTTTTTTTAACCTCTTAATGGGGTAACAAACAAAAACCCACACGACAATCAGCATGAATAGCGGCAAGTCAGTTCGTTCATTAAAACTGCCTCCATAATAGCCTGATATTTATAACTACAGCCTACAATAGCAGCTTGTTTGCATTCTCTGATGTCTAAGACAGCATCTCTTGCAGCACATCTCCTACTGCAGCTCCTGTAACAGGCACGATCACACCAGCGGTTCCTTGTGTTCAACAACAATTTCACCGTGAACTGACCAGTAAAGGCAGCTCTGAATGTGTGCAGGGTTGCATAACACATTGACCCTTCTCGCTGCCGTTAGGAAGGAGGCTCTTGCCATGACCACTTTTGCTTTGTGCTTGCTGTTTTGATGGAGGGTGAACGAGTCACCTCTAACTGCCTTCCACAATGTTGTAGTTTGGTTTTGCTTGCCCTATTCGGGAGGTTCAGTCCGGTCCATTCCCATTGCGGAATGGACCCTCCTCCTTCTCAGCTGGGCATAAGGCTGCCCCCTGCTCCTCAATTCCTGCATTCCCCATCCAGGTTCTCATAGGCACCTGCTGGGAGGTGGTGAGTCACCGCAGCTGGGACTCAAACCCACCATCTTATCCATTAGGCCACTGGGGCCCTGTGCTGGCCTTGCTCTCCAGCACAGCAAGCGTCTCACAAGCCCTAATGCATAATAATCCTTACCTTCCCCAGAAGAGACACTTGCCGGCTTTGAAACCACACCTGCTGGGCAGAGATAAGGTGTTTAATGCTGTTTGGCAAACACCAATCAGGTACAACAGCATGCAGGGTATATCACCTGCAAACCGTGCAGCAGTTCCCAAGAAAACATGCGTTCCAGTCTCAGCCCGCAGCACGCTCACCCCAGCAGTGCCGCGGTCCAGCGTGCCGCACCGAGCTCGCTATCTGTGGCTGCCACACCGAGCTTGCTGCTGCTGTGCCAGGCACAGCGGCATCGCGGGCTGCGCGGCCTTGGCCTCTTAGGCAGGCGTTCAGCTTGCGCAAATCCACCCTCTCTCCCTAGGCTGAGCTCACGTGTCACAGACACCCTCCCATAGGAAAACACTAACCTGTGTCGGAGAACTGGCAGCTGTCTCCTGCCAAACCCCACGCCAGCCTTGAGAGCCACAACGGTGACAAGCAATGAATCAGTTCCCTCCTCTCTGACCATCCAGTTTCTGGAGAGTCTGAAAACTCAGCACTTACACAACAGGTAGGAGAGAAGAGGAGGAATTCCACACAAAGCACAGATTTCTTTCAGTGCAGAAGGACAGATGTATAGAAAGGGTGAAGGCTCTAACAATTCACCACAACGCTCAGCAGCACAGTCTGAGCATACAGCAAAGGGAGGCACGGAGATGGGAGGCTGCAAGGAAGGTTCAGCACAGAGTTGAGACAGGCAGGACAGACAGAAGTGTCACACACCATTTTTTAAACTTTTACTACATTAGTTAAGGTGATAATTTTTGAAAGGGATCATGCTTGGAAGAAACGCATGTACCCTAGCATCTTCAGTTTACCAACTACTTTCCCTGCTCTGCTCAGTACCACACAAGCTGTGGGTTTGCATTTCCATTCTGTCCCAGAATACCTGCACTTTTCGTCTTCTTCACGATCTCAAGCAAAGAGATAACGCAGTCCCCACACACATCCCACAGCAGCTCACTCACAGGGGACCAATCAAGAATTAACAGCAAAAGAATACGGAGGCTCCCGCCCCCAGGCCAGCGTTAGAAACAGAGAAGAAGCTACAGTTTCACGCAGAATTGCTAACCTTGGATTTTCCAGAGATTTTCCAAGCCTGTGATGTGTTGTTAACAGAATTATACGCACATGTACCTCCCCACACAAATGCATATATTAAATTACTCTGGAGATATACCACGTACTCTTCCCTCCCACTCACGCACACCTGAAGAGCAGCACAGCCCACACACTCCGCGTCCACTGGCGCGGCTGAACGCACACAGCCGCACCGACACGACGGGCGCTTGGCAGCTGTGCCATGTTTAGCATAAAAGCCAGAACTGGAGATGAGCCCCATACCACGGTCAGGGCAGAGGAGTTTGCTCTGCCAGCAGCTGTGCTTTCAGCGTGGAAGGAAGCACTGAATACATCTGCCCCCCCTCTGCAGAGCTTTATCTGCTCTAACAGAGCTGAAGGCAAGTCAGAATAGAGCACATCAGTTGAGCGTTTTTCTCAGGAGAGACCTGAACACATTCTCCAGCCTCCTACCACACTGCGCTTTTCTCAGCGTGACTGAACAAAAACAAGCAGTGTCATGCTCTTTTGCCTCTTGTTACTCAGCATACGCTTTCTGTTCTCCACCATTGCCTGAGTAGCATCTGCCAAGACAGAAGGAAAACAAAACGCAGCCTAGAGATCCATCATATCCCAAAATGGTTTTCTGATGGATTATTCCCTAAAACATTTATAGGAGCATTTTCTTCCAGCAGCACTGGTTGTCTGCTGCTCCCTCTGATGTAAACCAGCATTGCAGAGGGTTTTGCACCTTTCCTCTGAAAAAACCCTGGTGTGGTTTGACACAACTACCTCGTAAAAGGAAAGAAGAATGACATGGGACTGCAGTACACGGTCTGCTGGGACAGAAACAGGAGCACTAGCAGGACTGGAGGGAAAGGAATATCTTGCATGGCCACGGGAACGATGCCAGAGAAATGCCACCAGTATCTGGAAGGCATGAAGCATCCTCCCTCTTATCTCTGTACAGGACAAGAAGTACAGTGGAATCAGCCTAATCAGAAACACCAAGATAGCAAAGCCACGCCAGCCAGGGCGGTGGTGGAACATCCCTCTCTTGCAGTCAGGCTTCACCGCATTCTCCCTCAAAAATACCCCAGCTAGCACCTACCTGACCGAGCCGTCTCCTCCCTGTCCTCCGCAGCTCTCTCCAAGCTAACGAAGGGCAGAAGCAGCTGGTCTCCAGCAGCGAGAGCACAAGAGAAACCCCCAGCTCTTGGGCCAGCTGCAGGTACACTGCATCCAGAATAAAGGGGAAGCACAAGTACTCAATGTTACAGAAGAAAAACTTCCCACTCCGAGATCCCGCTTTTTACCTGAATTAAGAATTAAAAGGGAGCTCTTACCAATACTCTATGACCTGCTTTAAAAGCCCTCCACCTGTTTGTTCCTTTCCTACGATGGAGGAAGTCATGTGAAACAAAAGCTCATTAAATCTGCGTCCACCTGGCTGCCCTTGGCACAGAAGCCTGGGGAGCACTATGAGGAAGGAGCTGCCCCGCAGCGAGCCAGTCCTTTGCATGGGGCCAGGGCGTTTGGGAGGATGCACAGCTGAGCACATCTCTGCCTGCAGCCCTGACACCACGCTGCTTCTGTTGTCTCCATGATGAGATGTGGGCTCTGCAGCCACCGAACAAGACACCTGAAAACAAGGATTCAGTCTGCAAAGGAGAAGTCTCCCAGTGGGGTCTGAGTAAAGGGAACAGCACAGGGTGACACTGCTGATTGGCCCCACATCCCTGCTGAGTGACCACAAGATGGCAAAGAGAGCAGGACCCCCAAGGGGACAGGCAGGGGACAGGCGAGTACCCTTACACTCCCCTCACCAAGCCACACCCGGCACATCATCCCAAAGCAGCACAACAGCAGCAGGAGGTGTTTCTGAACATACTCCCAATCCCCACTCCAACACCCAGCACATTTGGCACCATCACCAGTGACTGCGATGGCAGCAGGTTGCCCTGTTGGCATGTCCCATACCTAGCCCCCGCTGACAGCAGTATGTGGACACAGCCCTTTGACGTGACACTCTTCAAACAATTTCAGGCTCTTTTGTAAAAGAAGGCCAGTTTTCTCAGCAGAACAGCAACATGAGTATCACGTATCTTCACCCAGAGCACAGTCGTAGTAGGTCACGTCAATGCTCCAGCAAGCACGGTACCTGCTATCAGACCAGCTCCAAGAGCAGATCCTAAAGAAGAGTGTAAGAAAAGAGCACAGCACAGCAATGCTTTTCCAGAACACCCTCCCAGCCTCCAGAGATTCCTGGATCACACACTCCCTGAGCCAGACTGTAGCACTCTATTTAACACCCTAAGCATCCTTCTGTTCCAAATTTATCAGCTTGCTTTTTCAGCTCATGTGCCCTTCCAGCATCATCTCACTACACAAAATCCCCTCCCCACTCCTCCACCTCAAACACATTCTGACTTTACCTTGACTACATCAAAGTTATAACTGAAGGGTCTTGTTGACATTGAAGTAGTGATTGCAGCAGAAACACCTCCTCACGGCAGCAAATGCACAGCCTGCACGAGCCCTCCTGCAGCGGGGCTGATTACAGGTGCCCATAAAGCATGAATTCCTCAGAGCCCTGCAAATACAAAAATGTCCTATGCAGGCCCACAAGGAGCTCTCCAGTCAGCTTTCATTTGCCTGGTTATTTCAGCTAAGCAGTTCGTGTCTATATTAATTTGGTTTTATAGGAAATTAATTAGGCATTTTTTTTTTAAATACTTCATTTAAAAAATAAAAATTAAACATTTGGCTGGAGACAAGTTCCCAATTCCCAGCCGAGCTGTGCCGGTGTAATTAACTCGCCTGCTTTGAGGGCGTCACCTCCCCCAGGACTCCCAGCCTGCACCAGGTTACCGTGCTGCCCTGTTTTCCCTTTTTGCTGCTGCTCCCTCAAAGAGGCAGAGTAATTACTCTCTGCTCCGTGCACCAGACCCCATTACGCCTGGGAAACCTTAGCAACTAAGGGAGTGTTTGCTCTTGTTGCTATGACAGAGGATAAATGACTAGTGGAGATGGATAAGGTTAACCCAGCCGCAGCCTCCCACCCACTGCCGGCCAGTCCCTTTTCCTCCCAGTCACAGCAGGGAGGGAGAAGCTATTTAGTCCAGACACAAGCCTTCCCTCATGTTTTAAAGATCCTAGTGCCACAGTTGTATTTCAAAGCACACGACAACTTTAAAGTGACAGAATAACCCTCGGGGCTGTAGAAGCGTGGCAGAAGACACACACTTGACTTTGAGGATCCAGCCAAGTCTCGGAGACAGCGAAGGGCAGGAATTGTGCCTGTGTAAGCGCTGGCCTCAGTCAGGGCTTTATAAGAGTTCTTTCACACACTAAGCACTTAGAACTGCCTCTTCACACCCACCTCTAGCAGTTTGTCAGCCCCTCCAGCAGCACAGCACCTGCTGTGGGCATGGACATTTCAGAAGGGCTATGTGGGCAGGAGGCACACGTGGAGCCGAAGGATCCTCATCGCCTTCCTGCTCCTTGTTCTCAGGAAGGGAGGGAGCTGGGCTGGTGCACAGCACCCAGCTGAGAAACGGCCTTTTGCCATTTCTTCCTGTGACAAATCCCCACAAGAGCGCAATGCCTCAGCAGCAGATGGGGAGCCAAGCAACACAAGGAATTCAATATGATCAGACTTGACTTGCAGCTCTGCGGCTTGGCCCAACAGAGACAAGGAAAACACAATGTCCAAACAAATACCACAAAGCCTTGGCAAGCTTTGGGACAACAACTTAAGAACTCAATCAGACAGACTTTCTCCAGTCCGTCTCACCAGGAAAGCTCAATCTAAGCAGTACCACTGCCAGCAAAATAGGGAAAACATCATTCAGAGCCGTGTACTCGGATGTGGTTGGTCCAGCCCAAATTAAACACAGCACATAGAAATGTGAGAGGTGTCATTATCACAAAAGGCCAAGTTGGAAAAAGAACAAGTGAAGATGAGGGGGTGAAACAAAGAAGGTTCCCCATGCACAAGAGCTGCTTCCCAATCCTAGCAGCAGTGGCAAGAAGCCTAACTGCTTTTAAGACTGAGCTTGTTAAAAAGCTTATAAAATACAATACCCTGGAGGTCCATGCCAGTCCTGTGAGCAGGAAGATAAAATCAGCTCCACAGGAAAACCAACACATGGTATCAACAATCCTGTATTAATGAGAGGCACTTATTAGCGTGGCTATTTGATATATGGTAAGCTATAAAGAACCAGTTTTTGCCCAAGCAAAGCCAGTCTGCCGGCTCCCCAGCACCCTGCAATGCTGGGGAGGAAAGCCAGCACTGTTCCACCTGCCAAGGTGTATCTTTATTTATCAGGCTTTGGCCCTATTTCCTTCTGATCCCTAGCCAGGCAGGTGCGTTGTGCAAAGTGAATAATTCATGAAGACAGCAGGCTCTTTCTGACTCACATTCTGGGGCAGGTTGATCTGGCATAGGCCTAGGAGAAGCAAATTAGCATCTAAATGGCCAATTACAGAGACTCATTTCACTATTCTGATATGCTAAAAAGCTCAGGAGGCCTCCTGGGTGGAGGTTGGCAGGGTGGCACCTCCCAGCCCGCAGAGAAGCATCGAGTTTCTTAGAAAGACTTGGACATAGGAAATACTGAGCACGGGCCAGCATTTGTCAAGGAATCCTCGCAGGAGAACCGCATGCCAGCCTATTTTGCGGGTAACCTCAAGTGAACCAGGAAAAGCACCATTTCAGAGCCAGTGGAGAAACTCTGCCGAGCAGCCTGACCCCACACCTTGCCAAAAATTCCTTATGCAGCACAGCTCCGAGCCACAGGCCTGCCATTGCATCTGATGGGGGATGAAATGTCCTTTCTCACCATCCTTAAACTATAGCATTGGTTTTAGGCATGTGAGGATCTTTCAGGCATCTTTGAACAACAGACAAGCACGGGCAGCAGTAACACCAAGACCTTTATCACCCTGAAGGTTGTCAGTATGTGCAAAAAGAAAGCCATGGACTTTGACCATGCCCTGGGGAGTACCTGACGCAAGCTGCAGCAAGCTGAAAATCCTGGAAGTAGGTACAGCATGTCATTCTCACCTGCACATACAAAGGTACCCATCACCCCGTGTCAGTGCACCCAAAAGGATCACGACAATCCATCCTGCACAGGATGCACGTGGCTGCTCCCACCACACAGACACAATGATCTGCACAAGCGCAACAGCTCTCCAAAGTACATTGGGGCCGATCATTTCTCGACAGAGTGTGTTGCCTTCAGCCTCCCACTTCTGGCTTGTTTTCCCTCACACCTGTGTCACATTATTCAGTTACCTTCAGGAGGCAGAACTCCACCTAAATCCAGCCTTGTGCAGTTCACCCGGCTGTATTTCCAGACTCATTTCAGCAGCATTTTAGGTAAGATTCTCCCACCAGCGGAGCTCCGGCTCTGGGTGCCCCAGGCACCCCCAAAGCTGCTCCCCTGTCCCAGCTCGCCAGAAGGGGCCACACCCCCCGGGCCCCGGACACAGGTGTGCAGGCAGTCAGCGAGCACAAACACCTGAAACTCTGCTCCAAACTCCGCACAAAGCCTCCGTGCGTCCCCCAGGCAGAGCGCAGCGGGCTGAGCACCGCCCGCCTCCCGTCGCGCCGGCCCCCGCACACCCACCTGCCCTCCGGCCCGGCCTCGCTGCCGGCTCTACCACGGGCCACGCCGGGACTCGGAGCAGCCGTCCCCCCTTCCCGCACCCCACGCCGGGACAACGCGGAAACGGAGCGCACCTGCGCCGCTCCGCCGCCTCCAGCCCCGGCGGCGCCGCCCGCTCCGCGCCCCGCGCTGCTCCGCTCCGGGTTCCGCTCCGCGCCCCCCCGCGGGCCCGGGCACCCCCTGGCGGCGCGGCGCTGCACACGCCCCGCCGGCCGCCGCCAAGGCCCGGTCCGGAGCGCCGGGGCTCGGAGCGGAGCCGCCCGGCGGGAGTGCGGGCAGGTGTGGGCTGGGAGCGGCCCGGGACCCCCAGAGCAGAAGAAAAACTCACTGAAAAAAAAGAAACACAAACTACAGACACGGAAAGCCGGTAGAAGGAAAAGAAAACAGCAGCAAACAAACAAACAACACACATCTAAAAACAAAACAGAAAGATCCAAACACAAGCCGCAACAACAACAAAAAAAACCCAAACAGAACAAATCCCCCCAAAACAACAGCAACAACAAAAACCACAACAAGAAAAAAACCAAATGCAAAACCCCAAAGCAAAATAAAATAAAATAAACCACAACGGCACAAAACAAACAAACCACAGCAAACACCAACCCTGAAACAAAAATTTTGAAGGAAAAAGAAACTTCAGAACAGGAACACCCTGTAGCAAAGCCAGGTGAGCTGCTGGGCCTGGTAACACCACAGGGAGCTCATGACTTTTAGAAATTAAGGGCCCAAATGTGCAGAGTGATCCTAACAGCAGACACCAGCTACAGAAGGATGTCTGGGATCAGCAGCAAAATTTGGTCTCGCTTTTGCACAGTGTGGACACAACGTGGACACAACATGCCAAGATAAACCTGGCCAAGCTGCTTCCACCAACTGGCTGCCCAGGGAGGGATGGACCGGGGGGCTGGCGGGGCTTTTCTTCCACTTCCAGCAACCACTTGTAGCCCACTCCCTCATGGTTCAGCCTAATAAAATACATCTCAATTTGCATTTTGGAGATCTGTACAAATGCTCATTACTGCCCGATGCAGCACAGAGAGGATGGGGACGGGGAAGAGGTGACAGCCTGGGATCACTCAGTGAGTCACCAGAAAAATCACAGGAAAACAATTATTCCTTTGCACAAGCCTGTGAACGCAGAAATTAGGGCTCATTACTGTCTAAATGTCCAGTGGATGCAGGGAGTAAATTTGCCATGTGACAGGAAGGGAGGGAGAGAAAATGGGAGAAGGAAAACAGAAAGGAAGAGAAGAGAGATTCTCAGCTGGTATTTTACTGCCTGCTCAGAGCTGGCTCTTGAGAAACCCAGTGGCCCTGCAAGCCCTGTCATTTACACACACCCACCAACCTCACAGGATGATCTTAGGCACCCTGAGCCACCTTTTACCTAAATCTGATTCAAGTCTGAGTATATATTTTGCTTTTTGGTTTAGGCAAGTGTTGAAAAATTCACCAGAGGAAACAGTGTTTGCATTAATGCAGAGCCTGTATTCCTGGGGAAGAAAGCACTCGAAGATGACATTTCGCACCAGGGTAATTCTCCATACAGTCAATAATATAAATAAATTAAGCACATGGTTCAAACGACTTCAGGAAAAAGATAAATTACCTTATTTAACCAGCTGTGCTGGTGGGAGCAAGAGGCACAGGGAACGACACACATCTCAGAGCCTCTATCCATTCTGCTGTTGAATTTGCTCGTCAGGTTCCCCACAGAACCACAGATGCTTCAGAGTCCGACTGCAAGGCTGAGCCTTGATAGCTGGAAGTCACAGAGAATAAATATGACATTATATTAAAAATTTTAAAAGGCTAAATATGACTTTTAGCTTGATAGCGGGAAGTCAATTTTTAATATACTCGTTTCTCAGAAAGCAGGCACTTCCAATTCCACCCAAAGAACCCTTCAAAAATCTCTCTTTTATCGATGATGGGTTCCACTGAATTATTCACCAGATCACAGCTGCCAGAGGTTTTAAATGTACACATGACAAGGACCGTAACGGAGAGCAGCCTTCTCCCGCAGGCCGAGCAGGGAGGCTGACAGTTGCACCACTGATGCCCTGAGCTGATCCAGGCTCCTTCCAGCACTGCACATAATTGCTCGCCGGGGAGCAGCCTTTCTGTATCACCCTTGGACAGGCACACTTCTCAAGGAACGAAAAATAAAGACCACCGTTTTCGGAGAGATGTTAAACTCATGGCCGTGCCCTCCAGAAGAACTCGGGATGCTTAAAAGCAGCCTGAACTGCAGCAAATGATTCCCAGTTTGAACACTGGACTGGCACCCAGGGGTCTGGGCTCCTGCTCTCAGCCCTGTCCTGCTGGGCAATCAAATCTGAGGTGTTGCATTGCTGCTTTGCCTTCCACAGCTTGGCCATTGCTTCTGGTTAGATCACAGGCAAGGATTCTCATTATCTGTGTGTTCGGCATTTGACACAAGAGTTTGAGGTGGACAGTTGGTGTTTTAATACACAAATAATATTGAGTATTTATTATGAGCTATTTTAAACACATAGAATAACCAAAGGCCAAACTGCCTGGTTGCTTATCTCTGAAAGACTGTTTGCTAGGGACACAGGCTCAAAATTGGCAAGGCGACATTTGGCAGCCCCATCGCATCGCCCTGACCGCCCCAGCTCAGTCCAGCTGCTCTGCAACCCGCAGCAGGGCCAGGATTGCTCTCCAAGCTGTTACTCTGAGCGCAATTCTCTCCGGTTTGGTCCTCAGTGATTCCATTTGTACTTGTCCCTCTAAGTTAATTCCTCAAGAAAAAGGTCAATGATCCAGTCCCTAATCTGAACAAAATAAATCTTGCTTCTTGACTACGCCTGCTCAAGAATATATGACAAAGGAAATGTTTAAAAAATACTGATGATTCATAGCAAGTTAAGCTGCTTTTTAACCTGTTTTAAAGACAAACTCCCCATTCTTCCTCATGTCACCAGATCTACATAGTTGCTTATAAAATTACTAATTTTTCCAGTCAGGATACAAGGCATGTTCACAAATCTCCTCTCAGAGGCACCTGCCTGTTGCATTACCCAGATTTTATACTAAATGGGAGGTCACCGTAACACTCCGTCTCACCAAAGAAAACAAGTACAATGGTACCTTTACTTCATTTTACATTCAAGCTAAAATTAGAGAGGGCATTAAGAATATTCAAGCAAATTGAAAGACAAATCTAACA
This sequence comes from Columba livia, assembly GCF_036013475.1. Lineage (NCBI taxonomy): Eukaryota > Metazoa > Chordata > Aves > Columbiformes > Columbidae > Columba > Columba livia. The sequence goes on from NC_088621.1 coordinate 3,089,272, forward strand.
AACCTTATACATGTAGATTAGATCTACCGCTTGAATGCAATTACCCTGCCTGGCAAGGGTTTACAAATTGAACTTAGATTTTATGAAATCATAATATGCTTATTTTCAAAAGATGCCTGCTGTCAAGACAAAGTGAAACCTTTGGAGGATTGTGGAAAGTTTGTTCTCAGTATTTTCACTGTGAACTGCCCATAGAACATCAACTGGGACTGGAGTCTGGTGGTGCCGGGCACAGCAGAGTTTTAGACTTGGTTTAAACAGAAATATAGGACAAGGAGAAAAGTGACAGAAAGCAACAAGAGGGTAAAGGATTTGCCTGGAGATTATGTCCTTTCAGAACAAAATTATCTGCTGCTGGGGAGCACCTCAGCACCCACCCAACTGCAGCAGCAGATTTTCTTTCTGTGTAGCCCCTACTACTGGGCTCTAATTTTGGCTGGCAAGTCAGGTTTTATGATAATAAAATTAACTACAACCACCAGCAGCTACAAGTAATCCCCTCAGCTGTTCTCTAAAAATACTATACTCTTCAGTCTGGATGAATTATTTACATCCCATCGCTGCCGTTCCTGTTTTCCTTGCCTTTTTGCCCTGTGTCACCGTCCCTTTCATCTACACGCGGGCTTTGGAGACCTGCTGGCTGCTGTACAGCATTAGTAATAACCATCACCACGAAACCCTGCTGTTGACACTTTGAAATCAGCCCATTAGCGGCAGCCGGAGAAGTGCTGCCTGCAGCCCCGGGAGCCGCCGCGGGAGCAGCCTCCCGGGAGCCTGATTTCATCACAACCTGTCTGAACGCAACCACCGGCGTCTGCCAAATTTCACGTCTAAATAGATCAGAAGGAGAGAAGGAAAGAAACAGGCGGGGAGTGGGGAGAAAGCCACCAAACCAGGATTAAACCTCCACTCTATTTCCAGGGAGAGGAGGATAAATAAGCAGTGCATTGCTTCAGTGACTGTTGCTAGAGTTCTCATGAATGTGTTTTGTTCAGGCTCACCTCAGAATGCAATGTACTCATCTCCCTTGGTGCTGGGGCCAACAAAACACCCAACCACCACAATGCAGCAGCAAGGGTTGAAGATTTGAGAGTTGCCCTATGCCAAAACACTCAGGAGGGCTATTGCCACCTCAGAAAGCTGTTTCACATGTACATTCGCTGCCCTGATGTGGGAAAGGGTGGAGGGCAGGGAGAGGGGAGTTTCCTTCAGCGCCTTCATTTGCAGAGCTGGGGTCTGAGGAAAGGGCAGGCAGGACCCCGAGAGCTGCTCTCCCTGCAATGGATTCGGGTTTGATTTTTGTGTTTTGTGCTGCAAACCCCGCAGCCCTGCAATATTTCACAAGCCAATACTTTCTGGTGTGGCCATATTGCCTCAGGCAAGCCCCAGTACCCCTCCATGCAGATGGCACAGGGGAGGAAACCTGTGCCGGACAGGGCGGTTCACACAGAGCAATGGCGCTGGGCCCCTGGCCAAGCGGGCAGGTTCAGGCTTGCTGTGCCATGGCTGCCCTGGAGACCTCGCTGGAGGGCGGGCGCTGAGGGGGAAAGGAAGGAGAAAGGTGGTGGTGAGATGGAGGGGAAGGTGCTGAAGGGAGAAGAGGTGAAGGGGGAAGGTGAGGTGGAAGGGAAGGAGCAGAGGGGAGATGGAGAGGGAAAGCACTGAGGGGAGGAGAGATGGAGCGGGAAGGCACTGAGGGGAGGAGAGGTGGAGCAGGAAGGCACTGAAGGCAAGAGCTGAGGGGAGGTGGAAGGTGTAGTGGGGACAGGAGCCGGAAGGGCAAAACCTGAGGGGAGATGAAGGGGGAAGGCACTGAGGGGACGTGAAGCACTGGGGGGAAGTGGAGGGGGAAGGTGCTGAAGGGAAAGGAGGTGCTGAGGAGAGGTGGAGGGGACAGGCACTGAGGGGAGGGAAGGTGGAGGGAGCGATGGACAAGGTGGGAGGCTTGGCTGGGCTGCTGACCTTCCTCCCCTTGCTCCCTGCCAGGCTCGGGGACAGCCGTGGGGGGCCATGCCAGCTCTGCCGCGACGGGCAGGCAGCAGAGGACGAAGGGCTGCCCGTGCCCCCCTCCACCGCATGGCGTGAAGCCAGCACGGGCAAAGAAGAAGCAGCAGCCACCATGCAGGAGTGCTACCACCACCGTGCGGGCAGGTGAGCTGGGCTGGCTGCCACAGCAGCCGCGAGCAAAGGCCACTGTCGCACACAAAGCCACCATGCTCCCCGCAGCTGTCCCCAAACACTCCACACAGGGTCCAGGGGTCCCGGGGAGGGAAAGGGTCAGTGGGCAAAGCCACATGTGCACCAGGGTAGTACGTGATCACTGCTCAACGTGGCATGTTTGTGCAGCTGACATGAAGGGACGTGCAGCGTGTGCAGCTGGGACTCATGGTTGTGTCGTCTGGAGGATGCGGTGCGGGGCTCTCCCTCCATCCTGCCACAGAGAGAAAGAAACAGGTTCCCTAGGAAATCATCTTTGCACTTCAAAACCTTTCACTGAACCTACAGCCTGTTCATATGTATTCTTCCACATATAGTTACAAATCTGTCCAAAAAAAGAAAAAGATGGAGTACGTGTAACTACACAGCATAAGCAGTAGGAGGCATAAGACATCTGTCAAGAAGTAGGAAATTTCCTGAACTGCCTGAGATTTGGGATGCTGTAAATATTTAGTGGTTTTCTTTTGGTGAGCTACAGTGTTATAGTTTAAATATTTGACATTCCATGGGCATGAGCCACAGCACTGATCTAACTTCCCATCAGTTATAGCTACAGAAAGGGGAGGTTCATTTCAAAAAATCTTCCATGCAAAGGAATAGCTGTTCACTTCCAGTATCTTAGTACAGAAGGTGCCTGAACGTTTCCAGAAATTGTACTATTAAAAAAAAAAAAATCACATTGCTTGCGGTATTAATGGATAACAGCTTAAAAAAATCCCCAACAACTAAGAATCAATTTCCTGCCTCAATTGAGTTAGGCAAGCAGAGCGAACCTGATGCCAGTGTAGAAGTGCTATTAATGCATTAACAGCCTCAATAAATACATTTTACAGGTGTGAGAATCATTATGTTAGCCATTCAGATAAATATGTTCCCCACTTAAAAATAAGATTTTTAGGCCATTAATATTTTCTTATCGATTTGGCTTCTTGTTAATGGGCATGTAAAGGCACAGCAAGAACTTGTCTCATCATCCTCTTTATGAAATAGGCAGGAAAGCCTCAGAGGCAACGCAGACATTTTTGCTAACAGCGTTTATCTTTTTAACAGATAAACAGCACCGCAAAAGCAGAAAGCAGCAGTCCCGCTCCCCTTCATCGCTTGAAACCCCAGATCCTGGGAGGAACCCTGACTCGGCCCAAAATAACGCAGGCAACAATCAGAAGGATGCAGAAGTAATAAACAAGGTTGTGGTATCAGCTTCCACCACTTTGGACTCTAAACAAACAGATCAAGGTCTTTCTGCTCAACTTAACAAAAGCCTTCGATGGGACGGGATTCTCGAAGATCCTGCAGCAGAGGAAGAAAGGCTGCGGATCTACAAGATGAACAGACGGGTTCGGTACGAGTCCTATATCCAGCAACATCTGCCTGCTGAGCCGTGCCCAACTGTCAGACGCTCCCCGCTGCTTCCCCGCAGGCCGTCACGCACAAGCCGCGCTCACACAGTATGTAAAGAAGATTTCTGCAGTTGTTTACCGGGGGGAGCAAGTGTGAACTGGTCCTGAACGCTGAACGAGCCAGCAGAATCTCAAAGCTGCAACCAGTGGTGTCACCCAACATCTCACGAGTTCTGTAGATTAGTACTGATTACTCACCGTCCTATATCCGTGTGGAAAACAGGACATTTGTATTTTAAAAGCAAACCAATCTGTTAGTTAAAGTATGGGTGCAACTCAGACTACTTCAGCAATTAAAAGCGCTCCTTTCTGCACTGCCCCTTTGTTCTGGAGTATCCCTAGTTATTGCTCTTGGTTTATTTCAAAATTATATGCACCGCATTGCACCTGAGCTTTTCAGGTATTCACCTGGTGTCCTGAAATCAGCAAGCACAGCCCTGCAGCAGGTGGGGACATGGAGTGTGGGCAGCTGAACGAGGCTGAAATTATTCACAGGCACACAAACTTACCTGGTACGTGAAACTGTGCCATCTGCAGAAGTGGGATTGGAATCCAGCGCTTGCCTCTTGGCTTGTGATCTAATTGCCAGGTATTTTATTTTGTTACAAAAATTAATTATATCAAACCCTCAGATTTGACATCCTGGAGCAGCGCAGCACACACACAAGGAAAACTGAACACACTTAGAACAATGGGGTTATCCTTGTTGTGGTACATACCAACCAGAAGCCCATTTGGCCAATATGAATTAAAAATCAAGCCTTGTACTCCCCTACTTCAGCCACTCATAGTAAAGGAACATCTTTCATACCCAGTGTCTCTGCAATATTAAAGGAAACCAGACCAGGCCAGACTAAAGGAATTATTTGCAAGTTGGACGGCACATCTGAAAGGAGCAAAAGTTTTTCCTGCAGCTCTCCTGAAACATACCGGTATGATTTTTAAAGTTTTTTCTTAATGGCTCTTCAAATGGACTGGTTATTATATAACAACTAATGTGCGTGTACGGCTTTTCTCCTGTTTAAACAGTGCACAATATTGAAATGCTTGCACAGACTTTCACAGGAGCAGCGGCGTGCTTTAGAATAGCTTCACAGCTCCCCAGATTCCAGTAATGTCATTACATGCAAATCTAGAGCTCTTGCAAGCAGATAACCAGATGAACAATAAAAAGTAAGCAAAAAATCCCATTATGAATTAATTAATTGATGTTCAGTTGCATCCATTTCTACTCGGCCAGAGATACTAACAAAATCAGCACGCCTGCAAATTGGGAAGGGTTGAAAGAACAGATTAAGCATCCAGAAAAACACCACAGCGTTTCTCTCAGAACAACCGTTGTAACCATCTATTTTAATAATTTTAATGCATAACACATTCTAGTCTTATTTTTATGCTGTATTTACTAAAGTAGAATTTTAGCATCCACATTTCTAACCAAAATTTAAAATAAATCCCTGTGTGGTTAAATATTTGTTGTATTTGAAAAGAATAAGTGCTTCACTTGCAGGATATGCAGAAATTCATACCAGAAACTCTCTTTAAAAATAAAACTATAGCAGATTAAAGACTTCGGTACACACTGGAGAGGATTTTCAGCTGTCTTCAAGGCACTTTTTCAAGCATCTTACTAAACTGATAAAACCGCTTTTCTTTTTAATACATATAGGAAACACCTTCCTTGATCATGTAAATAGCAACACATGATATAAGAGAAACAAGAGGGGAGCTGGCATTGGCAGGATATATTATGTATTTATTACTAAGTAAACACCATAATGAACACCAAAAAGCTTTGAATTAAAAATAAAGAGACTTCCCTATATAATGGTTTTCAAATCATTTATTACCAATAAAGTAAAAGACAAAATGAAAATTAGAAGGGAGGGGGTGGGAAATGTCACAGACATCAGAACACTTGCACAGAGCCAATCAGAGCTTTGCAAATGTTGAAACATAAATAATTTAAAAGGTATCTCTACCAATTAAAACATTTTTAAGAGGCACATCGTTTTGTTTGCTTTATAAAAATTAGGCGCTTTATCTTAAAACCATAGTGTAAGGGTAATTTAATTTCTAATTTAACTAGAGACAATTAATGGTTACAACTTAAAATAATCTCTCAGGTCTCCTGCAAACGAATTCATTGGAAGAGCATTGCCGGAGCGATCCAGGGTCCAAGTTCTTCCAGCGTCCTGTGTCCAACAGTGACCAGCACCAGGTGCTTCAGGAGCAAGGTACATGAAACTGCAAAGCACGCCGTGATAGAATAGCCTCCCCAAAACAAGACTTCTGTCCTTTTGAAACCCCACGCACCAAGGGGACGATTTGTGCCTTGTGTTATACAAGTATGTCTTAGGGCAATGTTTAGGGGAGAATGACGACATATATTTAAGGCACATCTCCTAAATACTGTAGTCAGTGAAGACTGTGCTGCTCTTAACAACTCTGGAGCAACGCCCACCTGACTTTGGCATCCTCTGTCACCCTGGTTTTCTGAGGCAAGCATCAAAGATTAAGGACATTCTGTTTTGAGCCAATAAATAAGTAAAAAACCAAAACAACAAAAAACCCCAAAGCACACAAACTCAAACTTTCCTTCCTGCTGCATTTTCAGTCCCCCACATCATTTCAGTTCACACCAGAATACACTTCCACACCATTGGTCACACTTGCACAAACACACGCTAGGTACAGCTCAAGAACAGGCTCCAGAGTTTCTAACTTGCCCCTGACAAAATGCACCCTCGAGGCTGCGCACTAGAAAAGTCCTCTTTAAAAGCAGGTCCAGGGCTGAAGTTGCACCAGAAGGTGACCTGCACCTCAGAGGAGTTTTGGAATATATGGAAAAGCTGTATCCAGCTAAGTCAAGTCTACAAAGTGTTTCTGAGCTGCTACACCATGCTTGCCGCCAATGTAAGCCACGTTCCCCAAAGCAGGTGCTCTCCATACTACACTGCTCTCCATCAATATACAAAAAATCATATGGGTTAAGTAACAAACCTCTCAGTCTTATTTTCATCAAAGCGCATGACAAATTAATGCATGTAACATCCAGGTGGCCTTTCATAGGATCTGAAATTATTCCCTTTGGTCCCCAAACTCATCAGCTGCTTGGGACTGGAGGAGTTATACAGCAGCCTACAGACAGGCAAATACTGCCCCATCCCAGCAACGTCCTGAATATTAAATCCAGAGAGGACACAGACCTTTGCAATGACAGAGAAGCAGAGCTGCAGCTGTGGACTTTGCTACGCAATAAAAATTTGCCCATCCCTTGCACCATCTACCTCTTCACAACCTCTACAACAGTGTCTCCCACCCAATCCCAGCATCTCCTTTTCAACTCCAGGTCCCTGTATACATGACACATTTTCTGAAACTTGCCCAGTTACAACTCCCTTAGTGCAGACAGAACGACGTCAGTAAAAACTAGACACTGGTGGTGTTTTTCCACCACTGCACTGTCATGTCCTGACTTTCCAACAATACAGGGATCATTTTTGGCCTGATATTCTTCATTCCAAGTCCTACCACACACACACAAATGCTAGTGTGTCAGACTGCAGTGCTATACAAGTCATTATAAGTACAGAAGACACATCGTGCCACTCATCTAAAGAACTTGAACTACCTGATCCCTTCTCTGCCGCCTGGAGCTGCAAAGGAGTTTATCTCCTGCTCTACTCAGAATCTCTCTTCTTTCTGACTCAAAACTTTCAAACCACACATGAATGCCATAGGGTAAAATTTTTGTATCTGTTGAATACAGAATTTCAGATTTTTCTCTCTTAGCTTTTTCCAGCAATTTCCAAGAGATGGTTCTTCTAGAGAAAACAGTCTCGCAATCTAAACTGAAACGAGTGACAGCTGGCTATCTGTAACCAAATGACCAGGTAGATTCTCTGCAGGAGAGTGAACCACCCTTATTTTTGCACATCACCACAAAGCACCAAAAGGATTTCCACCTGCCAGGCACCACCCCACATTCTTTCTTACCTGCCAATTTTTTTTTGCCTGGGAAAATACTTCCCTTTATTTTTATCTGATTACGGCACTGCAGGGAAGGGGAGGGAACTCACAACTTCAAAGGCAAAGAAACAAGGTTCCTTACTAAGTTATGCTCCCATAGAAAACTGCGTTCAGGCCACTCTGATGCTTAAAGCAGAAATTAAGAGCTGAGAAAGAGGTGGCGACAGGTAAGGTTCCCTTAGCCTGACCGGAAAGTTGGGGTCTGCACCCGCTTTAGCTAGTGGAGGGTTAGCACAGGACTGGGATGGATCGGAGCAAGAGAGACAGCTGTCAGTCAGCAACCATCCAGGACACAGTCGTTCCCAAGGTTCTCCGACGTTTCCAGCTCTATGCTGGAGAGGAACCGCCGCACGGCCTTACGGCAGTTGTAATCCAGCGTGGTGGTGTACACAGTCTTGGCGTGCTTCGGGTAGACGATGGTGGTGCTGGTGAAACGCTGGGGCTTGTTACGGGGCTCGAAGCGGACCTCCGCTTTGTAATTGCGCCACGTGCAGTTGGGGACACAGATGACCGTCTGACTGCAAGAGGAAACGCTTAAGCCCACTGGCATGTAGATGTCGTCGATGAAGTGCTTCTCCGACTCATATTTAACCGAGGACGTGTACCTGAAATACAAGAGAGATGCGTGTGAGCTCTGCTCCGGAGCAGCAGGCTCAATTTTTTGGAAAGCAGAGCTGCTGGATACCTGGGTGGCTCCTCAGCCCTGCACTTGCCACCTCAGCATGGGCAAAGCCGCATCACAAAAATGCTGCTGCTGGTGTCTTGCTCACTTACGGGAAGAAGGAAAAGCTTTATGTCAGCAACACGTGCAACGCTGTCAGTATTTTGTCCAGCTGCCAGTGCTACCAAACACCTTCTCAGTCCTCACGCCCATCATTTGAAGCCTGAGCTCTATGAACCTAAGAACCTCCTTCAAACTCCCGTGCCTAAACCCAGAGGCCTAGAGCCACGTTTAGGCTTTGCAGATAAGCATCCTAATTCCTTGGAATACCAAGTCCATGGAAGCACACATTATTTTCTCATTTCTCCTCCGCCAAGAGTCACATGAGCATTCACTGCTATCGCTCCTGGCATGGGGCTCTCTCTGAAGGCAAACTTCTGAAGATTCAGCTGGCAGGAAAATACTACAATGTGCACATCAAACTCTGCTGGTAAGAAAATCCTCTGTGCCTGGATCGCAAAAGAAAGTTTTCATCTCCTGCACACTGTGACAACTCTGTGTTCGCTTTCCCATGGCGCTGTCTTCAATCCCAGCCACAGTGCAGGCTCCTACCCTCCCCGCTAATGCTTCCGTTTGACAGCATCAGTCTACCTCTGCTTGCACAGTAATCACCTGGGAGACTTCATTTCTCATTACTGCAAATCATGATGTTCAAAGGAATAATTCACAGGCTGTGAAGTGATGCAGCGCATTAAAAAAATAATTATGCACTCTCTGAATATTAACTTTTCTCTTAGTTCACACAACCAGCCACAGCTGATAAGACAGAAAGTGCTTATTATAAAACCATAAGGTTCCGAGAGCAAAATTCCTTTCCACTAATAAAACAGTCCTAGAAAGATGTCTGCTTTGAAGATCTTCCCTCATTATTACCTTCTAGTTAATCAGTTGAAAGGCAACATTTTGGAGCAGTGCAAAGAAGTAAAAGAGGGAGAGTAAAACACAGGAAAGTCTTCCTGGAAAATAACCATATAGGATTAAAAGAGGCAGAACACTCCTCTAGGTCCAGGTCCAGGAATGTACAGCTGCAAGGAACAATAGCACCGCAAATAAATTAACTTTACTCACAGGCACTGATAAGGCCTAACTACTCATTGACATGCTAAGTCCTTCAAAACTAGGTGACGGGAACGTAATATTTACCTTATTTCCTTTGGTGGTAAAGGGTCGAACTCAACTCCTTCGCCAAAGGATAAAGGACACAGCCTTGGAGGGCAGCTGGAGAGAATGGGGCTGGGAGAGAACACGCAATTCTGCAAAAAATGCAAAAAATAATCCTGCTTATGTCACAATTCAGTATATTTTCAAGAAAATGCATTTATGCAGCCCTTGGTACAGAGCTGCCCAGGTTCACATTACGCACAAGAGGATGTGCTAGTTGAGACATGCCTGCAGGTGCAACCTGTGGGTCTGGCCAAGGATGTGGCAACGTCTATTTTCCAAAGTCCTAACTCCAGGAGCTTAATTCAGAGGAGCCACCTTGGGAAATGGGAGAGAAATACAGCCCCTTGGTGCAGGACAGCTTTTTACAGCATGAACTGCAGCCCATTTGCTAAACTCACGTTCAATTTATAGGGAACATTATAGGAGTGTATAAAAGAGCTCTCCTTGCTGGTTCATCAGATATCCACATGGGCGGATCACAGCAGGAAATTATTGCAGGGCGTCTCACCGTGAGCAACCTCCTCCTTTCTCGCCACGGCGACTACTCAAAGGCATTAAATCCAACCTAATTCACTCACAATCCGTTGGGAAGGACTAACTCACTCCTGCCGAGCACTGATTTGTGGAGTGCCCCGGTGCTGCTGTCCTAGACGGGCAGCGCTATGAGCCGACACCAGCCCAGCAACATCCCACAGCCAGGGGAAGCCAAAGCAGCCCCAGAGGGAAGTAACCCACATTTCTGATGCCACCTCTGCCCATGTGCTTTGCTATCCAGGGACGAGTGGGCTGTGGCAATCTCTGCTGTTCAACACACACTTCCCCTATGGCTTTTTTCAATTTCACAGCAGCACTCCTGTAGGAAAGGGATCCTTCCTCTAGACCTGTAGTTCCCAAAGTATTTGTACCAACAGCTCAGCATCAACATTCAAACATCATTTTGCAAAAACTAGCACAGCTCTATCTGATACTATTAACTGAAACCATAGTTCAATATACAAACTTCCTACTCCGGTCAGTCTCTGGAATAACGTGAGCTCATTTTCCACTGGGATTTCCAAAGACGTGCTGCGATGCTGTCCCAACCTGGGGCAGGAGCGACAGGGGCTCCCCGTGCAGCAGCAGGAACCACCCCAAAGCCGGAGGCTTTAGAAATCACCGCCGGGTCCCCTTACCCGCCACGGCCCCGGTGCCCCGGGGGTGTCCCTCCCGCCGCGGGGCCGTTAAGGGATAAACGGGGGCCGGCTGTTTCCCACCTGTCCGCCCCGCTGCAGCCCCCTCCGTACCCGCGGCACCGCCGGGCCGGTTTTCCACCCTCTCCTCCCCGCAGGACGCTGCGGCGCCCGGAGCGCTGCCGGGGCGGGAGGGCCGGGGAGAAGAGGTTCCCGGGGGATGATCGCGGCGGGCTCCGAAAGGCAGCTCCGCTTCCCCGGCCGCCGGGAGCCCCCGGGACACCGGGCCCAGCACCTGCCGCGGTGGGACCGAGCCTGGGACGGGTGGCTGCCCCGGGCTGCAGTCCCGGGCGGAGGGTCCCGCACTCCGGCGGCAGGAGGGGTGGGAGGACCGGTACTCACCGCGGCGGCGGGCGCGGGCGGGTCGGGCTCCGGTAGCCCGTTGGTCGCGGCGCGGTCGGGGCTGCCCGAGGAGAGAAGCCAGGGCGAGGGGGCGGGCCCAGGGCTGGGGGGCAGCCCGGAGTCGGGGCTGTCAAGCCCCGCGTCGCCCCGTTTCCTCATGTCCGGGAGGTCAGGAACCTCCCGCAGGCTAAGCCGCCCGACCATGGCGGAACCCGCGCCCGCCGCCGCCGCTCCGCGCCCTGCGCCGGCTGCCCCGGGCGGCGGCGGGAGGGGCGGGGCGAGCCGCGGAGGGGCGGGAAGAGGGGCGGGGCAAAGAAGGGGCGGGGCCTGAACCCCCCACCTCCACCCAGCGCCGTCCCGTCTCCCACCAGTGCTCCATCATCTCAGCACCCCATCATCCCAGTGCTGCCATCATCCCTGTGCCACCATCCCTGCATCCCCGCTCCCAGCCCCACAGCTGCCTGGGCTGGAGGGTACAGGAAAGCAACGGGGAATTATTAATAGTGTCACCAGATTTATTAAGCAAAGCATTTTCACTGAGACCAGGCCTGACCTCGCTCTCTGCCCAAAGTAAGGTGCAGTTTGGCCCGGGACAGACCACGGTGGTTGATGCTGGCACAAGTACAGGGCACTGAGGCAGGAAACAGAGCGACACTGGTCCCTCTGCAGTTCGGCAGCCTTGTCCCATTGCTCAGCCCCAGCAGCAGCTGCCCCGGCTTTCTCAGCGGGCAGCTCGCAGCAGAAACGGGGGCCTTGTTTGGGCTGCAAAGCAGCAGCTTTCAGGCTTCCGTCACCCCTGGGAGTGTAACACCCTTCAAAACCCACAGTTCCCCCCGCACGCTACTCTTTCTCATCACCCCCTCCACCAAGGATTCAGACTCGGGCAGCAGACCGCTGCCACCCTTAATTGCATTTTTCAGGCCAAGCTGCTGAAGCTGAAAAAAGAAAACAGAGGGAAAAGGTTTTTCTAGCACTAGAGGAGACTGAGGGAACGTTTTTTGGAAAATCCTAATGAAATAATTGCGCCGTGTCATCAGATTCGGTGGGGGAATACTCTGGCGGAGGGAAAGCAACTGCCTGCAGCGGCCAAAGTCAACACTCCTTGTGCAGCAACAAGCAGTCTGGCCTGACGGGCCCGGCACAAGTGAGCCCAGGGCCCTGAAAAGAATTCCTTCCCTGCCCCAAAATTAAAAGCAGAGCAGAGCTTTCAGCCGTAGGCGTCTGTGGTTTGCAGCTATGTGGTGCTGGGAACTCCGGAGACTTCCTCAAGGAATTTACATTCCTTTGAAGAAATACTATGAGGCTGTTTGTCTCTGCTGAAAAATGCAGATGGAAAGAAAAAGAACATTAAAAACTTTGACTGAAATCTTTGGGGTCTGGGCAAATGTGCTGGACAGGTGTTTTCTTCCTTTTGATTTAAATGCATCCCAAAAAAAGAGAGGTTCTGGTCTCTGCGAGCGATGGGAAAGCTGATCGCTCCCCACTCCAAAATCTCCCATAAAAGCCCTTTATGAAATTAGACGCCTCAGAAGGCGCTGGAGCCGTTTCCAGATGAACACGATCATTATTTCAGAGCTGCCGTGCAGCTCCTGGGCTAAAAACCACACCGCCAATAACCGTGTTGGTGCAACTTAGCGGGGGGGACACCTGTGGCACCCCCCAGCAGCCGCCTCCGGGGGCTGTGGGTGTCCCCAGGGCTGCTCTGTGGAGATCGGGGTCCAAGTGCCAGGGGTCTCGGTGCCCGGGGAGCTGCGGGGGCTGCAGCCAGCCCTGCCGGGGTGGGCAGAGCTGGAAATCTTGCTGCTCTTTATTTACCAGCAAAAAACCTCTCACTTTGGTGTGGCTTGACACAAACGACTATTTTTTTGTGCCCTTACTGGCTCTCATTTCTGGGCTTGGCAGGTGAAATGGAGCAGCCCAGGGGCGCCGCAGCCCGTCCTGTCTCACACCCGGCTTGGACATGAGGAGCCCCTGCAGCACTGATGTCCAGAGCTGCAGATTTGCCTGCTAGCATGAAAAGGAAGCGTTTAACCAGTTTTAACTACTGGATAACTAAAGTACTATCGATAGCCATCGTGCACAGCAGCTCTGCTTTTAAGGTGTGTGTACTCTGTCCTCTCGGAAATCCTGTCTTTTTATAAGCCTCTCAAACCGTACCAATCTGTGCAATCCCCAATGGCATTGGAAATCTTTTCCCTGTACAGCACAGCCTGTTTGTCCACGTTATTTACATTTCAACTGCCTACGCACAGCCAGGACAGAGCAGATACCGGTATCTTATCAGGATCCTCCTTCCATAAAGGACTCTCCACCAGGGCAGGGTGCGCTCAGCTGAATCAGCAAGTAACAATAGGCACATTGATGTGGTGTGGGGGTCAGCGCCGTGGGTGGGGGGGAAGCAAGTCAGAAGGACCCTGTGTTATTTGATAACGATGGAAAATTATTTCCAAACGATGGGAACGCCAGGCTGGTTCCTGCAGCACAGACCACAGACCCACGGGGTGTGGGAGTCACGCAGTTCTGAGCAGGGGGATTGATGGGAATGAAGAGGGGTCCGGCTGCAGGGTGAACTCTGATGGCACATCGCTCAGTTGCTGAATTCTGATCAGCTTTATAGCCCGGCCCCAGGCCCCTGCCACCCCTGATCTCTCAAGGACAAGGCCGGCAAAGTCCTTGAGCCCACCTGGACTCCGGCTTGGAGCTGCTCTGGCTGGGAGAAGGGAACGAGCGCAGGCTGTAACCTGGAAATTTTGGGTGAGGGCAGCACGAGCTGCTGTAACCGACTCCAGCGGAGCAGGCACACAGAGAAACGCCTTTTGCCAAAGCCTTTCCCGACACAAATGTTTCAGCTCATTGCCCTCAGCTCAGCAGAGCCATGCGCATCCGCGTCTGCTGCCCGTGGCCAAGGAAAGGCTGGTGGAGACTTGGCCACCGTGGCTCAGACACTGGAAGCCGCGGCTGTAAATCTGGCAAAAGAAATAAACACCCACAGCGCCCGGCATGGGCTGCTCCTGCCCAAGGGCGGAGGGGGCAGGACTGGCAGGAGAAAAGCAAATGAGTCACTAATTCTCCAAGTGAAAGAAACTCCTCGTACGTCATGCATCGTGGAAGAAAAGAAGGCACTACCTCTTAATTAATTTTCAAAGGAAAAAATTAGGATCTCTCAGAAATCTCTCCAGCTGTTGAAGTCATCAGAAATGATCTGATTATTTAGGTGGACAAAGTCGGCTCTGCTGAACCGCCTGCATGGTGTGGGAGCTGCTGCGAACGCAGACGCTGCCGGTGGAGAGCTGGAGCAGCGGAAGGTGGAAAAGCCAGGAAAGAGAGAAGCTGTGGGAGGAGTGGAAGGAGAGGGACACGCGGAGCCCTGGGAACCGTGGGACTGGGGTCAGGTCTGGCCCCGGGGGTTTGCGGCGTGGCGGTCATACAGAAAACACCCAGCCCATGAACATCAGTCATAACTGAATTCATTTTAGTGTCACACTCCGACATACAGCCAGAATTACACTTCAGCCAAAAAATGTAAAAAGCAGCATTTTGCACAGAAAAAAAAAAATCATCCTTTATTCCTCAGAGATGTAAACCCCAAACAGTGAACATACGCATACAGACGTGCCCAATCTGATAAATTCCCAAGAGCCGGGGGACAAAACCCTTATACCGTAAGCAGAAAAACACAGACTTCCCTCTAGAAGTGGAATTCCAAACACCCAGACCTGTAGCATTCTCCAAAGGCTGAAACTAAAAATTCATTTTGTGTTTTATTTCCTCTTATCTCCAGAATGAAATGTAGGGAATGAAACAGGGGAAGCCTTCGGGGAAAGACACGTGACAATAACTCTAACATCGTCTTCAGCTATTCTTAATTTAGTTAAGAGAGTCAGCCATAGACAAAGAAAAATTAATCTCAAATAAATTATTCATCCCTCCATGGGAATAATGAATCTGTGCAAACCCATGTTCCCTCCTCCCTGGCTATCGCCTTTGATAACGTGTGAACCATCCTGCACGTGCATCTTGAGATAATCCATCCTGGGGGAACGGCTCTTCGTCATCCTGACGTGTTTTCAGCCACTGTTCCTTTTTTTGTCACCTGATGTGAAATCGGGAAAGGAAATAAATGAAGCAACAGCAGACTCGGGAAGATTTGTGCGACTGGAGTGATGAGAAACTGCCGTCACTCCCCACCAGCGTTGTTACTGCTGCTCTACGACGGATGTCGCTGCTCCAGCTCTCGGCAGCTGCCTTCCCCCAGGAAGGGGGCTGTGTTATCCGAAATACCTCACCTCTGGTTCTCCTCCTCTCCGTACTGCTGCAAGCTGAGGCTCAGAGGAGGATGAGGAGAGGAAGGCTCTCAAAGGCTGAGGCTGGTGTGAGCTGCCTGTCCTGGGAAACAGCTCAACATTTCCAGCATCTCTCTTTGCAGGGCAAGGACAGCGGGCGAGTCCAGCACACACGAGAGCAGTAACAAGCAGCTGGAGACGAACTCTGCACATGTCTGGTTTGGCCTTTAAGCTCTAACAGCAACCGAGGCTGCCGGCTGGTTGGCAGGAGGTTTGCCAAGGTGCAGAAAGCATTAATTCAGCCCTTTCCTCCTCTTCTGAAAAGGATTTGCCGTGCTGTCTGACTGGTGGTTTATGTACGTGCCTGTCCTGGGAGCAGAGGAGAAACCTGCTCTGGGGCTCTCTCCTGGGCATCTCGTTAATGCAGCTGAGCTGCAGATGCCTGGATCCCAGCTGTTAAAGGGTTGGGGGTGGTTTGGTGGTGGTGACGGTTTGGGGTTGGTCCCCCCTCCCCAATAAATAATGAAACAGAGGAACAGCTCTGCAGCAGGGAGTGAGCAGAAACACCAAACTCTCAGGCCAAATCCTCGGCGCTGCTGCAGGAGCTCAGCCAGGCTGAAGGCTGGGACACGAGTGAATCACAGCCAGATATTCTTTGAATCCACCTAAATCGTTTTTATAGCTGCTGACTTCCCGATACCTCTGCTTTCTCCACCACGTGGCCCCAGGCATGTCCTGGGTTTCACTCCCGCTAAGCTAAGGACAAACACCTTGGTCAGATCCTCCCTTGGTCTGAATGGTTAAGAGATCACAGGGCACGGGAGTGACGGACACAGATTTTTCAGCTGCACGCCATAAATCATAAATCTGACGAGCTTCACTCCCAATCACTGCAGCTAGTCCTGAGTGAGCAGAAGGGAACTCTGCTGCTCAGAGTCTTTTTTTGATGAGTTTCTCCAGTTTCCGTATCCGCGAGGACTCCTGCTCGGGCGTGGGGGCGCTCAGCGAGAGGGAGCCGGAGTTCTCGGTGCCCGAGGGGGGAGCGGGCAGGCGCTGGCGGAACAGATCCAGCATGCTGCTCTGCTCGCTCCGCTTCAGGCCCTGCGGGAGCGAAGGAGAGAGAAGCAATCAGGCTGGACGCCATCCATCTGGGAACAGGCGTGCACGGGAACAGCTGCGGGAAAGCCCGTTTCAAACCACAGCCTTTCGTTCACCCAAGAGCTGTGTGATCTCTGGGTGATCCTGAGACCACTGAGCCCAGCCCCAGGAGCCAAAGCAGCTCTGAGCACACTACGTGAACTGAAAAACTGTTTGTCTCAGAGCACAGAGGATACTCTTGCCTTAGAGTGTTCTGCCCACTCCCAAATCCCTCTATATTTCTACAGAAAAACATCACCAACTATCTTAAAGCAGCACTAGTGAAGGAGCAGAAATTCTGTAGGACTGGTTCTAACCTTCATGTCTAGTATCTTCTGGAAAGTGTCTGTGCTGCAGTCAGCAAGGAGCTTGATGTAATTGTCGACAAACACAACCGGCGGCTCATGTGGGGCCATAACCACCTGCCAAGACAAGAAATAAAAGAGATCGGGCAAAGTCTACGAGTTAAAACCAGCGCTCAGTCAACTCAAGTACATGAGTGACAGCAGGACTGGCTTCTCCTAAAATATAATGCTTAAGCAATAAGGAAGAGGCTGTGACCCCCCTGCTGCCACCTGCCCCGGAGCTCACACCCTCTTAGTCCCAGCAACAGGCGAGTCAGGAAAAAGAATTAAAATGGCCTTGAAGCTGGAAAGATGATTATTCATTGTTATATTCTCATTACATAAGCAGCGGGCTCCACAGAGAACACATCTTTTGATAACGCTGGGCAGCAAACCCATCCCTCTGGGGAGCCGTGTGTGTGTGAACGTGTGTGTGCACCGGACCAGACTCTGCCCCGTCTCTGAAAACATTTCCATATGTTTCCACTGACCCAGCTCACCCCACACTGTATTCTGTCACCGAGATATTTCTTTCTTTCCCTGCACTTCAGACCAATGAAACATCATAGCCATGTATACACTTATAAAGCCTTAATTTACAGCCCTTGTAAAAATCTTCTGCCAAGATGAAAAGCTGGAACTTCAGACAGCGTAGCAAGGAAAGAGCTCTGCGGGACGTGCGTACCCCGGCACCCTCCTCCCCGCCTGCAGCTGTGCTGTGGGGCTGAATGAATTTGTTTGTGCCATCGACAGGCTCAGTGATGCTCCTATGGAATGAGCTGCACCAGTATGTGCCTGTATCGCTGTTTAATTACTCGTTACACTGACGTGAGCTCTCACCTGGGGCCAGAAGTGCTTTGTGCAGCAGGGACATCTGAAATAGCACTGACAGAGACCAGCAGCACCCCCAGCCTGTGCCCCCCCACCCCATGAAGCCAACGTGATGTTAAGGGCAGACAAATTAAGTCCCTGACTTTTCCGATTCTCATACAAAACCCAAGGAAAGATCTGTTTCTGTATGCGACAGGCACCGGTCTGCCCTGCTCCTCTGTTAGCAGTACCAAGGTATTTTTCTTCAGGTCATTCCTAAAAAAACTTAGACTTGCTTTAATGTATCTAATAACATCTCAGTCACCTTAGTCCAAAAGCATGGAACCATAGAACTCATTTCTGTCCTGCCCGTCCCCATGTCCCTCTAAGTCGCCCACAGGAACATCTTCCCAGAGCTGGTGGTGAGCAGGGGACAATCCCATCGCCCCCAAGGGTACAACTGCAGAGCTCCCACTGGGATCAAACCTCACTTCTTACTCCAGCAACAGCGGGGAAAGGGACACTGCTTTGCTTGTTACTTTTTATGAAGACAACACATCGCTTTTGGGTCATTTTCCAGGCACCAGGTCTGGAAAATGAAAAAGGACTCTGGTGAATACAGTAACCCAGACATGTTTGCACTGGCTGTTACACTAGACAGTAAACAGGTGACTCAAGCCCGGCTTGGCTCCCCGGCGCGATGGAGTCTGCACAAAGGCCTGGAGTAACCTGAACTGGAGGGTTTGCCCCAAAGCAGACGCTTACGGATGCTAGTTCTGACTTTCACAAGCTCCTGAGGGAATCTGGTGCCCCACATCTCCTAGTAAGCAGAAAGTGAGCCCTTGGTTACCTTGAAAAATGAGGATGAAAACTCAAATGTGATGTTAAAAGAGCGTGGGGGCAAACCCAAGGCGAATGAGCCAGTTCTATAGAACAGCTGGCAGCACACCCGGACGAGCTCGCGTACGTTCATGTGCGATTGCAGATTTTGCTGCGTTCAAAGGAAGGGCCCCCTGGAATTCGCTCGCTCCGATTCCCAGTCCAGCAGTCTGGCTGGCAGGTTATCAAAAGTCTTGAGTTACCTTCAGGATCATTTCAGCCCGAGTCATGCCTTTCACCACTATCTTCGTGTAGCTGGCAGGAGCCTTCCTCACCACCTGGGACCCGATGGAGGGCAGGTCCAAGAGAACCATCTTCAGCGAGTGAGTGTCCAGCAGCAGCTGCAAGAGTTCATCACACCCTGTTATTCAGGCCCTTTGCACCAAGCTCCGTTAACCACTATAATAACCCAACATCCTTACGAGTTTAACACGTCCCGCATTGAACGGAATCCTGGTAACGGGGCTGCAGGAGCGGGAGGGCCTGACCCACGTAATCATGCTCAAGGACACACAATCACCCGTGGCTACAGATCAGCAGCGTTCGTTGATTTTAACCGAGCGCTGCTCTGCTGGCTTGAAATGACTTATGGCAGCTCAACATCTGGCACATCAGGCACGGATTTCCAGCCCTCTTCCCCTCCACAGGATAAAGTGAAACCATATCCATCATCTGTAGCCATATCGTTACTTAGATACTGATGTCAAATGAATTAACGTCATGCTTCCTCCTGCACCTGGCCACCCATTAGGGCAAGTTTTCTGCATTTACTTAACCACTTAATTCTTTTTCTTTAAAAAGAAAACTGCAACACAATACAGCCACATGAAGAACTGCTCAATATCCTGTGCTCACAGGTACACTGAAACTCACAACCTGCATGTTGGTTTTTACCAGACCAGCAGCTAAACAAGCAGCAGCTACGAAATTCAGCCCAGACAGACAAGCACTGTCTAATGACAAAATGCTGTGGGTTAAGGTTTCTTAGAGCAAAATCAGCCCAAATACCGCACTCTTCTGATTGCACGAGGTATGTTTGAAGAGGTGAGACAAAAGCAGTGAAAGGCAGAAACCTGAAATCAAACTAGATGACGAGGAGCACGATTTATTGACACAGCAGCGAGTGTGGAAACTCGCCGGGCTGCTGGCACAGCCAGGGCAGTTGCTGCCAAAGGGCTATCAGGAGCAGGTGGAAGCTCGTTCTGGAGCAACACACAACGTGATGGGCACCGCAGAACCCCCAGCCGTCACAACATGAATTATTTACGGCTTTCAGACACGTGGGAATTCATCTCAAATGCAAAGGACTGAGCCGAGGAGGGGGCGGTGGGTCGCACTGGCTCCAATCTGGACCCCGTTATCTGCGGCAGCGTCTCATCGCCGTGCGCTGCCTGTTCCGCGGTTTGCGTGAGATGAACCGACGGCATCAACCTCACCCTGGGGAGCCAGGAAACCACAGCACAACCAGCAGGTCTGTGCGCCCCGGAGCTGCTGCAGCCCGGCACCGGCCCCGGCTGTCACAGCTGGATCCTGCGTGTCTACCAGGGATCCCACAGACGGGAGATTTTCCCAGGAATTCACATCTTTCCCACACGAACCCTCTCATGTGTAGCAGGAATTCTGTGCATTCCGCAGCCATAGCACTCACAGGCTCTGTCCCATCACCTGTTTCCCAATCACCCGTCCCAGGCGTTGCCAATTCGCTGCCAAAGCTCGCCGAGATGGAGAATTGTTGTTAAGTCAGAGACACAAACCCACAGAAAGTTTAAAACTCCAGAGGTCTCGTTCCCCGTGCCAGACACCTCTATAAATACGACCCCAGTGCCCAGTTTTCCAATGTGATAATTAGCAAAGAGCAGGAAAAGCTGCGTGTAGGACCGGGAAAGCGAATTCTACAGCAACATTTGCACCAGGGGAGAGAAACGTGTGTGGAAAGATGCTGGTGAGTGACCAGGGCAGCGTTCAAAAGATGCTGAAGCAACTGAGGACCTACGTGCTGCAGAGAGAGGAGAGCAGCTTGTGCAGATCTCTGCACACCAAACCCAGGAAGGGATGTCCCACTTTCATCAGATACACACGCTGTGAATCAGGCTAATAAAAATGTTCCCAGTCTGCCTTAAAGAACCGAACTGGGCCTGTTATTCCAATATGGTAATATCAAAACCTTTTAACATCAGACACAAGCCCACTGCTGGCAACGGGTTCATCACTTTAGATGCTTATTTAAGAAAAGACTTCATTTAATCACTCTCAGGTTATTGCTCATCGCACAAGATGAGCAGAAACCGTGCTTCGCTCATTTGCTTTCCATTAAGAAAGAGGAAGGGTTTGATGTAAAGCTCCTGTTTCATTTTGCAGACACACACCGCTCAGAACCCATCTTTGATCCCTAAAACCCAAGCAGCTTTTAAGGCACCGATTTGAAGTTCACAGCAGTCCCATTAGGGACGATCCTGCTTTTATTACTCTGAATCATCCCACGGGGGAGCAGCTGTATGTGCGGGGACAGCTGAACGCTGCCTCATCCAACCCTCATCCTCGCAGAGCAGTGGGGTCCCAGCCCACGGGCAGGGTGGGAGATGGGGGGGTCACCCTGCAGCTGCACCCACAGTCTGACGGTAACAAACACTTCGGAACTGAATTACAGCCAGTGCAATCACTTTTTCTTACCTGTTCTGCGCCCACCATGCTGATCGGTTTGCACTTGAAGAGGTGGTTAATGAACTTGGGGATGAAGGAGCTGCGGAGGACAGAGAGAAAATGACACAATTACATGGATTTGGAGTCATACAGTCCTCTGGGTAACACACCGTGCAAAAACCAACCAGGATGGCTTTCCACAGACACTGTGAGTGCCTCGTTCTCAAGCTGATTCCAGCCACATTAAATCCACTAAATAACAAACAAACCAACCTGAGGTACGATACTTGTGCTTTAACCCATACCAATCTCTAAGTTAACTGAGAAGCTGCACACATACTCTATGTAAATAAGTTGCTGTAAACTATACATGAAGTATTCCAGTACAAGGTTGAGAACAAGCAAACAAACTATGGTACGTAATAAAAACAGCAACACTCCAGGATTAGAATAGCTGTTCATGGAGTAGAAGTATCCTGATTGTATCCAGACCCTGCATTTTACCGCACACCAGCAATTCCATAACGTGCATGTTCCACACTGCACTCGAGGTCCAGCCAAGGCGGGAGGTTTGCTGGGCCTCGGACGTTCACACAAAGGCACTTTTCCAGAGCGCTTCTTGCCAACACAATCAAGACAAGAAAAAGCTTAGTGAAAAGGAAAACACCAGCATGCGATTTCACTAACACGGACTTCAGACTCAGAAAGGAACATGCACTAAACCGGGGAGAATTTGGGAAGGACAGAAGCCCAATATTCATCATCTTAGCCCATGTTCCCCAGAGTGTCACCTTTGGTTTCAGGTTTTGGCTTGTCGATTTTAGGCTTTGCAGTAGTTGAATTCTCTGGTGGAGAACCAGAATCTCCCTTTTGGAGAAGCGCAGGCCGAGAACCTGCAAAACAAGGTCCTGCCCCACCGACCCCGTCGAGCCGCAGCCCCAGGACAAACCAGGGGCCGGACACGAGGAGAGGGACCAGCGTGAGCAACACAATCCGCGTCCTTAGGACCACACCGCTCGTCCTCTTGTCTTCCTCCTGTTGTTTTATTTTTTCACGTGCTCTGCTTCTTTCACGCCTTTGGCTGAGCGCCTACCAGGCTCACATTTCCAGGACCTTGTCCGTGACCTGGTGGCAGGTCTTAGAATTTAATGGCTCTATCTCAAGCTCAGGTAAATCAGTCTGTTTTCTCTCACTTTGAACGAGGTGCTGTTTATGGTGATGATCTAAGCGGGTGGCTTCCCATTTGCATCTGTTCCCTTCCCACAAAGCAAGGAGCACGGACAGCAACTTGTTTGTCCTGCCACCTGTTTTCCAAGCCAGGACATTTATTTTTTGCCCTTTCTCATGGAAGAATGACAAAAGTGTAACTCAGGCACAGAGCGTGCCAAGCTGCTGAGCAAATCGAAAGAAATGGTTCGAGGAAGAGTCCTTCCAAGTGAAGGCTCCTTCCCTTCCCTCAGACACAACCACGACCTCTCTAAGTGAATCATCTTTTCCTGGAGAACAATTTCAAACTACTATTGAGAACCAGCTACTGGGCTGCCCCAAACAGCTCTGAATTTGGCCACCAGAGAAACAACCTTGGCAACAAAATATAAATTAGAGGAGGAAATCAAGCCCTGGCTCCTCTTGCACGAAAGCATTGCAGCAGAGATGTAACTTGTCTGGTTTAGAAGTCCATTTTTTGGGCGTACAGCTAATTCCCAGAGGGCAATTAGAGAGCGCCAAGCACAGCTGGAGCTCAGGCAATCCTATAACATGATCAATGTGCTCTGGATGCGGCAGCTTGCTACCAGCGGAAGAGCAGAAGAGATTAATTGTACCTTTGATCTTGCACGTAGGTCCAAGTCTCCCTCTCCCTGTACGGTCAGGTGTGGAGCTGATGCGTATGAGAACAGGGCAACAAGCCTTTCTTTCTGCAGGGTGGCAGACCAGCTGCCAAAGGACCCCCTCCCCTCTTTTTCTTTAAATCTTATTTTCTATATAACCACATGGTCTCCCATAGACAGCATTCTGTCTTGCATGAAACAATTCCCAGGCCACCCACGAGCAATGCAGAGGGTAAAGCGACCTTCTATCCCCACATGTCTGTTATTTCGTGCTGCCTTATTGGAAACAGCTCCCAACTCCAGCAGGATAGACAAGTCAAACCATAAGATCCAAGGGCTGCTCTGGTATATTTTTCCCTTTTTTCTTTTTTATTTAACTAGCAGAGACCATCAAGAGCAGTTGCACCTAACTGGAAAATTCACCAGAGTCTCCTGCCTGGGCTGGACTCAACGCTTGGCTCTCTGAGCACGCAGCAGCAATCCTGAGGTGAATAATACGCGTGTATTCAATGGTAACGCTCTGTACGCGGGTTTGTACTCTAAATGCCTCGACTACCTGCACATCCACACAGCTAGATTGGATGCCAGAATTCATTTGTGGCTATAAAACTGAAAGCAGCAAACCCTCCAGGGAAGCAGACAAGTCCCCAGTGAAACAATAATGCAGCACAAGACAGATCACAAACCTAATGCCCAGCAACCACAGCATCTGAGCGGCTCCCGTCCCCAGCTCTGCCAAAGGCTGGGTTTTCCTAATCCCCTGCACTGACGATGCATCAAGCACAACACCTTCCTAAGCACGGCAGACAGATGTAACCACTGTCTGTCTGTCTGTCCGTCTGGCGGGACACGAGCTCCTCCAGGCCACCATCCAAATGCACCCTGGTGTCACCGCAGCTGAAATGGGTTTTGCTTTATGCCTTCCTCCCAGGCGGGGACCAGCCCTCGCAGGCTTAGCTCAGCTCTAAACCCCCAGGAGCCTCCTCATCACCATCTTCTCCCACCCAGCTTGCTAAGATCATGCTGCAGAGCTGGGAGGACGCTGCTCCCGTCACCCACCACGCCTGGCCCTGCGGGACGGACCGGCTGCTTTTTGCCGAGGGGCAGAGCTGTTTGTTTTTTCTGCCTCCTGGTTCTAATCTCTTCCTCGCTGAGGTCAGGCCACAGACTTTCCAAACACATCCCGGCGTAGCAGCTACGGCTCCACCGCTATGGTTTTTGATTTCAAAGGATAAGGAGCGAGGTGCGGTGAGAACAGAGCCCCTCGCCCTGCCCGCAGTGCCTCCTGGAAAGCCGGCTGCTTCTCGCCGTTTCAAGGGAGTCAGAGTTACGTCTTGGTCAAAACAAAGCAAAAATGACAAATTGGGTTAGAGGATTGATGCAATTTCTGATGGCCGTTTTTCTTCTTCCAGACTTGGCTCAGATCCCTCAGTTTTAAATTTAGTGACTTTAGATGCCTTCTCCCCCGTGGTCCTGTAACTCAACACGAGCGCTTTACACAACCCATTAGAGCTGAGAAGTGGCTGGCGGTTCAAAAAGATACAGGCATCAGCGTACGGACAAGCACAACGCCTGTTAAAAGGAATTTCAGCGTGGAGCACACAAAAAGCCAGGTATTTATATTGGGCAAGCCAGCGTATCCCATAAGAATTCAGAGCTTCCAAAACACAAATGTTTGTATGTATTGAAATGGCACCGGCATTTTAAGTAGATCAGCGCACCCTTAGCACCGGGCTAGTTCTCCTTAAAACCAAGTTGAACAGAAAGGCTCTACATATCTTGCAAAAACAATCTTCAGGAAGCAAATTTTCATTTCTGCATCCGAACCACAGCACAGCGAACCCAGGGCAGTGTCTTAATGTTACTGTGCTGTGATCGGAGCTGTAGCTGTGCTAAAAGGGCTTTGGAGCAGAGCGGTAGCTTTGTGGGTCTCTGTGCTGTTCTACAGCACGAATTGGGACGAAGGCACTCAGCTCAGATGTGAATTTTTCTCAAATGTGAGAGCCGAGTATTTTATCCGGAGTTTACTTGGTATGTGCTCAGCAATAAAGTTAAAAGGCAGGCAACTAAGCTGAGGTATTAAGAGTGTTCTGTGAACAGCTGAGTAAATGGGGTTTTTTATTTATCACTGTGTTAGTGATATAAAATTTAAGCATAACCACATAGAAGGCTTAAGTGCAATAAATTTTCACTGAGACAGCATTTCAAATGGTGATTACGGGCAACGTTATAATATGATTTATCAGTAACTGCTCCTTAATGCAAACTAACGAGTACCCTGAGATAGCGAGAGGGAATGAAACTCTCCGGCTGGGCTCCCTGCTGCGACAGCTCGTGGTTTCGGGAGCCTCCTGCATCCTCCCTGCTGAAGCTCCGCTCTCCAACCCACACAGTCACTGCCAGGCCACACGGTTTATTTCAGGATGATTAGCTTATTAGAGATGAATGAAACGTTAAGGTATTTTAGAGTGACACATGATCTGCACGGTGCTGCTCCCAAGTCCACCAGCACAGTCACATGCAGCACCAAAAGCAGCAGCTACAACTGGCAGAGCCCTCCCGAGGGCTTTTCTGGGGCCACTGGCACGCAGAGCTCAGCTGGCCACAGGCAAGCAGGGAAGAGTCCAAAGTATCTTCCCAAAGAACTGAATTTTTGTTTCGGATACACACAGCTTCAAAGTTTGGATGTCCGAGAGATGCTGGAGAGCTGCACCCTCAACCCTGGATCCAGAGGCAAGGGGAATTCCTGTTTCACCCTCTGGTTCTCTAATGCTGCACAAACATTAAGTGACTTTCCAGGAAGACGCTCATAATATCCCCCAAAATCAGAATGTCTGTTTCCCCTCCCTTACCAAACTATTTTGGCAGAGAAAAGCAGCTTTTAGACTGTGAAAGTAGAACATACTCATCACACCAGCCCTCCTTACAGTGCTATACCTATTATAAAAGTCATTTTGAGGCAAATGATGAACCGCATTTCTCAGAATGTTGAAGCACCACAGCCTCTTATCACTGGGAGGAAAATAGGTTCCCATTGCAGGAGTCATGCCCACATTCAGACATTCAAAGCCTTTTTCAGACATCCAACCCCAAAGAGCGGACAGTGATCATCACAATATCTCATGGGATGGTTTAGGCACGTGAAAAGGACCCAATCAATACAAATGTCTGAGAAAATCGGTCTCAGCAGGAAGCTCGAGGCAAGAAATTCAAGTATCTTTTAACCTCTCCAGCTGCTGGTGTTTGCTGTCCCACCTCACCTGGATGGAGGGGCAGCCGGAAAGCAGATTATCATCTACAGACAGAATACCGAGAACCAGAGACCCCAACAAACTCTGTGCCCTGTTGGTAACTTACTTTGCAAATTTTATACAGAACTGAGTGAAATACTTTCTCGTGGAGGCCAGATTGTCACGGATGATGGGGACGTTCTGTTTGATGTGGAGAATCACCGAGGTGACATAAGGACTCTGGTCACCAACGTGTTCCACGTTCTGCCACTGCATCTGCACAAAGGGGAAAAAACAACCGAGAAGACTGTTTAATTCATTAAGATTCAAGCGATAGGTAAGGAAAACTGGACAAACTTCCTGCCAAAAGATCTCTAAGGAATCATCAAGAGACGCCTCCGCAATTCACCACCAAGGTCACGATATTGATTGAGCAAAACCCTTCCATGACTAAACACAAAGAAAACCCACAATGGCCCTTTCTGCAACAGAGCAGAGAGAGATTGTGACCAGCAACCTCCACAAACAGGGACCACGAGGATTAAAAAAGCTTTCGGAGCACGCCAGACTGCCTTAATATTTAACAGTTTCCAGTTTGCTGGGATGAAGTGCCCATATAAATCCTGATTACAGGCATTTGAGAAAATATCTGCAAGCTTGCAAAGTCTGGACTCCTGTATAGCAGCCAAGACTTTAATACTGGTGAGACTGATGACAGATAGATGGAAGAGGTAGAAACAGTCTTAAAATCCAAAGCGCTCTACACCAGCATAGTTCACACTGAAAACAGTACAAGCTGGGATGCCAACTTCAGCTCAGCCCAAACGCATGTGAAAAAAAAACCCCATAAACCCAACAAAACAAGAAGAGTTACTCAACCTCCCATTTTGCTTTCATTTACCGTCAGCAGAAACGCAACCGAATAGCCCCTGGGAGCCAGATGTGCGACTGTCTTGAATTTCTCTGAGCCTGATGTGCAGAATATAGGGAGTACATGGGATAAGCCACATGAAGAAAAACTCAAGAGGTAACTGGGTAAGGCCTGGCCAAGCGCCCATGTATATACCAGCGTCTGAGGAGGAACAGGAGCATCCCGAGAAGTGCTTGAGCTCTGCTATTGTTCACAGACCATGCGCTCTGCAATGTGCTCCCACAAGCTGTTTGGAGATGCTGTTCCTCATGCTGGAGATGAAACAGGAGGAAAATGGATGTGAAATTTGGACAGGAGAAGGAGCACATGCAGGAGATGATCTTTTTATCTCAAGGGGGTGTTTTTCCTCAAACTTGTTTTCTCAAGTTCTGGATTTTGCATGTAAGGTTTTAATTTAATGACGGCTACTTTGTCCCCTGCAACACAGCTGATTCGATTCTACCCAAACAACGCGTGGCGTGAGTGACTTAATGGGCAAGAAAAGCCAAATTCTCTGCAAAACCTCAGTGTCTGAGAGCATCTCCATGTGTCCTACCAAAGCTGTCCTCATTTAAACCAACCCAACCAACCCCCAGCTGCTCATCTCGCAATACCCGGGTGGCTGGAAGGGCCAGCGCTCTCACCGCCTGCTCTACAGCTTTCATTCCATTTTACTTTCATATAGAAGACTGCTCAAGAGAAAACTGCTTTTCTGCTCCTCGTGGTACCTGTTGCATCCGAAGAAAACACTTTGTGCCTGTCTCCTTGATGGACTCGCACACCCCCAGGGCTGGCGCTTCTCGACAGACCGCGATCCTCAACAAACAGACCATCCCCATACGGGAGGAACGGCCAGAAAGTGGGAAGGAACTGCCGAGATGAGTTATTGCAACAACAATAAAACAGTAGCTTTTTCATTTTGTTGGTATTCGTTCCAAAAGTAATACTTTACAACTGAACCTTTAAAGCATGAACAGTAAAAATAGCTGTTTGTGTGTGTATGTGGGTGTGTTTCACCCGAGGAAAAAAAAGAAGACCAGTAGCTGCAATGAAAGACGTAGTACACATACTGAAAAGCCATCAAAAGAAACACGAGCCCAACTCTTCTGGTAAAGCTTTGTTCCTGTCATTTTAAATTTATTCCTCTTTTTCCCTCATCCTATGTTTTTCTTGGGATATCCACACAGACTACATACACACGCTGAAAAGGAGCTCGAAGCAGGAGCAGCGAAGCCCTGTGCCCAGGGTGCCCCGGCACAGCCAAAAGGCACCCGCACCCCACGAGGACACGGGGGACACAGCGGGACCAGAGCTGGTTTTCACAACAAAAACAGGATTGTCAAGATTTTAGGGTGTTCTCTTAAAAAGGAGAGGAGGAGAGAAACCCTGAGCAGGACTGGGGAGGTTTGCACATCGCAAGGGCTGCGTTACCTTCTGGGCACGGCGGGGGCTCAAGGGCGCTCCTGGCTCTGCCCAGCTGTGGGTCCCCACGTGTCCCTGTGTCCCCAGAGAGCTGGGAGGGGGGTGGCCAAGCCAAAAAAGGAACCAGCAGGTCCCTTTTCCGCATCCAGCACTGATATGGGTCTCCAGCAACAGGAGTTGCTTTGTGATTTAATGGAGGATTAATCGATCTCTGAGTCTCCCCATGCCCAGTCTTACCCCATTGCCGGGGTCGTTACTGGTTCCAGACTGGGCATGGGGAGCATCCAAAACCAGCATCTCCTCCCTCGACCTCGTGTGCTCGGGCAGGAGGTGGGAGGGAAGGGGAACCGGCGGGTGCTGCAGCTTCTGAAACCACCACCCTTGTTTTCCGATACGAGTTCTGGTTTGCGCCATCACCGACCGCACCTTGTGCCATGGTTAAAACACCCTCACGCTGACTGTTAATTAGCAGCTGGCAGCTCTGATTGCTCTGCTCTCAGGGCTCTTCTAGTATGTACTGAAGTGATTATTAGAGTTCCGTCTTTAAGCGCTCGCTGTTGTCCACTGAGTTGTGAGGAAATTGCAGCTGTGCCAGAATGTTTTAGCAAAATATAAAAAACCAGCAAGTGATCGACATGAGTCACTAAAACGTCCCCCAGCCCCACTTACAAGCACAGTTTTGCATATAAATCGATGCTTAATTCAGCAGTAAATCAAACCTTATCCAGCGCAATCCATAAACTTAATTGGGACAAAAACATCCCATGTAGATGAGCGGTTCCCTCATCCCAGCAATTAAAAATAAAGCACATCAGGCAATTTAAGTGCCCGCTACAGATCACTACAACACATTCACAGCACTTTGTTATCCAGAATATGACAACAGGGGTTTAGGGCAAATTCCTCTCCCACCCCACATCCCAGCTCCCCATCTACAGCCACGTCTCAGCATTCTACACCTGCTGTAGAGTCTGAGGAAAGATTACTGCCTCCAAATTGGGTAATATGGGGCCTTCTTGTCATTTTCCATTTCTTCCAGAACACACAAGGTAAAGAATCGGGGAAACTGAGCACCATTCCCAGCTGAGAGCAATTTCCATGATGCCATTTTCTGTGTTAAATCTCTCAAAGTGGCCTGCAGCCAAAGTGGATTTAGAGCTTTAAGTATTTCTTAATTTACCTCTGTAGTTACTGAACATTTTTGCAAGGGAAAAAAAGCTCCAGAATCCAAAGGACTGGGAACGTTCAATCTTGGAGGACACTAGAATGAAGTAAATGAAAAGAAGCTAAACAAAGGAAGAGCCCTAATGGAGCAGGGACGTGCCTTCCCAGTACAGGAAAACTGGAATGGATCTGCCACACAGTCTTCTCTCCTTTAATACAGACTGAAATTTTACATATTCCAAATATTAATTCTGCTTTTAAGTAATTATATGCATTTCTTATTCAACTGTGAGAATAACCCAGCCTTGAGGGAAAAGGAGGAGGAGGGTGAAGGAAAAAAAACCTTGCACCAAACCCAGGTCTAGTAAAAATCACATAAAAGCAACTCTGTCTGATGCAAATAGAGGAATGTGTGCACGAGTGACAAGTATTTATTTAGCTAATTTCATAACACTTAACTTGTTTATATATCATCAGCCCCATCACATGTGCTGCATTTTACCAGTGCTCCAAAGACAAAAATAAATGGCCTACCAGCTGCTGCCTTCTCAAGGTTGTGGTTTACTTGGGTATAAACAGTCAGAGCGAAGTGATTCAACTACTGCTGCGCCGCGTAGGTTGAGATCTGAGGGACCGACACAGCACACACACCACCTGAAGCGCCGAGCCCTTCCTAACCGTGTCATTTTACTGGGGAAAATGAAATCCTCTTTTCCTTTGGAACACGTACAAGCTTTATTACCAGCTGCATTCCACTTCCAATATTAGCTGGGGGTGGCGGGGCTGGCTACAGCTGGAATACATCATAAAGCAGAAAGCTATTAAAATTCATGGCAGCGAGACAGTGTGTTGATCCTACAAAAATGGAGCTCTCTGTTTAATATTTCTAATTAAAAAAAAAAAAAGTTCAATCCACTTTTGTTGTCTTCACCTCTGCCTAAAGCAGTCTGGGTTTTCACAATACTTTGGCAAGAAAACCCCGCTCTGCATTTCAAACGTATAAAAGCCAGCAGTGTAACTGCAACAAAATCCTTAAGCACTAATCGCATGGGCCTCTCTAGGAACGGCTCCATATGTCCCTGAGAGGATCACAGAAGCAACGGGGCTCAATCTCAGTTCCACATTCCCCTTTGAGTACCTCCATTTAACAACCACAAACAAGCAGGCTAGTAAAATCAAAAAGAACACAAAGAGGATAGCAAACCAGAAGATGCATTTGAAATTTCACACTAACAA
The DNA here is from genome assembly GCF_036013475.1 of Columba livia. NCBI lineage: Eukaryota > Metazoa > Chordata > Aves > Columbiformes > Columbidae > Columba > Columba livia. The sequence goes on from NC_088621.1 coordinate 3,120,261, forward strand.
AAGTTTTCCCAATTTTAAAGGCTCTCAGTAGCATTAGGAAGGGAAAGAGAAAGCCTTATGTACTTACAGAAAGTATTTAATTGTCTGTGTGTTTCACTGCGCTGCAGAAGACTGAAAGCTCTAATCTGAATAATAAGAGGTTTTAGAGTGAAGGATATATTTATAAACACAGCAATTGCTGCTCTAAAAAACAAGAAATCAATACATGGGTAAGTCTCCAGGCAGCATAAAAGGACAGGTCAATAGTGAAATCAAGCGATCAAAGCAAACAAGAGTCCCCGTTCCCAAAGCAAATCCATCCCCTACCTTGCTCATGGCGGTCAGGGCAGGGTCGCAGGCCGCGTCCAGGTCCTGCACTAACAGCTGGATGCTGTTGGAGATCACACTGCAAAAGAAAACCAAAATCAAGCAGGAGTTTGAGACGAGTGCTCAGCAACACAGCACCAGAACCGGCGGGTTTGACTGTGAGAGCAGGAAAATCACCTCCAAGGTGACAGTAGCGTTGTGCTGTGAATGCACACCGATAAAACTCGTACGGAACAGAACCCGGGAAGTTCTGCACGCTGTTTGTTCATCAGGGAGCTGCACAAACAGCTTTGGTGTGGAGACGACATTTTTATAGTTGACTTTTCTCTGTGCTGACACATCGAAGGAGCTGGAGATCAAGGGTGTCAGACGGGGTAACCCCCCACCCACACACCAGAAAGAGGAAAACCCCCTGAGTACGGAGCCCAGAGCGGGACTTGGCTTCAAATTTAATCCAGTCTGCATAAAACTAACATTTTATCATCTCTCCACTTACAGAAACTTGCGAAGAGGATTTTACAAAGCACATCTGTGTGAGTTCTGAACGTGTCTCCCGTTCGAGCAGATTAGGCAGATGTCTTATTTACACTATGTCTAGGATTGCCGCCATCCATCGCTGGGGTTTCACAGACACACACACCAGGCTAAAGGCCAAATTAGGCAAACACATTTCCCTTCCTCCTCCTGTTTTAAACAGCATGATATTGCTTAGAGATGTATTTGATGCCACCATATTACAACATGCACAAAGGTGCAACCGATCCTAAACCAGCAGCCGAGACGCTCAGCCCACCCTCAGGGGCATGTAACCCAGCACCCGCATTGCAGACCTCTTCTGCTAGAAGCAATAAGTGACCATTTCACTAAGTAAGTACAGTTTAAAAAACCAGTGTAAACTTTAAATCTGCCACACATGCCTGTTTACAACTTCAGGATTAGGTATGTAAGAACTGGATTTTCCTTTTGCTCTTCTCGTGATGGGAGCGCAGATGGGAATCACAGACCTGTACGAAATGTGACCAGCGCTTCCTCAAACCAACTTTCCTCCCCCTCGTCTTCTTTGTGCAGTTCTGGGTACAACTCTGGAATTCACTATTTAAAATATTTTTAAGCATCCTCATTGAGATACAGTACAACCGCTGCTGGCGTCTGGGTGTTGTTCTTTACCACAAGCCGCAGAAGTTGGCTGTTCCCTTTCCTACAGCACACAAAGACTGGCACAGGATGCCAAGTAAAGACTGTTCCTTCAGAGCAATAATTTGTTTGTAACGGCAAACTCATCCAAAATCAGTTGGAAAAATTAATACGGGAGATGAAGTGACCACTGGCTCCAAGTTACATGATCTGGAACTTGCAATAGGATAAAAAAAAAGCCTGTGATTGTTTCTGCTGGTGCTTCTGCTGGGCGCTATGGGATTTACTCCCTTGGGGGATTCCACCAGCTTGAGCGATGCCAAGGGAGCCGGACCGAAACCACTGTCCCCTGGGCACAGCTGACTGCTGCACGGCTGGCAGCGACTCGTAGCAAAGAGCTGTGGTTCAGCACCAAAATGAAACACAACACTCACAGGGGAAAGCAAGTGATTTCATCACCAGTCTGCGCACGTCAGGAGTCTGTCCCAAGCTGCGTCACCAACTACGGGCTCTCGCCTGAAAGCCACAAAACTGCAAATAGGGAGAGAAACCTATTTGTCTGTGTTTTCAAGTAAATACCTGCTGTAGATGGGTAATGGTGCAGCAAGAAGTGTGTTGCAAACACAAAGCACCGTGACATGCAGGAGGGTTGGATCCTGGTGCTGTTAGAAGCCACTTCCAACCTTCGCCTTGGGCAGCACAGAACAGGAATTCAGTGGCTGTTAATGAATCCCCACGCAATCTCTGACAGACACACAGAAGCCGATGGATTGGGAAGCAGTAGTAAAGCTGTAGTATAGTAAGTTCTTACTATAGTAAACTCAAGACTTCAGGCCTTCAGGGGGTCTCTGAACGCTGCCCATAATCTCACTACAGATCAATAGGGCGAGGGGTGTGGGAACCGTGGATTTCTGGATTTACACAACAAATCTTTCCACATGTTGAGCTTCAAGAAGAGCTCATTATCTTTTCCACATTTCCCAAGGAAAATGCTTCACCACCCCAAGGGTAAACCCCCTTTATATACACTGGGGTGGTTCTGCACCTCCTTTCTGTGAAGGAAGCAGCACTTTCCAGGCTTCAGCAGCAACGTTTTATCACTTTCTTTATGACCTTGCTTAACAAGACATCAAATCCCAGAAGAAACAACTTGTTTGATGTTGAATGAGCAAACGCCAGAGAGGTTTATAGCTCTGACTTACACTGACAGAAGGCTGGACAAAGCACTATCCTGGAACAGACTGAAAGTCAATTAAAAAGCCTTTGTTACAAGATACATCAGGCCTGTCAGTTTAACTTTAAAGCTGTCCAAAAAGGCAGACGTGAACTATACATGTAAACAATTCCTGAAACATGTCATATTGGCCTCCTATGATCGACCACCTCGCATGACGGGCACTGTGCAAACAGAGCAGCGGCACAGGGCAGGTGGCTCCTGCCAGAGACGCCACAAGAAAACACAGAACTCACCCCTGACTTGGGAAAAACCCATCATATGGCGTATTTTATTTCTAGTCCCCAGCTACCTTGCTTGCTTTGGCTTAGTGGACACGGCAACCCCAGCTTTTGGTCAAGGATTCGCTCTTAAACAGCTCTGAGAAATATCTAAAGGAAGGGAGTCTCTGCAGCCTGGAACGGAGCCCGAGACCACGTGAAAAACCTGGATGGGGATTCAGCGGGATCCTGCCCACTGGAGCAAGAGAGGAGGAATCGCAGGAAGGAAGTCTCTAAAAGGTCTTTCTGCTGCCTGGGCTGACTCTTAGTTTTAGGGAGAAGGAGAGCTGGTGATAGGGGCTATTTTCCCAGCTTTGCCAAGCTTTTAGTTTGTCTGAGGTGAGGCAAAACTATTATTTTTTTCCTCTCAAAGAATATTCAATCTGTTTGTCAGTGGCAGAGAGGAGAGGATGTTAGAGGGGAGTATTTTTAGCATCGTTACGTGAAAAGTTATTTTAATGAGTCATAATCTTCTCTCAATTATAATCCCCAAATATAAGATTGGATCAGTCTTTTATGTCATCTGAAATGGGGTTTGATCACACTGACAAGGCTGCTGATTAACAGTGGGAAGTTAAAGCAGGAAGGAATGTACCGAAATAGCTTCCTTTCTTGAAATGTAACAGCCACCTCCCTGAGCTGCCAAGATGCAAATGATGTTTCAAATGGAAACTCACTATTTCCTTTCCCCTTTCCAGTGCTTTTGCTACTTTGGCGAGGACGATGAGGAACAACTACATCTGAAGTCTGTCCTGCTGCTCTGGGACTGGCCAGAGGGCAACCATTCCTTCACCAGGGAAACGCTTGTGCCTACGGCTGCGTGTCTGGGTGGGTTCTACCACACGGGATCTTGGGCTTGTATTACTCCAGCACCATCTGGCTGACAAACTGGGATGTTTGAGATATTCTGGGAGGATGCACCTGCTGAACGTACATGCTGAATGTGTCCATCTCTCCCGTCAGGTTGATTCTCTCCACTAGACTTGCGTCCACTTTTTCTTTGAGTTTCTCTTCCAGCTGTTAAGAAACAAAACAAGCAACAGAAAGGTCAGATTTCTTATTTGAAATGATCACTTTTGAAAACTTCTGTCCTGGAAATGTCAGCTTCTTAAAACCTAATCTAAGCCCAGACTATATCCAAAACTCCGGCAGTGAATGGTGGATGTCTCTCCTTGTTGGACACCCCAGACAAACGGACCTGCCAGGACAGGCTACAGCGGCACCGCGTCCTCAGAGGAGTCACCTCCAAGGTCATCTGTGTAACTCTAGTCTGACATGCTAATGTCCCAGCTTAACACCGTGGCACCTGTCCTGCTAATAAAGATGTTTTCCAACACCCTGTCTGCGCCCAAACTGCAGAGGAGGAGGATTGCCAGTTCTCGTGGTGGAGAGGCCTTGGTACGGCCAAACATCGCAGCTCATCTACTAACCCACTGCATTTTGAAAGCACCTGGATGTAAGAAGCATTGTGGCTGCAAACCATATCAGCATCAATACTGCCTCTCTTCACTCCACTTTGCCCCAATATTTCATGCAAGCATTTTCCCAAACCTATTTTGAATTACTGGTTTTCTTATTTTTATAAAAAAGGGATCACGGACAGCGAGAAGAGTCTTCAAAAACAATTGGCCCCCAATCCAAAACAGATTACATAACAAGTACAAAAGGATTGAATCCAAAACTGAGGTTGCAAAGCAGGATTACAGCAAATGACTTTTCTCATGTAGAAAGAGGAAAATCAATACTTTTCTTTCTTTGAAATATAGATTTAATAATGCAGAGCTCAATAATCAACGGGATGCTATGTGCAGCAGACACCACCAGGGATACCTGAGTACTTCTGACTCCTCCAGCACCGTGTGACAGAGGGGGGTGCTGCCGGGTGCCCCCCAGGGGTGCTCACCTGCTGGGTGGTGGCCAAACAGTACTCGGCGGTGCTGAGGATGCTGCAGATGAGGCAGAGCTCTTCTAAAGTAAACTTGGCCACTTCGGAGCCTTCCTTTTCTTTCAGCAAACTAGTGATGGTGAGCCCGCCGCTGCTGCTGGTTGTCCTGGAAAAAGAAATATATAAAAAAGACAAAACCCGTAAGGCTGGCGGGTGTGCAGACAAACACATCGCAGAACTACCGCAAGGTTTCAACGCCATAAAAAGCCCTGATGACCACAAAGTCCAATGTGCTGTGCAACACGGGTCAGCGCCACTCCACATCAAACCACAGCTGCTATTTTTGTTGAGGAATATCTTTTAGAAAGACAAACAGAACTCTGTGTCAAGTCTTCAGGCAAAGGACAACTCCCTCATTCACAACACGGCGGATCAGGATGCGAGTGGAACAGCTTTCCCCAGTTACCTTCACCTTCACCGCCAGTTACTCAAAATCCAATTAAAGATTACAGAAAAATCTCAGTAGCTATCAGGCACATTGTCATATTTATCTTCTCCACCCTAAACAGATGTCAACATGCATTTGAAACTCTGGTAACCTGTTTTAAAAACTGATGATATCGACACAGTAAATTATAAAAGATACGGCTTCTTTCCACCATCTTCAAGTGATTAATGGCTGTGTATCAACAAAGAAGGACTCAGAACAGTTTAGAGTCAGGAAATTCCCTACCTCTCAACTCTATAATCCAAATCCATTAAAAAAAATAGGACAGTGATATTTATCTTGGACAGGAAAAATGGAGCACACAAAAAAATGTGTATAAAGAATGCAACTGAGGTCTGATGGAGAATGCACATTAAATTTATCTTTCCACTTGTCTGGATATAACCCTTTCCCCTTCCATCTGTAAAAGATTTTACTGGTTTCAGAAATACATTCGGCTGCTCCCAGGTTTACCAGGGAAACAAACTGGAGATGGTAAATAGCATATAAAATATCAGTAGCTAAGGTTGGCAATATCTCAGGGAGCTCCTTTAGCCTGCACACTTACCCATATTGGTGTAAACCCATAATGATTTCCTTTACTTGCACTGGATTTACATCTACATATTTTATTCATACATATGGAAGAAGTTACAGAGCAGAGGGAGTTACAAGTAAGCACTTCAGCATCACACAGATAAACCACCCTGATTGTAAATTGTGATACCTATAATGCTGAGTTAAGACAGCACGACTTTGTTGCCCAAGTGGCAGGGTAAGTGCAATTCTAAAAGCCAGACCTCTCTGAAGAGACTTGGGCTGGCGTTTCAAAAGGAACCTCAAGAAACTGCAAATCTGACTGCTAATCAAAGCCAAATATGAAGCTATTTGCCAGGGGCCATTAAAAGAAAAACAATACTGTGACTGTCTATTCGGTCTCTCCCTGTTTCTCAGTGCAATGATTTGAACTTTTGAGGAAATCGTGAAGTAAATGCAGTTGTGTTGATTTGACAGTGAAACACGAGTGTCCACAAGGATGTATTTATTAATCATTTTTACAAAGCATCCGCTCCTCCCTGGGATGTCTCGCCAGACAGTTGAGACCGTTTGGGAAGGGAAACTCACTTGGGCAGGTTTCCAGAGAGAATTTTCCAGGCGTATTCCCGAAGGTACTTCTGGAAGATGGTGGTGAGGGCGATCATGGGCTCGCCGGTGCTGAGCTGGGAGCACTGCACCATGCACTTCTTGTAGTACACAAAGAGGTCGGCGCAGCTGGGCAGGACGGCGCCTCCTTCATCCACGTTGGGCTTGGGGGGACCCTGAGCCTTGAAATCAGCCACAAACCTGTCGATCAGCTCGCCGAGATTCCTGATGTGGAGGAACAACAGAAAGATATTTCAGTATGTTAGAGGAGGAAATGGGGAGAAGAGAGAGAATAACGCTTCAAACCAGATGCCCCATCTTGTGACACACCAGCAAATGCATTTAGGTTTTAACAGCTGGGTTTTCCAGCCTTTTCTTATCTCCACCCTCTCAGCACAAAGCTCACGCAATAACGCGGATGGGACCGATGAGTAACGACCTTTTGTACTCCAGAGTTTTAGTGGCAGCTTCGATCTGTTCTCCAGTCGCACATAAAAGCTCGCAAACCTGCCAGGGCTGGGTTCAGCACATTTGATGCAAGTGCATAAAGCGTACGCTCGAGTTTCGTTCCTGGCACCGGCAAATGTAACAGTCGGGCTTCCCAAATCACCAGCCTCCGGCACAGAGCCCGGGGAACTCAGCTTTTAAAGGGATGTGTTCAGAATGGTGTCTGCAATTGGCCATTTCTTGGTCCCATTTGGATGCCACCTGGTTTTGCAGAACCTCACACATCCTTTAAAGAGGTTTTATTTAGCGTGAGCACAAAGCGCGCTTCCGACTCAAACTCCTTTTAAAAGCACAAAAAGCCCTCCTGTTGTCTCAAGTGATTCATTATAACCCGGTCCTTACTCAAATATTTTGGATTTTAGGCAACAATAAACTTCACTCCACCATTTCATCATGACAAAAAGGCTTTTCAGCATGGCAGAGGGCCAGAACCATCACCACGGGATCAGAGAAGCCTCTTGATCCCGGTGTGTTCCTCTGCTCCTTCTCCCCCAGAAACAGCACATCCGTGTCAGGAACCAAGAGCAGCCCTCCCGACACTGGAGCTCAGCACAGACGAACTAAATTACAGCAATAAACCTCCTCCCCCAGACACACTAATGCACACAAACTTCCACAAGGAAGTCTTTTGAGGAATATAAAGACATTTCAGATGACAGAATGGCAACTCTGCTGGCCAAAAGGAGGCAAGAAGTTCCTGGATTTTACACTCCTGTTTAACACCAGTCTCGGCTCCACTTGCCCCTTTATTTATTTTAGTCTTGTGGAAGAGAAAACCGCTGATTCCAGCTCAACACAAGTAGAAAAGGTGACCTGGCTCTTCCCTGACAGATTGCTGCAAAGGGATGAGCTCCTACCCTGGATGATCCCCTGCGCCAAACTCACCTACAGAAATGTGCTGGCAATATCAGGGCTTTAAATCACCAGGCTTAACCTTAAGCCTTGGCTTAGGCTAGGCTCAAAGGCTATTGCAAAGACAAGTAGCCCCTTTTTTCATGCTTTTATTTCTTGCTGCTGTGAGCACTTTACATAGCTCCGATTCCACAGATACGCACAGTTCCTCGGCTTTGTTACAAGAACTGTAAAAACATCAGGCTGCTCAACTGACGTGATAAATCTCTACTCTGGAACGAGCAATTGAAGGCTGAACCGAAGTATTGATTGTGTTTGACCACAGAGAAGGAAAACGTCCCTCTGGAGCTGCGGGACCCGAGCAGCCGCTGCTGCCAGGGGCTCCACGTGCTGCACGTCCCTTCGGCTTCTCCAGCAAAGTGGCCGCAGCTCGTTCCTCATCAAAAGTCCCACCAAATCAACCAGCTGCGTTTCCACCTCTGCGCTGCTCCATCTGAGAAAAAGTGGAGCTTTCGCTGCATTCACCAGCCGCTTTTCCTTCTTTCGCATTCTCTCCGTCTCAAGACGCGGTGAGGAATGTCAGTGGGTTTGTATCTTTATGCTTATCCACATGTTCTCCTCTTCTCCAAAGCAAAGCGAAATGTATCTACATTTTCCCGGATGAACAAAATGAAATGTATCTACATTTTCCTGGTTCCCCAAGGTCTTGTCAACTGGGATGCGGGAGCAAACGCAGCTGTCCAGAATAGCTGGGAGAGCAGCGCTGTGTTCTGATCCCAACCTGGACAAACGGCCTGTCAAAGGGCTGCTCTTCCTTCAGCAGGGGGCTGATACAGGCAAAAATGCAGGATATTGTGCGCTAATGGAACTAATATATTACTAATGAACACCTCAGTCCATGTCACTCAGACTTACACATCAGTCTCAGTTGGCCCAAATACAACAGGAATTCTTACAACCGGTGCGTGGTACAACGGGAGCACAAAGAATTTGGCAGGAGATGAAACATGAAGAAGGTGGGAGAGCTACAGAAAATGGGCATTTTCTCTATATAGGCTCTACAAAAAAGCTCACAGAAGATCCTCTGGTAACACAGATGTGCTATTTCCTAACCGTAGTGTATTTATTGGGAGCAAGAACTCTCCAAATCTAACCAAGAGAAAATATGAAATCATATAAAGGGAATGTTACTCTGGGTCTTAAGTCCTTTAATTCCTATATTCCTCTTGCTTTTTGCTTTCACTCAACCTACTCAGTGTTCTTCCTGCATCTCTGGCAACCAGGAGAGGAACCAGGCAACTCCTGAGCAGCACGGGAGAACACGGTGCTCGCTAAGTCGGGCTGTGAACAGTCGGTATCTGGTGGGTACGGGAAGGACAACGGCACTGAGACACCTGGTAGGACAGTTTCCAGGGACACAAAGAGCCCGTTTTCCAAACCATCTGAAAGCACACGTGCATTTTCTCAGGTTTAAGCACAGCTCTGCGTCCTCCCAGGGCTGCAGACCCGGCTCCAACACACCACAAAGAGCTCAAGACACCGATCCCAAAGGGGCAGAAATGGAACCTGCTTCGCTGCTCAGAAATCTGATATTTACAGCGCAGCTAAGGGCGGACAGCAGCGTCTTCAAAGTCTTTCTTTCAGGTGTCTCCTCTTAAATTGCTGCAAATTTTGGCAATGTGCTTCTTTAAATGGGTATGGAAACAATTTTTCAGGAGAAAAGGTCCGGGCTGCTTTCTGCCACAGACTTGAGGCAATGACGAACAAAACTGACACACTATTCAGAGCCCAAATATACAATTAATTACCTAAGCAACTCCTCACTTTCAGACATCAGCAACAGATTCCCCAAAAGTTCAACCGAAGGAGGAAGAAGACAGGAAAATAACGAAGGAGCACAATTTTTGGCAGGCAGGGTCAGCATGGGGAATACTGTGGCAGTTTCTCTTTGAACTCCTTGCAGCCCGTGGCTATAAAGCTAATATAAAACATCTCAAGATTGGAAAAGAAAAGGACAAAAAGAAATCAACGGAAAGGGCCAGGAGAACAGCGGGGTAGAATTACGGAAATGGTGAATAAAACGGCCCCCAGTGAGATGGGAAGAAATATTTATACAAGTTAGTGCTCAAAGAAAATATCTGTTCCCTTTGTTATACTGCAGAGCGGAACCTAAAGCCAGCACGACAGACCCTTGTGCAAGGTTTAATTTTATTGTTTCTTTTTTTTTTAAGCATAAAATGTTGATGCGACATAGGAAACCTTTTTCAAGATGGAAAAATCAGGGCAGTACGAGCCTTGGGTTATTCATTTTCTCATGTGTAAGTCCTTGGAAAATAGAAGGGCATAGACAGATGAGTTACATGCAACTGGCTCCTCTTTCTCCTCTCCAGCCCCTAACCTGCACTAAAAGACCATAGTAAACCTTTTCCAACTATGCCCTTTCCCCACTGGCTCTGCAGTTGTTATTTAAACCATGATGTGAATTGAGGTGCACAAGAAAACTAAGGTGATAGCTCTCAAAACTTCTCAGAGCTCTAAGCTGAAAGCTCCTTTCATTCCAGTTATTTTGCTGCAAGTCAAAGAGGAAGATGAAGAAGGGTTCTGCGGATTAAAGCCCAATCTGTGAGCGATGATAATGTTATCTTACTGCCAGCTCATCTACAGCCGCTTTCATCTAAGGATCTCAAATAACTTATTTCTACAAAGCAAATCTTCAAACTCCTCTGCCACGAAGCCACATGTGTATTTTACAGAAAAAGCAAACCTGCTATTTGTGGAAGACATGAGACGAAAGAAAAGCATTTGTCTGCAGCGGGAATTGCAGAGGGAACAGAAGCAATTTCAGAAGCACTAAAGCCTCTTCCGCAGAACAGCAACGGGCACCGCTCCTGCCGGCCGTCGCAATTACAGACAACCCGGCACCCACAGCGCTCCGGACGCTCATTTCTGCCCAAGAAAAGGCCCTGCTCGTTCCTTCTCGAACCACAAATACTGCTCCTGCTGAGACCAGAAAACACACTCGCAATAAATTCATTTTCTGCAGCTTGAGTACAGACTCTAGTTCAATCCAACTGCAATACGCACTCAAAAACAAACCCAAAAGAGCGTGCTGGTTACTCACTTGTCCTGGGACTCGATATACACATAAAGGTGAGGCTCAAAGCACTTGGAAACAATGCCATGGAAAGGATTGTCAGGGACCTTTGGCTTCTTTGGCTGTAAGGAAACATTCAGAGTGTTGGTTTAAGACCTAGGAGAAATATTAACTAACAGCCCAGAAAGATCTAACTCTTTAGAAATACTACAACACATAAATCTACTGTCAAATCATGGACAGTATGTAATGAACAGTATACACAGCCCCAGTGTGTCCAAGCCTCCCCTTGCTCTTACGAAGCTGTTACTATTCCAAGGAAATATCTTTTCACTTGTAAAATATTCTTATCATTAAAGAGAAGCCTGCTGCATGATAACAGATTTCAGTAGAACAATCTTAATGCAGCTGGGAAATAAAACTTTGCTGCACCCTTTGAACACTAACAAGACTCCACTAGCCACCTCTGAAATGAAATGCAGCAGTTATTTGGAAGCAGCATTGAAGAAATCCCTACATTTTAGAACATTAATAACTCAAAGTTCCAGATTTCATCTGGACAAATTCTATTAGATAAACAGAACAAAATTACCGGAGGAACTGGAATTATACAGGCAACATTACAGGACTGCTTTCACTGTGAAACAAGTTTCTGAGGATGCAAAGACTTCTATTTTAAAATCACATTTAGAGCATTAAGCACATATGCCATTGGGGAGTCATCCGGTTTACTCTCATTTTACTTTAGTGCTGCGCTCTACACAGAGGCCAAACACATCACACTGAAGCCACCGGGACTACTCACATGCTTTAATTTGTGCACGTTTAACTACCAGGTTGGGCAGGGCCTTTAGGCTCATTTTCAGCTAGATTTTATTTTCACTGATAGACAATTTTTCTTGTTGTTTCCTGGCAAACTGGCAATTTTTCACTGCGAAGCCTGCAAAGCGGGCTGCGGTGATCGGCAATGGAATTCCCGCCTCTCCGCAAAAAGCCAGGAGCAGCTCCCAGGCAACGAGGAGATGAACTTTTCCAGCTCAATTTCTTTTTTAGAATAAGAAAAGCAAAACAAGAGAGCCTAAAGGACACGCTCTCCTAAACGACAGAGGAGGTGGCGCGAATTCACTTGCAGAAATAGCGAAGAATGACAAGGGAAGCGCTTCTCAGAAATAATTAAGACTCAAAGACACATGCAAGCCAAAAATGAGCAAGTGGGTTTATGGAGAGCAGACCACCTCTATGAGACTGTCTTCATTAACCTTCTCACAACAGCATGGCTGGAGAATGTATGTTTTTACAGCTTTGGGACAGAGCCACTGCCCGGTGCCCCAGCCCCTCTGCTCACTGGAGTCGGGAGGAAAACAATAGGTGGGAATTACAGAAACCCACCGGTCGCCAAGTCCCCAGGATGGCAAAGGTTGCAGATTCATGATGTTTATGATTTACCAGGCTGGAAAAGCCAACTCCTACTGCAGGACTGGTTTTCTGTGTGTCTTTGCACCGTGCTGCTCCCAGCATGTCTGGTGGAGTGAATACTAAATCTTTTAACAGTAGCAGTGAAGCTATATTTTTGAGTGTGCAATCCTGTCCAAAAGCTGCAGATGTTTAAGCTATTTCCTCCTCGAGTTTGATGGAAATAATAAAAGGTTACTGTTGTCACAGTAAGGAGGCCTGCAGCTGGCCCAGTTTCCTTTCATTACTATCCAAAGTAAACAGATTAAAATGAACTGTTAGGATCACTAAAAGAGGTTCTTTTTTAACATGGATCCCCCTTCCCCCAACTCTTGTGCTCCCTCTTACACTCCCAAGTGTCTCAAATTCGCAGGACTTGTGTCTCGGAAGAGCTTTACTCAAAACTCTTCATCTTCAACCTTTCCCGCCCAGGAGAGGGGAGCTGCCCTGCTTGTGTGCAAATCTGGAGGGGATGTGCTGCACCCAGCTGTGCTGGTGAACAGCTACCACCCCAAAAACACAGACAGGAGTGGGTCCTGGGGCCCTGGTCACCCATCAGTACTGCCTGTAAGTGGCCCATTGACAGGGCTGTGAACTCCCCGAACAAAGAGGGTACCTGCCCTGAGCAACGCGCAAGCGAGCACTTAGAAAACGTCTGTCTGGTGAGCAAAAAATACGGGGCTTACAGGCTTTGATACTGGTGCCAATTAAAACAATTGCTTTTGCTATTCAGTCCTTTAATGTTTGCAGAGGGCTTTGGAAACCAGTGCTTTTACAAGCAGTGAGGTGTTGCCTGCTTTGCAGAGGTACTGGATTGAAAAACGCTATAGAGATAAAAAAATCCCAGAAGTAATATATTAGGAGTGAAAATCTGCAACTGACACTTGGAAGTTCAATGAGTTGCCTGGTGATTCCAGACTTTGTTTGTTTGGCTGACAAAGCAAAATACAAATTGCAACTCCTTGCAGTGGGAGCTTCTCCTGGGGTCTGAAAACCCAACTATGCTAGTTCATCTTTCTTTGACAGAAATCCTGTAGTTACTTTTGAGCTGTTGCTGCACGGGTTAGAACAGAATCCAACTCACTCTCACGTGGCAGGGTTGTCTCCACATTATTAACTGAAATAAAGATTGCTTTGGTTTCAGGGAAGTGAGCCAGAACAAACCATGGTCGTACTGGGAGCCTGTATGCTGCACGAAGGATCAAAACTGCACTAAATTAATTGCTGTGAAAAACAAACCTTTCAAATCAATGTGATGGGAAAAGCTTAGGCACCACCAGAGATTTTGACACAGAGACTGCCCCCCTGACAACTGGAGAACTTCAAAGACTTACTTTGTCCGTATCACTTTTCTCAATCACAATCTCATCTGTCTCTGTCCCAGTTTCATCCTCCAGAAATGGGTTGGTGGAGGGAGGTGGCACTTCTGGTTTCTTCTGTTAAAAAAAAGAGGAATCTCCTCAGAGAATGGTCTGCTTTGACCCCTCTCACACACAGTTTTGCTTTACTAAGCCCTTCAAGCATGGAGGTGACCGCAGCGGCTGTGCCTCTCCAAAAAGACCAGAGCACATGACCATGGGGTCTGGCTCCCTCTCCATCACTCCACCAGCACCCTTCATCTTCAGCACCCTCTTACAGCCCCCTCCTCTTGCACACACAACCACCCACCCCCCTGAATTGTCCCTAGAAAGTGTGTTTTGACCAGTGCTGGATTTCCACTCTCTCAAACCGCACATGCCAAAGCAGGCGGTCTCTGCCAGGAGGACCCGCGACAGCAGATCCCAAAACTGCTGCTGCAGTGGATCCTGCATCACTACTCGTCCCCGCTGTGCGCTCCCCAGACAGCTATTTATAATTATGGCCTTCATTTTGTATACAAAACAGGTCAGATGGTGACATCCAGAGTGCCGTAGCCTCTAGGCAGCTCACAAAGGGGGACAAAGAGGATTTTCTTTCATTTCAAGCCACGCGTTCCCCTTCTGTTTTTCTCAGTGATAACAATTTCTGTACCTACCTTCTCCAAAGGGATAACAACCCAGCGAAGCCAATTTAATTAAAGCTGCAAATTTCGTATGAAATTTGTCAAAAAAATAAAGCCATATCCTTGAGAGATCTAAATTCAGCCAGGAGGAAAACCTTACAGGACTCTTCTTTTTAATTAGCGGCACCTACTGATCCGCAGTAAATTACAAACAGCTTCAGCAGGATTGCCTGGTAGGCTGAATTAGCACATCCAAGAAGGCTTGAAGACACCAGCTGGACAGAGAAGCCAACCTCAAACCAGTGGCTTCTGAGCCACACGTGGACTCTGTGCTCCCAGGACACTTGGCTGGCAGAGCTTTTGGCTGAGACTGCAGGCAGGAAAAGCCCAGATACTCACTGAGCTGTTTCTCTTGGCTCTGCCTTTATGATCTACCAAATGAGACACTGAAAAGTAGAAGCTACCAATGCCCCTGAAAATAAGACTAACCCAGCAGACAGTGTGGCATTGAGAGCTGGTACCGTGTGGTGAATGTGTGGTAACTGGAAATGAAGAGAAGAAGGGACTTTTAGTTATAATGTGTCATCGACATGCAGAGAACAAATATTATAATGCAGTCACCATGCCATAATTACATTGTGGTTCTCCATAGCAAACAGTTGCAAACAGCACAGCGCCCAGGAGAACCAAAAAAGCACATAAACAGTGCAGTTTTTTGAGCTTTATGCCATCTTCTTTATCATAGTCTGCAAGATCAAGAATCACGTTCCCAATTACAACCCACTGAGCCTGGTCTAACCTGCCACTTCCCATTGCCACAGCCACTGTGAGAGGGAGCTTCTTCCCCCCGAAGCAGCTGTGGACTAAGGAGTTGCTCTTTAGAAATCCCCTTACCGCTGTCCCATCGGCGAGGGTGCAACCTGAGAAGCGTTTAGCTAGAAGTCCTTCAAAGTTGGTTGTCCTTTGAATTGCAAACAAAAGCAATTTCACCTCAATCTCCTTTGCTCTTGTGCGCATTATCTTAGCGAGCTCTGTCCTGAAAGAGAGAGGGTGAAAACAGAAAAAAAAGAGATGTGGTTTTCGATAAATAGAAAGATCTGAAACCTAACTTTGTAGTTCAGTCTATTCCCTAGTGACTTTTTCACCACAAAATTCAAGCTAATTCCTAAGATGCTCTCTGGCATAAAATTGCTTGGATCACACTTTGAACAAAACCACAGATGTTTACAGCTTTGTGGGTAACAGGACCCCATCTCCTGACACCCAGCGTACCCCGCAGCACCAAAGCTCAGGAAGCGCAGTGTCCCTGTTGGGGTCCCAGAACAAAGGCGATGGTGCTACTGGGACACAGCTGGTCCCGTCTCTGGCTGGCAAAGAGCTCGGGGAGAGGCAGCCACAGCGTGGTCAGCTCACGCTACTTCACTCAGCTTCTAATACGACTGATTTTTACCTCTGTTACACTGAAAACTGTCCACATCACCTCACTCTCTCAACAAACAGCACTTGCCGTTTCAGTGACACTTCTCAGGGTCCGCGCTCTCACAGTATCACAGTATGTTTGGGATTGGAAGGGACCTCAAAAGATCATCTAGTCCAATCCCCCTGCTGGAGCAGGAACACCTGGGTGAGGTCGCACAGGAACATGTCCAGGCGGGTTTTGAATGTCTGCACAGGAGACTCCACAACCCCCCTGGGCAGCCTGGGCCAGTGTCTGTCACCCTCACTGAGAAGAAGTTTCTTCTCAAATTTCAGTGGAACCTCTTGTGTTCCAGCTTGATCCCATTACCCCTTGTCCTATCATTGTTTGCCACCGAGAAGAGCCTGGCTCCATCCTCATGGCACTCACCCTCCACTCGCTTTTAATCACAGACAATGCTACACAGATGTTTGTCTATGGACAAATGGATATACGATCAATCAGGCGGCAGACAAGCCAACCTGTTGTGTTTAAAACGCTCACCTGGTGACGTGGCAGAACTCCACGGCGATGCGCTCCGTCATGCACCACTCCTGCGGGAACATGCGCCCATACTTCTCCTCGTAGTCCACCAGCTGACGCTTGATCCAAGCGTAGCGCCTGTCGATCTTATCCAGCCACGCCACCTGAAAGAAGACAGAGAACAGCATCCTTAACAACGGCAGCTGCTCACATTCAGCCTGGCTGCTTAACGGCGCTGCCGCAGTTCCGCGGAGCGGCTCGGGCGATCGATCAAAGCCAACTTGACCACTATTAATAATACTTTGAATGCTAACAGTCGTTCTTCAAAGCGCTTAAACACATGCCAGACTGCAAACACCATCTTGTGCCAATTAAGAGAGCAAGTTCTGTTGAAAATGAGGATTGCAGGACTCCTAAATCATGGGGGTACTATTGAAAACTCAATAATAATTTATTTCTTCCCACCCTCCTTGTTTTGCAGACAGAGAAATCAGAGTTAACAGTGGGATGAGAACACAGGAATTCCTGGGTTCTCACGTTCCGCTGGTTTTCACACTCTGGGGACTGTGGACTTGCAAACTTCTACAAGAATTGATACAACCTGAGCAGGATGTGATTTTTCCCCCCCCTAATATTAGTGTTTATCATCATTACGTAAAAAGATTAAACCAAAAATCTTTGATGAAAAAATGCTATTTAAAATGAAGCATTTTAGCCTTTTTCTCCTGTCACAAAATGTCAAAATTTCAAAATCGCCGAAATACACTTTGATCCAAAGTGGGTTTTGTTTGGTTATTGGGTTTTTTTTTGCTCAAGTCCAAGATGATTATAGTAAATTTTAAAAGAACTGTTAGCATCAAGACAGGAAGTTTATAAATTAACTACAAAGATTAATCCACTTCCTGGAAATCCCTCCCCGCCTTCTCATGCATTTTGGGTATATTTTTTGGTTTGTTTGATGGGAGGTGGTGCTGTTTTTAAATGTTTTGGGGTCTGCAATTTTCAGAGTCTGATCTTTCAACCCTTTACAAGGTAGAAAATATATATCTCCCTCGAATGTATATATTTATGATAGGAGGGGAAAACATGTGCAGAGCTGGGGAGGAAATCACCCTGGCGGAGGGGACGTTGCCTCCCAGCTCCTCGGGCCACGTCACACCCGAGAGCCACCGGCTCAGAAACGCTTCACCACAGGAACCCGGGGAAACGTGAACTTCACGAACACCAACGGAGCAAAGTGCAACATCCAAATGTCGCTTGCCAAGCTTCCCTTACATCTTGGTTTTCCTGGAAAAGGACCAGGTACTCCGAGAGGTGTTGTTTAATAAATTTCTTGATGATTTCCTGTTTGATTCTGGGATCCAGGACGTTGGCGACCAGACACGCATCACGTAGGACATTGCTGGGTCCACCAGGCCTCTGTTGAAATAAACAGGAACAAATGATTTAAGGTTAAATAGCTGAACCGGTGATTGTAAATTGTACTGCATCCAGGTTTTCTTGTTTTTATCCTTTCCCATCATTCTTCTCTTTTTTGATGCTTCTGCTGCTACTCTTTATCATCAATTCTTTATCTTCTGTTGGATGAAAACTGAGCAGCCTCCATTCCACTGGCTGTAAAACTCTTCTGAAGCTCAAGAGTCAAGAAGCTCCTCACTGCAGAAGGGCAGCTGCTCCGTCTACAGGAAGAACTGCTGTCCCATCACTTCTTACAAAGCTTTTCATCAGTGCAGATATTCCGAAGAACAGTAAAGAGAAGCAGCTGACAAGTGGGACAAGCAAAACCCTTGTTTGCAAACCTGAAGGTCATTTTAATGGGGAAAAAAGCAGCCTAGAGATGATCAGTTTGCTACACTTGAAGTAGCATCTGTTGGTCTGTTTTGTGCACTTCATGACGTTAGTGGAGAAGGCAGAAAATTCAGAAAAGTTTTTAAAAAATGCTCTTTTGATGCTACTTCACGTGGACACAGATTTGCCCTTCATCAAAGATCTGTTCTCCAAATAGTTCTCTCATTCCTAAACTTGTTAGTTTGATGAAGAAACCAGCAGAGCTGGTACTTTGGAAGACAGAACTAGTATTGGCTTTAAAATAAATTCAAATTCACACCTCCCCCAAAACTGTTCGCAAATGTCTGGATGCATAATTTTGGGGAAGCACATTTGGTGCCTTAGCCCTTCAGTCTGAAAGACTCATTTGCTTTCTAAGACAACTCCTGAAACAGAGAGAGATCCAAGCTATAAGTAAAATGGGATTCAACGCGACGAGAATTATATTGAATGGTTTTCAGCAACACTTTTAAATGAGAGGAAGAGGGGAAGTGAGAACTTTACCTTTGTACCTTGAGTAGGAAAAGCTTCCTCGAAGTCAGCCAGGATCTGCTGGCCCAGCTCATTCTGCGCCGCCTTCACCCTGTGGAGGGGACAACGACTTGTTTCACGGCTGCAAACTTTACTACAAAGATTGAAACACTCACAGCTACACAAGGGTTTTAAAGAAAAATCTCCAAAATAAGAAGGTCTGTATGTGAAAACTGGGAGAGCGTTTGCTCCCTGAACCACACCGGGATGACAACTCCAGCTCTACAGCCTGAGCTCCAGCAGAACCGTCCTCGCTGCAATTTAGTGTGTGAGTAAGGGCCAGTTAATCAGCTGAGAGATCAGCAAGGTTCCTTTAATGCCAACGTGATCAATTGATCTTTACACATGTTGATCGCATTTCAACAAGAGTATGTTTCTGACATGGAAAAAGCTCCACGATGCCTCAATCTCCACCGCGAACCTTTCGCGGCTCCAGGTGCACTGACCTACTTTAAAACGCATCCACGTGAATGGTGCTGGCAGCGGTTTTACCCCATAAATCCTCCACGTCTTAAGAAGCATAAAAGAGCGAAGGTACGAAATGGGTGAAAAAGTTTTGAACAAACCACAATCTTGCTCTTTATTTAGCTGAGAGAATAAAGCTTCCAATTTCCAGAAATAAAAGTCAATATGGCTTAATTGGTACTTTTAGGGAAATGGAAATGCCTACACGTGCTAGAAAGAGCCAAAACAAACAGTTCAGCACTTAAACCCCACTGCAGCCCTTGAATTCTTCCATCACTTTTTATTATACTGGAAATGCCTTAAGGTCTAAAATGATCATTCAAAGCAGTGGATTTTTCCATTAGATTGATTTGTTACAAAGAGTGGCTACATTTACTTTCTGAAAATGTTTGTTCAGACTGTGAGGAGAAGAATTTGGACTTTTTTTTTTGGTTTAAGACTCCTCCACCTTATCAAGGAATGATCTTTAACGGTGCCAAATGCAAATTCTAGTCCTTTAAAAGTGACGGTTGAAATATAACTTTATATCTGTGATTTAACTGGATGTATGAGCTGCCTTATCCAGGATTTATTGATGGGGATTTTGCTGGAAAAGCTTCCTGCCTGCAATGTCAAACTTAATTCTAACTTAGGCTCTTTGCTTCACAGGAATGTTTAGAAACTCCTCTACCCCTCCAGGTGTAACAGATCCCCAGTTAACACCTTCAGAACTGTAAAACAAAAGGGATTCACTAGATGTTGAAATAAGAGTGGGAAATTTAAGCAATAAGGAGGAACTCAGCCCCGCAGCCACAACTACAGGTATAATCCTGCCTAAATTGCATAAACACTAGTAATTCATGTGAGAAGCCACCACAGAACCAAACCCTTCCAAACTTAGGAAGCAGAGAAGAACAAAAGACACTAAACATGGACTGAAAATTTGTATCTTTTAAATAATGGAGAAACAAGAAGCCTTTAGTATTAGGAGTCACAGAAATGAATGAGTTTGTATAAACTGGATGTGTTAGCTGTGGTTTTTCTTTCCTTACAACCAGCTACGGGGACCTTCCCGTTCGACAACAGCTGCACGGCACAGGGAGGCAGCTGGATTCCTAAAGACTAAACAAATTTAACACAGGCACTGTCAGGCAGTTATAAGCCCCGTCCGCGGGCTTTGTTGGTTTAGGCTCTGATTCAGAAAAGTACTTAAGGACAGTCTTAACGGGGATTCTCATATCCTTAATTCAAGAAACTTGCAGGAATGCCTCGCTGAACTGGCATGTTAAAATATATATTTAAAAAAAAATATGTCCTGCTTTAAAATTTCTCAAAAGCAAACCAGGAGAATGAGATTTAGCCTTTTCTTTATATTTTGTAAGATATGGATAGGGAATAGGCATCAGAGTAGCCGAATGTTTAGGTAGGTGTGAGCAATGACAAGGAGCCTCACTGCCCTCCCACGAACTATCGCTCTTTACATAAGAACCCATCCAGAAACATGGAAACCTTTGTGCCAGCTCTTCAGAGGGCGATCACTTTAGGCAGAGAACACAGACACTTCGCTCCCTGTGGAAAGCTGTGAGCCCCGCGATAATTCAGAATAATCCTCACGGGGTGGAAAACGCAGCGGTAAAAGCCTCAACCTGTGGCTGGATTCACTCCTGAAGGACCAATTCTGCACATGTACAGAGTGTGTTTAACCACTCATGGAAAGTGAATTAACCTGCTAAGGCTCAGCAGCCTCGGGCGCTCTGGGCTGATAACGCACTGGGGATCTGATAGCAGATTTGGGAACTCTGAGATGTGGGACCTCTGATACCAGATGTGGGATCTCTGATACCAGATGTGGGACGTCTGATACCAGATGTGGGATCTCTGATACCAGATGTGGGATCTCTGATACCAGATGTGGGATCTCTGAGATGTGGGACCTCTGATACCAGATTTGGGATCTCTGAGATGTGGGATCTCTGAGATATGGATTTGGGATCTCTGAGATGTGGGATCTCTGAGATGTGGGATCTCTGATACCAGATGTGGGACCTCTGATACCAGATTTGGGATCTCTGAGATGTGGGATCTCTGAGATGTGGATTTGGGATCTCTGAGATGTGGGATCTCTGAGACCAGATGTGGGATCTCTGAGACCAGATGTGGGACCTCTGAGACCAGATGTGGGGCCTCTGAGACCAGATGTGGGATCTCTGAGATGTGGGACCTCTGATACCAGATGTGGGACCTCTTCTCAGGTGGATTTGATGAGCGTTATCCCTCCCTGGGGTGGCAGCAGCCACCAGCGCCGCCGCAGCAGGAGCTGCCTCGTCCTGGGGCTGCTCGTGTGTGCCAAACCGCTGCCGACCCACGCATTAGCCATTTCTGTTCCTCTGACTTTTGTTTTATTATTAGTGGCTTTTGTTCTCTGTTTCCCCCGCCTTTAAAAACAACAACCCAAGAAAACCCACTGTTATGTTTCAAATGACATTAAATCACTAGAAACCACAATTCCTTCAGCCAAAGCTACTAGAAATCTTAAACTACGCCTGGCAGCTTGCTGAGATAAAAAGAGGCTGAGCAAGCCTGTTTTTCTGTGGCAAACTTGTAATCATCTTTCTCCTAAATACTTTCCAGGCTTTTTTCCACTATCTGCTAAGCTTTCACGACCACTTTCATGGGTGGGTTTGTGACCACTAATTGTACCCTCGCCTCCACAAGCAGAAAACAGAAGAGGATCAAGAGATAAGAGAATATTCCTGTTTACTACAACAAACAACTTCCAATGCACCATAAGAGAAGTTGTTTTAGGAACACGATTAGGAAAATATTTACATTTGGATGTGAGCTGTGACATTTTCATGTCAACACTCAACAGGATCCGCACAAGAAGCCAATTAATTGAGAGTTCGGTCAGGTTTCCAATGAATCCTTGCAGTGGGGTTTTGTTTGGTTATTTCCAAAGGGACAGAACAGGTGGAAAACACAGGAAAAACACATTAGTTTTCAGGTTTCACAGCATCTAGGAGCGGGAACGTAAACTGAACAGCCCATGACAAAGAGCACATCCAACACCACCAAGCAGGAACTTCTCATGGTGTCCCATTCGTATTTGGCTTCACGCCATTCACACCAAGAAAAAGAGGCTCTTTATTAAAGAAAGCAACAGAATCTGCTTGTTTAGCAGTGTATATAATAGAGTTATTGTATATAACAGACCTTGGTTACTGTCACGGGTCTGTGCCAACACCTAGTAAAGCATTTCTTGCCTTTATAAACATCCAAGAGGCTTCACTTGTCCCATTAAACCCAATTCAGGAGATACCAAACCCCAGCAGTTCCACAGAGGGGCAAAATCCCTTTGATTTTGCAGGAATCGTGGAAGTATTTCCACGCACAGAGAGGGAAAAGCCAACTCCAAATTGGGCCCTAATACGTACACGTGTAGCAGTCAAACTGCAGAGCAGATATTGCCGAGCCGTAGACCTCCCTGGAGCGATTGTCAGAGCAGGAAAGCGATCCCAGCACCACCCCGCACAGCTCTCCTTTCGCCCCACAGGCAGCCGCTTCTATCGCTACCAGATGGTGCAACTCTCCCTGTATAAACACTGGAAGGAAAACCCTGTCGAGGCAACTCTAAAAATAGGAGGAACAGACTTTCTTGAGCTTTTCAGATCCTTATCTCGAAGGGAGAATAAAACAAAAGAAGTTTTCCTCCGTGTCCTTGCCAGTCTCTCTGGCGTGACTCGAAACCACTGGGCTTTTTAGCAGCAGCATGAATTGTTTTCTCCAGTTATCAGCAACTGCAAAAGTATTAAATAATCATCCATCAGAAAGGGAAAACAAGCCAGAATTCTGCACTAGGGCTTAAATTATATTTGGCCTTAAAATGGCCAAATGACAGCAGGTTTCTGCCCAAGGGCATTACCACGCTGGAAGAAAATGAAGCAAGTTGTCTTTCTGAGCATGAGGTTGGAATAGACAACAGCCTACATTCAGAAAAGCACTGACATATGTTTATATTTCCTTGATGTTCATGTTCATTTAAGCAAATGCTTATAGTCAAATGCTTTGCTGAAACAAAGCCCCATCTCCCTCTCTAGATTGAGGGTGGATTTTTCTTTTGCTCCGTCTCATGGATTCCATCTGGGTTTTTTGGAAGAGGGATCTATACCGTAAAGAAAAGTCCAACAGATTTACATGAAAATATTACAAACAAATCACTCAAACACTGTTTCCATCACTAAACAGCACAGGCAGCCAGCTGCTGTCTTAGCAAAGGGAGTCACCAGAAAAATTCATTAATTACTGTGCCTGGAAGGCTCCTCTGTAACAAGCAAAGTCATCTTTGGCATCAAGAGGATGGTGCTGACAGATCTGCAATTCTCACACTGAAAAGAAACACTATCAGGTATGGTCCTGTCATTAAGAAGGTTCATCCCTAACGTTATTAGGCTGTTTTCACCTCGGAGCTGCGCTCAGCACTACGACGGGCTGTAAAGCAAACAACATGTGTGATGTGAGAGGCCAGCTGTAATACAGGAATGGGAGGTTTTGGCCCCTAGAACAGGGAGGGCCTCATTCCCTTGACACCCAACAGTCACGTCCCAAACAAAATCAAGACCCCAGGAGATCTGTGGCTCAGTCACCACTGAGCCCCCACCTGCTGCTGAGAACAGTGGGCACTGGCTGCTGGAGCTGCACCTAAACTCATCAAATTCCAACATGTAACTTCACAAAATCAAGACTATATAAGCTCAGCACAAATGTTTAGAGCAGTGCTGCAGGTGGTTTTGGGAAGATCTGCTGGAAGCCTCAAATCTCAGCAGAATTGGGCAATGGGAGCAGGTTTGGGCAGAAGAAACTCAGGGTGCTCAGAAGAAACTCAGGGTGCTCAGAAGAAACTCAGGGTGCTCAGAATAACTGAGTATGGCAAACGCACCAAAAGAAACCCTGACTGCCCAAACCCTGGGGCAGCTCTGCGCCCTGACACAATTCAACAGCAGCAAGGCAGATGTCTGGGCAGAAAGGGGCCCCAAGCACCACGATGTTAATGTATATATTTCTGCTTCATGCCATGCTGCTGAACCGCATCACCATGCTGTTAAGAAGACAGGAGAAGGCATCACTTCAGGGTTCACCACAAACTCCTGCACGTGAAGATCTCAAAAGAATTTGCACTTCCACAAATGACTCCAGATAGGTAAATTAAAAAGCTCATCAACGAGAAGCGCAGGTCATTCATGGATTACATGCGTACTGATTACTGATATTTAACAGAATAGGCTGCTCAAGACTTGAGCAAACTCTGTCCAATTTTAACTTGTTTGTTTTGGCTGGAAAGAAGCTCAAAGGACCATCTCCAGCCTTTAGACCCTTGAGAAACCCATTCTACCTAATGCATTTTCTGACCTTCTTTCACAGCAGGCATGCGAGCGCTCAGGGTTTGATCACTTTACCTTTCGGAAAGCTGTCGAATCTGAGGAATCCCCATGTATTTGTTGAAGTGCTCTAACACATTCACGACACCTTGGAGAAGGTTGGCAACTTCCCCGTATTGTCTCCTCCTGGTCATAGCCCTGCAGAGGAAACGGAACATTTACAAAGGCAGGTTCAACGAAAATCCTGGGTGGTAATTCCACGGGTTACCTCAGCCACACTGCGTCATGCCGGTCCCTATTGACCTTTCTTCTTCTAAAATACACAACTCTTCATTAACATTCCAACGCAGCCTTAAAATTTTACTTAACCAAGCTAAAATAAACCAATCCAGCACACATCTAACAATGCCTCAAAAAGCAGAAATGTCAAAAGCAACACTTGGCAAAGAACATGTAAACTACTGAATGCATCCGCTTCCCAGTGTGGGTCCGGAGGCAGTAAATGTTATTTCACTATAATGACCTGAGTTAAGCCATTCGTCATCACACACAAAGTGCGAGTTAAGGCTTCACAGGGAGGAGAATCATTATGCTGGAAAGCTGTTAGCCTTGACTTTTCTGTTAATAACTTTCACAGGGAACCGACTGGAAAAAAAAAATCAAGTTTATTTATTTTTACTTCATCCTTTAGGATCATTCCAATAGAGCCTAAGTAAAATTTTACTCCAAACAACCCAGCGTTCATGCAGAATTTGCTACGATGCTTCACAGATGCAATATGTAAAAAACTGAATTTCCTTAGCTTGTGTGTTCCTCGAGCACATTAAAAAAACCCATGAAGGATTATTAGAAACGTCTAACCCCACTTCATACACAGTACAAGCTGTAAGGCTGCTTTGAATTCATTCTCAGAACTAGAGTAGACCTTGCTGAAATAGTAACCTCACTCCAGTTTAAGACATAAGAGTGATAAAAATACCCCCAAATCCCTGAAGAGAACACCGCAATGAAGATGCTAAACTGGACAGACTAGCTTACTCTTTAATAAGTCCTTATCGTCAAGGATCAACACAGCAATTCGAGCAATCGATGGCCGCAAACCATTAAATACAGCAACACAGGTTGCAGGTCACTCAGAGCGGCACAGAAAGCCAGCAAAAATCAAGACTGGAACCTCTTAAGCAAATATCCCTCCAGAAGAACAAGCAGCTGTTACAGACCCATTCAGAGCACTGCGCCAAACTGGAGAACTCAGCTGTGCCAGCCGAGTACCACCACAAATTCGCGTTACTTACTCGAGTGAATCCACCCCCCCCGCCAGCATGTGCAGGTGGTTGAGGGTGGTGATGGACGTGGTCAGATGCCGCTTGGCGTGATCCAGCTGCTTGATATCTCGTGTGATTTCTTTAACCTAATGAATGAAAAAAACAAACAAGACTCTGGTTAAACATCAAGCCACAGCAACAAAATGTTAAGGAGATAAGAAACACGCTCTCCTCTTTTTTGGGATTAGAGATGCGTTAGTTCTACAGCCACGTCAACACGTGGACACGGGTACAGGTTCAACACGCGCTCGACAGCAAATTACCCACCAGTCAGCAGGAGCAAAGACAAAGATGTTCCCTTCTTAATGAGAACGGGAAGCAAAAGTCAGTGTCTCCCCTTTCAAAGACGAGAAAGAAAGCCGCTCACCATTTGTTCAGATTTTTCAGCCTTGTCTTTAATATCCTTAATCTTCCCAAAGAGCTGCTGAATGGCCGCCTGGGCTTCTTCCAGGGCCTGGAAAAGAAACAAGATCGGAGCAGAAAGAAAACCTGCATTCGGTTTTCACCTTCTCAGAAATACACGGTTGCACCTACAGCCCCTGGGCTGGGAGCTGGTTTATTACAAAGAAAATGCAGCCAGCACATCAGAAGTCAATGTACCACGTTGCGATTTTTAACCCGAGTAGGCGAGATTTTCAGCATCCATTTTACAATAACGCTCTGGCAAAAGCTGATCAATATATTCTCTGAAAGCCCTTCTGTAATATGAACTATGAATAGGTTTAAGGTTACTGCAATAAATTTTGATTCTCTGAGTGTGGAAAAACACATAGAACTTACTGCCAATCGATATGTATTTAGTGAAGGAACATGAAACCTTCGCAAAACCTCTATGCTCACCATTAAATCTAAATAAAAAATATGCAACATTACATATAGAACGCTGAGTGCTCGCCTAAACGTCTCACTGAATTAGCAGGATATCATCCTTGGGTTCAGCAGGTGAAGGGGGTCGAGTATGGGAAACAGACCTTGCCTGGATTTCTGTGCTATTTTCTGAAGGCTTCTTGGGGCACCTGCTCCCCTTTATAGAACCGCGGTGCATCCCGACCTCACACAACCAGCGTGAACCACACGTGGACTCAACGAGCGAAGCCGCGTGTCCCAAATCACGTGTCCAAAACTCGACTTCTGGAGTAATTCAACACGTTTTGCCTTCCAAGTCTGATAATATTTCCAGCTCCGCTTTGTTTCCCGCTGTTAAACAGGCTCCCGTCCCTCTGGTTTTATATCCAGTCCCATGACCAAGGTTACAGCACAAGCTACAAGCTCCTTCAGCAAATAAATTTAACACATCTTCATTTGGAAACGTACGAGCGAACAATCTGCCAGGAGCTTTTGCTGGAACGTAGCTGCGTTATAATAAAAGTAGAAAAGTTGGAAACGTTTTATAATTCATTTTCCAGAGGGGGAAAAACAAAAAAGACTCTGAAATATCTTCTGAATGATGTGAAAGTTAACGCTTTGTTAGTGTCACACCGCGATCGTGTAGTGACCAGGGACACACTGATGTGCTGCAGGGGAATCTAGATCAGAAACAACCACCACCTACCTTCTCCTTCAGCCACGTTTCAGAATGAGAATTTCCCTTCTCTTCCATTTAAAGGCATGTGGATTAAGTGTAAACCAAAGGACTAAAGAATGCTCCTTTCAACAGATTTCACTACGTCTCTGTACTCAGGCCCGCGGCTGCAGCATGTTACTCAAGTGGGTTATTAAGCAAGTAACCATCCCGCATATTCTGCAATTTGGAGAGCTCTGCAAAAAATAAAGGCCAACCGAAATTCTTCACAGACGCCAATTGCTGCGTTTCCCTTTGCTTCAGCACTAATGTGAAACGCTAATTGCTGTGCGCGGTCCTCGGGAAGGCAGAGCTGCTCGATCCCCAGAGGAGATGAGGATTTCACCAGCCGACAAAAGGATCCTCCAACAAGAGCCGTCACCCCCTTCACACCCACGGCCAAGGCCACCTCACAGAATCACTCCACATTGGAGATAAACACGCACGGAACTCGAGAGCAAACTTAGACCCGAGCAAATCCGAGTTGCTCATAAACACTCATTTTACGTCTCAAAACTTGCTTCCAAATATTTGCTCAGCCATTAAGACATAAATCTTCAGCTGCTCTCCCAAAAAAGAGCCGCCTATTCCTTATTTGAGTCACAACACACTAACTCATCGACCTGCTTGGCTTTTATATAGTCTACATTTAGAGAGGAAAACATTTCTTCAAACTTACATAAGGTTTGCTGAAAGTAACACTGTGTGAAAAGTCAAGAGGACACTGTCAAGTCGACCTGATGGGAAGTTCAGAACCAAATTAGAAGTGTTACTTCTTACATTAAAACCACAATTAAACTTTCCTATGGTTCTTTATAAATAAAACTATGAACCCTTGTGGGCTGTAACATTCCAACTGTAGCATCTGAAAGTAAAATACTGAATATAGAGGAAGGAAACAAAGAAAACTAACCAATAATGGAAAAGATCTTCACCTTCCTGGTTGCTGTAAAGATGGAGTAAAGCAAGGAACAAACCCAAGGAAATGTAAGTTTGAGTTTCGAGAAAACACCTCATATTTGATAAATGGTGTTCATTATTAAGGGATTATAAACCAGCACTAGGGCGTGAAAGTAGGTCTAACTGTTCAAAGTGTAATACAGAAGTTTATTAACGTATCTAACGATTCTTCTTTCACCTGTAAAATGGTGGAGGGGAAACCGTAGCTGCACTGGGGAGAATCCATTTCACACTCTGCTCCCAGTAAGACACTGAACTGTGAATTTTAAGGGAATTTTCTTACCGCATTTGTTATTATTGTCTAAATAGATGGTTTGTTTTGGACAGAAATTCTAAAACCAAAACAACAGAAAGACTCAGAATTACTCTTATTCCAGCAAAACTGGTTTAGGTGATGAACGACACCCAGCAATCTCACATCTGCGGCTCGACGCGGCGTTCACCTCGCATCACTAATTTATTGATCTCCTCGCCAGCGCAACTGGGAAACATGTAAATGTATGCACCCCAAACGAGGACAAAAGTTAAGTTATTGTGTTTCCTTTCCTACAACAGCAGTTCATTTCGGGGGCAGAGGACCCCAAATAAATAAACGAGACTGGAGACAGAATCCGTCGAAACGAGGATGTTGAAATTAAGGTTGCGATGTACTGGAAAAACACCATATGACTCTAATCAACAACTGAGCCTGCAAGCTACAATTAACCCATCAGCATTATTTATTAAACTTCATGCAACCTCCGAGGTCCCCGAACGCCCGGCACGGGGAGGACTCGACCGCTCGGGAGAGGCAGAGCCATCGCTCACCCCGTCCGTTACACCCGTAATGTCTGTCCCCAGGGTACCCGCCTGCTCCCAAACCAGTAAATTTAGCAGAGGGCAGGACCAGCGAGAGACTCCAGACAGAACACTCAATATGAGGCGGGTTTCGGCTCCGTATCACCTTCCTCCTCCGCCGGTGTAGTGTGTCTGATCCTCCGCTATGCGGGTTTCAATCAAATTCTCCAAAGCCAGAGGGAAATACACGGCACTTGTATCAGCTGTGGGTCTCCGATCTTCTTCACCTCCAGATGCAACAGGGAGAGTCCAAACACGCCAGTGAAAAAGAATCGGGAGTAAAGGTAAAGCGTGAATCACTAAGAAAAAGACGGCCTAAAAGATCGCTTTACTTGGCATTACCCTGAGCAATTTCTCAGGTCAGCCTGCAGTCATCCCTCGTGCCACCTTTTCACACCGGATCTTCCAAGCAGCAAAAAGAGGAAAGAAAATAACCCAAGTAAGAGGTGTGACGAGACCACATCTAATTCATCCCATTTTGAAGCGATGTGTCCTCTCAAAGGTCACGTTCCAGGGATTTACAGCACCAGGCTGACATTAACGCTCGCAAAACCAGCATTAGCAACAATAGTCAAGCCAAGAAAACAATTCAGTGAGTTACAGCGGGTCTCTCCGAATGCCCACGGCCGCTACAGGCGGATGGAGCCTCCTCCTCCTCGTTAGCGGGTGGGCTGATTTCTAAATATCTCTTTATTCTCCCTATCAGGAACCTCATGCAAGCAAATTTTGAGGTAGTTGGAAATATGGAAAGAGAGGAATCAAAAGAGGGCTGTGTGTTACTACAAGACTGGGGTAAGAAGCAAATTTGCAGAGTTTGCTTGCTTGAGGACTGAATTAACACTATTCTGTCCCCAGTTATGGTTAAAATACCTCGATAGTTTCCATATGCTGACTGGTGTTGTGCTAGAAATGTGCTAGTTTTATTTGATTCTAGCCAATATACGTTTCAATTGGATATTATTACTCACATCAGAAAGCTGCCCTCTACTAAGGATTTTATAGACACTTGACACATCTGCCAAATTCACAGCATCCAAATGGATTTTTAATGTTACAAATTGGGCTGTGGTCAGGATGCTGAGAATTTAATGCTCCTGGATCGGTCCCCACTCTTGAATACAGAGCGTTAATGCTTCTTTCATTTGCTGCCGCACTCACAGCCCAGATCAATGAGAACCTAGACCACGACTAAAAATAAGTTCCCATCCCCAATTCCCCACGGAGCCCCAGCTGCAGAGGTTTCAAAGCAAGTCTTGCGCGCTGTGACCAGCCCAACAATTTCTGCCACAAATGAGTCCCTCCAGGTTGAGAAAGGACGGAAATACGCTCTGATTCTTCGTCCGATTTCGTTTTAGAGAAAACTCTTTGGTTTTACAGCTCCGGGCGACGCGGCACCGCGATGGCCCCGGCACACAGACCCCAAGGGCTCAGCACCCTTGGGTTGTTTTTAGTAGATTTCTACCCAAGGAGTTCATCAAATGCTACATAACCACTGCAATTGTCACTAAAGAACGGAGTTTTCTGTTACCAGCTCCAGTCCTCACCACTAAGGCTGCACTTTAAATCAACAAAGCAGATTATGTCCAGCACTGCACCAAGCTTAAAGCTGCTCCTATTGCCCCTTCACTTAACCCCCCACATGGTGCTTAGAAATCAACCCCCCGGCGCTGAACAGCTCCACGAACACTGACAGACACGGGGGGTGAAGCGAGAGGCAATTTCCAGGTTTGCTGGTCGAAACCCTGCATTTTAACTCCTGAAGCGCATTCCCGTGCTGCTCCAACACCCTCCAAGCTGGTCGGTTGTATCTCACCGCCCAGCCCCGCACACCGGAGCTGCCCCACAGAGGAAGGCGGCGATGTGCTGTGAGCAACACTGCTCTGCACCATCTCGCTCCAGCGTGTGATTTTACACATTTTAGTCATGCATCTAATGTGCACCAGAGTGCCATGGCCATTTAAACATAAATTGTGTAAGTTGCACAATCCTCTAAGCAAAGCCTGAGAGAAAGAGAAAGAAAATACTAAAAAAGATCTGCAGCAAGACAAAATCTCCTGCCTGTTGTCAATGTTTCTATTTTCAGGCTGGGCTTCTCGCTTTGCCAACATGAAAACCAAACGGCCCTGGCTGGGAACAGCCCACTCTGATTTTGCAACTTGCGCTGCCTTCAACGCCACCAGCACGAGAACGTTTCCTTTCACCAGCCCAAAATGAGAGGCGGTCTCCAGCCTCAGGACAGCGACAAGGAGCATCCACCGCCTCAACACACAGAAGCACAAGGCAAGGTCAAGCTCAGACTTGCTTCTGCCTTGAGCCAGGCTTTGCAGCAGATGGTAAAAGTTATGCCTGACCTCTTCATACACTTGCAGATGCCAGTTTTCATGCCTGGTAGCCAGCGGGATAACAAACAGCACTATTTCTTCTTGGCATGCCATTCACCTGAAACCCTTTGCAATAAATATGTTCTAGGCTAGAAAAAAAAGCTCACTGCGTCTCTTAGATGGGAAGGGCATTGTCCAACTGTCATAATTCACTAGGGAAATGACTAAATGAAACTCGCTTTTGATTTATTTTGGCAGCTCAACTTCTGTTTATTATTCATTGGTTACAAAAGAATATTATGGGACTTTAATCACTCGACTGGAGTCTTACAGAGTCTGTGCCATGACCTTTTTTTTAAAATATATAAAATTACACAGCTTAAGACATAATATTTAACCCTCATCCACTCACCATCTTGAAATGCCCTGAAATCTAACACTAGTCTGTTCATATTTCAGAATAATGGCCCATTCATCAAAACAACAGGAGATAAAGCTTAGCCATGCAAGAGAGAATTAATGTAAGTGAAAGATGGTACCTACAACATCGGGGATTGTGTCACAAAAAAGCCTCCAAATATTTTATAGGCTTAGACTTCACCAGTTAAGAGCTCGCGGTGATTTTCCCCGTCTGCTCTGAAGGCTGAGGATGGCGATGCAGCAGAGACAAATCAACGCCAACCGCGTGAGCCCAGCAAGTAAAGATATATTTAAATTAACTAAAAAAATGAAATAAAAGTGCCTACGGTGGGAGAGCTGAAAACACTGACTACCTCAGCTTACTGTGAAACAGAACCTGCAGTCAACAAAGCCGCCTCCACGCAAACCGGTGGAGGTCAGAAGAGGCTGAAGCACCCAGAGCCGAGGAGAGGACAAGCCACCGAGCCCGAGGCACCATCCCCAGCTGCCCCACAGCTCAGGGCACTGGAGGAGCTGGGATGACCCGTGAGCAGGAGAGGACCGTACCCTGCTCACCACCACGGGCACCCACATCACCGTCCTCTGCTCACCACCCATCCTCATCTCCCTCTTCCTCCCTATAGCGATTCTGCAAAGCGTTTCGTGATCTCTATTTAAAGAAATTTTTTAAAAAGTATTTAACATATTTCCATCTATGACCTTGTCAAACCCAATAACCTGTGGGCATTTTTCTACGCCAGACACATCCTCCTCCTTCCACAGACACCGCAGCGCGCGCAGGGCAGGGCAGGCACAGCTCCCCACGGCTGCGGAGCTCGGATGTTTATTTTTACACGCAACGAGGAAGGACGGCACCGGTTACCAGAGGAGGGGATGGCGAATGGAACTCTGCTGCTGTGCTGGGTTCAGGCTGGGCAGTGAGAGTATATCTGTATTCTTTAGCCACGGCAGCTGCCACCGCTCTTCTTGCACTGCTGTAGTCATGAAAAAAATATACTGTTACTGTTCTCACAGAGCAAAGAAGCAGGAGCCAAGCAAAGCAACCCCAGTTATCAAACAGCATCTTCAGCCGTGAGAAACATGCAAAGCTTTTCCCAGCCCAGAAAACATCCCTCTTCTCCTTAACGCTTAACTTTGTTCTAGTGCTAACTGAGCCAGACCCTAATAAAGTAGGAGATACTAAGCAATAAACCAAGCTTTTCTTTAAAGCACAATCTTTACTCATTCAGTTCTAGTAATTTACTTTATGTATGTGTGTGCACAGGGCAGGAAAAATGGATCAGAGATAACAAAAATATATTTAAGATTCAAACTATGAAGTCACGAATCCATTTGGGATCCTCAATCCACACAATCCATCTTGGGATTCCTCTTGAATTCTCAATTCCTTCCAAAATAGATTTTGTATGAAGCTGCCTCACCTTTCCTGACCCAGGCACCCACATCCTGGTTGCACAGGTACCATCAAGGGTTAAACTAGACTGAAAATGCAGAGGCCACTTTATTCCAAGGACAAAACCCTGGTAGGTGAAGCAGCTTCAGCCAAACAACCAGTAAAGACATGTCAGCAACTGTCAAAAAAATTACAGCCAGCCCATGCAGAAGGTTCAGCAATAAACACAACTGAAGAGTGACAAATAAAACCATACAGAGCGTGTTAAACGCTCAGTGGAAAAACCTATGGGAACTTTTTATACGACACCCTGGGGCAGAGGGGAAATGATGCCACAACTGGACTGTGGCTCTTCACAAGGTCAGCCCAGAGTCCCGCTCAGCGGCAGCTCTGAGGAAAACCTAACGGAGGAAAAACCGGGTCGTTCTGGCTCCCCAGAGACTGCCGGCACAGCTGGAACCGCGTATTGTTACAGCTGAACCTCGGCAGCTCCTGCATTCCCAGCCTCTCCCAAGGCATCCGAAACAGCCTGAGTCTGGGACTCCCAACGAAAAACTTTGTTACGCCCTGCAGAGGAATGTTCCACCCACGACTGTCGTTTCCTTCCATAAAAGGATCATTAGTGAGACAATTTCTGAAGTTCGCGGTATTGTCTACAGATTTACTGAAATATCGCACCAGGAAGGGGAAGCCAAATGAGCCAGACTATTTTAAGCCTTTTGCATTTGGAGGAAATTCTAGGGCAAAATTTCAAAAAGGCAGATGCTTTGAACTGGGAAACGCTACGCTTTGTGAAGGGAGCATTCCTGCCCTTAGAGATGTCTAAATAACTCTTTTGGGGCCACCGTCTATTTGATTGACTATTTTCAGATTTAGAATCTGCTTCTTCAGACACCTAAATACTATTTTATACAAAAGTGTGTGTGATCAAGACTATTTGGGAGACAGTTAAGTCAAAAACTGACTATAAAAAGCTACTGTTACACCTTTGTCGCACCTACAATTCACCTTGAAGACCAGTTTGATCATCTCAGCACCCAGGGGAGCACAAAAGTGTCCCCAACGTCACCACTGCCACCCGATCAGCCAGATGGGATGAGAGACTCGATCACAGGGACGCCGGGGCTGGATCTGCAATCAACATTTTGAATGTGCTGTCCCCAAGGTCCCCTTTTCCTCATGGAGCACGGCGAGCACATTTCCACAGCCGCGTACTGCGCATTCCCCACTGGGTCCAACTGGGATTTAGATTGTTCTAACTGGGCGAATAACACTATTCAGACATGTCTCCCCTGGCAGCGCTCCCTCACCATCAATTATCAGCAAAACATCGCTCTGGTCTCAAAACCAAGGCTGGGCTCCCCTCTCCTGGACGGCCGCGAAGCTGCAGCTCCCAACAAGGCCCAGTTAAGCCCAGCTCCTCCGCAGCGGGAAAGCTGCTTTGCTGGGCTCAACTGACCCCTTCCCCAAAGAAAAAGCAGGCTGCTAAAGGTTTAATACCCTCAGTTTGTCTTCTAGCAATCTGTCTGGTATCATCAGCCTCTAAACATGCTGTCGGTAAAGGAGATGAGCAGCTCCACGGCCCCAGGACAACTGAGAACAGAGCTCAGCAGGGAAACCCCCCCTGCCTTGCTTTGGCTTCAACAAGAACTTGTTTTTTCTCCTACCGCTGCATCTGAGGTTTATGTTTCCTTTGGAAGGAAGGCAGAGCTTGAAAGGATGTTTATGAAAACTATTCTTCACTCTCCAGACAAGAGCATCACATCCAGTTCCGACACCAGGCAGTTCTGTGAATCGCTGATCACAGTTTGCATCGTGAGTTGTTACGAGAGAACGTGACCAAAGAGGCTTTTGCAAAACACCTTCCAGGTTCAATCTTGCAATAAACACACAAAGACACTGAACTCCCACTGAAATCCAAGAGTTTAGATGCGTTTGTATTTACGGTGTGCGTTTTCAAGGCCACGATGGATTGCATCGTTCTCAGTGCGTCAAGGGGTGAAAACAAGTCAAAAGCCAGGAACGGCTTCTTCAAAAGCTGGTCGGCTGTTTATTACAGGCTATAGACACCTCACATGGCAAGAAAGAGTTACAAATTGGAAAAGGTATCTGAAGATTAAACTTTTTGCTGTTTCAAGCCTATTGCAAAGGCTGGTTGCCAACTGTTTCTTTATTCATCAAGGGTGGTTTGCAGTTGTGGTTAATATGACAAAACGCAATAACGATCTTGGGCTTCACAAGACAATACCTAACCCTGTGTACACTTCAACCAAATTTTGCAAGGAGATATTGGTCTTGAGGATACAATTTTTTCACAAATTTAATAAGAAGATCAGTAGAAGGAATAAACTACTTTTATTGTGGGACCAAACTACTACCAGAAAAGGTAAATAAGAAGAAAAGACCCTTTCAGTAGCACCAACTCCCAGCATTGAGCTGTCTTAAAGGCACCTTGTTTTCAGTTGCTTCAAAAGAATTTCTTAGCATACCAAAAGGCCGCCTCAGTCCCCGCCTACGCACAAGATAAACTACTCAGAGAAACCGTGCAGGGGGTGACAGGAGATGCCTCCTCTAGGCTTCCCCTGTCTGCTTCTGGGGAAACAAATACAAAATTCTGTCTCAAACTGCAGTGCATTTCCCAGCACTGTAAATGACTCCTGTGCTGCGGGTGCCTCCAACCAGCCCACACACGATGCCTGAGCTCGCTGACGCTCCTTTAGTGCTTCGAACTTCGAGGCCAAGCCAAGTCCTGCCACTCTTAACACTCATATTCCAGCAATTCGCATCCAAATTGCAAGTATGAGTGCGAAACGGTGCGAATGATTTCAGCATTTCAGACTCAAACAATTTTTCTTACCAGAGAATGAACACTTTCAATAACTGAATGGTTTCAGTACTTAATAGGACCTCTGAAAGTAAGAAACAACTGACATTCTGGGTGACTGTCAGGTCTTAGCCCATGCTGTCCGTGCAGCCGCAAGCTCTGGTGTCTCTTGAAGTCCGCTTCTACCTTGAAAAGCAGCAAAGTGATGGAAAATTGGAAAATTCACAGCTACAGACAGGAATATGGGTGATTAACTGCAGCTCCAGGATGCCTGAAAGCAGCCCTGCACAGACACACCACATACACATGCATCTTCGAAGGTTTTTACTTGGATAGAAGTTTAATTGGCTCCTTCGCAACCAAATTAACCAAAGGGCTGCACAGCCAGATCTGCCTCCCCTGTGGTTCAGAGCAGGATTTTGTCCAAGTCCGGTTGTACGTGCTTTGGAGAACTTCGAAGGGATTAAAGAGTGAGAAAGCACAGACATAAAGCAAAGCTCTAAACAAGCTCCCTGAACACTCACAGCACAGAGAGACTTCTATTATCCTGCAAGCACAGCTGACCACAGCACCGCTTGCTCATCTCTCACCACGTTCATCCTCAGTACCTGAGATCCTGAGGCGATCCGGGCAATTCTCAGACAGAGCTCTTTGTGATCCTGCTTTTTTGCAGTCTGCTCTAAATTTGTCACCCAAAATGGGCCCAAACAGCTTTCCAATCATACCCAAACTCTCCAAGTATGGCACAAGTTTCCACTCCCTTCTCATTTTCTGTAATTGCCTCCCTGCTTGATTTTGGATCTCATGCCCGCATGGTGATTAGAGGCAGCTCCACTCCTGGTTACGCCACATCCCAAGCACATCCCCAGTTTAACAGCAGCAGTCAGGGAACCATAAAAACAATCAATTCTTGCATTTTTTGCAAGCAATACGAAGGCACAGAGCAGTTAAATAGCTCACTCAGGGCCATGGACTCTGTGGTAGAGGTGGGATTAGTAACCAGTGGCTACTGCACCATAAGTGGAAAATACAGCCAGCCACGCTGGTGAGGGAATGACGATCCCATCCCAGCAACCTAGTCTTAAATCTGGTATTAAAAAGATGAGTCAATGTTGACAACAAGGGAAGCAGAATGGCTGATGACTCAAGACATCAATGTTCCTGTTCTAAACCAGAACAGGTACAGGAAATGCAGCAGCGCTGGGTGTTACCTCAAAATCTGATAACGCCTGACCGCCACTCAGGCCAAGTTGGGCTACTCATGCTAAAATAGGTTATTCAAACAAAAGAATACAGCTAAAAGATGAGAATGCAACTTAAAAGTTAGTTTGATTAGGCATATTCTGCAACAGAGCAAGCTCAGCGTTCACAAACGCTGCAGCCGTGGCTGTGCTGTTCAATACCGTACCCTGAGCAAACGCATCTGTCAAGCAAGTACAAGCGAAAACCTGACAGCTGAATGAGACGTGCAAGATGAACTGGCAGTTGGTCATCAGGCTTAGTCACAGGCAACCCGGGATACTTCAGCAAACAACCTCGTTAAAAGGCTAAATATCCTTTTATTGATCCTTACTCAGTAGCAAATGTGCTTGTACCTATTTAATCCTGCTCATTTTATCATTAGCTTCAGAGCAGCACAACCGCAAGCCTCCTGGTTTTGCTTTTGATTTTTAAATCAATTTCTCATTCACTTCCCTTTGCAGGGCGATCAGAGGCAGGTTACAGCAGCTGTTCACCGAGCAGCTCACGCAGTCAGGACCATAGGAGCCAACAGAAACATCTCCCTGACGATGAGAGCGGGTTTCTGCCCCAATTTAGAGTTGCCAGACGAGAACCCTTGGCATTACCAGAGACGAGACACACATACCTGCCTGCCATCCTGTCCCACGTTGGTCTGTCCTCGCACAACAGTTCGAATGTTGTCATCCAGCCTCCTGGAGAAAAGAATCTAAAATGTCAAACTCATTCCTTGTGTGCCTGACCCAAACCATTTGTGGGAACCCTGAGAGCAACAGAACTGATTTAAAATAAGAAAACTGGTGCTACCAATGCTAAACTCACAGGGTTTTTCCCTTTCTCTCTCTGTAGGACATTGCGATCTTCCATAATTTAAAACTCCTGCTGCAAAAATACACCATCCATTTCCTAATTTAATCAGGGCCTGCTGCATTTCTCTTCCCTTAAGCAATATTGTCAGTTATCCCTTGTCCGTTTCCATTTTCACTTTCCACATATTAAAGTGCTGTCTCAATCATTTCAGGTTGGTAATGGCAGACGGCACAGAAAATGTAAGTATTTCCTGTACACTTACTTATATTTATTTTGTATTTTTAGTACCAATAACAGCAATAAAAATATACATAATGAGAGCTTTTACAATTGCTACTTTGACCTCACAAACAGATTAAATTCTCGGCAACACTATCTTCTGGGTAGTTTGTTCTCTGAGCCTTAAAACTGTATTAAAATGTCATATTTGTTCATTCTTAGTTTATTGGTTTATTCAAAGCTTTACTTTGCAAACCATCAGCTAAAATAACCTGAAAGGCACATATTATACAACAGGGAAAGGTATAAAAAAGAATTATAGTTACAGTGAGTCATTTTTGTCTCTGTCTCACTATTAGATTTGCGAGTGACCCTATTCAAGCCTTTTAAGCAAATTAATTCCTACCAGCTATAGCACAGATGTTGTCACCAAGGCTTCATAAATACAATCAGACTATTCACCACTTGAGATGCAATGAAATGGAGAAATATTTACCTTATTTTCAATCTGATTTTGTTCACAACTTCATCGATGTTTGCCAAAGACTACAAGATGGAAAAAAAAACAGAGAGAAGTGAAAAGAGGAACCTTTACTGTGACACCCAACTCTGGCACTACCCCATGTTCCTGAGAACCTCATCTCCATCTGTCCAACCCTCCAGGGCTGGTGACTCCAGCACTGCCCTGGGCAGCCTGTTCCAATGCCCCACAGCCCTTTGGGGAAGAAATTGTTCCCCACATCCAACCTCAACCTCCCCGGCGCAACTTGAGGCCGTTTCCTCTGCTCCTGGCGCTTGTTCCTGGGGAGCAGAGCCCGACCCCCCCGGCTCCAAGCTCCTTTCAGGCAGTTCAGAGATCAGAAGGTCTCCCCTCAGCTCCTGTTCTCCAGCTGAACCCCCCAGGTCCCTCAGCCGCTCCCATCACACTTGTGCTCCAGCCCCTCACCAGCTCCATTCCCTTCTCTCAACTCGCTCCAGTACCTCAAGGGCTTTCCTGGCATGAGGGGCCCAAAACTGACCCCAGACTTTGAGGTGTGGCCTCAGCAGCACCAAGCACAAGGGGACAATCACGTCCCTAATGAAGAGCTGCAAGAGATGGGACAGGGAGTAGCCCCGTGGGTCCCAGGGCTCCCAGTGCCCACCCAGCACCAGGCACACAGGGTGCCCTGAGCCCTGCCCCGTCAGCAGACGTGGTGACAGTGACCTCCAGTGGCAACAGGGACAGAGCCCTCGCCTTCCCCAGGCAAAAAACCCTCCTGCAGAGCCCAGAAATCCGGCACACGGGTGGAAACACAGCTGCTGCTGGAGCTATAGGAGGGGACGGCAGGGAAATGACTCCAGTACTGGCAGAGGGAAAAGAGCCAAACCACCACCACCAGCAAACTGCCTAGAAACAGCTGAAAGCCAAAAAAGCCAGTGCTGCAGAGGATCTTAACCATGGTAAATGTCAGAGCTGCATACAACTCAACCTCCAGCTGCAGAAACACCTGCTTTTTGCGATAGCTTAGTCCAAAACTGCCCCCGGAGATGATATGGGGCACATAAAGTACAGATATGAGCCCACGGCAACCTCAGTCTTCACACCGCAAAAGAAACAAGAGGTTTCAGACACAGATGTCCCTCGAGTGACATTTCACAGGCAACACTTGCCTTATTTGGTTGAAACCGCTGAGGGGTCAATGATTAATATAAGGCAAGTTATGAAATTTACTGCAAGAGAAACCTCTATACAGAAAACTTATTTCTACAGATCAAAGCAGGATTTTTACTGCAGCAAGCACTTTGGGTAGAAAGAAACTACATCATGACAGAGAAGCTTGTGAGATGCAAATTTAAGAAGCGATTATTGTTATGTTATAGTCTTATTATCTGTGCTACCCTTTAAAATAAATGGTTTGGGTGCAGGTTTAAGCACGCCTTCCATCACTTACTATCAAGTTACCCCTTGCTCTGAGAGGGCCACATTGCCAGAATTACTTACTTGCTCAGTGGGAAAGAGAGAGTTAATGTACTCCACAGCATTAAAATCTGCTCTGTCCAGTGGATCTTGGCTGGGAAACACCTGGAGAAAGGGAGCAAAACAAATACAATCAGCAATCCATCGTGGTTAATTTCTGTAACTTTAAGCAGTATCTCCTGCTTTAATTACTTCAGCACCCAGTTCCGATGGCGTCGCCCAGTGTTGTTCTAACAAACGTGCACGGAGAGCGGCCAGGAGTGCAGCAGCTCCGTGGTTTGGAGATCTCAGATCTGTTAAAATTCCTTCCGTATCAGCCTGGGTAAAGGCAGATAATATCCATGTAGATCCCACATACAGCCCCAGCACAACCCATCATGTGCAAGGAATTCCTGCGACATGCAAGGCTTTAATTATGCATCCCAAACCATTGCGATGCTTCTGTTGGTGTCTGGAAATGAACCCCCCCCGCCAAGGCAGCTCCCTTTTCTCTGCCTGGGTTTTGCACGGCCCCGTGGTGACAGACGGAGGGTTTGCTTTTCACAGCCGTGTCACATGAAACACGATGAATTAAGAAATGGTTGCACAAGTTCCCTGGAGACTTGGGTTTGCCACTTTCACATGAAAAAGAAGGAGAGAAACAGAATCTGTTGAATGATTCTTCCTGCCCACGGGAAAGGAAAAAGAGCAGCTGTGGTGCCAACAGATCTCATCTCTCCTCAGAAGCTGATCAAACGATACAAGCGCACCTGCCAGGCTTTGCTTTTTGTCCCCGCAGACTAAAATATGCTGCGTTCCTTCTCTGCTACCATCTTCACTCTGTATCTATACAGCCACTAGCTCTGTGCTCCATGGTCAAACCCCAGCCAGTAAAGTGTAGCTCACCCCGCAGCGTCACCTCCACACGTCACCCCCGTCACCAAAAGCCCTCACAGAAACCTGCGTCACCTGGGCACACTCAGCATTTACACCGTTTAACACATTTCGCATTGTAAAAGCACTGTTTTTTTCCAGATCATTTAAATGAGAGAAACCTCTCCCTGAAAGACGCCTCTTTGGCAGCTTTCCCAAAGCTACTCCTGCGGCCAAGGAGAAGCAGGCAGCAGTTCAATATGCATGAGGCCACTCCGACATCACCCCACAGCACCACAACCAGCCTGTCCTGCTCTGGGCTCACAGCTCCTGCAGCTTCCATTAACCCCAGATCTCACCAGCGTTATGAGCAGCTGATGCAAGGGGTGTGGAAGATAAAGGCCAGTCAGGAACTCCTCTCCCAGACTGCAGACAGAGATCAAGGCTGCAGGCAGCTGTACTGGCTCAAAAGACTGCTACTCCCAGGTCTTTGTCCTAGTTGTTAACCAGAAACAACCACCCCAGGTTTGGTGGAGCAACAAGGCTGCGTGTGCTCTGACATTGCTCCGCGCAGCAGTCAGCTCAGCCAGTTCTGCTCATTTAACCAGAACCTGGCAGGTCCTGCCCAAAGCTGACGAAGGAACACTCAGGAAAACAAGATGATTACTGGGTTGGGAAGTGATGAGAGGCAGGAGGCAGCGCCATCCTCAACACCTCCCCTTGCTCAGGATGGGAATATCTGCCCACAGCCTTACTGCTTGTTACAATAACTCAGCCAGGGATGTGGTGCATTCTCCACTGCTCACAACCTCAAGTCAAGACTGTCTTTAAAAGATGCATTTTACCTTGAAGAGGCATTTTCTGCTTGATTAAAAAGTCACTTTGTTGTACAATGCTACAAAGCACACCAGGCTTCTCTGGCTTTCAAACATACAGGCAGATGATTCTTTTTTTCTAGACAAGGTGTTGTAGGAAAATAGGAAATTAGGATTTTAGGCCTATATCAGTGTTATAAGCTGTGCTGCTAAGGCTGAAAGTCTCAGCTTGTCCCCTGTATAGTCCTTACCCAGAACCACGAGCGTGGTTACCTTATGCTTGCTTTGTACCCTTAGTTAAGACATTGACAAATGCTATTCTTAGGGTTGCTGATTTCTATGCTAGACTGATGAACTATGGATAACAAATGAGACAGGTGGAACTTCAAAAGAAGCTAGCCCTGCGACCCGATGACCTTTCGTTCGGTACTTGCCAAGAAAGAAGAAGTGGAACCCGCAGACCACTGGAACGGAAGGAACCTGAGGATATTGACAGTGATAGATATCGACAGTGATAGACAGTGATAAATTTTGCTTAGTTGCATAATACCTGTTAGAACCCTATATAATGACTAGTTATACTGCTGTATGATTGTCACTCTCTGAGGAGGTGACCCAACGCTGCTGTTCCTGTGAATCTTCTACAATAAATACTGCTCAGAGTAACCCACAAGAGTTCGAGTCTCTATCCAGCGCCTACCTACGACCTTTTTTCACAAGGTCCAGGTCTCCTTTAGAAGCTGGCATTTAATTTAGCAATTCTCAAGGTTTCAGCAAAAATTACCCAGGTGCGCCAAACCCACGCAAAGATGGACTGTGTGCAGTGTCTCTTTGGAGCAACAATATTCCAAATCTGGCACAGCACCCACAGAGAAACTGAAACCTTCCTCGCCTTCTGGTGCTGCACTCACTAGCTCTGCCCTGGTTCTCTTGGTAGAGCCACCAAATGTGATCTGCAAGACTCAAAGAGAGTGAGAAAACTTTCTTGAGTGATACTTAGCGAGCCAGCTCCTGTGTCTGTCCGCAGCCCTGCTATGGGACACAGCTCCTCATGCTGAAGGGTTGGCTGAAGTCGGCACAGGCTCTGCCACAGGTTCCAACCAACACACGGTTTTACCCTGAGTTCTCACGGACTTTGCTGGGCTCCAGGTGCCACACAGGGTTTCAGAGAACACCGGACGACTTGGGCTGGAACATAATAATGATCACAAAAGCCGAGACATTCAGGTTACCCTGACTCCAAGCGAGTCAAGTGCCGTTTGACACCACTGAGATACTTTACGCACCAAGGGCACAAAGAGGAGCCAGAACTGGCATGTCCCGTGTCCCTCAGCCACGGGGAAGCAATGGGGAGCGATGTGCTCGGCTGCGGGCAGCGCAGGCCCAGGCTGGCACTGCAGGGACGGTGACACCCCCGGCACTGAGGTGACCCGGGAGGGGCCGAGCGGCGGCAACCGGGCTGAATGGGCTCCGCCCCCAGGACCATCCACCCTGGGACTCCGCGGGGCCCAGCAGCGGAAGGCCCAGAGCTCGCTGAGGGGCAGAGCCCGCCGGGGCCCTCACGGAGCGGGCACCGGGCCGCGCCCGCAACCGGCCCCTCACCGGGCGGGCCCTGCCCCACCGAGAACCAGCCGACCCCGCCCGTCCCGCGGCGGCGGCCCCGGCGAACCTGCTCGATGGCGGCCTGCACGGCGGGCGCCAGCTCCAGCGCCTCCAGCCCACCCGCCAGCTCCGGCTCGTCCTCCTCCATGGCGGCCGTCCCTTCCGGGCCGCGGGGCATACCGGGATGCGGGAGGACACACCCCCTCCGCCGCGCCGGCCGAAGGGGCGGGGACTAGAGGGTAGGCGGGAATCTGCGTGGGCGTGGTCTGTGGCGGGGCGGGGTTTCCATGCGGCGGGGGCGGGGCCTGCCGCCCGGCGGAGCGGGGCGCGTCCCGGCGGCGGGAGCGGGCGCGGCGGGGCCGGTTCGTGGCGAGCCCGATTCGTGGCGAGCCCGGTCCGTACCGAGCCTGGTCGGTACCGAGCCGAGCCGTGCCGCTCCGTGCCGAGCCCGACCCTCCTGCCGCCCGGCCCGCTGTTGACAAGCGGCGGCGGTCGGCAGCGCGGCGGCGGTCGTCCCCATGTGGCGGACGCTGGCCCTCGCCTCCGCCTTCTTCCCGGGGCTCTTCGCCTTCTGCATCCGGTTGCTGCGCTGGGCCGCCCCGGGATGGAGCCTCAAGGACCGCATCCTCCTCAGCGGCAGGTACGGGCGGGATCGGCGGGAGGTGACCCGGAGCGCGGCGGTTCGCTATCGCCACCGGGCCGGGACCGGGAGCGATCCGGACGGGCCAAGAGCTCCGAGCCCCGGCGGGGGGAGCTGCAAGCGGGGGGGCCGGACCCCCAGCAGTGCCGAGCCCAGACCCCCGCGGGGAGCAGGGGCCGGGGGTGGTTCTACCCGGCCGAACCCTC
Organism: Columba livia; assembly: GCF_036013475.1. NCBI lineage: Eukaryota > Metazoa > Chordata > Aves > Columbiformes > Columbidae > Columba > Columba livia. The sequence goes on from NC_088621.1 coordinate 3,164,693, forward strand.
GGTACCCTCCCGGGGAGCGGGGATGCTCCGGTGCTGCTCCCCCTCTGCCCGCGGGGAACCGGGCAGAGTTACCGCTGATCCACGGGCGTGGAAGGGACGAGACCTTGGAAACATCCCCCCGCCGTGTCCCCGGGTGACAGCGCCTGGCACAGCCACCCTGTCCCGTCCCACGCTGCCCGGGCTGGGGACAGAGCTGCTCCTCGCCGCGACGAGGCGTTCGGGGTGTGCACGGAGTGGGCGTCTGGTGCCAACAGCTCTGCTGGTGCAACCACGCTGGGGCCACTCCTGCTCCGTGGCCCTGCTGGGGTGACATTTGGGGTGACCCATTTCCTCTCTCTTGGTTTCAGGCTGGTGTCAACGGTCCAAGCCACGATGGCTACAGTATCGGGGATCATAGTTGTCCTTAACTGCAAGGACGTGGTGCATGACAGGTAATTGTCCGATAGCTTCACCGTCCAGCACGTGGACACCGTGCCTGGCCGCCTTGCAGCCTGTTTTATGCCAAAGGCTTGCACATGAAAAGGGGAGAGAAAACAAAAAAAGAAACCAGTTTCATGTTCCGTTTTCCTCAGCTTCGGGTGGGGCAATGCGCTGCTGTGCACCCCCAAAAGGCGCCGGTTTGTTCAGTGCTCTCAGAGCTGGGGCTGCTCTGCCAGCATTGAGGGTCTCCTGGGATGGGCTGTAACATGGGCAATGTACAAGCAAAAAATGGAGACATTGTCGCTTCTAAAGGGGTAGGGAGTACCCTTGCTGGAAGCTGAAATTGCTAACGAGTCAAGCAGGCCTTGTGAGAACGGATTTTAGAGGTGCATCGCCTTCTCTGTGCCCAATGGATTCTGAAGGAGTCCAGAAACTAGACGATCAGTATGGAGTTGGCTCTGGAGGAAAACCACATCACCTCATCCTCAGTGCTCCGAGATAAACTGCCCCAGAAGCGGCTCTGGGCAGCAGTGATAGCGCAATCTGGGTCAGGAGACTTAAAACCAGAGCTGTTATCCAGAATAGCAGGGAAGATTGTCGGAGGGAAGAACACAATTATGCTGAGCTGGAATTTGACCATCACACCAGATTTTAGGGAGGGCTGTCCTCTCAGTCATTGCAGACTTCTTAATACACAGATGTGAAATGCCCTGCCTTGCTCTAGTTAGCAAGGTCTATCCAGTTGCTCAGTCCCACTTAACCCAGGCAGTCCGATGTGTTACCTTTTTGCTCTAAAACACTTTGTGGTCAGAGACCCAGATTTTCTTTCAATCTGGAGGAAACACAGCCCAGTGCTCAGCAGGGAAGGCTTTGGAGAATGACAGCAAGACACAGAGCCAGGAAGCATCACAAAGGTTGTAGCAAAAATTGCCAATTTATTTACACAGGCAGACAATCATTTTATTGCTGGCACTATAATTTCCCTCCAAAGCCCTCGGCAGGTTTTGCAAACACAATAGCTGGTCACTTCCCCTCCCTGTTTTACATCACTTACGTCTTTCTATCCAAAATAGGAACACGGGCAACAACATTTTTTGTGAGTCGGCAGGAGAGCAAAAGCAGATTTATTTGGGCCCCAAGCTATGTATTCTCTTTTTTTTGAGTGTGATTTCACTCAGGACTCTTTAAGGAGCCCGGTCTCCCCGCGGAGCAGCGCTTGCTGCTGCCCGGGTTGTGCAACCGGGATTCCGACATGTTTTGGGAACAGGCAGCTGCCTGCAATTATTTCCCAACAGACAAACGTCTCATGGGGGTTTATTGCCTCTATTGGATATTTTGCACTTCACTCTCCAAAGTCTGGGCCAGGCATCTCTAATTAACTCTGAGGTCTCCGGGTGCTTCTCAAATGGCCCCCGGGGTTAGGCAGTTGCAGGGGGGACCCGGGTTTTATTCCTACCAGGTTTAGCTCTGGGTGTCCCAGGGCTTAAGGGAGGGGATTCCCTGCAGCAGAGGCGTTGGATTAGTGCAGGATCCCAGTGGCGCTGTGCCCCCTGTCCCCACAGCAAACACCCGGCCGCAGGGCTAATCACCATCTCCCGTTAGTGCCGTGTTTGTGCTCAGCCCAGCTCGGCGCCTGGCACGGAGCCGTCCTCCCCGTACCAGGTACCTGCTCCCTGCACAGCCAAATCACGTTAAAACCTCACAGCTTACCATCGGCTCCCAAATCCGCTGCTGCTATTTCAAACCTAAAGATTCTCTTCCAGCCTCTAGAGCATCGCGAGGTGCTCTGAGCCGTTGCGATGCCCGTGTGTGCTGCTCCTCCCCAGGCACTGGCTGGCGGTCGAGTACATCTGGGTCCTGGTTCCCTACATGACCTATGACATTTACGTCATGTACCTCTGCCACTGGCACAAGAGCCAGGACAAGGGAATTGCTGAGAAGAAGCACTCTCTGGCCAGCATCCGGAGCTTCCTCCTGCAGGAGCGGCTGATGGTGACCCACCACCTCTTCATCCTCATCATCCTCACCCCCATCACGCAGGTAAGGGCCAGGCATGGCAGTTGTGACACCCATCTGAAAGTGCTCACGGTCAACGCTGTGTCTGGCAAAGCATCTCTGCCGGTCGGGAGCCCCTGATCCCATGGAGATGCTCAGTGTGAGCTCCCGGCCACCCCTCCGGGAGGACCCCATGTTCCCTGCTGTCTTTATTTCCAGCACTTCAGGGGAGAGCTGGGGGACTTCTTCGTGGGCTGCATCTTCACAGCAGAGCTGAGCACGCCTTTCGTATCGCTGGGCAAAATCCTCATGCAGGTGGGTGAGGAAGGACAGGGCTCGGGGCTGGGAAACCCACAGCAGTTTGTGCCCCTTCCCCGCCCCAGGCTGCCCTTCTCCATCAGCGCCTGTTCACACAGAGCTGGGCTGGGGGGGTCTCAAAATGGGGGCAGCCCCACAGCTGTAACCCCAAGCTACCCCACAGAGCTACCTTTCTCCTGTTAGGGTCCCATCCCTCTTCCCCAGTAAGCAGCAAGCCCAGGAGCATCCCCAAATTGGGGGCTGTGCCATGTCCTGGTGCTGTCTCTACCCCCCCACACCACGCACTCTCCTGCCCCAGCCCTCTGCACCCCTCCATCCCTTCCCACCCCACACTCCTGCTCCCCCACCCACCCCGGCTGGGTGCTCAGTGCCCAAGGGCCCTTGGGGTGCTGCTCGCCTCACTTTCACCTTCATTGCTTCCCCAGCTCAAAATGCAGGACACGCTCCTGCACAAGGTGAACGGGATCCTCATCCCGGTGACCTTCTTCCTCTGCCGTATCCTCCTCTTCCCTTTCATGTACGCGGCCTACGCCAGGCAGGCGGGGATCCCTGTTTACCTGGTGCCTTTCCGCATCCCCATGCACTGCAACATCGCCAACGCCTCCCTCATCGCCCCCCAGCTCTACTGGTTCAGGCTCATCTGCCGCAAAGCTGCCCAGCTCTACGGCGGCTCGCCCGCCCGCAAGAGCAGATAATGGCAGCGGCGGCCCAGCGCGGGGGCTGGAGACGGGTCAGACCCCCCTGGCTCTTCCACCTTCACCGTCGGCGCTGCAGGGACTGTGCAGGAGCAGAGCGGTGGATGCAGCGATGCCACTGGGCTGTCATCGCTGGAAGCAGCTTTGCCATCCCCACTGCCGTGCCCGGGGGCTGGGAAGGATTTGTCCCCACACTGCACCAGTGCCTGGTGTGTGTCCCCATGCGGGAGCCAGAGCAGGAGCCAGCGAGGAGGAGATCTGCCCATCAGCACGACATTCCGCCTGGGATTAAACACCGTGGCACTGGACCGATGGTCACATGAGAGGGGTTTGTTACCATCCCCCATCTTTCAGGGCTGACCCCAGCACCGAGCGGGCTGTGAGGGAGCCTGGAGGCGATGCTGGAGCGTGCCCAGCCCCGGGCAGCGGCACTGGGGACCGGGGGAGCCGCGGGCCGGACCCGCCACCGCTCCAGCTCGCTCCGGTTCTGGTTTACAGCCTCCAGCTTCGGGCAGAGCTGTGGCAAAGTGCTGCACAGCCCGTTCTGACCTTTCCCGACCTCGCCTCCACACCACAGCCGCGTTCGGCCGCTCGCCTCCCACTGCTGGGCTCCAGGCTTTTCAGACTCCACTTACCCAAAGGTGCTTTTCACTACAACTGGCTGGTGTCTGCGGCTGGCGGTCCTGGGGTTGGGGGGCTCTGGTGTCCCCAGTGGGGCTGGAGGGGAGAGAAGCTCACACCAGGACAGAGGAACGGTTCTGCTGTCCTAGAACATGTGCAGCGCCCACGGCTGAAGGGCAGGACGGGGACAGGAGACTGCCAAGTCCTCATCCCACTAACACACGGGCACTACGCAGAGCCCTTTGCGGCAGGAGATGCAGCTTCCAACCCCCTCCCCAAACTTTTATCTGCCCCGCATCCCCCCAACGGGTATTTAAAGTCATCTGCAGGAAGAACCAGCAACCCCAGAGCAGGGGACCGAGCTGTGTCCTTCACCAGTTCAGCCTATTTCCACCTTTGGTCACAGCGAAACGGGGTCCCCAAGCCTCGCAGGTGCGGGCAGGTCAGACAGCCGCAGTTCGGTCCCTTCCCTGCAGTCTCCAGGGGTCCCTGTCCCAGGACAGGTACCACACCAGCACAGCCCCTGCACCCCCGTGCCCAGAGACCTGTGGCCACTTGGTGCCTTTTGTTCTGTCTACAAACCACAGCTGGAAGGGCTGAGGTCTTCTAGGTGTCAGATGTCCCAGCCACGGATGTATTCTGGAAAGAATAAAATAAAAGGGCCTTCTCCACCGTGCAGTCGGTTATTGTAGAAACATTACTGTCACACTAACGACCGAGACCAGCAGATGTTATAAAACGCTTGCTACCTGTTAAAAATGTTTGTATCTCGCTGTTTTCATTCCAAGTAATGTGCCTTATGTAAGGCCAAAAAAAAAAAGCCAATGAGGCATCTCATTTTGCACTAACACTGCCCTGTTTACCACTGCACCTATCAGGAGACCAATAAAGATTTCCTCTCTGAGTCACACCACGGGTCGTCTCCCACACGTGCCGTTCGTTTCGGGGTGTGGGTGTGGCCACGCGGGTTCCTGCTGCACCCCCGCCCGCGGGCAGGATTGGGAGCAGCACTTGGGGACAGACACCTGCGAGTCCTGAGCTCACCCCACGCACCTCCACGTGTGAACCCAGCGATGCGGCCGGGACGGGGACAGAACAGCACGGGGCAGGCGGAGGGAGACGATTTCCCCGATGCCGGAGGCTACCGAGCGTCTCTGTATAAACCCAGAGCGCCAGCAGGCACAGCTGGAGTTGTGCAGCCAGCAGCTGTTTGCACAGCTGGAAAATCAGAGTGGCTGCTCCTCCCCATCCTTACACAGCCCCTTCGCTGCTTGGAAGAAAACACAGTGGGAGGAAATGAGTTCAAAAGAGAAAAATAGATAAGGTTTATTAAGATCTTACACCCTTCCAGGCACAGGGCCCCTGCAGCAGGGTCCGTGCTCTCCTCTGCGGTTCTCACGCCAGCTCCTCCACCGAGCGGGCTCCCATCTTGCTGAGCTTCTGCAGGAGGGTGCTGCGCAGGGCGGCGTCGCTGCCGTTGTCCGTGATGGACTCCAGAAAGTGCCTCTCGTTGGCTCTCCGCAGCGCGTTGCTGGGGGACGTGTCTGCGCTGCTGAACGTCTCGTACTGCGACAGGATCTCCAAAGCCACCACCACCAGCGGCTCGCCGCAGCCCTTCTCCGGCAGCATGGCAGCGACATGCAGCAGGTGACAGAACATCTGGATGCAGACGAAGGACACCTCCTGAGCAAAGGACACCTCGTCCTCGGCGGGGTGAGATGGGGACCCCGCGATGCTCTTCAGGGAGCCCAGCAGGTCCGTGAGGCTGCTGCAGTAGAGCTGGACCACGTGCAGCCAAGCGTCTGCCGGCAGCCAGGTGGAACAGCTGGAGCTGCAGAGGAGCTGGAAGCCCCTCAGGAGGAGCACGGAGAGCCGGAGGTGGCCGGCAAACGGGCGGAGGTTGAGCAAGGGCATGTACTGCACGTACTCCAGCGTGTAGGGCACGTGCAGGACTTGCCTCTGCAGCAGGTTTTCCACCACGTGCGTGAGCCTCTTCCATTCACTGCGGCTGCACCAAGGGAGGACCTGAACGAGGGCCACCAGGAAGCCTTTGCTGAAGAGATTCACTTCTTCAGGGTTGTCCACATTGACCGTGAGGAGCTCCAGCATCGTGTCCCTGAGCGCTGTGGACACGCAGCAGCACTCCATCCACGCCAGGAGCCCACTGCCCGGCCCGTAAGCTGGCAAAGGCTGGGAGGTCCACTCGTCCTCAGGAAGCCTGCAGATCTCAAACAGCGTTGCCGGGACCTCGTTCTTGAAGTGGTCTCCATAAAGCTTCTTCAGCCGGAGACCGACAGTCCAGTCCAGCGATGCCACCTTCCTGTGAAGCCAAGCCAGCGACTGGACCCACAGCTCAGGGGAGGGGGCGGCTTCTGGTCCCAGCACCTCGCAGAGCTGGCAGAGAACGTCCAGCAGCAGGTCCTTGGTCTCCAGTGAAGGGAAGGGCTGGTCCCTATTCCGATGCCAGTACCTTGTGTAACCATCTAGAAGCTTGCAGAGGCTGAGGAGAAGTGGGAACGGGTGACAGGACTTGATCCAGTGCTCTTCCGCACAGGACTGTATCCCCAAAACCTTACCGAGGATCTGCAGGCTCAGCTCAATTTGAGCAGAGTCTGATGTCAAATAGGGAAGGACAAAGGCTCTGGTCAGCTCTGCAGGTGACACAAGCGGGACAGCTGAGTTTGGCTGCATAAGAAAGGCCAGGAACTCGAGGAACTGCTGCTCCTCTCTCTCAGAGGAAAGCCTGCCCCACACCGCCTCCTCCAGAGCCCTCACCACCAGGCTGCGCGGCCGGCCCGGCTCGCCGTGGGGCTCCGGGAAGCTCAGCGCTGGGAAGGAGCAGAGGATTTGTGCGAGGAACCGGTGAGCCCCCACATTGACGACAGCAAGATTACAAACCTGCTTCACGGTGGCCTCAGGGTACAGCAGCGCAAGCCTGGCCACAGCAGCCACGGCCCCGGTCAGGCCTTGATCAGACACGATCTGGTTGAACGTCACATTCAGATCCTCCTGGAAACCTTCCATGACAACCTGCAAGTTGCGGGACAGACCTGGCCCACCCCAGGACGCCAGGACGCCTGAGATCACGTTGTTTTTGTCAGTTAACGAAAGCTCAGTGTAACACTCCACAATGGCTTGGGTCACCTGCATCTGCAGCTCTCGGGCCTCCCTGTCTTGGTGGGACATGCCAAAGTTTACCAGTGTCTCCAGCAATTTCAAAACTAGCTCTGGTTTCTGGAAGAGAGCTTTGTTTTTCACAAGGCAGTCGAGCCAATCCTTCGAAAAGGCCCAGGTTGTTTGCGATGCAAAAACAGAGCACATCTCCACGTGTCGGTCCAGCTTGTGCTCAATGATTGTCATGGCAACTGAAGGCACAAGGTTGGTGTCCAAAGCCTTGCTCTTCAGGCTGGCGCTGACCTCCCTGAGGAAGTCCTTGGTGATCTGTGTCAGCTCCAACACTACTTGTGTCTCATCCTCACCCAGGTCTCTAGTCTCTGAGAAGCAAATCAGGTTCTTCCCAAAAGCGGTGAGAGTGTCCAGGAGCCGGTAGCTCTCATAGCAGAGCCCCTCAGAGCTGCTCAGGGTGCCCTGCAGCTCCTCTCCCCAGGCACGCAACAAGCTGCAGAGAAATTCCAAGCCAACAATCAGCTCCTCACGAGACAGCTTGGTGGCGGACAAGAGGCTCATGCTCCTCTCTGCTTCCTTCACCTTCTCGTCCATTCCGTTGTGGTGGAACTGGCTCTCGGCGTCTCTGCTCCAGAGGCTGACCACAGAGCTCACCTTGTCCAGGTACTCTGCGATGGGGATGGGGCTGCGCTCCGGCTCCAGCTCAGTGAACACGGACAGCAGCTCCACCAGGTTGGCCAAGGCATAGCACCTCGTGCGGGGCAGGGCGATGCTCCCATAGGTTTGCTTTAACCCCTCCATCAGGACCGTGAGCAGGCTGGTGGCAGCGGGGGGGTCATTCAGAGAGGCAGGGTCACCCTTGAACCTCTTTGCAGGGTGGAAACCATCATCCAGAGACGACTCGCGCCCGTGCTGGCGTATGAGAGCGCTGAACGCAGAGGCCGTTGCGTCTTCCTGTCCCTCCTTGTGTTTCATCACCTCCCACCACACGTCCAAGAAGAACGTGATGTCCGACGGGGACGTCTCGCTGGTGACGTACTCCACCATGTGCTCCAGCTCGTCCCGGCACATGTCGCGGGGCAGCGCCAGCAGCAGCTGCACGAAGAGCCGGGGTGCACCGAGAGCCTTGACCAGCTCGAAGAGGATGGTGCGGTTAACGTCGGGGATCATCCTGCCCACGGAGAAGAACCCGTCCTCCTTCCAGCCCTCGTCCAGCGAGGTGGCTGTGGAGCCCGGCAGCAGGACTTTAGCCCAGACCATGGCCACGGCCTCCTTCTTCCAGGCGTCGTGCTGCAGCGGCGAAGGGCAGCGGGCCCCGATCTCCCCCAGCGCGTCGGTGATGGGGGGTCCCACGCGTGGCCACTCGGCTTTGCGCAGCTCCCGCAGCGGCCGCTGGCTGAGCCGGGCGGCCAGCAGGAACCCGCCCTGCAGGATCGCCGTCTCCTCGCACACGCCCCACGGCCCTGCGCGGAGACACCGTTACCGCGGCCCGGCCCGGCCCGCCCCGGCTCCCCCCGCCGCCCCCGGCCCCGCTCCCGCACCCACCGGGGTCCATGGCGGCGCGACCGGCCCGCGCTTTGGCGCGCTCTGACGTCATGCGGGAAGCCACGCCCCCCTCGCAGCGCGCCTCGGCGCGCTCTGACACCATGCTGGAGGCCACGCCCCCCCCCCCTCTCCGCAGCGCCCCCTGGCGGCCCGGCGGTGGCGCTGCCTGCCCTTCGCGGGATTAATTAGTGCGCAGAAAAAAGGCGAACGCAATTAGACGGGAGAGGAACGGGGGTGCGGCGCCGGGGCGGGGGGCTGGAATGAAGGCGGGCACTCAGAGCGTCCTTCCACATCGCTTTTATTGGGTTCAGGGGACACTGGTGAGCGGCAGCTCAGACATGACATTTGTAACCGCAACGGTACACGACTGGAAATCATCAGCGAACTTGAACCAAAAATCTCAAACAACAAAATCAGTGAGGAACTTGAACCAAAAAGCTCCAACAACAAAACCGCAGCGAGGAACGTTTTGCTGTTGGAACTCACAACTTCGACTGCAAGCGCCGACATGCCTCGGGAACTGCCAACGCTGCTGATTTCGCCTCCTTTCCCTGCGAGTTATTCCAGGTTTTCATCAAGCATGATGACACAGCCGGCGGCGTGCCTGACACGGACAGCGCTGCCAATCGCTCCCCGAATTCCCAGCCCTTACTCCACTAGCAAAAGCAGAGTGACTTCATTCCAACGGAACGAACCCCGAACTGTTACTTCCAAAGGCAATTTCTCGTCAAAAGCTTAATTGCAAAACCCTGATTAGTTAATTCCAAATCACCTCCCAGCACCTCAGCAGCCAGCGCAATGCTGCCATGCACCCCAAGGCATGGCCTGTGTGCTGCCAGCAGGAGACAGGCACGATACCTCCAACATCAATGATGTGTCCCCAGTAAGAAACGCACCACAGGCTTCTCTGGTGAATACTTCACCCCAGACGCTGGGGAAACACCTTGGAATGGAAAGAGGGTTTGTTCCCAACTAGAATATTCACATGCTTTAGCGAGATGATTTTTCTGTTCCCAAGAATCAGGTGTGCACTGTGAGAGCTGAGCTGCTCGAGGTCTCCATGCACAGCCCTCCCTGCAGTACAGCCACGGCCACCTGAAGATCTCCTCTCTAAGCTGCAAACCCCAGACGGCTAAAGCCAATTAGATAATTAGACACTGTGATGAATCTAGCAACCTATTTTTCAAGTATAACACAGAAATGTCAGGTTTTCCCCTTAACGGATGGCCCGTTTTTGAAGCCACGTGCTGAACCAGCTCCTTATGGCACAGCTTCGTTTTTCTGCAGGGGAACATGACCTTTGCTTGAAAGGAGAGACACGCAGCAAGAGATGCAAGCGTAAATCAAACAAACCAGCATGAGACATTACAGCCCCCTCTTACAGGAAGGGGTAATGCAACACGTTACACAGGATTAACGTTTTTCTCAGATGAAAAGCAAGGCACGAACGCGCAGTCCAGTCCTCTTCTCCAGCTAAGCGGCAGCCTTCTTCATTTTTTGCGCAGCAAACCACTTGTCGCTGTTGTCCGCCGCCATGGCCTGCACAAAGAAAAGCGTCGACATGTTCAGAACGGCAACTGAGTCGCCACACATCAGGCTACTCACGCTCACCAGCCTTGCCCACAAACCCAAATCGATCACAAGGACACCTTCTAATTTGGAGGAAAGCTGTTCTGATGGATAACCCATTTTTGTTTTTACATACTAGTAAGGAAAACAGGCACTGAAAACCAATTTTCTCCGCTGTAGCAAATAAAGAGATGGTAATACAAGAGTAAAACTGCATTGTTTAAATGCAGCCTTCCCACAGAGCTCACACTCCACACCGGAGCCTCTGCGCTGGTGTTACTGCGGCTCACAAACCGCTCCTGTAGGAACTTACACCAAAGCGTTGTTGACGCATCCAACAAGACACGTCCCCAACAGTGAGGCTGGAAAACATCAGCCAGGACACTAAGTGAATTTTAAAACCCAATTTGTTTTTCTTAGCAAGAAAGCAAACTGAGCTATGAGACTGTACAACTTTCTTCTCAGAAAAACCCCACGTGGAGCGAAAATCAGATTCTACGGGTAATTATAATCGGGAAGACAAGGAACGTGTAGACGGCATCACTTACATCGTCTAACAATTTGTCACCATTAGGATCCACCTTGGACAGATCTCTAAATGCTTCATCTCCCACAAAACAGATTTCATGGCCATCCTAAATGAAATGTAAGAGCAGGTAAGTTAGATACCCAGGAGAGAGAAATTTCAATCTAATTTAATCACTGTTTCCAATATTACTCACAGGATCAGCCAAAATAATCACTTGCACTGTGGCTTTGCCAGGTGTGTCCAAGCTAACCAGAGGTGTTAAAATTCTCTGATTCTCCTTTTTCATCAGTGCTTCGATGTTTGGCAACTTGAAGAGAAAACAAGCAAAAATGAACCCTAGCCAGATGAAGACCAGGTTGTTCTCATTTACAGTTCCCCATTACCCACAACGCCACCGCATTCCCACTGCGAGAAATACGACCAAAGTATCTGCTCAGTATGATTTTGTTCACATCTGTGATACTTTGCTGGTACTAGCAATTAACCTCCTGCTGGTCAGCTCTGCATAATGAAAGGGGTAAGGGAAATGCGATCGTTACCTCGTCCTTTGGGCAGGAGAAGGCAATCCGCCCAAACGCTGTCCCGTGATCCACCGCTCCTGCAACGGTCTTCAGCTCCAGCTTGCACTGAAACAGGAAAACAGAAAACCTGACTTGCAAGGACGCTGCTCTCAGCGTTACATTCGCTCCCGTTTTTCAGTTGTGCGGATGATTTCAAAACCACCCATATGCATATTTCCCAACAAGCCAGAATTACTAGAGCAAACCACAGCTTTTGTTTTAAAAAAATGCAGTTAAACGTACACAAGCTTTAATTAACGTGCACAGAATGAAGTGCAGTTACTTTTAATTAAGAGCTTTTGTTCCAAAGAAAGGAAAGGTTTCTATCATGAGATACAACTCCCAAAAATCAGACCTAGAAAGTTTTCTAAGGACAAACCTGGTTATCTGCATAGCCCAGCAAAGCCCTTTGTTTTCCTTCATCCTTCTCATATATTTTCATCCCGAGCAAACCGGACCAGTAGTTAACAGACTTCTGCAGATCGGAGACACCCAAGGTTACCTTCAGCACAGGATCTGTAAAATTGCAATAATGTAAAGTCAGTTACAAACATATTATAGTTTTAAACTCAGTTGTCCATTCTTGAGAAGGGAAATGGCATAAAATTCCACGGAGACAAACGCACAGCCCATTCCAACATCCCACCAGTAAATCTCTCATGAACACCAACAGGAGCAAGGGTGCGTGTTTCACCTTGCCTGAGCTGTTCCTTGTCTTCCAAGTAGAACCTGTATCCCCCTGGGGCTTCAGCTTCAAAAATACCGGTTGTAACTTCTTTGAGGGGCCACCCCAGCTTCTTAGCGTTGCTCACAGCCTGGCTGGACACCAGCGTTATGCCCTGAGGAGAACAGAATGGACACACAGAATTCACAGGGTGGATGGTGCCTGAGTCCCACTTTTCAATAACTTGCCTCTACAAACAACCAGAAATAAATCAGATTAGTTTTGATGAACCATATGATCTCCTGAGAACCAGGCGTCTTGCTCCTATGAAACAGTTTTAGCGGGCAACACACATAGATTAGGAATGCATTAATCTACACATTTCACACCAAAAGGAATTTAAAACTCTGATTCAATGCGTTGTACAGAAATGGAAAAGGGAATTCCTCGCTGTCCTACTGGGTCTGTGGCTTCATGCGGCTGTTCCCCGACACCCCAAAAACTGAGGGAGCAATATTAGCTCAGGGGCAACAATGAGAAAACACAATTACACGTATTCATAGATGAAACACAAGATCTTCATTGGCTGTCAGTTAGTAAAAAACAAAGAAATAAGTAATAATGCATAAGAGTTGTTTTCCTACAGCGAACCCTTCTTAGTCAACCACTCCACCTCAGGTGTGGCAGCAAACACCAGCGTCCTGCGCACACCGCAGCTCGAGGAAGCATTTCCTACATCCCAAGTGAGCACAAAGCTGCTCCAGTTTGTGCCCTTCCAACTCGGAGACAAATACAAAAACAAGAACAAAAAGCATTTAAGGGGCCGAACAACATAAAAAAGCTATTGGTATCACCTATATGTTGAACAGACTCCTAATCATAAAAGTAAAAAAGGCGATTGTACAAAGGAAGATTTCGCTGCCAAGCGTGGTCCTTACCAGAAAGTCATTGCCCAGGCGATATTCTCCAACACCGTAATTGTAAGTCAGTTCTGCAACAAAGTGATTGTCTTCTGGCCCGTACCCCACCATCGTTTTGCTCCATTTTCCATCATAAGGCCTGGAACAAAAACAACGTAACTGAAGGCAAGTTTATAAATAATTTTATGAAGCCTATAGGTGTCATACAGCATTATTTGTGTTTCAGTGGAAACGTTGTAGCTGCACAAAAAGGGAAAGTTTCGATTTCAAGGGAAGTACTGAAGAGAAACCAAACCAAACCCAAACGGACAGGTGTAAATACGGGCACAGGGGTGGCAGGTGCGGGGTGAGGAGGGGGACAAACTGGAATACTGGATACAAACTGGAACACAGGAGGTTCAACTTAAATATGAGAAGAAACTTCTTCTCAGTGAGGGTGGCAGAGCCTGGCCCAGGCTGCCCAGGGGGTTGTGGAGTCTCCTTCTGTGCAGACATTCCAACCCGCCTGGACACCTTCCTGTGTAACCTCATCTGGGTGTTCCTGCTCCATGGGGGGATTGCACTGGGTGAGCTTTCCAGGGCCCTCCCAACCCCTCACATTCCGCGGTTCGTGACTCACCCGTTGCAGGTCGCCTTGCAGCCCTCCGAGAACTCCTCGTGCCGCAGCACCTGCCGAATTGGGCGAGAATCGGGTCAGCGCGTCCCGGGCCCCTCGGCAGCCGCCACACCCGCCCCACCCCGCGCCGGCGGCCCCGCAGGCGGTGGCGGTGCCGCCTCTCACCCCTCACGGCCGCCGGGGCCGCGGAGGAGCCGCCGCTCCGGGACAGCGGGGCCGAGGGTCCCGCCCCCGCCGCTCAGGCCCCGCCCCGCGCTCGCGCTCACGCTCATGCCCAGCAGCTCGCGGAAGAAGCGCGCGGTCCGCGCGCGATCCCCGACTTTGAACACGAAGTGCAGCGCGCGCCGCCCCGCCATGGTCGCGAGCCGCCCCGGTTCGCCCTTTGGCGCCGGGAGGTGACGTCACGCGCGGCGCGCCCGTCGCGCCAAGATGGCGGCGCTGCGGCGGGTGGTGCCGGTGCTGGTGCCGGTGCTGGGCCGGGCCGGGGAGGCCGCGCTGGGGCGGCGCGGGGTGCGGGCGCTGCGGAGGAGCCCCGTCCGAGTGCTGCCGCCGCAGAAGGAGCGGGGTGCAGCGGCTGAGGCGCAGCGGAGGCCCCGGGAGCCGCCGCCGCCGCCTCCTCCAGCGGTGGAGCGGAGCGCGGCCGGGCCGGGGCTGTGGTACGAGAAGGCGGCGCCCGGTGACAAGAGGCTGGGGTGAGGCTGCGACCCACCGGCCGGGTGCGTGTGTCCGCCTGGGCCCGCGGAACCGCCCGTGTCGGGTCTGCGGAATTTGAGGCAGACGCCGATATGGGGGGCTCTGGGTGGGACTGGCACCGCGGTGCCAGTTACCGCTGCTCTGGAGAGACTTGGAGCGGACGGATCTACAACTGCCTGGAAGGAGCTTGGAGCCGGGGGGTCGGGCTCTGCTCCCCAGGAACAAGCGCCAGGAGCAGAGGAAACGGCCTCAAGTTGCGCCAGGGGAGGTTGAGGTTGGATGTGGGAACAGTTTCTTCCCCCAAGGGCTGTGGGGCATTGGAACAGGCTGCCCAGGGCAGTGCTGGAGTCACCAGCCCTGGAGGGCTGGACAGACGGAGATGAGGTTCTCAGGACATGGGGCAGGGACAGGGGTGGGGTAACGTTTGGACTCGGTGATCTTGAGGGGCTTTTCCAACCACAATGACTCTGTGATTCAGTGACGGGCAAGCATCAGACTGAAGGTTTTGTCACTGTCACAGCTGTTTTCTCTCATTAACTCCTCTGCAGAAAAGTGGTGACCATCGCCAAGTCAAAGAAGTTTCGGGATCATCATGGGAAAGTTCTGTTGGAGGGTCAGAGGCTGATCAAGGATGCTCTGGAGGCAGGAGCAGTGCTGCAGACTCTCTTCTTCAGCACTGTGGGGCACCTGAAGGAGCTGCCCGAGGCGGCGCTAAAACGAGCCAACTTAGTTAAGGTGAAATTTGAGGAGATTAAGAGCTGGTCTGACCTGGTGACTCCTCAGGGGCTTATAGGTGAGTTGCCTTAGAAACAGTCACAACATTGCTCAAAGGGAAACTTATTTCACACTTAATAAGAGGATAATGAGTCTCTTCATAACCCTGCTCTAGACATTCTGGCAGCTTGTCGAGAGTGGCATCATTTGAGAGAATTCCCTTTTCTCTGGCCTGGTAGCAGGGGAAGTGGCTCCCAGAGGGCACTGAAGGTGCTGATGCTCATTGTTAATAGTGCGTTGCCCCAGCTCTGCTGGGAAATAACCTCGTAAAGTGACAAACTCTTCTAAAACTTCTTTTAAGAGATGTTCTTAGTCTTCAGTGACATTTGGGCCAACTAAATTGGAGACAGCCTCTCCTTGGGGTGTGTCAGCCAGAGCCTGTTGGCGCTTTGTCTCCTCAGGGATCTTTTCCAAGCCCGACCACACCAAGATGTCTTACCCTGCCGCCCAGCTGAGCCGCTCTGTGCCGCTGCTCCTCATCTGTGACAACATCCGAGATCCGGGGAACCTGGGGACTATTCTGAGATCTGCAGCAGGCGCTGGCTGCGAGAAGGTGCTGCTCACCAAAGGTAAGAGCCTTTCTCTGGGGGGAAAAATTTTACTTTGAGTCATTTGGGGGTAAGGCAGGGAATAAGAGGTGCTGGAAGGTGATGAGAGAGCCCAGATGTGATTTGCTGCTGGATCCAGCTTTGTGGGAGCTGCCGCAGCATGGCTGTTTCTCTCCCGTCCGCTGCAGGCTGCGTGGATCCATGGGAGCCCAAGGTGCTCCGCGCAGGGATGGGCGCTCACTTCCGTCTGCCCGTCCTCGCCAACCTGGACTGGGAATCTGTTCCCAGCAACCTTCCTGCCGGTGTCCGGGTCTGCGTGGCCGACAACAAGGACCCAGGTGCTCGGGCCGAGGCCGCGTCTGCGCCGAGGGCAGCTGGCAAGGCCAGCTCTGCTCCCGGGAAATCCAAACCCACGTCTGCTCCGGAGCATGAGGATGAGGAGGGAGCGGACAATGTCTGTGTCCCAAACCTGGCCACACAGTGTTACTATGAGGACTGGACGCAGACTCCAGTGGCCGTGGTGATCGGTGGGGAGACCCATGGCCCGAGTCTGGAGGCGCTTCACCTCGCGGCCAGCACCGGGGGGAAGAGACTGGTCATTCCCATAGTGCCAGGCGTGGACAGCTTGAACTCCGCCATCGCCGCGGGCATCCTGCTGTTTGAGGGGAAGAGACAGCTGCTGCGGAGGCACCAGCGGGAGGACGAAAGGCAGACGCTTCCTGTAGTGGGATAAACCACTGAGGTTCGGGTGCTGAAGAAGCATCTCTTCCCTTTGGCGCGCTGTGTTGTTAATAAAAGAGCAGCTCGTGCTGTTTGGTTTGCAGTAAGTGGATGTCAAACAGCTCTGGCAGGGTTGGAGCTGTGCCTGACGAGCGCTGGGCTCCCGGGCCAGCCCCACGGTGCTGTGGCCGCACGGTGATGCTAGAGAGAAGGGAATGGATGGCGGGGGGGCCCTCGCCAGCAGCCACCTCCCACTGCCCGGCTTTTCGGCTTTTCTCGCTTTTCTCCCTCCCTCCTGTCACAGCCCCGGGCAAGGCCCCTCCAGGCCCACCCAGCAGATCTGGGGGGGTCTCAGCTCCCCCCGCGGGGTCAGGGCACAGCTGCCACAGCAGCGTTTGTGCCGGCCTGGCCCGGATGCCCCTGACAACACGTGTCCTTCCTCTCCCAGCCCTGGGCTGCATGGCCTTACCGCTACTGGTTTTGGGGTGAGAAAGGCCAAATAACAGCTGCCTGTGCTTACCCAAACCCCGTGCTCTGTGACCCTGCCGGGGTGCCTGGGCTGGCTGCCGTTTGGGGTCTCCGAGCTCCAGCACGCGTGATGGTGTCTGTCCCCACCTGGGCAGCACCACCACCAAGTCCAGCCCCACAGAGCTCACTGCAGAGACCTTCACCCTGCGGTGAGTCACTGAAAAGAGTATTTCCTCAAAAATCTCTAATAAAGGGGACATAAATTAATTAAGGGTAGGTTGCTCACAGCCCAAATTCTGCTTCTGCCCTCCCTGGGACAGGTGAGCCCACAGGTCAGTGAATCACCACTGAACACAGGAGCTGAAACCTGCACACGCGGGGATTTGTGCAGTTCTTTTTCCCAGCCCGGGGGTGTTCCTGCAACAGCAATAAAAGGGAGTGGCCGCAATCCCGCCACTGCTGCCTGACGAGCTGCAAGGAAAAGCGGAGCCTCGCACAACACCAGCTGTTCACACACCCCTCCGGACGCCCTCGTCCCAGGGACCCTCGGCTGGGGGTGAGCAGAGCCCAGGGGGCACATGGGCACAGTGTGGGGCAGCGAGGCCACGCTGCCACTCCATGGTGTCGGTGTCCCCAAACAGCTTGTGGGTGTCACCAGCCCTGGGTGATGTGCAGTGAAACGCCATGAAGGGAACCGACACCTACCCTGGGTGGGCTGGGGGCTCCTCTCTCCACGCGGGTCTCAGGATGGCCCCCTCTACCCACAGCCGGACACAGGAAGCGGCACCTCCGGGGACGAGCTTATTATAACGGTTTTTATTACAAAGTTCCAATCACCATGTACAGTTTTTACAATGTCACTTTTGGGGGGCTTGGCTGTGCTGCTTGGGTTAGGGAAGGAATTTTTTTTAGTTGTTGGGATTTTTTTTTGGTTATTTTTTTAAAGAACAGCACCATTAACGTTGGGTTTGGGACACACCTATGAAAAACAGCTCAATCAACTAACATAGAGAGGACAGGACAATCCATACCAGAGGAGAGAGGGGATGGGGAGAGCACAAGGGAGAGGCGAGGGCAGCCCGGGGGTGCTGGATCTCCTCCTGACTCCAAAAAGGGGGACGGGAATGTCCCCCCGACATGCACAACCACCAGTGCTCGGGGTGGGAGGTGGGCATCACACCCAGAAAGGTCCCACCCCCAGGAGGAAGAGCTCGGCTGCGCCGTGGCCTTTCAGAGGTTGTCAGCAGTTAAGACTTTGTCTTGGCCTCGACAGGGCACTGGGCACGGGGAAAAGGAGGACAGGCCAGGGGCAAAGGGGACAGCTTCCTTATTGCTTCCTTAAAGTCATTTAGTCAGCAGGGGTGGTGGGAAAGGAAAGAAAGGGAAGAAAAAGAAAAGAGCCCCGAGAAACCCATCCACTGCCTGATGCATACGTTGGGAAGAACACCATGCAAAAAAGATCTGCCTGCTAGCTAGTGCCGTCTATAAAATAACGATACGGAACAGTTCTGGCCTGGTTATTAGAGAATATATCACCATGAAGCACAAGCGAAGTCTCCAAACGCCAACGACTCCCTGCTGAAAGTGCATCTCAAGGAGTTTGCTTAGGAGAAGGATTCACTGCGTAAAACAAGGCACCACAAGGAGGTTGGATACTGGGTCGGGCGTGAGGACACGCTGGAGAATCCACGAGCGGCGGAAGAGAGACCTAGTTTTAAATAACGTCTGTTGGTGCAGAAGCCCCCTATTAGATGGGCTCAGGTTTTAGCTTGTCTGCTAGAAAGTCGCTGACAAAGGCTTCCACGATCTCGGGCGTGATCTCCTCCACATCCATCACGTACTTGGCCCGGGCCGACATGTCCAGGATGGTGAGCAGGGGTGCAGCCTCGGGCAGGTTGGTGTAATCCCGCAGGGAGTCGGTCATGTCGTCCTGGAGGCCAAAACAAGAGGGAGAGAGGAGCTGTCAGCAGCGTCAGGACAACCAGGAGCAGTTTGCTGCTTCCACACCACTGTCCAGCCCACAAATTCCTCCGGAGAGCCTGGGCCTTGCCCCAGTGCTGCAGAACCCGGGTACAGCGGGCAGCACCTGCCTTGCTGCCTGCGGTTTGTCTCAAAACCAAACTGGGCTCATTTCATCACGTCCTATCATAGAATCATTGTGGTTGGAAAAGGCCCTCAAGATCGAGCCCAACTGCTCACCCAACAGCACCACTGACCTGTGTCCCTGAGAATCTCATCTCTGCGTCTGTTCAACCCCTCCAGGGATGGTGACTCCACCACTGCCCTGGGCAGCTTGTTCCAATCCCTGACAGCCCTTTCCGGGAAGACACTGTTCCCAAGATCCAACCTCAACCTCCCCTGGTTCAACTTGAGGCCATTTCCTCTTGTCCCATCACAGAATCATTTTGGTCGGAAGAGACAAAGGCTGGGATGGGACCATGCGCTCTTCCCACCCTTTCTGCACCCGGCGGAGCTCCCAGCACCCCCAGACTGAGCTGCTTCCCCGGGCCACCCCAGAGCCTCTGGGGCAGAAGAGATTTCAGCATCCACAGCTCAGGAGCTGGGGGCAAGCACCAAACGCGGGGACTTGCCAGCTCTCTGCCGGCACGGCCGCGGCCTCACCGCTCACTGTGGTGGAGGCTGAACGGACCCAGGTGCACACCAGAACGAAGCAGAAAAGGGGAATGGGCTGAAAGGCCGAGCTTTGAGCCAACGCTGAACCTCCCCAGCAGACTCCAGTGTCTGAGGGCACACAGAGGCACAGGCCCCCCAGCATCAGGCTGCACAGGGGTGGGGGTGCCCTCCCTTCAGCCAGACACAATGCTGGGCAACAGGGAAAGACCCATCTGGCTCTGCCAAGGCTGCGTGGTGCAAAACCTGAAGCCGGGGCGATTGAGCTCCTGCTCCCGGCCAAGCCCACAACGCGCGGCATCGCAAATGGGGCGTTTCTCTGAGCCCCTTTGCGAGGGCAGTGACAGGAATCAATCAGGCTGGTGGCTCTGCGGCGGCTGTCGCGCCTCCCCTTCCATTGCAGGGGTTTCTGGCGCAGCCGGACCACGTGGCAGGGAAGGGCGAGCGGGGCCGGGGTGCTCAGCTGCCCCCCACCCTTCCCGCCAGGTGTTGGGATGCCTCATCCTTTCTCCGATTGCTGCAAAGGGACCAAAACCCATTTTTAATCAATGCGAAACCAGCCCAGACGGCATTGGGAGACGAATGGGAGGCGCCTGCTCCGGCCGAGCTGCTTTGTGCACGGGGGCCAGCGAGACCCGGGGCCAGCGCTCCCGGCTATTGAGGTGACGGATGAATGGGACGTGCCGGACGCTCCCCATTCTTCGGCCCGGCCGCCACAGGGACGTCGGGAGCCGGATGAATAGCAGCAATGTTTCAGCTACAGCCGGCGAGCGGGAGCAAAATGCTTCGCAGGCTCTGGGGGAGGGGGGCAGGTCATGGACCCTCCCAAACCAGCCTTTCCAACAAGAGGCTCATTCAGGGGCGTGGGGCTGAGCTGGGATGCTCAGAGACCCGTTACGGCAGCAAGAGTGGGACCTGACTGGAGCGGGTGACAGGGCTGCGGGAGATGGCGGTTTGCCTGGCGGGGGGCTGGGGTGTGGCGTGGGGACCCTTTTGTGCGCAGGGTGGCTTTGGAGGGCCCCGCTCGTGGCGCACTGCGGCTGTGACGTGGGCACGGGGGACGGAGCAGCCGCACGGCCACGCAGCGGCCGCCACCTGCGCACACCCAAGCGGTGCCGTGGGAGGAAACCACAGGGCTAGGGGGAACCAGGAGATTTTTTTGACCCTTACACTAAAGCCTTCCTCACATTTAAACCTGCTGCAGTGCCTGTGTGGGGGAAAGGGAGGCCAGGAGAGGCCCATTTTCTCATGTCCCATTTTCTCTGATAGGCTGGGAGGCTGGAGCACCCATCCCTGCCTTCCTCCTGGGGGAGAAGGAGGTGGCAGCACCCAAGGGCAGCACTGCTGGGGCCGTGCTGAACCCAAACCCCAAACCCTGGCTCCTCTCCCCCTGCCCAGCCACAACTCCTGCCCGCACGGCTGCAGGGTTTGAGGGCGCAGTGCAGCATGGGGCTGGCAGCCCCAGTGTGGCAGCTCCTGCTTCCCCCTACCTCCCCCAGTGCTGCTCTGCCCACCCCCAGTGCTCCCTCACCCTCTGTCAGGCATTTCCACCTCTGAGCAAACGCAGCTGGACCCCTTCACCAGCACTAATATCCAGCCCTGAGCACGGGGACTGAGCCAGGACTCAGGTCTGGCTCTGCTCTGCCATCCCCAACCACCTGCAATAGCTCCATGCCTCAGTTTACCCACCTGAAAGGTGGCAATAGCAGTACCCAACTAAAGTCTGTCCTCGTACAAAGGCACAGCGGGATGCAGCCCTGTGCTCTCCTCCCGCTTACCTCGCCTGCCACGAAGAAGAGCAACGGTGCCTCCTCCTCTTTGGCTTTGTACTTGGCGATGATTTTTTCAGCTATGGGTTGAATCAGTTGTTTCGCTGCCTCTGACTCCCCGTCATCCTCTGAATCTGCAGGGCACAGAGGTGGGGCGGCAAAACAAAAGAGGCGAGTCAAAAAGGAGGTTAGGATCAAAGGGATGCAAAGCGGGCGGGCGCTGGCAGCTCTGTCCCACAGCAGCACCGCGCAGGAAACCAGAGCCCGGATGCGCAGCGCCGAACTTCAAAGCTGCGCGGCTCTGTAGCAATTAGGGAGCCGCTGAAACGCGCTTTTCATGTGAGACAGGGAAACACGTAACAGAAGAGCAGCTCCTGCTCCCGAAATACTTCCCTGCTCACTCCCTGGTGCCGCCAACGAAGCGAAGGGACAAACAGGCACAAAAAAGCCGCTTTGCAGTTTGAGAAGCGTCAGGATGTTTTGAAGACCAAACGAATGTGCTGATCTGAGGCTGCCTGCCACCTCTGCCCGCCACCCACCATCCCTCCGCCTCGGGACGGCTGCTCGGCAGCTTTTCTGCTCGAGTCTCTGCGGCAGCAGCGCTCTGAAGGCAGCTTTGATTTGACAGAGGTAGAGCAGAAAGAGATGGCAACATCAATCAAACACCAGCCACCACTGAAGTTCAAATACCGAGCTGGAAAGAGGAAAGACTGTGTCCTTGAGCAGCATCGAAATGAAACCATTTCAATTCAGGGACAACTTTTGGCATTAAAAAAAGGCAGAAGAGCGGCCCCTGGTCTCCCAGTCACATACGGCTCGTGCTGCTCTGGTTGTCCCCAATGTCACCACGCAACATGACCGAACCAGCCCCAACCTGAAGCGCTCTCTGTCCCTGCTCTGCGCTTCCGTGCCCTCCTCCCTGGCTTCTCCAAGCAAAGCGGGGGACACCAGAGACGTTGCATTTTGGGGTCTGTCCCCTGCCTGCCACAGTGAGAAACCTGCAGAGCTGTGGGGTGCCTGCAAGGATTGATTCTTCTCCAAACAAGCGCTGCTGGCAGCGCTCCAGGCGGCCCTGCACACTCTGGCTAACCCAGCGCCAGCCCCTCCGGGGACAGATGGAGATCGGTCGGGATTTACTCCCAACCGGCTCTTGCTCAGCCTCTCTTCTCCTGGGGGTGTTGCCACTCGCACAGCGTGGGCACCGCTCTGCTGGGGGGTCTCCCGGCAGGACACGGGCTGACAGGAGCTCCCATCCCCAATTCCTGCCTCGGCGCAGCACCAGCTTCATCTGAGCCCCGGCTCATCTCACCAAGGCCGGGCATCCCCTCCAGCGCTGAGCGAGAGCCCCGGTTTGCAACAAGGTGATAGAAAAACTTTGCTCAGAGCAAGATAAAAATAACTCTTTCCAGAGGCCTGCAGCGCCGGCCCCAATCAATCACGCTTGGCGTGGCCGGCCGGTCCTCCCCGCGCCAGGGGAGTATTTTTGGCTCTGTGCTTACGTTCCCTGCTGGGCTCTGCTGAATAAATAATCAGGGTCAAAAGGAAATCTGAAAGGGAAGAAGGGAAAGAGCGAGAGCCACGTTATCAGCGCTGCGGAGGAGGGTGTGCTGCTCACAAAGGGTGTGCGAGGAAGCGGGACAGAGCGCTGCCCCAGGCCAGGCCCCCCACCATCCCCGCAGGCTCGGGGACAGGGGGGTTCTCCAGCAAACCCCCCCATGCGACAGCCGCGCTCCCCCGGGACGCTCCGTACCTACGAAGAGGACGAGGCAGGGGCCCTCGTTGAGCTGCACGGCGTTGGAATCTGTCAGCTCCAGCACGGGCTTGGGGTGCCAGGGGAACTCGCGGCACTCGACGTCGTTCAGCACCTCCACCCGGCCCTGCCGTGTGATCACCTCCCCCTTGGGGTCCAGCACGATGAGGGTTGGGATGCCTGCGATGGGAAAAAATTGGGGAGGATCAGACAAAACGCGAACCAGCCAGCGGCAGAAAAGCCCTTTCCTATCGCCCCGGCTCTGGCAGGAGCCCAGGGAGCCGCTGCCTCTCCACAGCTCGCACGGGTGCACAACTGGGGTCCCGGGATCCTGTTTCCGTCCTCGCAGAGTGCTGGAATTCAGGCTCTGGCACGGCCTGTCCCTGCCCGAGCTCAGGCAGACGTCACCGCCATCGGACGCTGATGCTCCCGGATGCAAAGGGACCAGGCAGAGACCCTCCTCACACATCCCCTCTCGCCAAGCGCGGGACAGACGCCTCTGAGCGCAGTGGGACCAGCGCTGCCCCACAGGCACCGTCACCTTCGTGCTGAGACGTGGCTGCCGCTGGAACAGCCCAGCTCCGGTTCGCAGGAACACACGCAAACCTTTCTGTGGGGCGGATCATGGACAATGGCAGCCAGAAGTAGGGTGTGTTCCTTCCCAGAACCAACACCATCTATTTTGCAGCCACGAACTCCTCCGTGAACCCCCACGCCCCTCCTCAGCGCTAACCACCCATCCACTTCCAGAGCACAGGGCTGTGTCTGACCAGTCACAAACATTATTACCTGGTTTGGATGCTTTTTGCACCACAGAGCCCAGTGACATAGGCATCTGACACCAATGGTGAAGGAAAGGCCCCCAGACCACCACCGATTTAGTGCTCAGGGCCATGGATCCCCCTCTGTGAGGGGAGGCGGAGTGGGATCCTGCAGACTAACGCAGCAAAATTGTCACACGTAAACCGCATCCAACGCTCGCAAATGAACCCGGCACCCACCTCGCTTGGCCGCTGCTGTTGGAAAAGGGGGGCAAACGTGCTCGCAGCAGAGACTTAGCCCAAGTCCCCTGTTCAAACCTGGCCAGGTGGACACCAGCTGCTGACTGTCCCATCTGATAAAGCACCAGTGACGCTTTCTGGCCACCAAACAGCCCGGGGAGAGTCAACACGAGTGGCTCATGTTGGTGTCTTCATCTGGAAAGCACACCATTCCTCTCTCTTCGAGGAGGCAAAGAAACATCCCACAAGGAAGGACGAGGGGGGAG
Source organism: Columba livia (assembly GCF_036013475.1). Taxonomy (NCBI): domain Eukaryota; kingdom Metazoa; phylum Chordata; class Aves; order Columbiformes; family Columbidae; genus Columba; species Columba livia. The sequence continues at coordinate 3,188,891 of NC_088621.1, forward strand.
TTTGAGATCAGACCACAAGAGACAGGTCAAGCGACCAGCGTCCATGTGCTCCCGTGTTTGTCCGACAGCGGGTTACTCACAAGTGCCCTGAATTCTAGGCATTTCTCTAGGAAATACATGTCTGTCTGTCTGTCGCAGCCTGCATGCAGGTCCGGGCGAGCGGCCGCATTCCCCTCATTCCAGCCCGGCAGCGCTGCTCACATTCCTGCCGGTGTGCCGGGGCTGGTGCAGGGGACGGCTGGGCTTGCAAATCCTAAGGGTATGCCAAGAAAACCTTTTTGTATCACAAAAAAGGCTTATTCATTACCTGCTGGTATTCCAAATAGCTCTAGGGCAGGGATGGGTTAAACAGCGTGGAAGGAATTGGGAAATCACACCCTGGCCCTGCCCTTGGAGGCACAAAGTGCTACTGAAGCCAGGAGAAGCGCACGCCATTGGCATCCCGCAGGATTCGGGTCTTTATCCATTTATGATTCCAAATGCCGCCTTTTCCATCCTCTCCAGACCCCTCCCCGTCACCTGAACAATGCAGCACGTTCCAGGGCAGGGATTTCAAATGAGCTTTGCTGATCTGAGAAAATTAAGCGCCTGATTTAGATACAGATCGTTGTGCAATCCCAGAGCCGCTATTCAAACCTTTCAGACTTCACCTGATTTTTGTATGTGGACCCACACACATCCCCCAGAGCACCCAGCCCAACCTCCAACTGCAAACGCAGAAGTGACTCGGAAAACAAAGATTTTTAAGATAATTCATGCTGGATCTAGCATGGTGAACCTTGTTACTGCTCCCCTGGCAAATGCATCCTCTTTGCACAGGACACAGAGCAGCAGCACCGGGGAACCCTCTGTAACCTTAGGCACACCCACTAACCTCAATACTTCCCCCCTTCCTGCTCATCCCAGCCACTACATGTTATTTTAGTGCCTTTTGGGGGCCCTGGTAATTGCCATGAGTCATAACACCAGAATTTACTTATCAAGAAGAATCACGGATCACACGCTCTGCAATGAATATTGTATAAGCTTTGGATGAGAATTAGCATAGACGGGCTCAGTTGGATTTTATGCATTAGAAAATGGATTCGGTTCCCGCGGGGCCAGCGTTTTATGAAAACACGGAGGCCAAATGATTTGTTACCAAACCTGGCGATACTTCTACTTATTTATATATTAAAACTCATATCTGACATGGAAATCTCATCTGTCAGGGGATTGTACCCGAGGCAGGACCACGCAGACCGGGAGCAGCAAACAAAATGGAGAATTATTTCTAAGCAGCCAGGACACAAGACATGAGTCTCTTCGAGATAGTGCTGCACCCAGAGGCAATTTAATATAGGTGGGTACAGTCCAGCCCACCGACTGCGCAGGGGTTATGAATAGAGGCATTCAAGTAAACCCAAATAAAGGCCAATAACTCAACTTGCATTTTACACTGAGTTTTTGAGTGCTGTAGGGGCCAACGCAGCACTAAAACAACACGAGATTTGACTCTCTTGCTACTTTCCACCACTCAGGAACTTAAAGCAGTCGGAGAAGACAAGCTCTGCTGTTGTTTCAGCTCCCAGCCTTACAAAAAACAGCAGGAAAACCACCCCACGTGCACAGTGCTCACAACCCGACGCAGTGCCGGGATGGTAACCGGGATGCTGAATGGGCTACGCGCTCTCGCTGGCTCAGAGCTGCAGCTCAATGGGCTTTGAAGATGCTTCGCAGCATCAGAGCCACGAATATGGGAAAATGTGAGACCACACAGATCCTGTTTTCCATGTAGGTGGAATAACCACCAGCGGCGATGAGCTGAGCCCATGACGTCTCGCTGTGCTTGTAGAAAGATTTCGCCCCCGGTGGTGCGGCAGCCTCACCGCAAACAGGTGGGCAAGCCCAACACCGGTGCAGAAGATCCCCAGTTGCTGCCCGTGTGGGGGTCAATGACAATGTGGAGCCCCTGGGGAGCAGAGCAGGGGACCCAGCACCCTGTTCCAGATGTGGTGCAGAAACACAAGCCCAGCTTTGCAAAGCCTGCCCAGCTCCCGAACGGGGAAGGACGTGGGACAGCAATGCCAAGGACAAGGTGCCACTCATCCCGTCTCCGTACTTCAATGTGACTCTGTGGGATCATCCTTGGACAGAGGTTCCCACTCCACAGGAAAACCGTGATAGATACGCAGAAAGGTTTGCACTCCAACATGCCCAAATCCCAGGGTCGGCGTCCCTGGGAGAGCAGCTGAAAACATGGGGTGACACAGGAACTCCCTGGCAGAGGAAGGGGCCAGGGCCCAGGGGGACAGCAAATATTGACATTTTCACGTCAGCACACAATGACGAGAGACATTTAAGGAGCCAGCGGCTGGAGTCGGAGGGAAAGCTGTTGTCGCTGTTTCCCTGGCTACAGCATGCCTGCTGCTCCAGTTTCCAGGGCTCGACACCTTATTTACAGCAAGACGGGCAGCAGTCCTGCAGCTGAAACCGGCACTGGAGAGGTTTGTGAGAGGGCTGGGGAAAAGATGGATGAACTTGGAAAGCTCTTGCCTCATGGGAAGGTAATTAAGCAGCACACTGATGGCTATTTAAAGCAGGTGAATGGTTATTCTTGGTTTAAGGTCAGGGAAAGGAGCTGAGCGACGGCACCTGAGCTCACTCAGAAGGGTGTTCAGAGGGGACTCCGAGGAGGGATTATTTGTCCTGCCACTGTCCCCAAGCCCTGGGCCACCTCTGGCAACGCTCCCCCTCCTCCTCTGTCCCTTCCCCACCTGCAGACCTTACAAACCAGCCTGTGCCCACCTCACCAGTGCCACATGGAAATGGGTAAGAAACCGGTAAGTTGCAAGAAGACCTTTTAACCACAGGGAGAATCCACACGTGCGTACAGAAGAGCTCCTTGCGGGCTGTTCACCTCGCACAGCCCTGCACGGCAGTTTGTGCCCTGCAGGAACAAGGTGCTGGTCCCCGGGGGGGCTGCTGCGAGTTTTTACAGCCTTTGGGACCCTTTGAAGCCACCCAGACAGACAGAGCCCTCCCCTGCCCCTCCGAGCAGCCGCGGCTGCTGGAATTCTGGCACTGGCACGTACAGTAAAGGCACAGCCATGGTTTACATCAAACACACGCTCTTCTGTAACTCATGTCACTAACACAAACCAGATGCCATCTCCCTCAGCCCCTGCAGAGAACGATGGCCTGCCTTTGCGATACATAAAACAGCAAGAAAAAGAAATTTAAACCTCCAAGAAAAAGCAAAATAAATAAATCAGTAATTAGGCAAAAAACATCCAAGCCAAAAACAGTTTCCAAGTTTCCAGGAAGAATTAGGTTGTTTATGGAAGTCCTGTTTCAACTAACAGCCTGCCTGGCAGGTGGTAGGAATGTGAGTTTATGGAGAGCAGGAACACGAAGCGGCTCTGCCTGGGGCACTGTGCTGTGCTTTGCTGCTCTTGTGTTTTAGTTAAACAAAAGGAGACGTTACAAATATTCACCGAAAGGAGCAGAACTGCGTGTCGGCACGGCCCGTCCTACCTTGTATGCCGTAGAGTCGATTCAGGCGCGACCGTCTGGCCTCGTCGGCGTAGGGCACGGCTACCCAGGGCATCTCGCTGAAATACTGCTTGAAGGAGTCTTCTGACCTGTGTGTGCGAGGGGAACAGGGCACGGATCCATCTTGTAAGGCTCTTTCTTCATTAAAAACCTGGCCTGCAAAGCCCTTAATCCCTTCCACCAAAGCCCACCAGTGAGGGCTGCTGGCAGACACAACCGGGGGAGCACTAGACCAATTTTAAATCCCCCAGAGCCTCAAGAAGGCATCCATGGTGCATTTTTTCCCCCCCCAAAAAATATTCCAAACTCTCCAGGGCATCTGAATGTCAACTCATGGTGACAGCAGCAGCTCAAGCATCGTTCAGATCCACAAGCCACAAAGCAAATTACAGAGCTGCTCCTTGCTAACCCCCTGTTGCGCTTCGCTGCTGGGCAGAAGGCAAAGATTCAGGCAGCCTTTCTGGTATCACGCCCAATCTGTGATACTCCAAATCAAATTTCCTCCTCAAATCAAATTTCCTCCTCAAATCAAATTTCCAGCAATGCCCAGAGCTTCCCGGCTGGGGAACAGCCAGCTCTGCCTGCACGGGGCGTTAGCGCCTTCCCTACCTGTCCGCACTAACGAAGAGTATCTCAAACTTCTGTCCCGCCTCCTTGATTTTTTGGTAGGACTCCACCAGGACCCTGGTGAGGCTCCGGCACGGCGGGCACTGCAAAACACAACATGTGCATAAGGACATCATCTCCAGTGACCAGGAAAAGCCAGATGTCACCTCGTTTGTGCTGGAGCAGCAGCCCTGGATGTGGCTGAGGCTTATGGTCCATAAGGTGCCCACAAAACCTCATCCATTTTTAAAATCTGGCCACTTCGGAAAAGCCAGCTGAGGGTGACAGGCCACTGCAATGCTGCAGCTTCTTCCAGAATGACTGGAGCATCTTAACTGCTTCAACGCCAACTGGCCCGAGGTCTTCATTCTCCCAAGGCGACAGGGGGATCCCCAGGGCAACCCAAGCTCACTCCAACTGCTCTTCCAAGCATCTACACTCACCCAGTGTGCAGAGAAATAGACGCCAACGTGTGAGCCCTCCAGGGCGCTGCTGTCTAGCGTCTGGCCGTTGTTCCTTAGCAGAGGCCCAGCAACAACTTCACTGAAGGGTTTTGGCCCCCAGGGGAACTCCAGACCTGGGGAGTGGGTGGGATGGGGGTGGAGAGGAGACACAAAACAGCAAGATGCACAAGCAGCATTCACAGTTTCAAAAAGTACCACCAAAAAAAACTCATCCCGCATTCTGCAAAGATACGGGGGAGCCGGGGAAGCCACGATCTGCAGCAGAGCCAGGGCCACCTCTTTCAAACAGGCACCTTTGGCTTGATCAAGCTTGCTCTGTTTCTGTGCCTGGTGAGGCACCTTTTCCTTATCTACAGCATTTGTTTCTACAAGGCAAGGTGGTACGCGCTCAGGAATGCAGTCAGACTATTCGCCTTGTAACGATACTACCCTCATTTATATATATATATATATATATACTTATTTATTTATAAAACCTTATATATAAAGGGTGGTTTATATAGAGATTTTTATACATATAAACTAAACTTAGACTAACCCTCTGCACCCCAAAGCAAGCATGTGTGCGTACACACAAACACATGCTCGGCACCGTCTGCTGCCAGCTCCCCGAGCAGCACATCTCTGCTCAGCCAGGCAGGAGGAAACGTCCCAGATGGCTCAGGCCACGGTTGTACTCGCTGCACAGTTCCTGCCACCTGAATTAAACACTCAGTCATTGCACTCGGCGTTTACTGCGTGAAGAAACGATGGAGGGGTAATACGTGTCCATGGATGAATGATGGGGCTGTGAGTACGGGCACACGTTTTACTCGTTTTGGTTTTTGCTAATCGGAAGAAGATGGATTTAGCATCAACCCCCAGCACAGTAAACCTCAGAAATGGAGAATAGTAGCATTACTCTGTTGCATTTGTAAATAACGGGGAATTCGTTATCCTTAAAGTGTGATGTCAGTGATAAAGTCGCGCTCAGTATTCTGGAAGGATTCTGCTCCCAATGTATGGCAAGTCTGGGCCCTCGGTCTCTCTGTCCATGTGCCTCCAGCAGGGCAAAATCCAAACCTAACGTTTCGGTTAGTCTGACTTTTTCCTCATTAGCACTTCAAACAAAAAAATCCTGGAGGGAAAATCTTTGTTCTTTTCAACAGGCAAAACCAAAACACAAGATCTGGCAGGAATAACGCAGAAAATTTTATGCTGAAAATAATACAGTGCCTTGATTAGTTAAGTATGACAACAGTTGTTTGTTTCCTTTCCCCCCCCCCAAGGCAATTAAAAATAAACAGGCAGCCATGTGCCCACGTTTCTCTGGCAGAGAGGACTCCAGTCTTACCTTCTGGGTCATCTCGGATGACCAGGAGGCCGTTCCTGCAAACCACCTTCCCGGTGGCGGCATCGATAAATATCAGGGAAGGAACGTTGGAGACTCTGTACTTGTTCCACAGCTTCAGCTGTAAAAGAGATCGGAGGGGAGAGAAGAAAGGTGAACTTGGCGGTGCAAAGAGGAAGATTTTGGGGCGTTAGCATCTTTCAGATGGGAACTAAGCAAAGGGGCAGAGTTGGTGCTTCAGCAAGGGATCTGAAGGCATGTGAGGACATCTCTGCAGAGCTGCTGGGCCAGTCTGGACCTCCAGTGCCCACACAGACATGATCTGTCACCACTGTCCCGTTGGTACCATGGGCAAGACCAGCATTTGTCTCATGGCCTTACCCATGAACACCAGTAAAGCTTCTCCTCCTGTTGCATTCGCCTCTTTGCAAGTGAAATGGGGCTAAATATTTACAATACTTTGAGGTCTTTGTTTAGAAGACATTGGTAAGCACAAATATTTTTAACGCCACTGTTCTGAAGTAATTGGTAACACTTCCCTGGCTGTTTCCTCCCCTCCCATTTCAATGTTAATTAAACAAACCAGCAATCCCTGCCAAGACACAGCCGCGCTGAAAACAAGGCCAACGCACAGAAACACAATTCCTCTGCAAGTGAGGCTTCCCGGGTTTGTTCCCAGGAGCCGACTGACGGGTTTGACACCAGCCCAGGGGCCGCGTAGCCCAACTCATCCATCCCACGCTGCCACAGGGGCCGCGACGGCCACGTTTTGGATGCCCCACTCCAGATGTTGCTGTCTGATGGTCACTGTGTTTTGCAGCGAGCTCGGTCGGCTCCACACAACGGCGGTGACCGATGCTCTGGGCGTCACACGCTCCTGGGCTGACGCTTCTCAGCACGTGCTGCTGGCACAGGGTAGTCTGGAGCTCAACTCATGTACAGAAGCTCATGGGGATGGGGAGGAACGAGGTGACGAAGGCTGCAGATGTTGGCTGGCTCCAGTCTCCCCGCTGTGCTGCTGCCATCGCCACCTTACTTACATTCCTCCAAAAATTTCAAGCAGTGAGTTATCAAACTCTTAAACAAAAGCCAAACCACGGCCGAGAGCCAGAAAGGAAGGAAATGAATCACAACCTTCCCTCCCCTAAGCTCTGCTCTGCAAAGCCCCTCGGGCTGCGGGCAGTTACAACTCGCTGGGGTTTGGAGAATAAAACCCAGCAAAAGGCAGGAGGGGATGGAGAATCCCACCCGTGAGAGCTGGAGAAACCCTCACACAACATATTGCTGCTTCCATCAGTACGGAAAATACTGATTCCCTCCCAGAAGAGGCCACATCTCTGTGTATCCCCATCCCCGATTTCCAAAGAGGCAACGATCTGGGCAGCAGGCGATTGAGGGCAGGAAAGGGAGGCAACGTCCAGAGCCCTCGGTTTGCTCACCAGAGATGGAGCTGAGGGAGAAAGTCACGTCCACATTCAGGTTTTAACAGCACTGTATTAAATATTTCTTCCAATACCTTTTTACAAAAGATAGACCTGAATGAGCGGTGTGAGCCAGCCTGCTTTCAACGGGGCGTTCACAAAACCCTCCTGGGTCTGAAGGAAAGCGTTAATGCCCATCTAGGAAGATTTTATTAATCTCCATCTACTAGGACCTTGAAAGAGCAGAACTTTGATAGGAAATAAGCCTGGCTCATTTTAGCTGGTCTTTTTGGATAAGACAGCTCGCTGTGGGATTCCCACACGCCACTTTTTTGCAGCTGAGCAAAAACATCCAATCTCCACCTAAAGCATCTGAACACCAGGATGACCTAATCTGTCTTGTGGCAAACTATCATACCGGTTAGTTTTTCTCAGGGTAAAACGTTGAGGGTTTGCAGACACGCAGGCTCTGGAAAGCGGAGGAGCTCCTCCTTGGTCCCGCTCCACTCGTTGTGGTCCAGGCACGAAAGGGAGCCCAGGAGAAAATAAAACAGGCACTTCTGGTACACGTACCTGCACAACCGCCCACCTCGCAAAGGGTCCTGTGTCGGGCTGGGCGTGGGATGCGGAAAGCAAATTACGACTTGCTCCGAAACCGCAGGATGACGGGATGATAGCTCAGGCTGCAGGGCAGAGTGCTGCCTCAGCAACTTTGAAAAGATGTTTTTCCTGCCGTGAAGAGGATGACATAGAAATAACACACTCCGCACTCCGAGGATTTGATCATCCATTTAAAGAGGGGATCTCTGCTCCGCTTCCCAACAGCTGTTGCAAATCTGCAGGATCAAGCCAAAGCTAACACAGATGTGGAAATAATCTACAGACTATTCAGCCCAAAAGCAGCTGATCCTCTCCGAGTGCCCTTCGCTCCTGGTTCAAGCCACACGCCTGCTAAACTCCATCCTCACCCCAGAACGGCCGCTGGAGAAGGAGCAAAGAAATAAAGACCGTATGGGCTGATCAGCTTCACAGAAACCTCCCTGGCTCCTGTGCAGGTGGCTAAGTGCCGCAGTCCAGTGGAAAAACCAGAGTCACCAGATTCCTCCGGTAACCTTATCCCTGCGCAAAGCATCACCATGCGGTGCCGGAGGACCTGGAAACCACAGCCCAGGCTCCCTCTGCAACTCCACCCACGACCAGTCACGAGAGGCTTGAAAATGATCACTTGCGATCCCAAGTCATCAGGCCACGCTGCATCGCTTGCAAAGCCACTCTCCACACCGGCAGGCGGTTTGGTTATATCCCCCACCCTGGTGACTTGGAAAGGTCTGTCCAAGAGGCACGTTAGGGAGAAGTCTGCAGGCAGCCGCAGTAATTTTTCCAGATAAAGGTGTCAGACGAGAGGTGTCCCCAGGAGCCCAGGGCTGTTTCTGCGCAGGGCTGGCACCCGGCCGAGGGATGAAGCCCCCTCCTGCTCCACCACGTACTGACGGGGAAGGGATCCCCGTCTCCCAACAGCTGCCAGGCGCTATTTGTGGTTGTGCTGACTGATTTATCAGCCCTTGGTCGCATTTGCTTGCTAACATAAATCCTGAGCCGCAGCGGTTAACGCTGCCAAAGATAAAGGAAATTGCTTGCGATGAAATGAGCCCGGGCGGGTGGGAAGGTGGTCCCCCCACCCTCGCTGGGGGATGCGTTTCTGCCTGGTTGTTCGAGCCTGGACTGTAGAAGGTCCTGTACATCCATCCTCCATAGGATACGGAGCTGGCTCTGCCCAGGAGACCCAGAGGATTTGGAGGCACCTGTCCAGGCCGGCAGCAGCACAGACACTGCTTCTGCTCATCCTGCACCCCCTGGTTCCCCCTGACCGGGGACACCCAGGCAAAGCTCAAAAGCAAATCCCTCAGCAATAATGAACGTGTTCCTAACGCAGATGGCTGCTGCTTTCTCCTAAATGAAACACAAAGCTCATTTTCTTCTAGAAATCCAACCCCAGGGTCTGGGCAGTTCCTCCGGGGAGCTGTTGGACAGACCCCGCTCTCCAGCAGCCCCACGGGAGCACAGCAGGGTTTGCATTACGGACACGAGCTCAGCTCTTGCCCATCTCTCCTTCCAGAGCCATAGGCTGGAACATGAAGTCTGCCCGAGGAATTCACAAGCAGGATTTGGGTGGAAAAGCGCCCTTGTGACCAGCAGAGCCCATCTCCGCCGCACAGAGCGGCTCCAGGCTGGACAGCCAGCCACGGCTGTCCCCACCGCCGCGGTCCCACAACCCGGCACTGCGGGGAACCTCTCTGTCCTCACTCGCTCACAATGTTAAATTGAGGCTTTTACGTCGTGCCTTAAAGGGTTTACAAGCACCAGTGGCCACCCAGGCTCTGCAGAGAGCAGGCCCCACAACAGGCTGCCCCAGCGATTTAAACCCAGGTCACGCCTGTCCCTGTGATTCAAGCTCAGCTCAAGCGAAGGCTCCTCTTCCAGCTCTCTTTTGCCGCTTCTCTCCCTTCGTTCGTAAGGGAAACCCCTTAACCAAAGGGGACATGGAGCAGGAACGACAAGAAATCCAATCGCAGGGGATGCGCCGAGGGCAGATGGTGCACGTCAAGGTCTGACCTTGCGACGCGGAGGAGATCGAGCAAGGCTTGGAATGAATTAGTGTCTATTGTGCTGCTGTTTCTCTCTGAAAGCAAATCAAAACCTAATTACAAAACACAATGGTGAGAGACGTCTGCTCTGAGAACGTTAATGAGCTGAGGAAGAAGGATTTGGAATTGCAATAAACAAGATTGATGTGAATGGCTGAGACTGACAGCGCAGGGCACCGAGGCTGCTGGCACGGACAGGCTGCTGCGTTATCAGTCCCCACGCTGCCTGTGGTGGGATAAAACCCAGTTAAAACCAACCTTAGGACCAGTTTCCCCCAGTACTCAGCTGCTGCAGGGTCCCCTCACCACTCATGTTACAGCAATACGACTCAGCGCGAGCAAAATATAGAACAAACCCAAAGTCCTGTTTGTCACCTCCACCCTCTCCTTGTTTTTGGCTCCGTGGCAGGAGCCCGGCACGGCGCAGCCCGGTCTGCGGAGCCCCTGGCAGGAGCCGACCCCGCAGCTTTTGTTCTTCCCAGCCGTGAAAACACGACAGCGAAAGCTTTGGAGCCAAATCAGGAGGAAATCCTCTCCGCGGGGGTTTTCTGGCAGCCGTGGGCTGCGCTTTGTTCCCCTGAAAAGTTCCGCGGCCAAAGCCCCGGGGTGAGGGACCCGGGCCAGCCCAACCTCACATCCCAGCCCTTCATCTTCCTCTTATCGTCACGGTCACCCAGCACCATCCCTCTTTGTGATTTCCCGTTCAACCGACTGCGACTTGAGCGTTTTATTCGGGGGTGACGCAGCATTTGGCTGGCACACAGCACGAGCCGCCTCCGCTCCGGACACACGTTGGCTGACAGGCTGGATGCTCCGCAGCCCCCGTCTGATAGGAAAACATTTAATTTGAGCAGGACTGAAGGGTGGTTAATGTGATCTATGGAGAGCGAAGCCCCAGGGCCCAGAGCTGACACATGAAGTGACCTGTTTGGTTTGTATGTGCAACTTTCAAAGCGGCGCTGGGCTTGGCAGCTTGATTTGATCCCAGGATCAGGGTGAAGGAGCATTTGTCTAAACATACAGATAATAAGGCAGGCAGCAAATCATGCAGGGAGGATGCTACAAGACAGGCTGGTCTATCAACACAACAAGGATGTCTTTTAGAAACCTCATTTTTTCCAGGTGTTCCTCAAATTGCATTCAAAACATAATCCAGAATTTAAGGACACAGCATCGTACCCAGAACTAGGAAATACACCTCCGTGCATTTCAAATATATATTATTTTTCCTCTCCATGTGCAAACCTTACTTTACCTCTTAAAATCAGGATTGCGTGTGAGCATCTCAAGATACATCATAAAGATTTGTTCTCCCACAAAGGTGGGTGCAGAACCCAGGGGCTCTGCCAGCACCTCAAACCCACTTTCTGTTACCTGTTTTCACTGGCATTTTTTCACCCTTTCCTAGTAGGTAAGACAGCAAGACAAACACATAAAAAGTAATGAGAATGGAGGGAGTTTGTGGGAAAAAAATTAAGACACATGTTAGAAGTGTATCATACATGGCCCCTATAAATTATGCCTGCAAATGACTAGCACTGAGTAAGAAACAGCTATGTAAACACAAAGGTAATAAGAAAAAATAATAATTTCTCTCTCTCTACGGGGAAGGGGTATTTTTTCCATCTGTTTATGGGGAGGGGTGGCAGCCTGGGACGTAGAATTGAAGTTCAGGGTGTCTCTCGGTCCCCGGGCTCATCCGTCACCGGGAGCGGGACGGCTGCCAGCACCACCGCACGTCCCGCCGGGTCTCCTTCGCATGTGCCGCTACCGTTGGCTCCAAGGCACCGAGCACTGGTAGCAACCTCGACCGCCTTGCAATCCCCGGTCATTAAGAAACAAGCGCTTCTGAAAAGCCCCGAGTTTAGACAGAGTTCCCACCAAACACAAAACTCTTTTAAACCCGCAGGGAAAATTGGGATTGTTTTTTTGTTGTTGTTTAATACACACAGTGCTGTATTAGTGTGGTTTCTGGTTTGTTTTCAGTGGTCACTCTGAAAGGGAACCTTGCACAATCGGACCAACAAGTAGCGCTGGATGAGCCCAGAGGGGTCTGAGGGGATGGGGGATTTGTGAAATACAGTGTGGGTGGGTGCAGGACACGCAGGGGAACTCGATTTGTCCCGCAAAACCCAGCACCAAGACACAAGGGGGTCCTGGATCCAGAGCCATCAACCGGGGAGAAACAGGGAGACAGGAGGCTGGGGCTGCCTCTTCTATTTTCAGCCCATTTCTCAAATTTCAGTGGAACCTTTTGTGTTCCAGTTTGAACCCATTACCCCTTGGTTGTCACCGAGAAGAGCCTGGCTCCATCCTCCTGACACTCACCCTTTAGATATCTGTAAACATGAATGAGTCCCCCCTCAGTCTCCTCTTGTCCAGCTCCAGAGCCCCAGCTCCCTCAGCCTTTCCTCACACGGGAGATGCTCCACTCCCTTCAGCATCTTGGTGGCTGCGCTGGACTCTCTGCAGCAGTTCCCTGTCCTGCTGGAACTGAGGGGCCACCACTGGACACAATATTCCAGGTGTGGTCTCCCCAGGGCAGAGCAGAGGGGCAGGAGAACCTCTCTGACCTACTGACCACCCCCTTCTAATCCACCACAGGTACCATTGGCTTCCTGGCCACAAGGGCCCAGTGCTGGCTCATGGTCATCCTGCTTTTTTGGGGAAAAAGGGAGGTTCTGTGCAAAATGAAGAGCCGGTCGTGTGCTCTTTCATAAAACACCGAAGGCTGCTGTGCGCTGGCAGCGACCTTCCTCAGATGTGGCTGTGTTTCAGTTGTTACTATATTCAGAGTTTGTAAAAAGCTCTGGGATGATGGAAATCACTCCAGAAACAGTTATTAAAACTGTTTCCAGGAAATCGATCCATGGAGACAGGGAAAGTCTGTGGTGTTTTACAAGACCTTGAAATAGAGAAAGACCAAAGTTAGGGAGGAATTTTTGCTTCCTTGTCTTCTCAGCAAGAAAAAGGAACTGCATGGGGGTTTATCCGATTCTGCAGCATCCAGAACAACCAGCAGTTTGTTCTTCAGAGGGAAGCCTGGCCAGAGATGGGCAGAAAATACTGCTCTACGTCATCTGGAGTTGAGGGCTTTCTGCATTACTCAAGACCTGGATTGATTTGTTTGCGTTCTTCTTTCAGCCCGTTGCTTTCCGTGACTACTGACCATCCAGAAGAACCCAGGCTAACCAAATGCACACTGCAGAACAGAGATTTTATCCAGGGAATGAGCACAAAGTGCCGAGGAGCAGGATCTGCCTCCCCGTCCCAAGGGTTTGGAGCTGGACCGGCCATAGGAAACACAACGAAATCACCCGCTCTCACCCAAGCGGATTTTTCCAAGGATCTGCCAGGGAATTTCAGGCTCCATCACCCCCTTCTCTCCACCCTTGGGTCAGAACTGATTAAATTCAGCCACCAAATCAAACTCCAACATACTCATCTCGTTTGGCAGCTCTGGGGCTCGGCCACAAGCTCCAAGATTCCCCCCCACCTCCTTCTTGTTCAATTATCTTGCTTCATCTCTATTCCGTTTCCAGGAACACTTAGCAACAGGCTCCTGCAATAAGCCACTGCGGGCGAGGATCTGAGGAGAAGACTCCGCAGTTACCATGACCTTTTACTACACTCATGCAAATTTTAAAGAAAGTATGCGAACAATTTGCCTTTTAAGTGTCCTCCAGTTACATTCTCCAGGAGTTAATTCTCCTTCTTTCCTTAGAGACATCAGAAACACCAGATTTTATGATTTTATACTAATGAGAACAAAACCTGCAACTTAATTCCGGTTCACTTTGTGGAATTTTGTTCTGTATCTCATGCAGTGTCCAGACCCTGAACGGGGAAAAATTAACCCGTGACATCTACCCCGGCAAAAAAGGGATCACAGATCCTTGATGCTTTAGATGATCTTAAGAAATACGATCTACTTTTTTTCTTTCTTTGAAAAAATGAAAAGTCTGAATAAGCATGTCATTGATCCAACTGCTGGGAACAGCATCTGGAACATCCATCTGTGCCTGGGCTGCAGGAGAACTCGGAGCGGCCCTTGCAGCAGATGCCGCCCGCTCTGACACAAACGCCTCTGGATCTGTGTGAAAATGATTAAGCAAAATTGCCCCCTCTCTTTTTTCCTTTTTTTCAACTTTATAACTCAAATCTGTTTTCTGTTAGAGGGCAGATGCTCGTTACGTACCCCGCGGCACATCAAAAGGAGGAAGGCAGCTGCTCCGCCATGCACCCAGCCCGCACCCACCGCCTCCTCCCCACCCCAAACATTTTGGCTTAGGGTGAGTACATTGGCCTCCTCAAGCTTCAGTCCCCTCTTACTGACACTACAGACACCAGCCAGGGCTATTCCAGCAGTAACATGGTTTTGTAAGGAATATTCTGGCTGCTTCGAAACTCAAGTCCAGCTACTGCCGCACCACAGGGAGCCGCATCTGTCGGGTGGAAAGCTGAGCATTTCCCCAATGCTGCTTCCCCAGCGGTGCCTGAGCATAAAGAAGAACACAAGGGCCTGGCAATCCTCACCTGCACCTTCTTCAGCCGCTCATTAACAAAATGTCAGCGTGAAGAGAGTGTTGTGCAAAGACAGGGTGCTGGGAGCCCCTCAATCACCCACGGGAGGCAGGACTTGCTGCCCCAGGTTTTGGGGCAGAGCACATCCAGCCCCACTCCTGCCCTGCCCCAGCGCGGCAGCTTCACATCTGCCATGTAAAGTTGTCCTAATTACACCTGCGTGGGTGCCAAACAGCAGCACCTTCCCCCCTGCCTCAAATACGGTGTTTTTCTCATGACCAGGGCAAAATATTGGGGCTCTGACACAACCATTTTCCCTGTCTGAGGGTCTCGCATTTTCAACACCACGTGCTGATGAACTGACTCCACTTTTACAAACAGAATTCACAGTGCACCCCACACCACGAGCACCGTGCCTCTGCTCTCACAGATGCCAGCCCCAATACCCCACTACCCAGCAGCACACCCCTCCGGTACCCGACCAAAATAGGATGAATATTGTCCAAAGCTTCCCAGAAACTTCTCCCCGCAGACCTGAATCTGGGACGCAGATGAGACACGCTCCTGAGCCGTGAAAACTTGCACAAAGAACGGCAAACGAAGACCCTGAAACCCCAGAGCCTGAACCCAAACATCACCCTGCCTTCTCCCCAAAGCCTCCTTCGCCCTTTATTTACTATTAAGACTACTGTCAGTCTGAGAACAAAAATCAGTAATCATTTCCCATACTGCTTTCTTTCAATGTTTCTCAACTTTGAAATGGCTTTCTAAACAATATGCTCCTCCAGAACCTTCCATAATCTATTTGTAACTCCAAGCTGGTTTCCAACATGAGCAGAACAAGCTATGGACCCACTCATAGACTGTATTGGGAACTGTTTCACACTTTTTAAATGCATCTTTATCGACCTCCCAAATAAGGTCACAAGTAAAATTGGCAAAATGTCACATTTCCTCTGCTTTTAAGTGTTGTCTTTAGTATACAAATCGCTGCTCACCATATCTGATTAGTTCTTTACTTGATAAGCAGGATATCACTTTTTTCTGTCATTCTACTACTACTTTTGCCAATCTCTTTTCCTTCCAGGCTTACCTTACAGGATGACGCTCAGATCTAAAACTCTGGTTTCCCGGATTTGCACACGCCATGGCAAACACCCGGTGACTCGGTCAGGCTTAGCAGGGCGTGACCTAAGGGGCAGCAAAGCCTGTGCGTTTAATGCCACACCTGACGCAAAGCCCTGCCCTCGGAGGTGAAAGGCGAGCGGCTGATGAGAGGCCTCATCCCCAGGGCCCTCCTCATTTATTCGAGTTCAAAGAGCTTGGAAAACTCAAGGCAATCTCTCACCAGCTCAGATATTTGAGGAGGGGTGTGGGGAAGGGCAGCTGGGACGCAGGAACCATGGAGCCAACGTCACCCGAGATGCAGGAGGGGAGGGACACAACTGGGCTCCTGCTTAACAGCTCCTTCCAGGCAGCCCACTGCCTCATCCATCTTTGACCACCGGAAGATGAAAACAACTTATCCTCTTTCCCCGCTCTTACTGAGAAGTTACAAGAAATAAAAGTAAAAGCAAAACAAAGATCAATGTTATAGCCCTTCTCAGACAATCTCCAGCTGACCTGGACTTTCTCAGCATCTCTTTTATCTAGTGGAGTGTTTTGGCTGAAGCTTTGCAGAGGAAAGCCATGCGAGCAAGCTAGTTAAAATCCCGGTGCTTTCATGTTTATACAGCCAGCTAAGCAGCACACTACAAAGCCTTTTATTCCAAGTCTCTGCTGACAAGCTAGCACTGATAAATTACAGAAATCACCCGGGAATTAGGACGCACAAGGGAAAAATGCCAGTTCCCCAGGTGGCAAATAAGAGCTCGGAGACTCTGGGAAAAATCTGGAAAAAAATCATCCCAAGATTAGAGGGCAATTTGTTTGTATTAAGAGGGGAGAGAACAACAAGAGCTGAAGGTGCAGGTAGATGAATTGACACCGAGGGCTGCACCGAAGAAACAGCCCGAGCTCCCAGGTCACGGCGGGATTCACACCGTGTACTGCAACATCCTGGTTTACATACTATTATATATGTGCAAGAGCCAGGAAAAATCCATCTCCTTTGTCATAACAAACCCTAAGGTAAACAGAAAGGCAAGGCCATGCGTATTACCCAATTAAATGGGCACGTAAAGGAGAGAGAGCACCGGCCATCCACTTGCTCCTGATGTTTGCTGTTTCTCAGCGAGCACAGACTAAACGGGCTGCCTTGAGCCCTGCGGAGCGAGGTGTGCTCCGTCCCCCGAGAGCAAACCTGCTGCTCCTGAGTAAAATTGAGAGGGTTTTGTAAGGGAAACCAGCATTTCCGAGTCTCTGCATCGCCCTCCCCACCGCGGAGCACAACGAGCAAACCCCGACCCCCTGCAATACACAACCCAGGGGCTGGGCAGCTGGAATAAACACCCAAAACTGGGAAACTCCCAAGCCTGGAGAAACCAAACCAGAGCCAGCTGGCCTGTAAAGCTGCATCCCTACACTATAACTTTGCTTGTCTGCAGTTTATGAAGTTCGTGGCGTTCGTTCTGCATATTATGAACTACACATAGTTTTGCAAGGCGGTGGGCAAACCATGGGATGTCTGAGGGTCCGGCTGCCCTGTGCTTGCCAGGACACAGCCGAGGGCCCAGGTCCAACCTGCACAGACCCTTCTACAGGGCCCCAATATACAGCAGCATAAAATTCAAACACAGCTGGACCGGGTCTTTGTGTTTTCTCCAGGAGGGCTGATGACCCACTCGCTCCACTGAGCAGAGCTGGAGACCGAAAGGTAAATCCCGCGCACAAATACACAACGCTCTGGATTACGGACACTCTCAAAAAGAGGAGAAAAGCCTTTCTTTGGGTAACTTCTAGCCACTCAGTTCGCTGAAGGGTGTCAGGATGGTCTGAGCTCCACTGAGCCCTTCCAGGCTTGGGCTCCTCCACCACCACACCAACGGGGACAACGCTGGGATACGCAGGACTTTAGTTTGTCAAGACACTTAGGAAATGGGGGGGAAGGACTCAGCTACTTCTACAGAAAGAGGCTGCAACAGACAGTACAAACTAACTAATATTTTCCAAGTCTGCACTTGTTTATGAGAGATTTAAAGCTCCAAATCCAGCCCATTTGTGGAAAACAAAATAAGCATGTGTCCCACATTCTGTTGTGAATGCTGGGGAATCGTCAGGTGGCAGATGGTTGAAGCCTGAGCAACACTCTTTCAGATCGAGAAGCTGAAATGCCTTCCCGCATCCCCCCTTCCACTCGGCAGGTCCACAGGAGGGCCAAGGGAAGATTTAGCATGTGCGGCACTGGGTTGTTGTGGTTACCTCTTTGTCAATTCAAAAGAATATTACAACGTATTCCCCAAGGAAGTCCATAAATAGCAAAGGATTCTGCTTTAATCCCCTATCTGTTCCTATCTGGATAATATTCCATTTGGACAAGCACTGCCAAAACACAGATTTATGGCAAAGCTGAGGGTTTACATGGCCAACACGTGCTTTCTAGACTCCAGACTCTAAGGAATAAATAAAAACCTCTTCCAGAATACGGACGGCTCTTCGGGTACAGAAGCTTCATGCAGATACAAACGCGTTTTCAGGCTTTCTGTCTCCCATCTCAGGTGAAAGGCACGTTTATACCAACCTTAACCCACCAAAATCAACTGCTGGGTGTTCCTGCTGGTGCAACCACCGCACGGCCCTTCTGCTCGCTTCTCATTCCTCTACTAATACAAAAGCGAAAAGCGAGCCAGCAGAGGCACAAAATTCAGCGCAAGTAAAGACATTCTGCCCAGCTGAGAAGTCAATCCTGTAAAGACGCATCCATCCCCAGAGGCACCGGGCAGGGTGGTTTCCCACTCCGTATTCCCCAGGTGTGATTTGAAATCACTTGCTGCTGGGGCTGTGTCCTGGTTTTGTTAAAAAACAAGTTTCTCTTTTAATGAATTTGCCTGTCAGCTAAAGCTTCATATGAGCTGCATTTTCCTGGAGAACCAGATACATGTTTTGGTAAACCTAGCAATGGAATGCGAAGTTATTGATAAGCATGGATGGACATGTCACGAGAGGGGCAACGAGAAACTGGTGACCAAGAAACTCTGTACAACATTCCATTCACGTGAATACTTCATATAAAAGTGGGAGATCACGAGAATCTCGTCCCTTTTTTCCTTCTTCGTCCCTTTTGCTTATGGCCGACATTAGGAGAGGACCTTGCTAGTCGTCCCTGTGAACTGAGGCCCACTGACAGACTGAATCCAGCTCCGGTTGGCTGCAGAGTCCAGTCCAGGACTTTGGGTGCCGGCTCTGCAGCTGCTGAGACTTTCAGGATTGGTTTTGTATATTTTGTATTATTTTCTCTATTCTTAGTAGTAGCCTTAGTAAAACATTTTCAGTTTTTCCAACTCTCTTCTCTCTGTCCTTCTTTCCCTCCCGATCGCCTGTGCTTAGTGGGAAGGGGGGCGAAGGAGGAGCAAAAGGGGGAAGTGGGGGGGAGAGGAGGTTAACAATACATCTGCCAGGGTTTTACTGTCACCCCACAATCTAAACCCTCGACAGGCTGCCACGCAGCTCAGCTCCACGCAAAGCCACATATTGCTCCATCTATGGTGGAGCAGAACATCGGCACGGCAGCGGGTCGGGGCGGCGCACGCGAGGTTACCAAAATAAATACTAGGTCGTTTTTGACAAAGAGGGAAAAGCTGCGTCCTTGCCGAACTGCTGTTGTTGGCTACACACCCTTTGGATACCGGCTACTTGCAAGAAAAACATAAAGCCAATGATATTTGTTTAAAACCCGCAGGCGGACACTGTGATTCTATTTAAAAAAAATACAACTGGCATTAATTCTAAAATCTTCCCACCACTGAGACTGGGATTCAAAACCAGCACTGGGCGGCGAGGCCAAAACACACTCAGAGCAGACGCCTGCAAAAGATTCCAAGGGAAATTAGTTATGTGGGTTTTACAACAACAGTAAAAGAAAACCTAACATTTATAAAGTTAAAAAAAAGGCAGCTCCCATAGGAGACGGTGCTGCGAACATCTTCTGCAGATAATTCAAGACCTGACCAGATCCCGGGCATCCTCGGTTCCCCAATGAAAGGCAAAGCCCGAGCAGGCAGCAGCATCTCCCTCCCGTCCCCAGGGCTGGCAGGGACGGGGCTGCTGTGTTCCCATGCCAGCTCCCGCGGTGGGCACCGCCTGTCCTGCGGCGGGGGAAAGGAATCTGTCCATCCGTCCATCCATCCCCTGCAGCACCACCAGCTTCAGAGACCTGCGGGCAGGGAGGGACGAGCCCTTGGCTCTCACCGCTCTGCTTGTCCCCTCGCCACACGCTCCAGACACAGCCACGCTGGGCAAACGCCGAGCGACCAACTGGTTTAGAGAAGGCTTCAGCTTCCTTCTTTTTGCATGCTAAAATCAGCCTTCTACCATAAACTTCTTTTATTTTTCCTAAGTAGTTTTTTTTTTGTAGCTGACTCACACGGAGCTCCTGCCAGGAATTTTTATAATTAGTGAATTAGAGCAAGATTTAGCCTGTGCATGCCTGACAGCATCTGCTGATTTAAGCGAGCTGCCTTCAGAACCTCGCGGAGCCCTGGAAGAGCCCGGCGGAGCGCAGCCCGTCCTCCCAGCGGCACGGCTGACAGGGCTCTTCTTGCCAGGCTGGTACGAAACGTGCTGCTCCTCCTGCAGAGAGCTTTGCAGGTCCTCATCCGTGTTTTGAGGGGACGGAGATAAGCTGGAACCAAGTCCAAGGGGTGCTGGAGAAGGAAGAGGCATGCTGGCCACCTCTCGGCTTCGCAAACCTCGTGCGGGAGCATCCCTGGGACAGCTACGCGCCTCTCTTGAGCTGCATAGCTGCAAAGCCATCGTGCGTCACATCTTCCTTAGAGACAGACAACGGTATAGACTTCCGTAAAACCACAGGAAAATAAAACTTCCTCAAAACCTCTTTCTTCGATGGACACAGGAGCTATTTTGCGAGCAAGGCTCCAACGCACAACAGCGGTCCAACCCGAAGATCAAATGAAACCCACGGTCAGATAAGCCAAAAGCAGACACGTGGTGTCAGCAGCCTCAACTACACACCACGTCCTTCCCGGATGACGCAAAAACTTCCCACTTTCTGCTACAGAAAAGCAAATTAATGACCACCTTCAGGATCAAGGCATTCGACCTCCTCCTCATTGTAAGGTTTGCTACACAGCGATGCCCGTACCCCCCGCACACAAATCCTTATTCGCCCAGTCCCATAATTTATACCATATTACATCTGAATGGCTGCATTAAGAAAATATTCCCATTGCCAAGCCCTGAAAAGCAGGGATGTGCTGGAAAGGAGTTTTCTCTGTAGCTCTAATCTGGTCTGCTTGCGTAGGGTCTCTCCAAACATGGCCACGTACCACGTGTGCGCAGCCCTGACGCAGTTCGTACTGAGAACAGAAGATGCTCGACAAGCGAGGAATTATTCTGTTTTGGATTCCGAGCAGTTGTTAACGCGCGGCACTCAGCCCTCCTCACTTCATACGTTTCGTGTGCTGCTCCGAGGCAAAAATGAAAGCGTCTTGCCGCTGCAGACTGGGATACTTCTCAAACGACCATGTATTTATTTGCATAAAGTCCTAGGGAGCTACGTTCACAACACCTCCGGTTTACAGCCAAAAGAGGCACAGAGAAGCTTTGGGCACCCAGTTCCAGAATCAGCCTGCAGCTCCCTTTCTAAAAAATAAATAGCACCGAGCAGCATTTTAAATGTTTGACGTACCAACTCCCCATGAGATCATCTGCAGCAAGAGCACTTGGCACTTGTGCAGCTCAGCCTGGGGACCCAGGAAATCAAGTCCCTCGTTGTGCATGAAAAGCAATTTCCCCGGCGCCATACACGAGCCCTGCGGCAGAGCAGAGCAGGAATCCCGTCTCCTTAACCATCGCTTTACCCTTGCTGGTTTTCCTACGCATACAACCCCAGCCCTCAGCAAACCACCCCGGCTGCCCTCCCCAAGAAGCGAGGGCAGGGGTGCCATGGAAAACAGCCATGCGTGATCCCGTAATTAGAAACTGCATCATAACGCATACAGGGGGCTGAATTAAGGTTGCAGAGGAATACTGTAAATTGGATGCACATTTCTTGTTCCATTTTACTGTCTTTTTTTTTTCCCTTTCCCCTCCCCCTCATTTGGCTTTGGCTGCGCTTCAGATTAAGCTCCTAATAAGGGCTGGAGTTGGACAAGATTTTTCAGCCCATCAGATTGCAGCCTTCCAAGCCATTGAAATGAGATTCAAGCTGAACTTGAATTTTCAATAGTTTGAGCCTAAAGGCAAGGGTGTTAACAACAGACCTGCCAACACCTTCTCTATGAGAAATGTCTGAAAACATGTTTGCACATCAAATACTGCCTGGGCTCTGGTAGACAAAAGCCACAAAGCTAACATCTCGAAGCCACAGCGAACTTGCTCGGCCGGTTCTTCTGCCAGTAAAGCTCAAACATTTTCTCTAAAAATCCAGAGAGCCTCTATATTCTCTCTAGGAAAACGAGTTTTCCCCCAACAACCTGTTGCAGTTTCATTATGCCAAGGCGAGGCAGCGGATAAGGAGAGGTCAGGTAAATCAGGTGGATATCTAGGAAGCAGAGACACATCAGTTCACCCAACAGAATCTACTTAAATGATGCACATCACCAAGATTAAAGATATCATCATAAGATTGAAGAGATCACCACCAAGACTGAAGAGATCACCACCAAGACTGAAGAGATCCCACAGACATGCACGGAGCAGCACCCAGAAAACACCCGGTCCAGCTTCTCCTACAAGCAGCAGAAAGTTACTTTTAGGCTTTCTTTTTCTTCTTAGACATATTTCTCTTTTGGTTTTTGCCATTTTAGTTCTAAAAAAACCTATTTTTTAAAATCTACACACTATCATTGGGTTTCCCCTCCCATCTGTCCCCTTGGTAACTGCACCCATGTGTCAGTACCTGGCAGAGCAGAACAGCCAAGGGCAGACCCCAAATCACCCCAGTTTTTAAGCCGTCCTGAGGCCCAGGAGATTTTAACTAAAACCTCTGACTTCAGTAGTGTTTACTAAAATAAAACTCTCATGCTACGAGTCTCTTGGAAGTCCTTATGCCACTAAACATACAAATGTACAAACCTAAAGCACAGGACAAAGATGAGCCTTTCCACTTCAGATCACTGCTTTGGGTTGGTTTGTTTGGTTGTGGTTTGGGGCTTTTTTATTATTTTTGTTTGGTTTTGTTCGGTTTGTTGTTGGTCTGGAGGAGATTTTTTTGTTTTGTTTTGGGGTTTTTCTGTTGTTTTGGTTTTTTTTTTTCCCCAAGTTGAAGTATGTTTTCTTGAGGACACAAATGCTTCAGCTTCCCCGCCACCAAGATCTTTCCTAATCCACGTTTCTAGCGCAGTGGGCCTGAGGAGCATCCATGGGCACCTTCTCGTGGCAGCAGGGCCATGCAGGGAAAGGTTCTCCCCTCGCTCTGATGACAAACGATGGAGAAAAGGAACGATGCTTTCTTGAACTGCATCCAAGGGCAAGCAACCCTGCTAGAGTGCCTGGCATCAGCAGCAATGGAAATTTCTGCTTTCAAAGAATCCCAGAATGTCAGGGGTTGGGAGGGACCTCGAAAGCTCATCCAGTGCAATCCCCCCATGGAGCAGGAACACCCAGATGAGGTTACACAGGAAGGTGTCCAGGCGGGTTGGAATGTCTGCAGAGAAGGAGACTCCACAACCCCCCTGGGCAGCCTGGGCCAGTGTCTGTCACCCTCACTGAGAGGAAGTTTCTTGTCAAATTTAAGTGGAACCTCTTGTGTTCCAGTTTGTACCCATTACCCCTTGTCCTGCCATTGGTTGTCAGCGAGAAGAGCCTGGCTCCATCCTCCTGACTCTCACCTTTTATGTATCTGTAAACATTAATGAGGTCACCCCTCAGTCTCCTCCAGCTCCAGAGCCCCAGCTCCCTCAGCCTTTCCTCACACGGGAGATGCTCCACTCCCTTCAGCATCTTCGTTGCCCTGCGCTAGACTCTCTCCAGCAGTTCCCTTTCCTGCTGGAACTGAGGGGCCACAGCTGGACACAATATTCCAGGTGTGGTCTCCCCAGGGCGGAGTAGAGGGGCAGGAGAACCTCTCTGACCTACTGACCACCCCCCAAAGAACAGAAATCAGACTCGAGAAGGGGGCAGGGAGGTTGTGCAGGAGCTGGGGTGCTACTAATGCCACAGATTGTTTTACAAACTCCTGCTTCTCTCCAATGAAATTATATTTTCTGCAGAAAAACCATCTGGATCCAACCTCTTTCAGTAAGTGGAGTGTGAACAGGATGGGAAAGAGCTCATACCTGAGCAGAAATCGGGCTCGGACGGGCTGCGACAGGCAGGGGAGAGGAGTAACAGCGGCAAAACCCCAGGGATTTTGCTCTTTTCTTCAGTCACTGCAGGATCTTTAAACCCCACCAAGCAAACGAGGCTCTTCCAACACAACAGGCGAGGGGAAGGAGAGCACGGGGGGAAAAGAGCACGGTGATTCCTGCAACAAGGTCTGGACTTGATTAAACTTATTTTCTTTAGTAATATTTAGTTAAGCAAGGGGGGAAAAGCCCTGCAGTGCTCTTTGGCGGCTCCCAACGGGGAAGCTGGAGCGAGATTGTTCATTCACCTCAACAACAGGCTCTGCGCTGCTGCTCCCATCAATATCCCTCTCCCTGCCGGTCGGTGCTTTCACCAGCAGGAACAAGAAATGCCGAAAACGTGCGAGTAAATGGTAGTTCCTAACTTTGAAACCAAGCGTCAGCGTGGCATGACCCCCACGGGAATTACACACCGGTTCGTACGGCTGCAAGCTCTGAACGAAGCACCAACACCCCAGGGTCACCCGCAGGCTTTGACTCGCCTTCAAATATCACGAAGCTGATTATAATTACTTATCAAGTGGAGGAAAACAGCGGGCACAGCTTTGCTTTGCCTATCGTTTGCCTGTCTGTAGGTGCACCCAGGCAGCACAAGCTGAAGAGAAGCTGCTAACTTAACGTATGCTGTGATTGAGTTATAAATGACGTATCCATCATTAACCAACTGACGTGACAAATGCTTTCTAACCACCTGCAAATCAAGGGGATAGTTTTAAAGTTTTAGACCCTTCTGCAAGACAAGAGGGAGGGAGAAGACTGAGTAACACATTGTTTACAAACAGAGTGCTTAGTTTATATTTAACTAATAATTAGTAGATGTAAGTAAGAAACTAAAAAATTATAACATCATCAATTATTTCTTAGTATGTCAAAATTTTCAAAAATTGTAATGCATATGTAATAATTATGTGAATATAAGCAATGCAAGAGCATCCAGCACTTATGGAGGATGATTCCTTTAGCTCCCCAGCACTGATAAAATAGAGAATGATGTTTAACAGGATAATTAACTCTGCTGTTAAGTTTATTTCTCCATTTCCAAGCAAAGCATGGTGCTGTGCACGAGCTGTTCAGAGCGAACATCCACACGGACGGTGATTCACGGACGCACAGCGACGTCTCCGCAGCGCCCATGCGCTTCTGCACGAGGCTGCTTGTCCTCGGGGCCGGCAAACGCCGTGCGTATACACAACAGCAAAGGCAAGACACGCAATCTGTAACTGTGCTAATTGCTGGGGTAATTAAAAAGTAAAAGAGCAAACTAAATGCCAGAAGCCTGAGCATCAGCAAAGAACCATGTTCCTTCCCAGGAGCTGCTTCTCACAAATGACCTTCCCCACCAAGAGCCATCCATGCTGAGCAACCTCCACTGGCCCAAACAGCCATTGGAGCAGATGACAAAAAAAATGTCGGGAATTTTTCTTTTCAATGGATTTAACCTCATTTTCTCCTCAATGTGTCAGGGTGAGAAGACATTTCTATTGCGCAACTGAGTTTTTCCCACAAAAGACGTGACTTGGCACGTTCTGAGCATATATCAATCTCAATTAAACAATTGCTGTACCTTAAGGGTTTCTCAGCTCCCTAAGAGGAAACACTTTGTACATACACAGATTTTCCTAGCTTTACCACTGCATACTTAAGACACGGACTGAGGGGTGAATCACAACTTCAAATTCTTCATTACTAAGCCTGGCAATCACCACCGCCACTTTCTGGCACAGGAATCCTAAAAACCCCTGATCTTCGCCAGTTACATCATCTGCAAACAGTGACATGATTGATGTCCAACAGGGCATTCCTGTCCTGAACAGAACAGACCCTGAGCCACCGGTGGGGCTGCAGGCTCTGCCTGGGGTAATTATTTTAATAATTAGAGGGATGGCCACAGACAGAGGTAGTTTTCTGTGGCCTCCTTATCTGGAGAGTCAGTGGGTAGACAACTCCACTTTTTCAGCTGTGAAGCCTGCAAATCCTTGCAGAGACGAACATCAAGAAGAGGAGGTTGGATGCAGCCCAACGTGGGGCAGCCAAAAAGCAACATAAACCAAGCAGGGCTCCCAGGGTGTTTAATTTTTAAAACGGATTAAAATCTGGAGCCTTCCTGCAATTCAAATCCGGGCTGTCTGGAGCAAAGTGCAGGCAAGACAGCGCTCTCTGCTCCAGCCTGGTGCTCACATCTCCATCCATTCATCCATCCATCCATCCGCTCCTCCCACACTCACCATCCTGCCGAGACAGCTCTTCCCAACACAGCCCTTCCCAGCCCTTCTGCTTCACAACGCGGCAATTATCTGCCTTGAAAACTGCCTCTCTAGGCAAAAACCCATCCTGGGGGCAGCTGGGGTGGCAGACATCACCTGGGTGCACCACCACACTGATAAACACCTTCTGCTAAGTGGGGATCTGGATGCTCCTGTCACCCGCAATAATTAAACCATCAGTCAGGAGACACAGCGAATTAACACAGAGAAGGGGATCCCCAGAAAACATTGTGATAATGGTGGCCTGCAGGTCTTTGAAGACAAAGGGGAGGTAAAATTGTCTGTACAGCAGCTCATAGCTACTTCCATACCTCTAAAAAAGGAGTCAAAGCTGTGCCATACGTTAGCACTTAAACAGTCCCTGCCCTCAGTTTCCCACCATCTGCACTACTCTCTGAAACTCCCCCGCTTATTTAATTTATTTATTGCTGTGTGTCTCCGCCAAAATCAGACCTAACTATCAGTAATCTTGGTGGGAGGTATCCAGCTGCCACGACCCATTGTAGGAATAAACCACACTTGTGCAAACTTGCATTGAAAAACCCAGGCAGCAAACCTTGCTGGGAAAAACGTCCCATGCTTTCCGATTAGCAGATCAAGCTGCAGGCATTAAGACCTTCCCCTTCTGTATCTGTGAAATCCAGCGCTCAGGACACAAAAATGGGTCTTTTCTAAGGCTGGAACGAAGCGATTTTGGAAGCGTGCGGCACGACGGCGGCAGCAGCAGGGGGCAATGGCTGCGGCAGGGAAATAAAGCACAACTCAGAGCTCAAATTCATGTGTCTGGGGCATCCAGTCCCCAAACCTCTCTTGCTTCAGTTTCCCTACCCATCCGATGAAGACATCAGGACTCCTCTGTAATGCATGAAGCCATGTGCAAAGCTCCCGAGCACCGAGATTACAGGGAAAAGCTCATTAGAAGTAGCCTCAAACATTACAGCGATGCAACCTCTGCCTTACAACCACAAACGCAAATCAAAAAGCACCCTAAAAAATAAGCTTGTAGAGTCATCAACATCTCAGAAGGAAATAAGCACAGCTCCCTGCCCTCTTAAATCACCAGCTATCAGTTGATAAAAGGAGTGCATTCCTGCGAGCTGAACACCCAGGCTGTACTTGCAAGGCAGGATTTGTCGCCTGGTGCCCTTCGATTTGACTCGCTTGAGAGTGACAGAACAGCAGCCAGGAAAACAGGGTGGGGAAGAACACTTCTATAACACCCTGGTGACCCATCTGATGCTGAAATCCCATCAGAGCCCAGTACGTGTGCAAGGACGAGGACCACAGTGCTGCAGACCCTGGGCTGCACGTGGAGGGGCAAACGGAGCGGCTGAGGGTCCCTCGGTGGGGCTGGGGACACCACAGACCCCAACAGCTCTTCTTGAGGGCTGAAAAAGCCACACAAAGGAGGTTTCAACTGCCTCACAGCTCCAACAACAAACCTGGAAACTGTCCTCTCCTTGCCATGCCATCACACAACTGGGCTCATTTAAAACCAGTTGTACCTTTGCTGCGTTCCTCCATGTTGAGCTCAAGTCGTCTTCTTCCCGCACACAGCAGCGGCCAAGCGAGGGGAGGACAAACTGGGGCCCACGGCATATCCAGCAGCCCAGGGAGGACCAGACAAGGGGATGCTGAACCACAAACACAACAGCACAGCCCAGGACCAAAGTTCCACGCACACCAACAGCACAGCGTGCAAACTCCTAACGAGCAGGAGGGGATGGAGCCGAGATCCCTGGCAACGCTAATAAAATCACTGTGTTCCTTTTATTTTTTTGGAGAGGCAGAATAATCCTTTTGAACCATCAAAGTGGCGGAGAGCCAACATCTGTTCAGGTTCAATTGCTTGGGTCTCACTGTTTCAGCTCCAATTCCTTCCCCACAGGTGGCAAAGGTCTCCAGCTTTTATTCAAAGGCATGGCCCTCACGCAGGGCCTTTCAGCAGAGCATCGCGGAGCACCTTACACACATTTAAAATGGAAAAACACTTGATTTTTTTCTTTTTCTCCCAGCTTACCTATGGGGTGGCACTTGTGCTGGTTGAATTAAGTCTATTTAAACAAAAGTAAGTTCAGACATCTGCCTTTGCACGGTGTCAGCTGCGAGAAATGAGCTAACATCCAGATGCAGTGGCATGTCAGGATTAGCCCAGGCTGGGGCAGGAATGCTTCCATCTATGGAAAAATATTGGAGCAGTGAAACCATAAGCTTGGAGCCGCGGAAAGCGAGAGGCCCTGTCAATGAAGCCGCGGGCTCAGGTTTAGAGGGTTTAGCGGCTTGGATCCCACCGTAAGATCCTCGGCGCGTATTACAATAAACTTCACACATTTTCCAAAGGGGACTCGCGCAGCAATGCTGCGAGGGCGAGATCCTCCACCCGTGCGTGTGCTCTGGAAGCCGGGCTCGCGCCGCCGGGTACCGTTAAGAACCGCGGTGTTGATGGAGAGGTCCTGGAGAGCAGAAGCTGCCGCTCGCCGGCCCGTCTGCCCGCAGCTTCTGCGCAGCAGGATTTATATAAAAGCCACCTCGGAGCTGGCAGGCGGTTCAGAAGAAAAGGCTGAGCTGAATCAGCGCGGCGGCAGCTCCTGCCAACGCCGCGGCGCTGCCCGGGCACGGGGCGAGAGCCGTGCCGCGGTCCCTTCAATCGGGCCGGCACAAATCAAGAGGGCCCGTTTGTCAGCATCCTGAATTAACGCTAATGAAGTAATGGCGATGACTTCATCTCTCCAGTGGGAACCTCTTGGGGAGGAAGGAGAACTAGAATTTCTCTCTCCGGCGCGGTTGCGATTCATTCCAGTTGCCTTCTACTCTCTTCTGCAAACATTACCTAATTCTCACCCAGATTCTTAAATCCTCGCACTGAAACATAAAACAACGCTCCCTTCTCCGCTGTCAAAGCGCAGCCTCGCAGAGACCCCTCCAGTGGGACCCGACCCCTCGCCAGGACCAGCCACACTGAGCCCCCACCTGCACCTGAAGATGCCACCAGCTATTTTCTATGCCACAGTCACGAAACAACAACCTGGTAACCCTTGTCAAATCCATTTTAAATATGGATCTTTGCACCTTTTCTCTGTTGAAGTATTTTAAAGTTAGGCTGGATTCAGCCACAGTTGCAAAGACGGACAAAACGCTGCCAGAGGACCCTGGAGTTTCTCTCCTTGGCTGGGCAGAAAACTGCTGCAAGATCTTCAAAGAATGCAAAATACACACAGCAACATCTCCCTGCTGCTCCAGGCTTCCCGGTTTGCTCTGCCCCGACTTTGCTTCACCCCGCTGAAGATGCTCTCCCTCCCTGCACCACCCCTGGTATCCGCAGCTGCGATGGCACCTCTCATGTGAAGCGCATCCTTTATGAACCAGGCTCCTCACCCCCCCAGTACCCACCTCCCTGCTTCCCACCGGGGGCTCCATCGCTTTGTTTGGAGGCCAGAAGGACTTGCTGGGCTCCAAGCAGGGGGCTGATCGGATTGCAAAAGCTCAGCCAAAGCCCTGACGCAACCGAAGCAGTCAGTCACACTGAATAAAGACCGCAAATTCTCTACATATTAATTGTTGGTTGCAATTGTTCACAGCGTTGAAAGGCAGATGTGAGAGTATGCAGAAAACATTCCCGCATCTTTTTAGTTCCACCCTTCCATTAACCGTGTGTTCTCTAAGCCAAATCAATACAACACCACATTTTCTTTGGAAAACCGAGATGATGAAAATGCGACCAGCCATCACACGAGACGCTCATGTCGTAATCTGAAATACTTGTATAATTCGCTTTCCCACGAGAGAATTTAATACATCTAATTTGCTTACTTGTCAACTTGTCCCACTCCCCATTTCTCCACTGGCCGCGTCTTTACCTTAAAACCTACAGATTTAACTATAATTGTGTTTTATTTTACCTGCAGAGCCCCAGCAGAGAAGCAGCAGCCCCAGACAGCACAGGGGACACTGCAGAGAGCACCAGGGACAAAACCCCATCCCCTGCTGAACACCCCGGGGCTCCCACCCCAAGAACCGTGTAATTAATGAGCAAGAAGCCCGAGTTGTAACGAATCCAAGCGCCTTCCCCACGCTGGCATCACCCCCCCTTCCTAATCATTCTTATCTGGAGATGGCAGGAGCACAAAGCGATCTGTCTAGAAAAATGTTTCACATCCATCGTGCATTACGCTCTGATGTGCCATGGAACCGGCTTAGAGAAGACACGCAGCTAAAAAGTCGTGATAATTCAGTATTCAACCCATCCCGAAAGCTCAGGAGTCAGCTTGTTATTTGCTGAAAGCAGGGGGCCTGAAATTATCCGTGAATAGTTCAAAGCTGCAGTTAATTCAACATCTCTACTTTCAAAAGCATTAAAAGAAAAATATCACAGATTCCTGGAGTGTGTAAGCTTCTTAAAAATGACAAACTACTAACTGTCAAATCAAAGCAGCGAAGAGAAATCCACATGGCTGATAAGACAAATAGTTGCATTTTAAAGAGTAATTAAATATCACTTTGGAATATTTTGCTTGGAACTTGTTTCCCTGATAAAAAGTGGGAGGGGAAGGAGAGGAGGCAGCAGCAACCCACACACAGCACCGAGCTCTCATCAAGCAAATGCTCAGACAAGCTCTGCTCGAGCTTGTTTTCCTGAATTTAGAGCTCAGCCTGCTCCATCAGAGCCTCCCGTGCACCCTCAGTTTCTCTACATCCCTACATTTCACACCAAAATTGCAGCAATGAGAAGCAGGTGATCGCTACGTCGAATCTGCCTTGTCGGGGAGGAGGGTGCATGGGACTGGGGCAAGAATCCCCTGGTCTGATCGCCAAAAAGTGCAATATCTTCTGCCTTGACTCAGATTAAAACCATACCGCAACAGGAATGCAAACCAGAGAGCTCTACCCAGATGCAATTCAGAAGTGAAACCCTACCCCAGCGCATGAGCTAACCCGCTTTGGAACATTCAGTAGAGTCCATGAGAAAGGACTGAAAAACTCCAAACCCCCTCGATTCTCAAAGCCCGTACGATGAACTCACCATGAATTCCAACCGCACTTTCCCCGTAGTAAGAAACACCTACAACAAGTACCTATAGGCAATGGTACAAAAGGACTGTTTATAGTATTAAACGAGGCAGCTTAATGCATTTCAAACTAAAGCGTTATCAAACTGCTTGAAGAAGCCACTGTCCAAAGGCGTCACAATCCTGATGGCAGTTTTTAGGACAGGACTTGCAGAGCCCAGTCCAAGATCCAACCGTGTACGAGCAGCAAAAGCTCCGGCTGCTTATCCCCACTGCAGAGTCAGGAGGATCTGATGATGGAAAGACGTCCAAGGGGGGACCTGATGATGGAAAGACGTCCAAGGGGGACCTGATGATGGAAAGACGTCCAAGGGGGACCTGATGATGGAAAGACGTCCAAGGGGGACCTGATGATGGAAAGACGTCCAAGGGGGGACCTGATGATGGAAAGACGTCCAAGGGGGGACCTGATGATGGAAAGACGTCCAAGGGGGGACCTGATGATGGAAAGACGTCCAAGGGGGGACCTGATGATGGAAAGACGTCCAAGGGGGGATCGGAGAATGGAAAGACATCCAAGGGGCATCTGATGATGGAAAGATGTCCAAGGGGGGACCTGATGATGGGAAGATGTCCAAGGGGGATCTGATGATGGGAAGATGTCCAAGGGGGGATCTGATGATGGAAAGATGTCCAAGGGGGAACCTGATGATGGAAAGATGCCCAAGGACTTTCAGAGCTGGCCCTCAAACATGAGCAATCACCGACTGAAGGATGAACAGCACAACAGATGACACATCAGCAAGACATTTAAAACACTAATTCTCCAAGGAAAGCACTCGGGGAGGCCACAGTTTGGATATACAGGAAAATCCAACCTCAAAGGGCGCCAATGGGTTTTGCAATTATTGCAGGACCTGGATTTAAACCACAGCCCCAGGTTTGCAGCTTTCTGATAGCAGTGGATGCTTCCCAGGATTTCACTGAAGGATTAGGCACGAGAGGTGACTGCTAATTGCACGGAGGGTCACTGCAAAGCTGCAAAATATACTCAGAAATAATTCTGAAAAGCAGCATCAAAAACAAGAATTAGAGAACGTTTTGGCTCCTACGCCGTCCGCACAATGTGGAAATGCTGAATAGCTTATTCCTCAGTCATAACTGAAGTTCACTGCTGTACTTCTCCAAAATCACACAGAAAAACGCTCCAGTATTTTGTACCTTCTTTTGTAAAGCTCTTACATGTTCAGCTCCTAAAAGAATGCATTTTTGGAGAAGAACCATGCGCTGATTACTTTAAAAAGCAAAGTTGCTTGGCTTAGTTCTGCAACCTGAGAGTAACAAATGAAATTGTCAACCACGCATTTTTAAATGAGCGTTTTCATTTCAACATCTGGATTAAGATGCCACAATGAAAAACAGCACAGAGGCTTCTCTCCGCTCCTTTCATACATCTCCCTTTCTTATGTTTCAGAACCAGCGAGTTTCAAAGCAAACAAAGAAGCAGTTGGTGCTGCTAATGCCTTGCTTCTTACTCAATAGCCTTATGTCATGAAAAGACCATATTTTTCAAATCTGCATCTCCGTGAGCCAAAGATTTCATATACATTCCCACCCCAGAAACGCAAAGTCGGGAATACAGCTGAAAGTGATTACCTAGATATTTTTATATGATGAAACTCAAAAGCTGCTTCAAGTGATTTACTAAATTCTCTGTTAGACAAATCCCACATCTGTGCTGACCACTTGCCTCCCAGATCTCAGCAGATGGTGATTTCAAAAAGAAAAGTTACAATTCCCTCTAAAAAAGGGTATATCTTAAACAGTAATCAAGGGTTTTTCCTCCCCCAAAAAATGTGTACAGTCTAATTTAATGACATTTCTACCTCCTCCCCACCATTTCTTGCACAGATCCTACCAAAAAACCTGGTACCTTATTAAGAGAGGCTCCCACAATAGGCAACGTTTTTAAGCAGAGGGAAAGCAAATGCCCTTTTTTTGGGTATCGCAGAAAGATACGCAACATGTTTTGCATTTATTTAAAACCAGAGCAGAAAGCTTTGCCTTCTCAAGAAGGATCTGGGCAACGCTCAAGCAGATGCGTAAATACTGCGGAAAGTAAACCCAGAACGAGAGGCAAAGCACAGCGACTAACTGGGAAAGTCAAGATTAAAAGGAATGAGGAAGACGACTGGGCCAAGTAACATGTAAAAACAAAAGCAAAGGCAAATAACAGCAGAAGAGAAACCGCTTCTCTCCCGGCACAGACCCATTTACAGCCTTTCCTCCACCAGCACCTGGACCCTCCTTCCTGCCACTCCTACATTGGTCAGTGTGACAGGACCTGCTCTACATAGAATGTGGCCAAATTTAGGGTTTTTTGGCAAAAATTACCAAGATACCCCACACCAAAGCAGCACAACACCCTCCCGCTCTCCTCCAAAAGCCTGTGTGCTGAAAGCCCTTAAATATGACCCAAAAATCACCCTGAGCATGGGCGTCTGGAGCTCACCAGAAGTCTGGGGTCCCCCCAATAGCTGGGGCTGCCCCATGATGGGTGATGGCAACACGAGGGCACGTAGGCAGATGGGGGCTGTTTACATTCCCAAGGATCTCAGTAGCAATGGGGAATTAAAGCTGTTATTAAATCAACCCGCCAGAACTCGAGCAGCTGTTCACGCCAACAGATAACAACAGGGTGATGTTAAACCCAAACCCCAAACGAAACAAAAGACACAGGGCAACATCCCTCCCCCCAGTTCGGCTCAGCAACACCAGGCATTATCAGAAGGCAAATCAATTATCGACAGCTGCGTATAGCTATCCGAATCCGGGGCCCAACGGCTTAATTGAGGGATGTGCATCACGCGTTAAAATCCTCCAATCCCATTTGGCGTGTTATGGTTTTGTTCTTGAAAATAAAACCCAATAATCTGGCTGGCTGTGGCTCAGACGGAGGCACAACGCCATCCTCCTCATTAATCAAAGGCTTTCCCCACATCCAGATGTTTGCTGACTTGTGCTGCTCTCTTTTATTACTGGAGACAGAAATTGCTGTATGCTAAAGTTACCCAAATTCAACCGGTTGTAGCAAGACGCGCAGGCTGTAATGCCCTTGGTAACTGCACCCCAGCATTATTGAGTTACTGAGGCATCCAACGAAGAGTGGCTGTTTGCTTTGACAACCCAAACTACTTTCACCAATAACCATGAGAGCAAGATGCTATTTTACTTTTAAGACTGTGGGAATTTTACTGCACGCCCAGAAAGGAGCCTGGTTTTTAAGATTTATCAGCATTCCATGCACAGGCTTGAGAAGAGGGAGAAACGCAAAAAAAATCACAGAAAACGCTGGAGAAAAGACAAAGCACACGTTGATAAGTGTTTCAGCGGGAAATCAGGACCATAATAACCATATTATTGAATAATTCTGGGCAACAACGATGCTACAGCCAATATGGGATGGGGAAACACCTCTCCCCAGATCTTTCACAACCTCAGTAAATAAATGAACCAAGTCGCAATGGGAGGCGCTGGCTGGAAGGGACCTCTGAGCTCTTGGAGCCCAATAATCACCAATATGAGACCCCATCGGCCGCAGTTTCATGCAGGCAAGCCCTGAACCTTCAAGGACAGAGGATCCGCAGCCTTTCCATGGGCTGAGAGCTCAGAACAGAGCTCAGCTCCCAGACCAACGCTCCCATCTCTCTGCTCTGTATCTGCAAGATCCTTTTCTTCCCATAAATCTATATAATTCTGTGGGGCTTGTCTCGCATCGGGCTGAGGAGCAGCCCTTAGTGCAAAGGAACCATAACTCAAAAGGACTGCCTACGTTTTTCTAATGCTTTTTGTTTTTAAACAAATAAAGCCTGCGAGGTATTGAACATATGCTGGACACGCACAGCTTTTGCTGGCATGTTTTTGAAAAACAGAAAGTTTGTTCTTTTCTGGAGAGTCGGGTCATTAACCCAACTATTTAAAAATCAGCCTATTATACAAGGAAACTTCCAACTGCCTGCACTTCAGGTTATAAATCTCCTGTTTAGAAATCTGATATCCTGACATAATTGCCCTTATAACTTACAAATAGGTTCTCTGTTATCCATAGATTAAGCTTCCTCCAAAGCCACATCACATCTGCTTAGTTTTGAAAATATACAGCACAAGCTTCAATTACTTTACACTCTGCACAAAAATAATCCTGAATTTAACTCAGGGCTTCTTGGAATAAGAGTTTAAGACCCCATAATCTTTTTATTTCATGTTTTCTTGCAAGCTAATAGATGGAAGCATTGGCTGGCATGTGAAATTAATGCCACCTTCCACTTCTATGATTTCCCAACCATCTAAACTACATTGCAGCAGAACTTTTAAGGCAAATACACCAAGCAAAAATCCCACCACCTAAATAATCTGAAATGTTCTGTAGGGAAATGAACAGCTACTAATAGGAACCACAGTATTTTCACATCGCTGTAGGAAAAGGGTTTGGTTTTAAAGAAACCAGAATGAAGCTGTAATTTCTGTGAAGGATGAAGCTTCTGTCACAAATCCCCTTGATAATGAAACTGATCTCAGAGCCCAAGCTGTGACCACTCATGCAGGCTCCCAGTTAGAAGTGTCTGGACTCCAAAGGGGGAAACTGGGGCCCTTTGGCAGCACCATCCAGGTGCACGGCATTAAACACACAAGAGCCTTTGCAGAACTGGGGGCTTAGCAACCAAAACCCACAGCAAACGAGCAAAAAAAAAAAAAAAAGCCAAATGCGGGTTTCAAACCAGCTACAGCTCTTCTGAGCAGAGGGAACATCATACAGCGCAGCCAGACAACAGCCAGCTTTCCCTTAAACGACTCCTTTGCTTAACGAACGTGCTGGCAAGGATGGTCCAGAGCCTGGTTCATGGAGGAATGCTCCCTCCTGTCACCACACAGCCTCACAGAGCCCAAACATGTCGGAGGGGGCTCAGCCAGCCCCACGGGTACCAGGGTCCCCCCAGTCCCTGCTGCCACGGAGAACAGCTTTCAGACCGGCTGCGCAATCACTCGCCCGAAAGATGTTTAGAAATGGCACTGTGGGGCACCATCTTTTGAATTCTTCCTCAATAGCTTCCAGAGATTAGAGCTGTAAAGACTTCTTTTTCTTTTTTTAAAGCTCCCAAGGCTGTGAGCTCGCTGGGATGGAAAGCCCAGCCCTTGTCTTCCTGTCCCTCCCCGCCGGCCCTGGCTGTGGCTCACGGAGCGCTTTTTGTCCCGTATCTGGCTTTCGGATTAAACTCTTCAGATAAAGAGGCTGCAACTTGTAGAGCACTGAACGCACCGGCTGCTCGATGAAGACAAATAATTAACACCATCGCACCAGCTCACCTGGCAGCTCCGCCAGCAGCTCCAGCCCAGCCGGGCTCCAGCACCCGATGCCCTCGCACGGTTGATGGAGCCCACGGCCCCTTGTGTGCCCTCCCCGAGGCCTCCTTCCCTCGGGCTGCGGGGCAGAGTGCGGTCCGCAATTTGGGCTCGTAGGAGCCACGTCCCGCGGGGGCCGCCCCGCTGCCCAGAGGGACCCGAGCGCCCCCCCTTCCCCAAAACCGCGACCCCCAGGCGGGGGCTCCCCCGCTCAGCCCCCACCCGCGGAGGACGGAGCCTGCGGGGCACCGGGGACACCGGGCGAGGCGGCATCGCCCCGCGGGACACCAGCTGAGCGCCCCCCCCTACACCCACACCCGCTTCCCCCCGGGAACTTTCTGGAAGGCGCCCACCCCGCGCCACGCGCCCGCCGCCACGCGGGACCCGCCCCGGCGGCGCGGGGGGGCCCGGCCGAGCCCCGCCGGCCACAGACAAAGCCCGGGGGCTCCCCCCGCAAACACCCACCCCGCGGTCTCACCTTGCGGTGCTTGTCGGCGAAGGGCAGCGCCAGCCAGGGCATGGCCCGCACGGCCTCCTGCCACTGCTGCTGCTCCTGCTCGGCCGACACGAAGACGATCTCGAGGCGCTGCCCGCCGGCCGCCGCCGCCTCCCCCCTGAAGCGCCCGTAGAAGGCGGCCAGGCTGGCGCCGAGCTGCGCGCAGGGGCCGCCGAGGCTGCAGCCGAAGTAAAGCCCCACCAGCGAGACACCCCGGGCGGCCAGCGCCGACACGGCCACCTCCTCCCCATCCGCGGTCACCAGCACCTCGCCCAGCACCTCCAACAGGGCGCCCGCCATCCCGCCCCGCTCCGTTCCCCGCTCCGCTCCCCGCTCCGCCCGCAGCCGCCGCAGCCCGCGCCGGCCGAGCCCAGCCCCGCCCCGCCAGGGGGCGCTGCCGCGACGCGCTGCCCCCCGCGCCCGCCCCCGCCTCCGGCAGCGCCGCCCAGCGCCCGGCCCGGCCCCTCCGGCCCGGGACCCGCTGAGGTCACCCACGAACACCCCGGGGTCACCCACGAACACCCCGCGGCTCCCCACGCACGGGTGGGTGCCGGGCTCGGCCGTGGGTATAGCCCTGGGGGAGACCCCCGCGCCTCAGCCCCCCCCGCTGGGCCCGGTTGGCCCGGGGGGTGACCGGTACCGACAACCCAAGGAGGGGTTTCCAGCCTCGGCTCTGTCTGTCCCGGTCACAGCCCCGCGTCACCCACCCTGAGCCCCCGCTCCCGGTACAAACACCCTCCCCCGGCCGGGACACCCGTCCGTAAATCACAGTGTCCAGCTGGCCCGAGCGAGCTTTACAAAGGGCTCTTCCCTTCTTTGTTTCCAAAATCTCATGTAAATACGTGTTTACCCTTATCAATGGCGGGCGGAAAAACAACTGAAAGCCAATCCAGAAGTGTAAACACAAGTAAATTCGGCTGCGTTGAATTACGCTGTCTAGCTGGCTGGAATACAGAAAGGAAATAAAGCATAAACGGTGACATGCAAACCAGGCTTTGAAATGGATTTGCTCTTTGTAATCAAAGCCTGTCATCTGCAAGCCTGGAGAATTTACTGCGGCATGGATTCTTTAGGCTGGTGTTTATGTGTCCGTGTGTCCGTCCGGCACAGCCTGACCCACTGACCCCACTCACGAACACCTCTGCACGCACACACACCAGTAAAAACAAAATACATGTGTAAGGATGTGCAAGGCTGAGTCCAAATTATGGGCTGGGGGCTCAATTTGGAGGCTTTTGGTCTCCTCTGCAGCCCCGCAGCTGCACAGACACAGCACGGACACAACGTGTGCGCACAGGTTGGACACCGCCTCCGTTTTTACTTTAGAAAAAGCCCCAAAGCAGCGCTCCGAAATCTTGCTAGCTACTGCAAAAGACACCTGTACTTTTACGACACTTCCTTATTTGCCTCCTCATTTGGCTGCTTCTTCTTGCTGCATTCAGTTGTATTTAAAATTGTTGTACAGCATCCAGAGCCATTAGGGGATGCTTTATAAATACAATTAATTATCATTATTATTATTATTATTACAGCTTTACAATCTCTCTTTTCTTTCGCCAAGACCTGCTCCCTAGAGGTGGATCAAAGCAAGAGGAGTTTTGTCTTGTTTTTATTTGTCCTGCCTTATCTGCCTTAATTAAGTATTTGGGCTCTTCGGGGCAGGGAAGCTGTTTTTTAAGTCTGCACCCCTGAACTCAACCAACCCATGTGGCAATATAAATATTCTCTTGTAAGAATAATACTTGTGGCTGCGGTCAATTTGTCTGGCCCCTTATTTAGTGAACAAAGCAGAACGAAGATGCTCTGAAATACAGAGCAAGTAAAAAGCATTTATCTCTGTTAAACAACAGTAAAATAAAATGAGAAAACAGCTGTTCTTAGCGAACAACATCACAATGTGAGGGGACTAAACTGAGGTTAAACCATGCGAACTCTTGCAGGGCTGCCAGTCTGCACATCCCTAACTCTGATTCATCTTTCCTGAGTACTGTTTTTCACACTGTGTCCCCTTTGACTACTATATGTTGTACTTTTCACTAAATAATTGGCAAATATTTTGCCAAAGCGTTTGCCAAATATTTGTTTGCCTGGATTTGTTTCCCCAACAAGCAGTGTTTATTAGGATAAAAACTGGGGAAATGCATCAGGGTGAAAGTGCTGAGCCCGAGGCTGCTGCCAGGGGAAGGAAAAGCGGCTAGAAAAGGGGGCCCGTTCCCACCCCTCGATGAGCCCAAGCTGTGGGATACACACTCATCAATCAGCTCAAGCAAATTAAACCCACGGCGGCACAAAGAAGAAAAGAAAGATACGCTCAACGCGCTTTTTAAACAGCAGAAAAATCCAATTTACCAACAGCAGAAAGAAACCCCATCGCGGTTAACGTGGATCTTCCAGGTTGATCGCAGCGCAGGCGGCAGAGAACGCGGGCAGGCAGCAGCACACAGCGGCGGCCGCGCAGCAATGCAGACACGGGGACCGTGCAAAGTGTGCGGCCGCCAGCGAGACACCGAATTTCTCATTGCTTTTCTTTTTAAACAGGCAATTGCCTTTTGGACAAATTCCAGCCACTATAAACGTCAGTGTCAAGCTTCTCTTACAGAGGCATGTCTGCACTAGCACGCTAGGACAAATAGTGGTGTGAACAGACCTGTTTATGTGACTGTCTGTGCCGAAAACTAGCAGTAAGAACACCCAGGATTATTAGAAACCACTGGGAGCTGCCCAC
This sequence comes from Columba livia, assembly GCF_036013475.1. Taxonomy (NCBI): domain Eukaryota; kingdom Metazoa; phylum Chordata; class Aves; order Columbiformes; family Columbidae; genus Columba; species Columba livia. Next base: position 3,228,770 of record NC_088621.1, read on the forward strand.
TGTCCTGCTTCACAGGCAAGAGTTCAACTTTTCTGGTCACCATGTCACTGCAAGTCCTGTAAGCGCTTCAGTGCAGCAGCTGCATCACCAGCCAGCAGCATTTAAAACAATATTAGGCATTATGGTTTTTGACATTACTGAACATTAATTATACCTTGGAGATGCAGGCAGTGGTCCAAGGAAGCCTCGTTGATCTGTAGGATGGACTTCAGAGCATTTACATGGGGTTAAACAGGAAAAAAAGAATCCCTGTGCACCCAGTAGAGATGCTGCCCTGCAGTAAGGGTCACTATAGTCTAAAATCATTTGCATGTTTTGCTGATGCACTCACTACTCCGGAATACAGTAACTTTCTTTGCTGTCAGACCATCACGCAAGGGGAGCTATTTAAAGACGGGTGTTCTGGTTCGTTCTCCCCATTGAAAAGGCCCAAATTCATGTGCTGTATCCATGAGGGCTTTGATCATCTGATCCTATGCTGCAGCGCTTAAATAAAAACTACTTTGATTGCAAAAGGCTCTTTAGTTTTTAATTTAGCTGTATTCAGAACTCCAGATAGCATGGAGGAGAATGGATTTTCCACGGTATCTGGACATCAGCCAGCGGCAATGTCTCTTAAAAGAAAGGGACACTCTTCATATAGTTGAGCATTTGACATAAATCCATTGTGTTCTGACATTTTTCTTATTTGGTAGCTCTTAATTGCAATGGTTCCAGACATGGTACATTTGTGGGGTACATTTTAGTAACGGGATGTTGGCTGCATTTCACAATATGGCCATACATATCTAGAGAAAGCCCTGGGTAGTCATCCTGCTGGGAATCTGCAGAAAAAAATGGTGTAATTCTGTTCTACAGATGATGCAAGAAACAGAAATCCTCTTCCCGTCAGCTGCTTTCTTCTGGATTCCCGTCAGCATCGCTGAGAATTGCACAGGTCCTGGCTGCTGAAACCAGCTCCAGCAGGACCAGCCGCCTGCTCCAGATGGTTCGTAGCTGTCACACATTAACTCCTTCGAACAGGCCTGTGGTGAGGGATCAGCCTTCCCAAGCCCTGCTCCAAATTCACCGGACGTCTAAAGTGACCGAGTTCAACGATGTTCCACTCAAAAGGAATTTGACCCTTTGAATTCCTCCAACCGGTGTTGCAATACTGTTAATATTCGCTGGCTGAGGGCAGTTCGGTGTGAGGCCAGCGGTACCTTTGACCCTCCCCATCTGTCTGGGGGCTCTAGCACGTGAACCCCACTGAATTTCACCAGGCAGCTGGCAAGGTCCTTGTCCCCATCACAGAAGGTGAAGGACCAAACATGCCGGCATCCAGTGCGAGGCTCTGCCTGCAAGTTTGCACCAACCCACATTCCCCTCGGTGGCTCACAGGCTCGTCTGAGAGTGGGGAGGCTGAGGCAGAGCCAGGGATGTGCTGGCAATGGGAGAGACCTCAGGGCACCCCAGCTCATCAGACCAGGTCCTGGAGTGCTCGTGCTCCTTCCCAGCAAGACTAAGATCCAGATATGATCACAGAAAACAGCTCTTCTGAAAGCAAATAGACTTTATTTCAAACAGCAGCAGCAAAACACAAGAGGGTTTCAATCCCAGACCATCTTATGTGTTTGGGTCTCCAGGCGCCAGTCCACTGCCTGGCTCCTGCAGCCAGGAGGTAACATTTCTCCCCTAAGCCTTTTTAAAGTTCCCAGTATTCTTTTCAAAGTTCTTTTCCCCAGGTTTCTGCCTGATTCTTTGCCTCCTCTTTGCCAGCCCAGGGTATTGAACTCAGCAGGGTCACAAGTAAACTTCAAAGGGGCTCACGCTCACACTGCTTGTCAAGGAACATGAAGGCACCATCTGAGCCTTATCACTGCCCCTCCTGCCTCCCCGTGAGATAACAGCACCGCAGGAACCCTCTGGCCTTCTCGCAGCCAGGCTGGCAGCCGTGGTCACACTACCAGCCAGGACACACATTGTTTGCCGCTAACTACTTGTATTTCTTCATCACTGCTTCTCAAGTGTCATCCCGCAGGCAGCACAGGCTCCAGCACCAGCACCCAACCATCCCACTGCTCTGTCAGCCACAGGGGTGGAAGGATCACGGAGAAAACACGTAGCCCTGGTTCACCGAGCCCTGCACAAACTCATGCCCTTCGGAGCAACCGCCAGCAAAATTTGCTGCTTTTTCCCTAGCACAAGACTGGAGTGACAGCTTATCTTTCATTTCTTCTGTCCATTTTCTACCCTCAGAAGATGTGCCTGAGGTTTGCACACTAGCTGTCTTAACAGCAGCTTGCAAATTCTCTATTTAGCCTCTGTTCAGTGGTGAGCAGTCCCGTCTGCAACTGAGCACTCTGGATGGTGCGAGCACTCAGCAACCAGGGCAAGAAAGGCCTTAAGTCTCTGGAACATGAATATAAGAATCCGACTGGAAGTATCTGTGTCTGAAAACGCTGGCCCAGCATGTTTCCGTTCTGCAAGTCCGTTTGTTCCTCTCCTTTGCCCCGACAGAGATGAGCAAAGTGTTTCCCAGAGCCCAGCCTGTGCTGGCCAGTACATCAGGGTGCCTGAGCCACCCAGGGTGGGTCATGGTGATGTGAACAGCACCAAAGGAAGAAGAAACTGTTCCAAAGTTCAAATACACTCCCAAACTTTACATTGAACTTTACGTTGTTCCTTACCCATTTGTGAAAAGGTTTTGGTGATTTGCGAATGGAATCCTCTGGCTACACTGAAACATGCAGTTCTTGAAGAAACAACTCCAGGTGGATTTTGCAAGTTGTTCTTTCCCCCTTGACTACCAGCAACATCAGGAGGAGCTCAGACTAGACTGCAGCAGCATCAGGCACTCTTTTGTCCTGAAATACACTGATTTCATCACGGCTCATATTAATAAAATCAAAGCGGCTGTGACTCATCACTACTACTACACATTATGTCAGCTTATATCTGAAGGAGCAAGGGAGTAAATGAAACATTAACGAGACTTTACAGTTCTGCACGGTGACACCACAGCTATAAGGCACCAAGGCAGCGTTTGAACAGCTGTAAACCCAAGCCCCACTTTCCACTGTAATTTTCTATGCATTAGAAATAGGTTTGATTACAGCTACTTGGTTATAAGCTCATGCACTCTTGCTGGTGACCCCCCTGGTCAGTGTGTGTGGGATCCCCGGGGGGTCCCCACCCCACAGCCAACATGTAGGGGTGCTTCTTCCAACCAAAATGATGCTGTGATTCTATTCTCTCTAGAGCTATTGGAAAAGAGGTTGTAGCATGGAGGGTGTTGGTCTGTTCTCCCGAGTAAAAAGTGATAGGAAGAGGGGAAACTGCCTCAAGTTGTGCCAAGAAAGGTTCAGAGTGAATATTAAGATGCTTCTCTTCATGGAAAGGGCTGTTGGGCATTGAAACAGGCTGCCCAGGGCAGTGATGGAGTCACCATCCCGGGAGGGGTTGAACAGATGTGTAGATGAGGCTCTTAGGGACACAGTTTAGGGCTAGATGATCCTAGGATTCTATGTTTCTTCCCGGCTGTGAGCTCCTGCTGGCCGGTGGCCATTGCCGCGCCAAAGCCCTTCTCCTCGGGAACACTCGCCTGCTTCGTGCCACCGCTCTGCCAGGGGAGTGACACACCGCTGTGTGCTGCTGGCTGCCCGCGTTCTCTGCCCCCGCTCCTGCCTCCTCCGCAGCGCTCCCCGACCCCAGGGCCGGCGCACGGAGCTGGGGCTCCCCCTCCTCGGCCGGCGGCGGCTCCCCAGCCCGGGGCGACCCCTGCCCCACCGTGCCGGCCCGCACCGCCCACCGCCGGCAGCCCCGGGGGCGGGAGCGGTCCCGGCCGTGCCCATAAGGCGTGTGCGGAGGCGGCGGGCGGAGCGGCCCATGGCGGCGGCGGCGGGAGCAGCAGCGCGGTGCCTGCGGGGCGCCCGGCGCCTCCTGCCCGCGGGCGCACGGCGGGAGAGCTGCGAGCTGGCCCGGCTGGCGGGGCCCGTGGTGAGAGCCGGGAGCGGGCGGGGGGGCACAGGGGATGGGGACAGGACCCCACTCCCCTCCGGAGCGGCGGCAGTCCCGGGGGGGAACGTCGGCGGCGCAGCGGAGGTGAGAGCCGGGGAGCGTCCCGGGGCTCGGGCACCGGGAGCCTGGCAGCGTATCCCGGGCTGGGAGGAGCCATCGGGCCCCGGATCGCCCTTCCGCACGGGATTCCAGCTCCCTCGCACATGGCTCTGCTCCCTCCCGCCGGCCGTGCCTGCCGGAGGCACAGCCAGACTTTAACCTCCACTATTTGTTCCTTAATTGTCATCCAAGAGCTTATTCCTTACCACAGCAATTCCTGTTGCTGTCCAGCTCGGTCCAAGTGCTCTTCTCCTACATGGCTCTGAAAGAAGAGCAGTGGATTTGGGGAGGGGGAGATAAACAGTTAAATTGCTCTTAGGAATGAGTCTGCATCTCCAGCACTGCCACTTACCCCTTGGGTGTCAAGCAGGTCAGTTAGCTGGACACCAACTCCTTGGGCAGGCCTTCCAGCAGACTCTGGATGCAAAGGTACCTACAGCCCGCTGTCTCAAAATCCTCCCCGGGCTGCTGTTTGTCTGCCAGGACACGCATCCCGTGGGAGTCACATTTTGCAGAGGGGAGTGTGCACCACAGCCCTGGTCTAAATCCATTACACATGAAGCTTTGTGCTTTGCATTTTCTAATCTATCTGGTAAATAAGTAACAACTGATGAACTCAGAGATGCCCTCCCTGACATCAAAGCACCAACCTGCTGTGAATGGGCAGCAGAGGAAGTATAGATGGGTTTCGGTTTCTGTAGCTGAAGACATCAGTTCTAGCTCAGTGCCCTCAACCTTTCCATCTGCAGCACAGCCTGGTTCTCCATGTGCACAGACAACCTCATGACAAAACCTACAGCTGTCATTAGCTAACGCTCATTTAATGGCAAACCCTGCACTGAACAATTGTGGAGGTACAGACCATTCCAGTGGGAATTACTCCCAGCAGCAGGTTGAGCATGCCCAGACCTGGCAGGAGGAGATGAACTGCATCTGCAGGCAGCGGTGGGAGGTCTGGAGAGGAGAAGGTTTTTATTCTGTTCTTCCTCTGACCCCGCAGGAGCTGGTTCTCCAGCAGCGCTGTGCTCTTGGCTTGCCAGCTGCGGGGTGGAAAGGAGTGTGAGCAGACCCTGGGCATGGTCCCCAGCCATGCCCACCCTTCAGTGGGTATTAATGTCTCTAACTCCTACCATCTGCTTCTAGCTGTGCCATGACTCCATGCCTCAGATGCCTGTAGAGGAGCTGTCCCCTTGCCAAGGGGAAATGAGGTTTGGAGTGTAATCTCTGCTACAGCATCGCTAAGCTAAGGAACAAGCAGACTAGACTTGGCATCTCTCTAGGAGGAGACGACGTTGTGGTTTAGGAGGGGAGTTTTCCTAGATGCACAGAAGTGCAGAAAAACATAAGGATTTTTGATTTTCCCTCTCTATGCATCTTTCATCCTGGAAAAGAGGATTTCTAGTGAAGCTGTTAAGCCACAAATAAACAAGGTCATGTGGCAGATTGGCTGTGTAGCACCAAAACACCACAGGGCAGGTAGAGGCTTGCTTTGAAAGACAAAATCACCAGATGTCTGCGCAAGATCTGGTGCAGCAGCCATGGGGAGCAGGGATAGGTTCCCAAGACAACAGGTGACACCAGGAACCCCGACTGTTCATAGTCCAAGGTCAGGGGGAGGAGCGGTCCTCCAGTCCTAACCAGTCCTCATCTCACCGTCTTCTCCTCCTCTCATCCTAGTTTGTCGCCCAGCTGCTGGGGTTCCTGATCAGCGTGGTCAGCTCCATCTTCTGTGGCCACCTGGGGAAAGCTGAGCTGGATGCTGTGACGCTGGCCGTGTCCGTACGTATTGCTCTGATTCCCTTCTGATCTAGAACATGTAAGTTACACATCACCAAAAAAAAGAAGAAAACCTGGAGGAATACATATGTGAGGACCCTGTGTGTAAGCAGAGCCTGATGTGAGGCGAACATCTCATCCAGCAAACTGCTCGCTCTTTTGCCCTGAGCACAGGCAGGAGATGGGAACTGAGCAGTCGGTGGCTGTGCCAGTGCAAGGCCAGACCTGGCCAGGGACCTGGAGCCTGGGACAAGCTCTTAGAACCCACCAGACCTAGCGTGCGGCCAGGATCAGCACTGTTTGTGGTCCTTTAGATATTCAGCCCTTGCCAGAGGATTCTTTTCCACACCAGAGAAGAGGCTGTTTAGGTAACAAGAACATGTTATTCTGAGAAATAGAGAAGGGCTGGAAACCTCCCAAAAACTCACAGCAGAACTGTCTCCCCACCCAGATGGGAGGAACACGGTGCTTTGCGCCAGGTCCCCTGTCACCCTCCCTTGCAACCCACGTCCTTTGTCTCTCCTCCAGGTTATCAACGTGACGGGCATCTCCATCGGCTCTGGTTTAGCCTCAGCATGCGACACGCTGATGTCCCAGGTCAGTAGCAGCTCCCCCTTTCTTGTGGCTGTCGGGGTTGGATTGATGGTGTGTCTCCTGTGATCTGTGCACAAAGGGTGGGACAGTGGCAGCTTCCAGCCAACACAGGGCTACAGATGTCCTGGATGAAGCCTGCTCCCTCCCTGTGGCTTCCCCAGGTTGTGCCTGGGTAGCAAAGGGATGTGCAATCCCCCCAAGAGCCAATTGTACCCACCCAGCCTGTCATGAGTCACTGCAGGGCATGGGAAATGCGCTGAACCAGCCCATCGCCGCCCCGGCCCCCCTGGTTCCCTGTGACGCTCACCTCGGTCCTCTCTCCCATCTCAGACGTACGGTGGCAAGAACCTGAAGCAGGTGGGCACCATCCTGCAGCAAGGGATCCTCATCCTGCTGCTGTGCTGCTTCCCATGCTGGGCGCTCTTCGTCAACACCGAGCAGATTCTCCTGCTTCTCCAACAGGACCCTGAGGTCTCCAGGTCAGGGATGAGGTTGAGTCCTTCTGGACCAGGTGTTTGGCTGGGGCTGGTTTGCTGTGTTGTGTTGGAATCGAGGCTCTGTGGAGCTCGAGTATGAGGCTGCTTGGCTTGGCTCTGCTGTGTCATTAACTGGGGAAATGACTCTCTTTCCAGGTTAACCCAGATCTACGTGATGATTTTTATCCCAGCGCTTCCTGTAAGTTGCTGCTAAAACTGTTAGAAGCTCCATATCCCTCAGTGACATTTAGGGAAAGGAGGGAGGATCTTTGCTCTGGGGATCACAGAACAGCATGGTTTAGGGTTTTACAACCTGCCCCTTGATCTTGGACTTTAACAGGTGTGCACTGGCCAGCAGCTGCTGGACCAGCAAACATGCCCTTGTTCATCTTGCTGTGCAAAGGCTTTTACTGCAGGGCATGTCTCTGCACAAGTAACTGGGGATGGACATTGGAACTGGGTGCTCCAGGGCTTGTTCTTACCTCCCAGCTGCTTGTTGCAAACACTCAGAGCTGCTGGGCCCTGGCTGGTCGCTCTGTCTCTGGAGGGACTTCTCTGGGGAATAAGTACAAGTTAATATTTGCTTCCAAGGTTTCCAGGCTCTCTCATGCTGATAAGGAAGCGTGGGAGATTGCTTATTGGGAAACTGGTCTCTTCCCAGTGGGAACGGGAGGTGCCTGTTGTTAATCCTGGCTTGGGGATGCTCCTGGCTGATACCACAGTTCAAACAGAGCTCAGGAACAGGGTGTCTGGCACCCCGAGAAGCTGGGGGAAGGAGCTGAGGGAAGGACCTGCCTGTGTGTTGAACGGTAGCTGGCTACTGAACCACAGTGCAGCGATGCTGATGAAATGAATCCTGACTTTTGCAGGCGGCGTTTCTGTACCAGCTGCAGACAAGATATTTGCTAAATCAGGTATTGTATAACTAACCAGGTTCTGGGTGATAGGTTAAAGATATTCCCAGGAACACGGATAAAGTTGGGCATCTAAGTTCATTCTGTTCTGGGGAGAGCTGGGCTGGGAAATAGGTGATGCACAACCCTCAGTTGGGCCTGGAGAACTCGTGGAAATCACCCTTAGCTTGCTGCGTTTCCCCACTTCTGCCTCCCGACTCTGCATTGGGTTGATTGCAGCGTCTCTGAGCCCTGCACGCTGCCATCTGCATGTCTAACCCGCTCCAGCTTTGCCTGGAACAGGAGCTGCTGCCTTGGCTTTCTCCCTGGGTGGTGATGAAGGTGTCCCCTGTGTTCACTGCATGGGAGCTTGGGCAATGCTGGGGAAACAAACTCCAAAAATCTCTCCTTGGCTTCCAGGCGATCATTTTGCCTCAGATTTTGACAGGGATCGCAGCCAACATCCTCAATGTGGCCATGAACGCCTTGTTCCTGTACGCGCTGAAGCTGGGCGTGGTGTAAGTGTGAGCGGAGGTGGTGGCAGGCTTTGCTCAGGGCGCTGGGGGTGTCCTGTGGGCTCAGTTCTGCCGTCCTCTGCCCCCAGCCAACCCACCTGGGAGGATAAAGCTGGAGGGATCTGCCCCATACCTGCAGCAAGACGTGTATGGCTGCCACCCATATGGGTGCCATCCTCCTGCTGTAGCTGAGATGGCGGAGGAGGATGTTTGAAATCTGTCTGTCTGTCTCTCCCCAGGGGCTCTGCCTGGGCCAACACTGTTTCTCAGTACACCCAGGCCATTCTCCTCTTCCTTTATGTGTGGTGGAAGAAGATCCATGTAGAGACCTGGGGAGGTACTGTTCACATCTTCATCCTTCAAAAATACCAGTGGCTGGTGCTGGGGATTTGGCACTGTCACCAGCAGCCACGGTGCAGGTCTGTGGAGGAGGAGAGGGAGAGCATGCATTCATTCTACTGCTCCTCACCGCAGGCTGGACCAGGGACTGTCTCCTGGACTGGGGTTCCTTCATCCGGCTGGCGGTACCCGGCATGCTTATGATGTGTATTGAGTGGTGGACCTTTGAGATTGGGAGCTTCTTGGCAGGTGAGTCCAAATCTTCTTTTTCCTCTGGTTCAGCAGGTCATCTTCCAGCCATCCCTGCTCTGGTGGCTGCGCCTGTGTCCCCAGAGCACCTCCTGCCAGCAGCCTCCTCACTGCAGGGTTGGTTCTGATGGGGACCCTGTAGTTGCTGCCTCCTTGTTAGCAAAGGAGGAGTTTAATTCCAACATAATGAAGGATGTGGTGGATGTTTTGCAGGGCTGCTCAGTGTGGTGGAGCTGGGCGCACAGTCTGTCATCTACGAGCTCTCCTCTGCGGCGTACATGGTAAGGGCTGGGTGAATTAAACCAAGGTCAGCCTGGGAGGATTCCCCAAGCAATGGCCTTGCAGACCAGGGCTGGGGAGGGATGCAGGAGTCGGTCCCAGGCAGGTGATGACTCTCAGACCTGCTGTGCTCATCCAGGGCTGTGCTGCACACGGGAAATCCCTTTCCTGCAGCAATACAAATTTAAGTCCCTACTGGGGAAGAACAACATTGCTGCAGGCTCTGTCGCCACTCACCTCCTCCTTGTCTCCTGCTTCTCAGGTGCCTCTGGGCTTCAGCGTGGCCGTGAGTGTCAGAGTGGGCAATGCCTTGGGATCAGGGGACATGGTGCAAGCCAAGACCGCCTGCATCACCGCGCTGCTGTGTGCAGGTCAGCCAGGGCATGAGGAGGGGAAAAGGAGCAGGACTTGCTGCCCTTGTGGCGAAGCAATATGACTTATTTCTTTTTCTTTCAGAAGTTTTTGCTGTGGTAGTTGCAACGTTACTGGGAACCCTAAAGGGCATGGTGGGATACATCTTCACCAATGACAAGTGGGTTAACAGCTTTCTTTTGAGTATTGTTACCTTCTCAGGGGATGTGATTTATATCCCAGAAGCTGTTGACAAGAGTTCATAAACCTCCATCTGGCAACCATGTTCCTCAAGGGTTCCTCCCCACTGCCCAGTGTCGCCGGGCAACACAGATGCTGCTGGCACTGGGACACTACCGCAGTGGTACCCAAGCTGCCCACATCCCCCCGGGTCTCATGGGCTGGGATCCAGCTTTGCTGTCTGAGGGAGATGTAGCAGAACCAGAGTCCCTTGGGACCAGCCTGTGCTGCTTTCACTGACCAGCACATCCATCTTCCCAACAGGGAGATCGTGATCCTCGTGTCCAAAGTGGTGACCATCTTTGCTCCATTCCACTTGTTTGATGCAGCAGCAGTGAGTATCCCCACATGCCTGCGGGTTGGGGTGCAATGGAGAGCACAAAGCCCCTCTGGGCTCTGCAGGACAGTGCTGTGGAGTCCCCAAGTTGTACCCCAGAGCTCCTGTGGCGTTACCTTCCATAGCACATGCTTTCCCATGGATTGACTCCTCTGCCTGCTCTCCTAGGCGACCTGTGGCGGTGTGTTGCGGGGCACAGGGAAGCAGAAGATGGGTGCTATCGCCAACGCTGTCGGCTATTACGCCATCGGCCTCCCCATTGGCATCTCCCTGATGTTTGCAGCCGAGATGGGGGTGCTGGGTACGTGTCTTCTGTTTGACATCCTATGAGCTGCTGATGCTGCTTCTGTTGGACCAATCCCTCTGACTTGAGCCTGGAATTGTGCTCAGCTCTTCCTTTGTGTCAGTGGGGCTGAGTTGCACACTGAAGTGTCTGGCAGAGGCTCAGTAGCCTCCATCAAATCGGGGCTGAGATGTTTCGGTAAATCCAGGCTCAGTCCCAGCATAGGACCTCCCAGGAGCTGTTTTGTCTCAGGAACATCAAGACTGGGTTAGACATGGGGCAATATCTGACCCCATAGAGTCCTTGGGCGTTTCGGCAGCATCTCGTAAAACCAGGATTTCTTCAAGCTCCCCCTGAAATAACTCTCCATCGCTGCAGGTCTGTGGGTAGGGATGGTCGTTTGCATCTCTCTGCAAGCCCTGTCCTTCTTGACTTTTGTCGTGCGCATTGATTGGAAGAAAGCTGCAGATGAGGTGAGACTTGTGCCTCTCTCTAGTAACTCTTAAACAGTGTTATAGGCGAGTTCCTGTCCCAGGACAGTGCCACAGCCCTCTGGGAAGGCAAAAGCAAAATGGGATCTGTCCCTCTCCTGTAGCAGAGGAGCAGTTTGGTGCTGAGCACATTTGCTTTGGGAGGAGGCTCAGGTTTCCTTGGCTGGGCAGGACACCTTTGCTCTGAGAAAAGCAATTTTTTTGTGTGTTTTTAGGCTCAAGTGCGAGCTGGGCTGAAAAAACAGCTGGAAGACGTGAACTCCAATGGCACAGCTGCTACCAAAACATCTGCTGTGGGTATGTAACCAGGGCTGAGAACAGGGAGGGAGCCCAAATTCTCCACCCAACCCTTCCTTTCCTTCATAGTGTGGCAGCTGTGTCTGTCCTGCTGGCCCAGATGGCTGGAAAAAGGACAGGGTCTGGTGCTGGTCCCAGCCCAGTGGCACATCTGTACTTAGCAATGGGCTACAAGATACCCTGCTAGCCCTGTCACCACCATTGCTGTGCCAGGGAAGAGCCTGGTTTGTCTTACCTGGGAACATCTGCTCTGGGCATGTCCCAATGTCCCTGAGCCTTGGGAAGGGACGCTTAGGACTGTCACTAGCGCAGCACCAGACTGAGATCCCAACACTGCAGCGCTCACCTCTCTGTCCCATAGATTACGTCTCGGTTGACACGGACACCACAGACACCACGGTTCTACCCGCGAGCATGGCGGGGGGCGAGAGGCAATCTGATGTCCAGCTCATCACGCAGGAGGAGCCCGTTGTCGTCCCTGTTGCTCCCGTTGTGCCATGGAGGGCCCTGATCATCCGCCGCGCTCTGGCTGCTGCCGCCGCCGTGGCTGTCCTGCTGCTGGGCGTACTGGTGCGGGTCCTGAGCAGCAGTCGGTAGAGCCAGTGGCACCGGGGAGCTGCGCGCAGAGCAGGACATGTGTGGTGATGTCCCAGGAGAACGGTGCGGGGGAAGGAATTCCCCCTCGGGTCCTTGGAAAGAGTCACTTTGCTCGGTTTTTGGTTAGCTCACAATGTTTTATCCCACACGCAGAGTTCGTAAAGGGGGTGAGGATGCAGCACTTGGGAAGAAAGTGCTTGAGAGTTGGTCCGTCTCCTGCACTGGGATGTCACTTGTGTCCTGGGACTGGCCCGGGAAGGAGACAGGGACCTTGTGCTGCTATCTTGCTGCCTGGGGGTGTTTGTCCATGTCGTTTGCTAATGGCAGAGGCTCGTGCTGCCCACAGCACATTTCCTCACGCACCAGTCTGTGCCAGTATCTCAGTGTGGCAGAGCCCACTGGTTACTGCTGTGACAACGCAGAGAAATGCCAGTTTTGCCAGGAGATGGCCGGCTGCTCTGCCTGCACTGGGTGTTGGGTGCTGGCCCTGCTCTCCCTGCAGCGTGGCAGGCGCAGGGCCTAAAGCAATTCTTTGCACTTTCGTAGGGTGGGATTTTTGATACAATAAAGTTTTCTGAGTAAATGTTGGGCTGTTACCGTGGTGTGAGCATAACCCCGGTCATTGGCACGACTGAGCTGTGAGAGGGGAAATGTGTGCCTGGTTTGTGCAGCATCATGGGCTCACACAGGGCTCGGCTTCAGCCTCCCAGCCCCACCGTTTGGGGCTGGCTGGGGGTGCAACAGCAGCCAGGGGCTTGTTTTTAGCTGGGCTGACAGAGCATGCTGCTCCCCTCAGGTACAAAAGCAGGGTTTGTGCTCCTGGGTTGCTCCCACACTATTAATGAGCTGCACAGGAGGGTGGTGGGATGCACAGCCCTACAGAGCCATCAAAGAACTGCCATATGGCTTAATGCAAACACCCCAGCACTGCCTGCCCACCCCAGCCCCTGGGACCCATCCCATGCTCTTACCTGCAGCTGTGCGACAGCAGTGAAGCCACCGTGGTGTGGCACAAGTTGAGTTGTTGGAGATGAAACCCTGTACAATCAGTGCACAGCATCTCCCTGCCACCCCACAGCTCTCCTGGCACATGGTGTTGGTTGCCTGTGGGCTGGAAATGAAAAGATGTAACACAAATGAGCTTGAACCAGCTGTCAACCTCTGTCTCAGCAGCCTCTGCCCAGATGGGGGGAGGATGTGGCAGACTCAGAGTCTCACTAGTTTTGGGATGGAAGCCTGGGGCTAAGAGGAAGTCCCCCTTGCTCTGCCCCATGGGCTGCCCCATCCCGCCGCAGACCACCTTCTGCTCTGCAGGAGAGGGTCTCGCGGTGGCAGCTCCTCTCCACCTCCCTGCCCTGCACTGGGACGAGGCACAACACTATATTTGTCCTGGCTGAGCAGTGCCGGTGAAACCCGACGCTGTGCGAGGCTGACAACTGGAGGCGCTTGTCTTGGCCACCTCCGTGTTGTGATGAGAGGGGCCGGGACAGGCAGCAGCCCCGTCACTGCCGGCAGCAGCTCACAGGACACCGCACTCGGACCCATGAACCCTCCGTCGCTGCTGGAAGAGGATGACCGTCCAGCCCCGTGGCTGGTGGAGCCACAGGAAAGCAGGAGAGAGGTATGAGAGCTGCTAGGGGCAATTTGGGAAGGCTCAATCCCTTGCATCGCACGTCCTGGCTCCTCCACGCTGCACAGACCCTCATTGTCCTGCCCTGACCCGCTGCTGGTGCTCCCCATCCCCGTCGCAGCAGCAAGGAGTGGGCGGTCAGCTCGTCCAGTCCCGGCTGAAGTTCACCCCACCATGGTTACACATTGCTCACCCTGGGGGGTTTAACCAGCACGGAGGAAGAGGGTTGTGTCACTCCCCTGGCAGAGCGGTGGCACGAAGCAGGCAAGTGTTCCCGAGGAGAAGGACTTTGGCGCGGCAATGGCCACCGGCCAGCAGGAGCTCACAGCCGGGAAGAAACGCCGCTGGCTGCAGCGCCTGGTCCCGGACAACTTCTGGGAGGAGGCAAAGAAGCTACTGGTGCTGGCGGGGCCACTGGTAAGGAACCTGGGAGGATGGTGTGTTGGGGGGCTGTGTCCGCAGCCCACTGGCACAGGGACCCTGGGGAGTGGGATTTTCAGGCAGCGGAGCCCAACACCTCCTGGAAGAGACAGAGTGCTGCTAAACACCTGGCAAAGGGCTCAAAACCTCAGAGCAGCTTCACCTGGTGTGCTGGGGGGATTGGGGAGCTTGGCCGATTATATGCACTCAGCTGTAGACACACAGCTGCCTTCCCGTCCCGCTCTCTGTCCCAAAGGTCCCCCCAGCACAGCCTGCTCTGCTCACCTCCGTCTCTCCTCTTCCCTGCACTTAGATCCTGATCCAGCTGCTGATCTTCCTGATACACCTCATCAGCTCCATATTCTGTGGCCACCTGGGCAAGGTCGAGCTGGCGTCCGTCACGCTGGCCATCGCTGTAAGCATTCCTGGCACCAGCTCCCACCCGCTGACACTGGGACGGGATACGGGAACGAAGGCAGACAAGGACAGAGATCTCAGACTCCCATTTTTCCTTTTGGCCTCTCTCCCTTCATAAAAGTTTTAAACGCTCACATTTGCTTTTTTTTTTTTTTAACTCCTGTTTCCAGGTTATAAACGTCACTGCCATCTCTGTAGGTTATGGTTTGTCTTCAGCATGTGACACCTTGATATCACAGGTGGGTAAGAGATGCTGGCACTCATCCTGGAGACATGGGGTTTTCCAGCGTCAGCTGATGCTGCCCAGGCGCTGCCCAGAGCCCTGGCTACACCCGTGAATGGGGAAAACTCATCCCCAGGCAGCAATCCCAGAACAGGGAGCTCCATATATCCTTGAAATACAACACCAAATCCCTCCCTGGGCAGCCCACAGGGTGGTCAGGGGTGCTCCGTGCAGGGCTCACCCCCCTCTCACCTCGCAGACCTACGGCAGCAAGAACCTGCTGCGCGTGGGGGTGATCCTGCAGCGTGCCATCCTCATCCTCCTGCTCTGCTGCTTCCCCTGCTGCGCCATCCTCATCAACATCGAGCAGCTCCTGCTCCTCATCCGCCAGGACCCAGAGGTCTCCAGGTCAGGTGGTCCTGTGGCCCAGACACCATTGCATCGTCCCTCCCTGCACAACAGAGCTTGGGGGACGGCGGCTCCTCACTGACTGCACTGCTTGTGTCCCCCCAGGTTGACCCAGCGCTACGTGATGGCGTTTGTTCCCGCTCTGCCGGTGAGTCCCTGCGGAAACCCCAGATGCTGGCTGTGCATGGGGACCAGCCACCCTGCTTCTAGACAAGAGGAAGGAAGTTTTTACAATTAAAATGGTGAAACACCAACCCAGGTTGTTCAGAGAGGTGGTGGGTGCCCCATCCCTGGAGACACCCCAGGCCAGGCTGGACGGGGCTCTGAGCAACCTGAGCTGGTGAAGATGTCCCTGCTCACGGCAGGGGTGGCACTGGATGCTATTCTATGATTCTGTTCTCCACTGCAGCAGCACAGCCACTGCTCGGCGCTGGCCTCACCACATCCACCAATTTCCTTTTCAGGCAGTTTTTCTGTATAACCTGGAGACACGATACCTGCAGAACCAGGTGCGTCCTGCAGCCCTCACACCCACGGACAGGCAGCTCTGGCTCCGGGCTCCCCTTGACCACACACCCGGGGCTTTTGTGCTGTTCCTTGTGGAGAGGCAGCGTTAATCCCACCACAGCCCGGGTGCCCCAGAGCAGCTCTGACCCTGGAGATCACCCCAACTCACAGCCAGCTGTATCCATCTACCTAATGGTCCTCCCTTCCTCCCTTCCCACTTCCCAACGCCAGGGATTTACCTCCAATACGCTCATTTTCCATCTTCCTGGAAGATTATTTTTTGATGGGAAACCTGCTGAGCACAGGTCTGGTGGGGACCTTTGCATGTCCTGAAGCTTTTGCGAAGCCACCACAGCCCCATCTCCTCCTGTTTGCAGATGATCACGTGGCCGGTGGTGCTGAGCGGGATCATTGGCAACATCGTCAATGTGATCGCAAACTGCATCTTCCTCTACGTGCTCCACTTTGGCATCACGTGAGTAGCGCCTGCATCCCATGGAGGGGAAAACGTGACACTTGGCACTGGGAAGGACTTCTCAGGGACGCTGGCACCACCTGCGCTCGCGGGGGCACAGTGGGACCTTATGCTCCGATTCTGCGAGGCCAAGGAGGTGTGAGCAGGGTGCCAACCACCTTTCTCATTCCCTTTGCAGGGGCTCTGCCTGGGCCAACACCGTTGCTCAATATTCACAAACCATTTTCTTGTTCCTGTACATTATAGGCAAGAAACTCCATGTGAAGACCTGGGGAGGTAAGAGCATCTCACCAGCTCCCTCCAGTTTCTGCTTTACCTAAATGTTCATGAATTTTCCACCAGTTCTATCAAGTGAATTCTGTTAGTCCTGGTGGTGAAATATTAACCTCAGCCCATTCCACCGTGGGAACGTGGTGCTGCTTCGGTGGCAGCACGTCATGCGCGAGGCACTGGCAGAGCATCCTGATGGGCAGTAAACATTAACTCTGCAGAAATGAAACTTTCTGCTGAGGCTCTGTAGGGCTCAGCCCCAAAGCCGGATGAGCACAGGCATAAGCACGAGGTTGTTCTTAGATGCTCCTCTCCAGGAGGGATGGGCTGAGGGTTGCGCTGCTCTGTGGCCCACAGGATGGCATCAGCAGAGCTCATATGTGCGTGTTCTGGGTCCTATGGAGCTGAGCAGCGTTGCCCTGGTGGCTCTGCAAACAGGAACGGCACCTCCAGCTGCTTCAGGGGCTCTCAAGGAGGTAACACGTGGCCAGTCTGGTCATCCTTCAGGTGACATTCCTCCTCTCTGTAGGCTGGTCCAGCGAGTGCCTGCTGGAGTGGGACAGCTTCACCTCCCTGGCGATCCCCAGCATGCTCATGATGTGCATCGAGTGGTGGACCTACGAAATCGGGAGCTTCTTGATAGGTCAGTGGAGAGGGGGAACCACAAGGAGATGGACGGGGTGTGAACCAGAGGGGTGTCCATGGCAGTCGTGGGGGCCAAAAGTGGCTCTCGCTGGGCACCCAAACCCAGTGCTGACCCTCTCCATTCCCCTAGGCCTGCTGAGCGTTGTCGAGCTCTCTGCCCAGTCCATCATCTATGAGGTGTCTGTGGTTGCATTCATGGTAAGGATTGAGGGTTGTTATTTCAGACCAGACACCCAGCAAAAATCAGCTCCACCAAACCTCAGTCTTACTCCTCTGCACTTAAGCCTGTCCCTGCTCCTGCCGATCCCTCCTGCTGAGGTGCTTTAAATTAGAATAATAAAATCACTGAATAGTTTGGGTTGAAGGGACCTTCCAAGCTCATCCAGTGCCCCCCCTGCCACGAGCAGGTTCATCTTCACCAGCTCAGGTTGCTCAGAGCCCCGTCCAGCCTGGCCTGGGATGTCTCCAGGGATGGTTCATCCACCACCTCTCTGGGCAACCAGGGCCAGGCTCTCACCACCCTCAGGAGCAACAATTTCTTCCTTGTGTCCAGCCTGAATCTCCCCTCCTTTAGTTTAAAACCATCACCCCTTGTCCCATCAAATTAAATCCCAAACTCCGTCCCCCTCTCTTCCGGGTGGTTATTCCGCTGTCACTGCGATGTCCCCATCGCCCAGACGCACATGCGAGCCCCAGCCCTGTGGTTACAGATCCCGCTGGGGCTGGGCATGGCCGCCAGCGTGCAGGTGGGGAACGCGCTGGGTGCTGGTGACGTCCAAACGGCCAAGAGATCGTCCTCCATCAGCCTCCTCTGCACAGGTCAGGCTGCCCGCGCAAAGGAGCCTTCACCAAGGCTCCAGAGCAAGAGCAGGGAGCGTTCGCAATCCCCTGCCTGTGTCCCCTGTCCGTGTCCCCTCTTCTCCCTTCAGCTGCCCCCCAGTTCCACATCACAGCTGAGCTGGGAGCAGCACTTTGCTGTTTTTCAGGGGGGTTTTGTGTAGCCATTGGGGCCACTTTAGCAGCCACGAAGGATGTGCTGGGGTACATCTTCACCAGTGACAAGTGAGTGCCCCTGCCCCAGCCTCGGTGCACGGAGGTTGGTTCCCAAAAGCCATCATTGTCTTGTCTGTCCCCAGGGAGATCGTTGACTTGGTGGCCTGGGTCATGCCGGTCTACGTTGTCTTCCACTTGTTTGAAGCCACGTGTGTAAGTCCCTGGGGATGCTGCTGTTTTCAGGAGGGGACCTCAGTGCTGA
The DNA here is from genome assembly GCF_036013475.1 of Columba livia. NCBI lineage: Eukaryota > Metazoa > Chordata > Aves > Columbiformes > Columbidae > Columba > Columba livia. The sequence continues at coordinate 3,246,835 of NC_088621.1, forward strand.
GCGGCAGGTTGGTCGGTCGAGGGTGGGCACCAGGACCGTGCAGAGCTCCTGGGGTCACCCCTTAGAGAACACCAAATGCATAAAAAGACAATGACCCACAGGACCAGGCAGGGACACAGAAATAACTGGGCAGAGATAGGAAGCTGGTCCACCTGGCAGAGCCCTGAATTTGGTGCAGGTGGGGGTCCCGGCCCTGGCACCAGCTGCTCTCCCTGTCCCCGCAGGGCGCCTGCAGCGGGGTGCTCCGTGGTGTAGGCAAGCAGAAATTTGGTGCCATCCTCAACGCCGTGAGCTACTACGGCGTGGGCCTGCCTCTGGCAGCCGTGCTGCTCTTCGTGGCCAGGATCGGCGTCATAGGTACCGACCCCCACCCTCTGCATCCCCCAAAACCCCCCGCAGGTAGATGCGGGTCACCCCCAGCCCCACCGATGGCTTCTCATGACCCTCCTGCCTGGGGACTGGGCACACTGGGGTGGACTGGCTTTTAGTTTTACTGGGAAAAAGCAACTGCTGCCAGGTCTGCCAGGCAGCCCCACAGCAGCACGCACCCACCACTACCCCATCCCCATGTCCCTGCTGACCTTGGTGACGTCCCCTTTCCTGGCTCGCCATCCCAACATGCCATCTTGGCTGGGTCCGGTGCAGCCATGGCGGCTGGCTGACGCCGGCATGCCACCCGCAGGCCTGTGGCTCAGCATGCTGGTCTGTGTCTCCATGCTCTGCACCTGCTTCGTCATCTACATCTCCCGCATGGACTGGAGGAAGGCGGCCGAGGAGGTAACACACACACCCCATTGTGCCCCACCAGCGGGAAGGTCCTTGGTGCTGTGGCTGGGATCACAGCAGGATCAGACAGCACCACGGGCTCAACCCTGCAGGCTGCCCTGGGTCCCCAGCAAAACTCAGCGCTCCCATGTTTGGGACTGTGGCCATATCCATGGATCCAGCTCCTCCCCATATGTGCACTCGACAGCCTCAAAGTGTCTCTGTGCACCTTGTGCCAACCTGGGCTGGGGACATGAAGCTCAAAGCAGACAGGGTGACAGAGATGTACCTCAACCCTACAGTCCTGAGCATCGCCTTGTGCCCCAGCTCTGGGGTTTCCATCTCTCATCTCAGGCATCTTTCACCTGCCTGTGCCATTTCCAGCCAGATGAACCTCACGAGAGATGACATGTTGGCTTTGCTGGGTGGAGTTTTCTTGCACCATGAACTGCCAAATAAACCCACTGTGTTCCCTCCCCAGGCTCAGCGTCGTGCAGGAGTGACCCAGCCATCGCTGGAGGAGGCAAGCCCAGGCCCCGAACCCTCCTGCAAAGCCCCTCCCAGTGTGGGGCCAGCCACTCCACCCCACGCTTACCCCCCCGCCGCGGTGCTGCAGGGGTGCGTAGGTACGGCCAGGAGCTGGGCACCGCGCAGGGTGGGGGGTTGGGGTCCAGGAGAGTCCCCAAGGAGTCACATAAGCCAGGAACAAGCCCATGAAGCGGGGGTGCAGTATAACACTGGGGATGCCCTCGGTTATTGGGAAAACAGTGATGACAAGGGTGGGCTTGGGAGGGTGATGGGGGGTGGCACGGGGACAACCTGGGGCACCTTGGGTAGGTCTCACCTTGCAGACACGAGGTCCCACCGAAGCTCTGCCGAGGGCTGGAGATCTCTGTGCTGCACATAAAGTGCTTTCAGACCTTGGACAAAACCCTCCCAACAAACCCCTCAATCCCTGAAAAGCCCTCAGTGACACTGCCCCGCTCTCCTCGCAGCGGGAGTGGATGCGCAGAACGGCGTCGTACTCACGGGCATCACCAGGACGGAGGGACCGACATACCAGCTGGAGGCCCAGGAAGCCACACTGGCCACGTCCCCTCCGGTCACTGCTGTGGTCACCAAGGAGCTGCTCGTCCGGCGTGGGCTGGCGGCAGCTGCTGCCATCGCTGTCCTCGTGCTTAGCATTGCCATAAAGCTGATAACCAGCAAACACTGACTCGCACCAGGGACGCTGGGGACTTTGTTTTCGGGACAAACCCCCTCCTGACAGATGGATGTACAAAGCACAGACCGGCCAGCGCAAGAACCCAGCACACGCCTGTCCCACAGCAGTCAAAGGGTCAGCTCATTCGGCAGCATTTGCTCAGACATGGGAACGGGCCCTGTGGCTGCTCTGACACCCAAAATGCTGCTTTGGGCACCCCAAGTTGGGGAGCGACCCCATCCAGCCTGCGCTGCCGCTATCACCCCCCGACCGGAGCCGAGCACATCCCGGCTCACACCGCTGCTCCGTGACAAACGCCAAATAAAGAATAAACCCCGCTGGACTGGGCTGGCTCCTTTGGGAGGAGGCTGGGGGCCGGGCTCGGGTCAGCACAGGGAAATGTCCAACCTGGGGGCTGCAGCCCCTGCGGGAACCCAGGACACGCGGGTCTCGCCCTGCCCGAGGCGGCCGTCACAGTGACACACGGGGTTTATTCAGCGAGGCTCAAGGTCAGCCGTCAGTTACACGTTCAGAGGTAAAAGCCCACCAGTAAACCAGTAAAAAAATCAAAATTAAATTACAGATGAGACGGCTGGCTGCTCAGACCAAGGACTTCCCAGACCTGGGGCTCTGATCACACTAATGCCCCTGTTGTTGTCCCCAGCAGCCCCAAACACAGTGCACCAGCAGTGCCACACTCCCTGGTGCTCCTTGAGTCCTTGGGCAGAGTGTGGCCACCGTTCAGAAGACTTTGGTTGTCACCTCAGGGAGCCTGTGCACATGTCGGTCCCCTACAATGAGACATCACCCTGTCGAGAGTCCTGTCAAGGCTGGGATGCTGCAGGCTCCCAGAGGCTCTTTCCCTCTCTGCTGGGGACAACGAGCCTGGACTGTCCCCACCAGTAAGACCCACACCTTGTTAGGCTTAACGTTGTGAAACAGCTTTTGATGGGGATCATGTGAGACCTTACGTAGACAATGGGCTCAGTAACAACTGGCTTTGTTTTGATATCCTTGTGGCAAATGATTCCGCAAGAGCTTTCAGCTGGGCTCATGTTTGCAGAGCGGGACAGATTCTGCCCCCTTCCACCTGCTGCTGCACGACCAGTTGTATGTCTGCATCAATTCTGGAGTTTCAGCAGCAACAGGAACGCCCACGTCAGAGCTTCTCTGCTTTAGGTGTGTTTTACTTGCTTCTACCTCTTCAGTGCGTTGGCTGCCTCGGAAGAAAAGAAATTGCAGAAAAGAACGTTCAGCACGAGGACTGCAAGGCGTGAGTGATGGGTTACGGGTCCGGCATGCTGCTGGGTGCTGGTCACCCCTCTCATCCAGCGGACACCATCTGGAGAGGCACAGAAATGAGGATGAGTCGCACAGGGAGGGAGCAGAGCCAGAGGGAACAGGGTGATGGAAGCTGAGACCAGGTGGGGCTCAGGGGACAGAGCCAGAGCTCACCTTTGCCACCACCGCTGCCACGATCCCCAGCACGGCCAAGATCACCAATGCCACTCGGCCCTTGTTAAACCGCTTCAGGAGGAAGAACTTGGCCAAATCCACCTTCTTCTGGCTGCCAGGAGGGTACCGCAGTTTGTTCGTACTCTCCATCTTCAGGTCCTTGATCAGGCAGGCGCGGCGGTGGGAGAAGGTGTCAAAGCTGTGCTTGCCGTGGTAGGCGCCCATCCCGCTGTTCCCTGAGGGACACAACCCAGGCGGGTCACACCGTGCACAGAGACAGCTGCATCTCTTAAATTCTGTTTAGCAGCCCCCAGGACACACGTAAAGCTTGGTCGTGGTGCTTCTCATGCCTAGAGCAGCTGCTCTACAGTGACTGTGGAAACTCAACCAGCCACTTGGCCACGGCCAACTTCATCCCACAGCAGAACCACAGCTGCGGACAGATGTACCACCACACTGCTTCCATGACTAATGAGCCTTTTTGCAAAGAGAATCAGCAGTGTGAATAGTATTAATGGGAGAAAACAGCCGAAATTTCCTGAATTTCCAAATGGAGGGGACCTGGGCCACAGGCTGCTGTGGGAAGGCTGAGGCCAAGCGTAGGGGACAGGCAGGGACTCACCCACACCACCGAAGGGCATGTGTGGAACGAGGGAGTGCATGAGGACGTCGTTGGCCGTCATGCCGCCACTGGAGGTCTCCGATATCACCCGTCTGATCAGCTGCCCAGGGTGAGAGATGGCACAGAACAGAGGGAAATCAAGAGAGGCCACCAACACCATGCTGTCCACAAGAGATGGGGGTGTCAGGGTGAGGCCCGTGTCCCCCTTTCTGGAAGCAGGCTGTGCCTTGTTCCCTGAGATGGGGCAGGTTTATGTCACTTAAGGACAAGATCTGTCCAGCTGGAACAGCCATGAAATGAAAAGGCTCCATCTCAGCAGGATGGGCTGGAGGCGGTGGTGCATCGACCAGCACCTGGGTGCTCCTCAGTCCTCCCACCCACACTGAGGGCGGTTGTGTGGGGGCAAAGCCCTGACCCAAATTCCTGAGCTGGCACAACAGAGCCTGGAGCAGGGGCAGGAGATGTGCAAGGAACCAGCAATCACCAGCGTGGGTGGGAGACACACGGGAGCTCTGCAAACCCAGGGGCTTTCAACAGGAGCCGGGGAGCCTCCAGCAGCTCTGGGGACGCTCAGCATCCCCATGAGCCCAATGTTGTGATTCAGAAGCAAAAATGGGCCAATACAGGCCCTGCAGGGAGCTGTGACCCGGACCGGCCACGTTCAGGAAGGAACAGCACAGAGACACCTCCGCAGGGGAGCACAGCCCAGACCCACCTTCTTGTTGTTGGAGAAGACGTACAGGGCAAGGGGCTTCTCCCGACAGTTGATGAACTCAATGGCTTCGTCCACGCTCTTCACGGTCAGAATGGGAAGGACCGGTCCAAAGATTTCCTCTTCCATCACCTTTGACTCTGGAGAAACGTCGGTGAGGATGGTCGGTTCTGAGGCAAACAAGGGCAAGAGATGGTGTGAGCAGGACAGAAGAACGTGGCCCATCACAGAACCTCGTCCTTTCAACCACATGCATGCAACACCCACCAGGTCACAGACACACGCAGCCCCCAAAGGCACCCGCTGACACCTGCCCCCCAACAGCTGCCAGAAGCACCTATGAAGCAGGTGGCCTCATCAGCCTCTCCCCCGTGAGCGATCTTCTGCCCCTTCAGCAGGCCCACGATCCTCTGGAAGTGACGCTTGTTGACGATCCTTTCGTAATCCGGAGACGACTTCACATCTTCCCCATAGAACTCCTGCCAAAGGGCACAGCAGAACCAAACCCCTCAACACACCTCCCCACAGCCACAGCTCCAGGGCTGCAGCCACTGAACTCAGACCTGGGCTGCAACGGGGACAACTCCCGCAGCACCAGGGACTCCACGCTCACCTGCAGAGTCGCCTTGATGTTCTCCACCACCTTGCTCTGGATGGACGGGTCGCAGAGGATGTAGTCCGGGGCAATGCACGTTTGCCCACAGTTCATGTATTTCCCCCACGTTATCCGCCTGCCGGACAAAGGGAGATGGTTTCTCTACAATCAGCCCCTTCCAGACCCCACAGCCCAGCTGATCATTCCTGAGCAACACCCACGGTCTGGGGACAAGAGCCCACCGAGGGCTTCATCAGCCTGACCTGCAGGCGACAGTCAGGTCACAGTCCTTGTCGATGTAGCAGGGGCTCTTCCCGCCCAGCTCCAGGGTGACGGGCGTCAGGTGCTTGGCGGCCGCTGCCATCACGATTTTGCCCACGGCGGAGTTGCCGGTGTAGAGGATGTGATCGAACCGCTCCTTGAGCAGCTCTGTGGTCTCAGGTACTCCTCCAGTGACCACGGGGTACAGCTCCTGTGGGACCAGGGTGTCGGGGTCACCCCAACCCAGCGCATCACTGCAGCAGAGAAACCTGGGGACTGATATGGGACCGCGCTCACCGGGTCAAGGTACTGGGGGAGGAGATCGGCCACCAGCCGAGCCGTGTTCTCGCTGATCTCCGACGGCTTCACCACTGCAGCATTGCCTGCAAGACAAACCTATTGAAGCCCCTGAAGCTCCTCACTCGCCGCTCCCACGGCTTCTGCCCATGGCCCCATGAAGGACAGGGATGTTGCGAGTCCCCACCTGCTGCAATGGCCCCCACCAAAGGCTGCATGACCAGGAGAAAGGGGTAGTTCCAGGCGCCGATGATCAGCACCACCCCCAGCGGCTCGGGGCAGATGTACGCCTCGTCCCGCAGCGTCAGCAGGTTCTTCTTCACGGGCTGGGGGGCTGCCCAGGACTTCAGCTTGTCCATGGCCAGGGCCAGCTCCCCCAGCAAGCCCAGGATCTCATGGTTGAATGCGTTGGGCCCGCTCTGCAATGACAGGGAGCTTGGGGAGAGGACAGTAAAGACACTCACCGCTTGCACCCACCGCAGCAGGGCAAAATCATCCAAGGCAAAGGGGGACACCGGCAAAAGCCACCTGGCACCGCAAAGGTAGCCCTTGGGGTTTCCATGTTCCTCAGGGCTGACCGTGGTCCACGCACAGAAGGGAGAAACCTCCCGCCGCCCCTGACCTTGTGCAGATCCACATGGATGGCTGCCAGGATCTCCTGCTCCCTCTCCCGCACCATCCGCTCCAGGCCCTTCAGCTGCTGCAACCTGAACTCCAGCGAGCGGCACCGGCCGGACCTGAAGGCGGCTCTCGCCTGCCCGACGACCCGCTGCATCCTCTCCATGGCCGCTCACGCTGCGGGGACACACAGACACAGGTCACTATGGGGCCATCAGGGGCTGCTCAGATCAGATGTTCTCCTCCTTCGGTGGCTGCCTGCTTGGGGATCACCCCCTCCCATGCCCCAGCATTGGGCACCTCCCATGGCAACCACACAGCTTGTAGATTTTCTCCTAGCTCAGGGACACCCTAAACCCACCAGCCACCCCACCCTCTGCTCTCAAGGTGCCAAAACACGGAGATAACCGTGGGCTGGGCTGGAAGCAGAGCTGCGTGCCCAGATTCAGCCTCCACCCATCTTCCCCATAACCACAAGATCCTCATGTGGCTTTGCAGAAACATGACAAAACACAGCAGAGATTTCATTTTGCTTCCGGGGAGCCGCCTCTCGCTTTCGGTCAGGACGAGAGACCTGCCTGACCAAAGGAGACACCAAAGTCCCCTCGCAAGCATTAAACTCTGCTCTTCCCTGCCCCCTGACACAGCTGTGCGACTGCCCCGATCCTGACTGAGAAAGCAGATGACTCATTAAAAAAGAAGGCAAAAAAGCAAGTTACCTTCAGAGGAGCCTCTCTCTGTGCCGTTCTCCTGCAGCGAGCGCGAGCAGGCGCAAGCCCTTCCCCTGACGCGGCTCGGAGCGATCTCTCCTCCCACGAGCGCAGAGCTGGCCCGGGCCCAGGGCTCTTGCCAAACACAAACCGCCCTTTACCCAGAGACATCCAGATGTATCCACCAGCCCCGGGTCCCCGCATTCAGATGGGACAGGGACTCAGCTGCCCGCACAGGATTGCGAGAGGCCATGTGGCTTTGCCCAAGTTGGGCACACAAGGCCGGGGCAGCGCGTCCAACAGGCGGCTGCAGCCGAACACAGCCCCCGTTGTCATCCAGATCCCAACAAACCCCAGGCTGGCGGTGCCAGCAGATGAGAGGCGGTCGGGGGGTGGATTTGCAGAGGAGAAGCAGCCCCAGCCTCGCCTGGCTCCGGGGGATCCCGCCCCACGAGCAGGGGTCACCGCACTGGGGACACGCAGCCCTTTGCGGGACAGAGGCACCTTGCAACGTGTGTGACGTTCAGCCAAGCTGTGGCCAGAGCCGGGAGAGGCAAAAGACGGGCAGGATTCCCCAGGAGACTGCAGGGACTTACCACGCTCTGTTATTTAAATTCTGTTTATTTAGTACTTGCAAAACGCATCATTATTAAAAAGGCTTAGTGCATGGATTTTCACCAGACATTGTGAAATCCCACCTATTGCACAGTAAATATAATTTTCTACTCCATAGTGTGTAATTGCATTTAATAATTTTTAATTTTATCTTATTTAAGCATTAATATTTCTAAGTTCCTTTCCCCTTAAATTTCTCCAGCATCCTTGCCCCAAGCCCCATATTATCTCCCAATGCAAGATTACAGCAGACCCAGCAGCAAAAACACACAGGAGTACACACTCTTTCACCAATCGTTTTCCCTTGGAGGACCAGAACAGGTTTGTACTGGTTTTGGCTGGGATGGAGTTAATTTTCATCATAGTCGCTAAGTTTCTTCATCGCAGGGTGGTGCTGTCACACGTGATGGAGCCCGGCATTCCCGGGGATGGCTGAACATCCGCCCAACGAGGGGAAGTAGTGAATAAATCCCTTAATTTGCTCGCTCATGCGCCCAGGTTTCACTTTACCTATGAAACTTTATCTCAACCTACAAGTTTTCTCACTTTTACTGTTCCGATCTTCTCCCTTGTCCCACTAGGGGAGCAAGTGCGTGGCTGTGCAGGGCTTGGGCGTCCACGTGGACGAACCCACAACAAGGCACTTCGCAATTCCCGCTTCTATAAACAGGTCTGGAAATTCTTTTGGATGAGCATAAAACACCTTTATCAGCAAAATACAGGCAGCGCAGGTACCATCTTTGTCATTTTCTAACTGTTACACGCACACGATGAAACCCGGAGCCCCAAAAAGGGCATGAGCTGCATCTCCTGACCAGCCACGGATGATCCTGGCTCGTAGGGATCCACGAATATTTCACCTCAATTAAACAGCAAGTGGGAACCTCGTGAGTTTGATTCACAACTAACACAACTGGTAAAAACCAGCACAGTCTGTCTCAGGCTCATCACCCAGAGTGTGGCTGTTCGCAGCACAACCGACCATCCCGAAAACTGCGGGGAAAACACCGTCAACGGTCAAGGCCGAGACTCGAGCTCCTGTTTGTTGCTGAAGGGCAGGGAGCGGTTTGGTGCCAGACACAGCGTGTGTGTCTCTGGGAGCCGCGGCACAGGGTGGAGGTAGGGATGCTATTTCTTGCTCTGCGTCCTCCTTAGGAGAGCTGGTGCCCACTGGTCCCTCTGTTTCAGCGCAGTGTTTTAGTATATGAGTCCGAGCCTTCGCTTGGTTAGTGTCTCTCTCAGGCTACTCCTTGTGCTCGACAGCCCACTGAAATAATCCAGCACAAAAGAAAAAGTGACTTCTCAGCTTAAGGAAACAGACCCAATGCGAGCGCTCAGGGTATGACTTGCACATGGTGCCTTTTCCTCTCTTCAGAAGTAAACCATCTGTGAAAGCAAAACACAACACTGACGTCCTATGAAGGATTTGCTGAAGAAAGGAAAACCAACTCTCTAGAGCAGCCTGAAGCAAAACCCCTCTGCTTAGGGTGACGTCCCCAGGGTCCAGCTCACCCTTCTCCTGCCCCCTCAGCATGCACTGACTGCTGGTCATTGTGGACAGGGAAAGCACCGTGCTCTTGCTCCAGGGAAAACAAGCCCCACGTTCATACTCTAATGAGGCTTTGCCCGATCTCTACTCAGGTCTACACACAGGAGAAGAAAAAGGCTCCTACCTCAGCGTGACAGCCACAGCGGAGCTCTGAAACCTGCTCCTCCTTACCACAGCCTGCGCCCGCCCAGGCTCTGAACCGCCAGCACCAGCAAGAGGGCTTTGCTCTTCAGCACAGCCTGGTGGTTCTGAGAAAACCCAAAGGATTTCACGATGCCGCGAGTTTCCCCGCTTTGCTGAGAAGGCGTTCAGCTACACAGGGCCTGGCTCCCTCCCTGGCTGGGGCTTCAAGGCCTGAGCCAGTTGTTGGCTCTTACACCCTCTCCTGGGCTCAGACACACAGCAGGTTGTTCCCCTAGCTTGCGGGGCTCCAGCATGTCTCTTCACAGCACTGACAGCACCGAGCATTCCAAGGGGCAGAGTCCTGATCCACCCTGACACCTCCCTGGAGTTTGGGGGACAACAGCCCTGCAGCACAGACCCACAAGGCTGTGGAGCAGCGCAGAACACCGTTGAAAAAAGACCAGGAATCAAGAATCGCTCTCAAGACCTGTCCAAAACATCTCGAGCTCTGCCTCTGGAGGGAGCTCCCCAGTGGTGTCACCCACCAAGGCAGAGCAACAACAGCACAGCAGTGGGGGACACTTCTGTGAGGACATTTCTACTCTAGACAGCACTTCCAAGGGTGAGAAGCAGATGTTGGTAACTTCAGGCGGGACAGATATTTAGTCTCAAGACAGATAAAACAGGTCGGGCTCTAAGAAAGGACTGCAGCTGGCAAGAGGGAACTTGCCAAAGTTCAGGGAATTGCACACACGCTCATGCAGAGGGCAAAGGGCCAGAGCTCACCTTCGCCACCACCGCTGTCGCGATCCCCAGCAGGACCGAGATGAGCACGGCAAAGATCACCACTCCCGCTCGGCTCTTGTTAAACCGCTTCAGGAGGAAGAACTTGGCCCAATCCACCTTCTTCTGGCTGCCAGGTGGGTACCGCAGTTTGTTCGTACTCTCCATCTTCAGGTCCTTGATCAGGCAGGCGCGGCGGTGGGAGAAGGTGTCAAAGCTGTGCTTGCCGTGGTAGGCGCCCATCCCACTGTTCCCTGAGGGACACAACCCAGGCTGGGGGTCACACCAAGGGCTCGGTCAGTCAAACCTTTGGCCACTGGAGGCCACCAGCAGGGCAAGAAGCAACACAGGAAAATTCCAGTTGCTTGTCAGCAGCCATGCCTGTTACCTCTCCTGCATCTGCCTTGCTGCAGTTTAAAGCACAACTTCTCCTCTATATTCCTTCAGAGGGGACAACTGCTCCTTACTCTCTGCAGCATTTCTCAGTCTCTAAGATGTCCATCTATCCTTCATCCTTCTTCCTCACCCCAGTTTCACTCCATACTCTCCAGTACTTTGTTGTGTCCCTGTGCGTGCTGTTCCCTGGACCCCTGAGCTGCCTCCAGCTCCTCCCTGGGTTTAGCTCCCTCTCCAAGCACCACGCCAAGGCTCTGAGATCCCACCAGTGCTGTGCGAGAGGGTTTCCTGAGGAGCCCCGTGGTTACACCTCTGTTTAACAATTCCAGGACAGCTCATTCTGCTCACACTGATGGTTCAGTCAGGTTGTGAGCACCGCAACACCCAAACCCTCTCTGCAAAGGTCCCGCAGGCTGTTCCGTAACCTGTTCCAGTTCTCTCCAAGCTCCCACCCTTCCTCCTGCAATTACTGCTGATCGGTCCCATGGCAGCTGATGCACCCTTCACATCCATCTGCACTAAACGCTTCCATCTTCCCAAAAACACGCCCAAGGGTTTTTCTCTTTTGGCCCCTTTCCTAATGTACCCCCAGCATTTATTATCGAGAGCTGTGAGACAGAGACCCTGCAGCTGCAACAGACTCAGGGCAACCTGGAAACAAGTCAGCTGCTGCTGTTCCCTGGTCACACTGTGAATCAAGTGATGTTTCAGGAGCTGCAGTAACTTACCGACACCACCAAAGGGTAATGTTGAGAGGAAGAAATGCATGATGACGTCGTTGCCAGTAACACCCCCACTGGAGGTTTCTGAGATGACTCTTCTGATTAACTGACAAAAGAAAGAGAAAACCAAACAAAACATTAGAGTTCCCAGAAGAGACCAGAACAGTAACTGTGCAGGACACCCCATTGGGTTCACCTCCTCCAAGTGACGACCCAGATCAGCCCTGTCCACGCAACCTCAACACAAAGACAGTGGGAAAGCTCAGAGGAAGGAGGTGAAAGCTGGAAACCCGGGAGTTTGCCTCCCCAGTAATGTACTAAAATGAACTAATCAAAAAAGACTACAAGCACCAAAGAGAAAATTCAGCCTTTTACGCTTCTACTTCACAAATAAAACAAAGGCAAAGCACTTCAACAGGAGCCGGGGAGCCTCCAGCAGCTCTGGGGACGCTCAGCATCCCCATGAGCCAAATGCTGTGATTCAGAAGCAAAAATGGGCCAATACAGGCCCTGCAGGGAGCTGTGACCCGGACCGGCCACGTTCAGGAAGGAACAGCACAGACACCTCCGCAGGGGAGCACAGCCCAGACCCACCTTCTTGTTGTTGGAGAAGACGTACAGGGCAAGGGGCTTCTCCCGACAGTTGATGAACTCAATGGCTTCGTCCACGCTCTTCACGGTCAGAATGGGAAGGACCGGTCCAAAGATTTCCTCTTCCATCACCTTTGACTCTGGAGAAACGTCAGTGAGGATGGTCGGTGCTGAGGCAAACAAGGGCAAGAGATGGTGTGAGCAGGACAGAAGAACGTGGCCCATCACAGAACCTCGTCCTTTCAACCACATGCATGCAACACCCACCAGGTCACAGACACACGCAGCCCCCAAAGGCACCCGCTGCCACCTGCCCCCCAACAGCTGCCAGAAGCACCTATGAAGCAGGTGGCCTCATCAGCCTCTCCCCCGTGAGCGATCTTCTGCCCCTTCAGCAGGCCCACGATCCTCTGGAAGTGACGCTTGTTGACGATCCTTTCGTAATCCGGAGACGACTTCACATCTTCCCCATAGAATTCCTGCCAAAGGGCACAGCAGAACCAAACCCCTCAACACACCTCCCCACAGCCACAGCTCCAGGGCTGCAGCCACTGAACTCAGACCTGGGCTGCAACGGGGACAACTCCCGCAGCACCAGGGACTCCACGCTCACCTGCAGAGTCGCCTTGATGTTCTCCACCACCTTGCTCTGGATGGACGGGTCGCAGAGGATGTAGTCCGGGGCGATGCACGTTTGCCCACAGTTCATGTATTTCCCCCACGTTATCCGCCTGCCGGACAAAGGGAGATGGTTTCTCTACAATCAGCCCCTTCCAGACCCCACAGCCCAGCTGATCATCCCTGAGCAACACCCACGGTCTGGGGACAAGAGCCCACCGAGGGCTTCATCAGCCTGACCTGCAGGCGACAGTCAGGTCACAGTCCTTGTCGATGTAGCAGGGGCTCTTCCCGCCCAGCTCCAGGGTGACGGGCGTCAGGTGCTTGGCGGCCGCTGCCATCACGATTTTGCCCACGGTGGAGTTGCCGGTGTAGAGGATGTGATCGAACCGCTCCTTGAGCAGCTCTGTGGTCTCAGGTACTCCTCCAGTGACCACGGGGTACAGCTCCTGCATGGCAAACAAGAGCCTTACAGTTACCTTGATTTAAAGCAAAGACATCAAGGGAGCAGCTCTGCACGGGGCACTCTCTTGTGAGCTACATTGGGATCTGGACAAAGGAGAACGGTAACTGCTCCTTCCCCTGAAATGACATTTCAATTGCTGCATTGAGCCTCATGAAGTAAAAGAAATAAAGTTGAGGCCAGGACTGGAGAGCTTCTCCCACACTTTAAGACCAAGGGCACATACAAGCACTGGGCTCTAACAAAGGGCACCTCCTTCCTCAGCTCTTGCCCCTTGTTTAGAGAAAGCACTAACTCCCTGGAGGGAGCCCCACAGTGGGACTCTGCTGTCAGAGCCACAGCCTCAGAAACACAGTGCGACAGACGTCACGACTGCCAGACAAACAGAGGAGAAACACCCCTCCTGCTACGATGGTGGTTCGGCAGGACACGAAAACCCAGGACACAGTGCCACTGAGCAAACAGCAGCCAGTTCTCAGGTAGGGACGAGCACAGCTGCATCCAATGCAAATTTGTGCTTACCTAGAGGCAACCCCAGCACAGTGTCCAAGAGAACAATTATTGCAGCAAGATGTACACACACACCTCTTCATAGGGTTACAAATGCCAAAACACTGTCACGTTGCAGTAATGTTACATAAGCACGTTAGGTTACACAAACACAGGAAGAACATATCAACGTGTCTCTGTAAGAGTAATTCAATCCCTCCCGTATCTCCTGCTGACGCTCCTTTGGAGAGAATGGGCAACTGATTTGACTCCAACAAGCAGGAGCCCTTTGAAAGCACAACAGGTGCCAAGACAATCATGGGGCTGCACTCACCGGGTCAAGGTACTGGGGGAGGAGATCGGCCACCAGCCGAGCCGTGTTCTCGCTGATCTCTGACGGCTTCACCACCACGGCGTTACCTGAAAGACAAACCCAGTGCAGCCCCTGAACCCTCACACACTGCTTCCTGCAGCGCCTACCCATGATCCCACGACAGATGGGGCTGCTGTGGGTCCCCACCTGCTGCAATGGCCCCCACCAAAGGCTGCATGACCAGGACAAAGGGGTAGTTCCAGGCGCCGATGATCAGCACCACCCCCAGCGGCTCGGGGCAGATGTACGCCTCGTCCCGCAGCGTCAGCAGGTTCTTCTTCACGGGCTGGGGGGCTGCCCAGGACTTCAGCTTGTCCATGGCCAGGGCCAGCTCCCCCAGCAAGCCCAGGATCTCATGGCTGAATGCGTTGGGCCCGCTCTGCAATGACAGGGAGCTTGGGGAGAGGACAGTAAAGACACTCACCGCTTGCACCCACCGCAGCAGGGCAAAATCATCCAAGACAAAGGGGGACACCGGCAAAAGCCACCTGGCACCGCAAAGGTAGCCCTTGTGGTTTCCATGTTCCTCAGGGCTGACCGTGGTCCATGCACAGAAGGGAGGAACCTCCCGCCGCCCCTAACCTTGTGCAGATCCGCATGGATGGCTGCCAGGATCTCCTGCTCCCTCTCCCGCACCATCCGCTCCAGGCCCTTCAGCTGCTGCAACCTGAACTCCAGCGAGCGGCACCGGCCGGACCTGAAGGCGGCTCTCGCCTGCCCGACGACCCGCTGCATCCTCTCCATGGCCGCTCACGCTGCGGGGACACACAGACCCAGCTCAGCCCGGGGTCCCTCCCGCGGGCTGGAGCTGCCACTGCCTCACAGCCCTGGCCACTCACCCCCACCCATAACCCCACCTCCCAATACCCACTATCACGCAGCCCTAATGCTTCTCAAGTCTTAAATAATTTCCTACTGTTTCATTTAGAAAAGTTTGAGAAGGAGCAGCGCGGGGAGCGAACCCCAGAGCCACAGCCGGGCTGTCACACTGGCCGCCTCCCCCGCGTCCCGGCATCACCCAGCAAGGCCGCGGCGAGCGCAGGGCCCCCGAGGGCGGCGCGGCCGGGAGGCGGCGGCCCCTCCGAGGAACCCCATGGGCCTCCCATCGCAAACCGGGCCCCTCGGCCCCCTCTTCCCGGGAAGCGCCCGCGGCCCCTCCGCCCACCCGGGTCCTCGCTGCCTCAGCCGCTTCCGCTTTCCGCCCACGTGACGCCGCCCGAGGTGGAATGGGAGAGGCCGCAAGGCCACGCTCCGCCCACACCCATGTCTCCCCCCGGGCTGGACCAGAATGGAAGCGGCCAGGGCCAGGGGGCGAATCCGCCTCTCCGCCGCGGGTTAGCGCTCGGCCCCGGTTCAACGATCGCCCCCCGGGGGAGCAGAGCGCGGTGCGAGCCGCGGCGGCGGGTGGAAGGGGCCGAAGCACGAAAGCTGCAGGCAGGAGATCAGGGAGTGTGGGAAGAGCGTAAGTGGAGAGAGGAAAGAACGGAACAGCAGAGGCGGATGAGGAACGTGAGCCCAGGGCCGCGGCTGCACCGCCCGCACCTGGCTCCAGGCAGCCCGCACCTGGCTCCACGCAGCCCGCACCTGGCTCCACGCAGCCCGCACCTGGCTCCACGCAGCCCGCACCTGGCTCCACGCAGCCCGCACCTGGCTCCACGCAGCCCGCACCTGGCTCCACGCAGCCCGCACCTGGCTCCGCACGGCGGGATGCTCCTTCCCCGCTCCCGGCGGCTCTGCTGCAGCAGCGCCCGTTGCTCGCAGAAGGTGCCGGTGCCCTGCGGGGGCGGGAAGAGCAGCAGGTTGTGCAATGCAGAACAGGGCAGAGAAACGTATTTCCTGAGAATTCGGGGTGGGGACAAAGTCCCCCTGTCGGGGTTACTTATCTAAGGAAGGTCATTGACAGAGGGAAGCTTCACCCGTCGGTTTTCCCCTGCAGAGCACATGAACTGGCTGAGCGCAGAGCGTGGTGCCCCTGCCCAACCTCCTGCGGGGGGTCGGGGGAGAGACCTAAGTCGGTGAAGGAAAACTGGGTGCAGTCGGTGTTCGGGAGGAGGCAGAACAGGCAACAGGAAGAGCCTGGCCAGGACAGTCAAATTAACTTTGATACAGCGCTCACGTGGGAAACAAGCCAAAAAAAAAGCAGGGAAAGGAGCCGAGACAAGGCTGGGCTCATTCCAGTTAAAAATAGTCCTGCTGCAACTTGTTCTAAGTAACACAAGGGGATTATTTGAAAGTTCCTCCCGGGTTGTTATGCAGGACCATTTCTGCCGTGTTTTTACACAAGCCATCTATTGCTAATGCTCCTCAGCCAAAACTACACCCAGCAAAATCTCTGCCCCGCACACAGCTGGGTGCTCCTGCCCTGGGCATGGGGCTATTGTGGAGCAGATGCTCCTCTCCCAAAATTTCATGACATTTTCCCAGATCAGCGTGTCTCTCCGAGGCTGGGGGCTGCCCTTTCGCTCAGCAGTCTGTGCCTGAGCCGTGACTACCCTCAAACACAAAGCCTGGTTTCTGTGAAGTCAGTTGAGCTTTGCAACTCGTGGGCTGTGGTTCAGCAACCACGTGAACATTTCACAAGCTATTGCACAAATCTCGGCAGTAAACAGCCTGGAAAGAGAATGACAAGAGCAACTGCCAATGCTCACATGCAGGAGGCAACACGTGAAAGAAAAACAGGCTGGGCTGGACAGAGCCCTTGCACTGTGGTGCGTGAAAAGGAGCTGGGTTTGTGTTCAAGGAGACGTGGGTAGAAATAGTAACTTTCCTTGCAGGAGCGTTACCTGATGCAAACGTGCTCGCCTCCATCCTTTTAGCATCCTTGCAGGCAGGAGCTCTGTCCAGGCACCACGCTGTCTGAAGGTCTAAGGAAAATTAGATAAGGAACAAATGCTGCTGCAGTCAGAGTAAAAGTCCTTGCGCTTATTGTGCGCCTGGGGAAATGGTGCTGCACGTCACCCTCTGCAGGAACAGGGAGATGCTCTTTACCATTCTGCAGAGCCTGTTCTCAGCCTTTAGCCCGAGGGTTTTCACGCTGGAGCAGTGCTGCTTGTGCCTGGCATCGCACGCAGGAGGCAAACGTCCCGGCTCCCAGTCCATCCCCGTGGCCAGCAGGCTGGTGCAGTGCCGTGCTGTCACAGACACCTGCTCGTCAGGCTCCTCGGTATTCGCAGGAACGGGACAGCAGCAGAGCAGCTGCACCCTGGGAGACGGTCCCTTCTGGTCCTTGTCAGGAACATCTTTTAGCCAATTGTGGACAAGAAACAAGCTGAGGATGTTTTAAACGTTGCAAAATATCATTGATCCTCTGCGAAGCAGCTGGGCCAGACACGTGGATTTCAGGGCAGTGTGGGATCTCGAGTGAGACCGAAGAATCCCCCAGACGGCACCCTGTGAAACACACGGTCTGCAGCGTGCTCCCCACGCCTCGGAGCTGACGGTAGTTTCTATTTTTATTCAGTCACTAAGAAACAATAAGGAAGGGAACTATTTATGGGAAAGTAATTGAACTCCGGAGGAATCGGGAGGTAAGCGGTGCCAGGGGTGCTCTGATCCCCAGGGCAGCACTTAGAGCAGCGAGAGATGTTTTGTGAGGAAGCTGAGCTCAAGACTCCCCTCTCCCTCCATTCCTCACACCCCCTTGCTCTCGCTCCCCTCTTGGGCTCTGTTTTAGCAAAGCACTGTGGTGAGACAAGGCTGGGGGAGCATCCAGCAGAGCCTGGGGAAGGAGGACTTTGGTTTAGAAGATAAGCTGTGCAGTAGTTGGTTTCAAGAGTCCACCAAATAACATCTAATCAAGAAATCATTTTTAGCTCACACACCATACTGTCAGAACTTCAAGATTTTAGCTAGGCTGACAATCCTCAATTTCTGCTTAAATGTCTACCTGGTCCCGAGTTCCAAGCGTTTTCTAAAAGTCACACAATCCGGCCAGCGGCACACGAAGATGGGTGGATACAGCAGCCCAAACAGCACTCAATCATAAAAGCAGGCACAGAAGATTAACAACACAGAGAGGTTTTTAAGGAACCCACATGAATAAATGCAGCTCAGTTCATTTATGGCATCACTTGTTTTGAAAGCTGCGGCTGATCTCACATTTGCAAGAACAAGATACTGTGTAGTACAGAGCCCTGGTCTGTGGGCTGCATTGTGGAGGGAGCTGGGGCCACGGAAAATGGGAAAGCGACACAAAGAAACAATGGAAATGATTGGCACAAAGACCGCAACAAGACTCAACAGCACCGCTGGCATTTCGTTTGCTTTCAGCCAGAGAGGAGGGGGGAGCCTGCCACATACAAAAGCCTATTGAAAAGGTGTTTGTCCGAAGAAGCGGTGCCAAGATTTAGTTAGACTGGGCTCCAGCTGACTTAAAGACCTCAAGAGAGGGGTTACAGAGCTACACTTCACTGATCTGCAGAGAGGAGGAGCTATGATATGTCGGTGCTTACTAAGAAGGCACAGGTTGGACAGGGAAGTTCAGGATAAGAGATCTGCTTAAAGACTGAAAGGCATCCTAGACAGTCAAAAACCAGTGGAAAGCAGAGATCAGAGCAGGCACAAAAAGTCAAAGGATCAAAAGTTTTTACAAAAAGCACACATAAAATAGGAGAGAAAGTAGGAATCCAAAGGAGGCGGGTCCCAAGCCAGCCCATCCGAATTTCAAAGCCTCCACAAGCTTCAAAAGCAGCAGCTTCCAGCTTTACCCGCTCTAGACAAAAACACAAGTGTCCCTTTCCAGCGCAGCCGGGCTGTGTCCTGCACAGGGTTGTGACACCAGTGGGTCACAAGAAGATACAACAGTAATACCTGACATTGCTGCACAAGGAAGCGGCAAGAACTACACAGAACACAATGAGTGCCAGGAACAACTCGCACCTCTCAGCTGAAAAATGCTGCTCAGAATAATTATTAGCATCTTAGTTGCAAGTTAAATTAACTAGATTTCATTCTCTGCATCAGAGGAAGGGCCCAGAGTTCAACTTCTTGCTTATAAAAAGCAGCCAATGTCAAAATGAAAATGTTTTAGATTCCTCTGTCAACATCATACACTATGGAGAGAGTAGAAGAACGGAATGTGGTGCTTGAGTAGATGGTGGAGAGCTGAACTAGAAAAGCAGCGCACCAAATACCTCCTTTCAAGCTCTATCTTTCAAAAGACTGGCAAAAAAAAGATAGAAGTATTTGGTAGAAACAAGCACCTGCTGTTCAGAGCGGAGAGCTGGAGACAGAGGACGGCTTCAGGACCTTTGTGGAATGAGTTTATGCAGAAAGACAGGCCGTGAACATTGGTCTCCTCCTCCTGAACGCAGCAAACAAGAATAGCCCCTTTCTTCTCCTCCTGTTTGTGCAGCTGGAGTCTCTCTCGCTGGCAAGAGGGGAAGGAAAAGGAGCTTGAATTCTGAGAAAGAAAAAGCCAACAAAAAGCAGTGAGTTCTTGGGAAAAGCAGCCTATCTCCTAGACTTGTGCATTAAGGCTTTCGCTTTGTTCTTGGATTCGTGTTCAGACATATCATTTGCATTCCCCGCTCACTCCTTCCTCATCCTCTTTTGTCGTTATGTGCCAGGCAGAAGTAAAGGGGTTTTGTAAAAAAAGAAATTATAAACATTTGATAATACAACTAAGAAATAGAACAGCCACCTACCAGCTCCCACAGCACACCTCAGCTGCACGAGGATATTGGCTACACGGTGGACAAAGCCTGGTTTTTGTAAGGCTTGGATGGAAATTGTAACTTACCACCCACTTTTGTCAGTCAGCTCTGTATCTGCTGCTCTGGCAGCCCAGACAGCTCCTCTTTGCTAGAGGCAACAAATAAACACCGTGTTGAAAGAACATACAGCTGTTACCCAGGAACATACTCACCAGATTTGTCTTCAAATCCAAGTTTTTAAAAAAAAAGGCATGGTACATTATTTTCCTAAAGCAAGTGAAAGGAAGAGATAACAAACTCGAGCAAATTGCCCCATCCAGCTGCTGAGCGGAGCACCAAGGTCCACCAGGTTATTTCTTCAAAGTTACCACCACTGGCTTTTGGTTAGAGAGACACAGAACCTTGGTTTTACCATAGAAACACTTCTAGTGTCAGTATTTATTTTACCTTAATATACATTTATACAGGCCATAATAAAAAGGCTATTACGCAACAGTTCAGTGAGTTATTACCTAGTTTTGAGAATGATGCATGCAATTACAAAGGAGAGGTAGAAACACCGTATTAAAGACCTAAAAATACAAACATTATATAAACAAACACTTTCAAATTAACTGTTGGAATTTCATACAGATAAATAAGGTAAAAAGTACATTACTCTTGTCAAAGTAAAGGAAACACATGGTTATCCGAACACTGAAACAATATTTTGATGTGTAAGCCCTGTACAACTTTGTCCAACAGTTCAGAGCACTGTGTTTAAGAGGATTAAAATGATTTTGTCCTGGAGAATGGTTTATTCAAGTATTCAAGCAGTTGAGTAACAAAAAATAAGTCCCAAAAATAAAGTATAGGAACCATTTCCAGAGAAGCTGATCTGCCTAAATACTTTGCAAATCGCTGTCTGGATGATCTCATGGGATGCTCAGAATGATAATGCCTATAAGGCTAAATGACGCTTCCCACCTCTCCCCCCAAATGCACACATAATAATCCTGATTTTTCACACACTGTATGTAGACATTCTACATCAATTTATCAGCATCTCCAACCTCAACATTATTTTCCCATTTTGCATGGTTCCTCGCAGAACCTTTCAGTTTACAGTATTTATTGTAATACTGCCCGAGAGACAAACTACAGAGAACTGTCATCACACCCCTAGAGACTGCAGGCACTAATGCACCTATTGCATGCACAACAAAAGATGCAACCAAATCTATATAAAAAGCAAACAACCAGCTCAACATCGCTATTACAGAGAAAGTCCAGAGCAGTAGTCACTCAAGTATTAGACAAACAGGTATAAAATGGAAAGGTTCACATGAATACAAGTTTTTACAGTTTGTTTGAAAGTCTTCTAGAAGCTACATTTGAAATTCTGAAAAGAATTTTATGTACACTGAAATGAAATTCAGCCAAGTCCATTGTGCCTTCTTTCTCTAATTTTTTTTTTTATATATATAGTTCTTTGAAAATGAATATACAGTTGCTTTAGTAAATTAGTGCAAAACAAAATATTTTGGAAGAAGATCATCAAATTGTATCCGCATCAGCTGAAAACCCACCGGGGATTCTGCACGGATGGAACGCAATTTCTTCCGTTACGACCGTTCCCCAGTGTAAAAGCGCTTTCTTACCATCCCTTCGTATGACAAGCTGAGCCACGTTCACAACATGTGAGCTCCAACACGAGCCAGCTTCGCCCCAAAAGCTTCCGACAGTACGTGCACGTGGTTCGGGTTTCCCACATTCACTCAGCCACATCTTACTGACAACTTAAAAAGTATTTTCCACAAACTTTTGAGGGAATCTTCTGAGGGAAATGTCTTTTTGTACCTGATGCAGAAGGATCCACTCTATAAACTTCATAAGGAAAAAAAAGCCAACCAACAAACCTGATCATTCAAGTTCAAAGCACACGTACGAGGATCAATTTGAAATGTGAAGAGAGATTCTTTTAGGAAGAAAAAGGAGCTGCTGGACTGGTAAGGCAAGTGTACTTTTGGAATTTCTCCTCTTTGAATACGCTGCTGTTTCTTTGGTAGTCACCACAGAAATATAAGAAGCATCTTCCACGTGGGGCAGAACAAGGACAACAATGAAGCCGTAGTGAAAAAAGTGCAGTATCACTGATGTGGTCCCTTATGTTCACACCATCTGGTCCTCAGGATATCCCTACTGCTCGTACACAGCCACTGTGCTATAGCAAAGCGCGGAAAGCCTTCGCTCGATGCTCGATTTATCTGCAAACAGAGGGGTAAAAAAATAGGTGATGACTTCAGTGTTCTTTTACATTAATTCCATGCAAATCTCAATACTTTCATTATTCCACAAACTTACACTTGTGTACATTTTCGATATCTGCAGGGTCTTGCAGTATTTTAGTCAGTCCTTCCAGCAGCAGGGCTGCCTTGTGGTATCGATACGTAATATCCTCAGTGTGCTGAAACATCTCATCCAGAGCTGCTGACTGAACCTGGAATCAATCAGAGGATTCAGTTACATAAACTGCGTTAGGCAAGTAATGAAATGAAAAATTCAAATGGAATGATATGAAAGTGTCATTATGAAACTATTTTTGATCCTTTATTTAGCTGATCTGTTTTTATAACTGTAAGACAACAAAAAGTGTGAGAGAATAGAGCACCTGTGCTGTATTAACTAAATGTATTCCGCACATGTAAGCTATAAATGCTTTTTGATCTTTCGTTTTTCGGTGTGTTACAATATTGAATAAATATGCTTGTTCTTATATCTACATTCTCCTTTAAAGACGACAAGTTAGTTGTGCATGACTACACCATTATCAGGGTGAAACACAATATTTGCCCGTGTCTTTTGTGTGACAAGTGTGTTAAAAAGACGTCCCTCTCACCACAAAAGCAGTGAAATTTCCTATATGGTTACTGCATCTGCTCCACGGCAAAGTTTATCAATTACATGAAAAGTCTTCCACGTTTGCTACTGGTTGTGCTTTGTATGGACAGGCCGATGTTCTTCAAATTGAGCTGGTAGATGGATGAAGCTGCTATTGTTGCTTCCAGGCTTTAGTGAGCGTTAGTGGGGGAGATTTCAGCGCACAGGCCGGGAGGCTGAGGAACTCATTTCCTGGTGTTTATGTACCAAATGTGCTGATCTGGGGGAAACGTCCCCGAGGAACAGCATCTGCCAGGAACTTCAGCCACAGTTAAGGCAGGGCAGGAAAGAGAGTGAAAAAACTAACAAAAATGACCACGAGCAGAATTCTGGTAACATACCTTCTCTTTTCCTGTTATGTAGAAAAGGTATGGGAGAGAAGGAAGCAATTCATCTCAATGTCCTCTCATTTAGGTAAAAGGAGTGGCTTACCATTTCTACAGCACAGCTGTAGATGAGTTTCTCTGCAGTTACACTGTTGATTTCATCAATGAACCTTTGCTTGTCCGAAAAGAACCGATTCAACTTTTCCGTCAATTTCTTGCACATGCCGATACAGAATTTGTATCTCTCATTGAGGCTTTTCACAACTAAAAGAAAGGTAAGAAGAAATTAAAAACAAAAACTAACCCAACAACATAACCTAAGTTCAGCTTTTCCCAGCACTAGCAAAGTCAACCTGTTTAAACTTGTGCTTTTATTGATTTACTCTGTCTCTTCTATGAACTCAGTGTGTATCAAACATTTTCAAGTTAATAACTGCCCATTTCTTAATGTTTTCTGGCAGTATCTTTGTTAACTATCAAAATTGTGCAATTTTACATATCTACAACCTTCCTGTACAGAAGAAAACAAACAAATGTTGCAACCTAAGCTTTCTGAGTGATGGATCAGCAACGAAAATCCACAAGCAAAGCAAATTAGATTATGTTGCGTATACCTTGCTTAACAGCGGTGGATGGGTTCAGCTTCCCCGATTTGACCTGTGCTTTGGCAAGGTGCAAAGAAGATGCGAGTAACTGGGCCGCTTTCATATATAACACCAGCTGCTCTACTTGTCTAGAGAGGAAGCGGGGAAAAAAAAAGGGTTTATGTATCAAAAGACCTTTCTTGAACACATTCAAGCCATGGGCAGGCAGCACTTTTTAATCACAACCCTACACAGGGCCCAGTAGCGGCAGCAAAGGAAGACAGATGTTTAAAATGCAACTCCACCCTTCCCTTCACAAACGCTCTGTCACAAGTGGAGAGTACATCTGCTCCTGCAGGAGCTGCAGCAGCAAATACGAACTGCTTTAATGCTGACACTTTAAAAAGGAACATTTATTTGTGGGGACTCACTGTCCGAGGTCAACATCTTACCACAAGCGACTGGGTGTATTTTTCTCACAGTGTCATTTCCTATGCCCCTGGAATTCTGAGTTGTGAAAAGCAAACACTTTGCAGGTGGTTTGTTATTTTATGTTTTTTTGCAGGAAGAAGGCAGGAAGTGGAACTGCCCTTTCCCACCACTCCAAATTTCTCATATTTCTCCTTGCTTCTCATTTTGTTGATTGGTTCCACTAAGAAAGGTCAAATTTGGACACAGTCTCCCCCTTCCCAACCTCAACCCCAGTGCTACCGCTTCAGCCCCTCCAGCAGGAACAAGAGAGGGCTCAGACCTGACAGAACCTGGAACACAAGCTCCAGGCTTAGAAATGCTCTCCTGCTCCTCCAGCCCAAACTCCTCACCATTTTCCCCAACTTCTGTGCCAGGATAGAAAACACTGTCCTTTTCTTTGTCTGCTAGCTGTCTCTCTATCCTTCCGATCTGTCTTCTGTTGTTAAAAATGTTTTCCTATAAAACGTTCTATACAGTAAAACAACCACTCCCAACAAAAAGAGGGCACAGTTTGCCTGAATACATTTTTGATGTATTCAACATTCACTAATTCTCTTGATACTATTTGACCGCATACTTACCCCCATTCTTTGCTTAGCTGGCTGATCTGATCAACAACTATGCTCTCTTGGATTTGGTACAGCGACACCGCAGAAGTACACAGGTCTGGGTTTCCTCCTCGTACTGCCGTCAGATCCAGAACACACTCTGTAAATGTCAGCATCATGTTTAGATGACGCAGTGTATCTGTATGTTCTCTCTGTCAGAGGGAAAGACGACAACAATTTAACCATTATCAGCCATAAGGCAAACGAGTACACTTAAAACTCTTGCTAATCATTTGAGGATTTCTTGGTATGTCAATTCTAGGCAGAAATCACACTGTAGCAGAGACAGCACTAGGGACTCCAGAACCAAACGGGTCCAAACAGACCAACAAATAGTAACTTGTTCTGTCTTTGTTAATGATTTCAAGATACTGTAGCTTATCCTTAAGAGTCTTTCAACAAAGCCAAAGGAATTCGGACATGGAGTTCTATGTTTGTTGAAACCTGAGCAACTAAAGAAATCACAAGCGGGACATATTACTTCTTACTGTATTATCAGCAACCCAGAAATATGCTCGGCACTTGTATGAGAAACCAGAAGGAACATTTGGTTTTTATTATATAACAGACCTGATACCTACAAGAGAACTGATGTAAAGTTTCATACTGATCTGCTTCACTCTAATTTACACTTAGATCTGGAATTACACTGTCTTAAATGGTGGCTGTTGCCAAACTTTACAAGTTAAACTAAACAACTTCAATTGGAGATAACTCACTGCTGCTTGGAGACTAAACACATACTACATTCATAGTCCCTGCTCAAAAAAAATTAGCCATCAAAACTAATCAAACATATCTTAGCAATATTTATAATCTTTTCATTAGCAATGCAGATCTAAATAAATTTTAAACTCTGCCTGTGGGAAGAATAAAGTGCACTGTCAAACATTCATGTTATAACATATAGATTTGATAGGGATCCAAACACCTTCCAGCAAGATGTGAATGACAAACCAGAACAGCAATCTGCCTTGTGAAATTTACAGTCCAAGGATAACATTCTGGTGAAAGATTACCCCAATTTGTGTTTTTAAAGTATCACTCCTCCACACATTTTGAAAAATAGAGGACACTCTTCCCACAAGTAGGATTTAATGTCATCCACTGGCTGTGAAGAAGTGGTTAAAAACAATGGCCAGAGGAACATTGCTGCTGTCAGCACCCACGTCCAGAGACTTGGCACTAAAACAGAGGCCTCTCTGGAAGGCTCCGGTGAACAAAAGCAGCCACGTGCCTTTGGTTACCTATTTGAACACGTGAAATACCAGGAGTAACTACCAAAGAGAAATTAGCCACAGTTGACACAGGAATATTTTTGAGATCTTAAAAAGGAATACGTGAGATAGTGAAGAGGAAACTACGAAGTGCACTGAGCAGTCCCATTTTTACCATGTCTCTGTTTTAGCAGCATTATACATTATAAAACATGAAATTATTTTTTCTATACCTCCATTAAAGTTTCCTCAGGCAATTCGGGAGCTTCAAAAGTGATAAAGCCCTCTAAGCTGGGAGGCGAAGTACCATAAGGCATGTACTTCAGACTCGGAGCTGCCTCGGCTCCCGGAGGAGAAGAACCCATATAAATACCAGGAGGAGAGCCCATATATACACGGCCACTAGTAGAGCAGAGAGACCCTCCAGAACTGTTTGATCCAACTACAAGAAAAATAACACATACATTCAGTCTAAAAGGTGGTTCCATCTCACAGCGCTGGGGCTGCGGATGACAGCAAATGAAAATCAGTAGTCATCACCGATTCATTCTCGGCAGGCTCTCCTCACCGTTCCTTGCATCGCTCTGTAGAGAATGCAAGGGCTACACTTTAATGAGAAGTGACTTTTTATAACACACATTCTGGGAAACGATTGACAGGGATTCCAAGGCAGACAGTCCAATGGTACAGAGCAAAGGTTGTGCTACAGTTCACAACAGCACGCTGCTGCAGAGCCCTGCTCATCGCGAGCAGACAGAGGCCTTCGCCTTCAGATCTCTGAGATTTGGCAACACAGCTGCCACGTGCGGAAATGCAGGCAGCTCACAGCCCTTATGTGCTGCTTCTGGTACAATGAACAGCAGCAGGCAAAAATGCAGCATCAGAAATCTAACTTTTCCTCTCCACTTTTGTCACAAAGATCTATTCTATGTCCTGTGGTGGAGTAAAGCTGTGTACACAGGAGGTTGCCCACCACTGTATTGTAAATCCACACCCCTGGCCCTCTCTTTAGGAGAGGAAAAGGCAGAGGTTGTCTGATATTAATCTACTTTACAGAGCACTTTTACTGTATGGCCTAGAGGAGCTGCTGCACGAGGCAGTAAGCAGAAGTGGACAAGCCTAAATACCGCTTGAGGACAGCCTATAGTTAGGAAAGTCTTACCTGAGGTGGTTCTTGTTCTGAGGACCATATGGGTGCAGGTGGGAGGGGTGGCACTGCTCGGAGGGGACCCGACAGTAAACATGACAGCCCGAGAACTCGCCCCGCTTCCCACGGCAGGAGGTGCCACTGCAATTCCATAGGCCCCTGCTGGAGCTGCAAGAGGAAATTGCAGCAAGTGAGTCTCTATTACATATAATCATACCACTAAGTAATTATGTGCAGCAAACTGGAACACAGCAACACAATGTGCTTTGATGTTAATCCAAGACTTGGACTAGTTAGACGTTCTGACAGCAAATAAAACCAGCTGAGTGGACAGACTTGGTGATACACAAAAAGAGTCGAGATGCAGCCTTCAAGTATCTTTTTTTTTTACTTCCAATCTCTCTCTGCCTAAAAAAAGAGCAACAGAGGCTCTGTGAGAGCCTGAGGACAATGCCATCCCGCAGCAAAATATTAACACAACAGCAAAACTCTCAAGGCAGAGCACAACAGGTTTGGGGGCTACAGAGCAGCCCTGTCTGCAGAACCAAGGTGAGAACTCCTGGTGGCCACTTAGGGCAAGGGACAAGCTGGGGGAGGGAGGAGGAGAAAAATGACCCAGAATTACATAAATTGGCTTTCATGTGAAAACAAGGCAGAATTAGGAAATGAAACAGCAACAAACATGGTATTAAAAATAAAACCAAACCGAAAAACCAAACCCCTCTAACCAGTATAGGCAGTTGAGATATTTCTGTGTTTAGCACAGAAATAGGTATTTTATCGTCTCAGTTATGTTTAAGGCTATGCTAAAGAAACGGAACATATTCCCTTAAAGATTTTTTTTTAAAAAGCCTTCTGTACTGAGACTAAAAATTGTCAGAGCCCATTACCAAAGCTGGAAGCAGAACTGCATCTGGTTGGCACTCCATAAAAACCCCGCACATAAAGACAATCTGTATGTTTCAGTGTGTTCCTTACCTGTGTCCATCGGCCGCTCTGTGTTGAGACTGTCCGTACTGCCCTGATACAACTGGCCACCAAGGGTCGTCTTTACCTGTTGATCTGACAGCTTCCCAGTACTAACAGACCTAGACAGAAAAACACATGAATTCACAAAAACGTTCTTTTCAGCAAGATTTTCCTAACCGACCTGAAACCAAGGCTGACTTTCAGATTCTTGGTATTTATTACAGAGAACTCTTCAACAAAAATGCAGAAAATCTCAACATTTCACAGTTCATCATGGATCTAGTGAAACAGAGCGAACCATAGAGACTTTGTCTCAAAAATTTATATTGCAAACTTTATCGTATAAATTTTTCAAGCAAAAACTGAACAGGACAGAGGCAATGAAAATTCCATATTCAGATAATCAAAACAAAAGAGAACTAGACAGCAACACAAAGTGCTGCAGGAAGTCCATGCTATATTTATACACAGTACAAAATGTTTTTGTTGTACACAAACTTCAGCATCTCCTCACCGCAAGCTTTCTGCATGCAATGTACATTCTTCTGTCAAGTCACCCACCCAGCTTTACAGTTATAAATGCTACAGTGCCCACCTGCCAAACGTGGTTTTACTGTGCTGCTCTCCTGCTTGCTTTTCAGCTCCTTGGGTCGAGTGGAAGTGCGTGAAATCCCTTGGGTCGGTGATGTCTTTAGGCTGCAAGGGAGTCTCTCCCAAGCCCTGGCGATTAGCCAGGGCCAGCAAGTTTGAGGACGCTTGAGTTTTAGGTATTTTGAAAGGAGCTGTTGCCTTTAAGAATCAAGACCAAGAAGCAAAGTCAGAACCCCAAAATGTTCTTGGGAATTGTTTCAAGCAGTGTGTCATCACTTCACATTTTACTGACAGTGACAAACTTAACAAACCTTAGTAGGAGAGCCAATGATGGTTGGTAAGGGAGTTTTGAACAGCCAGTCTGAGCTCCTGGGTGACGATCCCATGTGTTTGGTCGGTGATGTTCCCAAGCTACCCGGCCTACTCGGTTGTGGAGAATGACTGTATCCATACCCAGCATAGGATGGGCACACTGGGTCTGAATGCTGTTTTCTGAGCTTCTGCTTGTTTTGGTAAATATCTGTGAGAGTAGGAGCACTCTGCAACCTCGCTCCCATCAAAAGTGACTGAGGAGACGGAGATGGTGGTATCGGAGAACCTGTGGGGATGGAAAACAATGAAGGAAATTTCTACTTGCTTGGAAACTGTATCAATGAAGCCCACAATGCCAGAGATCAACATTAAACTGAAAGGAGATGGGACTGTAAATATCGCGAGATGTGTGTGATCATCAGCTCGCTAGATGGCAAGGAGAACGGATTTAGCCTGTCGGCTCTTCGAACTAAGGCTACATTACACTGATGAGACGTTTGAGCTGCCAAACAGGCAAGATTTCAGGGTGACAGCTGTACTGGCAGCTGCGGTACCTCTGGCAACCTGCATCGAGACAAATAAAGTGGTTGGATTTGGCAGGAATGGCATAACCGATACTGAAATTTCAAGTGCAGCCGCCAAGACTGTAGGCTGAATAGAGGTTCTAAAGTACTGGAATTATAGTCTTGCAAACAAGTGCATGAATGCAACATCGCATGTTAATGACTTGTTTTGTACATAACGACTTCATTTGCAGCCACAAAAGGCGGCTCATCTCATGGCTCCTGCAGCAAAACTGGGTATTATAAAGAACCAAATTATTCCAATGAAACAGTTTGGGATCATTACTTTGGGCAGTCATTTACTTTTCAGCCTGCCAGACCAAATCTTACAAACATCTCACATATTCAAAGGTGCCCTTCTCCTTTCAAAATAAGGAACTTGAAATTTGATGAAATGGTCTCTTCCTTCTGGTATGTTTATGTCTCATGATGAGGAACTGTGCACAGTTAAACAGTACATAAGACTTCAGCTTTATGGCCACAGCTTCCCAGATAAAACGCCTGTCTTTGCAGCCCCAAAGAGCTGACACTGAAGTGACAATTGCACTATAAAAAAAGAAAAAGGCAAAATGAAAGTGAACCATAACGAGATTTTCAAGAGCTGGCCAAGACAATCTTTTGAAATAGGCTCCGTGTCGTACACGTATGCTCAAAAAAACTATCACAAACCCTTTGCAGTTTGCTCAGTGAAGTGCCCATCTGTTAAGACACATCTTTCAACCTCCTTAAGCCTATGCTTTTGCCAGTTAGATTCCGAATATGAGCTACTTCATCTTGATTTCATTCCACTCCATTAAACAGTAGGTTTTAGAACAGCCCTTCCGCCTGCAGCTCCAGCAGTGGGACTGAGTCTATTCCTCATCAACTTCCCAGCCACGAATTCGCTTGTTCAAAATCCCTCTCGTAGCACCGAAAGTCCTCACCTGTTGTTTCAGAAACCAGTCTTAAAGCTCACCCGTTACTGTTCTGTGTCACTGCCACCATAGGAAGGCTTCTGAATTAGAAGTTTGGCCTCTGCTGCCACTGGCAGCGAGAGCAACTCAATTAGTTCAGAAGCTACATTACGACAGAACCTCCAGTCCTTAGAAACTCTCAGTACAGATGACCTCACTTCACCCAGAAGCAAAAGACAGCTTTCCCAGAGCCACTGAAACGCTGAGAAACAGACTTGCTGCAATTTGTGGTATGTTACAAACAGAAATACCACTGCAGTCATTTGAAATTGAGGAAAAGAATGCAGGAAGCAGATGAAGAAATGAAACATTAAACACCCTTAGAGCCATAAAAACAGTGCTGTGGTCTGTTACAAGTCAGTTTGACACTGGCGAAGTCACTAAACCAACAGCCCTACAAAATGCTATCCCAAGAAAAGACACAGACAAAAAGCATACACAGCTTTGGATTCTCCTCACATACTTTTTTCAAGAGACTATTTCAAATCTGAGGATTCGCTCATTCCTCGTCTTCTGCTGAGACTGACAATGGCACAGCAATTACGAAGGCAATTTGTGAGACATCATAGATCTTATTTCATATGGATGAAACCATTCCCAGATATTTTAAATGTGTCTACTTCAAGACTGAAGGCCATGTCATCTCCAGATGATTTTGGAAAGTGTTTAAATAGGGAAAAAACCCACAATGCAGCTTCAAACACCACCTCTTAGAAAGTCAAAATAAACAGTATACCTAGTATTTTAGTTAAAGAAACTGCACCCAAAATATGCACAGAGCAAAAGAACATGTTGCTGAATTGCAAATTCTTATGCCTAATCCTTCTGGCATCACAGTGTGATTCCATCTTGAACAGTCTCAGAACATCTTCAAGTCCTATTTCTCCTTGATTTTCTTTTTTCCTGCTGGCATGCCACGATAATTTACGACTTGGAAAGCTTGCTGAATGCTTAGCAACACTAACATCAGATCCCAGTCGATTTCCTAGGGGAATGATGAAAACACGCTGCACGCTGTACACTGACAGTTCTTCCTCCCTTTTCTAAGGAGCAGTATGACAGAGCTGCTCTAGCAAAACCAGATTCTGGGAAGCACGTTACTACCATTCACGGTAATCCAGCCACCTCCATCCCTGTTTAAAGACAGACATCGTCACAGTTGCTTTTTCATCTTGAGAAACACAAACTTCAGTTGCACTTTTGTTGTGTAGGGAATTAGTTATGGGGAAAAGTGAATTGACAGAGCCACTGCTGGGCTATGTTTCAACAGAAACTCGGCACACCGCTCACCCAGTGTCCCTATTAACCTGTACTCGTGCATTGTTGCCTCTCCTCCCCCTTAACGAAACGCTGTAGAAACTCCATCAAAATAGCACCGGACGCACTGACCAAAGTCACTCACCTGAGAAGTTTCTACTCCTTGACTCGTGTCCTTGAAGTTGGCCACAACAACAGTGTCCAAGCTGCTCGGGGATGGTTCCAACTAAGCAAACAACATCAAAACGTGAATTTATACTTTATACTTCACCTACAGGTGAAGGCGAAGCAAAATAAACCCTACTGGGTTTACTTCTGTAAGTCATTTAACATAAATTATTTCTGCAGATGTGACCTAGCTGGGCAGATTTTAAGAGAATTTCAAGCAAGAATTAGTTTTCTGAATTACTGCTTGAGATAAGTCTTCACTAACTGCCAAGATTGGACGGGCTTACCTAGTGGTGAAGGAGAATATGGTCTAGAAGACCCTGTGGACAGCCTGCGCCCGATGCCCTGGGCCGTGTCAGCTGGTACCGGAGAACAGGAGCCCATCTTCATGAAGCCCATTGGGCTGGTATTTGAGCGTCTCACAACTCCAGCTCTAAGAGGGTGAAAAGTGCGGTTACGCACACTATAGTAACCGTGGTTCCTCAATACAAGCTTCAGAATCCCCTAAGCAGTATAATGATCGGTTAAATACTGATATTTAAAGAGAAAACTATGACTTGAAGCTTATTAAGCTAATAACTTCAGCTAAACTTCCCATACTGAAAACAAGCAAGATTTAATTCCCTTTTTTTCACACAGTGTTTTTAATTTTTAATGCTATAATAGTCTGTTAACTGGAGAAAATGAAAACAGATATCCCTAAGTACATGGATTCCTAACTGTCAAACAACTCAATTATCAAATTTTTAATTTTACAATCAAGTGCAATGTATTGCTACAAATGCCCATTTTTATGGTAGGAAAAGGAAGGAATCTACAACAAGGATTATGATAAAGTTTTAAATATTTCGTCTGGGATGCAGGTCAGATAACTGAAAACCAATTATTTAGAGGAAAGACACTTCTCCAAGTGAGGCAACTATTACAAAATCAGATATCCTGAAAAAATGCAAGGACCCATAGGTTTTGTTTTTGTAAAGATCTCTAGAGTTCTGAGTAGTCTGAGTCTTTAACCTTCACCACCCTGGTCCTGTAGACCACAAGGCAGAGGATAAGTTGGGCACACTGGAGCTTTGTAAGAAGACGAACTGGTTAACTAGCATGCCAAAAATTGTTTCCTTGATATTCTACAGAACAATGCGTTAATCTCATCACTACATGTGTGAAAACAAAACATAACCTATTACTGACTTTATGATGTAATGCCATATAATACACAAAGAGGAATAAAGAAGCAAGACTTCATCTTTTTACCTTCTTGGGTTGCATTTGAGTGAAAGAACAAGCTCATTCTGTTTTCATGAAAAATGTCAAGTGCCCACCCAGCAATCTTGAGATTGTGAAGGACCATTATTTGTTATCATTAAAATATCTCTTTAGTATGTTTGTGTGTGGGGAAAAAAATTACATCAGCGAGAAAGCATGGACATCTGTCAGGGTACAAACACAAACTAGAACCAAGAAAAAGGAGTTAAAAACAAACAACAGAAACAAAACAACACAGAAACAAGCCCAAACTCACCTTGGTGACCCGTGGGGGTTTGACATGGGGCTGGCAGTAGAGGAGAGGTTCTGCTCTATCCGCTGGTAATTCCGTAGCTGAGTGGGAACCGGGATGGGTGCCGTTTCGCTGCGGGGGGATACGGGAGGCTGACAATGCCTGAGGTTGAAAGGTATGGAGACAGGAGATGAATACAGGTAGACAGGTATCTCTCCGAATTGTACCATTGCTGGAATTGCTCAGAGAATCTGGGACACAGGCAAATAAGCTGCTTCTGCTCTTGCTGGATGTAACTTGGTCTTAGCTTCTCCTCGTCTAGCTCTAACACTTCGCAGAAGATCAGGAACTGTGTGTTACTACCTGCCTCTCTCACACCGGTTAGTACCAGCCCAGGCACTCGGTCACGCACCGCAGCCACCTCCAGGTCCCTCGGGTTTCCTGCCCATCGGCCCGCGCTGTTTACCACACTCCAAAATAGCATTCTAGGAAAACCCGCTGCGCTAAGAACAGGAAGTTCAGCCGCGGGGCTGGAATGTGCACAAAAGCCACTAAAGCACAGCCAGAGATATCCCAAGAGACACGGTGAACTTGCAAAAGGAAAACATGTTATGTAAGCAACCCCTGATAAAATGACCAAAGCCACACACCTGAACGTTAAATCCACAGACCAGAACGGCAGATTAACATTACCCAAGTTCAACCTCAGTGTCAGTGCCCTGCCTTACCTCAGTGTACTGGCTGATAAGGAAATCATACCACTGCAATGTAATCAGTTACCAACACTTTAAAGGAAGAGAAAATTCAGTGGAATAAATTTCAATCTAATGGGCTTTTTTTGGAAGATAATTAATATCTGTTCCTTTATTGATCAGCTCTTCTGAGAGAGAAAATGTCAAAAAAGTTCTACCACAATCTCTAGAAAACAAGCAGTTACAGCACGCACTGCATGGCTACAGCTGGGTTTCTGACTCTATTTGTCCCCTTCGCTTTGCTACCTCTGCAAATGAAATACTACTTCCTAACAGGCAAGAGAACTTCCTTAGGAAAAGTTTTTTGTCCTTCAATTGCTACCCAGTTTCTAGATACTACAGAGTAACTTGGAAGTCAGCAGTGAGCAGAGTCAGTGGAAGATCTGAAACGCACCGAGGTGGCACAGGGTGGCTCCTGAAGCCCGACCTTGGGCAGAAGAGAAGCAGATGTTATTTAACCTGTGGCAGTGACACAGAGGAGGCCATAAAGGCACTTCAACTTTTAAAGGCCTCAGCATGGAAAATGCCTTTTCCTGCTCTCCCGCAGCACTGCAGGTACAGCCGAGCAAGCTCTGTGAGCCACGAGCGATGTGGAGGCAGCAATGCTGTGTTGGCGTGGTGGGCAGGCACAGGACAGTACTTGCCCTCCCATCAGGGCTCCCCAGCTCCAGCATCCCCCGGTCTGACGTGGTTTGTTACTGGCTGGAGAAAACGCAACACAGATGCGTGCAGAGTCGCATGCAAATCTTGTTTCTCTGAGATCCAGACAATAAAATTAGCAACTAACCACAGGGGAATGAACCGCCTCGACCTATTCTGCACATTCTGGCTGGAGCCTGAGAAGTGTTCCAGCTGCTTCTACTTGACATAAAGCAGCATAACTAAGGGGACACTTCATTCAGTTTGATCAACTAATCAGAAAGATGCACTGTTTCATTGGGCGGGGGATAAAGAAAAAATCACACACTATGAAATGACATTTCTCAGGAAATCAAAAACCAAAACCCCAAAGCAGCATCTTGGAGAACATCAGACACACACTCTGCTTCCTCCAGGCCGTGCCCCAAGCAGTCAAATTTACTCAACCAAAAACTAAATCAAGCTGTTATAGTACAAACAACAAATGTCTGAACAGTACACACCTGTTTCTAATGATACAACTATTTAGCTCTTAACTTAGTGATGTACCAATAGTTTAACCGGCAGATTTTCATAAAACCTGTAACTCTAAACAGTGACGCTTAACACAATTTAAAATAGGAAATTATAATGTATTTCTAATATGTTGTACATGGCCAACCCAGAGCTGACAGATCTTTACAGAGAAACCACCCCTATTATCTGCCCTTAAACATAATAGGTAAGACTAAAGCTGTATTGATAGTCCACGTCAGCACATTTCACAAACTGCACAAAGATCAGCACAAAGTAGCAAACTTTCCTTGTGACAAGCATTTCTAAACAAATAATGCTGACCTGCAGCCCTGTAGTATTAGCATAAGCCAAAAATACACCCAACATAATAGCTTTATTCCTCATTTGGCTGCTCATCCTCTTTCTGTTTATACTGAAAACATGATGAAATTCATCACTTGGTCAAATAACAAATCTAACCCTTCTGTTTCAATATTACACAAGTAGTTAAACAGCATGATTAAGTTCTACATTTTCCAATATAATAAAGATTTTGGGCACCACTGATGAATACCGGTTTTATTTCAAAATAGCAGAAACATCTACAATTATGTGGAAGAAAGAGGACTTATTAATGGTCCTGCTGATGAAAAAGCTGTAATCCATGTTTATCTCTTTCGTGTGGCTTCTTTGGTATCTTGTGAGACACAAACACGAAATTCCCAGTAATCGCTTGCACAGAAGCCACACCCAGTTACCAAACACAATCCAGCCACGAGACACAAATCCAGAGCAATCTGGGATTTCTAAGTTCCTCTCCTCTCACAGCTACTTCTTAAAATGCACACTACTGCTTTCAACATCCTGACTCACTAAGCAAAGACTGTGCTGTGCTTTCTAACACCAAAGAGGACCAGTCAGTTATGTCTCTGAAGTTTCTGCTTTCAAGCAGGTCAATATTTCAACAGACAGAAGATTGCTCTTCCCTTAAGGAATCTTTTGGGGGTCCAGAGCCAGAAGCCAGCTACGCAACCATCGGATATGACAATGCACTAAGTGCAGAGTGCCTGCAAAATCAGGTTGAGCTTCTATTTCAACTCAGATTACAATAGCCATCCACAATTAAAAAACCCCAACATACATCAGTAGAGAATCCTTTTAAAAGAGAAAACGCTACATCACGCACCTGTTAGGAGTACCAGAAGCAGTACTTCGAGAAGAGGCCGAGGATGGTTTCTGCACAGTTCCTGAGCTTCCTGAAATAGTTAGTGGCGACTGCCTGTGGAAACAAAAACCACTGTCAAGAGGCAGGTCTTCCATCAGAGAAACTACCGACTTTGCCGTAGACTTTCTGAATCTGAGCTGTTTACATGTTCATACCACATACAATTTGGCATAGTCCTTTAAACCCATAGACAGCTATGTAATCCCATCGGTGCCAACACCCCAGCAACCCCTTCTCCAGCTGCAGTATCCGTTTTAGAACATGAGACGTCTTTTGGACAGAGCTCAGCACACCTACCCTCCGCACAGCAAGAACTCGCTCGAAGCTCGTCTGCCAGCTGCGCCCAACGGCATGTCATCTACAGGAAGCACAAGACAGTAAAACCCTCAGCATGAGCAGAATCTTAAAAAAACCACACATCTCCAATATTTCTGTTATAGAAATTTGTCAGAAGTGATTATTCCTATTAACATATTAAGTTTCCCACAAACAGTTTTATGTATGACAATAATTCAAATGTGACCACCAACAAAAACGTGACTGGGGAAGGCACTTCTTTAACAAGTGTTTGTGGTTCGGTTTGGGTTTTTTGTGGGCGGTTGGTTTGTTTCTTTCTATACTAGTTATAATAATTCTACATTGTTTAAGAGTACAAGGTATCAGCATTGGGAAATTTACAATAACAAATCACAGAAACCCTTCAGAAATCAAGGCACTCATTTAGTCAAATATTTAGCATGGGTTGGTGGCATTGTATAGAATGAGCTGATGAGCTTCCTAGTGAAAATTCAGGCTGTCAGAGATGTCATAAAACGGCAACGTGCTACATTCAAGTCTTTCTACTATATTAAGACCAGTTTTATCCCTTACCTTTCACATTAAATGTTTTTCTTATGTTTTTACCATTTATCTAAAGCTCTACAGCATTGTCTATCAATGTTTGGTTAGTCTGGACATAACACTGGTCCCGCCTCCACCACGAGAACCCTCAGGTTCTCATCAGCAACTGGTTACAACTGACCCCAATATTTTCCATGACTTTAAATCACCTTGATATTCAAAGAGTAATCAAAGAAATTAGTTCCAATGTGAACCGAGGCACATTTAGAGAAACGAAAGCCAAAAAGTAACAAGATGTAAAGGTATGAATGGAAATGGTTTTAAAATGTAAAAAAAAGGAAGGTTCTCACATGAGTGGTCTGAAGAGATGTTGTGTGGGACAAGAACAAAGTCGTCTGTGTCACAAGAGGAATTCTTGCTACTGGTACTGGCAGAGTCTTTAGAGACTTGAAGATAGTTAGGAGGACCCAACGGAGGAGAAGACAAATTTTCTTCTTGAATATGCTGCATGTCTGGCAGAGACTGGAGGGGTGGTGGACAAAGGAAAGGAAAAAACCCACTGTAAATCCAGTGGTATGGAAGGTAGAATTGCTCTTTTAAATATGAAGCTTTTAGAGTAAGAATCATCATCCCTAAAATTATCTCTAACATTAATTACACTGACAAGCATTTTATAATATTTGCTACTGTAGCATTTGAAATGCATATGTATTTTTTTTCTTTAACAAAAAAGAACAACAATAAGAAACCCAGAAAGTACAACATAAGGGCAAGAGAGAACTAAAATGCTAATGCCATTCTTCTGGCAAAAGACAGGGGTATTCCTTGTTCTGTGCTCTCAAACAGGACAGTTTGTGCTGTTTGAAGAATGGGAAAGATCTAAAATTCAGTAACTCAGAATCACAGAATGTCAGGAATTGGAAGAGACCTGGAAAGCTCATCCAGTGCAATCCCCCCATGGAGCAGGAACACCCAGATGAGGTTACACAGGAAGGTGTCCAGGCGGGTTGGAATGTCTGCAGAGAAGGAGACTCCACAACCCCCCTGGGCAGCCTGGGCCAGGCTCTGCCACCCTCACTGAGAAGAAGTTTCTTCTCAAATTTAAGTGGAACCTTTTGTGTTTCAGTTTGAACCCATTACCCCTTGTCCTGTCGCTGGTCGTCACTGAGAAGAGCCTGGCTCCATCCTCCTGACACTCACCCTTTATGTATCTGTAAACATGAATGAGGTCACCCCTCAGTCTCCTCTTGTCCAGCTCCAGAGCCCCAGCTCCCTCAGCCTTTCCTCACACGGGAGATGCTCCACTCCCTTCAGCATCTTTGTTGCCCTGCGCTGGACTCTCTCCAGCAGTTCCCTGTCCTGCTGGAACTGAGGGGCCCAGAACTGGAAAAACTCTTGGATAAACATTATAGAAAATATTTTCTAGAGATTGTTCTGTAAAACAGAGAACTTACTGGAGGAGAAGCAAAGCGGCAGGAAGGCGAGCTGCCACAGGAACTGCCCGAGACCGAGCCTGCGTACGTGGGCACTGGGACAGGACACGCTACACAAGGAAAACCCAAGGGGAAAAAAAAAACAGGACAAAGATTTTGAAAGGCTGAATTTCAAACAAACTCATTTCCTCACTGCTTTTCATTCATAAACCCTCATGCAACTTAAAAGCACAGCACATCCTTCAACACACGAGGGTATTTAAGTTCATTTGAAATGCCAAAGGAACTAGTAAATAAGTATCACATTTCAGTCTGGCATAATACAAAAAAGGATTCAACACTTAGGCTCACAATAGAGCACAACAACAAGTCAGACTCAGGAAAATGTCCCATGAACACTTAGCGTGACACTTGGCAGATCTTTCTCCATTCCAGCCTCTACCATTCACCATTTACACAAATAAGGGGAATAACAAAACTACTTACACTTTTTGACGGTTGAAATCTGATCCAGGAAAGGGTGGTTGAAAAATGCCTCTATAGAACAAGAAACAACAACTGTGGTGAGTGAAGGTACAAACGGCACAGAATTTACAGACTACATTGCAGATAGTGATAAATGGTTGCCTTCCCAAAATCAATATTTCACAGCCAGAGGGTGAAGAGCTTATAAAAGATTAAAGCCTTCTATGTTATATGCTGCTATAGCATTTGGAAAGGAAACAAAAAAATCAATTGAATAACTTCAAACAACAGGCAGCAAGGCAAATCAGACAATTACTGGGGGGCATTTTATGACTGCACTTAAGAGTCATGCACACAAGAAGCCATTCTATACTCACCATGAAATTACATCCTTATTGTTCAATATGGTACTAACTCAGTTGTAATTTCTCTTCAAAACTATGAGCATCTCACACATCGAACACTGAAACTATTTTCACTTCTGCCTTTCCCAAGGACTGAATGCTTATTTCTGAACCCGTTAATGCCACTTCTTAGGTGGCCAAAACTCACAAGGGAGGAGCAGCCGTTCTCCTTCCCACTTCCCAACAAAACACGACCTGAGCAGCTGGTTCACAGCTTAAAGCCGAATTAAGCACAATTTCTTCAACAATTTCCTCAATTAACTTGTTACTGTTACAACAGAAACATTTTGCTTTTGTTGTAAATGGGCGTGCTGAGATGTATTTAATCGACCTGGCATAACCAGTTGGCTAGGAGATTACACGGAAAGTTGCATTCTCCAGGAAGCAACTTCCAGCTAGTTAGGAGAAACTGGGGGCTGGCAGAAGCTAGCTGCTGAGTTTTGTGAACTTTAACGTTCTGACAGTCGAGGAAAAACAATGCTGTTCATCAGACCCCAGCAAATAACAGGGAAGAAAAAGAAAGAATCTGAGACCTGCAGTATCTCCTCTTCCTTCAACACCACTTTCTTCCACCACCCGATAAGAAGGGAGGCCAGCTCTAACGCTTGAACAATGTAATGATTAACTTCTACACAAGGATCAGGTGCTCGTGAGCTTTTGTACAACACCTGCTGTTCTACTTTATATTGCTGGAAGATCAACAAGATTTCCAATGCTATTTTTACTTTGACAACAGGCAACTGGGCTCAGTTCTGCACTCTCCCTCTCACTCTCTTGGCTGAGCACATTCCAGAGCAGCCCCTTTGAGGCCATTTACGAGGCTCAGCCAAGGAAAACACGACTTTCATCACGGCCACTCTGCTTTCTATTTTTCTTTCTAGCACAAACGCGTTCTCCCACTACCACAAATGACACAGGGAATTTCCCATGTTTGAAGAAACTGTAGGGATCAGCACATCCAGAGCGCAGAGTGGAATCAGTTACTCAAAGTCCACGTTTGTGATGTATTACTTCTACACATACAGATTTATATATCAACCTCCAATACTGTCACTATCATTGAGACATTTTACCCAATTTTCATGAGCTTTTTCTGGATCTGAGTTCTACTTAGGATTTTACATAGAGCAGTTAAATGGAGTTGCGTCAGTCACATCTACACACAAACACCCCTGTCTGGTTCTCAGAAGAGCAGCACCTAATTATGCTGGTATGGATGTTTTACATTCCAAATTACTAAAAACAAACAACAAAAAAGGTCTGATATTTATTGGAGCAAAACACAGCAGGAATTGAAAAGGAAAAACAACTGTAGCTAGGAGAGTCTTGAGCCTCAAGTGAAGAACTAGAACACCTTTTGAATCCTCCTCTCTCTCCACAGCCTAACCAAACAGTCTTCTTATCACAAATACACAAGGACCACATGTGATGAATGAGTCAATTTGTGTTTTTCAGTACACCACGACCAAGCTTGCATGCATTAAAAAAAGAGCAATGCTGAAGTTTCATAAGCAAAAACAAAGCCCGGGAATGCCTGACATGAATACAAGTAACAGGGAAAGTCAATAGAGCAAAAGGAAAAGCTACATACCAAAGTCCATTCTGTCTTTTTGGTTTCTCTGAAGCAAACCCAACAGCAGGTCAGCCAGATAAGCTGATGTTTCCCTAGGAATACTGCACACAAGAGAAAGCAAAGCACGCATTAAATTGAATACCTGTATTAAATAATGCATAGCACGTTACATTTCAGGAGTCAGCATTCTGCCAGGTCCCTAAGTCTTCACTACACACACTCTATACTGTACAGGACCCTTTCAACTCAGCCAGGTACAAAGGCAAGATGCAACACGAGTCACTGGTATCGTACTACATCCCTGTCAGCCAGCAACATCCAACATCTTTATGAATCCCAGGCATTCCCAAAGGTGAAAAAGTGTTTAATCAACAGATTTAAGTGACAGGAAAGGCCATGGTGACATACCTAGGAATCAAATTCCTGTTCTTTTCATAAAACATTCTCAAATCTTGAGGACTATTGGCCTGTCAAATAAAAATGCACATTAATTAAAGCTCAGTTTCACAGAGAAAAGTAGCTTCCGTACCTATGCGCACATACACAAAAAGGTGGCTTTGGCATACGGGCATTAAAGGAGAAAACCCCAAGCACAGCAGTGACTTCAGTATTGCATATTTTTACATATTTCCTCTGGATTGAACACACGGACATTACAGACCAAATACAAGCAACTTCTCCCTCAGGATCCTCAAGCGATCTGGCCTTTGAAGCTCCAACACTACACCCAAACATCACTAATTCTGTTTTCATGACCGGAAGGAAGAGCCCTAGGAATTTCCATGAGACTAAAAAGAGGGAAAAGAAATAAAGTGTTACCTGAAAAGGTGGTTTTCCAACAAGACACTGATAAATCACAGTTCCTATGCTCCATAGGTCTGCTTTAGCATCATAGTGTTGAGACATAATCACTTCAGGGGCCTGGAAAGAACAGCAAAATCTCAGAAGGCAAAAGAAAGCAAAGCCACAGCAAGAGGAATTCTACAGTATTAGCAGAGACCACTTTATTGTAAGACAAAATTGGCATTTTCATCTGCATCACATGACTTGAATGGTAACAGTTCTATCTAAAATGAGAGCTTCAAAACACAGAAAACTAGAAATGCTGATGTTCTAAAGAAAGCATCTAGCGATCGGTATGTGTGGGAATAAGAGATAAGTGACTTAAGCAGTTCTCCTTGTGGATATATAACTAAGCGTTTTGTAAGAAATATCATTATCACCATTTTACATACACAAAAACAAGGGAAAGCAAAATGATCTTCCCATGACCGTACAGTACAGTAGCGGTAGTGCCGAAGTCAGACAGTTCAGAGCTTGATTGACTACCACAACATTTAGTAAAAATTAATGGCAATTAACTCCAAATAGTTTTTTAAAAACAAACAAAACCAACCACACATGTGAGAGAATACATTAACTAGAATGAAAACATCAAGTAGTTTTTTAACTACTAGTGTAAAGCTCTTCTAGCCTGTACTTGATCGCTTTTTACTTTCTTAGAAACTGAGAAGGAGATAATGCCCTGTTTTCAGGGAAAATAAAGTACGTAAGTGGGAATGATGCTGCCAAAAAAATGAATTCTAAAATGCATTGCCTTTTAATTCTCTAAGATTTTTCCTCCCTGCAGCGCTAAGAAATGTTCAACGTCTCTCTGATTTTTAACGATCTCAAGAAATACTCCCCAATACTTCTGAAGCAACATTAGGCATTTGTGGATCTGCAAGCAGTAAATTATTTTGTTCTGGTAGGAGAACATTTGAGATAAACACCATAATCTGAAATACACTGTCGCTTACCATATACATAGGGGAACCACACAGAGTTGCAGCCATCATGTTGCTATGCAGATAACGAGCAAAACCAAAGTCAGCTATGTAAAGAAACACATTTGTCAATGAAAAGAAAGATCATTTTAAAATGTTTAAAGTCTAGAAATGATCTTAGTGAAATCCGCTACAATTATCAGTTAGAGAGAAAAAGACAGGTAAAATATAAAGCAAACTACATGGAATTATAAAATATGTGTTCCACTGAAAGCATGATGTATTCCAAATAGCAAGCCAAGAAACAGCAGTGGCATAATGTGCACAAACTGCTGCTCAGCCATCTCCCCAGCTGCAGAGCGGGCTGTCTGGCATCAGCAGGAAAGGATTAAAGTCAGTCGCTAAATATAAATGGTTCATTAAAAATGAGGAATCTGCTTCAGTGAAATCACATCAGGTAGAAGTTTAAGTTTCCGATGCTTGAATTTTCCACACAGGCAAATAGTCTGGAACTATTCAGTAGAGACAGTGAGAGAAGTTGCTCTGTCTGCTCTGTGCTGTTCAGAAGATGGAGTTGGAAGAGATCTCATGTTTTGGTTGAGCAAAAGCATAGAAACTTGGTAAAAACAAGGTGCTTTTAAACAGACACTTAACAGACAATGAGAAATTAGAACTCCTGCAGTGTCCTCTGGAGTTTGGTAGCATCCTGAGGAGATGACATCTCGCCCCAGTTACAGTGCCAAACCCCCATCTGCCAAAAATAGGTCATAACCTACATTTCTAAACTTCTCAAATAACCCTTCAGAGGTTCTAGCACAAAACCCCCCAGCTGGAATAGCAACTGGAGTTCACGCGCACACAGTTTTGAAACGGGCTAAAGGCTACCCGAAGTCTCAAAGGTTACAGATTTATGTCTAATTAATGTGGTTTAATAGCAGAAACATCAGCTAAATGGGTTTCTTTTTCCTACAGATTTAATCAAAAACGTCTTTATGACTCAATCATTTTAATAGTGAGAATCTGCATTACAGCACAAAGCTCATCATTCTAGACTTACAGTCTGATTTGCATCAATTTAATACACACTATATCCAGTACACCCTCTGTGCTTTCACTACAATGACACTTCTGAGTACAGAAACAACCAGTGACGATTTACCTTTAGATCAGAGAAAAGCGTATTTACCTATTTTGATGCGGATGCCGCTGACGCTTGACTTCCTGCGACTGGCGTAAGACAACAAAATATTCTGTGGTTTAAGATCCCTGTGGATGATTCCTTTGCTGTGCAGAATCCGCATGGCGGCTGCGATCTGCTGGAGGAACACTCGGATGGTATCTTCGCTGAGAGTTCCTTTGGCTGGAAAGAACATCCACATTAGCAGATGAGAAAATAAATACCATTATTATTATTATTTAGGCTAAGGAGTCAAGAAAATAAAAGAACTTGACAATTTA
The DNA here is from genome assembly GCF_036013475.1 of Columba livia. Classification (NCBI taxonomy): domain Eukaryota; kingdom Metazoa; phylum Chordata; class Aves; order Columbiformes; family Columbidae; genus Columba; species Columba livia. The sequence goes on from NC_088621.1 coordinate 3,291,083, forward strand.
GAACATTAAATGTATCTACAATCATGTTACAGCCTAAAGCTGTAAAACCTCTTCTTTAAACAAATTATGGGGATGCAGATAACCACTCTGCTCAAGAAGTCTCTTCAGAAGGTATTATCTTATTCTGTAGGCTGAAAAAGTACTGAACACAGGATAATACTGTATGAGTCCTACCAAGGATTTTAATGGGAAGTGAATTAGGCTTTTAATATACACAGTTACCATAACAATAGCTGTTCACAAAAAGATTCCTTCAACATACTGAGATACAACACAAGGAGAAGAATATTTTCATCAAGAAAAATATGAACATCTCTGCTCAAGATTTTGTTTGTAATAAAGAATCCACTTGTCATGATTCTGTAACTTTGGGCAGAGCAATGTTGAAGGATGAAATTTCTCCTAAGCAAGAAATGCCTCTTTGTAGACAGCATTATTATATAAGTAATTCAGTATTTTTATGTTCACATATAGGAAAAGAAAGCAGGTGGAATCAAAACACTGGGAGCAGACCCCAAAGTACAACCTTAGAAAGAGAAAACCATATGTTTTTCAGCACGTTATTTATGGTTAGCTACACCTTCCCCCTCATTTACAAATAAAGGAATGTTACATTCGGCTGTTTTGAAACCAGTGGCAAAAAGCATTTTCTGTCTGCACGTTATTTTATTCACCTCACTGCTACTTTGTGGGCTTTATTTGCAATTATGAGTTGCATTTAAAAACACTGGGAAATATTTGGAATAAATGCAACACTTCCTGTCTTCCTGCAGCTTCAAAATTTAGTTTTCAGGTTTGCAAGGTGGAACACAAACACAACCAACAGCTCTTTGCTGCTGACCTTGGCTGGACACAGAACAGACCCTCAAGAGATTCCTGGGCAATTCAATTACTCTAAAATCACACCAGGGTGGACACACACTGTGGAATCGTAGACATTCCATGGACTGAAAAACATCTAAACCACCAGCAAAAACAACCTCAGAGGAACACCGATGGATCACAGGAATACAAAACATAAACACGTAACGCAACAGCTTCTTAACCGGGAAATACAGCAATCAATTACCTTGTAAGTAATCTGCCAAATCCCCACCATTGCAGTACTGTTAAAAAGAAAGGTTTTTATTCAAAACACAAGGACTAAAATGCTTGCTATATAATTTTTACTTTGTAATATTTTCATGAAAATTAAAAGATCCTTTCCAGCTGTTTGCCTTAGAATTGTTTTGTCAATTATTCATAATTAATAATTTAAGGTGTAACACTTCATCAACACTTATAGTATCATAAAACGAAACCAAATCATGGAACAAACACTGCTGATAAATTCAGCAGTGCACAGGAAATTAATAACGCAGTTTTCCGAATTGCTTGTTTTAACAAGTCATGGCTATTTCGCGGTTGTGAAAAACAGAAGTTTTGTCTAAAAATCATCTTTAAAATCAGGCAGAAAGAAACATACATGTTAACACATACCTCCATTACCAAAAAGACAGAATTGGGCATTTCCTAAAAGAGAAAGACAACAAATCCCATTTAAGAATGTGACAAGACAAAGCCTTCACTACCTGCATTAACCAAGTGTAACATGAGATTTTTCATCAACCGAGACACCTTATGTTAAAGTCACTATTTCAGAGGGTAGCAAATACGTACGTTCCCCACCATTAAGTATTTCGCATTTTTCAAAAGCATTAGTAGATTAAAAAAAAAAAAATGATGTTGCTCCCTTAGCTTTCAGCTGCCTTGGACTATTCTATCAACAACACCTCTTATTAAGAGCTCTTAGAAATAAATGAACTTCCACTATCAGACATCACTGAAATGAGTCACTAACAGGACAGTGATATTTAGTCACAAATATACTAGACAAAACTACAAGCAAGACAATTTGACTACGACCAGCAGTTTTCTAGGGAGGAATTCCAAAGTGTGGTTCCCCGCTCCTGGGTCACACGAGCTCTGGTTCTGCCAGCTGAGCAGGCGAAGGTCGGTCACAAACCACAGAGAGGTTAACGGAATGAACCGGTTCCCAAACGGATACATCTGTAAACTATCTCTCTCAGCAAGTCACTGGCAGAAGTGCATTCTTGCCACGGACCTAAATGCCTTATGGCCAAGGCGGGATATTCTGCACTCAGATTTTCCAAAGCACTGACCCCTTTTGACCTATTTACAACCTGAATTCCCTCCCTCATAACTGGGTGGAAGTTACTGAAAGACAGATTAGCTAACTTCTACTGTAAATTATCTACAGGCTCCACAAAAACGCAGTAAAAACGTCTGTGCGTAAACCCGACTAACAAGAACATTTATCTTTTTGACAAATATTTGTTTTGTGTGAGGGAAGAAAGAGCCTACCTGTCTATGCCAATAATCAACATTGTTTTCCACAAAGTCTCCTGCATAAAATAGTTTTGCTAAGCCTACAAAGTTGGAGACACTCGGAGATCTATAAAGTAAAAGCATTTTTTCCCTGTGAGGTAAGACTGAAAGGAAGGAACACAAAGGGAACTGGAAGGAAACATAAGGCAAATAGACAATAAACAGGGTGATGGTTTTAGTTACGTAGTATGTTACCTCCCTTTCACTTCAAAAACAAACAAAACTTGACAGTTTGTGGGAAAATATGTTTTTAAGACCATTGAAAGAAAAGAGATGGCACAGCAGACAAGGGCACATGCCCCAGGTGGAAGTGGAACTGTACATGGTCTGTTTTCTGATAATTAGTGTCTTTCAATAGAAAAATAAAGGAAAAATGGGCCCATGGGTCCAAGCTATGGAAACCAACTACCAACCACAGCCCAGAGCACATGGATGGTACAAACCAGTAAAGTCGATTTCTACCAATCCATCACAGATACAGGTATCAACCGCAAATAACTGCAGTAAGTGCGGTTCAAGATGAACTGGATGTTTTAAGGTTAATTCAAGACTGTATTAGGCTGCTTCACTTTCTGGAAACATTTAGTTCAGCCACCCTCGTCTGTGTTACAGAAATGCATGTGAGGTTCTTTCCAGCTCAGAACATCAAGCACATCACAGATTTGTTTATGTTTGGAAATCAGCTTCAAAGAAAGCAAGTTTCTAGGAACATTAGTCAAATCTGTTGGAAATGAAAGGCAAACTCCAACCAATATAGAATATTAAAGCAGCAGTAGATCACATTTCAGAAGTCCCATTTGTTCAGTGTTTCTGTAACAGCTGTGGCCAACAAGAACCATCATTTGCAATCCTGTAAATACCTCAAAACCTAAGTGTATACATTAAAGTAAAAAAAAGGTAAGTAATTACTTGCTCTGTAAATTACTGAGGATACATAATGATATAGGTTGTTCCTTTCTACATTGTTCCTTTCCAACAACATCTTCCAAGACACAAACTCTCTTTCGGGAACCCCAATGATGCCAAACAGCAACTCTGAGATCCCCATTTATCAAACTGAAAATTCTGCCAGCTCAGGATCACTCCACTTAAAGATAACTGTGATGTGTACAAGAATAACACAACTAAACAGCAGGGAAACGGTCCGTTTGCCAGTGACGAGAAAGCAGCTCAGCAAGTGGATTTCCAGCCGAACATTGCAATCCCATGAATCAGAAATAGATGTTCCACAGCGTCAGTGCCTCCACTCACAACACACTCTGTACAAAAACAGCAGCTTATTGCAGTATGTAATGCTTAGCTCATGACAGACGTTTATTCATCCATCACAGAACTAAGAGAATGTGTTTTCTGGATTCCTTTGGAAACAAAGTCCTTTCAAATGAAACTGCTCCCTTCAGAAACACGGAGCTGACAAATTGTCCTGTTGTGCTAGTCCTCACCTGTTTATAGAAAGTCATTCCTACAAACTACACTAGATTTCCCGCAAACAGCATTATTCATCTTTTTTTGACTGAGATTCTTGATTAATAATAACAAAAAAGTCACTGCATTAAAGTCATAGTAAGAAGTAGAGTGTGTTTCCTTATTGTAGCTGGGATCATCTTTTTTTATTAAATTAGCAGAGCAGATTAGAGTTTTCCCCATGACGAGTTTAACCCCAGACTGGTCAAAAGTCACATCTAATTCGTATTGCAGAAGTAATATTTTACGCAGTACTGGTACCAAGCTCCCCACCTGCATCTCATCCCAACTTTAACTCATAACCAGACACTTTTCAACATCCGACCAATGCAAACTTTAGTTCAAAACAGCTGAAGTTGTTCACCCCTTCACAGTTGTTCACATTTTGCATTACCGTTCTCAGCGAGCCTGACTGGGAATGTGATCTCCATTTTCAGAATACATTCAGAAAACACCAGTCAATTCTGCAGATGCATTTTTCCCTTCTAAATTATTCTGCTGAAAAACAAAGCTGCCTCCATGATCATCCTCCAGACTTGTGGTCTCTGTTGACTTGCTAAGCAAAGTGCTCAAATAGGAAACGATCAGTAAACCAGCATGTTTCAGATCTAACACTCAGGAATTAAGCTGTCCCAGCACGCTATTTTAAACTGCTTCCTGAAACAGAAAACAAGGCGTTCAAAAATTTACATTGACATACAGTTCACAAAATTCCTGCAGCCAGAGTTGCTCTGGCTTACACTTCCACCTAGAAAAATAATCAAGCTAAACAAATGTATGTTGTGTTGCAACAATTACAGAACAGTTTTGCCCAGCATGCCTTGCTTTGTTGCCTAAAGTTTTCTTGACAAAAACCTACTTTTGCTCCTTCTTATTCTGAATCTAGGTTTTACTTGCAAGTTGAAGAAAAAGATAGCAAAGGTTAATAGGAAACCATTTTACAACTCTGAAAGCTAACAGATAAACCTACTAGAAAGATATTAAGAGGCCATGTATTTGCCAAAACATGCTGTGTTTTAATCCCAGACTTCCAACAGTTGTCTCAGGGGATGTGAAGTTCCAACCCAAATCACAGGCTCAGCACGGTAGTTCCATTTTAAAGACATTAATTGAAAAAGAAGTCAAAACATCCACGGTTACTGCTGACAGCTGTTGCTAGAACTCTAACATATTGCCAGGAACATACCCTGGATTTCTTTTGGATTAGGGAGTCCTCCTTTAGAACAAGCTGGAAGTCTAGTGAGCTGCCCAAGCAGAAACAGTGGCACAGAAATAGTTAACTAGGTTTTTGCTCCAAGTTTACAGCTTCTGTTTAGCTGCAGTTTATGATTGGACTCCCAAGAGCATGAGAATTAACCTGACAGCTTGTACACTGCTATTATCTGATTAATTTTCTGATATGTTAATTTGTGCTATATTTGCTTAATTTTTTTGACCAGGAATGCACTCATTTTTTTCTGAGCATTAAATACATTTGGCAAACGTTCTAATGATTTACTGAAGAAGGACTGGTCCAGATCTTTTTAAGGCTGTTTCTTACTGTATTACAGATACTCTTGTTGTGCTTTGCGAGTGCACCACAGCAGCAGCTTCTAACGTGTTCAGCTGCTTTCATGTCTAAAGGGCTGAACATTTTGTTAGTTCTGACTACATGTTAAGTCTCAGCCTAAATGCCAGTTGACATGTGCCTGTCGGATTCAAATGGCATGCAAGCTGCCAATCAGTCACATAAAAGAGCAAAAAGAGCAATCAGCCATGGAGAAATGTACCACAATAGCTCGAGCACTCATTTTCTGTTATGTGAAATGCTGTACTTAACTCACAGAATCCCAGAATGTCAGGGATTGGAAGGGACCTCGAAAGCTCATCCAGTGCAATCCCCCCATGGAGCAGGAACACCCAGATGAGGTTACACAGGAAGGTGTCCAGGCGGGTTGGAATGTCTGCAGAGAAGGAGACTCCACAACCTCCCTGGGCAGTCTGGGCCAGTGTCTGTCACCCTCACTGAGAAGAAGTTTCTTCTCAAATTTAAGTCGAACCTTTTGTGTTCCAGTTTGAACCCATTACCCCTTGTCCTGTCATTGGTTGTCACCGAGAAGAGCCTGGCTCCATCCTCCTGACACTCACCCTTTATGTATCTGTAAACATTAATGAGGTCACCCCTCAGTCTCCTCTTGTCCAGCTCCAGAGCCCCAGCTCCCTCAGCCTTTCCTCACACGGGAGATGCTCCACTCCCTTCAGCATCTTTGTTGCCCTGCGCTGGACTCTCTCCAGCAGTTCCCTGTCCTGCTGGAACTGAGGGGCCACAGCTGGACACAATATTCCAGATGTGGTCTCCCCAGGGCAGAGCAGAGGGGCAAGAGAACCTCTCTGACCTACTGACCACCCCCTTCTAATCCACCCCAGGTACCACTGGCCTTCCTGGCCACAAGGGCCCAGTGCTGGCTCATGGTCATCCTGCTGCCCACCAGAACCCCCAGGTCCTTTAACCCTACGCTGCTCTCTAATAGGTCATTCCCCAACTGATACTGGAACCTGGGGCTGTTCCTACCCAGATACTCATATATATGGGAGGTAGTGAAAGAGACTGGCCCACTGCACAGCACAAAGGAAAAGCAAAACTGTTCACACCGAAGAATTTAACATGCTCGCACACTTTAAGATCTTCTCAAATAGTTTTGAAATACAAATTACAGCATTTAGGCACCACAGGTAAGCTAAGGACTATGTAGTAACTTCAGCTCCGGGGTTCTGTGGGCCAAAACAAATCGGAACTGGTTGTCCCCAACCTTCAACGCCTACACTGGTGTCATTCCTTGCAGTCCAATATTGTCACAACCAAACCTGCAGTGAGCATCAGCTGCCAGGGAGCATTTCAAAACCTTCACGGTTTCTACAGAGCAGGATTTTTCATCTGAAAACTTGTCTGGACAGCATGTTTTCGTATGACTATTTCCACACACAGTGGAAACACTAGGGCCTTAATCAAGGAGCTGAGGGAAAAAACGTAAAGATATTGAGACATTCTCCTTAAAAAGACGACAGTTCAGAAACAGCTGTGACGAGAGTACAAAGGTAGACCGAGCTGTGAGACAGCAAGATCAAGAGCACACACAAGAATGCTTGAAGGAACCACCTCAAGAAATATATGCAATACTGCCAGACCAATTGGAGTCCTTGGGTAATCCAAATCGCAATATTTAATTCCCACTGGTAAAACAACAGGTACACATAAACGTGGTTCTTTCCACAAGCACCCCGATAGGAACTCACAGACACTTGTGTACGAGCAAAGGCTGAGGTGCGGGTACAACGGGCTTTGTTCCCACCAGCTCTCACAGGCAGCAGGAACAGCTGCAGTTATTTTTTCTGCTATGTACCAACAAGCTAAGACAAGAAACAATTTCTGTTCAGATACTGTTTCTCCAATAACACACTAGAAATTAGTTCTCCCTAAACTACTGTTCAAATACCAAACTTCAGACTCCATGCAGTGAAGTCGTTAATTCAGTCTCCTAAAATGCTCTCTCCCAGATACATTACAGGCTTTCATTCTGATGGCTGACATTCTAAAGAGGTTTTGAATTAAATTATTTGCTAAAACAGGCACTGTCTGGCACTGTGTGAGATTAGTTCTACTCAGCACACACTTGGGATCATGAACTGCACAAAACTGTAAATTCATGCCCTAAATATAGCACATTCCAAATAACTTACTGATACCTTTATACTTCAGTATAATACTTTATCCAAGGACCTCAATGTACTTCATGCTGGTGAGTTAAGAGGTTATTTTAGACTCCTCTTGCTTGTGAGAAACAGTGGGCTCCAGTTCCTCAATTAACATGATTCAAGACTGTCTCATCTTCTTTGCAGAATGAATGATATCCCATAGCAACACCATGGGAAAAGAGCTGCATTCCCACACCATTTTAGAGAGTCAAGAGCTTTTTATTCCTGAAAGAAAGAGCTCTTCCCCAAGAAGTAAAAAATGTCTCAGCAGGTTATACCTCGCTACACATCTATTATATTCTCGTGTGTTTTTTGAGCATTTGACTTCATGAAAAATTAATTTCACATTTAGATGTGAGCTGCACCTTCTTATTTTTTGTAGACCTGCTATGGCAAAACATTTGTCTCTCACAGATCGAGAGTTCACATTGAAGTATCTCCATAAATGCCTTCACTCTTAGAACTGCTGGTCTCCACACCTGGTGTGTGCATCTCCCCGGCCTTCTGAGATGACACAACCACCAATGGCCTATGCTCTGCTCATGTAAAATGCTTAAATGCAGATCAAACCTGTCACCATTGCATGCAACCACCTTACAGATATCAAGTAGTACTGCCATTAGTACAAAGAATTTCATTTAGTATTATGAGATGTAAAAATATTATTTGTTGCAATTAAATTGCCACACACATTGCACACCATCTTTTCTATCTGAAAACTCAGTAAATCAGTTCTTGGATTATTCAGCTAAATGGTCTGGCAAACAGTGCATCTGAAACACAAGCATCTTCTTATTTCAAACTGTCTAAGGCTAAGAAAACCTTCAGACCAACAGAACTACAAAAATAAAACTCCAGTCTCACTGGGAACTTCCTACTGTGACACAGACTCCACCGGCTCCAGCACTGCGGGAAAGAAAATAGATTGCTTGAAATCCTCAAGTCTTATCTGCTATGTTCTTGATACAATGGTAAACAAAAAGGGCAATACATGCTAGAACATGACATGCTAAAGAAAATTAGTAGGTGTGACAGCCCACTAGACATGTGAATGCCTTGCATAGTGTTCATTCTTGCTGGGTTATAAATTAATGTAATCGTACCAGTTAATGATGTATAATATTTCACAAACACAACCCTGTGCAGAAAGGGAAAAGCTTATTTGTGCAAGCGTCACATTCTTTAGACCACATTTTGCAAAGCAATTTCTTCCATAGAAGTAGCATCATACTGCCAAGCTTTATGTTTGCCATGAATGTATTTGAAATATATCCAAGGTATGAGACACAGGTTTTCCCTTCTCTTTGCTTTAACTGTTCATATTATTTAAATGCAAGTCAGTGACAAGCAGGAACACTCCCTTCTCAAAAGGTGAATACAGGACTGATCATTCAAGAAGTCCTGTCACTCTAAGGACACCCTTTCTTGTGGCATAAGAGAAAAACATTGAAGTTATGCTTTTAAATAACCTTTAAGTAAAGAAAATATCATTGACAAGTGTACAGCTCTATCCTCTCTTCCCTTGTGGATCATCTGTGCATAAATCAAAAGAAGCAAGAGCCTCTCCAAGGCTTGGAAGACACACCATATTAAATTATCAAAATACATATCTAGTCAACTACCCTCAGGTTGAGCTGCAAAGCTTACTAAGTAATCTTCACGTGTAAACAACTGTAAATGATAAATCTGAAATTCAGCTGCTTACTCACACACCAACACCCTCAGTCAACAATTCCAGTTTCTTTTAATATGTCTGAATGTACTAAATTTAGGATGCTGAGAGATCATTTCCACTTAGCAATACACAGGAAAGCCCAGTCTCTTTGAGAAGCACAAGAGATTATACTTTCCCTCTCAGAGCAGCTAAAATAATTCAGAATGCAACGTTCTGAAGACAAGACCCAGAAGGAAGAGAATCTATACATCCAAATGGGAAGTTTTGATGCATAGTCTGTTACTACATGAATACCATCGCTTTGTACCAAAAGTCAACAGAAGTTAGTACATTCCCTAGCGCTACACACAATAAAACCTGAGTCTGCCTAACGTATATCCTGGGAACACTCCTACTGGTACACTTTCCATCAGGTGTATTCAGCCGTTATCCGCAAACACCCACTTTACAATTAAAGGGCCAATTGTATTTTCATACGTAAACTTTAAGGAAGAAAACGGTATCAAAATATATTTTACCTGGACATCATAGAGAGCTACAATGTTCTCATGCTGAAGTTCCTATAAAACAAAATATTTATATTATGGAAATAGCCTGTTGTTGTTATTATTTTAACATGCCAGCTGACAATCAAAGTGAACCAAATTTTACAAAGAAAGGTAATATCTTTTTTAGACTATCTGATGGAATTTGGAGGAAATCCCAGCTATTTAGACAATATTTACAGGAACACGAATTTGGGCAAAAATAACATCAAATAAAAGTAATTGCATGAGTTGTCCTGTGAATTTTAACTGTTAAAAAAAGCATCTGTCTTTGCTAAGTACTTGCAGCACAGTAATAAACCCAGCACTACAATTTCTGGTATACAATAAATATACTAGAATATAGTATGTAGATATTAGTATTTAAAATACTGACATATCCCAAGAAGCTTGGAAACATGGCAAGAAAGCAGCACTACTTATTACTGCAAAGCTACGTAAAATGAGATGTGAAGTTCAGAGCAAAGAACACCAAGAGACCATTCAAGAAGACATTTGTGTAAAACAGCATTGAAAAACTAAATGATGCTCTGTCTTCTTTCCTTCATTAGAGTCACACTACAAATTTTAAGTCAATTAACAACTCAGAAGCGGGAAAGCTGCTTCAGGAATCAAATTCAGCATGACAATTCCAACTCTCAAGGCATGTGAGCAAAGAAGATGAGGAAAAGATCAAAGACTGATGTTCTACCCTCAGGTATGGCTTTTGTTTATGCGCTGCTAGGGAAGTGTCACATTAACCATCCTGAAGGACAAAGTTTTCTACATGTGCAATAAGCAAAGCACAGAGACTGGTTCTACAACAATTTTCCAATTTTAGCTACAAAAGCACACCCATAACCTGTTCTGAGACCATTTCCAGCACTAAAAAAAAAGTGTATTTTTCTCCTTTTTTCTTGGTCTTTTTAGTACTGGATTTCCTCTGGAACTAACAAAGACACAACAGGCAGAACAGCCATTACTGTGATACTACCCATGACCTGGAATGAACCAGGTCAAAAGTCTCTTTTCCTGTTCAAGTAAAGCAGCTTTAAAAATCACTACAAATTAACATACCTTTAAGATTTTTATTTCTTTTCCAAGTAGGATTTGTGACTTCGACAAGTTCTTTTTGTTAATGCTCTTTATGGCTACTTCCCAGTCAGTTTTCTGGAAGGAAACAAACACAAATTATTGTCAGTTTTATATATTTTTAGCTTTATCTACTAACAGCTAGCTAGCAAACCACTGGAGAAAACGTTGCGAGATCACCCCTACTCTACCCACCAGTGATTACTGCATCACATGATACCATCAAGAACGATTTCATTCCACAATAGCTCAGACAGCTATTAAAATCCAGCTGCAGCTACACTGCATTTTCATGGACTTAAAAGCATTTAAAAAAAAAAAAGGGGGTAAGTAATCATATCCCATTTATTTTTTGGTAGTGCTGCTACGTATCTGCTTTTTAGTCCTCTCTCAGTGATCAAGTTACTTTTACTCTCCTTTAAGGACTTCCCATTTACAGCTGCCTTATTCTGTGCAGCTGACAATGAGTTTTTAGGTAAACTTATATATTGTCTATTTATATATATTATCTAAAAATAAATCACTTATTTATTCATAATGTGGAAGCATCTCCACTGGCCTTTAAAGTTTGTTTTCCTTTCTCCCTATTCTTTTACCCCAAAATCACTGCACTGTGCCTCTCCAAGTTGTGAACATTACCCTAGCGCTCCAAGATGGTAAATCTGAAGTGTTTTTTTTTCTGGAAAGCAGAGGACTTTAGGCACCAACACCAGAATAAACTCCCACAGCATCAAGAAACCATAATGTAACTATGAATATTGCGGGCGATTAGTAAGCCACGCCAGGAAACCAGACACCTCCGAATTTAAGAAATGTTCAGCCAATCCCAAAGGAGACAATTTTCCATTAGATCCCTCGTCAAACAGCGAGATAAACATGACCCTCCCGACAAACAAAGGGCTCAGCCTCCCATACAGCTGCAACTCTCCCCTCGCCGTTATGTCAGGGAGCTACCAAATAGCAGAGAGGAGAGGTGGGAACGCAGAGCGGTTGCTGGTTTTATAGGGGAGGGGGATTAAAAATAAAATAAATTAAAATAAAGGGGTTTATGGGGGGAGCTGCGGAGCTCCGCAGCAGCCCCAGGCCCGAGTTCCCCCGCCCGGTACCTCAGCCCACCCCACACCTTCCCGTCCTGCCTTTATTTTTCCTCCCCAAACACCCAAATAACGACAAAACTCCCCCAAAGGACACCCCCCCCCCCCCCAGCTGTCACCCACCGGGAGCGGCCCCGGCCGGGCAGGGCTTGTGTAACCGGCCCGGCTGCGGGCGAAGCCCAGCGCTGTTTACCTTGCGGTGGCGACCTTTGAAGACCACAGCAAAGGCTCCGTGTCCTATCAGGTCCTTCTTGCTGTACTCAAAGTCCCCCACCACCTCCATCATCCCTCAGGGGGGCATGAAGCCCCAGGAAGGAAAGAAGGCGGGAGGGGAAACAAAGGGGCTCTTCCTCCAGCTACAGCCGCCTCACGGCAGCGGGCGGCGGGGCGGGATCCTGCCCCTGTGCTGGCTGCCCCCGGCGGCGGGGGCAGCTCCGATCATCCCGCGGGGGCAGCCGCAGACCCCCGGCCCGGCGGGGCTGCTGCAGGGCGTCTCCGAGGCGAGGGGCTCCGTCTGGCATGTGGAGGGCAAGGCGGGGAAGGGGAGACGGGGGGAAAGCTCTCAGGGGCCGGGTGTGAGGGCACAGCGCGGCATAGGCGCCGGGACGAGGGGCCTGCTCAGCGGCGAAGGGAGCTCCGTGCCCTGCCGCTGCCCGCCCCCATGGCTCCGCCACAGCGGGGGCTGCCGGCGCCGCGGCCCCTCTCAGGGACCGAGCCCCGGAGCATCCAGCAAGGCGGGGAGAGGTGCGGCCCGCAGCTCCGGGGGTGGCTGCCGCTGTCGCCGCCGCACCCCTTGCGAGAGAAGAGTAAGGAGGGAGGTTGCGGACGGGGCGGGGGGGGTCTCTCAGGCCGCCACCGCCTCTTGAGGCTCCCACTGCTCCCCCAGCTTCCCCTAGGCGATCCGCTCCCCGCCAGCCCCGGCTCCGACTGCCCAGACCTCCGCGCCACCCTACGCACTTTATAGGCCGCATCGCGCAGGCCCCAGCGCTCGGCTGCTTCCGCCGGCGGTCAAAGAGTGCCTCACCCCGGTTCACCCGGCGGGAGTGCCAGACGCCGTTCTGTCATCGCTATCCCCTCAGGAGCGCGGCCAGCCCGGCCCCGCTGACCCCTGGACCCCTCCGGTCCCCCACACCCCACCACGGCTGCTGGGGTCGGTCAGTGACCCAAGGCCCAGGGGACCCCCCGTAACTCCCTGTCCTCAGCCCAGCACCCAAGCAGAGAGGCCAAACTCCAGTTCAGCCCCACCATGCCTGGCTATCGCACTTAATGCTTGTTCTATTTTGCTTTAGCTGTTTTCTCGGCCACCTCAGGCCCACCCGGCAGCGAGGACGAAGCTGAGGAGAGTGGGAAGGGCCGGGGGCTCCAGCGAGGGCCAGGGCAGCAATAGTGCTCACCGTTAGGGAGCAAGATGCTACATCAGATCCAGTACAAGGAACTTAAATCAGTGGAGACACAACGGAGGAACAAGCCCGCTAGGTGCTGTAAGCCAAAGACACTCCAAGTTGCTCAGTCTCCCTATGAGAACAACCTCTTTAATTTACAGCCTCTGCCCCCCAGCACTTTTAGATCAGCCTGGGGCTGCCGAAAGCAACACACAAACACTAAAAAACAAACTACCAGCCACCACACACCAGTCACGTGGAGCCTTTGACCTTCACCTCCAGATCTACATAATGACACTCCTTGCCTTTGCTTTCTATTCCCCACTGCTCCCTTCCCCTTCCTCTCTGTTTGCATTCTCCATCACACCACCTCCCCATCCCAGTTTCACCTGCACAAGCTGTTTCAGGTTCCCCAGCATCCCCAGCACCATTAGATCAAAATAGAGACTGAGCAGAGTTACACAGTCTTCTCCCTGTTCTTCACTTATGTCCCTTTGCTTTCTGGCACTCAAATCAAGCACTACTGGAGCTGCCTGCTGTTTCAAAACCTCCATAGCCAAAGAGTTCCCCAAAGGCAACACACCTGCATAAAAAAATATTCATCAGGAGACACTTAAGCGAATATCGACAGCTTTATAAAGCTGTTGTAAGCTCTAGACATTGTATGGAGGCATCAGAAGAATCCTAAGACATCTATTTCGTGCCAAAGAGAACCGAAGGGCTTTAAACTCCCTCAGGACCAAATCCTCCCTTTATTTTCTGAAGTTCTGAGCTCCCATCCAAAATCCATCCACAGCACTAACCTAGCAAATGAAACAGAGAAAGCAAAGCTGACAGAGTAATTTCTGCAGATCAGAACAGCCCTGTGGAAGGAATAAATGATATGTAAAAATATTCCAAGTTAATCATATATTAATGTGTTGGTAGTAACACAGACACTTTCTAGTGTGCGTTCACAGTGCCCATTTAAAAACAGAAAAAAGCCCACAAGTCTCAATGTGTTAAATATTCTGATTCAGAAAATAATTTCCCTGAGAATTGGCTGTTCATTGTCATCCACCAATTCCCACATTCAGTATTAATCCTCTGAGCATCAGCATGCATCCTCACCCCAAAGTCAATGTCGCAAGCCGCATTTTAAGCAAGCTAAAAACCCAAAAATCCAGCAAGATGCCTTTTGGACAGAGAAAGCCACTTCAGGAATTTCTAAGCCACCCATTCTGCATTACACTTCAAAAACGAGACACATTTTGCTTCAGTCGAGACACATCTGATGTCCTTTTGTCCCCATAACGGGGTTGGAGCCCTCGAGCAGGTTTGTCTCAGCACAGCAAGGACAAAACAGGCAGGAGCGGTGGGGAGGATTGACCAGAATAACTAAATATGTTGCTGTCGCGCTGGGATTTGAACGGGATCTGAAGGGCCGAAGTCTGAAAAACCACTTGGTGAAGGGCCGCGGGATTTGCATGCGAGACACTCGTTTGAGCTGGGTCCTTGATTACTCTCTGGGAAGGTTTTTAATTGTCAGTATTTCCAGCACTGGAGGGCTATGATAAACCTGGTTATGAACAGCACCGTCAATTCTGCTGCAGAAAGAAGTGCGAGACAAAGCAGACTGTATTTGCCCGCCTTCCCCAAAGGGAGCCTTGTTACTGGAGATGCTGGGAGAACAATGCAGGATAAACCTGCGGGGCTTGTGCTGCTCCTCCCTCGCCCGACCAACACACAGATATTCCAGGAATACACACAGATATTCGACATTTAGCACCAGCACTGCAGCACACACAGGGATGCACCGACAAGCCCCGAGGCAGGGCAATAAAACACTCAGCATGCTCAAAAAGCACCAGCACCGTGCCTGACCCACCACGGTGACCCCGCAAAAGCACAGGGTGAAAGCACCGAGTTTGTTGATTTTTAACATTGTACTGTGTAAGAGCTGCAGCCCACTGACAGAGCCCACCAGCCTACAGCTCAGCAAGGACCGCGGGGCCAGGGAGGAGAAAACAGAGTTAACAGCACTGGAGGTGGATTCGTGGCTCTGTCCCAGCTGCACTACGTTGGTTCAGTCAAATTAGTCCCTCAGATGTGAGTTGGGACTCATGATCACAAGCACAACAGATCTTGGAAGGAATTAGCACCTTCAGGTGTACAGAAGTACACTTTCATCTGGTAGCGGCTCCCCAGAACACAGACAACACTGTTCTGAGTTTCCACCACACCTTTCATCCTCAAAAGCGCTAATGGTCTTCACAGAAAGCCTTTTTCCAACATATCACTGAAATTCAGCCTTTTCTGAGATAGAAATATCACCTGAACAGTGCCTGGGCTGACCCAAAGAAAAGCAGAAAGATGACTGCTTTTCCTCACATCCTCACAAAACAATGAATGATTATTTTCTTCCTGTTCACCGAAAGTTTATTTCTTCTGTCTCTCCCCAGGCTATCAACATGCACACAGAAGTTAAATTACTGACCTGGGGAAAATAATCAAGAGACCAGTTGAGCTGACCAGAACATGCGCATGTGGCTCCAAGGACCCATGCACAACACATATGCTGCTTGCCCAGTGATCCTGTGCGGGTAAGCAGAACACACAGCCCTGAAAATAATTTTCAGAAGGATGCTAAGGCCTGAATTAGGTCTAAGTCTACCCAAAAGGCTGGAGTTCGGCACTGTCCCGCTCACCTGAGTGCTACCGCACAGCTCTTGTCACTCAGGTGATCTGACCATTTTCTTCTCCCCTTCCTCCATCATACCCAAGAATTTATGAGCCAGGTAAACCATTCTCAGAGGACTGGCACATTTCCCAGTCCTTATCCTCACTGTCCTCTCATTGGGGATTTCTAACAAAATTAATGGTTGCATCAGCTGAGCCATCACAGCGTGTCAAGAGGGCTCCGCGGGACATCTTCCAGATAGGCTTAAAATTATTCTTATATTACCAGTGAGAAATGATGCCCTTGTGGTAGGCATACCTGTGCGGTGTGCTCAACCAGGAATTTGGGTGAAACTGCATTGAAACACAGCAGCAACACTGATATTCGCATCACACGGTACAGGGAAAGTTCAGGTGTTTCAGCAGGTTTCCTGTAAGCAATGTGCTTCCCAGAAAAGCAATCAGCAAGCTCCAGCCTGCCTTCTAGATTTGTCCTTTAACAAAACGCAACGTCTTCCCCGCTACTAACACCATCAGCCCAAATCTGCAACCGCAGTTCTAAAAATTAGCTAATTAAAGCTCACGTCACCACCACCAGGAGAGCGAGGGAGGTCACACACTCGCTTCGCCTCCTGCCAAAAAGGATCCAGCCCCGAAGAGAAGGGCAGGAGCTGCTCCCCGGCTGCAGAGCGGGGCTGGGAAACGCCGCATTCGAATCAAACTGGGAGGAGAGTTACGGGATTGCTTGGGAATTGGGCTGGAACGGGGCCAGCGCTTGGTATGCACGCAGGCTGGTACCGTAGGAAGGATAAAAATAGTAGCAGCTGCTTAGATAGGGAAAATACGATTTGGTCTACGTGCAAACCCATCACACAGCACGGTTCAAAACCTGCCCACGATCAGGTCACAGAAAGATTAAGGCTGAGATGGCTTATTTTGGTGTAAACTTACTCACAAGGCCTTCTCTTTCTTCAAACGGTCATGCTTTGCTTTGGAAGTTTTCTGCTCCTGCGTTAGGAAGGTGGGGGTTAATCAGGCTCTGCTTGGTGCTTAATGCTACAGAGGCAGGGTCAGAAGGGATGGTAGGAGCATGGTAACAGCGTTGGTTTGGAAATCAGTGGGCAAGGAAATGGTCTTGAGGAACACAGACACACGCACATGTCCCAGCCAGTCCCCGCAGGCAGGATCGCTTCCCCCAGACCTGATCCATCCCCACTTCTAACACAAAACACACCGTGGATTAACAGGGCGCAGTGACCCCAGGCAGCGCTTTGGGAGAGGAAGCAGGGAGCGATGCTGCTTCCCTCAGAAAGAGCCACAGTTACCAGGAGCTGCAGGAACCGCTGCTTTCAGCAGCCCAAACCCAGGTTCAGAGGTCAACTCCTGCATGTGTCCGTTAGCACAGGCAACCCCAAAAACCTTGTGGAACAGGGAGACTTCTCGGCCGTTACCAGAGATCCGGAGCTGCATGTGTGCTCCTCTCCTTCCCAAGGACACGGCAGCCTGGGGAGGCAGAATTATCAGCTATGGTTTTAAACCACCCTGTCCCACAACATTTGCCTTAACAAATTACGAAAGGTTTTGTTTATGCAGATGGATGCAACGTGGCCTTGACTGTCAGCAAGAATCAGCTGGAGGAAGCACATGAGTGAAAGCACAGGTACGGGGTACAGGATATTGAGCTCTTCCCAAAACATCCCATGAAGACGGAGCCTGCTGAGCTGGCTGGCAGAGACACCAACAACAGGAACCACAATTTCTTCTCAGTCATATTAAACATTTAACCCTTTGTTCCAGTCTCTTGTTCACCTGAACAGTTGCAGACAAGCAAATGGCCATTACTGTGCTATCCCTTCGTAATTCTCCAAAGCAATCCTGCCAGCAGGAATTAAGTCCTAAAATACACCTTCTGTAGCTGGGAAGCATCTGATACCCAGACTCCTATTCTGAGTTGTAGTAATCGTGGAGAAGAAACTGCAGTATGAGGGTTACAGAGAATATTTTGGCCTTCATGCTAAATCTGACAATATAATTCTTATGCCTTATTCATCACATCTTGATTTTTTTTCCAACCATCCTGGAAATAAACACTAAATCTGGGTCTATTTGCCTCATGATTGCTGAAGGCCTGAACTGACTTACAAAAAGGCTCATACGCAAGTGCACAAATATATAACAGACTGAATCCCTCTCACCCACTGGGCGAGTAAATGCATTTGGGAAATTCCAGAAGGAGCCAACTCTGCGCAATGGAAGTTTTGCCATGTAGTGTGACCGTCCCAGCCCTGCTGTCAGCACGTATCCAGGGCAAGGGACAAACACCACCCAAAATGCCTGCTCCCTTTTTCTCCTTCCCCCTTCCTCCCTCCCGAGCCAGCAGTGGATGAGAAACAGGCACTCCCTCCCCTGTTCAGAGGCACAAGTGCTTCATTCCCCTATTTCGAAGAGCCATTGAGATCTGAAAACTCAGCACAGCTCTACCAGCTGTTTGAAGTCCATGCCTGTTGCACCCTGAATGGATGAGTGAATGAGTTACCTGCTGTGGATGCGGAGAAGCACTAACAGGTAACACTAACAGGTAACACTCAGCACAGCCCACAGGGAAACGGGCTGAGGGGAAAGGCAAAACCTCACTGGAAGAACGAGAAGCCCCAAGAAGTTATTCTCAGCAGATCTTTGTCCCAGTCACGTAGCCGAGCACAACCCTGCAGTGTAATCATGTGCCCTTCCTCTCTCCCTCTCTGAAGGTCACATAAGGACATCCCTTTCTGTTACCGCTAAAAGCCTCTTCTCTGCAGATTCTTCGCTCAGCAAGAAGGGGCAGGAGCTGTCCCCACCCTTCATTTGCCCCTTTCAAGGCAGCAGGCTGCCATGAGGCTGAAATCTCAATAAAATGCCAGCTGAGATGGAGGCAGATGAGATAACCCTCCTGTAATGTTCAGAGGAAACCATCCTGCAAAGCACAGCTCTTAATAAGAACTAGAATTAAAATTTCCTTAAATAAATATAAGGAAAGAGTCCATGAGGGAGAGCAGCCAAGAGGAACAGGGAGTTGTGCTCCGGTCGGCCTCCGTCGCCCATCACCTCGCAGATCTCCCGGGCAGGTTGTGATGAGGACAGGCAGCTTCGGACGGGACCAGCAGCTTCGTGTCGCTGCTCCTATCGGCGCCATCTGCAAACAGAAAGAGCTGCTGTGGTCCAGCCCCAGCGATGCCACGTGGTACCGTACGAGAGCAGCACAGCGGGGGCCTGGGGACCAGGTTCCTTCATCAGCCAAGGTCGAGCGACAACCAGCTCAAGGGAATTTGTCTGTCTGCATAACTGGGAGATGGAGGAAGGTGAGAGCGGGTCTGACCGACTGCTGCAACTGCTCCTTCTCCTCTCCAGGAGCCAAATATCTGAGTCAAATTTCACCCCTGACTACTCAGCTGGAGGGACTCTGCTTTCTAGTCATGTCCCAGGGGACAGCAGCAGCTCCTGCCTCGAGGGAGGTCAGGTCTCCGGGATGGAACCTGGCCCAGCCCTGTGCTCTCTCCAAGGAAAGATCATGCCATAACCATGTAGGTCTCTGCAAAGACACTGCGACTCTGAAGGACACACGGAGTAGCTGCAACATCCTCTATGGACAGACAACAGGTTACTTACATCCGCAAACACTTATCCTTCCCTCCACTTGCCACCCGCTGTCCGTCGGGGCTCCAATCTGTTGCGTACACCTAGTATTGGGGAAAGACTCAGCTATTTCTGCCTTCATGGCAGGAGGAGTCGTTCCTGCCTCTCCCAGACACCTCAGCTCCACCAGACACCTCACCTCGTCTGCATGGCCGGGCAGATCAACGGCCAGTTTCTTCGTCTTGGCATCCCAGACCTTCAGCGTGCTGTCACTGCTGCCGCTCACCAGCAAGCGGCTGTCGGCTGACCAGGCGATCTGATACACAGCCGAGACGTGTCCCCTCAGCGACGTCACGTACCTGGTGTGAAGGAGACGTGAAGCAGCTGTTAGAGGAGCAGGCAGCTGAGTTTGTTCCGAACCTGCCTTCTTCCCAGTCTTCATGTTTCTTCCCCAGCCAGTGTCACGAGATGCCCAGCAAACCCCAAGCCAGCACACACAAGGCACTCAACTGCTATAGCATCCATAGGCGGCTCAGCCTGTCTAAAAACCCTCCCAGATGGGCTCAGAGGCTTCTAGAGGACGGCTCTTCATCCCAGCATCTCTGCCAAGAACCCTCATCCCGCAGGCAACACGACAGCCCTGCTGTGCAGATGTGTCCTTCCCCTCTCTGGCTGAGCAGACTGCATTGTGAAGGACCTTTAAAATTACTAACGTGGAACCCAAGCTCACCAGTAGAAGGCAGAACAAGGGCAGGACTGCTGCCCCAGCGAGCTCACCAGCACTCCAGACCCCGTCACACAAGAAGAGCCAACGAAGGACTTCCCAAGGGCAGAAACGCCCCAGAATTTGCATGAGTTCAGGCTACAGAGGTGCTGGACACACTGGGGAGCTGCTGACAACATCGGGGCCCATCTCTGCATAACCTCTGCATTACATGCAGACCCCACAGGAGCACCACCTTGTAACCGAACAAACCAACTCACTTCCCTGTCCTGCCATCCCAGAGCTTTATGGACTTGTCAAAGGAAGCGCTGGCAATTATCCGGGTGTCTGGCGAGAAGAGGACTTGGTTAATTAATGCCTGGTGGCCCGTCATTCTCTCTAGTGGCTTCTTGTCTTCTGCTGGCCTCCAAAGAAACAGCGTGAAATCATCCGATCCCGAGACAAGCCTTTCTGGTTCCTGGCCCTGAAAAAGGGATGAAAGAGCCCAAGTCTTGCACAAGCCAAGTGTGGAGAGCTTGGAAGCACATCAACGTTGGGGTCAATGGCCAACGGTGCGCATTGACTGCTTCCAGCAGTAACTGTGTTAGAAACCACAGAGGGACAAAAGTGACTTACCCTGACTTGGTCATACCTCTGCTGTGCCTTGTCCTTCAGTTCTGCCACTGAGAAAGGGAAAGGGAGAAGAGAAGGAAGAGAGATTTGGTCAAAGGAAACTTTATAACCCTGTGATGCCCATTCCAACCCTGGCTCTGTGGGCCAAGCAGATGCGTTTGTGACTGCTCACCCGTTTTCTCTCTGTCACAGGGAGGAAAAGCCCTTGAAAACAGGGTGGTCAACCCTATGCATGGCTGCCAGCATGACCGACACCAGCACAGGACCTGCTCCCAGCTCTCAGGACCGTTTTGACTCATGGCAGCATTAAGAAGAGACATCAGGTCTCCTCGCTCTCCTCCCCACCGGTTCCCCCAGCCCACAACACGGGTGCTGCACTCACAGGAGCCGCTCAGATCCTGCGGGTTGATGGTGGCCTCGGCAGGTTCGAAGGCACCGGTGCGGAGGACGTAGTCGGTGCTCAGGGCCATGGTGTTCACCCAGTGAGCGTGGCCCTGCAGGGTGCGGCAGAGGACGCCCTGGAAACAAAACCACCCGCTTAGAGAGGGACGGGGAGGACAGAGCCAGACTGTGCGGGACCCCAGACCCATCGCACTGCAGGGACCAGCCCTGAACTTCCAAACCCTGCAGCAAGGCTTAGCAGGGAGAAAAGACGCTGTTGAGCTTCAGAGACCAGTTTCCTGCAGGGCCTTGCAGGGCACTCCCCAGAACAGGTCGTTCCAGGGGCGTTTTCAGCTTTTAACCCCATTTTAAGCTTTTAGGGATAAAAGCATTGCAGAAGAGCTAACCCTTCCAAACAGCGCTAAGCAACAGGCTCTGCCAGGTCAAGAGGACACAGCACGTCCATCTTCGAGGGCACAATCTGTGCCAGGAGGAGCAGACAAAGCTACAACACAGTGTGTCCAGTGCCCTTTGCAGCAGCCCCGGGGCTTCCTGCCACACTTACGTCCTGGCTCCTCCAGACTTTGATGGTCCTGTCCTGGGAGGAGGAGTAGATCAAGCCGTCACCCCCCCACTTCACACACGTCACCGACTGCGTGTGGCTCGTGAGGATTTTGTCACACCTGCCCATCAGTGTGTCCCAGATGCGGATGCTGCCGTCCTTGGAGGCGCTCGCCAGGTAGCGGCACTCTGGGTTTCTGTGCAAAAAGATCAAATCCATTTGCACAGCGCACACAGCTGCTCCACCAAGCTCTTCCCATCAGCCCCCGAGCATTTGAGGGCCCAGAAGTCAATAAAAAACAACTTTCTCTTCTGGCCTAAGATCATAGAGAGGCTGGGGAGCAGCAGAGCGCTGACCTACAGAGAACAGGATCCTACAAGGCCGGGGAGAGGCAGACAGAGCTTCCCTCCAAGCCAGCTCTGGGTTGCACGCTGGAGGCATCAATCCATGTTAAACCTGGCACCCGAGCCTTTGGCAATGACCTTGTTTCCACAGGAGGCAGCTTCAACCCACTGGCTACCGAGGGGACCACAACTGGCACCTTCCCTGGGCCTGGGCTGGGGAGACACAGCCCTCTGTCCTTTAAACATCTTCATCACTCAGCATGGTTTTAACATCAAAGAAAGTTGTCCCTGGCACCGGCCGCAGTGAGGAAGAGCTCAGCCCCTCCTGTCACACAGGAACCGAGCAGGGAGAGCAGCTGGCTGGAGACAGACAAGTGGAGCCTTGGGAGGGTCACCCGCTCCTCTCCATTTCCTCATCCTCCTTTACAATCAGTTTTTGCTAATTCAGTTAATTGCTTGCAAACAGCTGGAGTTTCCTACTGGCAAATTAAATTTCAGGGCTCTGCTCTGCAGGGGCGTTTCTTTCGGTTATTTATTTATTTCTATAATGTCTTGGATTATTGGCTACAACTGACCTCCTCCACCCACCCCTCCCCTGCAGAGCTTGAGCTGATCGAAGGGATAAGGGGATTGCACCGTTGATCAGCCCTCACAATAAATAAACAGGATGACAGAGGCAACCAGGATGCAGGGGGGCACACGTGAGCAGTTTTCCTACTCCCGGCTCAGCACGCTGGGGAGGAGCATCTCAAATCTTTGTCCAGCACCATGAAAACATTATTTTCTATAGGCAGGTACGTCTTTTATGCAGCGGAAAAGCAGCACAGCCAGGCAGTGACTTCCCCGTGGGGACCATGGGCAGCAGCTGCCTCCGAGCTGGGTGCCTTTTTCCCAGCCCATTTTGGGAGCTGTTGTCCTGCCCGCACCCCACAATGGGAGCTGTGCCCTCCAGGTCAGGCTGCTCTTTTCCGCACAAGCGCGGGGAAGGTCTGGGCTGGCCCCTTCACTTACATGTGGAGCGGCTCCCAGCACAGACATGTGATCCATTTGGAGTGGCCAGCGAGCACCCGGCCGATCTGATTGCCGGTGGCCGGGTCCCAGAGAAATATCTGTCCAGGAGAGAAGCAAGAGGGTCGCGTCAGGCCACACGCATCATGTGAACCCCAGGGACGCGCGGGCTCCATTTAGAAAGCGTAAGTGTCCTTGGGGTTGCATTTACATTGGCAAGGAGCGGGAAGGGAGGGGGGCAGATGCTTTTCCAGATCCCGGCATCAATCAGCTGACATCTCAAAGCCACGAGACCCGATCGCCCTCCTCTCTGCCTAAAACGCTGGTGCTACAAAAATATCTGCCTCTGCTCAAAACCAACCCGGGTCCCCAAAAAGCCAGCCTGAGCCTTTGATGCTCCGTGCCAGAGCGTTAGTGAATGTTTGCAGAGCGCTACGAAAACCAGAGCGCGCTAAATGCTCCTTATTATTGGATTCTGTGGGTGGGACACATGCTGGTTTTCTCTTGTTTTTTCTCTCTCTACATAAATGTTCATCCAAAGAGCCAAGTCATTAGTCATCTCTTTAAGAACCCGGGAGAAATAGGGAAACGGAGGACAAGCGGCTCCCTGGGTTAGATTTAAGCCAGAACAGCACCAAACCAGGGCAGAACCACCCCGGCCTGGCCCGTTTCCTTGGGGTTGGGATCGCAGCGGCCGGCTGGAGCGGCTGCTCAGAAACCGAGTGCGGGACCGCAGTGCTCGGCAGCTCCCGAACTGTTCAAAAGCCAGAGCGAGCGTGTGCCCGCCTGCGGCTCAGCAAGGCGCTGACTCACTCTGAATTGCACACAAGTGCTCCCGCTTCCCCAGGCGTTTCTGTGCACACCTTAATCTCACAGATATTGCCCCAGGGCTGGGGCAGAGTCCCCTTTACGCTCCTGTAAGAGGGAATTCGGCTGTGTCTGAGCGGGAGCTCTGCAAACAGGCTGCCGCTGCACGTCTGGGTCACGCAAACTGCAGCCCTGGCTTGGCTGGGCGATACCCCTTCTCGCTCCAGACACCTCCCTCGTGACGGAGCCGTCTGCCAAGGACCACGTCCAAAGCCTGGACTCTTCCCTGCGCGGAGGGAAACGCATCTGCCCCAAGATATCAGGGCTCAGTGACGCGAGGTCTACAAAGGTGGCAAAGCCGGAGCCCTGCCTGGCAGAGTTCAGAGACTGCTGCAACACATCCATGTGCAGAGCTCCTCTGGGGCACAGGACCCCGCTCAGAACAACGGGATACACCCCTCATGTCCCAGAGAAAGAAAGATTTTGGCAAGCTGTACCTGGCTGTTCTTGCAGCCCGAGGCCAGCTTCTTGCCATCGGGTGACCAGGCAATGCTGAGCACCCAGTGCCGGTGACCTGTCAGAGAGAGCGCGAGCGGGAGTGAGTGGAGACCTGTGACTGTCTGTCCCCAGTGTCCTGGCGTTGCAGCCACTCTGAGGCAGGACCAGAGGTGGGGGGAACCCTCCGTGTCCCTCCTCTTTGTTAGTCAAATAGAGCCACTCTCTTCCTGAGCCGAGGTTGCTGTGCGGCTCAGGCAGCACCCAGGCTCTGCTCAGTCCCTACTAACAGGCAGGGGGTCTATGAGGGAGGGGGATCAGGATTTGCCCTCCCAGGACACCCCCACACCCACCTTTGGCCGTGAACTGCGGTGTCTCCGTGCTGAGGTCCCAGAAGCGCACGGTGGTGTCTCCGGAGCCGCTCGCCAGGTACCTGGGAGGGGAGGAACCACCCAGCTCAGCGCGATGCCCCAGCGGCTGCCGCCTCACCCCGAGCCCCCCACCCGCAGCCGGACCCTCGTACTTTCCCGTGGGGCTGAAGGCCACCGAGATGACGGCCTCGGTGTGTCCCTCCAGGGAGCTGGTGCAGCGGGTCACGGCCCGCACCCTGAACACCGCCTGCGGCTGGTAGATGATGTCCAGGACCTTCTCCGTCTCCACGCTCTGCCCCGCCAGGGTCTTCTCCAGCGACACCACGATCTCGGCATCGTGGACGAAGAAGGCGAGAGGCACCGGTTCATCCTGCGGGAGAGAGGGTGGGCGCCATAGCGAGGGGTGGCCCGGGCTGGGCTCCGGGGGTGCCGGGGGGTCTCACCTTCTGCAGGAGCGCGTTGCAGACCAGCTGCAGCTTGTCCGGGGTGATGGTGACCGGCACGTCGAAGGGGGAGCCCAGGGACTCCCCCGCCTCGTCCCGGAACTGGATCAGGAGCCGCTGCACGTCCTCGTCCGGCGACATGCTCTGCGGGACAGCGGGCTCAGGACCGGGAGTCCCCGCGGGGAGGGGGGATAACCCACAGAACCCCACAGCACCCCACCCGGGAAACGGTACCCGCGGGGGGGAGAAGGAGCCGCTACGGGGGAACGCGGCGTGGATCCTGCGGAGGGGAGAAACACCCTAAAGGGACCGGGGTGCAGGAGGAGCCCAGCCGGGGAACCCGGGGGTCAGGAGGTCCCCCAGCACAGCTCCCGGTGTCCCGATCCCGGTCCCGCTCACCACGGCCATGTGTCCGCGGGCCCCACGTGCGCCGGAAGCGGCGCCTCCCGGCGGGCGGCCCTGCACGCGGCGCTGCTGCCCCCTGGCGGCCGGCGGTGGGAACAGCGCAAAACCCAAGGGCCACGGGTTCGAGGCCGCTCCGGGGCAACTTCCACAGTGACCACAGAGGCGCTTTTTATCGAGTTCCTAAATAGCAGCAAAACCAGGAAAAAATATCCCAAATATCTCATTCCGCTAAGAAATTAAGCCGAGGCCGCTGCCTGCCCAGTTGCTGCGTGTGAGAAGGGCCGGGGCTGCAATGAGACACAGTTTATTCACATCAACACCAGCTCCTTGGGCTGGGCATTCATTCAAACATAAAGAAAAATGTGCAAATATACTAAGAACAAACTGCTTAAGGATTTGTTTGTCTTTCATAAGCCCCCAAAACCTACTTTTAAAACAAACAAACAAACTTGTAAAGTCAAATCCCCTCAAAACAGAAAACGGACACAAATTTTAATATTTATATATTTTAAATCAAAACACAATTAAATATAGTATGTTTTAAGTACATGAATACTCAGGCATGAGAGAAATAAGAGGTGGTACATAGTACCAAAAACCTATACACAGCCTTTTTTGCTTTTTTAATAGACAATACAGTGTCTCTATACAATCGAATATTGCAACAGAATAACATTTGCTAGTCAATCAAGATATTCTGAACACTGGAGATGATTTGAGTTCTTTGCAAAGTGATTTTGTTTTTTGCACAAGTTTGAGAAAAAAAAGCAATCGTAAAATAGAAATCCCAAAATCAAAGTGTTGTAGACTAAAAATGCAATAACATAATGGTGACACACTGAGTGGTTTTAATACCCTGCAAAATCAATTCACTGGGAAAAGAAACCAAATCAAAGCAGAGGTGTTGTGTAACATGGTGGCTTTTTTACTTCAGCTAAGGGGTTTGCAAATGTTGATAATGCCAAGGAAAATGCCAGAGGTCATTAAAATTATTTCTTTGTAAACCAAACATCTGGAATTAAGATACTCTGGGGATTGGAGGACAACAAGCTATGGAGAATGGCAGCAATTACTGTTTTCCTTGCTCGTGGGATGGAGAGGAAAGAAAATGGAGTGGTGTGGAGGGTACGGCTCCTCGGGAGGGCGGCAGGAGGGCAGGACGGGCGTTCGCCCGCGGAAGAGCTCAAGGCTTCGCTCCCTTCATTCTGCGCTGCCTTCAGAGTTAATGCAGTTATGAAGTCAAACACATTTATCTTACAGTTGAATACGCACCTATTTCAAGTAAGGAAAAATAAACCTTAAAACTTTTTAGGTCATTCGCTGCCAACGAATTCACCCTTTCAGGTTCACTTCTCCGACGGCCCATTTGGGGATGCGCCCCGTGGCCTTTCCAATTATGTGTTCGAAAATTACAAGTAGTGGAACTAGAAACTACAGCAAAACCTTCCCCTCTTTGTTGTGGCTTGTGTCCCATTCCAGATATTTTGCTTAAAAGTCTTTTGGAGACAGGTCAAGAATTTGTGAAGCTGATCACAGTTTCTCAGTGACACATCTGCAAACTGCGTCTTCATCTCTTTAAAAACCATCATTATTGTGATGCCACATACAACAGGAAAAAGTGTTTCTTCACGCTCTACAGTGGAGGTACAGGATTGCTTCTTTTTAGTTCTTCCTTATAAACGAGGGAGCTCTCGGCGGTTGGAGTAACAGTGCTTTGTTTTTATTGGCTGTGTTAAAGAATCCACCAAACGGGAAAGTTCACTCATTCTCGAAGCGGAAAACCAGATTTCCTGTTCTGGTGTTTCTAAAATCATAGCTGGAAAACGAAGAACAGGGTTAGAGTTCATTCTAACCTAAAACGTACAAGGCAATCGCTCAACAGGAAGATGTTTTGTGTTTAAAAATGCTGCAGCCAGGTACCCTTGAGTTTGGGAGAGGAAAAGCCACTAATCCCACAACACACTCAACCTTCCAACGATTGTAACTGTCCTGGCTTAATCGAATCCAGAGCATCTGCAGCCACTTGGTATTTCTAAATACTGTGCTGAGAGACCTCTTCATCCAGCCAGCCTGGAATTATGTCATTCGCAGCCGAGCTATTAAGTGAAATCATTATACAAATCATTTAACTGTAACTCCTCTATTAAAAATAAAACAGTCACACAGTGAAACTATGGATCCATCTGTTTGGGTCTTATCACTGGGTGCGGGCACATGTTTACCTTCAATAATAATAAAAGCACAGGTTAATTTAGCACAGTCAGATGCCTGGAAGCCAGAAAGCATCAGACATTAACTTGGTGGACTGCTGTCATCATTGTCACAAAATTTAACTGTTGCATCAGAACCTTTTTGTTTTAAAACCAACAGAGAATGTGTGGATTTGTACAACAACAAGTAGCTAAACAACAATGTCCAACACTAAACCATCAGCCTACAGACAGGGCTGCTGTGTCTGTTACTGCACCCAACAGACAAGCTCCAGCTGCTGAGCTGTACTGACACTTTAGGTGATTGCACCAGCATTCATTAACATGAAACAGCAAGTGTGAACTCAAACAGGAATTACAGTATTGATCCTGCAACACAAATAACCCTTTTAACCGACACGGCAGTTTGTAAACACTCAAAATGAAAAGACAATTTTACTGCTTGCACAAGAGAACCACTGTTAAGAAATTCCGACATCATACATGGGCTGAAACGCTTCCAACCTCCGTTTCTTCACATGACGCTGTGTCGTTTGAACACTTAGCAGTGTGGGTTCCAGAGGCGAGAGCTCTGCTCACCCCACAGGCCGGCGTCACTCAGACGCAGGCAGTTCCGCCCCCTCTTACCTTCGTGACCTTCTCCGAAGGCTGTTCACACTGCGCCTGCTGCATAACGTCATTGACGATCATCTTCGCTATCCTCCACGCCATCTCTTCTTGAGCCTGCCGGAGAAAAGACATCCCAAAAGGCAGATAGCTTCATGTTCTTACAGTAAAAATACCATGCTTTCAGTACAATTCACACACTCGGCCTTGGAGACGCCGTTAACCTTCACAACTCAGCAACCTGGAGTAAACGTATCCTCCCTCGATGGAAATGCACCAGGTTTCCATGTACAGCATTAACCTCAACTATCGTATTTATGGCTTGATGCTACTTCCAAAGTGAAGCTTTTATATTTATCTGTTGGGCAGTTTTCCAAGCCCCTCCAAGGGAGAAGAAATGCAGCCTGTAATCCACATACAGTGGTCACTCCACAGTAAAAACCCAAGAACAACAGCATCTCCACTCCTATTTGCAGATCTTATTAACACCACAGTAAGAAAAACCTTGACTGCAAGCACACAGTTCACCATTATATTAGTTAAATCAGCAAGCACTGGCAAAAATAAAACTAGTTTCACACATTAAATTATATTTAGCACACAGAGTCTGACAGTTCTTGTTGGAGCATCAAAAAGATCCTCAGAGAAACAGGCAGGATTAGGAACTTCAATACTCCACTTCCATAATATACACTGCAAAGTAAGTCACAAGGACAACATAAAAGAGGACAAACCTCATCTGTGTTTCCTTGAACCCATTTCTTCATTGCTTGTGAAAACATGGACCCTGGTCGAGATAAAAAAACAGCAAGGAGGGTATATTAGCAAACTGTGGCACAGCTCTACAAACGCTAATTGCTACATCCTTCTGACGGGTTTGCTGGTGATACAGAAGCCAGGAGAGCGACGGGAAGGACAAGGGATGGCGTGGAGCCATGGTTCACGGGACACCGAGCCCCAGCCATTTCTCTTTACCAGAGCCACAAAGCGGCATTGACAGCAGATCCCAAACTGGGTGGGAAGCGTGTGGAGAGCTGAAGTTCTTTTTCATCTCGAGACCAAATCTTTGAAGGTTTGATCATCAGCTCAGCTGTTAGTGGGTTTCATCCCTGCCAGGTTCCATCGACAGCTCCAACTCCCACAGGCTGCTCATACTCCCAGGAGTCCAGCTGGACCAGAAAAGCAGAATTTGGGTAGGAAACTGGGCCAGAGATGCGTTTTGCCTCAGTACAGGACAATCCCCTAAGCATCTCTGCCTTAAAACACATCTGGAAAGAGTCAAGAACCTTGTTTATCTTGACTGCAGTAGGGGCGGTTCTGCAGATGTTTACAGAAATGGAGAGAAAGAGCAAAACAAACCTTTTGATTTTTTGACATCAGGCTCCGGTTCAGACTCTCTGATAAACTGTCCCAGGTCACTGACTCGGCCAAACGTCATCTTCCTGAAGAGAGGAGGAGGAAAAGAACCGCACGGGTTACCAAGAGAACTTGGGCACCGTGGAAAGTTACCAGTCAAGAAAACAAGAAAGGCCATCACAATGAAGACTCTAGTGTCCCCAGACTGGCATTTTCCCAATTACCACCTTTTCCACCTAAAATTCATATATTGGGGAAAAAAACTCCCGCTCTTCTCACGTATATGAATTAGAAATGTATCTTAAAAATTCTTCTAGAAACTAGAAGTAGGGAAATGCTTCAATGGCTCAATCTATCGTAAAAGCACATCATTAGGGAGAAAAGAGCTTACAGAAATGAATTTCTGTATGAGACCCACAGAGCAGAAGAGCTTTACAACAAAGAACAACTTAAGAAACAAAAGAATAGCTTGCAATCTGCTAAAGAAATGAAGCACAAGCCCTTCTCTACTATGGGGGTAGGGAGCAATAAAAATCGCACATTACATTATCAAAGGCACCTGAGCTTATTCTATTCTGTTCCAACCCCAAATAGGAACTACTTTGCTGTATTTTGGACTCAAAGAGGAATAATAACTAGGAGAAAGAGAAAAAACAATTGGAAATATTTTTCTGGTCAGGGAAACATTCACTATGACACTGGTGTTAAACCACAATACTGAAATAAATTAACTTTCAAATATTAAGACGTACTAAGATTGCAACATGTTGCATTTATGAGACCTCTCAGTGCAGGAGGACACAGCAGAAACGAAAGAGAGGTGAAACACACAACTAGAAAGAATGAGATGCGCTGAATGAACCTTACCCTGCATATGTTCGTTGATATAAAGATTCTGGATCCAGACTTGCAGCATCTACAATTATTGCTTCATCAAAATTTTTCAGGATTTTAACATTAGCCTTTTTGACATTGGACTACAAATAAAAATTCTAAGCATTAGTGCCCAATGCAGACAACCAATGGCTTATCAAAACTGCAATTTTAGTGCTTTTACACTTAGATAAACCTCCATAAAGTCTCTAAGCAAGCATAAAAGGATTAGAGGGCATCTACACAGCAGTGAAATCCCGTTGCAGTATGACATTGTTTTTAAACAGAGGATGGCAAAGTTAAAGGAGCAGAGCCAACGACACAACGTACAGGTCAGCGTATGTGTGTGTGGGGCTGTCTGAGCATTATCGACCAAACAGATCTGTGAGTGCACAACACCGAACCACCTGAAAAGCTGCGGCAGCTTCGCTCATCCATGCACTCGGGGAGCAACTCCCAACCGCACTGCGCGTCCCCCATACGCCAAGAACAAACATCCGTCTTTTGACCTGGAGTATTTATATAAGATTATGAAAAAACGCAAGCAAACAGCAGGGAGAGCACAAACGCACAGCAATCTATTAGCACCTCAACGCAGAACCTGCTGCTCTGCGTCAGCGCCGTTCTTTACGCAAAAATACGCGGGGACTCAGAGATTCTCCTGTTCAGATAAGGAGGAATGCACACCATAAATTGCAAAGCTTCACTTCCTAAATTGTCCAAGCGAGCCAGTTACCAGCAGTTCCTCCTGCTCAGCCTCTCAAGCAGCAGCGTATTCCAAGATGGTCAGAACACAGATTTTAATTCCCACTTTGCGACTAGGGGGGGAATATTTCCTCCTCGCAAATTAGGAGGTTTAAAAATATTACGAGCAGGTAGCACAGCTTCCAAGTCGCTTGAAACACAGCACATCAATAATGTTGGTCTAGATGCTGGATTTAAAACCCACAGTAGCACTGCAGCGTTGATAAAAGCAACTCAGCAGAAGCAGTTCTCGCTCAGCTTTTCTGCTCTCAGCTGGGCTTGTGGTTTGCAAGCTGACGCGGTTACGGACAAGCTAGAATCTGCTTCTCCTTTCGCCTTTCACACATGAATTAAGCAAAGCGAGAGCTTTTGGAACAGACAACTTGTGGTTAAAAACACATCTCTGCCATTATTGGGAGGGTTTCTGTTCCTGAGGCTGGGCCCACGCGGGAACCCAGCTCTCAAAAAGCAGCACTAAAGGCAGCAAAAAGGAAAGAGCAGCCAGGGCACAGCGCAGAGCAAACACTTCCCAGTGACTCTGGAGGGCGAACATGCCAAAGGAGCCCAGTTGCATTCTTGTTGCTACACAGTACTGCAAAGCAGCAGCCAAGGAGCTCTAATCATGCTTAATGAACAATCAGGACGCCTTACCCAGCAAGGGACTTTTATGCTCAGCTTTACATCAAACTATACACATGCAAATAAAATTCAGGCATCGCCACCCAGCTCAGAGCATCTCAGTGGTAATAAAGTGTCAGAGAAGTTTGTGGCAAGGTCAGGAGTCTGGTCATTATCTGGCAGAGCAGCATGACCAGCTGGCTCGAGGAAAAGGTCTGCGGAGATAACCTGGTGAACACCTCCGGTCAGATATTAACCCTCATCGCTCTGTGTGTGAGTAAATAAATGCCTTAAGCCCTACAATTGAGTGGACTCTTTGGGACAGAAGATCTGACACCTTAATAGAACCGAGCACTCAAAACTTGTATATTTATATTTATGTTCTATAGTATAGTCACAAGTGTCAATTTTTGCCTAAAGTTATAACTATGATATTGATCCAAAAAGAGTTATTTATAATAAAAAGCATCGTGAAATGTTATAGCGCCATAAAATAGCCTTCAGTGAATATTAACAGCTTAATAAACATGTAACTTTGATGTACAGAATTAAAAGCAGTACAAGACTTTGGCTACCACACCCTTCCACGCCAACACTGCTGGAACTCAGCAGCAAGTAAACCAAACGTGTCCTGAGGACACAGAGGTTCATGTTAAAGTGGAACGGGAAGTTTCAAATTACAAGATGCTTCCTTACAGCACAGGAACTTTGATATTGATACAGAAAAGTGATCACAGCATTTCCTCTAACACATCAAACCCTAAAACTCATACCTGGGAGGCAGATCCATCCGGGCCCCCAACAGAGTCGCTGTCAGGAGAGCTACCAGGGCCGTGAATACTCAGGGCAATATTCCCTCCTGGAAATTCATCTCCTCGTACTGAATGGATGAGGTCATTCAAGTATTTGTAGTAAAGGTTGCTGGACAAGAAACCAGGTAAAAAAACCTGAGAGACAGAAGAAGGAATCCTCTTTAATCACGGCTGCACAACTACTGTAGATCGTTTGCAGAACAGAGGGGACACACAAACGTCTCAGTCTCTGTGTAGATGCTACACTGGTAAAAGTGTCCACACACAGAATTATTCTGGATTAGCAACTGCATTGCTTTAAATTTGAATCCTACTGCAAAACAACTATGTATTAAGCAAAAATCTCCAGTAGCTGGAACTGAAGTTCAGTGTATTTTTTATCTCCAGAATGGCCTGACAGCCCAACAGTTCTACAGTTGCTTTGCTACACTGTTCAAAAATCAGCAGCAGCTCCAGAATCAAACCATTAAGCTCCAGTACCCACACAGCCCAGAGTTACACTACTGGCCACACCACTGGTACTGGATTTGCAAACAACTGCTGCTAGCAGGAAGGACAGTTTTCTAAAGGTACATAATAAGATGTTGATAGCTACTCACATGGGATGAAATTCTGT
Source organism: Columba livia (assembly GCF_036013475.1). Lineage (NCBI taxonomy): Eukaryota > Metazoa > Chordata > Aves > Columbiformes > Columbidae > Columba > Columba livia. The sequence goes on from NC_088621.1 coordinate 3,324,691, forward strand.
TACTTCCATTAAAATGCAATAATCATCCAAGACAAACATTTCACAGCGAATTAACGGAAGTCAGTGAGTGGTATCTTTTTAAATCAGGCTGGTGAAAACAGGCCAGCAAATTTGGCTAAAGCTCTTATCTAATATTAGTCAGGTAAAGAGGAAGTCAGGAAAAGAACAGAACAAATCAGAGACGCTAAAGTGGATGCTCAACACGCTGCAGAATCTTTAAAATCCGTTCCGAAGAAGGTATCTCACCGTCTCCATGGTGGTCCACGCCTGCCGTAAGGGAGTCGTGAAACAGTTGGGGAGAGGACCCCCTTCCCTGCAGATGTTGGACTCGATCTCCAACCTCACGGAGTCATCAAACCCCAGGGGATGTGTGGCTTGAAGGGAGAAATACCTGCAGCGCCGGGCGGGGGAATGAGACAACACAAAGGGTTTGTGAAACTCTGCAGGTGGCTGGTATCCTGCCTTCCCACCGAAAGCCATTCATTGTGCTGCAGCCACCAGATGGTGCTGGCTTCAAAATCATATGTACAACTGATCCTCACCAAGTACAGGCGAAAACATCCCCAATTCACAGAAATATTTTTGATAAAGCCTTGGCCTTAAGACACAGAAAAAAGAAACCAAGCAAGATGCGGCTACTGATGAGCAGAATCTGACACACTCAGCTTTGTAGCAGGGAACACCTGAAACTCTGAAGCGGCATTTTCTCTACTAATCACATCATTGAAAACTGAATTTGTGGATGAAGTGGGGGGATGATTGATCAGAGGGAATTGTTTTGCTTCCTCTCCAATTATTATTTCCTATTAGGGTAATAATAAGCTCACAGCAATGAGTCTCACACACTTCAGCTTAAGAACAAAGTTTTTTCTGGAAGCAGTTTTGATGTCCATCTTCCAGTTGCATTACTGTGACGGTTAAGTACAAAATAAAGGACAAAAGTTACAGTACTGAAAGTCTGACATCAAAAGGGATCTGGTCACTTCCTTAACAAAAAGGAAAGTCTTTTAAATATTAACAAGTCCTATTTGGCTTTTACTATGTGTGATAACAGCTCCTACAGCCTATTTTAAATTGATAGCAGCATCTGCACCTTAAGGTTTTTCTATAGTGATGCATCTGCTATTGGGTTTATATCCTTTACCTTTTTAACTGGCAATCAATTGGCTCAAGTAATTGAGTAATGAAAATTCTGAATTGTGTTTAAGAACGGAGTCCTTATAAGGATTTTCTCCACATGTATAAAAACATTTAAACGTTATTTTGTGCATAGACATCGAAAGCCACCTTAATAAAATGCATTTCAGCATAACAGTGCACGACTGCACAGTGTGGTTTGCAGATGAGAAGTTCCTTTTGCACAGTGCAACGCAAAAGTACAAGCACAAAATCAGAGCTTCAAAAACAAGTAACTGTTGAATTCCCTCACTTGTCATATAAAATCATGGCATCGTTCTGTGCTTCTTGCCCATCATACTGGCCTTTTTTGGCAGCAAGTTGAGACTGGAAGTTATCTGCTGCCAACCAGAACTGCAATACGTTAACTGCGTCTTCCTTCTCCATGTACTAGAAGGGAAATTAAAAAAGAGGATAAATTTCAAAAGTTTTAGCAAGAAACCTTTAATAAGAACAGAAAAACCTGCTCCTTCCCATTTAAAACAAGAAATATAGTCCATATATTGATGCAAAATAGTCACTGGGGCATATAAATATTCTGAATTTTCAGGTGAAGTGTCACAGACAGATTTAGTTCATTTAAAAAAAACAAAGGAACTCCTGACATTTGTTTTCTGTACTGATTTTCACATTAAGCTTCCAAACAACTATTTGTATGATACTAAAGACAGAGGAAGGACAAATTTCATGCTATGTTTAGCTTACACTGAACTGAGCGTATTGTCTCAGCTTCCCAGCTTGCTGTTTCAAACTACACCGTCTTTTCTGACTCTCAGGACAAGTATTTTACGACTCACAGATGATTCCCTAAAGGCCCAGGACACCACAACTGCAAAATCATACATTTAACCTACCGCACTCCAATCTGGTGCCCTCTCCATTGTAAAACGAGTGAATTATTTGTTATCTGTAATAACACTTAAGGCTTTCAAAGTCACTGCCTCTTTTGGCAAGATTAAGGGGACTATGTGAAAGGCTCTACAAGCAGAGGAGCGCTTGGAAACACTCACTGACTCGTTCTACAACTCAGTGTGCAGGTTTGAACACTTGAGATACTTCTACACACAGACAGGAAAAGTTTAATGCATTTTCTCCAAGAAAAAGACAGACCTCATCTTTTTGGTTATATCTGAGGTATCTATTAGAGCCATGAGGGAATTAATAGCTTTCTCCATTTGATAGAAAGGAATTATTGAAACAAAACAAAGCCTAACACTCACCTCGGAGAAATAGAACAAGGCTGATTCACAGAAAAGTATGTCAGCCAAATAAACAGTCCCACTAGTCAGCACCTCAATCTGATATTTACAGAAATGATGACTTCGCAAAAATTCACTAAAGTGCCTGCACACAGACAGAATAACCATTAGTTACTAAGGGTCAACAGCATTCAAGGCACCTTATGAACCAATTCTTGCCCCAGAACTCTTATACTTTTAGTCAGATACAGGAAAAACAAGCAAGAAACAGCACAGGTTTACAAATGACACAAGGAAGATATCAAGAACGCACTAACAGGGCACACGTGCAACTCCAACAAATGATCACGAGAATGGATTTGGAGGAAAACTTCTCAAAAAAAGTGATATGGTTTTGCCTCCACACACTTTTTTAACAGAACCACCTTTTGCAAAAGGATAGTAGGCACAAGAAACCGAGCCATTCAATCAACTTACTCTTGTTCCATGGCATTAAACACTATTGACTGGGCTGTAACAAAACAGTTCGGATCCACTTGTCCATCTTCCCCGCAAATCTTTGCTGCAATGAAAGACCAAGTTAATTTTAACGTGTGTTTGACTGATCAAGCTGGAAGACACGAGCGATGAGTAGTTAATGAAAAACTGCAGTGCAACTAGAACCAGCTGGTTCTGACTGTGCAAAAAGAGCTTTCAAAGTACTGCAGATAGCTGAATGATGATATTACAGCTAAAAAACAGGATTGAGACTCAAATCTGGATTCCCGCCACAACTGCCAGGAATTCTTTCATTAATTTAAGCAAAGTCTCTGAACGTTATTCTGGGGATACTGCACAGCACTACTGAAAGGTCAGATCCACCAATGCATGTAATGGGATCCACTATCTCTTTACAACCGCCTTTAAAATTCTTAAAATAAAAAGAAATATGAGTGTGTGTGGTAATAAAGGTACATTTTGATGGGGACAGAGGAAGCTCTGAAATGAGGAGGCAGTAGGAATTCTTACCAACTATGTCATTTCTCATTGCTTCTGTAATAGGTATTGGTTTAGCAGCATCTGGAGAAATATATTTGGTAAAAGTACTAACTGCATCCCGTTCTATACCTACAAGGAAGAAATACAGAATAAAACTTTAAATTCCTTGGCATATGTCTAAAATGAGGAGTTACTAACAAAGGCCCACTCTTCAGAAAAGCAAGTATCTAATCATCAGTGACAAGTTTCCATCCAATGAGGTTTTCAGTCCACTCCTTGATACTTCTCTAGTGCCAAGCTGCAGCGCCCATGGTATCTCCAGCCAGGTCACAACAAGCCCAGCACGGAGGGACATGGGAGATGGAACAAAGGAACACAGCTCAGAATTCCAGCAGGCAAGACGAGCACCCTCTTCCTCAGCTGCACCCCTAAGTCCCAGAAGTAATGCCCTTCTGGCAAGAACTGTAGTGAAATTCCCAATTTCTCGCTCTCGTCGCAGAGAACAGAAAGCGCTCGCATCATAAAGGAATTAAAAGGAAAAAGAAAAACCTGAAAATGGGAAGCCTCAAAACATGCACACTTTACATGTCATCCTTCAAGAGAGTTGGGACATCGCTTTGGAAGAGAAGAAAAGAAATTATACTCCAGACTTTCCAGATTTCCCCAAATCAACCTCGTTCTTCCAAATTCTTTTCACATGTCAGAAAGCAGCTGTGCTTTTCATGACTACAGTAACATTGTGTTTAAGATACTTTGGGGCTGAGGTTATGTACTGTGGAGCTACATGATCAGTAACTATGTGAGCAAGACAAACTGCAAGAGAAAGGGATGCAACAAAAGGAAACTGTTGAGCAAACAAAAGGAACCAGTGTGAAGAACAGAGCGCTTCCTTTTTGTTATAGACTTGCACAAATGAGGGAGGACCGAGTAGATGCAAAGTAGAGAAACAGGTTACTGTGTGTGAAGCTTTCTATCAAAAGTAAATACTTGAATTTCATCCTCACTGCCTGTAGCCTCTGCAGAGGTGGACTCCCAATGAGAACAGATCAGTTACAAGGGAAGGAACTCTATCAAATAAATCCAAGAACAAAACCAGTATGTTCCACACAAGAATCTCTACAAGTCTGTTGTAACGATTACTTCTGTCATTTTGTATGGCACAGGATATTTACCTTCTGTGGAAGGTTAATTGTCAATTCTCAGTCCCATCATCCAAATTCTCTGCAATTCCTTTAAGCTAGGGCTGGGATGGGTGAGGGAAGAGGGGACATTGCAATGTTCATCTTCATTTCTTAATATTACACGTGTAGGAACAGAAGTAACCTAAGCTTATTAGAGTACATAATGATTTTGAAGTCTCTTCAGCAGCACATTTATTTTTGAACAACCAGACAGTCAAATAATACATAGCTCAAACTGACCATTAGCTTAGCAGCAAGTTAACATTACTGATATACACGATTATTTTTCTCCTTGCAACATCTTATCACACTCACTAAGAACAAGCGAGGAGTGCGGCAGCTCATGGTACAAAGCAGCAGCAGGTCTGTTCCCCATGCCCCCAAATTTTAAAGAAAGGAAACCCACGGCACTTACTTTTCATTAGTTTTCCTGACAAGTCTTTTAGTGCAGAGGAAGGGCTGTTTCTATTTGATACTGTAAGCTTGGAAGATTCTTGCTGATCAGCTGGAACAGAATAGGTCCCCGTCTCTGATTTTCTTAGACAAAGAAGACTGGAGTTGTCGCTCTCCTGACCCGAGAGCACGTGGTTCTGGCTGCTGCCAGTTCTGTCATTCTTGTCCAAAGCCACCGGCTTGGTCCTGAGCAGAGAGACCATGCTGGAATCTTCCAGTCTCTCCTCGAGCAATCCAGTTGGAGAAGACGACGCGACTTCTTGCTGTTTTGAGGGTGACACCGGCTCCGCCAACGAACTCTGCTTAACTGTGTTCAGGCTGTGTGCTCTTATACGGGACCATGTTGTGGAGTGGAAGCTTTCAGCCTCTAGCCAAAACTTAACCAAATGTTCCATTCTGCGCAGTTCCATGAACTGGATAAAATAAGGGAGCGCTACATTGTCCTGCAGAACTTGTTCAAGGGTCTTTGAAAGGCTTGATTTGGTCTCTTGAGCCTGATAATTCAGACACGATCTGCCTAAAGAAAAATACAAAGGGAATAATTCCATATGTACTACAGACACTTATATTGGATACAAAAATGCCCTGCAATGCAACTGATGAAGAGACAATTCCAACTTAATGGTGGTACACAAGGTAAACAAACCTCTTAACAAATGAATGTGCTGTCCCCATTAAAACCCTTCTCAGATAACACAGATGCTACTGGAACAGTCACATTTTTAATTACCATATGTACTTGCCTGAGAACCAAAGGATGGCGAGCACACCAGTAATATAGAATAAAAAGGAATATTGACAGCGTTATGGAAGCCTTACCTAAGTCTCCAAAATGAGCAGCTTCCATGTGACTTGGCTGCTTCTTCAAGGCAGCTGTGCGACTGCTGGAAAAGGAGTCCATGTTGGCAGAGATGGCGTTAATGGCCACGTGGCTTGGTCCTGCGGCCTCCAGCAAGGCGTGATTCCTGGTGCTCCTCTGAGGGGAATGTACTGGTCCTGCAGCTGGAACCAAGACGGGAACCATTAAAAGACAAGGATCCCCAGACCTCTCCCAAGCAGCATCCAAGGCCAAGCACCTCAAGACACGCCAGAGAGTTTTCCAGAGTCAATCTTATTAAAAATCTCATCGTACTACTGTCTCGCCATTGATCAAGGGTCTGATAAAAGACCACAGAAAGAAACAAGTTTTATTATGGCAAGAATAAACTTGCTTCCAATAGATCAGTGATACCCACCACCTGTATTTTCCTTATTCAGTAGCTAAAAGACAGCAAGTCTAAGTTTATATGTGAAATATTATCCCCCGGTCTTCCCGCTTCCTTTATCACTGCTATTGTAACGGCTTAATACTTGATTAAGAGCTTAGTTGCGACGTTCTTGCAAATCCATTTCCATTAACTTTTTGAAGGCTAAAACGTGTCACAAAAGCCTGAATGAGAAAATTGAGTTTTAACAAGAATATTTTTCAAAAAGACATTATTTGCCTCTGTTTGGTTTTAAGAGAAAGGCAATCTCTGACAAAACTCAGATGATCAGGCCAAAGGGTGGCAGCCAGTTGCTTGGCTGAGGCCAGTAACCGGGGAAAAGCTGCTGGAGGCTTCTCATGTAGAACCAGAGCCACGGTCCTCATATGTGTTCAGGCTTTCATGAATGAGATTCAAATTTAATTTTATATCATGAACATTTGAGGCAAAATTAATCTAAGTATCAAACACCAGTTCCAAAACCTCCAGACAGCAGCACATTGCTGACCTAACAGCCCACGGAGTAGCTGCTTGCCAAACTGGAACAACGCTCTGTGTCTGCGGCAGCTCCCAAGGTGTAATACAATACATTTTCAAATTTATTTTTATTTACAGGGTCACCATACCGGAGCCTTTTACTGCTAAACTTCCAGTCAGTTACTGGAGACTGTAGCTGCACTGAAATCACAGGCTGTGCTATTAAAAGGTCTCTTTCCTGTATTTGACTCGAAAGACACACCAACAAGGTGAAAAACGCCTTTAATTTTCTCAATACCTAGATAACACATTAACAAGTACAGAAACAGGATTTTGGCTGAAGATATAAAAGGAACAGGTCAGATTCACACAAATTACCTCAAGTCCTCTTAGTATTGCAATAAAAACTGTCAGGGTAAATAATCTTGTTTCCCCACGGTTTATAAACCTCCCTCCCGTCAATATTTCTTTCTCCCGCAGCAGACTGAGCAGCGAGATTTCTGCATCCCCCAGAGCAGCGCTGGAACAGCTGTCCAGACCAAGATTCAGATCTTCAGTCTCAACAGCCACATCAACGTTAAATCAGACAATGCAGCCTCTACTAGACACAGTGAAGCTGCATTTTTCAAACTGCAAAGGATGCTACACGTCAGCAAGAAACTTTAGAAGTGATTTGTTACAGATAAATAACCACTATTTGAAAGGTGACTGAATTACACGATCACTGTGAATTAAAGCTGATGTCTGACTTAATTTAATAACCTCCTGTACTTCCAGATTCAGCAAGATGACCAGGAAAGATTAGTTACTATAAATACTCAGAATTAAGTTTGGGGTTTATTTTGGTATTAATGCATAGGTCACATCTGTGCTCAGTCATAAGGAAATTATTCCACTGGTTAAAAGAAAAATAGCAAATTATATTAGATATCTCAATTTATAGACAAAATAAATATTGATCTTACTTTTAATTGCTTTCACATCTGTGGTCTTTTCTTGTTCTTTGCCTTTCACTGTAAAACACACAGGAAAATGTTAATGTTATTTTGGGTGACTAATGGCATTTACCAGAGAATGGACACAATTCCCAACTTCAGCAAGTACCAAAGGCAAATCAACTATAATTTATCTATCATATTTAAATCTGCACATCTAGTCACTGACAGAGACTTTCAAAGTTCTTCTGTCGGTTCACTTTCAAAAGCAAAGCCGTATCATCTGTGAATTAAGTCTAATGAAATACAGCATGTTCAAATTAACATTAGGATGCTTGTTGTCTATATGATGAAAGCAAGGCCATGTTCAAGGTTACTTTAATGAACAGCAATAACTGGAAAGGATGGCATAGATGTGTTTTAAGTGTGGGACACTGACAGATGCTCTCTGTGAACTAGAAATCACACATCTCAACCCAACGTCTCCCTTGTGTTAGAGGAAGAGCAGTAAAATACACCTGGGCACAGAGACAGACATGGAACCTGCCCCACAAAGCCAGAGCCAGCCCATGACACACGGTGGGTACCACAGAAACAGCCCGGAAACAAACTGCAAATAGTTAATTCGCTCACAAATAATCCTGCTTAACTACCGACCTGCCTACGGCGAGCAACTCACGGGAAGACAACAGTTAAAAGTTGTAATGGAAAAGCTTTGGGTTTTTTAATAGGAAGCTCCTGAAGGAAGTGATTGAGGAAATGTGTTTAAGACTGAAGAAACCGAAGGAGGACATAAACAGGACAGCACGAGGAACAAATGAAGCAGTGATATCGAAGAACGTGATCTACCAGGGAAACCTCCTCCGGCCGCTCCAGGCTGGGATTATTCCTACAACTAGGTCACCTCAGAACACCGATTGCCAGCCCTTCCAAACCCAACCGCCACCTAACCCAGACAATCCAACATTTACATCACAAAGCACCAGCAGATTAAAAAAGAGAAGAAAAATAATCCCTTCCTTTTCTGACCTATGTTTTTTTAAATATTTTAAAGGGAAACTCCAGTCTCCTGTTACATAACTGAGCTGCTGGGTGGCGGCTGCAGCTCTGCCCGTGCTGCAGGTCTGTGAACCGGCAACGCAGCATTTCGGATTCAAACCCTCGGCCGGCACATTCCCCACCTGATACAGAGGGTTCAGCCTCCGTTACAACAGCTGGACTCTGCTAAAACCGGACTCGTGCAGCCAGATGCAGCCGTGGACAGTGCGAATAACCAGCTTTTACATAACTGGGGACGTGCTGATATGCAGGTGGAAAATAACTGCAAAAATCTGCACATCTGAAGTAATGCTGAGGGACGATGGGGACAAAGAAACCCCCATACAGTATTATAAACTATCTTTCCAAAATTATTCCAATAGTTGGTTCATCAAACCAATCCCTATCGGCAATGATTCTCAAGTTTCAGAGTCCTCCATATGCCTATTTTCAGCTTAAATACATCTGTTCCTTCCTACTAACTACTCAGTTGTTCCTCCCTGTCTAATTACCTACTTACTACTTGTAGTACAAACTCCTGGTGCATGTTTCCAACCTCTTCACACACAGGTTGCTTTTGTCCCCATTGGCTTCAAGCAGAACAAAACCAAACAAGTAACAGCAGAGGACAAACCAGAACTCCAACATGCGACAAACCCAAAATTTAGAGAGCGAAGTTGCACCAGAGGAATTTCCTTTCGCTTCCCTCCAAAAAGCAGATGTCACTCGGTGTCTGTGCAAAACCAGAGAGAAAACTGCGGTACCTGATGACCGGGGGCTAAAAGTTTGTGACAATTTCCAGCAGCAAATCCCATTCACAAAGCGGTGATGCATCAAACCACCGCAAGCCGGCCACCCGAGACCTAAGAATCTTAATTCATGTATTGAAATACAGAAGAATGAAGAAATCTAAACTGTTCACACATGTATGTGCACAAAAACCAATACATAACGTCAGAGATCAGCCACACAGGACTGTGTGCGTTACTTCCACGTTATCTCCACTGAATGAGCGTGTAGTCCGGCTGTTTTCACCGATAACACTTTCATAATCTGCCCTCATGCACCCAACTGTTGTAATTTTTCAACCTATATCCATCCTCCATTTTCTAGACCTTTATTTTAAGGTCTAGGCTAAAAAAGTCTCATTACTGTTTTTTATTTTTTTGTCTGTCATGTTTTTATGACCCTCACTGATTTCATTTAAAAGGTGGTTTCAACTTTTATCTGATGCTATATTCTCCTGCACAACAAAGGCTCAACCCAAGAACACATATTGTTTTGGACTGCATGCCTCTAGTCTACACTGTATCACAAGCCTTAATTTGCTGCTTTTCTCCCAGCTGCAGCTTCAGATCTTCTCTAAAAGGCAGTATCTGAAATGGAGATTATACAAAGCAATATTATTTTATGTATACCCAGATGAAAGCTTCCTCTGTCCTTAACAGTGCTTCTCTCGGGCATTTAGTCCTGACTGCTTCTCTGACCAAAGATCCTTTAATCACAGCAACACAGATACTCAATTAGACGTTTCATGACTTTCTCCCTGAGAAAGTTTTCACCAAAGCTCACATTGTTCCTGTGATTATGCATCACGGTGGAACATCAGCTCCACAATCCTCGCCAGCAATGAAGCAGCAGATGCTATTTTTGAGCGGTTTATATGCAATACAAAAGTTTTATTTTGCAGCTTAACATTAGTATGTAAACACTCCAAAAAGGATTATGGCACTGGGCCCTTGTGGCCAGGAAGCCAATGGTACCTGGGGTGGGTTAGAAGGGGGTGGTCAGTAGGTCAGAGAGGTTCTCCTGCCCCTCTGCTCTGCCCTGGGGAGACCACACCTGGAATATTGTGTCCAGTTGTGGCCCCTCAGTTCCAGCAGGACAGGGAACTGCTGGAGAGAGTCCAGCGCAGGGCAACAAAGATGCTGAAGGGAGTGGAGCATCTCCCGTGTGAGGAAAGGCTGAGGGAGCTGGGGCTCTTTAGTTTGGAGAAGAAGAGACTAAGGGGGGACCTTATTAATGTTTATAAATATATAAAGGGTGAGTGCCATGAGGATGGAGCCAGGCTCTTCTCGGTGGCAAACAATGATAGGACAAGGGGTAATGGGATCAAGCTGGAACACAAGAGGTTCCAATTAAATTTGAGAAGAAACTTGTTCCTGGTGAGGGTGACAGACACTGGCCCAGGCTGCCCAGGGAGGTTGTGGAGTCTCCTACTCTGCAGACATTCCAACCCGCCTGGACACCTTCCTGTGTAACCTCATCTGGGTGTTCCTGCTCCATGGGGGGATTGCACTGGATGAGCTTTCCAGGTCCCTTCCAATCCCAAACATACTGTGATACTTGCAAAACCTTCAGTGGACTTCAAAACTGCTGACATGAACAGAAGTTTAACCTCATTTCTTCCAAGACTACTGCAAAAACCTCCACAAAGAATGATATTTTTGATGCTGCTACTTTGGCTGAGCAAGTTCACAACAGGACATGTCGGTCAAGAGCAAACACATCATCTCAGATAATACTTTCTTTCCTCCTAACTTACAGCCTTGCCTCCCAAGACGCGCATTCTGGGCTTCAGTAACTGAGAAATGCTTTGGGAGGGCGTTGGATGAGCCGCTGCTGGAGGAGCAATGGTCGCATTGCCTGAACTACAGCATTACAGACAACAGCGCTGCTTCCCCAAGAGGCCCTTCCTAAAAGGTGCCACTTTCAGCAAAAACCACTCAAACCACGTATTGTGCAGCCTGAGAGGGCACCACAGCACATCTCAGCCCGCAGCTCGGGCGCCTCCGAAACATTTCACTCGCAAAAAACATTTAAACTACATCCATTTCTGCTATAGGGATGTTATAAATATTTCAGCAGTCCTAAATTTAAAACCTGAGCTTTTACTCCAGAGCAACAAACGCGTTAGAAAACATATGGTCAACGATTTCTTTGGCTTTCAGGAAGAACTCAGTGCGATGTGGTGCAGTCCCTCTTCCAATTAGGTTTTCCAGCTACTGCTGCAACATAGTTAAGCCTATTATGTTTTTATGAAAAAAATGTATATCGGCGTTGTGAAGAAAACATTCTGCAAACAGTCAAAGAGGTTCAAAAATTGCACGAGACATTTTATACCGCTCCATTTTATACCCCCCCTGCCCCTCCCCGACCCTGAGGCAGGAAAAGGGCCCCGGGATCCCGGGACTGACCGTCGTTCGCAGCGAGCCCGCTCCTCAGGGGCCGAGCGTCCTCCCGGGGCCCGGTCGCCATCCCCGGCGGGGCCGGGCCGGGGCCCAGCGGCCGTGCGGGGGACGAGGCCGGCGGGCGCCCCTCAGCCCCGGGCCTCCCGCCCGCCGCCCCCCTACCTTTCCGCCTGAAGAAGGACATGGTGCCGGGGAGGGGGCGCAGGCGGCCGCTGGGGACGGGGAGGGGGGGGAAGAAGGGGAGGGAGAGGGCAAGGGCAGCGAGCTGGGCTCCCTATGAATGAGACTCCTTCCTCCGCCCGCCGCCTCCTCTCCCTCCGCCTCTTCCTCCGGCGGAGGCGCCAGCGGCCGCCATGTTGTCAACAACCGCCCCGCTCCCTCTTCCGGGCAGCCGGCGGCCCGCCGAGCATGACGGGATGCGGACGCGGCCCCTTGCCTTACTCAACATGGCCGCCCCGGCGTCGGGCAGGCGGGCCAATCCGCGAGCCGGGGCGGCCATCTTGGATAAGGGCATTAAGCTTCACGGGGCTTCATGGCGGCGGGGCAGCCATCTTTGATGGGGGCAAAGGGGTTTTAACAAGGTGTTTTGGGGACGTTCTTGCAGTTTGAGCACACAGAACCACAGAGCGTTAGGGATTGGAAGGGACCTCAAAAGGTCACCCAGTCCAATCTGCTGCCGGAGCAGGAACACCCAGATGAGGTTACACAGGAAGGTGTCCAGGCGGGTTGGAATGTCTGCAGAGAAGGAGACTCCACAACCCCCCTGGGCAGCCTGGGCCAGGCTCTGCCACCCTTAGTGGGAAGTAGTTTCTTCTCAAATTTAAGTGGAACTGCATGTGTTCCAGTTGCACGTCCCCTGGGTGAAGGGTGACAGTCTCCCCAGAGGGCAGGAAGGAGCAGCATGGCAGGACTGGCAAGAGCTGAAGTGCTGTGCGAAGTGGCCTGGAGACCTCTGAGATGTGGACTCAAAATGTCCCCTTCAGCCACAGGGAATGGGACAGGGAACATGTGCCAGTCCAACAGACCCCACATCTGTCAGAGCCCTGGTATGAGGTGTGGGGGCTTTTCAGTGCCAACAGCAGCAGCCACAGGCCGCAGGTCCATGTCTGACCAAGGCTTGGGCCCCTAAAGCCAAAAGGCCACCCCCGGTGTGTGAGGTGGCACCAGTCAGCACGTTCATGTGGCACCAAAAAATGTGGCTGGGCTTCCCGTAGCTCCATCATTCCACTGCAAACTACCCCGTTACTGGTGCGGCGTCACCAGAAAAGCCTCCCGAGCAGCGTGGCGTGGGTCAGGACCTGGGGACACCGCAGTGTCAGATAAACCAGTTCCGTTTGTATCCGAATCCTGCCGCGGGAATACTCTTAATTATCCTTCTCTCAGCCACAAAGGATGTTTGTAGTTATAACACATTGCTTACGTCGATCTCTGAAGAGCAGTGTATGGTATGAATGCTTTACAAGCTATAAAGACTATTATTATAAACCCTGGTTCATGCGTGAGGAAGCTGAGGCACAGCACCAGAGAGCAGCTCTCCCCAAATCACACCCCGCGCCTGATCCACTCTGCAAACCGCACAAACTCGTGCCTTTCAAATTGCCACAAGACTTCTGGGCTTGATCCCAAGCAGTTTGTCCCGTGTTCCCCGTGAGCAAGACACCACGAGGGTCCCGGATCAGCCCCCATGGGCGGCACAGGGACCACAGGGAGGAGCCACGGTTTGTCCCTTTCCATCCCGGTGTCATGATGGATCGATGCAGTGTCACACCCCCATGATGTGACTATCCTGCCCTCGGTGCTTGAGCCATGAGAAAATTATGTCGTTAATAATCATTACGTAGATTTCTGCAGCATCTTTCATCCGTGTTCTGAAGCTCTTTACAAACGCTCAGTAATTAAAGCTCATAAATTATAAATTGCATAAAAGGTATACGGGGATCTCTCAGGGCCGAGCTGGAGCCATCTCTTGGGCACGATGGTGCAGCTGATCGACACACCAACTGCATTTTCTCTTTTGATGTTATTTTCCTTAGCTGATGCTCTTTGATACATTTGTGTACATGTGCCCAGAGGCTGGTTTGAGGATAATGAACTATTATATATGTTTTTTGCATAATTAACTGAATTATTTAATTGGCGCATCACCTAAGAGGCTGGTAATAGATCAAATATTCAAAAGGTGAGAAAATTTGAAAGAATGGGATGACTCAGGGACCACTAAATTAACATCTCCTGTCACAAAAGTTTGCACCCAGTCCTCTACAAACATGCATAATATAATAACTGACAGTAGAAAGAAAGCCCTAATAGAACCAGCCTTGTTCTCCAGTACACTGCACACAGATTGCTCTTTATCTACATGTGACTGTGTGTGGTTAAAGGCTCTGGGTTTGCAGATCCAGCTTTAGGTTTCAATTTATACGTTGGAGTTGAAGCAGGACATGATGTATTAAGGAGTCCTGGTCTGCCAGGCTGCCCACATTGCAGCTGGTGGTAAAAATCCCATGAAATCTGCATTCTGGACACTCTTTCTGACCTTACACGCTGATCCTGAGATCGCACTGCAACGTGATTTTGGGGTGGGTAAATTGTAGGCACCCCCATCACACTGGACGAGGAAGAGCTTCTATGTTGCAATTAACTTCCAAGCAGCAGCTCCTTCACCCAAAACCTCATCCAACCTGCCAAAGTCTTTGGGATAATTCAATTATCTGTGCATCAGATTCTAGATAATTGATGAAACCTCGAGCTACAGGCATGGTTGGCATGAATTATATTTCCTGGACTGAAATTTTCTCGCTGTTCTGGGAGCACGCAGAAGGGCTGAAGCTGCAATCCAGTTAGTCACTCAGCCTTGGACCCTGGAGATCTGAACTGGAAGCACAAATAACATCAGGTTGTGGAGTTTTTAACAGAACGTGACAGTTTAATTAACTGAGCAATCAGTTGAAATATGACTTCGGGACATAGGTTGGCCAACATCAGAGGAGCTGGGGAACACCTCCCTGAATTAACATATACAAAGAAAATAAAAATGCCTCACTGCCTGCTGTTTTTTCCCTCTCCATGGTTAGAAAAATAAACAAACTTTAATATTTGAAAAGAACTAAATGGGATGTTCGTGTTTGGACAGACTTAATAAAGCAGAACAAGACTTTGTTGATAGCTTGGCCTCTTTGACTCGGATAATTAATCACAGGGAACTGCTTTGCTCAATTACAGCATTTAGAAAAACACGAATGTAACAAACCATGTTACAGGCCGCTGCCATTTCTCATATTTTGGGACAGTCTATTACTTTTTCTACATGTATTTACATGATGTCGGGATTCTATCTCATATATAGACTTCTTGATACTTTGGGAGTACGAATAATAAAAGCTATGACTATGGACTTTAACAGCCTAGACATTGATTCTCTGGAATCAATAATAATGTCCAAAATGTATAAGGAGTCAAAGATGCCTTTGTACAGAAACACACTACAAGCTTAAAAATCATATATTCTAAACACTTCCATTAGCATTGTTTAAAATTATCAAATATTATTTCAAAGAAATAATGAGACACCTTAGATGAAGTTGCAAAATAAGCAATACTGATACTAATCACTAAGAATGCAAGAATTAATGGTGGGAGAGAACGGGAGAGATGCGGCGCACACATGTGATGGTGCACAACGGGATGCCGGGGAAGCTGTAAAACGGAGAAGACACAAGAGATACCATCACAGCAGGGGTGCTCCCAAACTGCATCGCAGCAGCTGCATTTACAGACTTGTGTTTTTCTCTGTTTTTCAAATGGGAAAACAAGTGGCTGCATGCGCACGTAAAATTCATCGCAAATTTGGATGTGGCTGACCTCAGTCCATTAGCTTTAATGGGAACGGGAGGGTTGGTTCTGGCTTCTCATCTGTGCTGAGGGTTTCAAAGAAGGGAATTATCCCACGTCCCAGCCTGGCATAAATTAACTGATTTTATTAAAACATTGTAATCCCTCCTTGTCTCTTTCCACTGAGCACATGCCCAAGGAGGAAGGTCTGTTCCTCCACACCTGGCTCTTGGGCACAAGGAGTGAGGGTTTTCGGTCTGACTCTCCATGGGTGAGTGGGTGGGTTAAAACCTGAACCTTGAAGTCTAATGTAGAACAAAATAGGGAGAAAAAGGGGGAAAAAAAGCCTCACTCCCAGCAGAAAGGGCTTTTTCTGCAGTGTTCATGCCACTCTGGAACTACTCCGGTTTACTGAAAACAAACTGGATCGTTCCTACCTTGTCTACCCAGGTGGTATCATCAGCGTCACGTGGGACTCACCTCAGATGACCTTTCACCAATTCACAGTGTTTTACCCAAATTCTTGGCCATTTATGGTGTTGTAAACAGTCGAATAAAACCAAGTTTTTAAAAAAGATAAATCTAGATTTAAACCACTATCTCTGTTGATATGGGGGTTTTTTTGGTGTTTGTTTGTTGGTTTGGTTTTTCCCTTTTGTTTTTCTAAATTCTTCAAAGAGAATGAGCAGCACATGGCAGTCAGATATTTCTGCAACCCAGGGATACTTGGGAAAAACAAGACCAGGTGTGATTTTGTTCCTTCAAAACTTTCCTGGAAATTACAGGAAAACAAACATCCCCAACACTTTTAAATGCAAGAAAAATACATGTTCCTCCGTGAAGCTCAACCGCTGTCCCCAGGTGTAACCGCAGCATTTTATCCCAGACTTTTTGTCCATGAATTCAGCTGTAAAGTGCAAATTGTTTGCCCAGCACTTTGCGCAGCCCCGGGGAGCCCCGCACCCCAAGGCAGCCGCCAGGAGGGGGTGCCAGGACCCCAGCTCTGCGCTACCAACCACACTGCACAGATCTCACCGGGGCAAGTCCGGCATCTGAGCCATCCTGCAAGGTCTGGGCTTAAAACACCAACCAACGCACGCTAGGGATGAACGGAAAGCTCCTTTTTTTTCTTTAGCCAAAAGCTGCCCAAATACCGTATCTCTGTTTCAGCGGTATGGGCAGTAAGTGCGTGAAAGCCGCCTGAGGACATTAGGGCAGGAGAAATAGATTTTTTTGCTCTTTTTAGTAAAAGGGTCTGTCTCTTTTGGCTTGCGACTGGTGGTACCGCTCAGGGGGACAGCCGAGATGGAGGAAACTCCGTGAAATCTGCGAGGCACAAGCATAAGATATCAATTAGTGCTGCAAAACAAGCGGGACGTTTAGCAGGAATAAAACCTGGCTGACCCACGAAGTTTCAGAA
Source organism: Columba livia (assembly GCF_036013475.1). Taxonomy (NCBI): domain Eukaryota; kingdom Metazoa; phylum Chordata; class Aves; order Columbiformes; family Columbidae; genus Columba; species Columba livia. Next base: position 3,341,814 of record NC_088621.1, read on the forward strand.
TGGCTGTTATAAAAATCCATCTGCACTGGGAGGCGCAGCTTTTTTACCTAAAGCAAACCCAAATTCGCGGGCGGCGGTTCTGCCTGGCTAGCCCCCCCGCCTTTGACAGTCTTTGGAGAAACCTACGGGATTAAAGGATAAAATTAACGTTGCTCGAACGAGCAGACCCCGAGAAACGAATCGCCCAGAGAGGGGCCGTGCGCTCCGGTGTGCGTTTTTAAATCCCCCCACGGTGAGACTGAGAAATTCCCCGCAAACCCGCAGCCCCCACGCGTGTCCCTAGAGCGGTAGCATCGCCGTCTGCGGCCACCTGCGAGGGGTAAAAATATTAACGGTAGCGGCAGGAACAAAATGACTCTTTAGGGGCCGCTCCGCAGCCGGGCAGAGCAAACCGCGGAAAAGCCCCCGAAACGTGTGCGCAGGTGAGGGGGACCCCGCTTCCCCCGCCCGCCGCGGGTGTCGCAACCGCGCCCGGGCTCAGCCGCGCCCCGCGGGAAGGGCGGGGGGAGGCGGCGCGCAGGCAGCGCGCAGGCAGCGCGCAGGGGGCGCGGGCAGCGCTGCCGGCCCCGCCGGCCGCCCCGCGCCGCGGTGGCTGCGCGGCCGCGCTGCGGCGCCGCCGATGCTGTCGGTGCCGGTGGCGGGCGCGGGGGCGGCGCGGGGCGCGGGCTCCCTGCCCCGCCGGCGCACCATGTGCAGCGGCGTCGGCTGCTTCTGGGCGCTGCTCTCCGCCGGCCTCCTGGCCGCCTGCGCCGCCGCCTTCCTCTCCCCGGCCTGGCTGCTGCCTCCCGGTCGCTCCGCCGCCGGTTTCGGTTTGCTGTGGCGCTGCACCGGGCCGCCCCGCAGCTGCCAGGGCTCCGACGGCCCCGGCGGCTTCGGAGACATCCCCTCCGGCTCCTGGCAGGTGAGCGCCTCCCCCGCGCCGCGTTACCCCCTCCTACCCCGAGGTCCCCGGCATCCCCTCCACATGCCTCAAGCTCCCTGGCATCCCCCATCACCTCCCTGGCATCTCCCCTGCCCTTCCCTGGGCTCCCCGGTGTCCCCCCATCATCTCCCCGGTATCCTCCCTGTCTGTTCTGGGCTCTCTGGTATCCCCCCATCACCTCCCCGGCATCCCCTCGAGGTGCCCTAAGCTCCCTGGCACCCCCCCAACCTCCCTCCTACATCACCCCAGACCTGCCCCACACTGTCAGCGTCTCTCTGTCCTTCTTACCTCCTCAAGGTCCTCCTGTCATCACTTCAACACGCCCCGTTCTGACCCAGGTTTCCCCCACACCCCCTCATCCTGTCTCCCAGACCTGCCCCAGCATCCCTGTCCCACCCTGAGCATCCTTGGCATCCCACATGCTGCCTCCGACCATCCTCTGCATCACCCCCTGCTGCTCTCAAGTGTCCCTTTCATCCCCTGCATCACTTCATCCTACCCCTGAGCATCCCCTCAGCACCCCATGTGTGTCCTGTGGTCCCCGTGGGGCTGCATCTCTTTTTGGGATGCTGCAGGGAAACCTCCAAGGTGCTTTCGTGCCTGCGTGGTGGTCGGTGCAGTCTGAGCGTGGCCGTGGTGCGTGTCCTTTCCTTTTATTCTTACCTTCTTACCCTGAGGTTGTAACTGTGATTTCACTACTACCTCTGAAAACACACAAGGTTTGACTTGCTCCAGGTCGCTTCATTGCAGAAACCCCAACATGAGGGGTAAATCCCCAAGAGGTCGTGGCTGTGCTGGGCACAATGGGTGTCAGGAGCTGAATTTCTCAGCCTGCCGTGAAGCTGCGCTGTTATCTTTCCCAGGATGGCAGGTCTGCGTGCGGTTCCTTAAATCCTGTCATGGTCCTTAAAACTGTCATTGAAGGCAAATATTGTGAACTGCAAAGAAAAGAACCGGCTGCATAAAATCCTTCCTATTTATATAAAAACGTGCAAAAATGCTGTCATTTCCATGAGCTGGCCTTTGTTCAGAAGTTTTTGCAAACGTAAATCAGATAAACACTTCCAAGTAATAACAAACTTTAAAGAGTGAAGTTCAGCAGTGACTCATTTGAACAACCTCAGCCATCTAATAACCTCTGAAAACACTTTAGATCCAGAAAATAACATAACACAAAGCCTCTGAGCTCCTGAGCTGGGGCTGTGGTAAGCACGAATAATATCATGGTACCAAGTGGAGTTTACAGGGGATTTTGGCGACACATCCTTGTCACCTTTATTAATGCCAACCAAATAATTCATGAACTGCAAACAGCGCGGTCTCTTTCAGGAGAAAGCGCTCCCCTACCAGCTTTCTGCCGTGATGAGTATGAGAATACCTGTTGTGATGGTTATTTGATGGGGTGGAATAGAATAAAATATTCCTGACAGCTTTGCTAAGACAGGCAACAGCTTTGGCTCTCGTGCATGAGCAGCCTGTGAATCCGCACGCCTCGGTGCTCAGGACAGGGGGAGCTGAGCACTGCGAGCCCCAGCCAGTTCAACCAGGAGATTCTCCTCTTCCTGAGAGACAAGGAAATAGCGACTCTTTTTTCTTCGCTTTCAGAACTTGTGACATTCATTTCCAATCTTTCAAGCAACCTTGTGGGCAGCTCCTTCTTTAAATGAAAGCCAAGAGCCTAACGTGGATGGGAATCCGGGAGCTTTTGAAAACAGCCACCAGGTTTTTGCTGAAGCGGTGGAGGCTGGCGAGAAGGGTGTGAAACTGTGAATATGGGAGGGCAAAAGAAGCAAAAACCAACACAGGGATGAGGAGGTCTTCTAGCCAAGGCACATCTGGGGGGATGAGGAGAGCACATCTGGGAAGGATGCTGACAGCATACCCGGGAAAGGATGCTGAGAGCACACCTGGGGAGGATGCTGAGAGCACACCTGGGGACAATGCCCACCTGCAGCACACAGGGGCTGGGAGCAGCCCGCAGCCGGGATGTCCATCCCTGGGGAACATTGTTCTTTTTGTTTCCTGAAACATGCACGCTTACCACGTTTCGAATATTTCCCTGTTCAAATGTGCCGATTTGATGAAGGGGTGGGGGAGCGTTCAGCCCTGCAAATGATCGCTAATGCCAGTTGTGTGTTTGCACTTGGGGGATTATGTTAATCATGCTACAAATGATGCTTTGAATCATGTCTAGAGGTTAATTAACATGCCTTTCTTCTCTTAAGAGGGCCTTCATGTCTGCTTAGAGTTGCTGGCTTTTTTCTGCTTCCTTTCGTAATTACTTTGCAGCTCTTTAATATCATGGGTACCTTTAATTTAACCCTGTCAGTGCTCAGGCTGTTGGGGTTTTGCGCCGTGCTCAGCATCACGATGGTTATTTGACGGGGTGGGATATAATAAAATATCCCTGACTCCTGGAGATGTTGTGGTCGGGCTGTCTTGTGCAGACTGAGACTTTGCAGGAGCTGATGGCAACTGGGGAGGGTCTGGCTGAAGCCAGGTGAGGAGAGAGGAAGGTGATGGTGATATTGGCCAATTTATGAGCAAGGCTCTTACACGGACAATTAATGGAAAGGAGGGACCAGAGCTGTCAGAGCTGGAGAGCAGCATCCCAAGGGATGCATGTGCTGTGGGGAAAGGGAGTTGCTCTCAGGAGGCCAGTGGGTAGAGCTGGGAAAAACAGGTGAGCTTTTGAGCTCCAAGCTGCTTTGTTGCATCTCACTACCTTTTGCGGTGCCAGATCCCTGCGTGCATGCAAAATAGTGCTTTATCCTGAGCTAATTTATTTTATTTTTCAGTGGGAGCATTTGGCTCATGGGTTCCCATCTCCATGCTGCACTTCAGAAGCTAGTGCTGCTTCATTTCAAATTGCTATTTTTATTTTTCCAGATAGCCTCCAATTATTTTCAGGCTTTGCCAAGCATATAATCTAAAACAACGTAAGAGCTGGTCAGTCCATGGTATTCAGGTTAAAGCCACGTGGACCATTTGCCAATGAAGCTAGTGGTGCCTTGCTGGAGCAGAGCATGAAAGGACCCACTCAGGACAGGGTGAGGGCTTTGCATGGCCCCAGGAACTCCCTGGGTGGGTCTTTCCTGGGTTTTTGCCCATAGCAAGACTTGAAAAGATTCATCCTAGTGAAGATGCACAGTAACCCTGCTTACCTTTTGTTAGAAAACACTGAAAGTTTTCATAAACCTTCATTGCTGGTTTCTCGCTCTGTCAGTTCAGCACTGGGTTCCCAACGTAATCCGACTTTTGCCTCTTGGGGTCAGATTTGTGGAGATATGCAGCAGCCCTGTTCCCGGTGAAAAAGTGCATGAGGTGCTGATGGAGGTGGGAAGATATTTGGGAAATCCATCCCTCCTCTTCTAGCACAGGCCCTGGCACAAGGAGAGCTCAGCGTTTTGGGAGCTCCCAGCCTGCGACGTGACCCAAGCAGGGAGCCACATGCGAGTCTGGCTCTGGAGCAGAGTCTGCTCAACTCCCAGAGGCCGTGTATCAGGCCAGTGTGTTAATTTGGGATTATCAGCAAATCAACTTTTAGCTTCTCATCCTAAGAACTTCCCAAGAGAACAGATCCTTCCCAGCTTACCCTGTCTACCTGTTAGTTTGATTTTTAATTGCACTTACACAACCTTGGCAAGAGGTGCAAGTGCTCAGCAAGTCTTGAAATCATCCTCCACTTTATGCACATTACTTTGCAGTAGACGTTATCTCCTTTCATTAGCCACCCAGAGTTCTTTGACCTACATTAACAGAACAGAAAATACCTGGGGTTGGGGAAACCTGTAATTCCTGTGCTTCAGTGCCTGAGTAGCAAACCATAACCAGGACTCACTGACCAGTGAGCTAAACTGGGCTGAAATGGGTGCTGAGACAGGACCAGTTTATGGGTTGGCCATGGAAGATCAAGTTGATGGAAAATACAGGCAGGCTGCTCCCTAGATTATTTCTATCAGCTCTGCCACATGGACTGAATGTTGTGTTTCCCCTTTGTAGGGCCCTGAGCGAAGTCCGGCTCTGGGTGGTGGGGACATGGCAGGGACATTTTGATGGTGGGACATTCCCTCCATCCTCTGGAGGCTGCAAGTCCCGCTCTCTGCAGGCTCTGTGAGGAGAAGCCAGATGGCAGAGCTTTGTGACCTGCGGGGCACTGCCTGGCCCAGGATGCTGAGCCCAGCTTGGCCACTGGTGCTGGGAAGGGGCTTATCCCAAGGAAGGATAATAACAGAGTGCAAGTAAGAAGGTCTGATCTGGTACCCAGTGACAGCGCACTGCTTGCTGCCTAATTAAAATTTCATTAAGTTGGTTTGCATCCCTTGATGGAGGTCACAGGCACACCATTGATGTGCTAATGTCTTACTTTTTCCTTTTTTTTTTTTTCTTTTTCACCTCTATCCATCATTCTCTTAGATAAAATAGTGCCATTAGAAACTGCTTTCTAGCATCCCTGGATGGAAAAGCACTGGAAGAAAGACAGCCATAATTCATCAGACATATTATATGTCCCTTATTTTCTCCCTAATTAAAAAAATGCCCCGCCCCCTTTTTTTTCCCTTGAACCGGTTTGGGCATTAACTCCTCTGGTGTTTTTGTTGAATACCCTGATCAGCTTGAAAGTGGAAAAGTGTTACTTGGAAGGCCAGGACTGGCTAAGCTATGTCTGTTTTTTTGTTTGCTTTTTAAATTTTGTTTATGAATTCTGTGCATGAGCAGCTAAATCTGGGCTGGGGCAAAATACCCCCCTGCATGTGCTGCGGTGCAGGCCAGTCCACATCAACCAAATCCTTCATTTGAAGGATGCAGACTGGAGCCTCGTTGCCTCCTCTGCATCCCCGTGCCCCAGCACAAACCACTCGGGCTCAGGGGACTCTTAGACATCAGCCACCTCCCCGGCAGCACCGTGCCTGGGGCTGCGTGTTACTGCCAGGCTGGTTTGGGGAGCTTGGAACCGCTCCCACCGTTCCCATCAGCTGACGTGGGACAGGGGACAGCATCTGCACGGGAGCGGGATGGAGAAGGAAGATCAAATAGGAAGGAGACGGCTCTCAGATGGCGCCGAAGGGAAGGTAATTGCCAGGGAGGAGAAGATGAGGATGTGTGGGATCCTCTTCCTGGCGGTCGCTCTAATGCCGACCAGATGGCGGATGTTTGTTTCTGTGACTTATGTGGGGGAAATATGAACAAGCTGCGAGGCTCGATCCACCCACCCCTGTGCACGCAGCGTCTCCCGCAGAGGCAGCCGCCTCTCTTGTGCCCAGGTGGGTCATTCCTGCTTTTTACCAGGATCTCTTGCATCTTTGCCCGAGGAGAAGGCGCTGCTGTTTCAGGTGCAGGGCACTCACCAGCGAGGTGTGGATGAAATCAGGGGTTTTAGGTCCCAGTGCAAAACTCACGGGAAGGTTTGGGGAGCGAAGGACCTGGTGGCCACGTGGTGCCGGTGGCAGCGACTCCTGGGGCGCAGGGACACGCGGGGACCCGATCGGGCACTGGGGTCCAGAGGAGGCAGCTTTGCTGCTCCAGTGCTGCTGTTGCCCTGTGGATAGATACTCTGAGTGTTTGCACTGATCCTTGCCAGCCCTCTTTATTTGCCCTCCCACAGGCGGTGGCGACCGCTCCTCCTCTAGCAGGAGCCCGACCAGGGCCAACCTGAGCCACACAGCAGAACCAAACCCAGCTGCCAACATCTGCATCCACCTCCCAGCATCAGCCCCTGGGGTGGCCTCTCGGGTCCTCACCAGCACTGCTGCAAATCCCAAAACCCAGGTCCCCACACAGCACCTCCATCCAGCACTGGTGTGCTCTTTAAGCTAGGTTAAAAACCCTGGTGTCCATTCAGTTTCTGCCTCTCCAGGTACAGCACTATCCAGTTTAAGCCTAAAACACCTTCTCTGAAGGAATATTTAATCACATAGAGCTCTGAGGAAGGGACTGCATGTGAAGAAAAGAGAATGGTTTGATTCATTTTGCCCCCTCTTCCCTTACAGTTGCTTTTACAGCCATTTTTGTCCCAGCTCACTCAAGGTTTCTGAGACCTTTTCTGCCTCAACAAACACCCCCAGAAAGCCAGACACACAGTCACCTTCACTCTTTCTTTTCCTCATTTAGCCTATTTCTTAATTATTTAGGCTATTCATTTTCTGCTGCCATTTGCAAAGGTGCTTAAGCATTTGAGCAGGGCTGAAATACCCAATACTTGCCTTCAGCCTCCTGCTCTGGGTACCACAGGGCCCATCTGGGATGGCAGCTCTCAGGGTTGGTCAAATTCCAATTAATAAATTGCATTAATAAACTAATGTGCATCGTGGTGTGACCCAGCGCACAGGACGCGATGGCAGGAGCTTTGCCAAGTTGGTTTTCTCCACCAAGCCACACACCGGGCACCATTTCTCAGCACTAACTCATTGGACTGGACCATTTTTTCTCCCTTTGCCCTTTTCACTTTAAACTGTAAAAATTGTGGATGCTGCTTTCAAAAGATGGGTTCACTTTTAAAATTTTCATTAGGGATAATAAGTGATTCTTCCCGGGATGGTCATTGTATAACATTTTAATTTTGATTTTTTTGGTGAATGAAACAGTATTTCCAGCAGATTTATTGCTTGGTGAATGGCACATCCATGGCGCACGTCAGACCTGTAAAATATTAAAATAATGCGTAGGGGATTGTTGTTAATCGGAATTTATTATGCTACATAAAGCCATATTTACAGGCCCACCAGGGACTATTAATTTGTTTGGGGATAAACAATTAATCTCCCTGGGAGTGGGAGCAGAAAATCTGACACGGTTTTATGTCTTTCCCAGTGCGGCAGAGGCGAGATGGGTCACAGCCCCAGGGTCCCCGGGGGGTCACAGGGGTCTGTGGTGCTGGGGGAGCTGCAGCCACGTCCCGCCGCTCCCTGGCTGGTTTTGCAGTGGGAGCCGTGCTCTCTGCTGGGATAAATGGGCTTTTTCCTGCCCCAGCCTGAGCTGGGCTCTCACAGACGTCCTCAATGCATCCCGTTTGTTCTACCCCCCCGTCTATTTTTGGGTTTCAACCTTTGTATCCTATTTCCTGCATCCTTTCCTTTCCGCTCAAGATGCAACAGGCACAAACAGGGAGGGAGAGGGAGGTGCTGCGCAGCTGGGAGGAGAGGGGTTTTAGCTGCTACTGTTGGTACCTTTGCTCCATGGGCCTTGTTATTTTTCTTCGGAAGCGTCTGTTTGATCTGCAGGTGCAATTCCAGTGCAGGGCAGGAGCCCTTGGGATAATTCCCAGCCAAGGCCCTGGAAAAGTTACAACAAAAGCAAAATTTCTGTTTTACAAGAGCTTATCCAGTGTTTTGGCAAGTAATGTCAAAGCATTAGGGAAAGAACTTCACACCTTGTGCTCAAGCATCCCTGGCCATTGCACACCAGGGTAATGTGGGAGCCGGACTAACACCACGAGCTTGCAACAAGGTCTTGCAATCTGCCCTGAAATGACCCAGGCCTTTCTATATTGCCACCTATTTCGGGCCAGCTCCGCCACTGACGTCCCTTGTGCCCCACACCAAACCGCTCACCTTCGCCCCATCTGCCCCCAGAGCTGCCCCACAGCTGTTCAGTGGCTCAGCATCCCTGGCCTATGTGGCAGAAAACAAACCTCCCCATTTACCTACACCTTGCCCACACAAGTTTTAACACATCTATTCAAAATGAGACCTTAGTTCTCTCTGCCAAGGCTTGGTTGGATTTGATCATATTTTGGCCACCACTGTGCACACCAGGGTGCTGCTGGCCCTGGGACCCCACAGTCTTGCTGCCACCTGTATGAACCCCGATGGCAGTTCCCAAACCAGACCCAGCGTGTTTTTCAGTGTAACGCTCACCTGCACCCATCCTGTTTGTGCCTTTTTCCTTAGTGCTATGTCCTGAAAAACATCTTTGCACCTTTCTGCGGGGATTATCAGCCTGAGCAGCTCATAGGTTGTTTCCAGCAGGAGCTGTGAGTTTTTAGGGGATTTGTGCTGCCATAATTAAGAAGAACCTAGATCATTAAAAAGAATATGCTTCACACGAGAGAGGAACAAGCCTGCTTCCCAAGACCCCTTTCTGCTGAAAAATTCATCGCTCTAAATAATTAATGGTCCTCGCAAAGGAGGATGGTTTTGCCTGTTGCCGGGTGGAACGTGAAATTCAGACGCTGGGCAGAGTAACAGTTATCCTGCTTTTTTTCATAAGTCCGTATTTCCTCGCTGTGCTGTTGCCCTGGGAGCAGTGGGGCTGTGACCACTCTCCCCATGGGGCCACGTGCCAGGAGGCTCAAGACTTAACGGTGAATTTAAACAACAGAAGGTGGAAGGGAATGGGTGCGAGAAGCTGCCCATGGTGGGTCCCCACTTCTCACTTCAAGAGGGGAAATGCGTGGGGAGGTGTCACGGGGACGGTGGCGGGGATCACCTCGTTGACATCCCCGCGTGTCCTTGCAGACGAGCGCCGTGCTGTGTGCGGGCGGCTGTGTCCTGCTGGCCCTCAGCTCGCTGCTGGCCGTCGTCGCCATCCTGCTGCCCGGCGGAGCCTGCGAGAAGAGAGTCTGCACCCTGGCTGGCTACATGCAGACAGCAGCAGGCAAGTGACGGGGACTTCGCTCTTTGGGGTGGAAAGATGGGGTTTCCCTGGGGTGCTGCCCGGTTCACAGCATCCTGGATCTCAGCAGCAAGAGGCACTTGGAACCCCTACCCATTGCCAGGAGAAAAAAAAGAGATCAGCCCTTTGCTTTAGCGGTTGCCTCCTGTATCCATGCCTACAAAATCTATCGAGAAATCACCTCCACCCAAATACACAGCTCTGTTTCAGACCTGAGGTGCAGGTCCTGCTCGCTGCCCCCTGCTCAGGCTCTTGTGTAGGGCAGGGGCTGCAGGGAGACCAGGCTGCCTGCGGGCAGGGTGCTGCTGAACCCCCAAGCTCTAGTAGGTGCCTCCAGTGAAGCTTGCGGTCCCATTTGGGGCCATCTTTGCGGTTAAGCCTCTGGAGAGATTTCCATCTCTCAGCCTTACAGCTGCAGCAGGCTGTTGCTCAGCCTGTCCTGCATCTCCCCCGGCAGCACTCTTGATACTGCATTTGCTTATATTTCCATTGCAATTGCTTGTACTTCAGCCTTGGAGACGCGCTAACGCAGGGGAGGAGGCAGGGGAAGGCCTGTCCCCATCCCGTGCTCCCTGCCAAGGGACAAACCCCCCGCTGAGAGCAGTCTCCGCTGCGGGGAGCCGTGTCTCCGGGAGCTGAACTGTTGGACTAAACAACCCCAAATTCCCCAGTGATGTCCCTGTAGCTGCACTGGACACAAGCCATGACAGGAGATTAAACCGCCCATTCGTGTCTGTGCCCGAGAATAAACTCCTTTCTTTGGAGAAATCCTTAGGGCCGGCCAGACTTCGCTGTCTGCCCAGCAGCATTCAAGCGGCTTTTGGGGGAAATCCTGTTACGTGCTCTCCTCGCCAGGGCTGATCCCGCGGGAGCCGATTTGGGAACAGATGGAGGGGCCTGGCCCGTTGGCCACGGCTGCTCCAGCTCAGCCGGGCTGCGGGTGGGCACCGGCAGCTGCACGTCCCCGTCCCCATCGCAAGTGACGGGTGTGTCACTTGGAGGCCACAATCTGGAGATTCACATCACCCCTCTGTATTGTTTGGTGTCAGTGGCCAACGGTCCCCTGGGTGTGGGGCAGAGGAGCCCCATGCCAGCGGGTCTCAGCCCCAACCTGGGGACAGTTTGGGTCACTGGGAGGTGGCTTGTGGTGGCCTTGCAGGTGGTGTCCTGTGCAGGAGGTAAGGGGTGACCCTGCCCTACCTTTTTTCCACGGGGGTGGCACATCCCTGCCGCGTCTGACTCTGCAACGAGAGACAAGCGGATGCAAAGCAAAGGATTAGGAAGAGTCTCTGGAAAGGAAACTGACTGTGGCAGATAAATACAAATGAGGCGCTCTGAGGGGTTTTGGTAATATTGAACAGGCTGTAAATAAACTGTAGGCTCTAAGCATTATTGACAAATGAAAATTTACTGGGTACGTTCGAGCAAGCTAATGGGTTGCTTTAAACCCTGTCAGTGCCTTGCTAAGCATTTTGTATTGCGCTTTTTAATTTTGGTTTGCTATGGATTAATTCCCATTCAGAGTCAGGCAGCCCTGAGTCAACAGAATTAAATGGTTTAATGTATTTGGATTCAGAAATGCTGCCCCCCCTCCAGTTCCTCTCTCTCTTCCCACCCCCAGGAGGAAGCTCTTAATTAGAAATCAGCTGCAGCCCAGCAAGAAGCTGAGTGACAGCAAGAGAAGCTCCTCCCAAAAAAGCAGGGTTTTTAGGGTAGGTCAATTTATATGGAAGAGAAAGGAAAGCTGAGCAAGGCCATGAGGTTTGGTAGAGCAACTTTTGATGGGGGGACAGCTTTGTCCCCACTGCTGAGTCAGCTCTACCAGGGGAACCCTGTAAAACCACCATGAGATGCTGGCAGAGCAGTGGGGGGGAAAAGGGGGGCACATTTCTCCCAAATCCCAGGTTTCCCTGGAGCACAGCAGGTCCCACAGGCACCTTCCGTCCACCTCCACCCTCACTTTCCCCCTGAAAGCCAAATTTTGCTCCCGTTTTCCCATCCCACAAAAACAACTTGAGTTATTTTGCAGAGCACCAAAGGCATGAGTAAAGAAGCTTAGTACTATAAAACACTGAATCAGGCAATCTAATCTCCCAATAAAGAGCCAGGTGCATCCAGCCAGGAGCACGAAACATGCCAAAATATGCCTGACAGAGCCAGAATCCATCTCCACAGGCTCTGCACTGTATCAGACGGACACCCTGACCCACACTCGCATAAATCCAAGCACAGAACCACACAAGACCCAGTCCTAAGAGCAGCCCCACAGCAAGGGGCAGTCAGGCTCAAGCTGCGCCTTTAACATTTTCCTGCTGTTTTATAGAGATCCAAGTTGTGTCTTTTCCAGCCCCAGAAGGAAGGAAAATAGAAACCTCATGCAGATAGAGAAGAGCATTAATTGCAGACACAGACACGCCATCAGGGTTCAGAGCTGGGCTAATTGCCACCATACGTTGAACACATGATTCTTGATGCTTGGCACCCACCTCTTAGAAAAAAAAAAACAACATATCCACACAAATGACAAGAAGATGATCGCTAATGAAAGAGTAAATGAGCAGCAGAGCAACAGGGAGAGAGGGAAGGATAAAATACAGAACATTTGCTCAGCTCTCACACCCTACAAGCAAAGTCAAAGTTGCCCCTGAGAGATTAGAGATGGGGCTCGCTCCCTAAGCATGGTGCTGGCTCACTGAAATTAAACTTCTGCTCTGATACCTGCTCCTAAAGCTGCACAGCAGCATCTCCAGAAAGCTGGGGTGGCTGAGCTGGCCCCATTTCTGTGTGGGGCAGCCCCAAGCCCCAGCTGCAGCTCATCGCTGCTGATGAGAGGGGTCCAGGGAGGGCACATGGGTGCGCAGCTGAGATCCTGCCACAGTCGTTTGTCAGCAAAAGCCTCTTTGTTGGTGTTTTAAGTATAGGAGTTTGTTCCAGGCACAACTGTCTCCTACCATCCAGGGCTGTAAGGGAAAGGCATCTTCTCTGGGGCTGCTTGTGCCTCTACAACCTCTCCAGTGGCTTCCAGGTGGGACCGAGGGAAGGATAATGGGTCTGCTGTTAGACTGAGCTGCTGGCAACCGGGCTCTGGCACCAAAGCAGATTGTATCTGCTGCTTAGGAAACACAATGAGCCTTCGTAGGCAGGCAGCAGGGACTCGCAGCCTCCCTCCGCAGCTCCTTTTGCTACCCGAAAAGCCTCGATAAAAACCAGGACTGTGTTGCTTTTTGGAAGCTTTTCACCGTGCAGTTTTCAGGCAAAGGGTTCTTGCTCTGCTGGCGAGTGGTACTGGATCCATTGGCAGTTAGTAACTGGGTGCACCCCCCGTCGCCCCACGGCTGCTGATCCTTTCCCTGATCCCTGAGACGTGCCAGCAAAGTGGCCTGACGGGAGGGGGCTGTGGAGCTTTGCACCTTGGCGAGGGCACAGTGGAGCCTGAGGGATGCCTTTTGGGGCAGTTTTGCATTCACCCCACGCTGCTCTCTGTCTAATCCTACCACCATCATCTCACTGCTCAAGACAAACCCAGTGCTGAGGGCAAATGATCCTGACCTGCCTGGGCCTTTCTAAGGCTCTTTTGGTTTCAAAAAGCAATTTCACAGCATCGCTGCGACAGAATCAGAACAGTCTTAAGGCTCCAGCAAGACAGGCAGAAACCCCCAGTTACACAATTCCCTTACTTAGCTGCACTTTAATCCCAAGTTTCATGGTAGTCCCAAGAGCTTCGTCCTGCAAAAATTGATTGCATTCTGCAGCCAAGATCCTTCTTGCTTGCAGAAGCTTTTCTGTTCTCCCTTTGTCTTTCTCTGGAAAGAGCAACTCTCCTGTCCATAGCTGGGAGGAACCGCATGATGCTCATCACTGCCCAGGTCGTCATTGCCATCTTCACCCTCTCCCCTCCACATTTCACACCTTGTCCTCGCAATAGAGACAAGCGGCCAACAACATCTGAAGCCCTGGTTCCTTCCCCAGTGCAAGGCTTTCCTCCCCCTGCTTTCTTTAATTACATTAGCAAAGTCAAAAAGCTGCCTTTGGCACGTTATTATTCAGTCAGTGAACTCTCACTAATTCCTGACACAACTAATAAATATCTGATGGTAGGAGCCCGCTGCCGGGGCGCTGCAGAGGGGCTTCTGTCACAGCCCAGCCCGAGAGGTGCTTCACGCTGGCGCCAATATTGCTTACGCCTGACTTGACACATGCTCTCATTTTTTATTCACTTGCATCGATGCAAATCCTCTGATTTGCTGCATTTTGTTGCCAATTTGCTCCAGAATTCAGCTCAGTAAAACCCATCAGTATGCTGGGCCTTGGGCCAGTGTGTCCTGGAGCTCCTCTGAACCCTGTGGAGATGCTGGGCACCAGCACCTGAGCCCAGATGATATTATTCTACCATGTTTAAGAATCTGATGAATTCCCATGTTAAAAGCAGCAACTGACCTTTTTTTCATGTCTAGCTCCCATCTGGGAGGTGTCATTTGCGAGGACGTTGCAGGGAACAAAATGAACTTGCCAGATCTGCAGATCGACGAGCGTGAAAGTGGAACCACAAACATCAACTCCAGCCTTTCACCAGACACAGTTTTTACTTCTGCTGAAACAGTAATTTCTCCACACTCACTTCAGTGCATACATGCGAGTGACAGATCATCTTAGTTCGAGAGCCATTTCGTTATTTCACTTTTAAAACCTAAAATCTTTAGCGGAGAGCCAGACCATTAAACTTAGCAGTAGAAGGGCTGGCAGCTTTCCTAACGGCCAGGCTCTGTGCCACAGGTTAAGTGTAGATTAGCCTTCCCCAGGCTTTAAGCTCATTCCATACAAGGTGCAGAGCTGCTGAAAGAGAAGGGGCCAGATCCTGGCTGTGCTGCACAGCAGCTGAGCCTCATGTCAGAGAGAAGCTAGGGATTCATTTCCATCTGGCATTTGGACAGCTTGCCTTCTTCTGTTTAGTTCTCAAAATATGCTTTGATTTTCTCCAGGTGTGGCTTTGCCATTTGGCACAAACCTGCCGACTTGGTGGCTTTGCCCTCCCTTCAGGCCGGGCCTGGCTAGTGCTGGGAGCAGCGTTATTTCTCAGTAGTCTCGTTTAGAGAATAAACCAGCCATGTCCTTTCATGGGTTTCTTGGCGAGGGGCAATACATTTCCAGTGGCATCAATGACAGAAGCAATATCCTTTCATTGCTGTCATTGGAAAAGAGCAGTTTCATGCTGCAAGAAAAAACTAGTTTGCTTTTACAAAACATATTTTCCGTTCCCTTAAACCTGGGGAAATCCTTGTCGTGTTAATATGTGGCTGAATTGCTTCTCTTTCAACAGTTCTCTTAGGGATTTGAGTTTAGAGACCAGTTATTGCACTTGAATGCAGTAACAGTCCATTAAAAAAGAAGTATATTTTGTAAATAATAGCAGTGCTTTGCAATAAATGGGAACAAAAAAATAACAAGTGCCCCTGAGGAAACACCAGCCTGCCCCAAGCACCCCAGCACTGTGCCACAGCCGAGCCTTTCAGATGGGAAAACCACACTCCGATTTTACAGGGAATTTGCTTCCCTTTGCCTGTGCTCAGTTTGCAGGCACTTGTTCCTTCTTCTACAATGCAGGACATTTACCCGATTCTAGCATTTCCAAGGTACCAGTGTGATGCTCAGGGCTGCTATCGCAGCGCTCTTCAAGCCATACCTTTCCAAGCAGGCTCGCTCATGTGAGTTTTTGGGGAGAGATGGCTTTGATTATGGTTCACCTTTCGTGGGGCTTAACTGCTTATTGGTCTTTCTTTCCTTGCAAGGTCAGGCTGCTGGTAGCACAGGCAGGACGTGATAAACGGGATCCTGCAAGGCTTCAGAGCATCTCTCATTTAATAGCTGTCATTAACAGCATGCCCACAATATTGGGAATAAGCATGTCTCTTTATCTCCTTCCTATAATGATTACGTGCTTCAGCTGATGTTTCTCTTCATAAATGATTTGACTTGTCCCTTTTTCCCCCTGGCTTGCCTCCTGTTTGTATCTGCTGTTGCTGGGAAGATGGAGACAGACCCTTGCAGCCCCCCTCCAGGACCACCTGGATATCCTCCCTTGCTGTGGGGAATGGAGCTCCTAGCTGAATTTCATGCATCCCAAAGCAATTGTGTAGAGGTCACCTCATCTTTATTGACTCATCCATCTGGACTGAGTGTATAATGTAATACCGAGAAAAAAACCCAAGCCTCCCCATCCTCTCTGACACTGACAGGGAGCTGGGGACTGTCATGAGCAGTTTCCAGCTTGTTCTGCTCAAGAGAAGGATGCGTGCACTTCAGGGAGTCTTGGTCAGCCCCAGTGTCCAGCCTTCTGTCTATGCTGGAAGTTTTTGCCCTGTTACAATCTACTAAAACATGGAAGCACAGAAACAGCATGGAAGACAGTGTCTGGTCTTGGCGTCAGACAGAAATATTTGCTGAGCTGGTTGGATCCTGGCTGTAATTTAACAGGCAGCCAAACACGGGGCTGTCAGGACACCGAGCAGGGCAGTGCAGAGCGATGGGAGCAGCCAGTCCGCTCGCCTGCCAGCAGCAACGTGCTGCCCTGAAACCTCAAGGCTGAGATCAGTTTAGGGTGAAGCAGTGAGCCCCCAAATGCCTCAAAATCTGTTTTCTTGAGATTAGATGAAGCTCGTGCTATCCGTAGATCCGCCTGGGAAGTCATTACGGGGACTGGCTGCTGTTGTACAGCGGAGATGTGTTGGCCTGGCCTTGGTGAGCAAGGTGATAAATCTGGGCTGCAGCTGCTCACTGTCCTTTGTGTTGTTGCAAATTGCCCAGGCAGTTGTCAATTCATCAGCCAGCCCTGCTGTAAGAGACGGCAGGCATGCACAGAGCGTTTCCCTGAGAAAGGAGCTGTGAAAGTCTGATAAAATGGGTTTTTCCAACACCTCCAGCCCTGGCAGCCTGGGACAGACCCTTCGTTGGGATGTGGGTGTTTCAGTCCTGCTTTGCTTGCTCTAGATGAACATTTGGCTTCAGCATCCTGAATAACGGTGCTGTGTGATCTGGGCTGCTGGGTGAGCTGGGGAGCCAGACCTGAGCACAGACGTGTCAGCGGTGGCCCTGGGCCAGGTCCTGGTTCCTTTCGCTGGTGGAGGTGTCTGTCCTCGTGCAGGCAGGTAGCACAGCTTCCAAGTGAGAGCTGGTTCGGAAATCTCTTGTTCCGCCTTCCTGTCTGAATCGATGCTGAGTCGTGTTTCTTTGCTGAGAAGGAACAGATCTGCTCGGAGGAGGAATTTACCCCGCACTGAGTGTAAACACAGATGGAAACGTGGTGAAGCCCTTTTCAAATTGAAGGGAATAAATTTGTTTAAAAGACTGAACATCTGGGGCGGTGAAAGAGCAGGTGAAAAACTAACCCAGGAAAGGACAGTGATGCTAAGGGATGGCTGTATGGGGAGATGGCACACACTGTCGGGTAGGGAAGGGTCCAGAGTGGGGAAATTAACCCAAAGAGCACCAGAAGGCTCCTGCAAGGTTACCTTTTCAAATCTTTTAAAGACTCCTTTTGGTTTGTGGTTTTGGTTTTTGCATCCCAGGCACTTCAGATGGAGCAAGTAGGTAGGTTTTTCCCCTGCACTAATCTGATCTGACCTTTCTAAGGCAGCACATGAGGGATGCAGCCCTGTGTCTCCTCCAGCTGCTGGATAAGCAGGGTTTTGCTCCCTGGTTAGGCAGCAGTCGCTGTGCTGCAGAGCTGCTCTGTGCATTGCCCTGGAAGGGCAGGTGTGGCATGTTCACCTGCTGGGAATCAGCTTCACACTGATGGTCTGGTCAGCTCTTCTGCTCCAAGCCAGAGCATTTTCTGTGCTCCACAATAAGAGCACTCCTGGGCAAAGGCCCTGGTCCTGCAGGGCCTTATTCACTTGCCTAACCAAAAGGCTAAAAACACGGGTAAGCCTTGGGTGGCTGAGGAAATGTTAAATCACATTCTCCTCCCAGCCGTAACCTTGGCAGAAGCACAGCTCCGGCTGCTAAAGCCCATAAAATGAACAGCCCCTGTTGCTCCTGATAGGGGTATAAAAATATAATTACTTGAAGAGTGACTTACGATTCAGTGAAACAAGGATCTTCTCCTTTTTGATTGAATTACGCAGCGGTATTCCTAGAAGACTGGAAGCAGATGGCGAGCTCTGGCCAGGCATTTAACAGCCTGAGTTACTGCGTGGAGGGGATGGAGCTGCAACGCCCTGCTCCTGCCTTTCTGCTCGCCTTGGGCCACCATCACGGTCTGTTCCCTGGGAAAGGAGAGGCTGGAGGATGGGGCAGGATGGTTTGCAGCAATGGATGGAGATGTGGAGCATGTCCCGCAGCAGAGGGCTTGTTGTGCAGCAGTGGCGTGCAGCTTGGGTGGCAGCCAAGAAGGGCAAAAATTTTGGTTCTGCAAATCCAGTGCTGCTTTGGTGCCAGACAGACACACTACGATAGCAATCCCAGTGTGTGTCATGTCAGGATGCTGTGGAGGTGACAAAATGCCCTCCTGTCACGCAGGAGAACTGCCCATCCCTCCAGGCCCTGGAGCAGGTAGGATGAAGACAGACAGTCCCCTGGGCTGAGCTGGAGCGAATGCTGCTGTCTAATTTCTGCCTCGCTGCTTCTCCTGCCCCCATATATCTTGAGCACGTCAATAAAATCAAACAGACTATTAACAGCATGTCGTGTTATCAGCCGTGGACGTGCGCGCTGTGCATTAGGCAGCCATGCAGCCTGCATTTTATGAAGTGAGCTGCTCATACCACTGCTGGGGTTGCAGCGATTATCACATCCCCTCACAGCTGAGCGGTACTACGGCTTTTATGAGCTACCCTAAATCAAAGGCCCTTTCTTTTTAAAGATAAATTAACAATTCTGTCCCCCCCCCCTTTTTTTTTAAATGGCATAACAGCCAGCTGATTACTAGGTGAGACACAAATCTCGTTGCTGGGTTGTGCCTACTGCATTGTCTTTTGGATTATTTTTATCGAACAAGCAAATGTTCTTTTGGAGCTCTGAAGTCTTTATGAGGGAGACTCATTTTCTGCTACCATGATCTCTTTGTCGCGGGTGGGTGATGTATGAAGAAGAATTGCAAATAGCTGTTTACAGCAAGCAAAGTCACGGAACAGCCCACTTTAATTTCTGCTATCTGTCGGAGACTGTTGTTGGTGATGGTCAAAATTAATTAAGCAGGAAGGAAGAGAGCAGGGAGGCAGTATGCATCCAGCTCTGACATTGAAGTATTAATGGTGAGCTAATCAAGAAAGAGTATCTATGAATATCTAATGAGCTTACAGTTTGCATTTTTACTGATGCAGTGAACTTCTGGGCAGCAGCTCACACAGGAGGAGTTGGGGCAGAGGTGGGCGGCCTGATTGCTCAGTCTGGGAACACACAAAGGTCTCGTGCCTGTGTCAGGGGCTGAGGCACCTTTGCCTTTTGCACCTCCCAGCCCTGCTGCCGCTGGGTCCTTCCTGCTGTCCCGACAGCAGCCAGGTCAGAGGGTCCAGCCCCAGTGCTGTGTTCCTTCCTCCCTGATGCTGGAGGGCACCTGGAGGGCTCAGCTCCTCCAGGACGGAGCTGCAGTGTCTGTCCGCTGCCAGGCCTTTGGCAAAAACTCCGAAATGCAGAACCTTGAATGCAGGACCTCACCCACTCGCCCTGTGCCCAGTGCAGGGCACCCCAGGGGAGCCTTGTTCCTGTCTCTCCTGCCGGTGTGTGGCTGGTGTTTCTAAATCAAGTTTCCAAGCTGTTTTGGGGAAAATAGAAGGTGATGGCTGTGCCACAGGGCCGGGGCACCCTGCAGACCCCCATGACCAGCATGTGCTCCGGGCACGCTGGCTCAGCCACTGTCACCCACCTACCACAGAGCAGGGGAGAATAGGAGGAAACAATCCCATGGCAAAGCTGGGCTGATTCTCATCAAAGCCACAAAAGTAAATGTCACCTTCGGGTGCCAGAAGGAGTCAAGAGGCATTTCTCCCTTCAACGTCAGTGTAATGACGGTTGTGGCTTTGCAGGTTTGTATTGCTGTGTTTCTGCAAACAGTTTCCTCCTCTAACCCCTTGGAAATTGGATTTAGCGGGGCTGAGCAGTTTGTGTGCAGCAGATAGCAGCGGGACTGATAAGCAGAAACCTGTTTACACACTCACTCATACCTAATGCTACAATTGGGCAGGGGCTGCCTGCATTTTATATATTTTTTAAACACTATCAAATGTAATCCTAGTGGCTGAATATCTTGTTGCTGCTTAACAGGAAGAAATCTGCACGGAGTAGTTATAATGGGTAACAAATGTGAAAATAGCTTCATGTGAAGCAAAACGATAAAGGTAATGAGTAAATCTTAAATTGTAATAAGAAAGAATCAAGTGGTGATCAGTAAGGAATAGCGTACCTGCAGTCTCCTGTGCAAGGTGGTATTTCATATATTGCCAAGTTAGTGGGATCTGGACACAACCCCAGGTGCAGAGAGAGTCCTGGCAGGTCACTCTGGCAGCAACAGGGACTTTTCTGGAAAGGAAAACAGAAAGCAGATGGTATCAGTTAAATAGCAGGAGGGTACTGGGGATGTCCAGGGAGGTGGTAGAGCCCAGGCTGCCTCCATCCCCCATGGTCCGCGGGGGCGAGAAGCCCCTTTGCTGTGGGTGCGTGGGCACCGTGATGCCCAGCGCGGGTTCCTGAGGCTGGCGGTGGAGTGAGCAGCAGGGATTTCTGCAGGAGGAGCACTCTGGAACGTGCTTCTCTCTGCTGCTCCAGTATAACCCAAATCTGTCAGCCTTTAGGGCTTGCTGGGAAGGTCATCTGTGAGCAAAGCTAATTATTTCAAGCAAAGCAGCAGGGTAATGCCACTACCCTGCTCCCGGGAACCGAGTTCTGCCCTGTGCCTCGGCTGTGTAGCTGCACATGAGCTGCAGGGAATTCCAGATGCACGGGGATGGATGTTAAGCCCACAGATATAAACAGATCCTACTGGCGTGTACCTTGAGCATGGACAAGGAAACACACATTCTTCCTAGCTGATGCGTTCAGTTGTCGTGAAAGTGCTGTCCAAGCCAAAAGGCAGCAGCTCTTCTTCCAGCCGCTTAATTTTCTTTAATCTGCCCTTGACATTTATTGAAAGAAGTGTTTTACGCACATCAAAGCCAAAGATTTCAAAACATCACATGAAAAAAAAAGTAAGGTCAGTGCAAGGGAGGATATGGTAGCAACCATGAGGTGAAAGACTCTAGTTTCTACAAGGAAGGTCTGTGCAAAACAAGGTTACGCTGATCTGTGGTCCAAGGGCGCTTCATTTGCGCCTCTGACAGTAGCCGCTGTGGTGGGCTTTGTATGTTGTGACACCGGCAATTTAATCAAGGCCATCCTTAATATGAACGGGTTTAAAAGTAAAAGATGCCTTGATACCAGGACTTCTCAGGAGCCTCTTCATGCGGGCAAAGAGTTTCCCATGGCTCTGCCCAGTGTTGGCCCACCTTGCTTTGCCTGGGGCAGCGCTCGTGGGGCTGAACCAGCCTTCGCATTCACGCTCCGTGAGTGGGTGTTGCTGCTTCTCACACGCTTAAATGAGCCAAAGCACTTGACAAACTGAGCTGCTCAACGTGAATCCAGCGTAGGGGCCAACCCTGCAAGATGCCTCCTGGTGCATTGAGCACCCTGAATACTACAACTGAAAAAGGAGAAATACAAAAGATCCTCAGAAAACTTGTGCTTTGAGTTTATTAGGTAGAGGTAACAAGCTGACATAGGTTAATTTATAGCTCAGTTGTATGCTGATTGCAAAGTACACATTTCCAGCAAGGAATCATTAGTAAATCACTTCCCCACCAGTTCTCTTGGCATATAAGAGAAATTTCTCTCTTCCTGACATTTAGAAAAAATCCTAATAAGTTATACACTCCATGACTTTATAGCATTTTTAATATTTAAAAGAAGGCTAGAATCTATAACCTCAACCTTTAACAAATGTACAGTAACGCGATAACAAATTTGCCTCGAACAGCTGCTATCTTGGTACCAACTGGCATGAAGAGGAGGGAAGTAATTGGCTTGTTTTCAGATAATTACCATAATTGTAGTGACACCATTTGGATCACATCTAACTGCGTTCCTGCTGCAAGTTGGATAATTTAATAATTGGCAGAATTTAGACTGACAGTAAAGGTAAAGTCAGCATATGGTGGGGAAATCAGTAGGCACCTCCCTGTGTTGCTGGTACAGGCTCTGCTGCTTTTGCTGTGAAGTTTAGCAAAATCTCTAGATTTTGCTGATTTTCTTAAGCCCTGTGACTGGTTCATATCTTTGCTCCTTTTCTTATGCTTGACCCGACGAGACCGCGTTTCACACCTTTTGAACCTTTTGATTTGAGATAAATCGCTTACTTCAGCCCTACCCGAATCACCGTTTTCTTTGTGCATTGAGTATTTTTAGCTGTCCTACTTCTGCTGGGGGCTCGTCGGGGCTCTGTGCTGAAAGTGGATTAAACCCCGGTCAGGTGCTTACAGGCAGCAGCCAAATGCCTTTCCCAGAGGTTGAACCCAGATCCTAAAGACCAGAGCTCGTCCCCCCAGCCAAGCCCTGTCACGCTGGTGGGAAGCGGAGCTTGGCCATTGCGTCGGGCTCAGCATGACACACTGGAGAGAACTTGTCCCCTTTGTGTCTCCTTGTGCCTGCTGCTTGTGGCCAGCGTGTAGGGGACTCAGCATCTCCTGCGTCTCTAGTCCTGCCATCTGCCCAGCCAGAGTCCCAGGAGCAGGAGGGCTGTAAGGTAAGGTGGCTTGGCGGTGGCTGAGGCTCCTGTACCAGTTATGGGTACACCTGTGTCTGCCACGATTCGGGCTGAACCAGGCTCTCCATCCCATGTGTATTTATGGCTGGTTGCAATGGGTGAGGCGCCTGCTGATGCACTAGCTGTAGGTCTGCGCTGCAGCCGATGCCCGACGGTCTGGGGGATGTCTGGGGATCTGGGGGGTGTCCAGTTCATCACACGCTGGGAAGAACTTTGGCACAGAGCAGGGGAAGCGCTGATCTCTGTAATAAACCTGTCTGCCAAGTTGAGGTTGATGGCTCCATCGCAGCCTCCGGTACCTGGGCACACACACAACACTGGCACAGGAGGGAAGGTGGATGGCTAAAAAGCAAACCCCGCCTCTCTCTGTTTCCCCAGGCTTTTGGGGGTGTTCTCTGGTGTCGTTTGTGGTGCTGGGGCACCTGGGAGCAGCCAGCTGAGCCCCCCACATCTCCCTGCCGTCGCACAGAAACTGCAGGGGAACCGTTTCCTTGCAGCATTCCCTCCCCCTCCGTGATTTATTGCTGCCAGGAGGCTGTGCATGTGGAGGTGGCATAAATCTCACCCAAAAGAGAGATACATTTGCATTCGCTCCCTCGCTGGCATATTGAATGAAACCCCGAGCAGGTCCCAGGCAGAAGGGCCAGCACCGGGGGCTTCCAGCCCTGCTGGAGGCGGCTCCTACACCAGCAAGGAACAGCTTCCCCACTCAGCCCAATTATCCCTAGATTAATTTTAATCCACTCCTATTTATATTCTGAGGTATCACCCTACATAAGTCCATAGTGTTCGCAGGCTTCAGGCATCCACTGTGCTCCCCTCTACTGTTCTGCCAGCAACCACAAACCCTTTAAATCACTTTTTCTCATTCAGACCTTCTGATGCTCCTGGTTATTTCTGCTGTGGCTCACGCAGCTCCTTCCAAATTGCTGTGCAATGCCTCCAAAGCACTCCCTGGGCTGACAGTCCGTGTGCTGGAGTTAAAATCCTGCAAGCTACTACTGGAAAGGAGGCTACAGAGGGCAATTAGGGAGATTATAGTCAGCCCACGGTCACGCTACTGCAGTGGGTCTGGATGTCCTGTCATGAGCAGCCAGCCCGGACTAAGAGGCTTGCAAATAACTGAGCAAGGAGAAAAGCAATTGTCTCTGAGATTGCATTTTAAATGGAAGCCCATCAGTGTTTTCATATGTTGACAGTAAACTGGATACAAAGCAAACGAAGAAATGCAAGAGAGCGAGAAGGAAGAAAGGTGGATACAACACATTAATCAGAAGCAAAAGTTGGTGGCAGTCTGCAAACCTCTACTTCTGCACGGGCTGGTGGCTGGAAATAGCATCTTGAAGCAATGGAGGAAGTAAAGAATTAATTACAGTTCTGAGACCCAATTCCACTTCCAGCCACAGGCAGCATTTATTAAGATCTCACTGAGGCGGGAAAGATTGAACAAGGGACTCAGGGGACTACGAAGGGGAAAAGAATTAATCAGTTTGTCTCAGAAGACTGAAGAAGTCAGATTAAATAAAAACTGGAACTGAAATGAAGGGGGGAACAGGGCGGTTAGAAACCTGGACCTGTTTGAAGAAGAAACTCTGGAGTCGCAGCTGGGAGCAGTCCCAGGGGCTCTGGTCCCACGCAACAGAACCTGAGGAGCTTTGGGGAGAAGGGCTGAAAGTTTGCCTTGACTTCGTTAATAGGTTTAGAAATGTCACATTTCAGCCTCTTCCTTTGCCTGGCAGAAGGAGGCCACGCAGGGTGTCTCCAGCTCTCGCACCTCTGATCTGTGCTCCAGTGCATCACCAAAGCGCCAGGTCCCACGTGCCCCAGTGTCAGCGGGACCCCTTCCCCAGCCTGCCAAACCCCTGGCAGCCAAGGGGGCACAGGAAGGGAAGCTGAACGATTAGATGTCCAAACCCCACAGCCAGCACCCTAAAAGGCAAATCTTTGTCCCTGCCCGTTGTCAGCCCAGTGTTTTCCATCACAATAACATTCAATGATTCTAAAGCGTACAACATTTTCCTCCCTCTTTTGTGCCGTAGCTTTTCTGTCTGTCCCTCTGGGAAAGGTCACTGGGCTTCCACATTCCTGCTGTGTAATGAGCTGTGACAAACGCTGCGATGGTGACCGGGGCCGGGGTCAGAGAGTTGAACGCCAGCGTCACGGGGAGCGAGCCTGTCCCCAGCCAGGCAATGGGTGTCCCATTGCCAAGCGCCTTCCCCTCCGCACAGCTCAGTGGCAGAAACTTCACGGAAACCAGATTAGAGACTCTTGTCTTATTCCCCCGCCTCGAAAATTCCATGCGTGATAAACAGACATAAATAAAAACTTCTCACAGTAAACAGTGAATGGGGAAACACACAGTTTTTGTCTTCAGGAAGCAGGAAAGCATTCCTATTTTTCTGGCATGTACAGAAATAGGCTCGTTGGAGAAAGCCTTTATGGAAACGCAAAGTGCATATCCCAGAGGAATGTCTTCTGAAACCCCAACAGCATTGATTCAGAAGAGAGACACCAACGCTCTCCCCATTGTTGGCTGCAACAGAAACACTGCCCAATAAAACTGCTATTTAGAAAGTTCCTGGCTTTATCATATCTGTCTCTTTTGCAGAAGTACAGCTCTGTCCCTATTTTTTAGCGAGATCCGGGTTACTGAAAATTACTGGTTATAGTAAAGCACAGAAAACAGCAAAGCAAGCTGCAAGGAAAAGAGGTTACACTGACAGCTGTGTTGGGTAATAACCCTTATGATATCACAAAGCTTCATAGCAGGATTTTTCCACCCCCTGTGTTATGCCAGAGAACAGTAAAAAAATCAGTCTGTTGATTCTATAGTGGTATTTCCTAGCAAAACCACTAAATACTGTTTGGTATGTTAGCTGGAGTTTAATATGCACAAGTGATGGTGGAGATGGATGTGTACTGCAAATTTTTATCATGGACCTTCCAAACCAGGAATACCTATAAAGATACATCTCATTCCTCAGCTATACTATGTTTTTCAGCGTTTTTTTCAGTGCATTTTTTTATCCAGTCCAGTTTTAAATGTCAATATGCCAAAATACAAAGTGTTTTTCACAATCTGAGGCTAACATGGCATGAACACTGCCCTAAACACTGTATGAAATGTGGGGCACTAGAGATTCTTCCAGGGAAAACCCAATAAACTGCTACATTATGATTTTCATCAAGAGAATCACTGCAAATAATAAATCCTGTTACGCTTCTCATGTTTTGGGTATTTCAAGCAAGAAATACAAGGAAAAGCAGCCATGAATTAAGAGAGAGAAACTGCCTTCTCTGTAGGATCTGGAACTACTTTAACAACTTGTTGAAGGTCACTAACTCAATTCGTGGATGCAAAATAATGGCAGCATCCGAAAGATGGTTTCACAAGATGTGAGTCACCGCGTTATAGCTAATGGTTTTTGAAACCTGGCATGTGGAAGCTCCAGATGCATATAATGCATGCCCAGCAGTGGTACGGCAGGATTTACTACTAGATTGAACCTGAAAGCTGGAGGTGGAAGAGCCTCCCAGAACCAGCTCTGCCTCCCAGGCTCCCTCAAGGCCCCAGTTTCAATCTTTGGGGTGTACAGACCCAACCGCACCCATCTCCTTGTTATGGAGTTGGTGCTGCTGAGTTGTACATCACAAGAACACAGAGATCACCAGTAACTAACCAAGAAAACAACAACATCTTCCTGTCACTTTCCAATCCCGCTTTTCAGTCGTGATGCTGAAAGACTCGATGCATCTCACTTCAGTGCCCCCAGGGTTTACTGATGGGTCCCAAAATTAGATCAGCAGCCCCAGCTCAGAAGTCTAGCTAGGCTTGTTACTTTAATGAAATGCTAATTGCTGCCTCTGCGGTCTCGAAAAGTGCCTTTGGTCCTGCAGCAGCTCCAGTTAAGCAGTGTTAATTGCCAAAGCTAATTATGTTGCTGTTGCTCCTAGATACTGGTTCAGGTGAGGTCTATAAACAATAAAACCAGTAGCCAAAGCGCTGTAGCTCGGCTGCGGTGACCCGTGCACGGCCGAAGGCACCGCTCTGCTCCCGATGCTTTGTGAGCACCAGGCACAGACCAGGGACATCGCGACGTGGTGCCACTCGCTCCGCACAGAACAGGACCAGAGAGGTGACAATGCCTAGAAAAGAGACCCTGCAGCAAATCTTCTTGCTAAAAAATGTGTAGGATTTCAGTTTTGAGAGAAAATGCTGGAAAAAAACCCTTTCCTTAGTTCCATAGGTGCGGGTTTTAAAAAGCCATCCTAAAAAGGCCTGAAATTCCTTAGGTGTTGCAATTAGTGGAAGGCAAGAAGCAAACAGATCTGGGCTTCCCATTCCTCAAGGTAATAACACCCCAAAAACTCCCAACACTATTTTGGTCGTACATCCCATGTCTGTTTCATCGCTGAAACTCCCAGCTGAAAAGGTGCATTACACCAATTAAACCACCAGAACTTCCTAAGATCCTTCTGAAAAACAAGCTTACTGTTCGGATAAAGTCCTTGCTGGTTAGAACATCCCCAACAGCCTCGTATAATTGCTCCAGAGGGGTTACGCTTTGCCAGGCCCCTTGGCAACCGGCGCTTTGGGACTGGAGGTGGGAGCAGCTGAGCTGCCATTGCAAAAACCAGCGTGAATCTTCACCAGGTGGCCAAACAGGAGCAGCTTAGGAGAGCCACGGGGGAGGAAACTTCTCTTGAGCTTGGCCATGCTGCCTTAGCGCTCTCCAGCACGGCGCAGGAGAGGAGCAGAACAAAGAGGGCAGTGCTATGGGTTATTCTTCTGGAGAGGGTTTTCCAGAATCCTGTTTAGGGAACAGGCGGTAAAATAGATTTTATCTCAGATCCAATTAACAGCTGAGTTACAGGACTCAAGCGAAATAAAGGGCAGTGAATCTCCCAGACTCTATTTATGTGATTTATTAGAATACGGCTGTCTGCAGGAGCGGGCGGCAGCCGTTATGTTTAATTTATGAGGATGCGAGGGGGAAAGGGCTCGGCTACCAAGCTGTTGGGGGGTTCCTGCCCTAGCAGGGCAAAAATCCTCCTCCTGCAACAAAGGCACTAACAGCCCCCTTGCACCAGCGTTACTGGCTGTTCGTTGGATTAAATCAGCCACAACTCGCCAACCAGGGTGTGCAGAACTGCGGGTGGAAAAGCTCCATCCGCTCCCTCTGACGGGTTTCAAGGCTTATGCAGAGGGAAGAGCCAAAGCACAGAGATCCAGAGGGAAAAGAGAGATGAATTCGGGGCCTTGCAGCTGAACTACCAGCGAGGGGCAACGCACACAGTGGGAGTTTTTGCAGCAAGCGTGAAGAAGGTGAAACATGAGTCTTCTCATCTCTGTTTCTGAAACTTCCCATTTTAAGCATCTTCCAGGCCAGAAAAGGATATTTGAGCTGACAGCCTTGGAAGAGCTCCACCATTTGATGTTTGTGTGTTTGCAGAGGAAGCACAGAAGGATTGTCAGTGACAGATGAAATCTGCAGTCCTTCTAACACACCAGTTAAAGTGATTTTGCCTCTTGAAAGCCGAACTATAAGGTTTCTATCAAAGAGATGTTTGATACCAGGAAACCAAGTATTGTGAGAAAAATAGAGTCCATAGTTTTCTTACATTGCAATCAGTATTCATGTAAAATAGCTGTTTTCTCTGTCTTGCGTAGCAACACATAGAGTCAGACCAGCTGCTGTTTCATTTTTTTCCTTTCTTTATGTTTTATAAGCGGCTGATGTACAGTGGTAGAAAAATACAACCACAAACAATGTGACTGACTGTCTCAAGAAAAGGGGTTTTTGTTTTGCCTTTGTTTTTTAACACTTCACTGGTATTCTGAATATCTTTTAAGAAGAGATGCTCTGATGCCCTGTTGTATCACTATCACAAAATTGGATGCTCCAGAGGGAAGGAGCCTAATTAGGTTTATTATTTGTTGCTAGAGCAGCCTTAGATTTGGCAAATCCCCTCCCAGCAAGGCTGTGTTCAGTTCCAGCATATGTTGTTTGGATCCATAATTTGAACTTAAAAACTAAAAGTACTTTTTTCTAATGGCTAGATGGGAGCTTTCTTCCAGATCTCTACAGGAGGTGGAGGCTCTCCCGGGGGGGTTGCCTTTTTCTGTTAAGTGTTTCTCTAATGGATTCGGTGAGAAGCAGCACTGACACAGAGCAGAAGGATCAGAAATCAGCCACAACTTAAAGCTCCTGTTCCCAGCCACCTCCTCAGCTTCTCTATTCACCTTATTCACTCAACCTGATCTCACAGGAAAACCAGGCACCAGGCACACCTCTTACTTGTTGCCAAAAGCTGAGTTAAATAATATTTTTAATGCCCATAAATAAAGGTAAAATATAATTTGCAGAGAAAGAGCCATCCGTTGGAAAGCAGGGTGCTACATTTAGTTTTCTCCTGTCAGACAGAAAGGAAGGGATGCTGACAGACTGCTTGTAAGGTGAACTTCCAATGGGACTGAGTTTTAATAGAGTCACTTGTGCATCTTTCAACCTCAGATGCAGCCACACAAGTATCTCCAGGATTTGGGATTCCTGGGTGACCGCTCTTGCAGCTCTTAGAGGTGCCCGAAACACAACGCAATACAACAGCTGAGCTGTATGGGGAGTTGTGGGCAGTTGCTCTTGCTGTCAAAGATGTTGTGATCTCTCATGTCGCGCTTTAGGGAGCACAAGAGAAACAGCAGAAAACATGGTTTTAAATGAAGGGCAAGAAAAGTCTGAGATAAATGCATCAGTAGTTAAGTCTCTCAAACAGAAAGCTGCTCTGATGTTTTCCAACAATATTTCATCCAGTTCCTAGGTTTAAGACAATAAACTCTGCAGTTCATAACATGCACACTCATTTTAACAAGGGATCTGTCTTCCTCCATAGAGCCTTGGCACAGACCACACTTAAAGCTCTTGTGCTAAAGCAGCACACATTTTTTGCTTTTGAGGAGACAGCAACACACAGTACCATCCCCAAAATAAACCAGGGATGTCTATGGTCTGCTCTTATGGGAATGGTAATGCTGGTAATGCTTGAGTTTCACTAGAAATCAGAAAAGATAATTCAGCCTTTCAGGAACACAGGGTTGTGCTAAGAACTAAAACCAGGTCTCCTGAGCCACAGACAGTGCTAACCCAACCACTCATTAGAAAGGGTCACTTTTCTCATTTCCCTCATGCATATTTGCAATGGCAAGGAAGAAAATGCTTTTCAAATTTAGCTAAAAGCTTTCAACCACATTCCCGTGAGCACCAGCGCAATAGCTGTTGCACACAGGTGCCAAAGAGGGCATTATTTGAAATACAAGAGATTTTTAGGGTACAGGACAGAAAGCGGCTGGTTTGAATTCCTTCCCCAGCTCCCTTTGCTTTGCTGGCCCTTCCAGTAGAGCTTATTTGGGTGTTGTCAGCCCCATGGGATGCCAGTTTCCAAGCATGACTCCCTGGGTGCAGGTAGAAGCTCTTTGCTGCAGTGCGAGGGCTCAGCCAGGACCTCCCCGTCCATCCTACCTGGCCGAGGCTGCCAGCAGGGAAGCATTAGGGGCAAAATGGTTCCTCTGGCTCCTTTTCAAGAGCTCGAGTTGGACACAGAGTCCATTTTACCATATTACTTTAGGAGGAAGCCAGCAGTCAACCCAGACCACAATCTAGAAAAGTCAGTGCAGCATTTCAGGGTTTCTGTTTTATCAAGTTACTCATAGTGTGGCAGCTGAGTAGTGACTGTGAACAAACAGCCATTAGCACCGTTGTGATTATTATTATTTACCACTTTTGAGTGTCTAGGACGGCTGGTGAACAGCAGAGGGGAGGAATAAGCAGATACTTGTTCTGAGAAACCTACAGCTTAGATTTAGTTGTAGCAGAACAAAAGACTTCTACATCTTCCCCTCCCAAGTCGCTGCGAGCTCTTAGTTTGAGGACAGTGTCTTACTGACAGTAATTAAACCACAACAAGAGCCACAGCCAGTGTCTTTGGATAAGGCAGAGGAAAACCCGGCTCAGCCCCTCCCTGCTGTTGAATCCCCCCACATTTTGTGTTGTGAGTACTTGCCTGGTCGGGGCAGTTACTGTTGTGGCTCAGATGACAAGCGGCACCGTGGGCTGGGATGGCTTGAGGACTTGTGGTCACTGCTCCACACTTAAGTGGTCACCTACAACTTTGACAACAAACAGTTGCTTGGTTCCTCTTCCCCACTCAGCCCACAGGCACTCCCAGTTTGCTCCTGGGGGGCTCCACACCCCACAAGAAGCCACCTTGCAAAGCTCCTGGCTCTTATTCTCCACCAAGCTCTCCTCCAGCCCTGCCAACAAACTCGTCTTTAAAAACTCTGTCAGCTGCGAGGATGCAGATGGTCACATTTGCATCAAACAACTTTTAAATTATCATTCAAATTAAATTAAATTGAAAATGCAATGAGCTGTTCCTGTAGATCTAGGCGCACAAAGACAAGTTAATGAAGGTCACATTTGTAACCAGTGAAGAACATTTAAACTGTACCATGCCTAGCATGGAATGCCATTAGAATAACATGCCTTTCTAAATAAGGATGAATGAATCTTGAAGGCCTTGTGCAGGATTACTCCCCGCTCCCAGGAAAGCTGGTCTTTGGGACCTTTGTGTTAAGCAGGGGGGAGATGCGCTGGCTCCAGTGGAGCACCAGCCAAACTCGTTGGCCGTGCAGCGTGAGGCCTCGGGCACCAGTTTGTGCCCTGCAGGTCCTGCCTGCTCTCCTTGTCTGAACGCAAAACCAGGCAAGCCCAGAAAGCCAGGCCTAACTCAGCTGAGAGGCACTTCTTCAGACAAGGGAGCCACAGTTTTGCAAATGCACAGCCTGCATTCCTCCGGTTGTAATTGCCTCATTTACACGCACAAAGCCCTGTGCCTTTTGCCTTGCACCATGCTTGCAGTCACCTGTGAAAAACTGCTCTGTAATGGCGTTTGTGCCATCCGTCACCTTCACAGCTCTGTGTTGTCACAACGATGTCATACAAATTAACTGTACCTATTTCCGTGTGCTGAGATGAAAAACGGAACCAGTTTGGCGTGCGAGTGGCAGAGCACAGGCTGCCTCTGTCTGAGGCTTCCCAGGGACCAGGGGCCGCTCCGACACCAGGCTGGGCTCCGGTAAAACGCTGGATGAGTGCACAAAATGCTGGGCGAGTGAGCAAAATGCTGGATGAGTGCACAAAATGCTGGGCAAGTGCATGAAACACTGGGTGAGTGAGCAAAACCCTGGGCAAGTGCGGGAACTGGGCACCTGGCCGAGTGAGCTGAGTCCAGGTGACCACAGAGCAATAACCTGAGCAAGCCAAGACATCTGTAATAACAGTTCTTTCTCCCTCCTTTGTGTGATGCTGCAGCTTATCTACAGCTGCTGCAGACCCCGTTGTACACTCCATCCTGAGAGATGAACTATCATTTAGTACAGGGAAATAAATAGCAAAAATACATACCAAATGCCCCTTAGCAACAGAGCTCTTGTTTTCACACATTCTCTGCTCCACGCTCAGGTGCGAAGTCAGACACTGAGAGATCAGAGAAACCTGTGAAATGGAGAGTAATAATTGGCAAGAATTTTGGCATCTGGAGAGAGTTTTTGCAAGCAAAAGCTTAAGAGCTGCTGGTTTGTCTGCTCACCCACAGAAAAGAGCTAACACCTGCCATCAAAAGGGGACTAACGCACTCGCTTTAATTAGCCACTGAGGTTTTAGTTGCTTGAGAGTGACTAGGTGCATCCAAAATCTTAGAAAGCAAATGTTGCAAAATCCACCCATCCACACAGCGTGTCTGACATATTCTAACAAAAGCAATTAAGTCACAGCTGAAGGCAGCTGATAATTCCTTGCAACAAGAGTCACCAGGTTCAGTTAGTGAGCTGAAGACACTGGATAGGTGGGTTAAGCCCATGTGTGAAATGTGCTGGTGGGAGGCAGGGATGTGCCTTTGCTCACCCTGAGAAAAGCGTTGCTTGGATTTTTTCCGAAATGCTCATAACGGTTGTAAATCTGAGGAAATCCCTTTTGCTCTCAGTGGATGATGGTCTAACGTCTATCAGCACAACTGAGAACAAAATCTGGACCTGCGTGTTCTACTCAAAGCAAGTTTTTGTGCGATGGCATCTGAGAAACTGCAACAACTGGAATTAAACTACTTTACATAATCCATTCATAAGATACAGTTCATAAATAATAGTAGGAAAACAAAATGCCAAGCCAAACTGATTAAAACGCAAGCTTGAAAGCTGCCTTACAAATGAGAGGCACAATAGTAGCTCAGCAGTGAATGGTGATTTACTCTCTGGTTTGTAAACCAATTTATTTATCAATAGTTGAAGTTTATGCAAAAATAACTAGGTCAAGGATATGTGATTAGGAGGAATACATTGTCATTGCTGCCTTTCTGGGTTCAACAATGGAATTTTAGGCTCTGTTTTCGATAACTGCAGCGCAAGTCCCTGTGTAAAACCACAGCGTTCCCCCGGGCACAGGAGCAGACCTCTCGCCCCAGTTTCTGCGCCTCGTCTTCAGCAGCTCTGGGGAGTTAAATGTCCCTGACCAAGGAGGTCACAGACTTCACGGGGTGTCCCGGTGCCTTTTGCCACCATTGCCTGCGGCGATGTGTGACGGGCCAATGGCGGGGACACGGCTTGGTTATTATCCCCTGAAAACTCAATGACTTTTCAGAAGAGACGAAGACTTTGAGTCTTGCCATTGAGTTCACACAGCATCGAAGCATTGCAAACAGGAGCCTTTGCACTGTGAGTTCGCCTCCTCGGAATCTCTGTGGGAAGGAGATTTTTCCTCTTTAGATGTCCCATTAGAAACTGCTGATGCAGAATCCATCAAATCCATTAAGAGTCCATTAAGTCTGTAAGGCTGTGTTTGTGTTCCTGTGTTGTCTGAAGAATCTGGAAGGCCACAAGCTGTACGTTGCCTGTGGCAGATTATCCTGTGCTGGCTGGCTGTGTCTTTTGGCTGCAATATCCTATATGCAATAT
This sequence comes from Columba livia, assembly GCF_036013475.1. Classification (NCBI taxonomy): domain Eukaryota; kingdom Metazoa; phylum Chordata; class Aves; order Columbiformes; family Columbidae; genus Columba; species Columba livia. Next base: position 3,375,141 of record NC_088621.1, read on the forward strand.
GGATATGTGGTTTTGAAAGACGAGGGGATACAAGGCCCTTCTAATATGCCTGGATGGCTGGGCCAGTGCCTTTGAATTATGTTACACAAAAATGACAGCAGTGGAAGACAGATAACAAATGAAGGCCAAGAAATTTGACCCAAAATACACTATGTCATTTTGCATCAGGACGATTCTGAGCCTTTTGCTCTTTAGTTAGTCATGAAATGTCCATTCTTCCCAAATAGCTACATCAGCAAATGACACTTAAATGATAAGTAGCTATATATTAAAATACGTTGAAGATCAATGGTACTGAGTATGACAATCACCTTGTATTATATATTGACCTGAATGAAAAATCACATAGGATTAACATCCCAGAGCATTTTACAAACTTGGATTAACACATGAATTTTGACACATGTGCAAATGATAATTTTAGGTAAGACCATGAAATAGCTGTTTCTAAGAATAAAAAAGGCACAACGATTCTGTGTGACCCAGAATGACCAGGGCTATTAGGCAGAGCAGACTTTGGCTCAGACACAGGATCAATATTTGTAAACTAGTGTCAAGCGGAGAGTCTAAGCCAAGGTTTTCCCAGCAAGCAAGATGCAGTGATGATGTTTTGATGAATCCTGATGACTCTGTGGTGAACTGGTGATGTCGTACACACATGCAGCATCTCCCACCCTTGCAGACGGCCCGCAGACGCACCTGGTGCAGCGCAGAGCTCAGACGTGAGCGTGTGAGATGCCGGGCTGGTTTGTTACAGCCTCCTGGGAAATTTGCTTGGGTTCGGTTAACTTGTCTTTTAAACGCAGGCATCCTACGGAAGGAAACTTCCCTGAGTGACAAGTCTGATGTAGTTAAACAAAACCATTTTTGAAATGCAGAACTCCAAATGTGATTAAAATGCAGGTTTTCCAATGTATATTTCATCAAGGCTAACCACAAGCAATCCTTTCAAAATATTTCCTTTGATGGCTGGCTGTTTATTTGGACTCAGTGAATGCGGGTTTGGTGAAAGAGGGTGTCAAACAGGTCAAGAGGCGAGACGGACACTGTGCCCTGGAAATTCAAGCCTTTATTATCTGGTCTCCATGGGATTTCCTTTCCTACATGGAAAAATGTGTGGTGATGCCATAGCAACAACAAAGGAACAAACATAGCAGGACATGTCTCTGCTGTTTAAGGCTTAGTAGGCTGGATTTTGTAAATGACTGCATTTCCAGAACAGTTATTTTGCTCAGAGTAGTATAAACAATGAGAAGCTGAGCTAAAGGCACAAGAAATAAGGATGAACAGCTTTCCATCTTCTCTTTGAGCATTTGTCTGTAAGGCAAAAAGAGCCTTATAAATATTAAGGAGGAGTTGAAAAATGCTCATTTTAATTTAAAACTGATTCCTCTCCCTCGTCTCATACCAAACTTATAAAAGACGCATCCTTAAGCCCCCCTTGCCCTGTGCCACACGCCAGCCGGTTCCCACAGGCGGAATCTGCAGCCTGCTTGTTCCACCAAGGGACTTTGCTTGAGGATTCGGGGGCTAAATGGCCCTTAGGGTGTCTGGGATGTCCATGGAGATGCACAAAACCGGGACAGTCTCCCCCAAGTGCGGCACTTGAGGGCTGGGCAGCTCCCTGGGTTGCAGGTCCTGCTCCCAGACCAGCTACCCCGCAGATCTATACCAGCAGGACATACAGCAAAGCATATACCGCTATTTTTTTCCTACGGATTTGATCTAGTATTTCACAGGACCGCGTGACTCACCGACAGCGCTCTTAAAGCCTTTTGCAAATGGTAGATCAACACGATTTATCAAAATGAGGTTATAATCATGACACTGATCTGTCAGTCAGCAGCCCTGGAGGAAAGTTTTGCAGCCCTCCTATAACCTTTAAGATCCCCAAACACGGAATGCAAGGCGTCCTGAGCTGCTTCCTGACCTTATTTGTAACCTTCCTTTCACAAGCCATTATTCTTCACACAGTGAGCCCAGATAGCAGGGCCCGTCAGCACCTGTCACAGAAGAGGTCTCAGCTTAAAACCCACAGTCTAGCTGTTGTATTTCGAACCAGTGCCTTATCAGAGGGGACCAAAGTCACGCCAAGAAAAGACATAAGAAGGGTGTGTGTAAGAAGTAAAAATATATCTCCAGTTTTCAGGAAAAATGTCTAACTATAACCACATTTCATAGAGTCACCCATTTTTTGCTGGAGTAAATCTCAGAGACTGGATTCCAGTGTGTTCATTTGCAAATGTATTTGACATACCCATCACAGGCTCTGCAAATCGGCACCTCTGACCTCAGTCTCTGCCCACGCCTGCTCTGTCCAGGAACCTCGATTAGTCATGGGGTGTAATGTTGTGATAACTGCTTTGCAATTGAACTGTTTCCCCCGGATCGGCTCTCGAGGGAGGGCGCCGAGCACCAGAAATTCCCTGCCCTTGTGCAGAGGGGCCAAGTGCTCGGTGTATTCCCCTGACCAAAAACTCTTCAATCATCGTCTCTGAAGGCTGAATTTCAGCTCGTTCAGGCTCTCATCACAGAACACCAGCATTTTATTTATAACTTACCTAGTATGCTGCCGCCTCTGATTTCACTGTTTCTTTGGAAAGTGTAGCCAAAGTTGGGCAGTATCCAGAGCCCATCAAACAGCTAATGGCAAGAGGTCCTGACATGCCTTGATAATTAATGTGAGCATAGAACTGAGAAACTCGCAGGGTTTCCTTCTAAAGGCTCCTTCATAACGAATAATAACTGCACTAATTATATGAATTCTCTAATAGCGCAATACACCTTGAAATCATTTCACTAGGCATAAAAAGAAGCATCGTGAGATTAACACTTAACAGATTGAAAACATCTGGGTTTGGGAAATGGATTGGTGAGACAGGCAGCTTTTGCAGGGCTTTGCGGGGTTATTTCCCCCTTCGGATTAATCTGCTCGACTACAGAATAAGTATTTTTCTGACCTGCCAGCAGAGACAATATTAATAGTTTCTAATTCTTTAGTCAGCAGAACAATAAAGCAAATGCATGCTTGGGATTGGGTAGAGGGGAGTCTTTATGATCCTCCAGCATCCCTTTAAATTCTCCTTCTGTCACTTGCAACAAAACAGGCACTTTTTGGTATGGAAAACACATGGCACACAAAGAAAAAGGAAAAATAAGCCTGCCACCTTTAAATGCAGAACTGCACTCAGATTTATGGAGTTGTGGCTAAAGAACAGAATAATAGCTGGTATCTTTTTATGGGTGACTGGGAAAAAGTAAATGTATTTCATATACTACGTACCATAACACAATGGTTAGTGATCTCAAAGAGGTAATAGATGGACTTTTTTTTCATTAAAATGTCATTAACGAATGGAATGGGTGGGAGGAGCCATTGACTTGATAGTGGTAAATGACCTGATCACAGGTGAATAATAATAATTGTGCATCGGTGATGATCAGTGCCAACTTGACAGATAGCTCAGATCTGATCTGTAATATTTGGCATCGAACCTCATTTCTATGCATCCAGCTTCATGCCTTCTATCTTTATTACCCAGTGCATTTTCTTTTCTGAGAGCGGCCTGATTGCTACTAATCTTCCAGCCTGTAACCTAATGCTCTCTCTTTAAATGAAGTCCCCATATTGTTGATAAAGAGTCATTGTGTTCGCTTATCTCCCTCCTCTCCAGAAGTGATAGCAGGAAATCTGACTTCTCAATTAACCTGTGCTGAATTAGAATCTTTATGATCAAATTGGTCGATGTGATTAATCTGGACTGCTTGGAACTCAGTGGGAATGAGGATTTGTGAATCTCACCAGCGCCCCTTTCTGCGTGTCACGTTGCTGTGGTGTACACAAATGAGAAGCCATTTTCTTGTCATTCTTATAAATTGCTTCTCTTTCTGAAATTTTCGAAGGAGGAATGAACATGGCACTGTGTTGCAGGGAAAGCAACAGAAACGGTATTGTTTACACCATGGAAAAATAATGGATGTTTCACAGATGTAGCAAACAAAGGCGAGTATGGCATAGATCTGTTGTAAGACAGGAGCCAGACCCTCCACAAATTAATTACAATTATTATTTAAAATGTATTTTTCTGGGGTGCAATGTCATCCATTGGCATGTGAGAATGGAGACTTTTAAAACGCAGTGTTCAAACTTGTGTCTTCTGCGTGTTTTCCCTGCATGTCTTTCAAGTTAAAGCGGGGCTTAACCTGGAGGAATAAGGCTTGCTGTAATTCCTGGGCATTTTACATAGATAAACCACGAAGTTTAATTACAGAATGTTTAATTAGAGACTGTATTTAAGATCATCAAAATGTCTCCTGCATTAAAAAGCATATAAATTTCATTAATATATGGATACCTAAGAAAAAAAAGATTTAGAGGCTAAATGGAAGCCCTGTCATTACCGCTTCATTTCCTCGCTGCTGTTTGAGTCTTGACGGGAAAGGCACTGGCAGCAGATCCTACTCTGATTAATACATTTCTGTTTGAGATTCCACCTGTAATTATCCACTGTAGGAACATGAGGACCTGGCCAGGTTTAAATCAGCATGCCCCGGCTATCTCCTTTATTCACCAGATATGTACTTCAGATATTCTTCTTGTTCAAACAGGGATGCGTAGCTGGAGTTCATGGAGTGCTCATACACAGGGTTACGGAAAGCTTTGAAAAGAACTAGATATCAATAGAGGCTTTTTATATTCTCTTGAAAAACAACTTGGAAAAGCAGCTCTCACTTTCTGAATATTATGAGTGAATAATAACTTTGCTTTGTAATGTTATTTTTCAGGTAGTTTTTCTGGTAGGAGCAAATTCTGACTAATCACTTGCACTGACTCCCATGTGCAAGATACACTGTGAAACTCTTGCTCAGAAGTGTATACTTTTCATAAAAATACTTCTTTGCTGAAGATTTCAGCAAATTTCAACAAATGCTTTTTCTTCCATCCAATATTTTTGTTTGTCTTGTTAGATTCTATTTAAATGCACATTATTTCGGGACCAGCTTGAAATGTTTGCACAGTATTTCAAAGCACCTCCCAGTAAAGAGGTAATAAGGTAATCTATGATACTATAAATAAGAGGCTTTTTTAAGAAAGTCCTCGAATCATTTTGCTGTAATGACAGCAGGCCTCATTAAACAGCTGCATATACAGCACAGATTGGGGACATTTGTAATGCCAGTGTGCCTGCGTTTTGTAACAGTCCCAAACGTGACCCCTGGGAACGCAGCGGTAAGAGAGGCGAGGGAGTGAAATTGGGCTGCAAAGGGAGCAGGAGTGTCAAGGTTGGGCTCCCTGTGTGCTGGGGGAGCAGTCTGGGCAATGGCCGGGGCGCTGCCGCCCTTCGCCTCTGCTCAACGCGTCGTTACTCAGTTCCTGCGACCCGCTGCGCTCAGCAGGGTGACATTGTCCTGTGCGTGACAGCCACACGCGCAGCTCGGCTCTTCCTAAAGGAAATCCCATAGCCGTTTTGTCCAGTCTCCCAAGTGGGGTGTGCGTGTCAGCGCCTTTCACATGGGCACACTTAGCTCTGTGTTTCAGTTGTACCATTTTTGTGAAACCTATCATGACCCCTGCAGAAAGCAAGTCCCTGCCTGCAGGGGTGTTCTCTGTCTCTGTCTTCCCTGCGTCTGTGTAATGAGCTGCCTGGTTCACCCGGTTATCAGGACTAGGAAGGTCCCACTTGCTCTGAAGGTCACTCACCTCGTCCTGCTCTGGATGCTCGTGGCGTGTCCTGCGGCTGGGCTGTCACCTCTCTGCCATGCCCCACGCTCCAAGCTGGTCTGGCGCCAATAAATTCGAGGCACATCATGTCTTGATTGACTTTGTAGAACGGAGAGAAAGGATCTGATCTTTCCTGAAATTTGTGAAATTATATATGCATTTCTCCTCTGAAGTATTTTTCAGTTTTTAGAAATCCAGGGCTACGTTAGGCTTACCGTGCCAGCATTATACATCTATAGTAGTGCTCTGTGCAGATAACACCTCCACAGTATTTGATAAACTATTTCAAAGAATGCTAATAAATACCTGGAAAATCAAACCATTGCTACAGAAACTGCTTGATAAAACCAGCTGTCTTTCTTGCGCACCAAATCTGACCTGTTCTCAGCATGCAAACTGTCCTGCCCCTGGCCCCAGAGCCACCCGTGTTCTGGCTCACCGAAATATGCAGAACCCCCTGGAAAACGGGCTTGTGCCAGTGCTGATAAGGGAAATGGAGCAGTCAACAGAGGTCAGAGCTTAACCCTCTAAATTCTACTGGTTTTAGTCGAGAGAGAGAGAAAGCTAGTTAGTTCCTGACTCAGTGGGAGGTTGAGGCTTTAATGAGGATGCCACAGACACCTGGAGCTACACACACCCTCAGCCCAGCATCTCATGGGGGCAGCACCACCCATATTTTGGGACCATAGAGGAGCATCATCCAGCTCTGAAGTTGCCCAAAAAACAGCAAGAGCAATTCAGGTGCTGGTGGTGAATTTATTGATAATTGTGTATTTCAGCTACTTCATCCCTCAGCAAAATATTTGTTAGGAAAGAAGTGGTAAGAACAGGAGGCAATTTTGAAATGCAGTTTGTTGTATAAATGGTCGAGAAACCAAGACTGAGAGAATTCTTACAAGAGGCTGGGAGAACCCATTTGGGCACTTGTTCAACTAAGCTGCTGAAAGCTCAGCTCTTTATTGTACGGAAGCAAAACATTCAAGTCAGGACATGCGGCACACAGGGGTTTAAGCAGGACTTCACAATTTGCCACTGGACAATCTGGACTGTGAATTTGCCTGCAAGTCACTTCACAAGGTCTAATGGGTTATATCCTCCATGGGTCACTGAACACAGGTGAATATTTTATAAAACATTGTTCCTTCAACCCTTCCCTAAGTGTGTACAGAACACCAGGCTTCCAGACTCCTGAATTAAAGCTGTAAATTTGAACTGTCAATGCCAAAAGATGTTGGACCAGGCAGCAGGTACCTTTATGACATTTTCTTATTACAAGCACCAAGATGCAATTGCTCATAGAGGGCATTAAATCAAATCGTGGACAGAAGCTGTGACAGAAACAGCCCAGCTTCCCGCCTGGCTGCAGGCGCTGCCAAAATACTTGCAGTTAACCTGCGTGGCTGGAGAGCTGCGAAGTGGAGATGCTTTTCTTTCGGCTGGGTTTTGCCAGCCCAAATTTAACTGTGCGCTTGTGCCTCTGACTGGTCACAATTATCTTAATGAACTTAAGCCTACGGAGCAACTATTCCATGACACTTACAGGACCGCGTCTGCTGCACTGGACCGTCGGGCACGTGGTGCTCCAGTGAGCAACGCCGTGTTCTCCCAAAACAGCATCAGCTGTGGAGGAGGCACCATCTCATGTGGCTGCTATCCAAGTCCAGAAACACTGGAGAAAGAATGATATGGCAAAATTAATTATGCCGGACAACTAGTTCTGTGCTGAATTGGTTATGTTGTTATTGGTTTGTATCTTACACCATCCTCAGGAGTTCAGGAGAAGGCTGCGGTGTTGTTGATGGAAATTTAACTGTTTGCGTTGAGTTAAAGGTTTAGTGTGGATGTGTCTTTTGGGACTGTAGGGGTAGATTCTGTCCTGTCAGCATCATTCAGCCAGGCCACGGGTTCCTGATCAGAGGAGTTGGGCTTTGTTGTTAATTGCTCCATTCATTGCTTCTTTGTAGTCCATCAAATTTAATTCTATCTGTGGATCCAGTAATTATACGTTCTTGCTTTTATGCAGGGCTAATAGACCACCTAAGGCTTTGTGTAAATTAGTTAATGTTTTCTCCTACAAAGCTGGCATTTTTCCTGTATTGTGGTGGCAGGTGCAAACTGTTCCTTTGCAAAAGCATATGGCAAACTACTCAAGTACAGCGAATGCTTATGGGTTTTTGAAGGACAGGGTGAAAGGAGCATGTTCTTTATTATATATATGAGCACAGTGTCAATTTTATAGTTCTTTGGTAGCCTGAAATGCCTTAAAGTTGCTGCTGAGAAAGCAGATACCTCAGAGGGGAGAATTCTTGTAAGGAACATGGAGATAAAATACAATAAGAATTGCAGAAGGTGCTTAAATCAAGCAGGACCAGGCACGCTGGGCGAACAGGCTAAGGAGGACAGTGTGTCAGTGTCTGTCTTGCACTGCAATGCAAACCTGTGGAGCAAAATTTTTGGCCAGATGCATCAAAATGAAGGATTCTGTAGGGAAAGATAAACTGGTGTTGTCGAATATTAATCTGCTACTCCAACAGAAGTGATTCTTTGTAGATATCTGGGGCAAAACCTGGCCTGATGAGGCCTGTGGCAACATTGCTGTTGACTCAGTATGGGCAGAATTTCATTCTAATTCTTTAACTGTTTTTATTTCCTGTAAATAATCCCAGTGAGAGCTGAAGAACATTTTTAAGTGAGGGTTTATTCCTGAGTGCATAACTACAATGCATTAATAAATCGGTAGCCAAACTAAATAACTACCATTTTCCCATTATGTTGCAGCCTTTCCATTTATTCCTGGTTTTCCTCTTTCTCATGCTATGTTGAAAACAAGTCAAAAATCCCCATTTTCTGGCGATTTTGGGATGCCCATAAGAGGGTAGCGCATTCTCCTTCCTCTGCCAAACAATCCCTGCCTTCTGTTCAGGCAGCGGTGGAGTCAAAGGCACAGCATTAGTTCAGCTTTGGTTCCCTTCACTTTCTGCTGATCCCATGAAATTGAAAAAGCAAGTGGGAAGAAATTGGAAGATGCCATCGCATTTTCTCCAATTTAAAGTACTCACTATCCTGTTATGCAAAAGCCTGAGGTAAGCCTCAAAGCTGGATCTCTTACACGGCAATTTCCTTGAAGAGTTGTTGGATCACATTTTTGTACGGGTTTCATCTACAAAGAAAGTATTTTATTGCATCTATTTATCCAAGTGACCTGAAATTCATTTATCTGACAAAGATATTTCCATCGCTGAGCTTCCAAACGTACAGAGAAAAGTATGACACATCTGCTTTTAGTTTGTCCTTTCTGTGGCTCATTTGAAAATGAACACTAGAGCAACACGTGTACAGCACAGGGGCTGCACGTCGTTACTAGCAAACACTGGCTTGCAAACTTCTAGGTGGCAACGACCGTGCCAAACCGCAAAATTAATATGACGATGATGGAGTGCAGGAAGGACTGCAATCAGTGGGCATGCCGTGTTTCTTGGGTACTAAAAATCCAGGCAGGGATTTAAATCAGCTGATGAAAAAGCCTTTAAATCTTCTAACTTGTTCCCAAGTCCCTTGTGCAGTAACCAGATATTGCAGCTGAGACCTTCTGTCCTCCCCTGAACAGCGTAGCTGTGGGATGTCTTAGTTTGGAAGCTCTTACGCACTTATAGTCTCTAAAATGAATGTGGGGCCTCTTTATACCTCGGTCAGACCAAACCCTAAAGGAATTAGGACAGAGAATAAGTGCTGTTATGTCCTGGTGCTGTACTGAAACACGTTCTTTTCATAGAGGGAAAATTAGTGAAATGAATGGAAACTTTTGGCCCCTGCTGGCTGCTGTATGCACTTGGGGTTCACCGCTTGCCCTGCCCAGATGCACATCACTTCTGCCAGGACAAATGAGCATTGCCCTGATTAATCAGTAGCCCTCAGGGAACTGCTCTTTCTGCACATATATTATGATCATTTAGAAGCCTTACTATCCTGTGCTTGTTGCAGGAAAATGCAAAGTAAATTGTGCAAAATATACTCTGTTTATTAGACGCATTTCTCTGTATCTCTTTCAGTAACAGTGTAACTCAGTACCCTGAGATGACAGACGATGTATTTAAGCTCATTTTTCTGTGCTGCCTCATAAATGTTATTAACTCAAGCATTTAAATGCAGGAGGATGGAAGTGCGCTGGGGTTATTTTTGTCATCCCTGAAGGAAGCCGGTGGACTCACCAGCCTGCCTGGGGCGTTTCTCACTGCTGTGCTGTGGGGCTGGCAGTCTCGGTGTCGATGCCCGTGACAAATGGGGGTCCCAGCTCCCAGCAGGGTGGCCGAGCACTGGGCAGGCGCAGCTGAGCAGGGGTGCCCGAGGCCGGGCTCTGCTCACTCGCTGGAGTCAGAGAAACCCAGTAGCACAGCTGGCGTTCCTCCCAGCAGCATCCTCACAGCCCCACTGTCACACACCGATCCACGGGGTCACCGTAACCTGACAAACCGGCACAGAGTCACTGAAGGGTTCCCTGGGTGCTCTGTGCTCAATGGCTCAGCCAACCCTACCTGTTCCCGAAATCCCACATGGGACGGTTGTGCTGGGCCGCATCCTCGGCAGGACCAGCGTGGTTTGGACCCAGCAGTGGCACAGGGGCAGGACAGAGGATAGAGTCCTTTACTATATTTGAAAGCGCAGCTTTCACTTTGCAAGCAAATTACTGGTTAAATTGCATTTGACAGACTGCAGAGTAATTGCTTTGTGAGCAGCGTTTGAGTTTAGGAGGCAGGTGTGACGGCGTGTTCACCTGACAATTAGGTGTCTCATCCCATCCAAGCAAGTGTCGCACCATTGTATGGTATTGGACACCTAATTAAACAGCAAATTAATATGAATAGGTCCCCCTTCCATGAGCCCAGCCACCTAATTCTGGTACCGCATGAGGTTTATCGTAATGTAAGATAAATTATTTGCTTTTGGGCAACAGGGCATATCTCCTTCCTGCCAAGCACTTGGGCACTTCTGAAGAGGGGCCATCATGCTAGAGAGGGCATGGATCGGGTCTTTCCTTTTCCTTTTCCTTTCCTTTTCCTTTCCTTTTCCTTTCCTTTCCTCTCCTTTCCCCTTCCCTTCAGGCTCTGGTTTCCATGGGAAGGACACTCAGACCTGCAGGGTGGATCAGGACAAGCGATGTGGACACTGTCACTGTGTCCTGGGCTGAGACAGACGGAGAGGGGGCACAGGGCTGGCTGGGGATGGAACCTTTGGCTTTGCTTTGTCTAAAACACACCAGCATCACCAGCTCCGGCTGCCAACAGTTATCACTCGCCGAGACAGAGCTGAGAGGCGGCTGGATGGGAAAGCAGCCATTAAATGCCGCTTGCGTCTCCTGTGCAATCACAGGGCTGGAGTGGCCCCGCTGCCCTGAGCGCTGCACGGCACTCGCAGCCCAAATGAAAGGAAATGGGAAACTGCGACTCCATTATTTCAAAGCAGATTGCACACAAGTTAGTCCGCTGCTGGCGGGAAGAGCCGCAGTCCTCCCGAGCTGAGCCACGACCTGTGTGTGCTTATCTGAGATTGTCTTCTAGTTTAGAAAACCGAACAGAACCAAACCCACTGACTGGGAGAAACTTCCACAAATTTCAGCTTGCGGAAGTCTTTCCACTAATGCTTTTCTCACATGAAAGAGAATTTGGCTGTCTGATATTGTCCCCTGCTGGGCCTACATCGATTTCTTTTTTAAAGATGAAAATATATGATGCAGTGCTCTTGAAAAATTAGGAAAACAAACCAGCCCGGAGCTCAATGTAATGTGTAATTTTAAAAATGCTAACTAAAGACTGTGTGAAAGGGAAGAGAAATATGCAGTTTTTATTACAAGCGAAGATCTGAACGTAGGAACTGGCTTTACTTCCCTGACCCCCTGGGTGGAGGGCGCTGCTTTTCTGGCACTCTCACATGTTAACAAGGTCATCTGCACCCCCGGGAGGAACTCAGCATTTATAACTGGACTTTCTGCAGATTAAAAAAGAGAGAAGAAAGAGAAACTGATTTGCAGTTTCTTTACATAAAAATATATCCAGATTGATTTCCAAAGCACATGTCCCTCGCTATGACTGCGGTCTTCAGTAGTTTGGCTATTAAGAAAGATCAATGTTTATTTTATTTAAGCAGTTCAGCGCCCCTTAAAGAGGAAAATCTAGAAAATAAATAAAGTTCAGCGTCAAATGATCCACGGCAGTGCTATTCTCTGTATTAATAAAACAAAGGGAATAATACAGATGTCCTTGAGAGTAAACGTTTCTTACAGAGATAAGGTGGTGATTAATGGGAAATTTGTTCTTGCTGGAGGTGGCTATCAAGTATAAGTAAATAAATGGTACGGTTCCATTCTTGCAGTCTACATACCATAAATATTATTACTCTGGCAATAGGAAGCTATAATACTGCTGGCCATTCGAAGGTTAAGATTCTGAAAACATCCTTGCCCCTCAGGTTATTCTGTTGATGATGTAATTTACTATGATGCCACAGGAAAAAACAAATGGCATGGCAACCAATCCAATTTAGTTTTAAAATAATTTCCAGAATATAATGTTATTTTCTGATGGTGTCACTGCACCTTGTCAAAATTAGCCAAAGATCTTCACCTCGAGAAATGGAACAGCCTTTATGAAGCTGGATTTTAAACCTGATAAAGGGCTGGAGCAAATAAATACGGGTTATGTCCCTCCTGATGCATTTTAAGGGACCTCCCTATGGGCAGCGGTATGTCCTAGAGCAGCTCATCTCCTCCCTCGGCACTCGCTGGGAAGCAGAACGTTGCTGGGAGGCACCAACCTCCTGCAGTTCTCCTTAGCACTTGCCTGAAGTCACTTGCACAAGAGACAGAGGGTTTCCAAAGCTGCCCTAAGTGGGGAGAGAAAAACACCCTCCCCCACAAAGACATCCAGTCGTCCCCAGAGTTTATTTATGGATTTTGAATTTCACGGTCCAAATATATTAACTAATTTATTGTCAAGAAATATAAATGATGATCGTTTGTTAGCTGCACTACTTGAATAATTGTATCAAAATGTAATAAAGTTATTGAAGGGATTTATTAACCTGATGAAGTAACTCATTAAATCCTTCAAATGTATTAATGAAGGAGGAAATGTGGGCCCTTTTGGTATAATTGGAGATGGGAAATGGTGCAGCTGGGCCAACCTGATAAAAATGATCAGATATCCCAAATCACTTCTATTTAGGTAGTAATTTGGGGCATTTCTATCACTGCTCTGGATTTCTACATTATTTCTCAGTAATAAGATGCCAGGTGAGTTTTGGCTCTTTTCTTTCAGCAGCTTCTTGTGTGAGATGTGGCTGGTGGTTTTCACAAGCAGACCATTCTGCTGCTGGCTGTGCATCCTGACCAGCACCACCAGCCTGGTGCTGGTTTGACCTTGTGCCTTAACAGGACACATTTCTGAAAGTTCCCGTGTAAAACTTGGCTAAAGAACAGAGGGGTGAAACACGGCTGAAGTCAAAGTGTTGGCTGCGCTGCACTAATTCATTTGCACGGCTGGGAATCAGTATGAGCAACCTCTGCTCAGGGAAAAACCAACCAAAACAAAAAGGTGGATGGTAGAGAGAGGGTGCACTGCGAGAGGGAGCTGGGTCAGAGCGCAGCACACCGACAGATTGTCTGAGGATCAGCCCTGGGATCACCTGCTGCATTTCCAGGCAGCTTTCAATGAATGAGCATCCGGTTTAAGCCAGAGGTGATGCCTTTTATAACGTTTTTAAAGGTGAAGGAAACCACTGCATGAGTACAAGCTGCACTTGCCCAGTTCGCAGCATCCAAGAGGTTCCCGTATTCAGGTGGTATTTACTGTAGGAGGTGCTGCTCTACCCCACTTCAGCAGGATGCAGGCTACCGTATGGCTACAGCTGTGCGGCACCTGGGCCATAACAAGAGGGGAGCTCAGGAACAGACAATTATTTCCACTGTTACTTGTGGTGCTGCTGATTTATGGTGGGCTGGAATCAGCAGCGTGAAATGAGGGTTGTTACAGAACTGTTTTTTATGGTCAGGTGGCAGCACGTGTGCGTCTGCTGAGTGATGACATTCACAGGACAGGGACATCTGAGAAACAGAAAACTCAGGTTTCAACCCCCTGTCAAGGAGTTTTTATTAGGAGATAGGAAAACATGCCATTTCTGTCTTCCTGGTACTTCCTGTGCCCTAGGAAAACTGAATCTGTCCTTTGTAGCTTAAATCAATTAGAAGAAGGATGTAGGATGCCTTTTTTGTTCTAAGCACGTATTCTTCATGGTTGCATTCCAGATAAAATGCTGTTCTGTCAGGGATTCTAATCACCTTTCAGCCATTTATGTAAAATACGTGTCTCTGAAAGAGGTAATGAATGCGATATCCCTGAGGCTTGAAGACTGCTGGGATGTGAAGTGCAGCCGTAACGAAGTGAGACATGGGCATTATTCTCAGGCATCAGGCCTCCCACCACCACTGACTCGGCTGCCACATCGTGCGTCTCCGCTATGCAGGAGACAAGGTATAGAATGCGCAAAGTCAAAATAAATTCACCATACAATGCTTTACAATAAGGTCACCTCTGATGTAAGGCTAGTATTTAATGGCCACCAGCTTCATTATAAATCTGTTTTGGTGAGAGTCTGCTCTGCTTAAATTGTGAGTCTTGGGAGAGGTGAAAAGATTGATTTAAAACAGGTCTGTGAGGTGAGCAGGTGGGGAAGAGAAGGGAGCAAATGTGTCATGTCAAATCATGACATTTCAGGTGATCTACACATCACTGCCTGTCTTTTGGACCTCAGCCCCTGCTCTAAATAGCTATTTAAGAGCTTGGAACTGACAGGCAGAGCAGGAGCCAAGACCTGCTGTAGGCTGGGCAGCATCTCCCCTCCCCGGGCGAGTGGGGTCCAAAGGAGAGACAATATGCTGCAAGGACACGCGTCTGCTCCCTCGCCACAACCAGCTGCGTTCGGACCCGGGCTGACACTGCTCCTCGCTAGGGAACGCATCACATGGTGAAGCTGCACTTGTTCTTAGACAAAAGATCGCAAGAAGTAGTATTAATTTAAATATTCAGCCATCTATTCCATTCCCTGCCTGTGCTGGAGTACACGCTGCTTCTGGCCTGTATAGGTTAACTGAAAAGCAAAGTGTTTGCCACCTATATTTCTATTTGTAGAAATGGAATTGAGCAGTTAACCAATGTGCATCGCTTAGAAAATGTGCACTGTATTATGTTTACCTAAAATAGAATGACTGAAATATGCACTTTTTATTAGCACTCCTTAACTGCTGAATAAAATGTAATACAGAGATAAGGGAAGGAGGCACATTACAGGCACAAGACATTCTGAACATGCTGCTCTCATCTAAAGAATCCAACACTTAAATATGTTAATATGATATTATTAGTCTGCTTCTGTGTTTGCTGTTCTGAAAGAGATTAAGTGAGCATGACTTACATAATTTCAAAAAAATTAAACAGAAAATCTACATAATTATCGAAGGCACACGAAAAA
The DNA here is from genome assembly GCF_036013475.1 of Columba livia. NCBI lineage: Eukaryota > Metazoa > Chordata > Aves > Columbiformes > Columbidae > Columba > Columba livia. The sequence goes on from NC_088621.1 coordinate 3,390,382, forward strand.
GGAAAATGGTAATGGCTTCCAAATGAGAGTACATCTGACAGCCCCCATTTCTTAGCTGAGTCTTGTAAAATTCTGTGTAACAATCTGCTATTTTGAGAAACATTAGCTCTTGTCTCTCCCTTTCACAGTCTGCTAAATAGACTGTATATCTCCTAACCTTGCAGATGACAAAACGCACTCCTCCACCAGAGACAGTCCACACAGCGCTAGATCATTTCAGCCTTTTTGAGTAAATGACACACAACTCTATAACTGCCTGATTAGGCCCATAGATTACCAGATTACATCTATAAATCTTCACCATAGCTACCACTCACTTGGCAGAAATAGTGACGGTTCATGATTTGTTCTCATGTAGAAAACATGCTGTGAAATGCAACCTCAAAGGTCACCGGGATGGCATTTCTTTTTGTGGCCCTTAATAAACTTGCAGCTAATGCAGCAATTACCAAGCCCAATTACCTCTGTGTTGGCTTCAGAGAATTTCTTTTCCCAGGTCTGGATAGTTAGATAGCACTCCCTTCCGTTAAAAAATGAGGTAGATTCAGCTATTTGGACAATTGTTGGCCATTTCTGAACAAGGCTATTTGGGCAATAAGGGCCGGTCTGAGTGAAGACGTTGTGCCAACTGAACTCGAATGGGGTATTTAAGCAGTAAGAAAATGATTTGTGCAAAAAAGGGGCATGGGCACTCTTATTTCAATGCTAGTTTTATTTAAAATAACCTGTTTCTGTTCCACCTCAGCTAAAACCAAATAAACTGAAATGGAAAGCATTGTCCAGCTTTTTATATGCATATATTTCCCAGCAGTTTTGCATATATATGCATATAAAAAATACAAGTTACTATATCTGATGCAGTTCTTGAGCTTGTGAGCTGTAGTCACATACTCAGCATTTATTTTAACATAGAGTTTGGAGACATTGTACAGACTAATACAGTTCCTTTGTTCGCTAACAGAGGGTTTTGACAAGCTACATAGCTTTTGTTATAACCACATGTATATTATAGCTGCTAAGTGCTAACTTCTGAGTTGTGCCATTTAGAAAAGCTAGAAAAGGAACTGGTGTAATCTACTTGTTTGGCAACAGCCCAGCCCTGATACGTGCTCTTCAAATCACAACATGTTTGACTGAAATGAAGCCAATGGAATAATTCTTTACAAAGGAAAAGAGCTAAACTGTAATATGTTCGAAGTGGCTGTATCATTATTCCGAGTTCCAGCTCTTTGTTCAGTTACAACAGAAGACAGCTACATTTTGATACCAAGCCTATGGGTGTTATTATCCCGTTTCCCTGCTCTTCATTCTGCTTTCCTTGGAGGGAATAATTGCTAGGGCTGCTTTCAAGAGCTGAACTATAGGTTCCTGATGTGCACCTGCCATTCAGAGCACAATGGCATTTAACGGTGGTCCCTGTTTGCTTTGCCCCTCCAAAGTTTTGCTTCCAGAACAGTAGGATTTTGTCTGGTTTGTTTCATCTTTGACAAGGTCACTTTCCTGTTCATTTTATTTATACGTAATTGGCGTTTAAAACCATGCCTGCTGATTTTAGATGCGTTTCAGCTCTCACCAAAATTGCTCTAGGTAATCCCGCTTTTATGAAGTAGCCAAAAGGAAATTCCTCATTTGCAGATAGCCCAAAATTCCACCTTGTTTCCATTTGCACAGCTATTACCGTGAACAACAACAACTATGACCCTGGATCTTATTTAGTATTGTCTTTAGATTTCCGATTGTTGGAAAAGACGTGTAGGTATCTCCTTTTTGTCCAAGAGAACTTGCACCACGTACACCAAAATATCCTATTTGTAGTGACCCTTCAGGCGTGCTACAAGAATATTTGCTTGGGAAGGATAGTGGTAATTATTGAGTATAGGCCAGGCAGTGCAGGAGGACAGAGATGATGTGTTTGAAGGTATCTGGCTGTGTTACTGGTTGAAAGGTTCTCTTATTGCTGCTCACATTAGCTGTATTTCTGGCTTTGTGTTAGGGTGTCTGGGGCTTTAGATCAGCATCTTGTGTAAAATGATGTAAATAAAATCATGTAAACATAAAGAAACACTTATGAGGAGCTAATAGAATAATTACATTAATGAAATGTATAAACCTGAGAGGAAACGCGGTATTCAAAGTCAGCTGATTGTGCATAAGAACTGCCAGCTTTAGGGAGGGAGGTAATGCATTATATGTGAGAGGAAACTTCTTGATGAGTGTAAAACTGCTTTGGTAGATTAAACTCTGTCAATAAAAATGTTCCAAGAAGAGATAAGACTGTGATAATCTGTAATAGGGTTGGAATAATACTCTTGCTCACCCACAATTCAGCCCGAATTCTAATGATTGTCTGATATGTCCCACAGTCTTGCAATTAATCCATCATTGTCACAAGAAATTAAACTTCTAAGATTAACTAATCTTCTTACAGCAGGTAATTTCAGGAAGATAATTCATGCACACAGCATATTTTACTAGTATTTAGTGATCAGTGTTACTACTACAGATCATTTAAACATATTAACAAATACAATAAAATAAACCAGCCTTTTCTGATCTCTGTAATTTTTATGGTCTACCTCTGGATTTCCATCCATCTCAACACTAGTATTTAAGGATATATGTAAGCTTAGCCAAGTTTTCACATTCCAGCTTCACAATACAGAAAAATATTCAATTATTGTGTTTCATATGTTAAAAACTCCATCAGTCTTGCCAAAATAAATGGAAATAGCCATTTTTGTGCATGGCATTTAAGAGAGCTGTACATTGGTGCCCTCTACACTCACTCCAGAGAACTGCATTGCTATAGTTTTTCTGGCTTAAAATAAACTTTATATGTGATAGATGTAAATAATTAAGCAGTATTTCAGGAGCTTAATGAAATAAATGGACCATTGCAATGATAAAGAGTCACAGTTTGATTTTAAAATAGCAGAAAATGATGTTTTCCCTGAGTAGAAGTGTCATTGATTCAGCATTATTACCATCACCAAAAGTGGCATCTTCCCTCAAAAGAAGTGTCCTCCTTTCTAATAATACCTTATTCCTGTTAAAGTTATTTTATTTAAAAATCGACAGACTCAGGAATCTACTTTTAAAAAAGAAATAGGTAAACCATATTTTTTAAGCTTCAGGCCTGCACCAGGAGCAAGAGCTCAGCACAGAGGTGCTGCCTTGGCCAGCAAACCCTGCAAAGGAAAAGCTGCCACTGACTGCCCGGCTGTAGGACACCAGTGACATAAAGAGAGAGGATGAGACTGTAAGCGTTCAGGAGGGCAGATTAGAAAGCAGAAATTAAAAGTGACTTACAGTTGAAGCAACACATGTGGACTTGACTTCAAACTGCCCTGCAGTGGCTGTAACTTACTGCTGAGAACTCAGGTGCTGAGGGCCTAAAAATAACAAACACCATGTGTGAGATATTAAGACCAAAAAATGCATGTTTTTAACAAGACCCAACAGCTGATGGAGATGAATCAAATGATCAGTCAAGCAATGAGGGGCAAAAGAACCCCAACTATCCATTTTACCAGCAAGTCCCCTCTATACTCCATATACTTCATGCTATAGAACAGACCCAAATATGTTGTCTAGCCTTCTCGTCATCTTGTATGACAGCAGGATTACACCACACATAACGGTAAGATGCACTCGCTACTGTATTCTGACACCTTTAAAAGTGATGTTTGTTGTTGGAAAGCCATGCAGAGGCATAAGTGTTACATGAGGAGCCTAAATGGAGCCCCACTGTTTCTTTGTGCACTCTCCCAGCTAACTGCACAGCTGACAGACAGCACTATTAAGCAGTCATTAGCACTGCGTCTGAAAGCTTGGCTTCTGCTGATAATAACAGGCTATTCAATATTTTGAGCCTTTGTAAGAAAGAGGGCACCTAAATGAGAATAATGAGGTCATTCTCTGACATGCCTGAGGATATGAAACCATGGGCAACTTTTTAGTCCGTTTGATATGTGAACACATTACATTCGACTGTGACAAATTATTTCTAGCCTTCAAAAAAGCTTCTTCCATTAAATCATACAACATCAGCGCCAAGTGGTAATCAAAACACTGTAAAGCACAACCTTCAAAATAATTCTGTGTAACCCAATCACAAAGAAAACATATATATGGACAGATAAGTGGAGGAAGGGGTTGAGATAGTGTCAGAAAACTAGCAAATTTTAAGAGCTAGCAAAGTTTAAAATGTTTTTATGATAAAAAGATTTCTTCCGATTCCATATAATGTTTTCTTTTGCCGAATGAGATGCATGGATTCAATGATCCTTGTGGGTCCCTTCCAACTCAGGACATTCTATGAAACTGAAATCTTAATTTTAGACTTGCTTCTTGCTTAGAGCACTTGCTGTTTTTCCTAAAACTGGCTCACTTTCCTTGGCAAATGGGCCAAAATGTTACAGAAGGTTTTGCACCGTGGGGCTATTTTGAGATTCTGCATGCAGCCGAGCAGCCTGGGTGTTGCGTGGGGCTGTGCTGGGTATCCACTGCACATCAGAGTCTCTTAGGTAGCACGTTGTTCCCACCTGGATTAGCCACGAGTGAATGCCACAATTTACACAGGTCTAGGGATTAAGACCATTTAGTTTGTTGCTCAGTTTAGTGGTTTAACACTCACAAACTGTGCAACAGCAGTAGGAAAAGTCTCCCTTTTTTCTGCTTGTTCTCCAAGGTCGCTTCCTCTGTTTCTGCCTACAGAGGTCCTGCTTCGTGTTGCTTTTAGTGGTGTCCTATGCATGTAGTTAAGGGAGATCTGCTTAATGCAACTTACTTCTTTGTATTTAGCTTTAGCTCCTGTTTTTATGTAGTGTTAGAGCCTAAAGGCACAAGCATAGCTGCGGAGAACCCGGTGCTGAGCTTAGTGAGCCCCAGGCACCCACAGCTGGTTGAATTCAGGGAGTGTGGGACTTGCTCAGGATGTTGTCTGTGCTGGGAAGACCTTGCCCTTAACCGGCTCCTGCAGTGTCACCTTCACACGGCTGGAGAAAGGGGGAGGTCACGGTGTCGGTTGCTCGGGAACCACCATAAACCTCCAGTTCATAAAGGCGTGAAGGGAAAGAGAGCGGTTGTGTAAGCCAGGGCAGGTAAAGGCACCTTGCTCTGAGACCTCCGCTCGCTGACGGGCAGTTTCTCCCTGAACCCACACATGGGTTACCCTAGAGCGAAAAAGACTGGCAAGTTTGCTTCTCTTCCAGTTTCTCTCTTTTTAATTTCAATTTTCTTAGTCTTACTCTTTTTTTTACATGGGATTAACTCGGTGGTTCCATTTAGATTATAAGGAAAGGTTTTATTCAAATCATTCAGGGACTTTACAGGCTGAGTGTGTTAAACTTTTTTACTTCATCTGGCACCCAAGCTTATTAAAAAATTTTTAAATTAGAAAAGACTAATGAGTTATTGGCCTTTTTTAGTGGATTCTTTGAAGATTAAGCCTCTCCAATATTATAATTGGAGTAATATGCACATGCCCTGCCTGAAATGTAATTACAGAGAATAGCATGTAGTGTTTGTTTTGTAATCTTAATGTTTCATTAGGTGTTTGCTAGTTATGAATTATCTATCAGCTCACACATAACAGTTAATTCTGATTAGCACTATTCCTGAATCACTGACAAATCCACCCTGAATTTGAACAAAACACCGACCTGGAAGAATGGGAAGGTAGGAAAAATGGACTGCTTCCTGGGATCTTTGTGGTACATAAAATAAAGCTTTTTAAAATTGAACCATATAGGAATAGACTAGAGATTTAATATACAATGGTTATTCATTAGCAGAAAGGCTAGAAAAGAAAAAATGGTTTCTCAGTCACAGAATCCCAGAATGTCAGGGATTGGAAGGGACCTCGAAAGCTCACCCAGTGCAATCCCCCCATGGAGCAGGAACACCCAGATGAGGTTACACAGGAAGGTGTCCAGGCGGGTTGGAATGTCTGCAGAGAAGGAGACTCCACAATCCCCTGGGCAGCCTGGGCCAGGCTCTGCCACCCTTAGTGGGAAGAAGTTTCTTCTCATATTTAAGTGGAACCTTTTGTGTTCCAGTTTGATCCCATTACCCCTTGTCCTATCATTGGCTGTCAGTTCCATCAGTTTCCCAGGGATGGAGGTGAGGGTGACCAGTCTATAGTTACCCGGGTCCTCCTTCGTGCCCACAAGAGGTGGGATGGAAGAACCCTCCGCATTGGCCAACTCAGCCCCCTTGGACTTCTGAGGGGGCAAAACCAGGCTCTGAGAACTGTACCCGGAGTATTTTAACGCACCTTTATCGTAGTCATGATTTATACCTTGGGCAGTCTTATTTTCCAAGCTGGAAAACTAGTTCTGCTCTTCATTAAATTAATTGCACAAGACATGGTGTTTAAATAGAACATATATTCATTAAAGACTGTAAAATCTGTGAAGTTCTATTAAAAGCTAACAGATAATTCAGACGGTGTAATTGCATGAGGCAAGTCTGGATTTCCAACATCAAGAGGTGGCTTAAGCTTTGCTTGTATCTTAGACATATTTCTTCATTATGCACTGGATTAACCTGCTAGTGTATTTGCTAGAAGGAATTAAGGATGGCAACAGTTCTCATCAAAACAACCCCAATGCCAACTTGCAACCACGTTAGGATGCTGCTGTCCATAAGAGGTAATTGTGAAGAGAATCTGACAATCAGAAGGTTTAAGCTATGACTTTTTCAAATGATTTTAATATAACATCTATTTGCCTTTCTAAAACAAGGAATTTTTAATAATTGTTGTATTTCTTTTTCTCCTCTCCAGTGTTCATAATGGCTTCTGGGCTTTTGGTTTACCCTTTTGGTTTCAACTCTGCTACTGTGAAGAGATTCTGTGAGAACTCAGACATCTACTATGCAGGAGACTGCCAGATTGGCTGGGGGTACATGCTGGCAATTGTTGGGGTCATGTTGTCTGTCTTTTTACCATTCTTTGCAAAATATGCACCAAAAGAGCACATATCTCCAACTCCAATACCTACTATTTTATAGTATTTTATTACTGTTTAAGAACAGAACATTCCTGTCTACAGGCAATGGGCAGAAATTATTCTAGCACTTCCATTTAGCTGTATTGCTAAAGAGAGCAAAGGAGATGGGGAAGAGAAGGTCAGATTCACAAAGACCAGAAGTGCATTGATAGTCTTCCGTAAGTACGAGCAGCGAACACTCTGGAATTGAAATAAGATTAATCAGCAGCCTTTTTACTGCTCTAAACATATAGTGGCATAATGCCTTAGGAAAACAAAAATCTGTTTATCCTCAAAACATCTGTCTACCTCCCAGTTTCTTTTGTGTCTCAAAATCTTAAGTCTTTTAAAAGCTTCAATTCACTTTTTATATATTATTAAATGTCAAAACTTCTATGAACCCAATAATTTTAAAACCAATAATGATATTTTGGTACAATTATTTTGATTAGTGAGAAAAGCACCTACCAGTAGCCACGGCCTAAAATTAAGCCGGATATCTAAAAAGAATTGTATACAAGAAAGAAGTTTCTTTTTAATCTGTATGTATTAGTAGTACCTGCATATTCATCAGTGGGCCTACATTGCCTCTGCTGTTAGTTTTATCTGCCACGTATTGGAAAAAGCTCTTCCTGTTGTCCTTGACCCCTCTCGCCAGGTTTAATTAAAGCTAAGGAGGCCTTAGCTTTCCTAGTTGCCTCCCTACACCCTCTGACAACAGCCTTAGATTCTCCCCAAGTGGCCAGCCCCCCCTTCCATGACCTATAAACTCTCCTCTTCCACTTGAGCATCCCCAGCAGTTCCCTGTTTAACCACACAGGTCTCCTGGCTCCCTTCCTTGACTTCCTACGTGTCAGGATGCTCTGATCTTGTGCCCGGTAGAAACAGTCCCTGAACACTAACCAACTATCTTGGGCCCCTTTACCCTCAAGCAGCCTTGCCCATGGCATTTCCCCCAGCAATTGCCTGAAAAGGCCAAAGTTTGCCCTGCTGAAATCCAGGGTTGCAATTGTGCTTGCTATCCTGTTCCTGCCACATGCGATCCTGAACTCCACCATCTCATGGTCGCTGCAACCAAGGCAGCCCTCAACCTTTACCGCTTCAACTAGGCCTTCCCTGTTAGTGAGGATGAGGTCCAGCAGTGCACCTCTTCTAGTCAGCTCCTCCACCCTTTGCATCAGAAAGTTATTGTCAAGGCACTGGAGGAACCTCCTAGACTGTGGCTGGCCGAGCAGTCCTTCCAACAGACATCAGGGAAGTTAAAATCCCCCACCACAACCAGGGCCTGTGATTGTGAGGCTGCTCTCAGCTGTCTGTAGAGGCCTCATCAACTTCTTCACCCTGATCTGGTGGCCTGTAATAGACACCCACAACAGTATCACACTTGCCAGCCTGCCCCTTAATGTTCACCCATAGACTCTCAACTTGATCCTCATCCGTGCCTGGACAATACTCAATACATTGTAGTTGCTCTCTCACATAAAGAGCAACTCCACCAGCACGCCTGGCTGGCCTGTCTTTCCTGACAAGGACACAGCCATCCATGCCCACATTCCAGTCCTGTGTGCTGTCCCACCCATTATTAAAGAGCCCATTATTATTAAAAAAAAAAAAGTGAGGAGAAATGCTACTGGACAAGACTAATAAAAATAATCTGATGCTGCATCAGAATTAGCAAATGGCCATAGTTCATGGGTTTGTATGTGAAATTTGTGAAGTCTGATTTCCACAATAGCACTGAATTCATTACTATCAAGCATTGACATAAGTGCACTTGATTGCCTTAAGCAAAAGAAACATTGGGTTCTAATCTCACCCCACTGTTACGTTTTTCATTTGAAATAAAAATTGAATTATAATTCTATTATCTTTTATTTTCTATTATTTATTTTAAAAGAAAGAATCACATAGATTTTATTTAATTCATAACTGTACTTCTTAGTTTTGTATTTTGGCACAAACCAAGTGGTCAAATTTATTATTCTTCACTTAGCTGAGTCCAACTGATTCCTGATTGCTTTTTTTAATGGAAGTTGTACATGAAGGGACAGACAGAGACACGTTGAAGACGTGTAAGAAAACACAAACAGATAGAACAATCACTGTGTTATTTTAATAAATGTCAAAGACTTCTGCAGTCTTGTTTACATTCCTCACCCTTCTAAACTTCAAAGGAACATTGCATTGTTTTCTGAAATAATTGTCCGTTGTTACATTTTCATGCATTCTAAAAGCAAATTCTACACGTAAACATGGCAAGTTCCATTACTAACCTTTGAAAATACAGATTTCAATATAGAGTTAAGTACACTGAGGAAGAGAGCCCATGTTATGCATTTTTGCTAACAGTGACTAAGGAATTAAATCTTCCAAATATTTAAGAAAATAGATGGAAGGAATACCTCTGAAGTAAGAAGAATATATTTAAGTCACTTCTGTAGAATAATACACTTCTCAGTAACGTCTTCTACTTTTTTCTTTTATGAACGGCTGAAATTGATCATTTTCATAAGAGTCAGAAAAGTGAGGAATAACAAGCAACATGCAAAAAGAAAATCATCATTGCCAAGCAGAGAGACAGAGATGCAGGCTTTTCTTTCCTAACCAACCTGTGCCTTTACACTAGAACCATTATACAAGACAGGATCAATATAATTAAAGAAAACAAAACAAGCAACAACTGAAAAATGTTGAGTAATGTGTATAAACTGTATTATGTAGGGTTTTTTCTGTTATGTGTAACGTTTACGACTGTTCACTTAATGTTTCACTAGAAAAAGTGATTTGTTAGTGTAAAGTAGAAAACATTTTTTGCAAAGATCTAAACACTTACTGAAAGTAAAATTATTTTAGATTTTTATTAACAGCCATAACATACCTAGTAGATACAAATAAACCTATTCCTGTCATTACTCGTTAACGTAACTTTCACATGTGCAGAACTGGAACCATCAGTCATTCAGCTGAAATCAGTAGAGCTACAACATTTGTGTGGTGGTGACAACACGCACAGATGCTTGCAGGTCTGGTCCCATAGTTCAAGCTTCTTTTGTAGTTTTAAATTACTGTTACAATGGAGTCTTACAATATACAATACTGCCGCACCAAATCCTTTTCTTTGTAAAAGTCAGCTTCTGTTGGGAACATCATCAGGCTCTACACCCTGTAATATTCTGCACCTTTTATGAGCTAAGCTAATCCTTCCATTTGGAACTTTCTTTAATATTTTATAATATATAAGGGAAATCAAATATATGTATATGACCTCTACAACTGGATAGGCAAGACTGTCCTTGAATCCACGCTCAGAACCAGCTTAGCACAGAAAGCAAAGACAATAACGCAAGTGGTTCTTCAAACAGTTAGTAAAGCATTTACTTTAGGTCCCCGCCTGGAACATGAAGGGAGGTGTTGCTAACAATCCATGTGCTAACACTGACAGATCACTTTTTTAAAATATAAAGACTGTCTGCGCATTAAACTGTGTAAACGCGTTTTCCTGTTACAAGTCAAACGATTTACTGGACCAGGTTCAAGTTTTATTCTAAATATATAATTTTTTAAGTGTAACTAAAAGCTGTATTTTCCATTAATGTGTTTCTGCGTTGACTAGCTGGCTCCTTTTTAGAATATTAACTGTTTTCTGTATTTGACTTGTTGGATACAATATTTCAATTATTTTAAATGTGAAGTTTCCAATTGCCAACACTGTATAATAAAACTGAAAAAAAGAATCATACTGTTTACTATTTTCTTGACATCTCTTTTGTTTTACAATTCCCAACAGGTCTGGTACAAAGCTATTGAAGTAGGGGAACTAGCTAAGAGGAAAAGGAAATAGAAACAGCAGGAAAAATCTCTGCAAGTTAATGTTTGAAAGCAAAGACATAAACACGTACTTGGTCCATCCCTCATGAAAGATGCGTCTATGGCAAAGGCAAGGAAGTTCTGTGTTCAAATAATTATTTCCCTCCAGCTTCCTCTGTGTCCTTGGGCAATCCTGCTATAGCTTCAGGGTCTGTTGCTATTTTATACAGGTGTTATACTGATTATTTTTAAAAACCATGAATCTGATAACATATCAACGGGAACCATATGAGCACCTAATATACACAGCTGCATCCTGTGAAATCTTTCTGTAGTGTCTATAATGTTCATTTCAATAAAAGCCCTTACACATGTTCTTGTAAACCAGAAAAGGAAAGGGAACCTGTTAGTTGGAACTGAAGTGGAATAAAGCCAACTTTCTACCAAAGAGCAATTTTAATGCAATACGCAGAGCCAAACAGAACTCTGATGTTCGTTAGCTAGTAAATTTTGACCACGTACTCCTCAAAATAACTATACAGTCAACATTTTGAAATAGGTATTGAAGGAAGCAATGGCAATCTGCATTAGTATTGATGATCTACTAAGTAATGAAACCCTGTTATTGCATATTTAACTGGGAAAGATAAACTATGAAAAGTAACAGTAGAAACAAAACATTGTAACTAGCATTTGTTAGAAAACACGGCATAGTGATATTTTCAGTTATTTAATCAGATTTTCAGTATTAGCTTGGTTAAATGCTTTAGGATGTCCAGCCTTTATGGGTAACGAGAAGTGAAAACCTGTTTTGGACAGCCATTTTGACTATTAAATTTCATTCACTGTTTTTACAAATGCTGTCATCTCAATATCTGCGATTCTAACAAATTCTTGGAAAGTGTTTTGTTCTTGAATAGTTGCTGGTCTTACAGAGACACACTTGAAAATATTCTTTTTTGCATCACAGTTTCCCATGCACCTGTGCACTCGGCCTCTAATTAGTCTTGGAAGCTCCCGATCCTTCAGCGAAAGCATGATAAAAAACAAAATTACACACCTTTGTAACATAAAAGCTTTCAAAAGGTCCAGTTGTTATATATTAGTGGATTTCTGAGGACTACCTCAAACGTGGAAGGAATTTACATCAGCTTTTTTGCTATTATCAGTTACTTCGAAGCTGAACAGAAAGTCCCACCTTTTTTGCTGAAACAGAAGTCTGAGGATGCCTAAATAATGACCGGATTATTGCTCTAGACCAGTTTGTGAACAACACAGTATGAGTATCCATCTTTCTTTCTACATAGTAATGTTTTGTTTTATCAGAACGACATATGACCTAGCTGGCTGAGGTCATTGCTGGACCACTCTCCATCATCTTTGCCAAGTCCTGGGAACCGGGAGAGGTGCCTGAGGACTGGAGGAAAGCAAATGTCACTCCAGTCTTCAAAAAGGGCAGGAAGGAGGACCTGGGCAACTATAGACCGGTCAGCCTCACCTCCATCCCTGGGAAACTGATGGAAGGACTTCTCCTTGGTGCCATCTCAAGGCATATGAGGGATAACAGGGTCATTGGGGCAGTCAACACGGCTTCACCAAGGGGAAGTCGTGCTTGACCAACCTCATTGACTTTTATGAGGACATAACAAGATGGATGGATGATGGCAGAGCAGTGGACATGATCTACCTTGACTTGAGTAAGGCATTTGACACAGTCTCCCACAGCATCCTCACAGCTAAACTGAGGGAGTGCAAACCCCAGGTTCTAGTATATACTCTGGAGACATTCAAAACCCGCCTGGACGCCTTCCTGTGTAACCTCACCTGGGTGTTCCTGCCCTGGCAGGGGGATTGGACTGGATCATCTTTTAAGGTCCCTTCCAATCCCTGACATTCTGTGATTCTGTGATATTATTAGCTTTAAAAAAGAGATGATAGCTAGTGGTGCCTGTGTTATGTATGGACACAGAATACTTACAATTTCATAAAATACACAAGGCAGAGTCTCCTTTCCATCTCTCAGAAGAAAATTCTTTGCCCCATATGCTCCAGGTGTGACTGCAGAATCAAGGGTGCCTGTACCATTTCGCAAAAATAAATCATGATGTAAACATCAGAGCAGTACTAACTATAATATACCAAGATACCATGGCGACTTTTACTACACAAAAGCACTACAATATGTCAAGTCAGCATCAGCTTTCTGTGGGAACTTGTGCTGGCAGCACTGGAAGTTCCAATACAAATTACGGGCTTTACATAGTCATCGAATAGTAACATTGTACGTGATGTCTGTCTAAACTGAGCGACCAAGTGTGGTTTTCATAACCATCACTGTAAATGGGTTATTCCCTTGTTAAGCAGAGCACAACACAATTCTCTAAGTTTTATTGATCTTCACACACAAATCAACCTCAAATATTTGCAACCTTGTCAAAATAGTTTCCTGAGATGCCATTACATTGTATATTCTTATTCACCTTGATTTAAAGTTTAGTCATTTCAGTCTTTTGTCATGTTCATTTCTCAGATAACGTCAATTAAATTCAAAGTGAAACACACTAAAGGTCATCTGTGTTCAGAAGTATTCCAGACTTGAATTTATTCCCAGATTAACTGCATTAAAAATTACTGCAAAACTGTACCTCCCTACAGAAGTTCCTTTTTAATAGGAAAATGTATTGCAACACATACTAAAAACAATAAAAGAAACAGGATAGAAAGAGCTTAAATGCTGAAGGATAACTGTATTAGTAATTTTGTAGCTACTCTAGTCATATTCAATAGCTGAATGGATCTTCCAGCAGGAAAATTAGGTGGTGCTCATGCCTGTATTCTGTGTGTTTAAGTATTTCAGCAGTTGTTCCCACAGTTAATAACATTTTCTTTTGGATGTTGTCCTACCATTGTTATCAGTCACAGCACAATCTACCATGCTTACCTAAAACTTCAAATAATAGTGCAGTTTTATAAGTGTATTGACTCCAGTGCCTCATGCTTTCAATGACTGCAGATATGATTCGCAAAGAATTCTTTTTTTCTTTAATTTTTAATTGAGATGAAACTTCCTTTCAGAGGAAGATGAAAATTCAAGTTAGAGATACACACGCCATTTTAAAAGGCACACAGACATTTATATGTTATGATATCCTATACTTACATTAAAATTAGAGTACTTGTTCAGACTATAAAAACAACTCCCTGCCAATTTATACGATCTTGCTGAGTACTGCGGATTATTACAGTATGGAAATCTCATTTCTAAATTCTCAGAAACTTAAGGGTTTACAAAGACAGCGAGGACTAATGAAAGCCTCATCTTTCCACAATTTTATTTTTCCTTACAGTTTTCTGCATTGTATCTTCATATTAACTCTCTCCATAAGTTTACCTGACTTCTGTCTTCTGGAAAATACATTTTTTCATTCATTTTATTTTGCTGAATATTGTGGCTAAACTTGTATGCTGGACTTTTTGAAACAGTGTTAGGTTTCACTGGCCATTGTCCTTTAGATTTATATGTTTGGTTTGTTTCTGGTTTGATATACTGAGATGAATTATGGTTATCGGGGGTTTTTTGCTGCTGTACGGTTTTCAGACTATTTGAAAGGTTCTCAAACTTTCGAATAAATCCACTATCAGATCTTGAATCTGTTGTGTTACTTAAAGGAGTATACTCATTTCTGTTCCAAACTTTCATACTGGGAGTCTTCTCTTCTGCCCTGTAGTACAACATAAGACGCAGGTCAGTATTACAATATCTATTCTGAATACTCAGATATGTAACTGAAGTATGTAAAAGCAACCTATGTATTGTTAGTATAGCTTTAAAAATATCTGTTAAATATTCAGACTACTCTGTGCTTTTGTAAACCAAGGAGAAGTTTACAGATTCAGAAGCCTAGGGCTGGCAGGAACATTTCCAGCAATGTTTTAATTGTCCTTTTTTTCTTTCCTCCTATTCCTTTCCAATGGCAAAAGGAGTGTGAATGTGTCAATCAAGTTCCTTCAAAGGCAAAATGGAATGGAGGGGGAAGGATGGGAACGAGGAAGTGGGCAAAGCTTCAAGTAAAGGCAAATCTCAAACTACATCGTAAGGCTGAATTTTAGGCCTGATAATAAAGCTGGATTTTAGGTCTAGTTAATGGGCCTCATTAGGTACACTAGAAAGGTAATTCATTTCAGTGGGTTTTGGCTCAAAAGCACTACAGTAAAAACCTGAGAATTAAAAGGGTCTCTCTGAATGTTACAAGAATATAGATTAATGTAAGATATATTTTCACTTAAATTTAGTTAAGGAAGAATAATAAAAATTAAAGATTTCACCAACCTGCAAGCATAGAAGTTTTTTCCAGCATTTGCTAAATTAGCCTTTGATGCATTTGGTGGTTTCATAAGGGAAAGAGCCATCTGATGTTCTGTTCGGCTTTCAAACAGAAGTTTAAAGTATCAGTGACAGAGTAGCAGCTTTATTGTAAGCCAAACAGATGGATCACAGTTTATGAAACAATTAACATTTAAATAAAAATCAATAAGCAACAAATAATCTGCTTTTACATACCCACTGTTTGCTCCTTCCTGTGGTCCAGCCACTTCTGGGTTTGCAGTTCCCCAGCCTAATTCTCAAAAGACAAAGGACTGAATATGGATACAAACTGAAAAGACTGACAGGTATTAGGTCTGCTTAGGGCTTCTGCTCGTTATCTGCTTAATGTTCCACAAATAGCGATGAGAAGTCAAAAATAAAAGGAATGGGATCCTTTGATATGTGTAATTACAAGGCAACTACTAACTAGTAGGTTGCTCCTCTAGAAAATGGTTTAGTTACAGACATTAGACTTATTAGCACAGAGGCTTTTACTTTGAATACACTTTTTCACTTTATTGTAAGTAAAACAAACAAAGTACTAAAGGCAGAATTCTTTCTGAGCACAATTTGAAGAACAGAAGTTCTCTTCTGAATTACAAGAAAGACATCTTATAAATGTTTCTTCTTGTAACACAGGACTTGAATGTTGATTGAGATCAACTGAAAACAAAAGGTCAGAGTTTCAAGAGACTCTATTTAAATGCCAGTGCTACTTCATTCTCTAACACACAAAGAGTCAAACTCCCTCTAGGCACAAAGTATAAAAAGCTCAATTATATTGAGGAGAAAGAAATTTCCTGGAGGACAATTTTTACACAATGAGCTTTTCAGAAATAAACATAATGGATGCATATAGGTCTTGATAAAGACCATGTCGAATTTAATAGAATACAATCATAAAGGCCATACAAAAAATAAAATGTATCTTATTTACCAAATGATGTGGGAGAAAAGTCGTAAGCATGAGTCCCAGAACTGGTACCTGGCTCATTTTTAATTGGATTTGAAGTGAGGGGCTGTCTAGTTCTTTTTTTCTGATTGAACAGAGGCACAGGCAGACAACCTAAAATTAAGATTGAAATAATAATACTATAGCAATAGGATACACAATCTACATGTAACATATGTAAATAAAATTACTTAACACTTATTTTACAGCACCCATAGGAATTACATTTCATAAGCACAGAGCAGACCAGCCATTGCCTCGCAGAATTCACATTCCCAGCTCTCTGTCCTGCAAATAATCCAGTGAATGAAACTTTTCCCTCAGTGACCAGTCACCCAACTCCATTCAAAATCTGTGCTGCACTGAAACAGACAAAGCCCACGAGACACTCAGGAAATGGGGCTCTAGGGCTGAATAACAAACATCCTGTACGAAAACTGCAGCTGGGTATTTATACATATAAAATATAAAAGCACAACGGGGTCTGAAGTGTAAAACACAAAAGAATGGATGGTACCTGCTGTGCTGCGAGTTGAAGTGTCAGCCAAACTCCTTTTCATGTCTCTGCTGTATGTTAACAGGCAATGCTGGACTGGTTACTCCAGATTTGCTGTATGGAAGTTAGATAAGTAGACAAAGTAAACAAATTCATGTTGCCAACACATCCGAATTACCACATACATTGAGGGTACTACACAGACAATTGTGCAGCATTAGTTGCTGTTCTATCACAGTCAGCTACTGGTGCATATCGCTTTTAGCAGCATATTAATAACACCACTCACTGGTGCACATAAATAATATAAGACATTACCTCTGCATTCATTTTCCTGTAGCAAGTTAACCATATGCAGCTGTTAAACACATTTATAAGAATTAAGCGTAAGTATCTACCACAGCTAGACTAACGGATAATTTAGTCTTTATTTCTGTGAGTACATCAGTAAGAGGTGTCACAACAGCTTCTAGTTCATTGCTGTTAGACCATTTAAACAGCATTGCTAGCGCTATGAAGCCTAATGGCCACCAGTAAGTGACACAGTTGTAAAATAAAGCTCCATAAACTTTACATTAGCATTAATGAAGGCAGTTTCGGCATTGCACAGGATTTTCAGACTGTGTTGTTTTGCTTTCTGACCTCTCTTGAAGATAAGCAACCAAACCCCACAGCAAAAGCTGTAGAAAAAAACATAAGCTAGTGATGGAGAATGGAAGATCACAGAATGTCAGGGATTGGAAGGGACCTGGCAAGCTCATCCAGTGCAATCCCCCCATGGAGCAGGAACACCCAGATGAGGTTACACAGGAAGGTGTCCAGGCGGGTTGGAATGTCTGCACAGAAGGAGACTCCACAACCCCCTGGGCAGCCTGGGCCAGTGTCTGTCACCCTCACTGAGAAGAAGTTTCTTCTCAAATTTAAGTGGAACCTCTTGTGTTCCAGTTTGTACCCATTGCTCCTTGTCCTGTCATTGGTTGTCACCGAGAAGAGCCTGGCTCCCTCCTCCTGACACTCACCCTTTAGATATCTGTAAACATTAATGAGGTCACCCCTCAGTCTCCTCTTGTCCAGCTCCAGAGCCCCAGCTCCCTCAGCCTTTCCTCACACGGGAGATGCTCCACTCCCTTCAGCATCTTTGCTGCCCTACGCTGGACTCTCTCCAGCAGTTCCCTGTCCTTCTGGAACTAAGGGGCCACAACTGGACACAATATTCCAGGTGTAGTCTCACCAGGGCAGAGTAGAGGGGATACCAGGGTAAGCCTCCGCAGGGCTTTGCACAGCAGCAGCCAGAGGCTAAAGGAGCCTGAAGTCTCTGCTGGAGTCCGAAGGAAAAGGGCTCAGGTGGCTCCCGCCAAAACTAAGGCACCGAACGGCCTGAGGGAGCGAAAAAGGGCGGGAAGGGGCGGGGCCGGTGCATGCGCAGTTGGGCGGGCGGGACCCACCCTGGGCCAGGCTGGGGAGGGCAGGGGTGGGAACAATTAAATTGGTCGGCTGCAGGATTTAATTAATTATCTCCGTACCTCTGGTGGTGGCGGCCCACGTGGTGTCAGGTTCAGCACCTAGAGAACCGGGGGCCAGGAGGTGAATATGCACAAATGTGTGCACACAAACATGGGGATAAATAAAACTAGATGTGGGTGTTTTCAACCGTGTAACTTCTGACAGGTCCCTGTGTAAAATCTTGGCGTTAGGCAGGGTTGGAGCTTGTCCTTTGCAATCTGTTTTCTTAAGCCAGTACCTTGGAAGGCTTTGATGGGCCACGTTACACATACTATATGTGTAGCTTTGTAGCTTGGATAGCTAGACATAATTTCATTTACATTATTTTTATTGCATACGTTTTTCAGCTCATGGCCCACATTCTAAGCTTTCAGATGCACTACCAGATATTTGTAATACATAAAACCAACCTGAATTCTTAATAAACTAAACACGATCCTGCAGAATTTTTGAAGTGTAAGTATTGGTAAAGCGCAGGAATAAGGAATTGGCCCCAGTGTTTAATTCAGAACAGCGAGAGCTTTTCAAGTGTCTGCATTTATGCCATGAATTTGTGGGTGCTTGTAATGCCCTGGGAGACCAGGAGTTAAAAGCTCTTTGCAAGTTAAGTTGCTCTAAGGGTATAAAAGAAGGCTCCATGGCTTTAGTTCCTAAACTCATGTTCGGAAACACGCTGTATCTGTCCTAAAAAAGCTCTTCTTGGGAGCCAGACTTCTTGCATGTTAAATGAGGTGAGTGCACAAACGATCTCTGTATTTCATTCGGGGCTTTGTAAGGCATTATAACCATTCCAGTACCACCAGCAATGGAAGATAAACTATATGAACCAGTCCTGCGTGTTTGCGTTTTGCTGTTAACTCTTCAAACTGCTGCGGTGGTTCAATTCAGCAAACCAAGACGGAGAGCGAGTCCTTTTCTCAGCAGCCTGTAAACAGCCGTTCTGGCACCACAACCGAGAGACCGGGGTCAAAGGACGGGACGGACTGCCCAGTGCTGGAAAATACAACTTTACCGCTTTGTTTAATAAATTACTTACTATGATTAAATATCTGACAGCCTCTAAGTACAGCAGTAACACAGTTGAGTGTTTAAGTAAACAGTCTATATTAACTCACCATAAAGTTCAGCAAAGCTGTTTGCATAAGCTGAAAGATAGAGAGCAACTTTTGTAGGAAATATTAATAAATTCCTGGCAGAATTTGGCTAGACAAGTCCTATGTTTAGCTTTCTTTTTGTAAACCTACAGTTCATCGGCCTGGGTTACAAAGCTTCTCCCAGGCACTCACCAAATACTCAGTCACTGGAGTATAATCTTAATAAAAATGTTCAATAAACATTCTTTATTCCCTTACAATGTAACATTTTGTTGTATTTATATTGCGCGTCAGATTCTAATTGCAAATACTTCTGGCATTTACAGCAGTAAAAAGTATTTTCTGCTATTAAGACCGTTTATTCTAAATGTTTTGATCCTCGCAATGGAAGTTACAGCTGCTCTTCAGCTGAAGTTTCCCTTCAGAAGCCCAAGTGCTTTTGGAAATGGAAGGAGTCAAGTTGCTGATTAACATTTTGGGGGTGGGGGGACAGTACAATTATTTTCCCATTGTGATCTATACCTGTTTCCTTTTTAATAAGAGATTGCAGAAGTCAGAAGGGTCGGCACTGACAGTTGTTCCAGTGTGTTCAAGGTCTGTGTCAGCAGATCCCGAGGCAGAACTAGAGCCAGGAACGCTGCGTAAGTCAGTCGTGGAGAAACCGCACTTTAATTTCAGCTGCTGTTCCTTCTCATCGCTGTTCTTCAGATATTACAAGACAAAAAGGTCACACAAGCAACAACATGCTTTGAGGAACTCAGCTGTTGTTGTTTTTCTAGCTGAAAGTGCTTGATGTTTCAGCATTCTTTGTTGATCTAGAGCCAAGACGTGATTCACATTTTACTGTTTTTGCTCACTTTAAATCATTCTGCCCTTGTGTGCTGTAATGTTTACGTAACTTCAAACATACGTGAGAATACTTGTTACATCTAGTTTGTAATGCAAAAAGTCAGAGTTATTTAAGTGCGTTATTGAAGTTTACATTTCAAAAGTCCTTTAATACTGCCATTAGTACAAGATTTACCTATATATCAAATATTAGCAGAGATCGCCTGAAGAAGTTAACTTTTGAACTGTGTAACTGTCCCATTAACAGTCTCTGAGATATTACTAAATACGGTCAATGAAGGGGAGGGCTCCGGAGAGGGAGGAGGGTCAGGTTGGCAACTCCCCGCCTCGCAACGGGAGTCTAAAACTGTTAGAGAAACTTTAATTTGCTTTCATTCACATCTGACCTCAACAGCTTAGAGATTTTCCTATTAAAAGGAGTAAAAATATTTGGTTTTTTTCTTTTTTTTACTTGATCATTATTTTCTGTTTTGCCTTTGCAATCCCTAGAGCTGCTGCAAAGCATGACTTCCTCCTCCGGTGCTGATAACCCTCCGGTCCGACGGGTTGCGATCTTCGGGGGAACTCATGGCAATGAGTTGTCGGGGGTATTTTTGGTCAAGCACTGGCAAGAGAATGGAGCTGAGATTCAAAGAACGGGAATGGAGGTGAAACCCTTTCTCGCCAACCCAAGAGCTGTGAAGAAGTGTACTAGATATATTGATTGTGATCTGAACCGTGTTTTTGACCCTGATAATCTTGGGTAAGAATAGTTGTATTTTCTGTTGCTTTAATTTTCTGTTTTTAAACTTGTGAGGAGCTTCCTTTCCAGATTAAAATGTTAACACTAGTTCCACTACTATTTTCACTGTCACATAACTGAGATTATTGACCTTTAACCCAAAAAGAACAAATTGCACAGATTCATTTTAAAACTATTGCCAGTAGAACAAGTCTCAGACCAACACGGCATCTTAAACACAGCACTTTAAACTAGTATTAGATTAGCTGTATTTGTGTAAACTGAAGTGTTGCTGTTCTCAGTTGCAAAGTCATTATTTCTCACATCTTGTGCAATTCAGCTTTGGAGCTTTTCTGAATACAGTTATACTGGCAGCAAGATATTAGGTGTTTCTGTATTGTACTTGTATTGTACATCCCAAGCTTGTCATCAAAAGCAGATTTGCTGTCTGTGCAGAACAAGACTGAGTCTACAGCTCTGTACACTGTCAATACGTTAATAGATACCTTTGTGCCATACATCAGTTTCCTATAGAGCCCTTATTCAGACAGGAAGCAGAGCTCAGACCTTTCTTTAGGCTAAGTCCATTATTTTAAAGAGTAGGACAGATGTAGTCACCTGAGATTACAGGCATTAAACTTTAGAGGAACAGATTTGAGGCAGCAAAATCTTCTATGAGCATTGAGGGTCAGGAGGGCTCAAAACAATTGACTGCAAAGGTCTGATTGGAATATGATAAGACAGGAGATAAAGCAAGTTAAAAAGACCTTGTGACTGATGTCCAAGATAAAAGGGCACGGGCATTCAATATCCAAATACTGTCTTCAGCAGGAGGTGGATCCAGGCTTGCTGATGAATTTTGAGTTAGTTTTCTGCATAGAGGGAAATTTTGGAATGTAAAGAAATAAGAAGTAAATAACCTCCAGCTAAAACCAGATT
The DNA here is from genome assembly GCF_036013475.1 of Columba livia. Taxonomy (NCBI): domain Eukaryota; kingdom Metazoa; phylum Chordata; class Aves; order Columbiformes; family Columbidae; genus Columba; species Columba livia. The sequence goes on from NC_088621.1 coordinate 3,412,101, forward strand.
GAAAAATTCTGTATGAGATACATCATAGTAAGACCAGTTTAGCAATCCTACTTGCTTTTTTCAAGCACAAGTTCATCCAGTTTTGACAGTTTGGTAATTAAATAGGTGATTTCAACTCCAGTCAGTTATGGAATTAAAGTAAGAAGAAAAGGGTATACTTATTTTGTTGACTGTAAAGCCATGGAATGAGTGTACTAATTTCTTTGTACTGATATTAACAGCAGGACAGTGGTGGAAGATATTCCATATGAAGTGAGAAGGGCTCAGGAAATCAATCAGATATTTGGTCCCAAAGGTAGTGATGATGCGTATGACCTTATTTTTGACCTTCACAACACCACTTCTAACATGGGTGGTACCCTTATTCTTGAAAGCTCCAGGGATGACTTTACAATTCAAATGTTTCATTATATCAAGGTAAAACTAATTTAAATGAACTATTAAAATAGATTATTAGTTGTAATGTTGTATTACTATATAAGATTTTGTAGTTTCTTTAAATATACTATTTCTTCTTTTTCAAATTTTTAAAATATTTAATCACTCATAGGATTTTTTTTAATCAGATAATTAATTTGATTATAATATCAGGTAATTCAGATTTGAACTCATAATCTTCGTGTATTAAAATTACTATTAGTAAGACTGATGGGCAAAGAGGAATGCTTGGAATAATATCTATGAAAATGAATGTAATTTAATCTGCTTTCACACTGATCTCACAGAATCCCAGAATGTCAGGGATTGGAAGGGGCCTCGAAAGCTCATCCAGTGCAATCCCCCCATGGAGCAGGAACACCCAGATGAGGTTACACAGGAAGCCCTCAGTGGTACGGGGCTCCTCAGGACATAGACAAAGGTGGCATTCAGTCACTCTACCTTCTCTGTATCTTCTGTCACCAGGGCACCCACCTCGTTCATCAGTGGGCCTACATTGCCTCTGCTGTTAGTTTTATCTGCCACATATTGGAAAAAGCTCTTCCTGTTGTCCTTGATCCCTCTTGCCAGGTTTAATTCTAAGGAGGCCTTAGCCTTCCTAGTTGCCTCCCTGCACCCTCTGACAACAGCCTTAGATTCTCCCCAAGTGGCCAGCCCCTCCTTCCATGACCTATAAACTCTCCTCTTCCACTTGAGCATCCCCAGCAGTTCCCTGTTTAACCACACAGGTCTCCTGGCTCCCTTCCTTGACTTCCTACGTGTCAGGATGCCCTGATCTTGTGCCCGGTAGAAACAGTCCCTGAACACTAACCAACTATCTTGGGCCCCTTTACCCTCAAGCAGCCTTGCCCATGGCATTTCCCCCAGCAATTGCCTGAAAAGGCCAAAGTTTGCCCTGCTGGAATCCAGGGTTGCAGTTGTGCTTGCTATCCTGTTCCTGCCACAGGAGATCCTGAACTCCACATCTGTCAGGAACTTGGATAAATTTGGGTCACACGTGCTAAATAGTCAAATGTGAATTTTATGAAATAAAGACATGGAAAAAATAATGGAACTTGGTAATGACAAATGTTCCATTCATCAGACTTTTTAGGAACAGTGATCTGTCTTTGGAAGCTGTTTGATTCTGCCGCTCCTGAAGCCGATAAGTATTGATAGAGTGAGGTGTGCAAAGTGCTGCCTTGAGTGACTGAGACACTGACTGATGAAGTGAAATTAGGCCAAATGTGTGGAATTTTAATTATTTTTCCTTGGAAAGTATATTTTAACATTTGATTTTTAAAATTTTTTACATGCATCCCATTTAAAGGTTTATAATATATTTGAGTTATAGAAAGCTTATGACTAAAATTATACAAAGAGCAATGGTAGGCACTTCATCAGGAAAGAGGCCTGAAATAGGTTTCTATGTAAAAAAAAAAGTTAAAATAAGGCTTAACTCACAATCTATGTCCCCATAAGAGAATTTAACACAAAAAATACTTGAAATCTGCTTTACAGTATTTTGGTTCTAAGTTTCAGAGCACTGATGAATAGATTTTTCTTCCTATTAGCAATTGAAGACCAGAGCTGTGTTCAGTTACATTAGGAGACAGCAAAGTTCAGCGGAGCACGCCTGGCATGAGTTAATGGAAAAGAGACCAACAAACCCAGCTTTGTACGTTTTCTAAAGATGTCCTACTTCTTTGAGGGCTAGGGAATAAAGGCAACATATTGAAGACATTGTATAAATCACTTCTGCATCAGTAATCTTTTGTGGCACAACATTTTAAAACATTTGAATAACAAGAAATGTTTTAAACAATCTCCACAGAACGCTCTGGCTCCAGAACGCTGTCCTGTTCTGCTGATTGAACATCCTAGCTTGAAATATGCAACAACTCGATCTGTAGCAAAACATCCTGTTGGTAAATATGAAAAATAAAAGACTGTTTCAACCCACCATACATTCTTTTTTAAAAATGCCCATTTCCAGATCTGTTCATTACATCCTATAGAATGTTCTGATCACCAGTAGCTACTTGACAATACATTTACTAAACAAATGTGTGTGATTATCTCTTCTACTGAAGAGTTCTGGTTTACACTTAGCTTACAAAATATAGAAGCCGGATGGAAATCCTTAAACTCAGTTAACCCACTGCTGGCCAAAAATGTTTATGATATATGAGGATAAGGAAGAAATAACAGCTTCAGAAAAGAAATGTTTACTTCCTCTAACTAAGCCTTGGCTGAAATGTGGGTTGTTAGCCAAGAAGGGGAAAAGAGATGACGTGATAAAGGGGGAAATGTTCTGCATGGAACTGGTGAATTTCTGGAATCAAAACCATAACTATAGGCAAAAAACGCCAGTAGTTTGCTTTTCATGTTAAACAATGAGTTCTCAAAAATGCAGCATGGAAAGATAGGAGGAGGAAAAGAATTAGATAAATTAATACATATAGTGACTCTTTCTTTTACCCGAGTAGCACACTCAAAAATGTACTTAGAGTTCTTTAAACTAAACCTGACTGGTGAGCTAAGTTTTCTGCTTGCCTTACAAAATCACATAACTGTAATTCCTCTTAAACATAAATCACAGACTCAGTTGAGCTCCTAGTTTTGCTGTGTAATCTAAGCAAGCTTAGATTACACAGATTACTTAGATATATTATGGCTATATTAATATTTTCCTGTACCTGCAAACAGGTGTGGAGGTGGGTCCCCAGCCACAAAGCGTTGTTAGAGCCGATACTTTGGACAAAATGAGGAGGATTGTCAAACACGGCCTGGATTTTGTGCAACTTTTTAATGAAGGTAGAGTAAGTAAAGAAAGAATATGGCCCTCTGTGTCGTGTCAGTGGACTAATTCAGGAGAATATTTTTCAAAAACATAGGTTGGGCTACAACATTTTACAGTGAAACAGGTAAAAGGGTGTGGGAGGATGTTCTCTAGACCACTTAAATGTGGCTTCAGAAAGTCAGAATTCCTGTAGAGCTCCTTAAGGATATTTCCTCTTCCTGAAGATTCAGTAAGTATACTTGGCCTTAATTTACAGTTGTTTTGAGAATCTGAAATACTAGTTAACAATATTTGTATAGTAGTATATACATGAATCACAGCATGTCAGGGCTTGGAAGGGACCTCGAAAGCTCATCCAGTGCAATCCCCCCATGGAGCAGGAACACCCAGATGAGGTTACACAGGAAGGTGTCCAGGCGGGTTGGAATGTCTGCACAGAAGGAGACTCCACAACCCCCTGGGCAGCCTGGGCCAGGCTCTGCCACCCTCACCCCAAACAAGTTTCTTCTCATATTTAAGTGGAACCTTTTGTGTTCCAGTTTGAACCCATTGCCCCTTGTCCTACCACTGGTTGTCACCGAGAAGAGCCTGGCTCCATCCTCCTGACACTCACCCTTTATGTATCTGTAAACATTAATGAGGTCACCCCTCAGTCTCCTCTTGTCCAGCTCCAGAGCCCCAGCTCCCTCAGCCTTTCCTCACACGGGAGATGCTCCACTCCCTTCAGCATCTTTGTTGCCCTGCGCTGGACTCTCTCCAGCAGTTCCCTGTCCTGCTGGAACTGAGGGGCCACAGCTGGACACAATATTCCAGGTGTGGTCTCACCAGGGCAGAGCAGAGGGGCAGGAGAACCTCTCTGACCTACTGACCACCCCCCTTCTAACCCACCCCAGGTACCATTGGCTTCCTGGCCACAAGGGCCCAGTGCTGGCTCATGGTCACCCTGCTGTCCCCAGGACCCCCATGGAGAATATACATAAATTATTCCTAAGAAAGAAACATTTAATTGACATACCTTCTGCGCATTGTTATCTAAAATTAAAGTCAATACATTTTGTAAGATTTAGTTACACCTGTGTACTGTCTAAAATACATACTGACAAAAATAGGTGTTTAAAATTGTGTCAGAGTACATTTTGTCAGAAAGTAGCAGGAAAATAATATAGCTGTACATGTCAGAGTCTCCATTACTGTGCTGGAATGGTAAAGACTCAATACCACTGATACCATTCAGTGCTGTGCAGCTCTATTAAACACAGGCCTTTCGCTGATTTCTTAATCTACCAAATATATCTTTTAAAGTATACAGTGAAAAGTCACATTTCCGCACAAAATTTAGATCTTGGCTTCATATGGTGCCATACACGGCTGGATAACCTTTCTGCAGCTTGGCTTTGAGAGCCCAGAGTCTGGAGCTGGACGTTTTTGTGATATATGAGCTAATCACTCGTGTGGAAACTTCAATGAGGTACAACCTAATGAGTTAAGCCATTCTAAAGAGAATAAATAATGCGTTGTTCTTTTTAAAAGGCAGTTGCTCCTTTTGACATTAAATTACATTTATTCTTTCTAGGAAAGGACTTTCCACCATGTACGATTGAGGTTTTTAAAATAATGGAGAAAGTAGATTATCCCAGGAATAAGAACGATGAAATTATTGCTATTATTCACCCTAAACTGCAGGTAAATTCTAAAACAGTTTCCATGTATGACATTTTATAAGTATTCTTCCTCTGTTGCTTCTGCTACATCGTAGTATATTTTAATGGTAAATATTTAAAATTACAATATTGCCAATGAATACTTTAGACCTTGCCAATAGTAAGTTCTGTCACTAAGGTCATAACAATATTTCAATAACTGACTTGGGAATCACTGAATCTAAAATCGCTTTTGCACCTACAATTGAAAAGAAAAAGACAATAGGATATCTTATATTATAAAATGCAAATCTGACTTTGTATTCTAAAATGAGGGTCTGTTTTTAATCAATTGTGAGCATATGCCATTTCCTTTTAGTTCACCTTTACCAGTGAGTTCTATACAGGCCTGAAAGAGAGGGCCAGGAACCTGCAATTACAGACTGAAGATTAAAAGGAATTCTTTTTAAAGCTTTTGCCACAAACTGAAGAGAATGTAATTGTTGAGCATAAGCTCAGAAATCACATGAAATATACAAAAACATGAAAGTAAATATTTCCTGTTTATTTTCTTTCTCTAAGGATCAAGACTGGCAGCCACTGAACAATGGTGACCCTCTATTTTTGACTCTTGATGGAGAAGTAATTGCATATAAAGGGGATTGTACAGTCTATCCAACATTTATTAATGAAGCTGCATATTATGAAAAGAAACAAGCTTTTGTAAAAACAGTAAAAGTGAAACTCACTGCAAACCACATCAGATCCTCAGCCCGAAACCAGAACACTCCTTAAAAAATTATGACAGATTTCTCCATACAAAAGGTATACTTCTCTGTGAAATCCAGCAACACTCAGTCGTAATTCATGGAATAAACAAAATCTACTTTTAAATTTCAATTTAATTAACACTACTGAGGACTTCTAAGATGAAACATACTGTCATAATGTTAATTATGATTGTTTACTTGTTCTAATACATTACTATAGATGCGAAGAATAAATACTTTTATGAAGTTTGTTGGTTCACAGAATCACAGAATGTCAGGAATTGGAAGGGACCTGGAAAGCTCACCCAGTGCAATCCCCCCATGGAGCAGGAACACCCAGATGAGGTTACACAGGAAGGTGTCCAGGCGGGTTGGAATGTCTGCAGAGAAGGAGACTCCACAACCCCCTGGGCAGCCTGGGCCAGGCTCTGTCACCCTCACTGAGAAGAAGTTTCTTCTCAAATTTCAGTGGAACCTTTTGTGTTCCAGTTTGAACCCATTACCCCTTGTCCTGTCATTGGTTGTCACTGAGAAAAGCCTGGCTCCATCCTCCTGACACTCACCCTTTATGTATCTGTAAACATGAATGAGTCACCCCTCAGTCTCCTCCAAGCTCACGGGACCCGCCGAGCTGCCCCGCTCAGCCGATCTCAGGAGCCGAGTGCTGGTGTCGAGTTAGGACGGGTTTTAAATCACCCGCCCTCGCCGCGGTAACGCCCACTGACGTCACTGCTCCCGCAAGGGCTGCCGGGTCTCTCGAGGACGAAAGTGCCCGATTGAGGGGGAAAAAACCCAAAAAAGGCTTCTCCGTACACCTCTCTGACCTACTGACCACCCCCTTCTAACCCACCCCAGGTACCATTGGCCTTCCTGGCCACAAGGGCCCAGTGCTGGCTCACGGTCACCCTGCTGTCCCCAGGACCCCCAGGTCCCTTTCCCCTATGCTGCTTTCTAATAGGTCATTCCCCAACTGATACTGGAACCTGGGGCTGTTCCTGCCCAGATTCAAGACTCTACACTTGCCCTTGTTCACACTATATAAAATGATTAAACAGTGCACCACGTATGGTGTAGAGGCTATAAAGCTTAAATCCAGTGTCACATAGAAAGATGTTAATCCACAAAACTACATCATATATAAAAAAAAAAAAATCAGGTTTTCTACTTTATGACCCCAAACCTCCAATAACCATCACTTTTTAAATGAGGGGATCCTTGAAACTAATTCCTTGGATAAACATATAAAATATGAGACAAAAGAAAACCAGGGAGAGAGAAACAGAGCGAGGGTACACACATTAAAACTCTTTTGTATTATCCGCATTTGTGACTAACCCCAACTGCGCTGAACTGGAAGCCTTAGGCTTTGTTTTGTTTTATACTTGCAAAGATATAAATTAGCCAAAAGCATATGACATTTTAGAAAAAGACACTAAAATGAAATGTAAAGCTTTTTAAAATTGTCTAGATAACCCCCAATGATAACCTTTGAAAAGCAATGTCTTTCTTGTTCACTACTAAGCCAAAATCCTTTTTTTCTTGGTTTGTGTAGCTCCTATGGCAATAAAATAAAACCACTGGACAAAATGTTTATTGAATTACAAGCTTTATTTCTTTATATTTAAATAAACACTGTATAAAAGGTACAGAATTATCTGCTCTAGTCATTATTCATAGTGTACTTGACAAGGACCTTGAGATAGGAGCTGTGTGATCTGGCAGGGCTCTGTGGCCACAAAAGGAGGTCATTTTCTTAGCAAAATACTTTAAGAAACAACACCCCGGCTTCTTCCTGAGCTTTATCACACCCTTTTGTACCTGGACATTGACACAGCACATTCCCGACGTGGTTTTGTGCCTCCCCTGGTTTCTGGCTGTACCTACCGAGCGACCTCAGTACAGCGCAGACACCTGAACCTGGTTTTGGTGACAAGCGGCTCACAGCAGCACAGAGCGCAGCACGGGCCAGATTCTGCTGGTTCCTGAGTAGATGTGAAGAGGTATGTTTTTCTTTTGTACAAAAACTGGCACTCAGAAGAATCCGAACGGAACGGCACAGTCCTAAGGCAACGTTCTCTGTTGCCCGTTTCAATGCACAATTAACGAGCAAAGATGAAAGATTCTAAGACCACAGGCATTTTTCTTCTCATGCTCACATATCCTACCCAGAAGGCCAAACAAGGCTCAGATATTACATTGGTCTCTTGATACGCATTAATGTCCCTGCAAAAACATAACGGAGTTGAAGATTTCAGTTTGGTCCCATCCATCCAGGCCATACGTGGTAGGAAACGCAGGATACAGCATCTGTAGGAGAGCGGCTGGGCAGCCAAGATCCACGTTCACCATCCCTGCAAAGAGCTTTGCACTATCCTTTCCGCTGCAGAGCTCCCTCGCGCTCTCTTCTGTGTTAAGAAAGTCTTTAGCATCATTTTGCCCACAGTAGGCTTAGCTGCAAGAATCCAATGCAATTCATATTATCATTCAAATACAGAATTCACCTGAGTCTTTAAATAGCACCTCTAAAACCGGCACCGAATGGGTATACGTGATGAAAGCCCATGATGCTGAAGACGCATGATGTATTAAGTGAAATTTAAAAGTACATAGAACAAATATTTCTTCTTATATGTACATAAAATAGAAAACTAAACATGTAATTCATAGTGCTAGGTCATCACCGGCAGTGAAATAAAAAGTGCTACAGAAATGCATTACATAGTCCTCTGAATAATATATTTTTAAAAAGCTTTAAAAGTCTGCGACTGCATTGCATTTAACTTCTTTTGTTAATTTTGGGAAGAAATACTGACTTCTTATTTTCCTGAAGTGCTTGATGAGACAACTTTTCTTTATGCAGCAAGATGCAAGAGCGTGGAAAAGCTGAGTAAGAAAAGTAAAGACCTGGTGACCAGAACAAACTCACAAGTATTCTCCACCATGACTTATGTTTCTGCCCCATTATTTTATAGGAAGGTATATATACACAGGAATAAATAAAAAGCAATAAACACCACGTGATACCCTAGAGCTTACACACAGGAAAACATCAGGCAAAGCTAATGAGACCTGACGAGGTTTTCTCCAGCTTGCGGGATCAAGCCTCCAGTAACACTGACAGTCAATAGAAAAGCTTCAAATGTATCCAGAACATTGTTATTTCAGAATAACGCACTTCATTGGGTAGTCTTCAGAGTTGAAATGCTTTTCTTTTCACCACAACAACTTTTTTCAGTGTACAAAATGTTTCTCATGAGTTAAGATTCCGAAACTAAAGACAGCCGACTGGGATCACGACGATCTTAATGTTCCCCAAAAGGAAGAAATATCTCACATTTGACCTTTATAATGCAGGAAAAAGTCTAGGGCCAAATCTGAGTAGCGTCACACAAACTTGGACAGCAACGGCTTTCAAGAGGCTCAAAACTGAACCAGTGAAATAGTCCATTTTATTTTAGCTGCCCTGATTAAACGGGTTAAAGTAATCAGACCGCGTCACTGAAAGTTTGTGTTCCAGCTGGTTACAGCTGTCCAAAATACCAACAAAGCTTTCAGCCTCCCCTGCTGATGCTTTTAACCTTCAGAACGACCGCATTTCAAAACCAGCACAACTAAACAGAAGTTTCAGGCAAATCATCCGTTTCTTCAAACGTATTCAGGGTATTTTTGCTATTAGTCCTTGAATTATCTTGAACTTTGCTTGGATCTGCAAAAAAATGCATTATAAACAAACAGGATATGGTAGAAACTGTACACGGAAGATCAAGTTTTTGCACGTCTATTTTTTGTTAAAAAACATGCATTTATTTAAGCAGCAAGTTGTCAGTTTACTACCATATCTTATACAGGAATTTTTCTGTCTGCCCCTTTTCGCTATTACCGAGATCATTCTGCTAAGCAATATAAATACTAACTGACTCAAGAACAAACTCCAGAACAAGGCTCCCAGGTCCTCAGAAGTCCCCGTCGCTCACTCTGACACCCGACACCCCAAACTCGGCTGATGTCTCTGCTACGATTCCAACACCGTCAGCAGGTGGTGATCTTGAATTTCCTGGTCAACATTCACAAGGGGCAGCTTGTCGTCCAATATATATCGCAAAACATAAATGTGAATGTTCTAGGGTTAAAACCAGCAGACTATAGCGCTGTCAGGGAGAATCAGGCTGAATCAGGTCCCAATTTTGCAATTCTAGATGTAACTATTCAAGGACTAAAAGTACTTTATGACAACCCCAGGTTCCAGTCTAAGTTGGGGAATGACCTATTAGAGAGCAGCGTAGGGGAAAGGGACCTGGGGGTCCTGGGGACAGCAGGATGACCATGAGCCAGCACTGGGCCCTTGTGGTCAGGAAGCCAATGGTACCTGGGGTGGGTTAGAAGGGGATGGTCAGTAGGTCAGAGAGGTTCTCCTGCCCCTCTGCTCTGCCCTGGGGAGACCACACCTGGAATATTCTGTCCAGCTGTGGCCCCTCAGTTCCAGCAGGACAGGGAACTGCTGGAGAGAGTCCAGCGCAGGGCAACAAAGATGCTGAAGGGAGTGGAGCACCTCCCGTGTGAGGAAAGGCTGAGGGAGCTGGGGCTCTGGAGCTGGACAAGAGGAGACTGAGGGGTGACCTCATTCATGTTTACAGATATCTAAAGGATGAGTGCCATGAGGATGGAGCCAGGCTCTTCTCAGTGACAACCAGTGACAGGACAAGGGGCAATGGGTTCAAACTGGAACACAAGAGGTTCCACTGAAATTTGAGAAGGAACTTCTTCTCAGTGAGGGTGGCAGAGCCTGGCCCAGGCTGCCCAGGGGGGTTGTGGAGTCTCCTTCTGTGCAGACATTCCAACCCGCCTGGACACCTTCCTGTGTAACCTCATCTGGGTGTTCCTGCTCCATGGGGGGATTGCACTGGGTGAGCTTTGGAGGTCCCTTCCAATCCCTGACATTCTGGGATTCTGTGAACTTCTTAACAATAATATTTTCTGTCTCTTAAAAAGTTCTCTGGCCTCAGACCTTTCAAATGCCACAGCAGAATGTAAAACTTAGATCAAGTGTAACTGCTTAGAGAAAAATAAAGGTAAAACCAATGTCTTGGTGTCAAGGTGTAAATAATGAGAGTTTGTAATCAACCCTCTCTCCAAATCTGTAAAAATAATTTAACACCCCTACAGTATTAGCCATGAGTTTCCCTAGCAGTAAAGTGTGGTTGAATATACAGATTATGAGAGTTTATATTGTTAAAGGTATGAAACTATATCAAAGGATTTATAAGAAAAAAACAATTTCACAAATAGGGTGTCATAAAATTCTGCAGTACCTGTTGGCCCTGGATCTTCATTAATAAATGAAACATGTGTTTTCCACTCGGTCCATTTCACTTCATTAATCCTGTTTATATTGTATATAAATAGTGTTATTAGCATGCATTATCTCCCAGCTACACAGCTGCACTTCTCCTGTTATTTCTTTATTCCTTTTGGCATTGTCATACCTCACTATCAACACCTGCTTTGCTAAAAGGCTGAACGTCTTTTGCAGTGTTATGTACTATATGAAGATTAGAATAATACTAAGACTACTTTATAATTTCACATATTATGAGTAGTGTCTTGAAACTCGCCTTAAATCTTTAAGTATTTATCATAAAACAGCATAGTAATATTTTCTTTAATGTAGGAATCATCAATTAGCAATCAATTTAAATGCAATTACTTTTAAGCTAACATTCAAAAGAGATTATAACAAAGTGACATTTACTGCAAGCAGGCTTAATGCTTTACATTAAAAACATATGATGGTGAAAATCTGTTTTCTTACCAAAAATTGTCTACATAAAAAACTCTATAAATTTTCCTTTTTTAAAACAATTGGTTACAAGTGAAAAGAAATAACTGGATATTTGTACATCTAAGATAATTTGTAGGGATGTAGAAATATTTTCAAGAGGCCTTTGAGGAGAAATATCCTTGAAGAAACATAGAGAGCAGAACTGACAGCACAGTATTGTACCTTCGCTTTACCTTAAGCACACCCTGGTGTCATTTTCAGCCACTTTACACCGTTCTCCCAGTTGGAATTTTTTCCTCAGACATTTTGGTAAGAATTTTTCAAATTCCAAAATAGTTCTTGCTCTCTATTAACAACAAACAGTAACACGAGTATGGTTAACTATAGTCAAAATGGTCTGATTCCATAGCATATCCAGTTTGCGCATTCCACTGTTACATGTCCTGCCTCCGTCCACCATCCCTAATTAACACTGATTCCAACACTCATTATTTGGTGTGTGCAGGTAGGGAGCCCACAGTTTTCTCTAGTTAGCCCCAGCACAGAAGGAACACCCAGACAAGAATCAAGAAATCTCTCTCTAAATTTGGTGTTCAGGGTTTAATGGTGACACCTTCATGCACCACCGGGCCGCAGGGATATGCAGAACCCGCAGCGGGATGCTGCCCGCCGCAGAAAACAACCCCAGCCCTAATTATGACTGTGTTCTCGATGACGGCTTGAGACTCGGAGCTGTGTAGCCTTGGTAAAGACCAGGCTTGGAGAAGGTGTGAGAAACTGGAATGAACTCATGCACTGCTCAGGCTCAAGGGGTGGAATAGCCGAGCATGCTGTGTTACGGATTTCTGGGCAGATAATGAAATGCACCTTCCTGGTGATATATCAAGGGGAATGACAGTCACAAAGGTATGGGACAGTGCATGAGGCGGAAAATCTGAGCCATAAGATTACCTTTAAGATAGTTGTTAATTCTGAAGTTAGTAGGATAACCTAATACTAAAACTAGCGATTTCTATTCTTTGTACACGTATAGAAATGGGGATTATCATTGTTAGTACCTAAACCCTGCTGTCAGCGTGACAAGTTACCATAGGTACAGCTCAAACGAGCTCAGCCAATACATTTATACTTCACTAAGCAAACTAACAAACAAACCTGAAGTTTCCAGATGTGCTCACTCTCTTTAGAAATATCTTCCACTGTTTCTCCCATTAACGCAATCAGCATGTTCAAGAGGAGAACAAATGTCAACACAACGTAAGTTATAAGGAGCAGAAGAAATAGTACAGGATACTTGGAATTCTGCTGGATCTCCAGATCCCCCAGTCCTAGGGTGAGCTTGAAAAGATCCATAAGAACAGGTCCCAGGCTGCTGTTGGAATGGCATTCGCTGCCATTTTGACAAGTGTCAATCAGTGCAGCAAGAGCTGAGAAGAAAGCACAAGAAAATGTTAATCACAATAATGCTTTATGTATACATGGCATTTTATCCTAAAGAATTCAAAGTGAGCTAGAGCTGCCCAGCAACAAACACAGCAGGCAGACGATGGATACCCAGGAAGCAGAAAGAGCCCACGTCCAGATGAAATTGCAGGCAACCGAGAAAGAGACAAATTACTTATCTGTTCAGATAGTCTCGAGACAGCTTAGATCTCTAAACTTGGCTTTTTAATATCCAGAAGAAATCCCAACACGAGCTCTCAGCATGACAATAGGGTTCTTATTCATAATAATGCTAAAATTTCTACTCACACAGAGCATCAGCGCTTTTCTCCCGTGATATTTACCTACGCCAAATCCCAGCAAAAACACGATATAGACAACTAAAAATTTTATCACATCTTGCAGGATGACCTAAAAATTGAATTAAATATTTATCAGAACTAGTTTTGTGCTTATGAATTCTGCAGGTGTGCTACACACTAAAGGAACTTTCATTACGCAAACTGGCTGTAGTATCAGTGAGAAACCAATGAAGATTTAGTTCTGATTTCTTCTCTCATGACTGAGAGCCGCTGTTTTGTGTACTTCCAAAGGCAAGTAACTCGGTACAATATAGGCATTATAGCATATGATGCAATTAAATAGCAGAATTACATTAGCCGAAAAAACATAAGTTACTTATGTATTTAATATAATAAAATCTTATTTTTAAGATATAAACTCGTTTCTGCCATTGAAGTTATATAGTGTAGTCTACTGAAATAATATGTATAAACTGAAAATAGGAAATTCCAGTATGAGCTATAAAATACATCTGAATTGCTGAATGTGCTTGATTTGGACTGTATCATATCATAAGGCAGATAAACAAAACAAAACGAACTTGCCTTTTGAATCATAACGCTGTAAATGCCCATGGACTGGAAGCCTCTGGTGAAATAGAGCATATTAGCCCATCCCAGGGCCATTGCCAAAACAAGACACACCAGGTGTTCTTTGTAGGAAAACAAGTACAAAAAGACAGAGAAGATCACAAGCAAAGCTTGTATAAAACTGTTAAAAAATAAACACATGTATGTAAAAAGGACATTACTAGCACAAAACCAACAACATATTGGAAAATTATGAAAACAAGACTTTTTGCATCCCAATTCTAAATTCATATTGCATTCTTTTCCCCCCATTAATGTTACCATTATAGTTTCACAATGAAATAGATAAGAACAGGTTGTATATGAACAGGTAGTATTATGTATTATAGATCAGTACAGGTAGTATTATGTTTATTAAAGCTACTTTAAGGGAACTGTTCTCCCCAAACCAGCTGGTCGATGCAGATTCTGCTGACAAAGACATTAATAATTCTTAATTGTATCTTGAAGACGTATTTTTCCTCCTTGAAGGAGTCAAGAGGAGTGTGAAACTGGATCTGCTTTATTAACCAGGGTTCTTAAACACATTTCTCTCTATACAGCTCCAAAGATAAGCTAAAGACACTACTGTAGTTTGGATAAAGATTCCAGTCTGTCCACATCAACCCCCAGTATTGTTACTGACCTACACAGCCATTAATGTGTATTACAGAAAAGCTGTATGTAAGATTACACCCATCCTGCTAAAAATTGATAATCTAGAGAAAAAAAATAGCATCTGCTACAGGGGTATGTTCTCTGCGACCATGAGATAAATAAGCATTTTATATACAGTATGAAATACATGCATGACAGACTTACAATGCGAAGTGGAACCACGCATCAGAGAGAATTGAGTGCAGGTCTGAGGGCCTGAGCAGAAAGATGGCGACACTCTGTGCAGACAGATACAGAAAATACAGAGACGGGAGTAAGAGAAAACGGGTCTCAAAGCTGATTTTTCAACATCTTTCTATAGGGCTGTAAGCTCCAAGTTTAAATTTCTGCCATCTCTGGCAGAATTTAACAGTTAGTTACTGGTTTTAATTACATATAGCATATGGTAAAAATTATACCCTAGGGTTTTTCCCCATTACAAGTTCTAATTCAACCGTGTCTTTAAAGCCAGTTATGTGACAACATGGATGTTATACAAATATAAAATTTCCATCTTGAGAATTTGAAAGGAAAAACCCTTCATATTGTTTCACGGAATAATACAGTTATATTCAAATATATATTCCTAGTAATTCTGAATAAGTGACATATTGTGCTTTTAGACATTTTAGACAAGTGACTTATAGACATTACACATGTAAAGATAGTCCAAACATATTTCCAACATCATCAGCGGTGTATTCATAAATCTAGGGCAGTTCTTTAGCTGTTTTGTCGTGGTTTTGCTATTAAATAAACTCACCTCTTTTATGGCTAAAAATATTGCTCCTAACATAACCATCACCTGTCCTGATAACTGCAGCCACCCCACGCCACGCGTCAGAGCCAGGGGATACGGTGGAGCCTGCAAGACATGTCCAAAAAGAAAGACTGAGCAAAGGGCAAAGTGAACAGGAAGCCTCACATATGTAGCTCTCTGGGTACCCAAATTCTTCCCTTTCACAGAGATTTTTTTTCATGTTGGATTTATAGAAATGGCCCCCTACACATATATATGAAATAGCATAAGTTTCTTTCTTAAAATTAAAAAAAAACCCCAACTGTCTCTTCACACTTTTAGAAATTTAACTACCTGTCTTCATAATACGTATTTGTATTTTGGGTCATTTTCACAAAATGTAAATGCAATTATCTCCTCTATTACCACTTTTCAGATATGAAGACCTGATGTGGGAGAACCTGGTCTCACTACAGACAGATATTCTTATATATGTTTTTGGTTCAGCATTTTAAATACAACTCAGGAAATACTCTTGCATTTTAAAGCAGTAAAATTTGCCAAGGTTAAGTTGCTGGACTCACTTCATTTTCATTAGGCCTGTGGTAGGAAACTAACGTCAGTGTTACATTGTACAGGAAATAAAAACAACATGATATAAAAAACATGTGCCGTGCAAACTTCTTCCATTTCATTCGCAGGAGTGAATTCAGAGGCTCCAGAGTCAGCATTTCATGACGGTTCTGGGGTGGTGGGGAGAGAAGAAACAAAAAAGTATTTGAATTTGCCGCCTGTAAGGAAACTGAAATCATTCCAGGCATTTATTTTCTGTATTGCATTCAGTATCTGTCCTTGCTGATCTAGAAACACATGGATGCTCAGGCCCTAACACATCATACATCAGCATAGGGGAAAGCAACCTGGGGGTCCTGGGGACAGCAGGGTGACCATGAGCCAGCACTGGGCCCTTGTGGCCAGGAAGCCAATGGTACCTGGGGTGGGTTAGAAGGGGGTGGTCAGTAGGTCAGAGAGGTTCTCCTGCCCCTCTGCTCTGCCCTGGGGAGACCACACCTGGAATATTGTGTCCAGTTGTGGCCCCTCAGTTCCAGCAGGACAGGGAACTGCTGGAGAGAGTCCAGCGCAGGGCAACAAAGATGCTGAAGGGAGTGGAGCATCTCCCGTGTGAGGAAAGGCTGAGGGAGCTGGGGCTCTTTAGTTTGGAGAAGAGGAGACTGAGGGGTGACCTCATTCATGTTTACAGATACATAAAGGGTGAGTGTCAGGAGGATGGAGCCAGGCTCTTCTCGGTGACAACCAATGGTAGGACAAGGGGTAATGGGTTCAAACTGGAACACAAAAGGTTCCACTTAAATACGAGAAGAAACTTGTTTGGGGTGAGGGTGGCAGAGCCTGGCCCAGGCTGCCCAGGGAGGTTGTGGAGTCTCCTTCTCTGCAGACATTCCAACCCGCCTGGACACCTTCCTGTGTAACCTCATCTGGGTGTTCCTGCTCCATGGGGGGATTGGACTGGATGAGCTTTCGAGGTCCCTTCCAATCCCTGACATTCTGGGATTCTGTGATATGTCAAACCTCAACCTGACAATGGGACAATTATCTGACTCATGCTGGGATAACCTGCCATACCCTGGTAAATTATGATTGAGCTAAGACTGTAATGTGAACTTCTGGTCTTGCTTCCTACAGAAGTTTTATGGAAGTATTACTGTTTTTCCAAATATTACTGTTTTAGAACTAATTCAGTCAAATGTAGAGGCCAACACATCTGAAGTGAGTGTACTGCTAGAAAAAAAATAATAGAAAGAGGCAACTTACACCAATATTTGTATTATAGACAATAATTTCCAACACTGAATTGTCTGCGGTGGTATCTAGTTCTGTCAGATCGTAAAGAGAAGATTGAACAGGACCATAAGCCCAGTCTGTGAATTTTCTTGACAGGCTCCTGTTAGGCTTATCTCTTATCTCTCTGCTCAGGATGTATTTCAGAATCTAGAACATTAACAGAACCATTTGTAAGCAGATGTGTTCAAGGGAAAGGAGAAAGCACATACACACTTGCCAACCACCGACTTTTTAACTATTACATTTGCTACAGTACTGAAATTCAATGTATTTGTAATTCTGTTATTCAGTGAGGGAAACCTTGAAGGGTAGAAGCAACATTGCAATAGAAATATTTGCTTGTATTTTGAACAAAATTACAGCATAACCAGCATGGAAAACTACACGACAGAGTACATAATTGGCTTTAACTCAAATTTAATATCTTTCAGATGTTACTGAAATGATACCCACCTCTAATTTCCCAGTTTTTGCAGCTAATTGTAGTGGTGTCAAACCTTCCTTATTCCTTGTTGTTTCCAAAGTTTTGTCTTTACTTTTCAACAAAATCATATCATACATTCTGATTACAAAGTCATTCTGGGTTTTTAAGTCCTCTGCCACAGTAACTAATGCATGGAGGATATTG
The DNA here is from genome assembly GCF_036013475.1 of Columba livia. NCBI lineage: Eukaryota > Metazoa > Chordata > Aves > Columbiformes > Columbidae > Columba > Columba livia. The sequence continues at coordinate 3,429,751 of NC_088621.1, forward strand.
TTTCCTCTGGAATCCTGAGAAGAAATATTAGTCCTGGTATTGTCCATTAACAGCTGAATGATGTCTGGTTGATTGGTACATGCAGCTAACGCCAGTGCGGTTTCACCTACAAAATTATAAAATGTAACATGCATTCAGGTTTTATTACAAGCACTCAAATGATATTATAAAATAGTGGCTGTGTTACACATCTTAATATACGAAAGTGCATTTACATATTGATTGTATTGAATTTAGTTCTTGTTTTAAAAACTCTTAATTTGCATGAAAACATTTGGAGAAAAATAGTCAGAATCAGACTTGTTGCACTTTATTTGTCATTCAAGCATTTACATTGTTTTGGTAAATGTTTTGCCATTATTTCTGAGTGCTGATAATACACTACAAGTCACTTTCACAAAAGGTACTATGCCACTTTTAAATCCTATGATACAAGTTACCTAATCTAGGTTTAGCTGCAGTAAATGATTCACACTTGCCTTTCATACTGTCTGAACTGTTTGGGTACTTCCTTCCCACCTTTTCCAGAGAGATCGCATTTCCACTTACCGAAATAAAAGCCTTCATGCTTATGTTTGGGATTAAAGAAAATACCCTGGGCATGAGCATTGACATCAGCTCCTTTTTCTATAAGGCTCCGAGTTATCTCATATTGTCTCCTTTCAATGGCAATATTTAGAGCTGTCTGGCCTGCAACAACACACACAGGTATTTAGCGTTGAATGTCTTATACGCAAAACAATCATGATGTTTCACAACGGATAGCACCAGTGATAATGAACAAAAGTTGTTTTAGGAATTTAAACCATCATTACAATGTTTGAAGAAAACATTACTTTTGTGGGTGGTATATTTAACCATATACCTGAAATTGGTATCAGATGGCAATACCTTTATACGCCTCTTCTGTGTATGCTGCATTGATAAATCTCTCCGAAATACCATTTTCTTCTGTGAAGGACAGTAGCATATTCACTATATCGTTTGTGTTTTGGTTGATGTTCAGCAGAGCTTTCATCAGACAAGTTTTGCCAGTGTCTAAAGCCGTGAATTTTTTCATCAGATAATCTACAAGAGTGATTTTTAAGATCAGATCATCATTATTTATTAAGGTGGATGGAAAATAACTCTAATCTTTTGTTTATTAGTGGTGGAAACTATGGGATATATATGAACATAAATTATTTGCCAGACAATTACTCCATCCTGTTCACTTTGTATTTAAGCTACATATGCTTGGCAAGATGATACATTCAGAGATGTGGTGCTAATTAATAAAGCAGCCAATGTAACTGGGTTCTTTTTTGGACATCCCATTGCCACAATAACTCCAGACAGACCCAAAACTCTTTGCACAGAGATATTTCCAAGTGTTGAACTACACATATGCCACCAGAACAATCTTCCCTCAGGTAACTCCCCAGCTTACCCGGCACAGTCATGTTTGTACACGCGTTTGCTCGTTCCTTCAGCTCTGCGAGCAGACACTGCAGCTCTTCTATATTCCCCTCAGACACTGCCCGAAATATGTATCTTTTCAACTTCTTCCGGGCACGAGTCTGCTCAGGTCCTTGAGATATGTTAGCACTGAATTATAAGAAATAATAATGAAATTGCTGATTCACTTTGCTATGGTCTATTTTATTTTTTTACATAAGAGGAAAACAAAAATACAATTACTTGCCCCAGCCAGATACACTTGCCCCCCTTCCATATGTATTTTGGCATGAATCTCAGAATGTTTCTGCAGATTGCTTATTTGCAGATAAGTTGTTATTGAGAGGGTTTTTATAATAAAAACATACATTTTTCAAGTCATTTGGTTTGCATTTTTTTCCAGTTTATCTGTTCTTCTACAACAAAGGCTAAGGAATACCTGCCTGCTTCTCTGATCTGTCCGCAGCTCACTGATTTCAATGCCTAAAGTTACGTGATGCTGCACTCCAGCTGCACCCACCCCGCTCACAGCAGAAGAGAACGTTTAACCTCACATCTCCGCACACAATTTTCCTGATCATACATTATTCATGAATAAGTATGATTTAGTATTTTCCCCTCAAAAATACTCCTAGCTCACGCCTAGTTGTGCATGGTGTTTAGGTCCTGCGTTGTCATCTAGAAAACAGACATTATATGCGAAGAATCCTCACGCTAAATATGAGATTTGAGAAAAGCAGAGGTTGGAGTTCTCTATCTCAAAATTTAACTACTGAAAAATCAAAAATGCATGCACACATATGACCTTATTTCTAAAACATGGCAGGCAAAATAAGTAGTATCTACCCTATCACAGATTTAATCCATTGAAAATAGCTTTGATGTCTTCACTCACCAACAACTGTCTACGTTAGGGCTGTATTCAGTCACGTCATCCTGAAGAGACTGTGGGGAATCCATATCTTCCCCATTGCCAGATGCACTACAGGAAACAGAAAAGCAAAGTGCTAAGACAAGAAGATATTGGAAGGCATTTTGGAAAATTGCATGAAGAATCAGTCAACACTGGGAAGCAGAATCTACAGCAGAGCTGAAATTAGCCTAATTTGACATTGTTCTTTTTAATTCTATCATTTTATCTCCCCTGTGTATTTTACAGCAAGTGGTAAAAACAAAGAGACCCACAGGATTTTATTATATTTTTAAAAACTATTAGGAAAGCAACTAGTTTTGGGTTTTGCAATGTTATTTCATCACAGATTCTGAAACCATGGGAAGTTGTTGGTTTTTTTAATGATCATTGCCTTTTATGTATCATCCTGAATGCTTTCAGCTCACATTCTTCTTTTTCATATGTACAATTTATCATCTGCCACAAAACAAATGGCAAATCTGTAACAATGGATGGGTTGCAAGCACAGAAAGAAAGTGATTTACCTAAAGATTTACTACCCAGTACACTGTAGGCAACTCAAGAGCATTTTGCAGCTGACTTGAATGAAACTTCAGCTAAAGGAAACAGAGGACGGGGCCCTAAATTTAAAGGATTTCAAAGGCATTGGTACTTTGTAATTGCTGCACATGATTTCCTGACATTTCCAAAAGCATATCTGACTTAAAAATTCATTTATTACAATTTTTCTTACATTTACTTTTGTTTTCTGTAAGTTTCAGATTTGATGAACTGCCTCAGGCTGATAACCTAGAGAGTATGAACTATTAGTTATTGATGAAATTGATATATGGACAGTAATGCAAGGATCCTGTGTTGCTCTGCAGATAATCCCTTCCCTTTGAAATGAAGCTGGTGGCTCAGAGTCCATTCTTATTCAGTCCATCACTTCTCTGCAGAAAACAGTGAGGAATTTGGTGACAAAGCCTATGTGTCTTGTGCAGATCTGTGAGAGGGAGGAATTTGGACACCTCTCCTCTGAAACCAAAATAAGACTCTCAGCTACTTCCAAAAAGCTGACCAGACATCCTTCAGACACAAAAACATACGGTCATCCTGCGCTTCCGCTAGATTTGATGCGTATTTCCCTTATTCGTAATTATTGGCAGTTAGTATCCCACGCATTTTAAAAAATTAAATGCATTCTTCCCACTCGTAATTTTTCTCTATTCATTCAGCATAAAAAGCTGTGTTTAAATATTTCAGACTCGGCATCTTCGTGATGTTTGATTGGTAACGAGTAATAGAGGGAGTGTGTCAGCACACAGCTGGGAACAGGGTTTGCTAAATTAAGCTGTGGTGTTCAAGGAGTAGAAAATACACAAATGGGTGCATGGATCTTGTCCTAACATATCATCAGAGGCTAAGATAAAAAAAGACAGGCCTGAATTTGAATTTATTCAAATCTTAGGCCTGATTCGTTCAGTGTAAATGACCGCAGTAGATAAAGGTAAGTCATCTAGCAACAACTGAGCTCCAGTGGAGCTCTGCCTTTGAAGTGACCCAAAGCTAAGAAAAGCCACATGACATTTTAGCTCTGAGGTCTAAGGAGAGTAAAAAGGAGCTGCTGAAAAGAAAGACTATTGAATATGCATCTATAACTTACCATGGACGAATATTTGAATCCATTGGTTTTGAAAACACAGGCGGAGATGTATTGTTTGGAGTTGCATTGCTTTCAAACCCATCAATCTCCAGAAAAAAGTGTGAACTGTTGAACACAGTGCATTTAAAAAATATTAGTTAAAAAAACAAGCTCAGCCATAAAATGAGCAAAGCACTACACGCACATGCCTAGAACAAGGCTGTCAATTTATATTTTCTGGCTTTATGCCTAGCAGGATGCTGGAAGAGAGGCTTATCTACTCTCCCCTGAGGAAATCCCAACCTCCAACACCAAGCCCAGCACTTTCACGCTGGCAGATTGGCAAAATATCCCAAGATATCTTTTAAGATAATGGCATCAGATCCTGACATGTCAAAGCAGCTACCCCAGCAGCCTTGCACCCAACATCTGTGCAAATATCTAAATGCAACAACAGGCATTTACTGAACCGCCATACATATGTGCCTGCACACATATATGCGTCTGTTTTTTAATCTACTGCATTCTAATTCCTATTTCTCCAGCCAGGAGCCATCAGGACAGATCATTTCAAACACATCAGCAGTGATAATCTTTAAGTCAGAAAGTTTGAAAGGTCACATGTTCAATGACATTGGGCATTTCCACCATCCAGGACTGAATGTGTAACTGGTCAATCAGTGTGTGACATTTAACTATTTATTTTCTCTATAAATAATTACTACTTATAGGGAAAATAAATTAAATTTGAAAAAACACAGAGAAGTGAACATGAGAAGAAAAGGAAGATTTCACCCTTTAAAAGACTGCAGAATTGAGAGGCAAAATCAATGGCTTGGTATTACGAGATCTCATTAAAACATTGCTACATTTCACCAAAGACAGAGGAGTTTCAGTGGTAGATGCAGCGCCTCCCCCATGGCCTATTGTTCAGAAACTGTCTTCCATTTCTAAAGTGCTCCAGTAGTCACCTGGAAAATGTCTCCAATTTGAAACATGGGTTCATCTTGCTTTTTTGCATTTCCTGACCATGATGTGCAGGAGCTGTCCCAACAGGCAAACAGCTGTTGGAGACCACAGTGAAGCTCCAGAAAGGCCGAAGTGCCACACTCTGGGCTTTCCTGGACCGTATCACCTGCCCTTGGCTCAGCAACAGCGAGTTCATACGGAAAATTCTGACATCCAAGAGATGTCCAGCAGCTATGAAGTGGACCCTGTTTTGGAGGCTGACATACCTCACCTCTCCCAGCATGTGGGTTATCTGGGGATACCACGGGAGGCAAAAAAAACCTCAAAGCCACCGTGCAGAGCAGGTGGACAGTTGCCAACAAATACCCAAGTGCTTACGTGGCCGTGGTGCACGCTCAGGAGCGCTGCCCACAAACATAGTCAGGCTCTGACAGCGTTGGCAGCACTCCTCCCACCATGTCTGTTGGTTTTCCTGTACTTAATTATATGCTGTTAGTCCACCCAGATACCAGGACCTTCAAGAAGGGGAAGTCGCTGTCTTTTGAGAAAGTGCATATTGCCGATACAAGTTGTCAAGTGAGAAACGTCACCCCTGGAAGTGCAGTCGCTGCTCGGTTGAACAGCAGAAGGAAATTTTTTGAAGCAACAGAAGTGCAGCAGTATAGAAACATATAATTAATAGAACACGTTAGACCTCTGCATTAAAATTCACGTGATCTTCGTTCCTGACGTTAAGGGATGTTGTCAGCCACACCCCGAGCTCTTGGCTGAGAGGTGGGAAAAACCCCAGGGTTAGTGTTAGTGAAGCCACAAAACTGATTGAGAGGTATGAGCTTATGTAATTGAGGGCTAGGATAATACTTGCCAGCATTTGTTATAACTACTCAATCTCCCATCAAATTGCCCCTTCTTGAAGAATAAGTTGTATTGTGGGCTGCTCAGACACCTCAGCTCCCCCTTACGCAACCAAATTGCTTCTCTTCTTGAATTTAGTGACAGAAGGACTAATTGGGCCACCCAGGCAGTGGGTCTCAAATAACTGATGACGCCTTTTCTGCGGAAAGTGATTCCTCTGATTATTAAGAATTATAGATGTCAGAACAGCCACAATTGCCTAGGCCTCCAGAGTTTCAAAAATCGCCGTAATAGCTAGTAATTAGCCACAGAGTGAAAAGTTTAGGAATGAAAATTCATCCTCACTCTGCTTAGGTGACTTCAATAGCATAGTATCGGGGATGAATTACTGCTTATATTTCCCTGTTCATATTAAACACAAACCTTAATCCTTGTATTAATTCTCTAGCACAAATTCTGCATGAGCTAGAGTCCTACCTTTTCTTTGTGGGAGTGCTTTCAGTCGGCTTTTTCTCTTGCTGGTTTGAAGGAGGAACACCAGATGGATTTGTTTTCTTGCCCATTAGTGGAACGACTTCACTGTGATCTTTAATCATATTTCTACAGTGGATAAAAGCAGTTACTTAAGATCTGTTCATATGAAGTAGAGCAACCAAATTGCCTATTTACAGTCTCTTCGTACAATTTCTGGTATTTCTTCAAAGTTTTTCATTTTTCAGGTATTATGCGCATACACACCAATTTATGGGTCAAGGTTGGAGAGTTATATTCAGGACTGATTCAATTACGTTCTAAAAAAGTGCCATTAACAGTGATACCATAAATCCAGAAGAACCATCAATTCAAGCATGCACCTAAATTAAACTGAAGAGAGTCTGCCAATCACAATGACAGTATATGTTCATCAGAGAAACAAAAAGAGCACAATGACTTTTATAAGTAGCCCTAAAGTCTGTGCATATTTACAGTTAATCTAAGTGGTCTCCTCTCATCCAAGATAATTGCAGAAAAGCTGTAAATTCCAGGAAAATCCGTGCAACAGATACAAGGTGTGAAGAAAGGTTTCAGATGTGAACAGAGAAAAAGCCCTTAAGTTTTTCACCATATTAGAAGAGCAGAGCAACGCACAGACTCTGAATACGATACCCAGGCTGAATTCAGCTAAAACACACACAAAAAACCCAAAACAAAACACAACCAAAAAACCCAGCAAACACACAGATGACATCAAGGACTTTTGTATCCTAGTGACACCTCTCAACATTTCTTCAGGGAAAAAGAAAACATTGCGCCTCTTCTGGATGGGAACAATCACCACCACGTGACACAAAAGGATCTTAATGCACGTTATCCATTTATAAACACCCACACCATGAATTCTGTAAGTAATAATGAGTAACTCTCTTCCTATTTCTCAGCTGGTATGTGTGTGAAGATGGGGGGGTCAGTGGGAGTAGCAGGAAGAGCTGGCAAAATAAAGACCCAGGTTAAAATCTCTAAAGCACACAAAGGACCCAGGGAAGAGCCTCTCATTTGTGAGCAATGCTGGAGCTCCTGAGATTCAGCAACAGGTTTCTGTGCAGGGAACAAGTCAAAGCCCCACGTGCAGCCGGTTTTCACTGCAGAGATTTTAGCAGTGACTTGCGAGCAGGCTGCATCGTTGAGGAGATGTGAACGCAGGCAAAGACAGCACTGGAGTCGTACTGGATAATGAAAGACTGCTGAACCAGCAGTGATTTAAGGAAACAATCTGAGAAGGAAAAAGAGGAAAGATTCCCTTTTGTATACATAGTCTACAGCTTTCAAAAGCACATCAGAGATTTGACTGTGTAGCCTCAGCTACAAAGACTATTTTAAATGAGATCTCGGAGTCTGCGCAAGTAAATAACTGCGGGCACAACAGTAGAAGTACCTTGCTACAGCGCTGAGGTAGCGTCTGCTTCTCATTTTTAATCATGATTAATTGCGTGCTTAGATGAAAACCAAGCTAAAGCTTTTGACAATATGGCCTACGGAGCTCACTTCTTGTTTTAACCATATCCATGCAAATCTCACAGGAGTTAATGGAGCTGTTTTATGCTTAGAAGCTTCTTCCCTTACTCTGTGTATTTTTAGTTTAATGACCAATGGCTTTCATCATCATCTTCCAGTGCACTATCATTTTCTCTAATCTATGGCATATAGAAAAAAATAGGGCAACTGTCTGAAGACTGACAAATCTTAAGCAGTGTAGCTTACGTAACCCGATATGGTGTGTCGGCTTTTGTTCTAACTATTTTCCGCTCCCATTATCTAGTTAATTGTTACTTACAGGCCACAGCGAAGTGGCTTATTTGAAGTGGACAATGAGACAAAAATACTGCACTGATTTATAGTATTAAGAATTACTTTGAAGGGGATTCTGAGGATATTGAGCACTTAGTATCTCACCTTCAGCATGCTGGGGATAAGAAGAGACATTTATCTGTAATAGTGAACGGAACTCTGCCACTCCTACAGTAAGTGGGACATTACACACTATCACAGACTCACATCGTGCTTATCTGAGAACAAGAAAAATCACAGACATCTCTATCTGTGTAACTCAAAAACAGTATAAACAAAGTGGCTAAAGAGAGAATCCTACGAATGAAAAGAAACGCTCAGCTGTGATATCACGGGAAAAAGGTCTTTTCTTCTTCCTTGGGGCAGAGGGGTGGAAGTGACAACCAAGAGCTGTTTCATTCACACGGTCCCTCGAACATCCACAGCACAGACCACAACGCTTTCCAGAACCTACGACCTAATTCTTCCTAGCTTATTAAAAAAGAAATCCCCTCCCCGAGGGGAAAGACGATACAATTTCATTTTTACTTTTGTGCATTATTTATGGTATAGAATCCTATCAGCAGAAAGCTACACTTGATAGAGTTTCATCTTTCTGTAAGATTTTTAAACTTTTGAGTGGCATTAGCAGACATCGGGTACTATCAAAAAGTCATTTTCTTCTTGGTGAAAAATTTGTTCTTTCCAATGAAGGTTTTTCCTAACAGAACTTTAAAAAGACTCTGTGAAAAGCAATGTTTTTGCCTAAGGAAAAGATTATTTATCAGCCCATCTCCAAATTAAATGAAAAAGTTGTACTGAGTTGAAATAAAAACTGTTCTTCTAGGCTAGGTGTTCTACTTTCAACAGTCACTGCAGTAACTGAGACTTTCACGGAAGATGAATGTATTATTTAACTTTAGCTTGTATGATAGTAAATTTTGGATCCCCTTGGCACAGAAATTAGGAAGCGTAACAGTGCATCAGGCTGACAAATACGAATGAAATTGGGTCTATCTTTCTTCACTTCTGAACGCCCAGGCAGTCAGCGTGGCATGGCTCCGGAGAAAGACACGTTCATAGATTAGAAAAACAGAAACAAGCACAACAGGAAAGCATTTTCCAGTTGAAGGATAGGTTTAGTCTCTGTCTCTTGAAGATTTCACTCTCTACAAAAGCATCACACCTACACCAAACACCCACAGAAGCTCCCAAGAAAACTTACCCTGCTTACGAAACTTGCATTTTGGTGTAGACCAGGCACCTCTGAATTGTAGAAATGAAGTTCAGAGTAGGGACCCGCTGGCGCCGTGACAACATCCGAAGAAGTCAATCTGTCAAATGAGTAAAACTACATTCAAGCTCAAAACTATCCTAAAAACGCAAAACCACCCTTCTCCAGTCATCCGGTCTGCTCGGCTGTTGGAAAGCAGAGATAAGTACAGTGCCGGCGTAGCGCAGCCTCGCAGGGTTTGCTACGTCTGAAATTAGGGAGCAGAGAGAAACTCGCTAGACAACAAACTCTTTACTTCATAGCTGCCAAAGTGGGATGACACACACACACGCAATAATTATACACTGAATTATTACTAAAGCTGAGTCGCTCAAGGATGACTTAATGGCAGCAGTAGAATATCTAAAACGATCACTGCTCTGCAGTTTACATATCGTTTTCAAAAGAAAATGGTTATGCACATGCATTTGGATTGTAAATGACATCCCTCTATGTCATGCTTAGCTTATTATGTATTACAGAACTATTCAGAAATCGCAAAGCAAAAAATGAGAAAATGATCACGCTAAGTGCTCCAGAAAGCAAAAATTTTTGCAATTACTTTGAAAAGGTAGAAATGCCTTAGAAAATCTTCCCCTTTCACAGTGAAAACACGGTGGGCGTGTTTAGATCTTTCCCTATCTATAATAGTTTTTGATGAATGTGTACCCTTAGGATCTGGGAGAATACAAACGGGTGTTTCGCACAACCAGTACTGGTGTTACTTCTTGCTTTGCCAACTACAGGGAATTGCATTTTTCAGCTTTGCTAATTTTGAGCTGTTGAGCAATGGTTAATGCAGACTTCTGGTTTGGGACATACCAGAAGAGCGATCGTAAGTTGTTCTGCTCTCCTACTAGAGTCTTTCCATTACCACCAGAACTAGTATATTTAAAACTTGTAGTGAGGCCTAAGAGATATACTTACAGCTGCTGGTCTTTCCATTCCTTGATTAACAGATGGGAGTTTAAGGTGAACTCTGCAGGCCAGCAAAACACTAATTTTTCTCCAGCTGTAGACAAGGGAAGAAAGAGTCAAGTTTGGGGATTTTTTAGGAGGTAGACAGAACATTTTGAAATAATAACAGAAAATATCTTAGGGTACTAAGACCTAGAAGCAGACATTTTAACCTGAAGAATGCGGCTTTAATATATATCTACGAACTGCAGGTAAACTCCTCCAGTTCATCAAGCAGGTATCTTTAAAGACAGAACTGCTGGGTATTGTGTTTGCCTCAAATCTCCGGTGTGAAATACCAGGAGCACTACACCGTTTCTGGTAATGAATCAGCTTCCCAAGAGCAGCGTGGTGAAACAGGCTGCGCCGAGGCCAGTTTGATTCAGCAGGAGAGGAGACCTTTGGTTGCATGTGCTGAGCACACATCCAGCTTCGCCTGACACAAATTCATGATGATATATTCCGAAGTCTGTGCCAGGAAAGGTTGTTCACATCGCGTCAAATGACTGTGCCTAAGCTAATCTGCTAAAATCTAGAGTCAGCTGCTTTGATGGTCTCTTACCTGCTGGGTCTAACGACCTGGAATAAGGACTGAATGCTGCCATTTAATCTTGCTGGGGAGAACATCAGCTTTGTTCTCAACACAGAGACTGTTTACCTGAAGCCACTCTGAGGATGGAAATGTGAAAACAGGCAAAGCCTGTGTGAAGGTGCATTTGAGGACTCTTGCCTTAGCCCTCGTACCAACCACAGTAAAAGGCCACTTAAAAAGTTCTTTTCCAGAGAAAATGAATTTGGCAGCAAGCAGTACTTTGAACTCAGAAAATAGCTATATTTGAAAGCACCCAGATCTGTGCGGTTTAGCAGAATATAGGACCTAGCTGTGTGGTCTATTTATAATGTGGCAGTTACCCAAAAAGAAAAACTGGGACAAGCTACAGCAAGAGAGTCAGAGCTGTGTTTCAAACCTGCCTATGAAAACATGTGGGAAATTGTATGCGCTGTAACAGTTCACATGCACGAGAATTACACTTCATCCTGCCTGCTCTGTGTTAACAGCTTCTTGTTCCCTAGTGAGGACAGTCTTGCCTCACTAAGCAAAGCGCGGCTTTTCCTGCGCAGTTGTCAGATTTAGGAAACGCGAGCCCAGACTGTTTCTAGCTAATCTCTGGAAAACAGATGAGAACATCACGTGTTACATATAGGTGTTGTGAGCCTGAACTGAGCTATTTTTAAGGGGTGACTTAAGAGTCAGAACTACAGTAAGTCACATCTGTGCAAACATTTTCTTACGGTTTTAATCATTAACCTGCTTAACCTTTACATTCCCAAACCTGCTCCACCCTGACATTTCTGACAAGGCTTTCAGAAGCCATGGAAGGTTTTGCAAGAGTCTCCATCATGGCTCTGCAGACCACTTTACAGAGTTGTACAGCAGTTACCAGCTGCTTCACTTAGTAACAGAGACACCATAAAGGTCAGGAAAACTAATAACTGGGCATGCGTCTCCTACGAAAAACTACTAGAAAACATTAGCTTTGGATAATCTGCACAGTATGAATAAGCAGCGGAAGCCCTATTTGGCATTATTATTTTGTTTTTCTATCAAGTGCTAGACTCACTAGAAACTAAAATGAACTAGACGAAGGAAAGCCCAGATGGGATGGATTTGGAGATCTGCCATCTGACATCAGCAAGTCAGAGCTGCATTTTCTGTTCTGCTGACACATGCCATGACCCCAGTCAAACTGGGATTATTATTCAGATTTTATATTTAAATCTAAGATTTTCAATACTCCAACAGGGAGTCACTAAGGGGGAAAGCCATTGTCTAAACAGTATTATTAACATTAGCTGGTAACAGTGAGGATAACTGTAAATTACTTATTGTCAGTATTTCATTCTCCAAGCTCCTTAAAAATAATCCACAGCTGAAGTATTAAAACATTGTGCATGCCAACTACCAGTAGCAGCCCAGTTCCCCTGAGCATAATGTTTAATTGCTTCACAAGAGTCTTCCATGATTTTTCACTGTGGAAAAAGTGCATTTAAATTCTCTTTGCTTCTGTGGAAAAGGATTCAGAATTGTGGATCTGTTGTGGGACGAGTCCACAAGATACCCCCTAAAAACTGTGGGTCTAAAAGAATGCATATGCATTTAATGCTTGTAGTATCATTCATGCTGAAAAAACACATGAAGATGTGGTTCTGTAAGGTGAGGTGCTGCTGTTAGCGTTCCCTGCCACTCTCAAGGCAAAAAGTAACAGTGCCAACTTACAAAGCCCTTTGCCAGTCGCCGCTCCATCAATGTGCAGGGTGTTGGGCACTTCTCACCCTCGTCCTCTGTGCATATGCTGTGGGCTGGGGCTGCAGCTCTCAGGCTACACACGATCAGCAGGGGAGGCTCACGCAACCTTTAGGGGCTTCTGTTTGAGAAAAAAATAAAACCAGTTTTAAGACCACAAGATCGGCACTTTTTCCTTCTATTGGTTGTCACTTCAGAGTCACCCAGGAGGGTGCCATGTCTCCTGCGTGTACCAACACGTAACACGCCATCGAGGTCTTTCAAAGCACAAACTTTGCTTGGCTGTTCTGAGCCTGACAGTCCCAACTAGGTCAGGGTTGTTCTCCCAACTATTTCAGCATGAGTTCGTACCCCGGGTAAATCTTCAGTTGTGGTGCATAGTTTCTGGTAACGCTTAGCAGCACAGGGGAATTAAGTAATATGAAAATGCCTCAAGGAATACGCCGTGAAGAAAGCGTGCCCCACCTATATGCTGCATTTTTTTGCTCAAGTCTGTACTGCCGCTATTAGACTCAAGTAGTCTTTGGAGGGTCATCACCAAAACTGGGGAGGAACCTTAATGTTATAATAATTCCAGGGTGAACTAATAGTTCAGTCATTTGATTTCAAGAACATCAAGCTCTTTCTGGGAAATAAGTGAGGCAGAATTGAAGGTGAATATCTACCAGTTGAAATAAACCCTGAGATACTTTGGTTCCCCAGAATAAGAAAGATAAAACCTGCAGGCCCCACATTGTCGCAGTCAAGGTGGCACTGGATTTGCGTATGAGGGCTGATAGAATCTTCCCATGTTTCTGAAGGCAGGTCTTTGGGCACATCATGTGTGCCCAACCAAAAGATCATCTTTTCAGGTTACATATTCCCTGTCTCCATTCCAAACCATTATTCTGATTAAAACCTCTTTTATTACGCAAATCATCCCCTCTCTTTGTCAATGCTTCCATTTTCTGTTATTCAGTGCTTAGCTGAGATAGAGCTGTTTCCATTTGTCCTTGCAAATCAGTCTCTTGAGAACTCTCTACCTATTTCCAGCCCTAAACCACACTTTCCTATATCTTTCTGGTAATGAGGGACATTATCTTCCTTATATCTTCCTCTACGCCAATTAAGCACTCCTGGCTTCACCACTCTGATGAGCAGCAACTGAGGACACGATCCCTGTTCTCTGAGTGTTCTCTCTCATTATCCGCATTCTCCTTTGGAATAAGAGGAATTGTCTGGGCTAAACCTGCTATGTCAGCTTGGAAACAAATGACTTTGACTTAGTGACATGGCTTAAAACCGCTCTTACTGGCCAAGTGAGTAGGACATTTCCTTCCAATTCCTGTAATTGCTCTCGCTGGTGGTGGAGCCGCGAGCTGACATGGCAATGCCAGGTACGGGAGTTTTCACATCAACACTTGGGTGAGTAAAATATTGATTTTAAAGGCTGATTATAACAATGACCGAGAAGTACTGTTCTGGATGATGATGAATTCTGAAAACCTCGGTGATTCTGTAAATGTTCACGTCTCCCGATGTCCACTCATTGCCTGCTTTTGAAACAGGAAGCATTAGTAATAGTGATGTAGCTCTGCCACAGTATCACAAACACACCAGAGAGAAGTCTGATGAGGTCATTTGGTTGATTTATGTTCCTTCCCAGAGAAACAGGGTACTCTTCAAGGTGTATTTTGAAGTGCTTTGTACAGTTTAGCATGTGATGTAGGAGAAATTGGGTCCATATTTTCTCTGTGGAAACTATTCCAGCGTCAGACGTAATCCCAGTGTGTGTGGTGTGCTGCTGGAAAGCACTTCAGAGCCCTATGACCTCATCAAGAAGAACCAAGACATCTATGCTGCATCTGGCAGCTTCAATTAAGTCTTCTTCCTCCCAGGCCCTACTAAATCCATGTCTGTTGCCTAATGGAGCAAGAAAGCCTTGTAAGAAGTATCTCTTGCTGCAAGAGGATTCTATCTAACACACCAAAACTTTAAAGATGGTATTAAATATCCAAGACACTGGCCGATAGTGGGTTGCTCTGAACATCAGCTTATCTGGGATTTCAATGTACATGGATTTGAGTTAGTTCAAAAACACTGTACAAAATTCCTATTGACAGGGTTCTGAAAACTTCAAGCAGCAGAACCTGAGTCCACTGCCTTTATCCCTTAAGGTGTGACCCCCCGGTTTTGTAGCACAGCAGCACTTGCTGGGCACACACCTTGTGGATTTTGGAGTATTGAGGACTCCAGCAAAGATGGAGTTTGAAAGACATATCAGTTCAGTTTACATGCTGACTAGACAAGCTGCATCTCAGGTATAGCAATGCTGTAAAATATCAAAATCGCATTTTTGCTTTTCCACATGTTCAGCAGCCCATTTTCAACTCCCAGTGAAGTGTAGCCCAACTCACCTTTGTCCAGCTCACCTCTTCATGCTATCTCCCAGTCATCGCTAATTACCGTTGTCACCCACAAACAGGAGGTGAGCACATCGAGACCCTTCATTTCTTTTGGTTTTGCGCCAGTGAGGTTACTGGGAGCTGGTGAATATATACAGTTGTTCAATCTGATCATCTCATATTAAGCAATTAGTATGGACACAAATTAACATGACTAATAACTGTGAGAGCACAGATTTTTACCACCTGCAAGCCTCAAGGAATAGCATGGGAACCACGTCCTGTTTCTAACCATGTTCAGCGTGAAACAATTATGCAAGCTGAAAAAACTCCCCAACTCCTCAAGACAAGTATTCTGCAAGACTGTGCAAAATACATCTGCCAATATGAGCGGAACCTCTACAAAACAACTCAAGATAACTTATTGCAAAGCCACGCTCCTCCTCAGCCAGTGGTGTCTAGCAGTAAGATAGAGAGGTGCTGGTCTTAGCAAAGCCATTCTTAAAGCACAAATACTTCCTGACAAGCCAGGTCTCTTCCCTGGGGGTAGCTGCAGCCTCCACGGTGAGTGTTTGTGCTCTGTCTGTTCAGAACAGGTATGGCCCCTGCAGACATCCCACCCTGCCTGCCCCAACAGAGACACACCTTGATTTCCAAAGGCGATTCTGATCACCTGGGTGGAATGATGGTGAAGGAAATAAACTGTGGTAAAGAGAGGCCTGGCCAGCCGAGTCCGAAAAAATGCGTGTGGCACTGGGTTGGAGTCACTGCCAAGCTATACCTCCCCGGCTGTGGGAAGCAAATTTTTTGCCCATTGCAGTAACTCAGTGATGATATAGCTTGGAATTTGGAAAAGTTAGTCATAATTTACTCTAGAAAAGTGGGATACTTTTGTTTGCTTCCTAGAGACTAAGGGATTTTAAAAATGCAACCAAAAAACCCACCAGCACGACCTTTTGCCATAAATACAGAGCATTTACATTTTTAACCACAGCATTATTTTATGTTTTCTCTCTGAATTCTAGCATTTCAGATTCTAGCATTTCAGATTCTTATTAAGAAGTCTCCTGCAGCTTTGTAATCTTGTTGGTGCAGAAAGGGACATGAAGGCAGAGGTCTATATTCTGTTCAGGTTACGCAGGGCAGGTATCCTTCTGGATACCTTCCATCCAGATCCTTCTGGATGGGCACTTCATGTAAATCAAGGTGGAATTTAAGCCATGGATTAGGTCTCTAGACAGGCTGATAATTATGAGAAACAGATCCCTCGCAGGGAATGCAGGAATGCCATGAATGTGTTCCAACTACATCACGATCCTGGTGTGTTTTCAGGCAGAAATTTGCCCTGACACACAAAGGCATGGAGACAACCAACTATGTTTTTCTGGTCAGCCCCTTTCTACCTTTATTCTTAATAGTTTTAATAATAAATTATTTCACTGTCTCAGCATGTCTCATCTACTTAGCTGTACTGGTTTTACATATAGACTGTCTCTTGCCGTGTTCAGCATGGAGCATCATAAAGTCTGGAGCGGAACTTACAGTGATTTCTACCAAGTGTTTAGAGATACGCTTATTAGTGGTATGAAATGGAACATGCCTACTTTGTTTCCCTGTTCACCAGAAACAAAGCTTTTTGGGTTTAAATTCTGACTTATTTTTTTTCTCCACCAACTCTTTCAAATCCTTTGGCAAGCTTCTCTGATTATACCCTACAAACTCTTGGAAAATAAAATTACATTTGTCCTGAATGATGTTAACAAAAGAAACAAGAATTATTAGTCCTCTAGATGGTGCTGCTATTTCAAATAAAGTAGCTGGATGCTTGAAGATTTCATTCAAGTATGTTGCTGTAGTACCCTGTGAGAAATCCTGACTCCAGTAAAAGAACTGATATAAAACCACCCACAATGTCATCTAACAGTGTTAGCAGTGAAGGGCAATCTGTAGGTAAACAGAGTAATTGCTTCTCTTTAAGGATAGTGAATGTTTCAGTATCTTGCTAACTGAAGAAAAATTATAGGATGTATTGATGAAAATTATCTTTCAAAGGCTGGCTCAGTTTTCTGCATCTTTGATTTCCCATTTTCCCAAAAATTGCTACTGATTCCTCCGGTGTACCACTTCTCAGCTTCAGTGACTCACACGAATGTTCTCTGATCACAATCTTCGGATGCATCACAGGCCAAACACGACAGGCTCTCCCTGGCAAAGGCTGCAGCTCTGACCTGATTGCACAGAAGTGCTTTAGCACAACCGTACTTCAAATGAATCCAGAGAAACAGTGCTCAGGCTCAAACCAAAACCCATGGTTCAAAACTTAAGGATACTGGTATATGCACACTGTACTTGTGCATTAAAGACTGTTAAATCTAAATGCTTTAGTGACACATAACAAGGAAAGAAGGGAAAACAATTTAACTTTTCTTGCCCAACACAGCTGCACAGGTCCAGCACTTGAAATATTGGGCCAGCTGTCTACAACACAGATTTTCTTATACCTAGTTGCTTTCTGCCCAGCCACTTTTCAAGAGGATGCCAAAGTTCCTCCTATTCTTTCCTCTCTTTCCAGGGCTCGTACCTGCAGTTTAGGAATATCTGCCTATTTTCTCTCCCAGATATTTTTCCTGATTCTCTTTGTAAATCCAGCCAGTTGGATTTGCAGCACCAGATTTCTTTCCTCCTGTTGTTCCTGTCAAAGTCAAGAACAAAAACTTTCTGATTTCAGAATTATTATTGTTATACATTATTATACATCTGACCTTTGAAACATATATTCTCTATAACCACTATCTCTTACTTTGTGCAAAGTTCATCTGTTATCTAAATAAATGTCAAATTTGGGATCTTGTTAAGTCTTTAGCTTCAGTAACAATAACAGTGAGTTCTGGAGTTTACTCAGCATAAGAGAAACATTTATTTCATTGATTTTGACTATTCAACCTTTAAAATTTCACAGAGTATATTTGTTCTTGCATTATGAGAAAAGAATAACAACATCTCTAGATCATTCATTATTTTGTGATCATTCACTGTGTCCCCATTTATTTATTTATCTCCTTTCCAAGAAACTTTCCTCACAGGAACATATCTCTGGGCTCTTGGTGACATTTTCTACTCCTTTATGAGTCCTCCTCCAGTTTCATGGTAGTTTGGTTGGTTAGTTTCTGCGGCTGCAAAACCACAAAATCAGGGGCTGCAGCTGCTTACGAAAACACTTTTTAAGAGAAAGAGGACCTATAAGCAGACAGAAAGCATGAAATCCACTATTCAGGGTGTCAAGCGATACAATCACCTGTAGAAAAATGGTTGTTATTTTCATATTATCAACAGAATATCCACCATCACTGGCCACTTGCACTGACTTGCACAACTTAGTGAAGCTCCTGACAGCTAACAAGGCAAATGTCAGCACAGATCTCAGAAATGCATGAGAGCAATTCCAAAGAGTAAAAGAAATGGACAAAGCCTGGAAAAAAAATCTGCACTAAAAAAAGGCTCACTAGCTTACAGACAGCTCTGCAGTGTGGGAAATTCCCAATGGAGTTAATTTATTAAACAAACAACCAAACAAAACCCATGACAACTGTTTCTGACACTTGATGAAGCAGCCCAAATGCAAATATCTAGCCAAGTAAATATAAACCCAGTAGTATAGACAATTTCTGGCAGACTTACATTAAAAATAATCATGAAGACATGAGCTTAAACAACAAGTAGTTTATTTAGCATCCTTAATAAATCCTTGCACACAGTAATTTCCTAAATCCTCTGACCATTTGCTGTAAACCCCTGTTCTTATGAATGAAGAGCTCTAACCACCCTGCTTGTGAGGACCAACATAGGCAATTAGAATTAACCACCTTCTTGAAAATGAGATTAGGCTGACTTTGGAAGTGACTCCTTCAACATCTCAGAATTTTCTGGCTCATAATATGGCTCCAAAATAGGTTTTAATTTGACTTCTTCTGGTATTTTTTGAGTCTCTTCTCTCCTGCTTCCGTCTCTTAAGAGTGGAACCAATGTTTTCCAGTTTTTCCCTGAAACTACAAAGGAAAGGAATGGTTAATTTTTTCCCCTCCACAGAAACAGAAGAAAACATACAAGTGGTTTAAATAGGAAGCTGACGAAAGAAGAAGAAAGAAGCACGAAGAAAGGGCTTTGTGGTTTTCTTCCCCACACTGTTCCATGAGTTTTCCATATTTCATCTGGCAAGTACAGCAGAGACTGATTGTACAGTTTAAAACTTCCGTGCTGGATGCTGAGCTCCCAAACTACAGGGTTTGGGGTCTCCAAAGTAGCTTCTTGGCTACTTGGCTGCCATCCTACACTGTTCCACCTCCTCAGGATTTACACTTATTATCTGCCTCGTAAACTCTACAGTCAGAATGATGTAGTGGGGGCTTCTATTCCAGAGAGTAAAACTGCTATGTGAATAATGAGCCCACTTAATCCTTCACATTTTGTGCTGACTGAAAATGCCATTAACTTAGCGACTGCCATTATCATTAAGTGCATAAAACTGACTGCCCTCTAACAATTAATCGATGCTGCTTCTATCACTGTAGGCCACACCAGGGTTTAGGCCCCCAAAACCCTCACCTCTGCCAGCCTTAATAGAGTAACTGGGATTTCGTTTGAGGTCCCCCGAGTACCCAGGGTCTTCGTTGATTATGCCCAGATTAGTATTCCATGTGGACCAGTTCACTTCTTCAACCCTGGGGAGAGAACAACAAACCCAGTATCTATTCTAAGGATCACCAAACAACTCCAGGATGAGTTTCTATCACATGCTGCCACCTCTCCAGCCTCAGGTCTGACCCAGAGATGAGACTGAAGTGACTACTGCAGACAGTGCTAGTGCACTGCTTTTCAGCAGTGCTCCAGGGGGAAAGCTCTGCTTCCCATCACCAGACACCTTAATGCTGTTTGTCTATAAAAATTGTTCATTTGACATGCAAACAGGTTACCTAAAGCACCATCTGTAATCATCTTGGCCGTCAGGTGTGACCCCCACCAAGACTTGTTTCCCAGACCGGAACGAGTGCCTCAAACAGTTCAAGTAGCTGTTTTCGATATCCAAGATGGTGATGGCTCTCTACCAGGTAAAAGAAAGCAGACCACTGAGCGGCTCCCTCAAAATCATACAAATTCTGAATTCTACTTTTATTTTTAAAGCCTTGACCTTTTACCATTGTCACCGTCGTAGAGCAGGCATCATACCCATCTCTGAAATATTACCTCTGTTAATTTGTCATTTAAAATGCTAAATTACTGCCCTGTGATTAGAATTATGACATTCCCTTTCTTACCTCAAACAAAAGCTGATGTGCCTCTAAGATTCTGGTAAAGACTAGTTTTCCCCTTGCGTAATCCCTATCTTCAGACTCTGATCAAGATTTTCCATCATCAAAAGCCCACATAGCTCTGTCTAATTTCAGAAGTATTTATTTTCTTAAATTCTGAACATCTGTGGAACACTGGGAACATCTGCTCAGGCCAAATATCAAATGTGAATAGAAAATGAACTAATACATTTTTGGGGGAACTGTTCAGGGGAACCAGAAAGAAGCAGTGACCTGTTATTTAGAAACATGTCAGTTCCTAAAGATTCTCTCCAAATATCCCTTACGATTCCCCAAACCCTCTTTATTGGATAGCGGCCTCACAGAGTCAACGTACCTGGAGTTTCCAGATGCTCTTGCTCTCCTGTGCAATTTTGCTCACCGTTTCCCCCATCAGTGCAATAAGCATGTTGAGCAGGAGGATGTACGTAAGGATGACATAAAGAACCAAAAGGATGACAAACACAGACTTGAACCTGTAGTTCTCTGTGAACTCCAGGTCCCCCATCCCAATAGTGAACTTGAAAAGCTCCAAGCAGGTATAATACAGACTATTGTAGGACGTGCGGCCGCGTTTCACATGGGAGCATCGGGCATATTCAGAGCTATTTGTGTCTTGCCCCTCATTGTCATCTTCAATTAAAGTCACCACAGCTGTCGCAAAAGAGGAATCACATATGCGGGATAAAAATACAATTTGAGATCATAATTCCGTTGCAAGAAATGAAAAAGAGCAAAAAGGTAAGACATGTTGTTTTCAGGAAATTACTACACATAATCGTTAGTCTGAAGAGTTTTTTTTTTTGTAATTACGTTAATTTGTTAGTTTTTAGTTGGAAACAAAAAGTAACTTGAAAAATAAAATTTTCTGAGATTCTTTAGGATAACAAAAAGATAACTCTAAGTGTGATATTACCTGTAGAAAATCCCAGCAGGAATACTAGGTAGACAAACATGAAACGACATAAATCTCTAAGGATCATCTGTAAAGGGGAAACAGAAGATTTTTATATTGCTAAAACTTGAATACAAAGTGCAGCAAAAACTGGTAGAAATTACTGCTTCAGCTCATGAAGGCATTTGCTGTGAACTGGCTGTACATGCACTAAACTGTTGTTTATCCTGCTGAGATAATGAACTTAAAAGCAGAAAACACTTTTCTATTATTCATGCAACAGTTTACACACATATGCAAGACATATGCCTGCCAAACAGTTTCATCTTTGTGAGTACAAACCACATTAAAACAGTTCCATCTTTCTTCTTCCCCTCTTGGGCTATCTGGCCACATTGTATACAGAGGTTTATTAGCCAGCTAGTGCCTCTTAGCTAATTGCTCTGTTTGGTAACATTTAAACTATTCCTAAATAAATTTCCAGCTGGTAGAAAGCTGTGTCATTTCACATCAGACCAGTCTGTGCTGTTCTCAGTCTACTTTCATCCATGTCTATCCCACTGTAGTTATTCTGAAGCACGGCAGGTGATGATAATATCAAGAGTGCTATAAAATATAGGGATGAGGAGCAGGTGGCTTTTCTACACATCTTAACTGGATCACTTCACTCAGAAAATAAATGCCAAGTGTAGTAAACTGACATGAGATTCCCCAGTGACATCATGGAGGCAGATTTGGTGACTTTTCTCCTGGAAATGGGGCCGTTGGCAGCACTTTCCTGATCTGAACACTCTGCTCGCCTCAGAACCCACTCACTGGACTGACCTTTGCGATCATGACAGAGTAAATGCCCATCTGCTGGAAGCCACGGGTGTAGTACAGCATGTTAGCCCAGCCCAGTGCCAAGGAGAAGACCATGGAAGCCACGTAGAGTTCCTGGCCACAGAAGTACAGCACCACAGAGCTCAGGAGGAGCAAGGAGTGGACAAAGCTGAAAGACAAGCATAGTCTGAATGCAGAGGACTGAGATGGCTACAGGTGGGGGGAACAGAGGAGCCCCACGAGGTATAAAGAAGAATGAGGAATTTCCCAGAACACAAAGGAGCCTTGGCAGACATTTCCTCTCTTCCCTTCATTCTTTTCCACCTCAAATCCTCTAGTTCCTCTTACAAACTCCTTAGTTTCCTCACATACAAACTTCTGTAGTCTCATCCCTGCTCACCCTTGTGACTGGAAGAAAAGTCCTAGAAAACACCTATTTCTTCAGCACTCCCTCCCTTTCCATGGACCCATGAAATGACCCTGTTTAGCTGCACTCCAGCTGGGAAGAAAAAGCACTCAAATTATGGAGAGGCAAAGGTCCCTTTAAGAATGGGAGGATTTCTGCACATCCTATGTATACACTGGATTGCAAATCCAATATGGAGATCTACTCCTAACTCTGGCATGTGACACAGTCACTGAACTTCTCAACACTTCATTTGCTTTACCTCCAACGGAGCTTACTGATCCAGGCCCACTTATTCAAGTGCTGTGACATCTACTGGCAAGTATTTTGGAAGGACTCAAGAAATTATGGCAAAGTATCTACCTATTACAAGTGGCTTCAGCCAAAGCTACAGATCTCACACACTCATCTGCTCTATGCTGAAATGCAATCAAAGATACTGGAGCTTACAAAAGAACCTCACTGTAGCTGTCAACTATCAGCGTCTTGAATGATGGGCGCCTCTGCACGAAATACTGTATCTGGAAAACAAAACAGGAATGAAGACCAGGTTTGTATCCAAGAAGGGATAAAGTATTCCATGTGAATGCAACAACTAAGCATTGATACCTGTACCTGGGACCTATAAAACGTCTCACAAGAACAGCTCAAAACCAACACTGGCATAAGATCTAAGGAAGACTCTTCCAGTAACACTAGACTTCTCTTATATCTGGTGGCTCTTTTGAAAACAACCACCTATTCAGTCACTGGTTTGAGGACCTGTGATTCACTGCACACTCTCCATTGGCTGCCAAGAGGAAACAGGGGACTTCAAGCTAAGACAAGTAATCTTTAACAGAGGCCTGGCTATTTGCAATACCCCATTCTTTAGCTTTGCCCAGGCTAATCGCTGAGATGCTCACTGACTTCTAAGTATTGTCTTTTTTTATACAATAGACAAAACTGTATCTTAGCCAGTGGCTCATTAGTAACCTGAGAACTCCTAATCAGGCCAAGGGCAGAGATTTGTAGCTCTTGACTACAACATGGATTATCTTAGCAGCCAGTTCTAATGAACAGGAAAGGCCTGTTTGCTTCTCTCCTACACGTGCCCAAAGAGCAAAGTTTCAAATATCTTACCCCTCTGAAAAAAAAATAGAGGCCTCCCAGTACACTCAGGATCTCTCCAGTCACTCGAAAATATTCCCCAGTGCTGTGACCAAACGTAAAGGGCGGCTGTGTAAGACAGGAACATGGATACGTTCAGCAGAACTGAGGACAGGAAAGATCTGGCCTTGCCAGCAGCTGAAAGCAACTACATTTCTGGGGGAACAGGTTAAGTTTCTGAATGTGTTGCAGCAAGGGGGCAAGAGTGGGGAGGAAGCAGGGTCAAAACCTCCCTCCTGCCTTCAGGAAAGAGGAAAATTCTGATTTCAAGAGCACACATTCAAATGGGAGGCAGATCTGGAATATCATGCAGTGGGTGGTTCCCCGATATATAACATAAGTAATGTACCTTTTCCTTCTTCTCTACAGGTCTGTAGTAAGCAGCGGCGGTGAGGATAATGATATGCATGGTATAGACAAAGAAGTTGAAGTAAAACAAGTGTTTGACAAACCGGTCCCACTTGTCTTGCAGCAGCCTGTTAAGGGGTTCCACCAGCAGCATCTCATGACGGTTCTGAGCAGAAGGAGAAAGAGGAAAATCTCAATGGGACCAGTATGTACTGGGCTTTGAAAACAGCAAATGATGCTAATCTTCAGCAAGTGCTCCCTCTAGTATCCTTAAACTCAGGAAGGGAGATTGGTTTCTAGAAATGAGGCAAAAAATGCAGCGTGGAACACAGAGCTTATCACTAGCAGTGCCCCAGCCTGTGAATAAAATATGAAAGAGGTGCATACTCACTGGTGTTTCACTGCTGTAGGCAATAATCTCAAGCACTGAGTTTTTCTCACTTGTGTCTATAGAGGACAGGTCATAAAGAGATGAGTGGACAGGCCCATAGGCCCATTCAGTGAACTTCCTAGACAAGTGTCTGCACTCAGGATCTTTGATCTCTCGTCCAAGGATGTAAGCAAAAATCTAATTGCAAAAGAACAATACAACCAACATTTCAGTGTTACTAGGACTCCTAGTTCCTCAGTATCTCCACAAGACAGAATGGCTAATTTCTCCCTAGTTTAACTTGGGAGATGTATGTTACACATCTCAGAGCATGCACTAATTTGAACAAGGACTGTCATAAGGACAGTTCTACCAGACAAGCCGAGGTACAAGGCCTCTAGCAGTTCAGATGGCAGCAGAGACCCACTTTCTGTTTCCAGTGGGGCTGCCTTGCATACCAGTGGTACATGAACAATGCCAGCTGGGCACAGGCACACACAACCTCTTTTTCAATCTTCAGAGACTATGCAGTTTTGCATGTTAAACTGCAGCATCCGTTCCTCTTATTAAAAGGCCTCAACAACAAGCAGGGATAAAATCTGCCCTGTATAAATGTTCTGCATGTACTCTCTATAACTTCATACAGTAATAGGACAGAAACACATTTGCTCACCTACCCCTATCTTCCCTGTTTTGGCTGCCAGTGTTAATGGAGTCAGTCCTTTCTTATTGGTGAGTTCTTCCAGCTTCAGGATTGGATTAATTTTGGCACCAAGGATCAATATATTATTGTACATCTTGGTCACAAACTTGGTATTATCCTTAGTATTATCTGCAATCTCCACCAGTGTGTGCAGGACGGTATTGCCCATGGAGTCCTCAGCAGCGATGTCGGCTGCCTGGTAGGGGTTCTCAAGGAGAAATTTCACAATGCAGAGCTGGTTGGTGCAGGCAGCCAGGGACAAAGGCAGCTCCCCTACAGACAAGCAACGGGAATGAGTGGTCAGAAAGCCCATTACTGCACGTGTATGAACAGAAAGATGATGTTGTTACCATCTTTCACCATGAGAAGAAGTGAATTTCTGTCTGATATCACACCATTTCTTGTGATAACTGTTAGAATCACATTTTCATTGGTTTAAGTGCATCACAGAAACATGGCTGCTTAAAAAAAAGCACTGCGAGCTCGCAGAAGGTCACAACCTTTCAAATGATACAGTGCTCAGAAAACAAAGGGATGCAGACACCAAGCTCACAATGAACACCATCAACTACCAACTGTGTTTCATTATAATCTCAGCCTTTGGGAGTAAATTCTTGGACTAAGCGTTAGAATAGCCCATCTGGTACTTCTGTGCCTCCAGTCCCACATAAACAGGATTATTTAACAGCTTGCACTTGGGATAACGCTAGGATAACTCGATCAATAAAGCCCATACTGTGCTTGCTCCTACCAAAATAAAAGCCTGGTTTCCCTTTGATTTTCCTGAAGAACTCCCCACAGGCTCTGGCATGAACATTTGCTCCATTCTGGACCAAGAGCTTCACCAGGTACATGTTCCTTCTCTCGATGGCGATGTGAAGCGCAGTCTGGCCTACAGAGACACCCATCAGACAGAAATATCCAACATTTAATACAGACTGAGAACTTTCAGGCACCACAATTCATTCAGCTCCATGTCAAATGGTGGAACTGAGAGCTTTGCAGACTAAAAAGCTCTAGAACTGAACAAAATGAAGATGGCACAGACAGCAAATACAACTTGCTTTTAAGTCACTAGATATCAAAAATGGCAGAATACTGCACCTTACACTAACAATCAGTGCATTTGTGCTCGGGCAATCACACACTGGAACTTTGGGGTGCTGCATCCCCAGACATAAGGTTTCATGCAGAAGACTGAGAGCCCAACCTAATCCTGTCTTTGGTCTTGACACCAAGAGTATTCACTACAGCAGCTGTTTCTCTTACCCTTGTAGTAGTTGTCAGTGTACTCCGCATTAACAAACTCTTTCAGAGTTCCAGTTTTCCTGGCAATATCGAGCAGCAAGGGAATGGTATCATTTTTCCCATCATGTAGATTCAGCATGGCTTTCAGTAAGCAGGTTTTCCCAGTTTCTGGCTCTATAAACACAAAAAAAATGCAGCTATATAGAAGTGATGACAAACCTACCACCTACTCCCAAGCATGCAGAAATTAATGAGGAAATTAATGACAAGAAAACTCATTCAGGGTTTCACAGAAAATGTCATCTTTTCTGAATTCTCCTGTAAGATTATGATCAAGGCATTGCCAAATCAATAGGGAAGTACTAGCTATTAAAGGATCTCCTGCAGACACTTGACACAATTATGTTTTTCTGTTGTCATCTCAGAAGCAGTACTGGAAACAGAAGAGGACAACTTAAGGCATGTGACACTAAAGGTTACCTTTGAACTCATCATCTGTGAGATGCTTCAAGGTTCTATTAAGGTAGAGTAGCAGATCATCCAGGTCCCTTGTGTTGCCCTGGGCTACGGCATCAAAAATCCTTCTGCGGTCATAAAATTTGAAAGCTTTTTCTGAGCAGCCTGTGATGGAATCTGTAGATAGGAGCCTAACAAGGGTAAATTCCAGTTACTTAAAGTCAGATACTTAGTAGACCTTTTATAAGCTATCAGAAAACTATTTTTCACTTGTTTGTGTGAATTAGTAAGCACTACAGATTAGTATAGATGGATCTGCAAAGTCCGCAAGTTCAACAAAGTCTGCAAGCAACTGTCCTGATAAAATTATGTATCTGTTGCTGAAAAGCTGAAAACAAGACTTAAAAGAGGCACTGAAATATGGCAGTCTAACTGCAGGCCTGGGAGCCAGACAATCCCATGTTCTCATGCTGAGTGATGTCTATTCCCTGAGCAGCCTCAAGTGAGTAAATTAAGGCCCACCACTAATTTTGGGCAAGATATCCATGGACTGAATTTTCAGAGGTGCCAAGAGGCAACAGGTATTGTCACTTTCAGATGCAACGCTCATTTTGGCATAGAAAACAATTAAACTGAAAAAATGGGCATGCTCCTGTAGAAAGAATAAATGCTACTGTAAGAAACAGAGTCTGCAGCTGTCAAACTGTCCATTACAACCAAATCTTACAAGGCCAACTTACTTGTGAAGTTTTCCCCTTTCCAAATTAGCATGGAATTTGATGACAGAAGGTGCCATCAGGTGATCCATCTGGTAAATGGAGTCCATGGGAGCCATGTCCTTGTCACAATCCCCCATCACAAACCTCCCACGTCTTGCAAAGATGTTGCTTTTGGGTGGCTGTGCCTTGGTGCTGAGTACACCCTGGAGGCTGTCAGGTGTTTCCAGCACAGAGTCCTCTCCGTCTGTGTGTTCATCTGTCATTTCAGATTCCTCCATGTCAGAACTGCCGAATTTCTTCATCTTCCCAAGAATAGAAGACATGACGAGAAGGTAGTCTGTGAGAAATGACACAAAGACCCCAAGTCAGCACTTTACAGGGCCACAAGTCCCCTTTTTCCTAGGACTACTCTCGATAAACAGCAGGGAATGGATCAATTGGTGTCATCCAGAAGTGAGACAGATGGACACATATTCACTATGCCCAGAGTTGGAACAGTCTAGTAGGTCATTATCTCCATGCTGTTTGTTCCTGTCCCCACTGTCCTCACCCATTTCAGAATAGAGATCGCAAAACAGTGTCCCAGAGCCCAGAGCTGACTGCAGAGCTGACTGCTTCTGCACAAAATTAGGGTCTCATTGTCCTCCAGTCGTTATTAAAGCCTGAACAATCTCTGCTTTTCTTTTCCAGTTCTAACTGCTTGTGCCACAATATATTCTCAGGATTATATCAAGCGTGTGATAAAAGCCTGCTTGTGCCATAACCATATCACAGCGATGCTGAGCACAGAGGATTTCCTGTATATAGGAAAATTATCACCTAATAGCATTATCAGAGTTATGGCAGCGCTATATGAAAACTGGAGCCCGTGATTCTTAGGAGATGAGCGTCACCTCAAACATGAGGCACGGAAACAGAAAGGGAAAGGTTACCCCAGATAAGACTGTAAGACCACATGTCTGATCTTGTCTGATTTACAACCACAAAGAATTTGACACAAGTTGATAAATATACTGTAATATACTAAAAGCAGAGCAGTCTTTTTTTTTTTTCTTTCTTATCAAACTGTTTTAATCAGACAAATGTTGGTCTTCATGCCACTGAATGCGAAGTATTCAGAAACTGCAGCAGTGCTGACAGGAACACATCCTATTTGAGCTCCTGCATTGCTGGCTCTCAGAGAGAGCTGATCAGACGGAGAAACATACCCTGAAATCCTAGACTGCTTAGAAATCTTATGGCTTTGAGCACAGGAATGTCACAAAATCTTTTAAAAGCCTTCAGTCATAAACCAAATTATAGTGGTCAGGAATCTTCTCTCTACATTCAGTGTAAAAACATCATAAACACATTTCAAGGTTGTTTCTCTTCACAAAAATATTCTGAGGGGTTGTCAGCAAACCTACATTGTACATGGAAGCGAGATTTTCAGTTCTGTGGAACTATATAATACTCACATTAAGGGTCAATTGCATTTTCCTGTGTAAGTAGGATAGGAAATAAGTTTTTGTCAGGCATTTGTCTTTGCTGTAATTTTGCACAACATACACATATAGAGAACATCAATTTGCAAACTTGCACATTTAGGGTTACTGGAAGCAAACCAGCGTAGTATAGACAAAATACTAACGACTGCAGTTGAACTCGCTATGTCCTCTGAGCTCACCTTTCAAATTCTTTGTGTCCTTAGAGTAATTCTGCAAGAATAATGTAATATCTTATTAACTTAATTGTTCTATAAATATGAAATTATAGATAGTCAAATACTTCCATTTGGAATATGATACTAAAAATACAGAACAACAGTTATTTCAGTGAAAAAGTTGTAAAAATAGCTTTATAAAAATGGAAAAATACACTGGGAATACAGTAATGTATAATTTTAATTTTTTGTCTTAATTAAATAAATGTGGAGTGAGCCAAAAATGTCAGAGAGGTGGCTATGGAAAATGGAATCACTTATTTTCCATAGAATAAATACAGCATTAAAATCCATATTAAAATCCACTCTTTGAATCCTACGTACACTCAAATTTGATACAGTGAGATAAGGAAATATTTTTGATATAATGTCTAACCACATCACAAGTTACAATAAATATGAAAGAGAGTTCACAAATAGCTATCACCCATGCTATCCAAATACACATGCAGAACTTACAAATACTGCAAAAAATCCTGTCTTCCGAAAAACAGTCCAGTCTCAGTAAACACCCTCTGATTTATAGGAATGTGGTGCCAGATATTCCTCGTCCAAGGTGCCTGGACTGAAAAGACCTCAGAGTTTGCTTCTCCACTTCATTTGGCTGCAAAAGTGTTCTATGTGTCTGATGATTTTTAGAATCAAGGGAAATTCACTAGAAGAACTGAGAATAGAGCAATAAGATCATTAAGAACAGTTCTGGAACCAGAAGCACCAGTAGCTTCTATTCCCAGGAGCTTCGCAAAGCTCTTTACAAGAATTGCAATAAGTTGCTGTTGTTTTTCTCCTTCCCTTTAATTGCATTTAGTAATGGATACTCTTCTCCGGATTTCCTCTTTGTAAATACACTCAAGCTTGCAAAAAAAAACCAAAACAACAAACAACCCCAAACCACCAGACGATTGTTTCTGTGGGTCATAGTTTTCATTTCAATTTACAAAACTTTGTAAAATATGACGCTACTCTTCTCTGAGATCCATCACTTTCTGGACATCTTTCTTGGGTGGGTGCTGTAAAGCCCCACTGAGTATTTTAAAGATAAGCTGATTCTGAACAGAGTTGAGGGAGAACCAATGGCAGAAAGTCCTAAGGCCATTCTATCATTCCATGTTCCATATATAAGAGTCAGCTTTGAAATATGCCATTACAGAAAAAAAAAATCTTATCTAATCCAGGATGGATCTAACATCCCTAAAAATGCACAACTGTGTCACGGATTATTAAATATATAATTTACATAGGATCTTTCTACCAAAAACTGTTCTAGAGAAACAGCTTTTCCAGCAGGCTGAGCTGACAGGCTGCGGCTGTTAGGCCAGAAGCGACCTCCAAACCTCTAGTTCCTGAGGTTTCAAGTGACATTATGAAATTATTCAATGAAATTAGCTGGATTATGTTTTGCAAAAGGTACCTATCTTTTTAGTGTTACTACCTATCTATGCAAAAAGAATAATAAATTTGCCTATTTAATAGCAAACTAATTATACTGCTTAAAACACCCTACGGCATTGCACTCAAAAGAAATAAAATACCTATTTATTAATGTGTAAATATAGATTACCAATAAGCCAGGTCCTCAGCTGGTGCCCCTGGAGCTTCGCTGAGCAGAGCATCTCACTCCATAGTACAATTAACTTCTTTGCTGCATCCAAAGCAGAGACTCAGTAAGAAAACTACACATATCAGCGGCAGGTCTCTCTTATTCAGGCTCTAGATTCTTGCTGGTCCCTTTGGCTAAATGATCCTTCTCCCATTCCAGGTATCAGCTCCTTTCGGTCTTACTCTGCTCTGATGTACACACTTCAGGAGCTCTCTGCCGTTTTCTGAGTTTTGATGCCTCCTTCATCAGCCTCCTTGAACTGTATTTCTTGTGAAGATGTTTCTTCCTTCTTACCAGCAGCACTCCATTGCTTTATGCAACAGTTGTTGGACACATCATATGCCGTCTCAGCAGGGACCTGGTTTAAAGGTGCAAGCTCACAGAGAGATGTGAACGCTTATCAAAATTGGCCACTAATAAACAAGAAGGAAATTATTCCTTTTTCTTGGGCCTGCATCCAACATGCTGCCCAGGCTTTGTGCGACTTCTGTGCTTGAGAATGATTTTACTGCTTAAGAGCCCTCTCCATCACTGCAAATGGAAAATCATCAGCAGATGTACTAGAGATCTTAAAGATGCATCCCAAGTTGGCCTGCAGGTCAGATATACTCCTGCCTTCACTAATAGAACCTAAAACCAGGCCACAATTTTACAAACTTCTGGAAACAAACACCACTTAATTTCACAGTTAACAGCATGCTAGAATAGTATTATCAGCTCTTTCCAGTTATTCAATAAAAATGAAAGCAGATCTGCTAATACAAAAGTATTTTATAATAACAAAAAAGGGAAGACAACATACAGCAAATGCAGACTTTTTGCAAAACCTTTAATTTAGTCTGCACTTTCTCTGTAATTCCTCTATGCTGTCTATGTGTGTGTATATTGTGAGGATGCTTAAGGACAAGGAGTCCCTAATGAAAGCATCAGACTAAGTCACAGACACCGACTTACCTCTCCTAGTCCTAAACATGTTTCCTACCAGGAAAATGAGCCTCACATGAACTATCATTTTATGCAGAAAGTTAATGGATCTTTCCTAGTCACTCAGTCAAACTTAACGTGATAATTGCTTCTAATTTCACAAATGAGAATGACAAAGCAACAAAATGTGTACACCCAGAAGCAGAAGAGGACACTAAATACAAGCTTTTTTCATCCACTGTAATAAGTGAGATGGCATGTTGAATACAACTCCAGAAAAAGTGAAGTAAAACACTGTACAGCCAAGGAAAAAAAAAAAAAAGAAAGCAAAAAGAAGCTGCATCATCTCAGGCTATTCCAAACAATGACTTTATTTTCTGTGGAACATCACCATGGCAGCCCCCACAGCAGCATCAACGTCCTTCCCATAAACCACAGGGAATGGAAAAATCCTTTCCACTTCCTGCCTCAGCACCTCATTCCTGGCAAGGGCACTCCCACTGCCCAGAACCCTCCTCACTCCCGTCTCCATCAGGCGCTGCACAGGTAACATGGAACAGAGGTTTTCCACGATGCCACGGCAGAGAGCTCTGGTTACATGACCCAGGGAGAGGTCAGAGACAGCAATATTAGCCACTGATGCCAACTGCTGAGGCAGGTGTCTCTCTCCAAAAATGGTCGGGTGGATGGAGAGTTTGCTGTCATTTTGGTCCAAGGCTGCTTCGATTATCTTCATGTAGATAGCAGATTCCTGAACCTGAAGTCCTGCAGATGGGAAATACTGTGGTATTAATTTGAAAGGGTCTAACATATCTTACACGTGGAGACTTCAAATGGATGCTGATCCATCCGTTCAACAAAACATTGTGTACCTTTTCACATGCTCCGAGGGGAACTTTTTTTCAGGATTATGAACCACAGTTCTCCCATTCAATTGTATTTAGTATCTGTGATAGCAGAAATCTTCTGATGACAGAACTGCCTTTCCTGATAACTATTCCTTTTTGCCTATACTCCGCTAAGTTACACAAACCAACATCTTTAAAGGCAGTAATGGCAGTCTGGATTGCAAGTGAATGAAAAGTTTGCTCTAAGCACTCACTAAAAGAACAATTTCAGAGCTTATTTCTGTATTGCAGACCCCAAGAGATGATAAAAAAAAACCCAACCAACCACCAAACCTGTGAAAACCATGTTTAAAGCACATAGAAGATATTACATGAGTCTGAGTCATAAATCCATTAGTGTGCTGCAAAATGTGCAGCAAAAGGCAAGTGATCTAATCAAGGGACTCTCTTGGACTGCAGTCATACAAAATTAGAGGCTGTCCTCAAATGTGCTGACCTTTACTTTTGAAAAACAACTTGCAAAAAATAATTCTCTTGTGTTCTTAAAACAAAGCCCAAAACCCAGAGGCAATGGGAATGTGGAGTCCAAGCCTGACTGTCCCAGCATGTTCATAAGCTTCAGCAGGAAATTCCAGAGATCTAGGAAGCATGACCCAAGAGTTACATCCTTGTTCCTTATACGGCATGACCAAACAGCTTTAGGCTTGTTCCTTTGCCTTTGCTTGCTTTTACATTGCTGATTAACCTCAATTTTAGCTTTAACTATTCTTGAAATAGCTTACCTAGCTCTTCTGTCCACCGTGACACCATGTCCACAAACGTTGCTAGCACATTGCCTCCATTAAGTGATGCTGCCACTGCCAAGTAGTCACCATTGAAGTAGGGAAAATAAGTAATAGCTGAGGAAGGATCCGGTGTCTCTGGAGGTTGGAAACCCGGGGGCATTGAGACAGTCAGCTGAGCAGAGGTGCTGATATTAAGAACTAGAACACAAAAGGAAAAAAGCAAAACAAACCAACACAGTGTTTTACTAGGCTGCCCTGAAAGAGGACAATGAGAAAACCAAATAACATACCAAAATGATCATACCTGCATCAGTCCTCTCAGTTAGGCAGGAATAAACAGAGCACTGGAAATCTCCCAGAGCGATTCCTACTTTTGCTCCTTTGGGTATTCCATGCCATGCACAGATTGTGCTGCCCGCAATACTGCCTGGGTCTCCCACCTCTGGAAGCAAGTGCACAGGAAAGCCTGATTTTTTCAATCTGCAATCAGAACATTATTATTGCAGGAAAGCAGTACAGGAATGTGCGGCATGACTACAAAGACTTATTTGAAGTCACAGATTAACCCGGCCATACATTTGTGGCTGCTGGATTTATGGATGCTTTCGCCTATTTAGAAAGCTTTGTCTTGGACAGGGGTGGCATTCCAGTTCAACGGGCTGGGTAAACTAGGATAGTCGAGAAGAATAAAAAGCTTTCCTTTATGTGTAATCTGATTACCTGAGATTATACAGCAGCACACGTTCAACAAGTTTAACCTACTGATGTCATAAAGACAAGCAGTTCCAGGGTAAAGGGACAATCACAAAAATGGCAAAAAAATGCAACTTCTAAGCATCAATGAATTTTTAAGCTGTCATGCAGTTAGTGGTTTAAAACCAAATCACAAAGTTAAGTCCAAAAACTCCTTACACAGTCAAACTGCAATATACTCTACATTGCTACAGCAACAAAAACAAATTAGTTGAAGTTCAGTAGGCCAAATGCAAGTTTCTGTCACTCTTTCATACCTTCATGAGCAGATCTTTTCACCTTGGAGTCCTGGCCTACCCTAAGCCCTGAAATATATAACGCCTTAGCACTCAGCCCTGAAAGAGCAAATCATTAAAGATTTGAAAGATATGTAAGATTTTATATCATTTAAGCATATATACCTGACAAACCAGAGCAAACTCAACAAGTTCTTCAGTATAGGCCACACCACAATTAATAAGGAGTAACTTTCAATCACTTTTTATCTGTAGCACATTCATACTTAAGGTCCAAAGAAGTGTTCACACTGACTGACATAAGCAATGCACAAAACCCAGCACTTACATGTCAGTATTCCAGCTGTTGCTTCTGCAATTAAAATATCCCCAGCTGGCAGCATTCTGGACAGACATGAGTGGCTTCTTCAGGTCACACAACATGGCAACCACATAGTCATGGATAGTGCCAGCTGCATCATAAGACTTCAGAAAATCTGGACTTTTAAACAAAACATTTTAAAAACAAAAACAATGAGGGGTGCTTTAAGGCAGCGGGAGCAAGATTACCTCCAGTGCTATATGGTATTTCAGACATGTGGTCCCATCTAAAAATGCAACAGCCATCTCAGTGATCAACTTGCATTTTGTTGGCTTGTTTTGGGTTTTGTTTTGTTTCGTTTTGTTTTTTTTATGGAATTTGTTTCCCAAGCTGTTACCAGAGCAGCAACACTTATCTCCTTCTGGAAGATGAAGAGAGAGCGGCTTTAAGGAATGCGTTGTCTAGGTTCAAAAGAACGTCATTGCAAAAGTTATCAGAAATTGTTGGCACAAAAAAAAGTTTACTTTTTTGGTCCTGGAGCATTTGAGAAAAACAGGTTAATTCCTGTGATTGCTCTAGGATCCACAAATTATGTGAATAGTGCAAAATGGTGAAACAAAACAGGAACAAAACAAAACAGCTGGACTCATGAGCTATACAGCTCTAAAGCAAGATCATGTTGTGCTCCATGTATCTGCTGAACACACATTGGAAGAAACTAAAATGTAATACATTTTTCCCCATTTGTTGAACCCCGACTCACTGCTGAAGAAGACACAGGTTCTTTGAGAAACATAAGATATCACAGACGAAACTGAGGAGCAAATCTTGCTGTTGCCAAGTCATAAGCGAAAAATTATATCCTCTGCAAACATGCCACAACAAAGCAGACCACTCATAACACCTCATACGGATCTCAGTGTCTAAGGAAGGAAGGAACTGAAATTAATTTAGGGACTGTTTGTTTTAGCATCTGGCAGCAACTAGACGAAGCAATTCTGTTACTGTTTTAGGCATGTTTGTACTTTTCACAATCTGCACAAGGCAAAATTATAGTGT
The DNA here is from genome assembly GCF_036013475.1 of Columba livia. Classification (NCBI taxonomy): domain Eukaryota; kingdom Metazoa; phylum Chordata; class Aves; order Columbiformes; family Columbidae; genus Columba; species Columba livia. Next base: position 3,465,441 of record NC_088621.1, read on the forward strand.
TCAAACTGCATTAGCAGAGCTCCTCTGAGCGGTAGAACTGACTGGAATTATTCTATGATACTTTTAAGGTATCTGTTACTATTTGGCCAGAAGCTTTTCTTTTAATTAAAGAGATCTGTAGTATTTTTATAAGGTCAGAGACTCTTCTGTGCACAGTTGCATATAGTTTATATTGAATACTGTCATTTTAAATACTCTTTGCCTATTAAATTAATATTATGATTACAGAGAATTGTGGCCCCTCAGCCTGTAGCGGCCTTAATGTGCTACAGGAATACTAATTGTCACATCAATTCAAGACGAGGAACTGTCAGTGAGACAGCTTACTGTACCTCTCCTTTAAATACCAGTAGATTGTGGCACACCCAAATCCTGTAGCCAAGCTGACATGTGACTGCGGCAGAGGAAGAGAAGAGAGGAAGGTGGGACTGCAGCGGCCGTCTTGCCAAGTAATCAGATGACTGACACCCTCCGGCTCAAACGTAGGGCCTGTGCCACGCTCTGTCCACTTGCAACCTGAAACACACAGGATCTGAGAACTCCAGTGATTCCCTGCAGCATGGTCTGCCTGGCATTCATAATTTCTGGGCGGTCTTGATCATCTGTCAAATATATCGGAAGAAGAGCAGACACAGAGCCAGTAGTGATTTTAATTAAATCAATAAGTCATAGTTTTCAGCCCTAGATAACGTCATAATGCCAGTCATCCTTTGCTAAAATAGAGACCAGTCTCCAAGGCCTTCCTTCTCTATGAGCACTCCTAGTGCCTAGAGGAATAAGCAGCTCCCACCTTGAGACATTAACGATGCAACTTATCTAACAGATGACCCACCAAAAAAATCACAATTCTGCTATGGGAGGTAATGAGCTGATAGGACGGCTCCCACATACAAACCTCAACTGGGATCTGCCACATCACGACCTAAAGAATGCCGTATTAGTAATGAACTGCCTACGACAGATAACATGTAGTTTCATCACCTTTTGAGCCAAAGCAACAGGAAACCTGGATCTATATGTATTAAGCAATGGACTGCAACATACTAAAGAGTATCCCTCACCTGTGCTACAAGACAAAGCTTCACATGTAGAACAGGGTTTAACTCAATTTTACCAGTTCCTTTAGAACAGAAAACACTACACCTTTGATGAAACCTTCACATGATTTCATGAAAAGGCCTCAGCTAAATTATAGCAACTTCCCAGAGCTGCAGGGAGCCTTCTCAGCAACATCTGCTGTTGCCACAGTCCAGTGGCTGCCTCCTGCCCTGACATGCTCTCCGCAAGCAGCCCTGCAAAGGTAGCATATGGTCCTGCTAGCACAGCAAACTAAGCAGAGGCTGAGCTCAAGCACTGGCATACGATCTTTGCTGGCACTCTCCATGGCACAGCTTGGGCCTCAGACAACCACTGCACTCCCAAGTGACGCTGGGCCACAGTGAGGGGACAGGACAGGCCATACGCTGTCTCCAGCTGGCTCTGTAATCCAGGTAACCTTTTGGGTTTCAGCTGGGGATAGGAACAGAGTTTCAAGCTGTGCTGTGCTACTTGTCCTACAGGTCAGAGAAGAGACCTACCTGGCTGCTTAACTGACTAGCACAAACATGGCTAAAGAGCTTTTCTTGGGCTGGACACAAGGATCTGAAGTTACACTCACACAGTAAAAAGCATCCTTGAGAGCTGGGAAAATACTATATGAAACTTGCAAAGCAAACACATACTTTTTCTTGTTCCCTTCATTTTGTGTTCTATCAAGTTTGTTTGAACTGAATTTCCAATTGGTTTGCTTTCCTAGTTTTAAATGGATTCTAAGAAATATTATTAACCATAAATCTAATCCTAAAGGACTCCATTAAAAATGTAATTTGTGTTCCAAAGTGCATGGATTCACTTAGTCTACTCAAAACAAATGAGAGCAAACACCCTCTTCCACTTGATAAAAATGAAATAAAAGTGGCATGTGGCTTTAGGATATAAAATATTAAACAATATGACATAAGAATCCATGTCTACCATGAACCCATGAGGCTTTGTTATGCAGCCCTTGGGACAGCTGGAAAGCGAGCAACAGCTCCTTCAGTCTATCAGCCTTTGGATTTCTTTCTCTCTGGTCATTTTAGTATTTAATGTAAAATTACAGCCAGTAATGAATAGCATAGTGTCTCTTAAAGCAATTCAGACACTGACAACTTTTGACAAGCAGTGACCAGCACTTTTGGGAAACATATTCTGTGGCTTACAATAAATCTTTGCTTTATCTGCATAACTCCTATTTGTGTGAGACTTGTATAATTGTTCAGATGTGTACATCATAAGGTAAAGAAGACATGGAATCACATTCTGAAAGCCTTAGACTTTGTTAGGTTTATAGGAGGTTAGCCAAGAAGATAATGCATTCCTGTCTCAAAGGGCTGGCAATCCAAGGCCTGGACTTTTCAAATGTCCTCGCTTGTCACAAAGATTATTTGAGTATTTGCACAATCATTCCCCTGTGACTATCTCACTGTGGTTCATTTCTTTTTTGAGGTCTTGGCTCTTCATTTTACAGAAGCAGAGTCTCCAGAATAACAACCATAATTCTTTTTCAGCTCCTACTAAGAGGAATGTAAGCAGCAAGATAAATGCAACGTGACAGTCTATGACTTGCTAGGAAAAAAAAACTGCCTTGAGATTTTGGAAGGGGGGAAAGAAAAAAAAAAAGGACTGAAAACACCATCTACTGAACTCCACAGTTTCTCCTACTGCACTTTCAAACAGCAGTTCAAAACAGCATAGTGATATTAACTGTTGGACAACCACTGCTATGCACACTTTAACATAAAGATCAAGCAGAGCTTATTTTTCAAGTCATACATAAAGCTGCTAAAACTGCTACTGTAGAAGCATTAGAAGGTATTGAGATACTGGGCAACAGCTAGTTAAATGTTTTATGAGGTGAATAATATTCCCTTCCCTCAAAAAGTCATTCACATGATGCAGAAGTTCTCTCAACTGGCAGCAGATTGCATATGATGGACAAACAATTAACAAGCCACAAATATGTTGCTCCTCCATACTAATAATTGTGCTTACTCTGCAGGGACCTCATAAGACTAAATCATTTGAAAACAACAGGGTTAAATACAGTCAGTAGCTGAAATTCCAGTAATTAAAGCAAAACTCCCACTGAAGATCTTATGCTAATTCTGTTTTACAGAAGACCAAAGTGAACATGCAACAGTTTCCGACAGATCACTTCAGTGTTTAAAAATTATCTTCTGCATCATAATACTCTGAACAAGGATGCCAAAGAACTAATGTTACCTTTATCTTTTTTCCAAAACACAATCCCGTGCATTTGTCCTGAAATGCCAATGTGACTGACTTTTTGAAGCTGCTGCTGAGGTAGAGCAGCAAGGCATTCATTCAATGCTCTTATTATTCTCCAGACATTCTGCTCCATTCCCTGCAATCATAAAGCATTATTCTGAGCATGAAACCATTAGGATTCCCTCAGTGTATTTAAGAAACAAGGCTACTCTAGTCAGAAGTGAAGAACAGAATTCATTTAGCTCAATATCATGTATTAGAATAACCTTCACAACTAAATTAAAAAAAACAAAACAAAACACATAAACAAAACACAAAACCACAAAAACTAAAAAACAATACTAGCAAGTTGAGAATGGGATAACAGCCTTTTAAACTGAAAGCCAAATAATTCTTCATTTCATAAGTTACCATGCTCAAATACACCTTTAAAAATCCATTAACACTTAGTACATGCTTTCATTAGTTCACCTTATATATTGCTCTTTGTTTTCCTCACAAAGAGGATTATCTGCATGTTCTGGCTGGCATGCAGTCTCCCTTACACCTCCATATCTACTCACAGTTCATTCTGATGATACTGATACTTCAGTTTTGGATACTCGGTTCCTAGAACTACCCAGCAAACTGTACTACGTGGCAAACTAACCAAACTGCCACAAGAGAAGCCATATTCCAGGTTTCACTTTTGAAGATTCAGATCACCTTGTGACAGACCAGCATAAGTATTCAAATATAGTCTATGTATAGATGTGATCTAATCTGTGTGTACATATTTTTTGCTGCATAAACATTACTGTAGGGAGGTTTGGTATGTTTGCTAAACTAGCCCCTGGACTCACTACAATACTAGGCCAAAGAAAGGTTCGTACATGATTTTTATGATTCATCCTTTCTTAGACTGACCAACACCATGAACGTAAAAGCCTTTAACAGGAATACATGTTACTGATTATCTCCATAGGGAATTTCTAGTTATGATCCCATCTCAAGTCAAAGTACAAAATAACCTTCCAGCTTTACTTGACTTTCTTAAACAGTAAATAGAAAGCATTTTAAGTGTACTTTCAGACATCTAGACACATACAGCAACCACCTCCATCACTGTAGGCCAGGAAAACCACTTTAGTCTGCATAACACCAGAACACAACCCAGCCATGACAAGGCAAGGCCAGTACCCTGAAATTTTCAGCTGTGCCACCTGCCACCCCTTACCTGCGGTCCAGCTTCCAGGCTGCTGGCGTGTGCTTGTGTCTCCCTGGAGCAGCTCCCTGCCACCACCTGCCCCTGCTCTGCCTCCACCAACAAGGCAGCCTTGACCGACGTGGTGCCCAGGTCTATGCCCAGCACATAGGCAGGAGCAGGCCTGCCCGCCATGGCGTTCACCTTCCCCACCCTGCACGTGTCTCTACGTGGTGGCCGGACTGCCACCCACCATGCTGAGCCCCACACTGCTCCTTGCCACGTGTGAGGGGACACCGGCCCCAAAAGCCAAGTGTGACGAGGGCACAAGTAGTGCGGGCTCCCTCACCAGGGCAGGCTGGGAGAGCAGCCTGGACTTTGCCCTCCGGCTGACAAGACCTCCCCTCAGCAGTGCCTGGCCACTACCCCTCCATCTGGAGCGTGACAAACCTTTCCTTCCCCAGCCCTCCCCAGTGACCTGCGCAGCTTTAAACGAAACTTCAACAAACAAGCAGAGCAACGAGCCCTGCCTCGGTCCGCGGGCTCTCCCTCCTCACAGACCCGCTGGCACCGGCCCAGCGCTCAGCCTGCTCTGTCACACCCAAGATGGCGCCGGGGGGCGGCCGCACCGGCGCAAGAGGGGCCCTGGGCGGGGAGTTGACAGGCTGCCGCCTCACGTGAGAAGCTGAAAAGGGAAGAGTCGGGGCTGTGCAGGACGGAGCTGCGGCGCTGGAAAGAGGTAAGGTGTCTTCTCCTCAGCATTGCTCCCTCAGTATTAGTGTATCTCCAAATGTGGGATGGCCCCGCTCCACCGCGCCAGCTGAGGGGAGGAGGGCGCGGACCACAAGTCCCAGCGTGCACCGCGCGGCGCCGCCGGGGCGGGGGCGCTGCCGGGGGCGCGGTGGCTGCTGAGATTTGTAGTCCCGCGCGGGTGGGGGATCCCCCGGGGGTGGGAGCGCCGTGTGGCGGGAAGCGGGGAGCTGTGAGGGAAGATGTGCCCGGGGGAGTCTGGGCACACAGAGGGACTGAAAGATTGATGTTCTCTTGGGGTTGCTGAGGGTTCCTCAGCTTGGCTGGGAGGGAGCCATTCTCAGGGAGCTGCTGGCTGAGGGGGTGTGCTGGTGCCCCCTCAAAACGTGTGGGTCCTGAGCAAGGTCTTTTCCCCACTATTTCTGCAGTTTTTCCACTATGGAGATGCCATACCTGTTCTGCCCTCTACTGTACCTCTCGCTTGTGCTGCTGGGGCCTGGTGGTGAGTGTTTGGTCATCGTGGCTCAGGCCTACAAGGGCCAGGTCTGAGCTGGTCAGAGGTGGCAGAGGACTATGCAGTGTCGCCCTAGACCTGTGCTGTGGTCCCCGTCAGCTCTTCTGTCACACGCTACCTTTGACTTGGTGTGTTCATACACAGACGGAGCTGCACTGAGGCACTGACGGAGCATTCACCTCGTGCTCTGAGCATGATCACCTCTGCTGAGCAGATTAAATACTGTCTGTGGTGCAGCCAGCGAGGAACTGGGGAGCTCTCCTGCACTTAAATAACTTCTTAAGAACAATATGTAATATATGGCAACGAGGCAAAAAAAACCCCACCATCCAGGGCAACCTGTTTATCTCAATTTCTCGTCTTATGTTTGTATAGCTCGTTTTTCTTCCTCTTGTCTCATGTCCTTTAAGTATAGGATTCCAAATATCAAAATTGTTCACATGTGACCAGCTTTATGGTTTTGATATCAGTTATGTTCCTATTTGAAACCTCAGTCTTGCTTAAGGCATGGGTTGGTACAGTGTAGCTGGATTGTTGCAATGTATACCCCTTGAAAGCCATATTTCAGAGCACCACCATAAGCTACTTGTGATTTCTGAAGTGTTATGACAGCAAACATACATTATCTTGAACATCTGGGTGCCTGGTTTGAATTTGTGACCTAAGAAGGAATTTTAAACTAAATTTTGGGCATTTATGACTCCGAAATTACTTGGATGACATCAAGAAACCATTAGCGTTGGCTTGCAGTATCTTAGAGCCTTCTCTTGGCATGAACTTTCGTTGCACTTCAAATATTTACATTTCTTCCTCATAACATGTTCAAGCAACAGTTACTAACTTCTCCTTTTAGTTGCCTTGAAATAATACGTATTTCCTTTGCTGTTAATCATGCGTACTAATTTTGTTTTTCTGACACTGCAGGTACCAATGGGCAAAATGTCTATATCACAGAATCTATCACAGAAGAAAGTAGGTAGTTATTCTGAAGGAGATATTAATAATTTGTAGTAATTTATATTTGTATGGAGTTTTTTGATGTTTTTATTTCCCCTCCCCCTGTTCCCCCAGATGGAGTCATTGTATTGTCTGTCCCTGAAGTGGTTTCATTAGAAAGTGGAAGTTCAACAAACGTCACTGTATCTCTGAGGTAAAAATCACAATTGCATCTTTACTTTCTCTTTGGAATGGGGGATGAGCAGATAGTTCTGCAGCCCTGAAACAATCTTTGTGTACTCAAGTACCAGTCTAACTTCATTTTTTCTGCCTTCACAGGGCTCCATTAAATGAGACACTGGTGATAACTCTTAATATTACATACTCATCAAAACAGAGCACTATTGTTGAACTGCCTGATGAAGTAAGTGACAGAACAGACTTCTGACCTTATGCAAAAGCCTGCTGCTACTGTGGTGCAACTTTCCTCTTTCTTTCCTCCACTTTGCCTTGCAGGTACAATTGCCTGCAGGTCACACTAAAGCAGATTTCCAAGTGAAAGCAGATGATGTTGGACAAGTAACAGTTTATCTTTATACCACTAATTCCAATGTAACTGGGTGAGAAAATGGTTTTTAGTTCTGCTTACTATCCTACAGCTTCCTAATCTTTGGGGTAACTATTCCCTTCTTATAATTAAATAGTTAATGGGACATAGGTGAAAAGATGTTGTGACCCTCCAGCAGTCCCCAAGGTATTCAGATAAATACAGCGTACGGAAGCAGAGTGGTAATCTTGGTATCTTAGACTTCATGATTGTGAGTTCTTGTGGCTCCTTAGTTTGGTTTTGGTAACCCCTCCCAAAAGTATCAAAACTTCACGTCAGCTTTTCTAGTCCAGGAAGCATTTGGTTGTAAATGTCCAGTGAGATACTATTCTTACTGTTCAGAACTTGTTCTGGAGTGCCTGATGCAGCTGTGCACCCACATCACTACCATGAGAGGCAGGTGCTTTGCTTTCTAGTTAGGGAAGCCCTCTTTTCACAAACACCAGTCCTCCCTAAGAGGAAAAAAGTCTAGTAAGATAGGGAAAGCTGGATTGTATTTGCTCGTTGCCTTGAGCAACAGGATACTCCTGTTTTACTTCCTCATTTTACTTCTGCTTTTAAAACTCAAAGCAAATGCAGAGGTAAGCATGTGAAATTCTCAACAGGACAGGCATGATCATGAGGCTTTGCTGGCAGAGCATGAACAGTGAAACTCGCTCTTGCATAACAGATCTTGTGATAAGAGAGTGGAAACCATTGGCACAAGATGACCTTTTTGAATATTTCTATTGTAAAACAATGGAAAGGAAAGAGTGAAACAAGAAGGAAAGGGTAGGTTGAGGGTAGGAGTGGGAGATGCCGTAAAGATAACAAGGACACTAAAGAAAAGGGGAGCAACTCTACTGAAACTAACTCTGAATCTTTACTGTCTTGTTTCAACACCTAGTCTGTATTTTGTCTCTTAAAGCATAACAAGATAAAATCTGCTGAAGTGTGAACAGACAAATTAACCTGTTCTATTTGCATTACCCATCAGACCTAGGATTCAATTTCAAGTGATTCATAGCATCATAGTAAGATATGTTGATGAGGTGATTGGCTGGATCTATTTCCTTGCCTGGTCCATCTCCTTTTATCCTCAACTCTTTGAGAACTGGCGACGAAAAAGGTAAAATGAATTAAGATGTCTTTGAGTCACTTAGGCACTTCTAGAAATCATCTTCCTAGTTTCAGTTACATCCATCTTGGTTATTCTGAATTACACATAGAAAGATGTGGGGGATAGCAAGGTGAAGATGGGGCCTGGATAAATGCAGCCCCAGGGAGCTTTTATGCATGCAGGTCAGAGGAAACTAAGTGCATCTTACAGACACCTAATCCTATGGTTCGTCATCCAATACTAATTTGTGACAGAGGAGACTTCCCCATCCACTTTGGTGTCATGCTGTAAATTATCAGGCCGAGCCAATTAAGATGACCACCTTCAAAGATTACTTACCTTGTAAGCTGCTTATCAGGCAGCTCCTCATAGTGTTGTCATTAGGCCAGCTCCCTTTAAGTGACTGTAAGTAGAAACATCATTATATATGAAAATGAAGCATTTCTCCTGGCAAAGATGCACTACTGCTTCTATGGATTCAGGCTGGAATGGTTTGATCAGACTAGCTGAGCTCATGGAGGGCTTACATCAAAAATTGCCTAGAAATCAGTATATTCTAGGGTCAAATTGTCCCTGGAACTGCCTGTAATGTTCTCATGCATATTTCTCATACTTTTTTTTTTTTCCCACCCCTTCTCTAGTGTTGTTGGACTAAGCTTTGACTTTATAGCATTAAACCTCACTGGCTTTATAGCATACAGTGTGTTTAATGTTGGACTCTTTTGGATTCCCTTGATTAAGGTAAGTGTGATTATCTTTTAATACTTGTCAGGGGGTGGGTATTTGCAGAAGGGAGTTAAGGCATTTGGCTGGTTTTGCTTTCTCTTACATTTAGGAGGAATTCTTAGTCAGTTATCCCAGTGGGGTGAACCCTGTGGCTATCAACGATGTTTTCTTCAGTCTCCATGCAGTAGCTCTAACTCTCCTCACCATAATTCAGTGCTGCATCTATGAGGTAAGTCTCAGCACTGCTGGCATGGCTCTTTCTGCTGGACACCTCCCCACTCACCGTCCTCTCCTGGGCTCCAGACTCCTCTTCATTGCACTTTTGTTGGCTTTTTCAGAAGTCAGGCTTCACAATCCAGCTCCTTTTATCTTCCCCAAGCTAGTAGCAACTCCAGTGAGCTGCTTGAGTCTCACGGATGTGCTGAGCTTTTAAGTAAACTTCTTGGGGACTCACAATAACAAAGGCAAACAGCCTAATTCATAAAGTTCCCAAACAGATCTCTATGCAGCTCCACACAATACAAATGCTGATACGTGCTTTGCTGTTTCCTCACTACTTGGAGCATTCCTTAAGCTGGGACAGGCCCTTAGTGATTCCCTGCAATTCAAACTCCAAGCTTTTTTTCAACTTCTTTCCTCCTAAAAGAGCTGCAAAGGCCCTTTTATAATTCCCACCCTTTTCAGGTGGGACTGATTGCTATAGTCAGGTGGTTCTCTATTTAATTCCCATTGTAAAGGCCTCTGATCTGAACAGCCAATTTTCTCTAGATGGTAACTGTTTCTCTGTTGGGGTTTTCCTTTGATGATGCTAAAACTAACAGTCCATTTGTCACCAGTGAGTGCAGTAGTCTTTTCTAGTGAAGAATTAGAAGCCAACCATGAATCTTTTACCATAATGGCATAAGCAGCCTTTTGCATATGTAAAAACTCTTGTTATCATCAGACTAAACTCAGGAGGTTGTTACAGATGTTGCACTGATAGCAAGCATCAATACTGAAGAACACTGCCACAACACTGTTTCCCACTTGCTCGTGAACAACTGTATTGCAAGTGATTGATGTTGAATATTGCTTATCAGCTCTTGCAAACCTACAGCTGGTTGCTATAACACTCCTTTAAGATTCCCTTGTGATTTGAGCCCAACAACAGGTTTGGATTTGTAACCTCACATAGTCATGAGCATATTCTGTATCTTAGTGTGTCTGAGCATGTATGACCTGGGTCAGTCTAAGTGTATCTGCATTTCTGTTTCAGCGAGCAGGTCAGAAAGTATCCAAAGTTGTTGTTGGACTGCTGGCACTTGCATGGATCTTCACATTTACTACACTGTTTCTTGCTGCAGCTGAGGAAATGACATGGCTACAGTTTCTGTTCTGCTTCTCTTACATTAAGTTAGCAGTCACACTGATAAAATATTTTCCACAGGTAAATCTGAACTCTTTCTGATTTGTTATTCTATTCCTGGCACCCTAAGCCTGAAGTGCATATTCTTAGAAGTCTGACTAAACTGGCAATGATTATTTATTACTATTTATTATTGTTATACAGAAGACATCTTAACTGTTAATCTCAGAAATGCTTGTATGTGACACACTGACTTCTTGTTACGCTCTCAGGCATATATGAACTTCCGTCGGAAGAGCACTGAGGGATGGAGTATTGGGAATGTATTACTGGACTTCACTGGTGGAAGCTTCAGCCTTCTCCAGATGTTTTTGCAGTCATACAACAATGGTAAGGCTGGAACTGAGGTGGTGGGGTCCTTTCTTAATGGAGTGGGAAGATCCCACTACAAAGCAGATATAAACCAGCAGGTTATCTTGGGAGGATAATGTTTGTGCTATAGTAGGGGTAGCTGTTCTTACACTAAGAATAAAGAACCTGTTCATATTCCTTCAAGATGAAGAGTGAAATTTTGAAGAAACCTCAGAACAGGTATTAATTAGCTGCACATAAGATATACACTACACTCTTAAAGTGTGTTTAAGCAGTCCAGGTAACGAACATGAACTTCTCTGATATGTATGGCATGACCTTGTAGTCTTGAGGTGAGATTACGGTTAAGGAGTTAACCTTAACTCTAATTTTTTGACAGATGAATGGAAGTTAATCTTTGGAGATCCAACCAAGTTTGGCCTGGGCGTCTTCTCCATCATCTTTGATATTGTTTTTATGGTCCAGCACTACTGCCTTTATAGGAGGAGACGGGGGTATGAACCTTGTGAATAACATCACTTGTGAAGACAAATCTTTAAATTGAACTTGCCCAACCCTGGCTGAGGGTTTTCCAGGTGCCAGTTGTCAGAAATACCAATTCTGATCTCTGTTTATACCCTGATCCACTCTGGTATGGAGTACAAGCTGTTGCCTCACCAAATGCCAATTGCCAGATGCCTTAAAGGACAGCAAGCTCTCTGGCCACCACTTGCAAATGGAAGACTCTTGCCTGTTGAAGCTGCAAACAGCTTACTGTGAGCTGTCCAAGCAAAATGTGGCTTTTTCCATTAACAACAGGAAAGAGAAAGACCAGAGTGATGTTTTTCTGATTGGAAGCAGAGCACAAAGAACAGAGTTCTGGCTTCCAAAAACCTGAGATCATGTTTAAGCAACCACTTAATGCCATAAGGAAGTGACTGAAGACTGTGGATCCAAGTGCTGCTGCTGACACCTCACACTTCACCACCACTCAGGTTGGCTGTTAACAGCTGTAGTGGTACATAAAAAATGAGGTTGGTAGCAAATACGTTAGAACCTGAACTCTTTATTAAAAAAAAAATAATAAGCAGAAACTGTATTCTTATTTCACTGAAAACTCTTTTTGAAGGTGCTCAGGGGGGTTCTTGAATCTTAAAAGGTGGATGGTAAAGATTAAAATTTATTAAAATTTAAAAATTTATCAGAGAGATTATTTCTAAGTGGATCATGTTAATTAACTGACCCATGATTAAACAGTTGTTTTTGCTCCTGGGCAACTTTCTAACTACATGTGATATGTTCTAGGTAGAGATCAAGGTCTTGAGTTATTTGAAGGTAAGAATTATATAACTAGGAGGGAATCCCTGCATTTGTACTTGAACAACACTTGAGGGTGTAGTTGTCAGCCTAAGGAAAATTAGAACCTCTTCCTTCCCCTGCTAGAGACCAAGTGAGGTCTGACACTACAAATCACACCAGTGAAATCAGAGCTTACTCACCTCAGACTGCGTTGTGTCGTGTTCAAGTGATACAGCCTTCTTAATGTAAGGAGAAAACAGCTCAGGAAATCCAACTTTGTTTTATTGTGTGTAAAATCAAGTGGAATAGCAGTACAAATAGCAGTGTACCTCCATAGTAACAAAAATACCTTCAGCTTGAAAGCCTTAAAATTTACCACTGAATTCTTAAGTTACAAAATGCAAAAGCACTATTGGAGTAATTCCATAGATATGGTAAATAGGCATCTGCTGGTGCGTACAGAACAGTCTGAGATGCATTAATCACAATATAGGTACATGGCACTGCAGTAAGGTACTGAATAAGTTAGTTTGCCACCTCCTCATGTTCTATTTACAACAGCTTACCTGAAGACTGCTTAAGGAAAGTACAGATATGTATAAATCAACTGAAGGGGATTAAAAACTCCAGTTTTTTGGATAATTATAAAGCTAGCTGGTTAACAAACCACGAGGATGCTAGGTAATTAACCTAGTGTTGCAGCAAGAATCTTGAATCCTGTGGCACGTTGATTTAAACTTAGTATATTACCAGAAGTTTAAATTTGGTCAAGAGGCACTTTTGGAAATTACAGGCATATTCATCTCTTCTGTCCAATAAATCAGTGATTTAAGGAAAGTCTTCTAGAAGACACATCAAAATCCACCCCTTCCATTTCCAGTCCAACAGAAGTGGAATGAAGAACTGAAGGCTACAGCTACAAGCAGCAATTTTGGTAAATTCAGCAACAGTATTTTCTTTACCTGCTCCATATTCCTTTCATTTAAACCAGATTAATTTGATGTTAAAAAAATCATTGGGAACAAGAAGAATTAAGATTTTACCTGACAGCAAAGTTGAATGGTAATGTTTATGAACTTTTAGCGTACTTCACAGGCATTCATCGAACACTTCTGTGTCACTCAGTTGTTTCTTGTCTGAAGAGGCTGCGTTGTACAGGGAGCCTTTGCAGCAAACCGTGGTGCCCCAAACCCTTCAGCACACTGTGTCTAGCTAGCACACCGAGTGGGATTAGTACAGTGCTCCTCCCCTCAGCACCGTGCAACTCTTACCGCTGCCACTCTGATAGCATGGCAGGACAGGACAGCTCACTTCTAAAAGCGAGTAGAAACCATATTTCTTCTTAAAATAGGAAGCTTTTGTGCTACAAAAGAATCCTGTCAAAGTTAAGGCTTCTCCAGATAACTAGGATTTGTCCTGTCCTGAAAGCCACAACTACAAAAAAGTCTTACCATGGACCTGCAGGGAAGACTTCAGAGAAGCACTCTTGCTGGGGGATACTAGTTTTACTACTGCCAGTTAAACCAGAGAAAGGAAAAAACCAAAAAATATAGTGTTTACCACAGTTAGGAATGTGCACTCTTTCCAGACAACCTGTTCAGGCCTAGCATTTGCTTCCCTGCATGATATCAATCTATCTCCCTCCCCAACCCTTCCCCAACTGGACGACTGATTAGGACATCATGGATTGTTGCACAGCCTTCTGCAGAGATTGCCTGGTCACCAGCAGCCGTACCACTTCTTCGTTCCTTTTTGTCAGCCTCTTCCTAGCTTGGTCATGGGTCACCATTGTCATATCCCAGCCGTTCACCTAGGAAAAAACAAAACAAAACAACAAAGTGAGGCAGGTGCCTGGACTCACAGGTGTCCTATAACCGCTCTAACAGAACCATGTAGTAGATATTCTTTGCCACAGCTCTGTTTGTTTATAAGCCCCACAAACTGTCCTGGAAAGTACCCAGCAGACAATATTTCCCCCAGCAGAAGCTTCTCTCTAGTGTGCACTTAGTACTACATTAGTACCTGTGTCATCTTGGTGTTTACCTGCATGATCTTATCTCCAATCTGAAGTCCTGCAACTTCTGCTGGGCCTCCTTCTGTCACCCTTGTTACATAGATACCCTGAAAAAACCCAAAAAAGTGTTCATTTGCTAAGTACAGGAGCATTAAATACTCAAAGGCCGTTTGACTGCCAATGCAAAAATACTTTGTTGTATATTATGAGATTCTAGTTAAAAACAAGTTTGTGAAACGTTGGAAGATAGAAAAGGTAAAGAGTTAAATTAAAATGAACTTAGTCTGCAAATGATAATGTGGCAGCAGAATAACCTTAGTAGTGAACTGTATGAGAGGACAGAATACAGATATGAGCTGAGCTTGCTGGGTGAGCTTTTGCAGAGGTGCTACGGAAAACAAAGAACATCTGACCTTGTCAGTCTTGTCTTCAGAGAAAGGATTCTGAGTAGGGTCCTGGTCGATGCCACCTCCAATGCTGAATCCCAGAATCAAATTGTCACCTTGACGAAGCTTATGTATTTCAATTCTTTGCTGAAAAGAGAAAAAGATAAGATAGCTGAGTATTGTTGGTCACTGGAAGAAATCTCAAGTGTGCCTCAAGACACAGATACTTAAGACCCAGTTAAATTGTTCTTCTCGGAGATACCATAAACCTATTCAGGCTGCACCACGGCTCCGTAAGCTCTGAAACATCATGTGGCATTTGCTGTCTGTCACACGCAACCTCGGTGTTGACAACTGGCTCTGAACTACTCAGCACTTTACCACTGCCTGGAGATACAAGGGGAAAACACTAAAACCAGAGCAGGCCTCTTTAAACATGAGTCATGTCTAGATAACCAGCAGTCATTCCCAGCTCTTGCTCTTTCTTTATGTGCCTTGTGTTCCTGCCTAGCCCTATGAAGGGAAATAACAACCTATTATTAGGATGGTTCTTTAAGATAAGTTATCAACAGACGCTTGTAATCCAGGGACAAGTTCCTTGGTGTCTGATGAGCACAGGCATCCCACAAGCTTTATACGTTGCCCAAATCCTTTATAAATGGCAACTTGTGCTATTCTTGAGCCAAGAAAAAAAGTCACCTTTTCTTAACTGAAACAACAACCACTCAAAAGGTTTTTCAACCTGATCTGGGTGAAGATGTCCACTGCAGGGGGGTTGGACTATATGACCTCTAAAGGTCCCTTCCAACCCAAACCATTCTCTGATTCCCCTCGAACAGCCCCATCAGGCAGTGACCTTCCCGGCGGGCACCGGCTCTCACCAGGACACAGCGGGACAGCGGCCGCATCCTCAGGGCTCTGTTCTCACACAGCTGGGAGCAGTGCAGTGTATTTCAACTGGGCTACAGTCACACCACCCACAGCATAAATAAGTTTAGCATTTTAACTAGCAGAAAAAACAGGCCCTTTCATGTACAGTTTGTTATTAAGGCAATTAATATGCGTTAAAAGCTGTACTTGTTAAACCCCACCTAACCAAGGGGGGTTTTTCCTGCCAAGGTCGCGCAGCCTCTCGCAGCAGAGGGCACTGAACAGGCGGTTCCCGCATCCCCACCGGGGCGGCGGGCGGGTCGGACCGTCTGCCAGACGTTCTGCACAACGGAGAACAAGCCCCCCGGCGGGGCCCGAGCGACAGATACCGATTCGGCGGGGTCTGTTCTCTCACACCGGCAGAGGCGTTTGTCTGCGGCCCAGGTGCCCGGCCCGCCCGTTACCCCGGACGGGCCGAGCTCGCCGCGGGTACCGGCAGCTCCCCCGGCGCGGAGACACCGCCCAGGCGGGCTGGGAGCGGCAGTGGGTGGCAACCGGGACCAGCGGCTCTGCGACCCGCTCCCATCACCCGCTCCTTCCGCGCACCCGCGAGCCGGGGCTGCCCCAAGACGCACCTGCGGCCCCTCCGCCCCCGCCGAGCCCCTCGCCCACTGACAGCCGCAGAGCGGCACCGGCACCGCCCCACTCAGGAGCCCCGGCACGGTGTCCCTGTCCCGCTCGGCACCCCCGGCGCGGTGTCCCCGTCCCTGTCCCGCTCGGCACCCCCGGCGCGGTGTCCCCGTCTCACCACCACGGCGGTCACCGGCTGCCCCGGTACGTACGACATGGCCCCGCCAGCGCTGCCGCCGCCCGAACAAAAGCGCCTCGCCCGGCCCCGCCCCCCGACGCCGTCACGGCCGCCGCCAGCCAATCGGATGCCGTCTCGCCTGTGGTGGCGGCTCGGGCGCCGGAAGTCAAGCTGCTTTCCCGGCGGCCTCCGCGCCAAGATGCCTGACAGGAGCTTCCGGCGGGCGGGCGAGAGTCTCCGCTGTGGCGGTAGGTTGGGCCCGGCGGGGCGCGGCGGCCCCGGCTCCCGCGGGCGGCCCGCGGTGACGGGCGGTGTGTGCTGTCCCTTGGCAGGGTGCGAGGCGTGACGGTCGGGCCCGGCCGAGGGTCCCGCGGAGCAACGCGCCGCCGTGGATGAGAGGTACGGGCCGGGGGAGGACGGGAGGGTCGGTGCCGCGGGCGGGGCCTCCGGAGGCCGTTGAGCTCCCGCCGCGCTCCGGACGCCTCTAAGGGCGGCCTGGTCGGAGCCGGGCGGGCTCGGCTCCCGGCGGGGGGCAGCGCTTCGGCCGGGTCCCCACAGCCCGTGTGTGTTTCCCCCAGTGTCGCTGGGAGAAGGGAGGTCCCCGAGCCCGCCTGGGAGCCATGGCCGCGGTGGTGGCCAAGCGCGACGGGCCGCAGTTCATCAGCGAGGCGGCGGTTCGGGGAAACGCCGCCATCCTGGACTATTGCCGGACGTCGGTGTCGGCGCTGTCGGGCGCCACGGCCGGGATCCTGGGCCTGACCGGCCTGCACGGCTTCATCTTCTACTTCCTGGCGTCCGTCCTGCTCTCCGTGCTCCTGGTGTTAAAAGCTGGACGGCGATGGAACAAGTACTTTAAATCCCGAAGGCCGCTTTTCACAGGGGGGCTTATAGGAGGGCTCTTCACATACGTCCTGTTCTGGACTTTCCTGTACGGGATGGTTCACGTCTACTAAACCGACTAGGAGCCACATTAGCTGCAGTGTTTTTTAATGAAGCAGGAGGACTGTTGCCAAAATCACCTACACGACTAGGCCAGCTTACCTTTTAAACTGTTGTTCATCGCTTGTATTGTTAATACTGTCAGTAAATTATGTCCAAGTACAAATGAATCGGTAGTACTGTTCTAATTAAACTGAATGTGAAACTCTACCTGGATGCCTCCCATGAATATTTGTTAGGTGGTAAATGAATAAATTCTGTCCCTAATTGCAGGCACAGCCGTGGGGTTTAATGTAGTCCCTTGTATCCTTTGCGTTTTGGATAAGACACACTAATTACAATCCCTTCTAGATTTGCTGCCTGTCCCTACACACAAATAACGATGAAAGCAGCGTTCTCTCAAAAAGCACAGCCCTCTCAAAAAATAATCCACTGACACGAGGAAATACTCCACAGTAGCATGTAATTAAATGTATGTAAAGTTTTGGTACAGAAACGTAGTTGAGTTGCTAGTGCAAACGTTATTTCCAAAATTGCTCTATGTACACGCTACCAATAAATGACGTTGTCACGGTTACTCTTCACTGACATAGACAAAACTCGATACGTGATGCTCTCGCAAGTCAAACACTTTGCTCCTTTTTAGTCTGTTGTGTCCAATGACAGGTCAGTGCAGCATCTCGCAGCCTGCAGCTCCCTCTGTGCTGAACATGCTTGTGAGCTGCTTGGGATTTTCTGTAATGGAATAGTGCGTTGTTGTGGTTCCATATGTCTCTGACAGAAACAGAGGGGAAAATTCTATCACCCACCGTACAGGTAATATCTTTGCTATAGATCTGCTTGTGCAAATTAGATGTTTAGAGACTCATTGAACATAGTGATCAAATTCTTGTACAACAACTGGGTTTTGTCCTGTATTTCCTTCTAGAACACACACTGCTCCCTGTGGGTAATGCTGTTCTTTGAACTAGTCATTGCTTCACCGGAACACTGTCTGATATTCCCTTTTTATGTTGCACACAGATTTTACACCATAAAATAGTTTAAAATATTTTACAGAAAAAAAAATCAACTGGTAAAATGCAGGTTTATACAAAAGGTAGATTTGATACTATAAACATTACCTCTGTGGTGTTTCCTTTTGGGGGAAAAATGATCAAGGTTGGAATTCCCGCAGTAATTAATGCTTTGACAGATTAATGGCCTCAGAAAACAACCAGCACTTGCTGCCCATTAACAGGTATCTACTTGCTCTACTCATAACTGGCTTGCTTAGCATTAGTGTGTATCACAAAGAGAAGGTGGGGTGTGCAACCTAAAGAACACACTTTGCAGAAGAGTCTCAGGGAACATTCCCCTAAAGTGATACATTTTATTGCTGTACATTAATACAAGGAGGAAAAAAGCAGCTCCTGAGAGGGAATCTGGTTATGTTTCATCAACAACAATGATTATGGGAATCGTGCTAAATAGATGGTATAAAGAAGGGAAATATTCTATGGAATCTGGGGGGCATGAAGACTTAAATTCAGTTCTGCAGTACAGCTCAATGTACTATGAAAAAAGGCATAAGCATTAGGTCTCCCATCCGGATCTCTCCCCACTATGAACGATTGGTACACGATGCAGAAATGGACAATCCCGAGCAGATTAAACCAACCGCTAAACAAAGGAGGGAGAACCCAAGACCATCTCCATGCAGATACTCCAGCACCACGCTGCTTTTCAGTGCATTAACCCCTTTTTCCCCCAATGTCAACCACAAAAATGTGTGTCCTGCCTTACTTCAGATTACCCCTGTCACCCGTTTTGTGCTCTGAAATGGTTCTCTGGCCCAACTACAAGTGGAGCCGGTGGCCGGGGGTGAGGGGGCCGGGCAATTCTCCACCAGGAGCTGCGGCAGGACCTTCTGCTGCTCCTGAGACGAGCACAGCGCCTCATTGCAGCTGCTGCGAAGGCTTTCCTGGCGAAGCACCGTTTCTAGCCCTAACAGCAACTGCCCCTGCTCTGACACAGGCCCAAGGTGTTACAGGATAATCATCCTCTTTCCCCCACGCTCTGAGAGCTGCTGAACTTCATCACGCTTCCCGACAAGAGCTGTCCTGCTGCTTTACAGCTTTATCCTGTGAGTCACACAAGCGAGAGGCGGCAGCTGCGGCCACAGGCAGGGGAGCAGGAGACGGGTTGGATCTCAGCCCTCCTCGAGTGCCGGTGCTGGGTCACATCACGGCTCTTCGGCGCGTGGAAGCGAAGCACAGCCACGGGATAACGCTGGCTATTGATGTAGGGACAAAGAGATCTATCAAGAGGTACAAAACCATTCATTTGGTGCCTTCTTTTTCCTTTTATAAAATCCTTTTATAAATCCATATTGACAACACACTGTTGCAAGCTCAGGATACCAAAGAACATCTCAGGGAAAGTAAGGTGTTCTTTAAAGGACTTTTTTTTCCTCTGGGAATCCCAATAATAGAGAGTAGATCTGATCTGGGGTGTCTCCACCTCCCAGTCCTGGTGTGATTTCACACCTGCGTGGTTTCCCCGGAATGCAAGTCCAGCTGGCAGAGCCATCGCTGTGCCTAGAGCCCCCCGAGCTGCTCAGGGCTCTGATTCCCGTTCAGTGTGGGGCTGGATAATGATTTCCTGGAACTGGACCTGAGGAGACAAGCAAAGGTGACAGACAAGGCACCTGGACTATTTCTGCTTCAGGAGACAACGCGGGGAAAAAGGTTCCCAGCCAGGCCTGTCACACCGTGCCACAAAGGCTGTCACCCTCCCTGCAGATACAGCCCCAGTTCTCCGTTTCATGAGGCTCTTGGAGCTGCCCAATTCCACCCACAGTCATCATGGACCGACAGCGTGAGGCCGTTTCCAGCCCAGCAGTGACACAGCAGGTTCCTTCACTCCCCAGCAAACTGCAACAATGAATTACAGAGGGAGGAACTTCGCTAAACTCACTTGAGGAATATAATTTCCTGGAATTGGCCTTTGTTTGCCATTAAAGTTTACTCTGTTCCCATATCTCCTATTTCTATTAGTCATAACAATAAAGCCATTACATTTAAACTCAAAAGCCAAGCCCACTTACTTTACTTCCTCGTACTTTTTGCCTCGATAGAAGTTACTCTTTTTAATCAGATACAGCAGCACCAAGTCACAAAAGAAAGCTCCCTGCAAACAGAAAGAACTTGTGTTTTATCTTTGGAGTAAAAGAGGAAATGTTCTGATCTCATTAGCAATGAGCATTAATTAAAGAAGACTAACTTGCAGGAGCTGTGTTTTCCTTTATACTCCATGTAATCTTAGGGGTATTTAGACCACAAGGTACATTGACAAATGCCTTTAAGCCAGGGCACAGGCACACACCTGACTGAGCAGGCAGAGTAGCAAAAACTCTACTGAAGAAGATATAAACCAACCATCCCATTTTTAACCTCAGAACAGCTAAATGACCAATCTGGGTCCCAATATGTTACTTTAAGAAAGCACATTCACTTACCGCTCCCATGAGAGCAAGCCCTGAGCCGATATTGATAATGGTGGGGATGATGTTAAACTTCCCTGCCTAAAAGAAAAAAGTCATGAAAGTCACTTGGTGAAAAAACAACCCAAGAAACATCTTAAGGGTTTGGTATTACACGGGGGAGGCTCCTGTGGGTGTGTTTTGTTTGCAACAAGCAGGCACAACCATAGATTTGCACTGAACGATCTTGCAGGCTAAAGGTCTGTGTGTCTCAGATCCAACTGTCCATGGCTGCATTTCTAAGCTTGCGTCATCCCTGCACTAGGCTTATCTTTTTCTGCATGGAAAAAAGTCTCTGGGGCATAGTTACTTTCGCTGGACTTCACATGAGCCTGTTTTTAGATTTAGAAGAGATGCAGACTCATCCGCACTCCAGGTCATGTCCTTCCCTGTGCAGGGTTAGCTCCACATGGAAGAATGGCAGGAGCCCTTTCCTACAACAAGCCAGTGAGATTGTTCTCATCCCAGAGCTGTCTCTGTGCTGAGACGGCTCTCCCCTCTTCTTCCTCTCCATGCTCAGAAAAGTCTGGCCTGGGACCTCACCTTGCCGTTCACCATCACATCAAAGCGGATTCCATACGCTTTCATGAGTGTCCGGTAGTCAACCCCCTCAGCATCCCGGTAATATTTGGCAAACCTGGAATACAACAGTGCTGATTTTAACTCCATCAGATTCCCCACACAGAAGAACCCATATGAATATCTGTTCCCACAGATCTGTTCTTTCATCAAACACAGTTTTAGGTGGTACTTCCCCACCAAGCTCCAAACCAGCTCAGCCTGACCACAGTACTGAACCGTATTCTCCTCCTTACTTACCTGAAGTTGTACCCAGAAGAGATGGACTTTTCTGCAAACTTGTTATCCAGCCGGCTAAAAGAATAGTGAGGATTACATTCAGAAGGGGCTTTATCAAGATCACAGTTCCATTCAATCTGAATTCCTATCACACCACCCTTAACGAAAGAGAGAGACAGTGTGAGTTTTTTAAGCTTAGTTCAATCAATGTGTCTTCAAATTTGTCAGATACCTGGGAAGTTTTCCCCAGGGACAAGAACAGCCACATTTCTGGTCACAGGCACAATCACACACACTTCTGGATGGGCTAAGTTCATGCTTAAGGTATTAATCACATTACACACAACCCTCGCTTTCCCTGTGCTGCCATCTGAGATTTCTCATAGCAGGACACTGATTTCATTAATTTAAGTGGCTGTAACACACTGCAGTGGAGAAGAGGCTCTTTAATGCAGGGACAGGTTGACACACGCAGAAGCTGGGCAGGAGGCAAACCCCAGCCAGGGGCTCCCAGTACAGCCAGCTGGGAAGCCACATGGGCCCAAGGGACACTCCTACCTCCAAGGCCATTTCCTGGAAGTCACTCCCAGCCCACTGGACGATGTTCCCAAGGAGGAAGATGGGACAGTACGGATGCTCCGTGCTGTAGCGGCAGCTCTTCAGGTAGGACTCGTCGTTGGTTGCCAGCACATTTGTCCTGCATGTAGGGAAGGGGAAAAGCCACTTTGTCTCCTTTGCTTGCCTACGCCACCAAGACTGCAGAGACAAGAGACTTCTCCAACATCCTTCATGCACAACAGAAATGGCACCTCGCCACCAGCCTCGTCACCCTGCGAGCCTCTCCGCTGCTGGCCCAGGGAAAGCAGGATGCCCACCCAAAACAAACGTCCAGGCTGGACAGGGACTGGCCCAGCTGAATGTGGGCACAAGGAAGGACTCACGTGGAGCAGGTTGCCAGGGTGCTCCAGGGCCATTTAGTTTTCTCAAGGAAAAAAAAGATGCTAGAAACGTCTAGCTGAGAAAAGCAAGAACACACTCCTTCAGCAGCAAACGGAAACAAATAGTTTTAGATCTGCATTTTCTCAGCCTTGTCCAGGCACCTTCATTTTTATGGAAGATAAGGAATATTTAGGAGCAGAAGCAGCTCAGGAACCTCATTATGCACTGGCCGGCGGCCAGATCCATCTGCCTTAGGAGCTCTGGTGCATCCCATGCTGTAGGAGCCATCGCAGACCTCATCTGGTGAAGGACAGCCTGGCCCCAAGATCCGAACCTGCATTTTCTCCTTGTTCCTGCACAGCTGGAAGCCAAAGGCCTCCCCGTGCACTTTGGAAGAGGGAATGTCCATCTCCCACCCCAACCCTCAGGCAGGAGAAGGACAGTGGAGCAAACTGGGGTTATTTGCTCTGTGATGGAGAGGACAGGGGGATCTTCGACTACCTGCACTTACTTGGAGAACTTGAACTTGGGGAAACGGATTGAGTTCTTGATGTAAACAGTGAAGTTTTCTGCTGCGGCAAGAAGTGGTTTCCTGGAAGAGAAGGTTTTGTTACCTGGTTTACATTCGTACCCTCTCTGCATGTTTAAACTGGACTTGCTATCTCAGAAACAACTGCTTTTCCCCACACTGCCAGCAAGGAGTTGGTGAGGAGCGTGTGGGCTGAGGGGAAGCACCGAGGGCTGGGACAGCCCTGGGACAGCCAGTGACCCCAGTAGGGGGTGCAGGGGGCCACGCGGAGCCCCCCCAGCACTGCAGCAGCCAACATTCAAGCAAGTGCCCAAGCAGAGGGAACCCAGAAACCACCCTCAATGACACAAAAGCCAAGCAACTCGAGCCTGGAAACAGCACAGGACAGCCACGTACTTGGGCTTGGATCTTTTCTCCACTGGACACCAGGCCAGTATCTCACAAGTCCCTCTGATGCTGTCCCTGTCTTTCAAACAACGGCCAGTCTTAACCCCTGCAGCACAGACATCACAAAAGAGGTCACGCAGAGCAGCCACTTCTCTCCTTGTCTACAGGGCACATGAGAATCAGGTGCTTTTCACTGCCACCCTCAGCCCTCCCCACCGTGAAAGCGTCTCGGCTGGAGCAAACAATCGTGTCGTTTCTCTGACCAGCCCAGGGTGCTCTGGCCCAGCCACCACAGAGCTGCAGGCAAGGCAGCAATCTTAATAAAAGGTCGTAAAGCAAAGGAAGTCCTTGCCACTCTCTGTCATCAGAGATCTCTGGGGTTGTAACCCGGCTGATGCCTCTAAAGGAACCCGTCTTCACCAGAAACAGGACAGGAGGAGGGACTCTCACTTACCATTGCCGGCCACCACCGCTTCCCCGGCCGGGCAGTCCCCATCCTTGTGACACAGGGCATCAGGAATGCTGGCACTCTGCAAAGCACAAGAGGACAGAAGTGAGACCTGTGACAGGACACAAGACTCAAAGGGGTAAGAAATTGCTGCTGATGTGGGGTGAATCCTCTATAGGATGGTGAATGCTGAAAACGTGCAGCTGAAGCGGCAGCTGTAGGTCGTGCAAACACCTGGGCAGTGTCACACCACCACAACACCGTGGTTCAGCTGTTGCTTTGGGGCTCTGCTCAGTCTGGAGAGGGACAGGCTGTGGAAAAACCCAGACATCACCCACCACTCACCGAAACCAAGCAGGAGGCCACAGTACTTCACCCTAAGAGACAACCCTGCCTTTGATTTAAGCCACAAGCTTTCTGAGCTCAAAATTATCCTTCTTGGGTTAATGCAGCCACTAGAGGACAGCCACGTCCTGAACAAAGGAGCCGTGCTCTGGGCCTGGGCTGCCCCTCTCCTCCATTCAATCTGAATTCCTATCACACCACCCTTAACGAAAGAGAGAGACAGTGTGAGTTTTTTAAGCTTAGTTCAATCAATGTGTCTTCAAATTTGTCAGATACCTGGGAAGTTTTCCCCAGGGACAAGAACAGCCACATTTCTGGTCACAGGCACAATCACACACACTTCTGGATGGGCTAAGTTCATGCTTAAGGTATTAATCACATTACACACAACCCTCGCTGGAAAATTCATCACTGCTATGTGGAGACAAGCCTCTCCAGCCAGCCAGTGTCCTTCCCCAGGCCCCAGCCCGTTCTGAACCACATCTGCAGAGGACGTTTCAGCAGGACAGGGAAAGACCTCACGCCTCTGGCCCGTTAGGCATGTTCTGGAAGTTACCAAACACCCTCTCATGTCCTGAAGGTAACAAAAGCCTGAATGTTCAGCCCTTCCCACGATGGGGTTCTTGGAAAGTCTCCTCTACCCTTAAGTACAGCGAGTCACCTCAAAGATGTTTTCCCATGGCCTTTTCTGACCCTGAGCAATCACAGCAATCTCATCTCCAGCTGGCCAGAGTCAGCAAGACTCTACATGATCAGTGCCTCTGGAAATAAAGGCAGCTGAACCTCCCAGGTTTGCAGTAACCAGCCCGAGTTTTCCCAACTGAGATGTTACACTACAGACAAAAACCGTTCGCCTTTCATCCTTCTGTGTTCGTTGTTCCCCAGGTGTCCTCTGTCAGTTCTTACCCCCGGTTTTGTAGGGGTCTGGGGGCCAAGGGGCTCAGTTCTTCCTACCTCAGGACATGTGGCTTGCCTCTGGTTTGGGGTCACAATCAGATTCGTCATGACAAAGAATACATTTTCACCCTAGAATAAACAAAGGAAAGAAGGAATAGTTAGAAAACCTGTTTTAAAGCACCTGTTACAAGGAGGATGCAGTTCTCTGCAGAACAGTCACATCTCTCTCTCTCTCTCCTGTTTCCATCCATTTACAGCTTTCTACCCCTTGTCAGCACAGGATCCTGATTTTCCCTTCACACATCTCCATGCACATGGCAGACATGAGCAGGACAAGCACAGACAGCCCCTGGCAAGCACAGCTGGGCAACTTCCAGCCTGGTGCCGGGCCACATCTGCTGCCACCTTTTCCCCTGAAGCATCAGCTACGCATCTCACTTTGCCCAAGTCAAGGAAGCAGCCAGGCAGGTTTAGCCAGACACATTTCAAGCAACCCTCATCACCCAAATTGCTCCGCAGTTTCTCTGCCTGTGACAGGGGCGTCTGACTAGATGAACTTTAAAGGTCCCATCCAACACAAGCTCTTCTGTGATTCCATGCACGCCCAGGAGTGGAGATGAGCCCAGACAAGCAGACACTCTGCTCAGCCCAGCAGTCCCACTGACATCCCCTGGACTCCTGCTGCATGGTTCTGCTTGCCAAACACCACAGACCTTTGCGAGAGAGACAAGGCTGCCTTGATATTTGCTGGAAAGACCTAAGAGAAGACACAGCATCGCTTTCTTGTAGCCCACCTCTCCCGCTTATTCATGGGAAAGACCTGAATACACCACTTCAGCGCTTCCAGCAGCAGCCACGCTGGACAATCACTTTCTAGCCGAACAGCAGAGGTGATGCCAACCTGTGGAGGGATGACGTAGTCTGCGACGTCCCACAGCCTCTCCCCCAGCTCCGAGGTGTTGGTGAAGGCTACGCCTTTCAGCTTGGTGATGACCGAGCTCTGCAGGGACGTGTCCGTGTCCTGATAGCCCTTCTTGACAACAAACACCCACCTGCGGAGAACACAGCAGGCAGCAGCAGGTAGGGTGAGAGACTTACACCAAGGCCAAACACCATGCAAGGGCAAATCAAAACAAGCCAATGACACCAAACCCTCTGCAACTACTACTACAAATTTAGAATAAACTCTTTGACACAAGTTGTACATATCTACAGCACTGGCGGAAAAGTCAGGACCAAGACCCCACATGCAGGGTAAGTGTAATAACTGGTCACGGGGTTACAAAGCAAACCGGCCTCCCTGTCCTGTGCTACGTTCAGCAACCTCGATGGACAGAGGGGAGGGCAGGGCTCTGTGTTCCTCAAGATGAAAAATAATGTAAGCTTTTGCAAGTTGCAGTGAAGAGTGTAGCTGGTTTCACAAATATACACTCACTCCCATTTTAGCGGCTGCTGTTAGGCTGCCAGTCCAGCAACTGGTCACGGCTGGGGAGATGCAGCTCCTGCAGATGAACTGAACATCGCCAACAGAAACCTGTAGGGAATATTCTCAGCTGGATACAGGATCTTTCGTAGGCCAGGGCGATGGTAACAGCCTGATCACACCTGCCCTCTGTGCTCAGGCTCCTCGCTGGCACAGCTGGAAATGCGGCTGCCCAGCCAAGCAGCGCAGGGGCCGGCTGGGCTGACTTCTCTTGGCTGGGAGCAGTGAGAGCTGCGTGAAACCCTCTCTGGGTTAAATGAAATGCCTCCAGCTGCTCCACAACGCTGCCAAATGCCAAGATAACAAATCACCCAGGCCCTTGAAGAAGCAAAGGGCACTGGGGCAGGTCTTGGGAGGGACGCAGGCTGCGTGGGCTGCAGAGCTCCCTTCACCTGCTGCTTGTGACAAGCCTGAATAACAACATTCCCCACCCCTGAGAAGTTTCCTACTTTCTTGTTTTCCCAAGAGCACTGCTTGTCTCTCCCAGGAGGGCTCAAACAGCAGAATCTTACATTTTTCGCAGTGAATTGGGGAAGAAACGGCAGCTACATGCAAGAAAAGACACAGACGGGTTTGACGATCACAAGCCCCGAGCCAGCCTCTGACTGGGTGCAGAATGAAGCCGTCAGACATCAGAGTGACGCTGACCACCTCTGTGACACCGGCCACCATGGAGTCACTGCGGGCACCACCAGTAACGGTGCCAAAGGTTTGTGGAAAGCAACAGACACCCAGGGAAAAAAATAGCCTGTATGGCCCAGCCAGTCTCTGAGCACTCACGGCCACTGGTCATGTTACATCCCTCCCGGACAGGGGATGTGTCCTCGGCAACGTTATCTGCAGGATTCCTCCTTTAGCAGCTAATACATGCCGGACTGCTGAGACTCCAGCTCTGCCCTGCTAACTAAAGCAGGCTCTGGAGCTCTGCACCTTGCTATAAATAAACTCAGCACGTAAAAATGACTCTGCTATATTTAATCAGTGAAAACACGAGGTGCGAGAAAGGTGAAGGGACTCAGAAGCACAGACGGTGAGGGCAGAGACCTCTGAATCACATTCTGCAAAGCCTCAGAAACTCAGGAAGCAACAGCGCAGGCATCACATAGGCTGCATAATTCCGGTCTGAGCCTGCAAGGAGCATCGTTGTGTTCGTTACATGTCAGCGCGAGCAGCTCTTGCAGAACGGGGCCGTTTCCGAGGTGCTCTGTCTCCACGCCAACTCGCCCTGCTCTGCAATGAACGCAAGGCAGCCGACATTCACGCTGCCTCAGCCTCCGCAATCCCGGCTGCTGCAGCCCACTCCAGCAAAGAAATCCGCCACTTTGTGCTCGCTCCCCTCCCATTTAGACTTGAGCATGTCATGCAGCCGTGCAGACAAGCCAGGCTTGTCCCACGGCTCAGCAACCACGGCCATAAATGCTATTGTTTCTAATGAGTCAGATGTTAAGGTTTGGCACCATTCCCATCGAGTATAGAAATAAAGGCGTAAATAATGCAGCACAAAGCCATAGTGCCGTTTGATCTATTTTTAACCCTACGTTAATCTGGAAGGTAGAGCTGAATCGAGCAGTCATTAGCAGGTGAAAAATCAGATAAAAGTCTATTAGACATTACAAAATGCAGCTGTATAAACAAGCAGAACTACCTGCATTAAAATCATAAGGCAAAGCAAGCTGTCGCTGCATGCGGAGTATCCCACATCCATCTCCATAAGACAGCAAGCAAAGGCACCCGCAGCGGTGTGTGAAACGTAGGGTGATTCTTACCCCACCAGGTAAGCCAGGATGGAGAGCTGCACCACTCGGTAGAGAATCCCCACCTTCTTGTTCTTCGCAATGACGTATTTCTCTGTTTTATAATCAAAAAGCGATAGAAATAAACCCTTCCAAGCCACCTGCCCCATGCTCCCGGCTCGCCCTGTGCTCTGGAGCAGGCAGCGGTGTCCGCCGCTCGCATTATCCACACGTGCTCCGCATGGAAACCCGACACACCAGCCCCTTCAGAGGCTGATCTCCTCCCTCCCGTCAGCTGCTCGCCGGCAGCAGCTTTCAGGTCAGAAACCGGCAGCTGCGCTAACACAAGATCCTTCCTTAGCTGCTTTCCAGCTCATTTATCCTCTGGGGAAGCCCTCGCCTCAGTTTTGCTCCCGAGCTTCACTCTCTCCCTGACAGCCATAGAACATTTATAGTGAAACATGTTATAGCATGAAGCCGTGTTACAGCACCCAAGACGACACAGCTACAGTCTCTTCCTGTTCAGTATTAAAGCTTTTCTTCAGCCTTTACGTGACGACACAGCACGCGGTTGCAACAAGAACTTCGGTCCTTACCAGCTATCCAAAATACCTGCCCAGCTACTACATCTTCCCACCCAAAACCCAGCTTGAGAAACTAATAAATAAATTCTGTGTGTGGTTAAGGGATCAATCAGCATCACATCTCACTAAAATGCGCAGTGAGTGCTGGGCTGGGCACATATAGATACAGAACATGCTGTCTGATGAAATACCAGAAGGAAATTAATAGTTTAACCCTCGCTGAGATAAGAGTCGTTCACTAACGAGTAGTGCAAGCGGTGACTCCCAGTCTAACAGAGGCATTTGAAATGATCGTTACTTAAACCACAAGGGTGGACAGTGCTCATGGTAACGTTTATGCTCGTTATTCACACGTAGTCACAGACACACAGCCCTGCCTGCCCAGGTTGCTTCTCATCTACGTTTCCTTCCACCTGTCAGTCGCATTTTGGCGTTCAGCTCCCCAGAGCTGAGCTCAGTCCAGTCACGAGCCCGTAAACGCCGCATAACAGGACTGTGGAAACTAAACTTCAGACCCTTGCCATGACACGGCGGCATTTGAAACACAGCAGGGTCACATCTATCTCTTTATGACATTGCAGCATACAAACGTTTCAGCCCAATAATATCTTTAAATTGCACCCAAAAGAGACGGTGCGTTTCCCAGGCAATGGCAGACAGCCCTGGCCGTTCACCACTGACTGCTGGACGTGCCCCTTTCTGTTCCAAACCATCACCCCCAGGTGCTAATTCCCCCAGTGACCCCCACTCCACCCTTTGCTGAGCTATCACCAGGGAACATCGGCTCCCAAACACACCAGGGTTGACTCACAAGATGCTGAGACACCCTGGAAACGCTCCTGCAGCAAATGCCCGAGCGCTGCAGATGCATCATCCCTCAGAAACAGGCGCCAGACCAGCTTCTGAAAATAGAAAGGAGACGAGGAGCAGGGGATGTAAGTAGGAGATAAACTATTTTGGAAAGGAAATGGACAGCGGAAAAAGCAGAGGTCAGCTCTCTATTAGTGTTTTTTTCTCATAGTATTATACTTGTAGGTCGATATCTTAAAAAAGCATAAGGGGAAGGGTTGAACAGGTTGGAGGAGGAAGTTGCTCTTAAACCACAGCTCATGCACACAGAAACATACGGAAATCAGCAACATCAACCATAAGCTGCTTTTTGCAGGTGATGGGTTTGGATGCAAGAACAGAAACGTGTGCAGCCTGCAGTGAAAAATGCTCCATCCAGCTTCTCTTTTAATCCTCACCGTGACTTTGCAGTGTGAATAAGAAGTAGGTTGCTGCTTGTCAATGAAAAACTGACAAAAATCAGCTTCAACATTTGTCCGAGCTAGGACCCCTGAGCATCCAGCCACAGTGCAAATCTTTCTTTCGGGAGTTCTTAGGAAAACATTTATTTTGCCTAGAAAGGGAATCTGTGGAAAGTGTCTTTGTCGTTACCCACAGGAGCATCTGACCGTGCCCGGAGGAGTGAGGAATCAAAGTTTCGGAGTATATTTAGCTCATCCTTTCCAGGAGAGCCATTTTCAGCCTTTGAATGTGTTCCAGCTTGCCCTCCCAAGTCTTGAATCTCCCAAACCGCGTGCAGGCCTTGTTATCATTAGCTGGGGTGTTTATCCGCTCCTGTCCCTCGACCCAAGAAGTGAAGGCGCTTCAGGGAGAGGACAGAAAAACACTGCACATCTAATCAAACTAATCCATCGTGCCCTGTCCTGTGAGAGAGCTGGTGCTGAGTCAGATAACAGAAATGAAACAAAAATGCACATAGAACATCGCTAGGAGATGGAGTGCAGCGATAGCTGGATCAGCAGCATCACGCAGAGCTGGATTGCAATGTCTTCATCTTCCAAGGTCAGTCACTAAAAGCATCAGTGAGGGATGTTAAACCAAAGGCCTGAAAGGTGATTGGTTTTAATAAAATATGTATTCACATCAACCACTGACTAAAAGGTGAAACCCTGCTCCTGAATATCACTTTTTTACCTCTTGGCCAATGCTTATGATTCCTGAGCTGGGAAGATGGGCCTGGCAGCGGAGCTCAGCTCCGGAGGCTGGGGATGCTCTAAACCAGCTCCGTGTCACCACCTGCGAGAGGCTGACGTGTCCCAGCTGTGCCGGGACCAGACTGGAGCCAGTTTAGCCCAACTGGCAGAGAGCTGAGCAACCTGCTTGCGGCAGTGCTGCTCCATTCCAGCTCATTCACCCTGTTATAATAAATGACAGGAAACGTCTCTTTTGAGCTGCAATTCAATTAGCCTCCAAATAAAGCCGCCCCACCAGGCTCTCAAGCCCAGCAAAGCACTTCACAGCTCTGATCTGATGCTCTTACGTCAGCAACTGGCACTTAATAATGATGAACTACTTAAGCCCTTTTCCTGATAAGCTTTCCTGAGCTGCAAACTTCCACTTCACTCTCTCCTGCTAAACCACTGCACTCCCGCCCTTCAATACACAAACCTGTCAGTGTCTGAACACGCTCAGGGAATTGTAACCCAAGGCTTGCAAATCTTCCTGGCATATGAGAAAGACATAAGCAGCTGGTATCACTCCCGATTAAAATAGCATCACAGGATGCATCCCGTCCTCCCTTTCCAGGATACAATTAAAGAGCTCTCTTGGATACATCAGCTCTTGTCCATCATTACCCAATTTCACACCTCCTGGTCCTTGGTCAGATCATCGCAAAAACAGCCAAAATCTACGAGGCCAAGGTCACCTAACAGAAGGTAATATCCAAACCTGGAGTGACGGAGCCAAGCCAGGACTCAGAGCGGGGACAGGGGACGGGTGATGAGCACCAGTCAAGGGACAGAGAACAAACATCTGTTCTCGCTCTCCTGGGCTACCAGCAGCACCCAGAGTCGTGTCTCCCCGATGGACCAAGACAAAGGCAGAATAACAAACCTGCCACCTTTGCGTGATGCATAAAGATGGTGAACGACCCTCTAGGATCTGCAGTGACAACACCTGGAGCCCAAACAGCCCGTTAATGTGTGGGGTCAGCGGGTTAATGACTCTGAATGAGTCATTGGCAAACCTGCTGCCATTCAGGGAGATGGCACAATCGCCACTGCCAGAATCAGGGCCACACAGCAAGGCCACAAGTGTTGACAAGAATTTTGCACGGGAGATTTTATTCAAAACGCAGATTGCAAACAAATTTAGCAGCAGACGCAGCAAGGCTTCCATGGAAACAGCACAAGAGCCCAGCTGTGGTTTGGATGACTGAGTCTTGGCAGTCTTGACTAATCCCCTAAGTACCATCCAATTACTGCAAATGTGTTTGGCATCTACTATAGTAATTGCAAAGAATTAAATGGTCGGATGGCACTCATCGGAAATTACAAGTCACAGAACCCCATAATGCACTGAAGAAAAAGACATCTAAAAAGGAAAATAGCATTACCCACTGCAAGAGCTGACCTTGACAGCCATAAGGGACAACAAAAGTCATCCGAGTAATGAGGGATACTTAATTCAGAGAAGAAACTAGAAAAAAAGGAGAGAATGAGGGAGAATAACAAGATTAGCTGAAGGAGATGAGCTTGTTTAGCCTTGAGAAAACTCTCCTTGCAACTCCTTATTCTTAACACTTGCTTCTACAGTTATCGCTCCTTCCCTTAGGAGAGTAATCAAAAAACTACCAACGGCTTTTCTGTGGCCACACTTACCAAGTATGATGTGACTGTAGAGATCTGCAGGTGCTTCAGAACAGGCAGGACGTGCTGTGAAATGGAGAAGGTCTGGGAGGGAGGATGGGCAGCAACACCACAACTTTAGTTCCCCATCAGGGACTAGTGGTTAAGCCAAAGGAGACAGGGAACTTTTGCCTCTTGAATGTCTGAATGAAAAATCTTTAATTTACTGCTGCGTGTAAGAATGTGTGAGGTTTATGGGTAGCCAAACATAAGAGAAATAAAACAACCACGCAATTAGCGACAGAGAAAACCGAGAGAGGAACAGTACCAATGTCTGTACTTGCCCTTCTTCAACAACAGCAAACGCCTCTGGGGGCTGAGATCATTTCACTGCTCAGGAAGGGAAACACCAGGCACTGGCTGAAGCCACAGGGTCCAGCCAGGGACCTTCTGTCCCCAAAGCCTGTACATTGCAATTACTGATAACGTGTGATCAGCCGGGAGCAGGGCGGGTGGCAACACGGCAGCTCAACCACGCAAACCTGGGGAAACGTCTCCTGGATCAGGAGGGGTCTGAACTGGCAACGAGCTCCACGATACAGGTTTTTATTGTGACCAAATCAGGATTTGAAAGGAACTGAAAGTGGAAAATCAGGAACAAGATCAGGAGGTACAAAAAAAGCAATCGCCACATGCACACGCTTCTGATCCCAACAACCAGAGACATCCAGGGACATGTTTTACTGTATTTAAATGCGCAAGTACATATATATATAAATACATGCAAAATGCTTGTCTCTCCATTTCCATTAGCAATGGCAGGGAAGCTTCCACTAATCCATTTCTACTTCGATCTATTCAGAAGCTACTCAGTACTAAAATAAATTTAAAAATCAGTCAACATCACAACAACTAAGTCTGAAATCCAACACATAGATCTAACAGGCTCCAAGATTAATTTTTCCTACATTAAAGCAAAATTTCTCCTGGGGAGTCTAGTTTATCAACAGCAGGCAGACCCTCCATTGAACAGTCAATCCAAATTAAACAAGCAGACGGGTACATTACCCAAAAGACCTGGGCCCCTACGGTCAAAACAGCAATTTGGGAGAGTCCCAAATCCGGAGCACTGTAGCTCTACCATGGAATACGAACTGGTCTGCATCTCAGCCAGACTTTGACTCTTCTCTTTCCAAAAAGCTGGTGAAAGAGCACACAGAGCTTTCCGCTTCGGCCGGCTTAGTTTTCAGGAAGATTTTCTTGCTCCATCATAGCTTTATAGTTTCTTTTGAAAAAGCCACACTGAGGAAAAAATAAAAGAAATTATTGAGTCTTTGTGTGTACATTAATTTTTGCTTTTTCTTAAAACAATTTTAAATGAAAATGTGAAGTTTTTCCTTCTCAGGGTTGCAATAAATCCATGAGCGAATGCAGGATGCAACGAGGTATGAATTCTGACAGGGCCATGAGCCTGAAGAACTACATTGTTCAAAACTCTTCAGAACACCTATAAACACTTCATAACATTCAAACATTCCGCAAAGCACTTTAAAACAGGAGCTGAGAGGTCATACTGCAATGTTCAAAACAGCCCAAAACGTAAGACTGAGGTTTTACAACAGTACGTGGCAGATGTCCTGCAGTGCACATTTGAAAAGATCTCCTTCATACTTAGAGAAATCTTTAAAAAATATCTAGCCGAAAGATCTGTGTTGCGGTGTGTGCATTAGTGATACCCACTTTCCAGAGAAGCACAGTAAGGAACGCCAGCAAGATAAGTCCACCAGCACAGCTTCCTATGATAACAGGCCAGAGATTAAACACTTCATCTTGCAGGAAGACGAGGGTGATCTGCAACAGAACCAAGGCCGGTTGTTTTTTCTTGCTTAGATTTAACTGAGAAAGCTGAGTTATCATTCAACCTTTAAGCTGTGTGAGATGCACCATCTGTTTACCTACGCAGGTACTTTGCAATACAATATGAAATTACTTTTGTTTTATTGCAAGCCTAGTCAAGGGAATTAAATTTACCGTCTTCTTTAGGAGTTTATGGTGATTACAACAATCACCAGTGACAATCTTTCAGATTAAAGAGCATAAAAGAGTATTAGAAGGGGGGTGGCTAGTAGATCAAGAGAGGTTCTCCTTCCCCTTTACTCTGACCTGGTGAGACCACACCTGGAATATTGTGTCCAGTTGTGGCCCCTCAGTTCCAGCAGGACAGGGAACTGCTGGAGAGAGTCCAGCGCAGGGCAACAAAGATGCTGAAGGGAGTGGAGCATCTCCCGTGTGAGGAAAGGCTGAGGGAGCTGGGGCTCTGGAGCTGGACAAGAGGAGACTGAGGGGGGACCTCATTAATGTTTACAGATACATAAAGGGTGAGTGTCAGGAGGATGGAGCCAGGCTCTTCTCGGTGACAACCAATGATAGGACAAGGGGTAATGGGATCAAGCTGGAACACAAGAGGTTCCGCTTAAATTTGAGAAGAAACTTCTTCTCAGTGAGGGTGACAGAGCCTGGCCCAGGCTGCCCAGGGGGGTTGTGGAGTCTCCTACTCTGGAGACATTCCAACCCGCCTGGACATGTTCCTGTGCAACCTCATCTGGGTGTTCCTGCTCCATGGGGGGATTGGACTGGATGATCTTTTGAGGTCCCTTCCAATCCCAAACATGCTGTGATACTGTGATACTGTGATACTGTGATAACTTCACTAGGGAAAGAGAAGGAACGTTCATTTGAAGTCCCAGAGAGGACAGGAGGCCTCTGTGTCAGCCACAAGTGTCAGATATATGGAGTTCAAACCTAAACACTTTCCTGATATTCATCAGCAAACATCCTCTCTCTGCTTTTATCCTATAGTCAAAACCCGACTTCACTAAATATAATGGCACAACAGATGTTTGCATCAAAAGGTCCAGAATTTAACCCTGGGCACTGGATAGACACATCTGGATTCCTCACTCATTCCTGCCCAGAAGGACCGAGCTGCCCATGTGATGCTCTGATACCTCAGCACGATGATTCTCTTCTGTCAGGGCCAGATATAGTTCTCTGTTGAAGGTGATTTTTCCAGGGACCAGCAAAACAGTTCTGCTTTTTAAAAACTATGGAGAAAGGAATAAAAGGGACAAACTGTCAGTTGCTTATCAGTCTTTTCAGAAAAACTTGTGTTGCAACAGCAAATCCTTATTCAGACTGTGAGAACCAGCCCGTACGGTGCTGCCACCACGCTGTGTCCTGTGTATATAACCTCACACAAAGTATCGCTCTTGAGAACTCGTCTGGAGTGATGAAAGCTTGTGGTACTGTAGGAGTTATTTCACAAGAGTGATTTCTGGAGAAAGGAAGAAGAGCGCAGCAGCATCTCTTCTAAGTGCCAAGTGCCTCCTGGGAGACGCTGCCATAAATAAAACATCCCTTGAATAAAACATCCCTGTTGAAAATAGCAGAAAATAGCATCACATGTGGTAGAGCAACATCTGCACTGTGCTCTGGGAGAAACCCTTGCGCCTGTGGCAGGTGACAGACTGAGCAAAGGCGACAGAGCGCGGGTTTTTGTGTGTACCTGGTGCACGTTGTTTAAAGACAGTTCTGCTGTCACGGTGACGGTGTCTCTGCCGGCCGGGATGGAGCAGCGCACGCCCTGATACCGCACGTCCCGAACCTCCTGCAACGCAACGGAGCGGAGCGGAGCGGCTCAGCCCCGGCGCCGCGGGTGCCCGTGCCCGCAGCGGGTGCCCGTGCCCGTGCCCGCAGCGGGTGCCCGTGCCCGCAGCGGGTGCCCGTGCCCGTGGCCGCCCTGCTCACCTCTGCTCCGGTGCGACCGGAACGCTCCCGGAGATCCGGCTCCGCTTCGCCGCTCACCCAGCACCGCGTCGCCACCTGAAACCGCACATTGAACCGCACGTTGCGCAACACGCGCGCAAAAACCGCGGGGGGGCGGAGCCTAACAGCGGTCCCCGCCCCTTCCCCCGCGGAGGGCCGGGTCCGGGGGCGGGGCTCAACCGCGGTACCCGCCCCTTCCAGCGGAGGGGCGTGGCCGCCCCGTTCTCGCGAGACCCGTTTGAACGGGTGGCGCGGTCCCGCCAGGCAGGGCGGCCCGGGGCGATGCCGCTCCAGGTCCGCTTGTTCCGCACATACTCGCGGCGCGGCGGGCACCTCCGCCCGCCACCGCGGCCCGACCGATGGATTTCGCCGCCGCAGGACCGCAGGCGGCTGTTCAGCTCCAGCTCGGCCGGTTCCAGCACCGCCTCGGCCGGCTCCAGCGCCCTCTCCGACGACTCCGACTTCTCGCCGCCAGGCAAGCGCCGCCGCCAGCCGCTGGGTAATCGCCCCGTTCGGCCCTGGCGCCTGCGGACTCGCCGCGGCGGCACCGCGGAGAAGGAGAACGACCCGCCGGGTTCGCCGCTCGTCCCCTCCCCGTCGCCGCTCCCGGCCCCGCGCGGAGCCGCCCGCCGCCGCCAGGGGCCGCTCTGCGGGGCGCAGCGCCCCCTGCTGTGCAGCACCCCGCAGTGGCCGTCCCCGGGCGCCGCTCGCCGCCCGCCCCGCCGCCGCCGGGCCCCGCCGGGCCGCCTGGCCCTGTTCAGCACCACGCTGCAGGGCGGCTCGGGGCTGGACGGCAGCCCGGGGCTCCGCTCCCCGCCGCGCAGGCAGCGATCGGACTCGGCCGGCAGCGCCCAGAGCTCGCTGGAGTCACCGCGGGGAGAGCCGGAGCCCGTCCCGCCGTCGCCCAGGGCTGACAGCGAGGGGGAGGAGGCTGGACGGGCCCGTCCCGACGGCGCGGGCAGGAGCAGCGAGCCGGGCCCGGGGTTGCGGAGTTCCCGCAGGGCTGTGAGGGTGTCGGTGCAGGGACCCCGCGGGGCACAAGCTCCCCTGTCCCCACAGAACAGCTCACCCAGCCCCCGGGCAGCGCTGCCTCCGGCTAACGAGCCACAGCACTCAGCGCTGTGTGTCAGTGCCACTCCCGACGAACAATTTTGTCATCTAAAAAGAGACTCAACACCAGGAAGCTCGTGCTGTCAGAGTGGCAAAAACAAGCAGCACCATCTCACACCAGTGGTGGTCTTGGACCCTCACGAAGTGTCAGTGTGGCTGACAAGCAGGAAATGCAACAAAAAGGCAGATATTCAACCCACTTGCCAGCAGCCACTGTCTCCTTTGGAGCTTCAAGGAACCCTGGAGAATAAATACAGAAGTACCAAGGTTGTTTCTGGAGGGGGCAGCACCTGTAGAAAAGCCTGTATCAGCGGCTTCAGCGCCAGCCGCTGGGGGAGGCAAACGAGGCTCCGTCCGCTAAGGCACAAAAATAAGAGACTGCAGCAGCCTAACAACTCCCTTTTCAGGCCACAGATGAGGCAAAAAAGAATGAAGAAGGGTGTTCTGGAGATGTCTGTAGACATAAAAGGCAATGACTGTTCACTCCTCAATAACTCCTATTCCTGGGGTAGAGTTCGAGCGTCTTTGTCCTTCCACAAGAAGAAGAAGGTTACGGCAGAAGAGAGTTTCTGCAGCAGCGTTCTTTGTACCCCTTCTGCGAAATCCCTGCTGTCAGGGCACCAAGCAACCCCGTCCGCTGGTGAGGATCAGGACCGCTCTTGGTCGGCCTCCTCCGTGTTCCTGCTGGCTCCCAGGAGCTGCTGTTCCGCCCTGGAGCTCGCGCTCACAGATGCAGAGAAGGTGTTTGGGGAATGCCACCAGGAAGGGCCTGTGGCGTTTGAGGATTGTATCCCTTTAGATAAGATGAAAGATTGCAAGAAAATTGGAGAAGGGGTATTTGGAGAGGTCTTCCAGATTGACAGTGAGAGAGGACCTGTGGCCTTGAAAATAATTCCCATTGAGGGGACTGAAAGAGTAAATGGTGAAGCTCAAAAGACCTTTGGAGAGATTCTGCCTGAGATAATAATTTCCAAAGAACTCAGTCTTCTGTCTGAAGAATCTGTGAACAGGACTGATGGGTTCATCACCTTGTACTCTGTGCACTGTGTGCAAGGGGCCTATCCCAAGTATCTCCTGGAAGCCTGGGACAAATACCACAAAGTAAGGGGATCAGAAAATGATCGGCCAGACTTTTTCGGGGACAAACAACTCTTCATGGTACTGGAGTTTGAATTTGGGGGCAGAGACTTGGAGAACATGAGAAACAGTCTCAGTTCAGTGATATTGGCAAAGAGCGTTTTGCAGCAGGTGACGGCTGCCCTGGCCGTGGCGGAGCAGGAGCTGCACTTCGAGCACAGAGACCTGCACTGGGGCAACGTGCTGGTGAAGAAAACGGATGTAAAGGAACTTCATTATGTGTTGAATGGGACAACACACACCATCCACACAGCAGGGATTCACGTCAACATCATAGATTATACCTTGTCTCGGCTGGAGAAAGACGGGTTAACTGTGTTTTGTGACCTTTCCACTGATGAGGAACTCTTTGAAGGCACGGGGGACTACCAGTTCGATATCTACAGGCAGATGAAAGCCGAGAACTCCAACAGCTGGACTGACTATCACCCTCACAGCAACGTCCTCTGGCTGCACTACTTGGCAGATAAACTTTTGAAAGACATGGCCTACAAGCATAAAAAACTGAATTCTTCCACGAGGAAAACAAAGCAGCAGCTCACGAAGTTCCACAAAGAAGTTCTGACCTTCGAGTCTGCCGGTGACGTTTTGCAGAACAGCAGCCTGTTCCAGTGAGCTGGAACGGTGATGTTCCCCAGAACTAACACACTGATACTGCCTCGCTCCTTTGCTGGTTTTTATGTATGATCTTTTAAAACATTGGCACAATGAAGAAATACTATGATCGGTTACTATTGTGTATAAAACACATCAAAAATGTCTTAAAAAAAAAAAAAGCCTTCTGCTCCAACATGCTTCCATTTGTACTTTTTTTGAGAGGTGATGGTGGGGAGAGAAGTGATGTTGAGGAGGAGGGCTAAAGCTTTCTCCAGGGTCAATTCATGTTTGTAATTCCACAGAAATGTTTTTACCTTATTAGTGTTAAATTATTAAAAGTTCTTTTCTTACTGTATTGCTTTTTTTTGACAAATTCTTTCTTAAAGGAAAAAGAAAGAAAATACAGTTCTGGACAGTGAGGACAAAGGTAAATGTCACTCAGCTTTGGGACAGAGAGGGGAGACCCCACCTGTTGACTCAGTTGTAAAACAGAACTGTTGTTCAGTTTGGCAAAATTTGTACCTGGAATAATGCTACAAAATGTAAATATGTGAAGATTTTGTAATGTAGATTTTTAAAACACACTAATGTGCAATGATATGGGGTTTTTCCCCCTCTCTTAAGGACCAGAGAATAGGTATTTCATTATAAAAAAAATAAGAAAAAGTACCTGTGTTCCTGATGCGTTTTTGACTGCCATGATGTGTTGACCTTGAATACTGATAGGAACCCAAATCTGCAGCTCGATGGTAGCGTTAAAGCCATTTTTTCCGTTTATCTATAAAAGAAAGTGCACAAGGTAGTAAGTGTTCTTTATTGCTGATTGCAGATAGACCCGATGACCTACATTTGAAGCTCTACTTACATTAAATCTGAATTCTTTGTTTTCAAGAAGTCCTTCACTAACATTCACGTACATTAAAGAATCTGGTCTAAAGAGAACGATAAATCAAGCTAAGTGAAAAGTGAATTAAGATTATTATCAAAATTCAGTGCATCCAACACCCCAGATGCATTAAGTAATTAAGAGCTAGCGTGGTCAGATTTGTTGTAGCTGGAATGTCTGTGCAGTCTGTCTATATTTGTGTATATGTGCAGTCCATCGATTAGATGCATCTTTGAGCCTGTCTTATGTCTGTTTTTTACAGGTTAAGCAATTAGAAACCCTGGGCACCCCCCCCATGATATAGTTTTATTGTTCTGTCTTCCAACTCGTTACTTTTTGCTGTCTAATACCACAGAAAACGACAATCTGCAGTGCTGAAATGAATAAGATGGAAATTGCATTGGAATCTTACCAGGCATCCTCTCAATCTTTTTTTCCCTCTAATTGACTAAAGTAAGGTAATGTAATTGAACGTTCTTATAACTTACGTGGTGAGGCTTGCAGTGAATGTGTATCTGACATCCAGGACGTGTTCTTCAGTCAGGATGGTGCTGTTTTCATTTGCACTTTAAAAGAGCAGGATGGATGAAACGACATTATTATCTCTCTGCTCTTTGTTTAAAAAATGCTGTGTGCTAGTTAGTGCCCATAAATTTTAATGGGAGGGAGGTGACAAGAAGAGAATCTGAACAGTAACCTCCCCCCTTTGGAAAGCCCTTACTCCAGAAAAACGCTCTGCACATACGTTTTTATCCCAATTATTCGGAGTGAAAGCTTTACTTGGAGCTGGATTATATATTTTAATGATCTGTTCCCTCTGCTGAAGGAGGACGTCAGGACCCAGTTTGCCATTTCAGAAAACAAAAGCTTTAAGTATGTACTACACTTAAATTAGAACCTTAAAGGATGCTCCATCTTTTGCTGAAATAAATATGAGCAAAGCTAAAGTTATCATAAAGGAAGGAAAGATATTTTTCACGTGGATCCAAATGCTTTAGAAAGCTGAAGAGAACAAGTATAGTCTGTGTAGCCAGTGGCTGATGGACACCGAGCAGGGATTCTGCTATTTCCACTTCACAATGTATCTTGCAGTGAACACAGCAATACTCACTTGGTGATATTAATGGTGATTACAGGCTTATTTGGGAATATGCTTTCATCTAATTGCCAAATCACTGAAAATTTTGCCTGTTTAGAGGGAAGAGAAACACACGATAAAAGATTGATTACCCTGTAAATACTCTAACTCCCCAGGGTACTGTTAAAACATGATGGCTAATGTATTTTCTGCTCATCATTCCCTTCTGGAGAAATTAGACATTAAGAAACATGCAGGAAAATGAAAATTATCTCTTGCCTTGAGAAAATGCATACCAGCCATAAGCTGAATTAGAAAGAATAGCAGCTCTGGCCTTATTTTAGAGATAGAGGGTGCAAGAGCAGCTACTCAGAGCATCATTTGGGGTAAGGCAAAAGTGAAAATAACAATCTGTACTTACAGTTGTCTTTTTGAATACTGAATGCCCAATCCTGCAGTTGGAGGATAAGATCATAGAAGTTAATGGTGCTGGTTGGCCACAGTGAACAGCGGGAGAGGACGGCTGCCAACAGAACGGGAACGCTCTTTAACATCAAATAAAAACTCGGTCTACATCTGCTCCCATAAAATGAATTAGGTCCAAATAGCCCAATAAAAGCTTGGGAGTCTTAGATCAGATAAATTCAGTTCTCATTCCTAACAACTGAAATGTTCCCTTCCTTCCCTGGACCGTAGTTCAGGATTTATGTGGGTAGTAAATTAATAGTCTGCGCTGGGTTTTCTTCCTGCAGTCTGCTGCCAGCTGTTCTACAGCCTCACCTCAACAGTCACCTTCTTAAAAAGGAGGGTTTTAGGGTAGTTCAAGACCATAGTTGTCATGTACGAGTCATCCCCACTGTTTGTTAGTGAAACGTTCATGGTCACCTCTCTTGTGTGGCCGAGCACCGATTCCGTTCTAGAAGCAGACAGAAAAATGAGAAGGGTGACGTGATTTCTAAGGGTTGTTATTTAATGAAATAAGAGGCCTGAAGTGTTCTGGTAATTACTGCCCCCAAATGCTTTCACACACAGCATAGCACAATAGCCCAATTAATTATTCAGTATTCTTCAGGGTGTGTAGGAAAATGCTGCCTTAATATTGAAGGCCATCATCTCCAAACCTTATGTAAAATTTGATCATTTCTGTTTTACATCAAGATAGATTTTTAAACATTGTTCCACTTCAGCTTTTCAGTGAATTTCCAGGGTAGTTTTTACGATGAAGTGATGGTGCTGTTCTGCCTGAGGCTGGGTAAGCTGGGCAGCTCTTTGCTGTAGTGCTGTGCATCACAGAATCACAGAATGTTAGGGATTGGAAGGGACCTCGAAAGATCATCCAGTTCAATCAGCCTAAAACAAAACCACGTGTTCACAACTAAATGCAGAATTGTGATTTTAGGACGACTGTAGTTGTTTAAACCTCGGTGTTTCCTCCGAGGTTTCCCAGAACAGCCCAGCGCGCCCACGGAGACGCAGTTACAGCGCTGTGTGATGTGATTTGACGTGACGGAAAGGACAAATTGAACGGAATGTAAACAAAGGACAGCAAATCTCGTCCGAGAATTTGAAGAAAACATCTTATGCACAAATATGACATTTTATATGAATGCTAAATGCAAAACCCGGATAATACAACTCCTGTGACTCACTGAATGTGACTTGTCAAGGTTAAATGAGCAGTACAGAGCGTCTCGTTCCCGCAGTCCTTCTTGTACGGCAACTGAAAGCAAACACACATCAAGTCCGACTTTAACAGTCCGAATTTTTCTAAGATAGCAGCTGCCGAATATCCTTACATGTACATATACAGCCCCTGAAAACCAAAATGGCCATGACCTCAGTTAAGGAAAAGATGGAAATAAAAGACCCTCTAGTGATAAGTCAGTCCTAAATTGATGATGTTTTTAAACTTGAGTCCCAGGAGAAGGGCTACAAGCAATAACATGAAAAGTCTTCACTGGGGACGGGGTCTTGTTAAAGAAATACCAGTTGTTGAATAGCCACAGGGTGATAATATTAATTTGTTTTCAAGATATTATAGTTTTTCTTGAATAAATATGTTCATTTGCTGTGCCAGGTTCTAGGCACACTGTTTTGTAGAGACAAGGCTGCTTCCTTTAGCAACAGTTTTCTTCAATAAAAATCTACTGTCTGTGCCTGAAATTTCTGGAGAAGTTCAATGATCATTAATAATTAGATGTTATGTGCAGAAGTACTAAGCAACGCTGACCAACACTCAAGAATCTCATTAATTTTTCTTAAGAAATAAATCAACATCAACATCATAATCCTTAGGAGTACTGCAGCCATAGTAATTAGTGCTCATTAGTGCTCAGTGCTAAATGTTGTCCTAATTTCTCTGTCCTGTGCTTTATGGACAGCTAATTAAATATTGAATTGTGGTAAAGACTCCTATTAAGTAACCAAAAGCTGCCTCTTTATGGAGCTTTATGGAATGTTTTTCAGCAGCTGTGATTTGGATTTCAGACTGAAAAGGGCAGACAAGCTGTAGGAATCTTGCTACCAAACTGCAAGAGAGGAGACAGGGTGTCAAACAACCTCTAAGGTTATTAGAAGTTTGCAGCCTGTCAAGTATAAATTTGAAACCAACAACTAAAATAAATGGAAAAAAAGATGTTATTTTAATGATTTTACACATTTCTTCATTAGAAAATTGTATAGTTGTTACCAGCAAATAAGTCTTCCTATAAGTTCCAATGGAGAGCTCAATATCTGAAAAGTACATTATAAAGCAGACAAACCATCTGCCTTCTTCACAGGCAGCATTTAATCCTATTTTATACAGAACACAAGAGAAATGTCATGGTCAAAAGTAAAGCAGTAAAGATTCTCTTTAACAAGATATGAGTGTCTGTTTGGGGAAAACTTGGGCCTAAAGTCTACCTAGAATACAGTATTGAGGGCAGAAAACAACATGGAAAGGCTAAGAAAACCAAATTTATGTTTTTAATAGTAAAAG
Organism: Columba livia; assembly: GCF_036013475.1. Taxonomy (NCBI): domain Eukaryota; kingdom Metazoa; phylum Chordata; class Aves; order Columbiformes; family Columbidae; genus Columba; species Columba livia. The sequence goes on from NC_088621.1 coordinate 3,509,494, forward strand.
CTTCACATCCTGGAAAGAGAGAAAGCTCTTCGCTAGCGTTTTGTTACCTGAAAATGCATTTCTGATGGCTGGTATCTATCCAGCACAGGAACAGCAAACTCCGTGTTATCATTTTTCTTATAGAGCTCGTGTTTAACTCTCACAAAAACGCTGGAAAAACAGTCAGGGTCACAAGGCTACGAGAAAAGAAGAATGAGAAGTTGATGAGATATCTGGACATTAAAATGCAGAAGTCTCATCTCTGTTCCAGCCCCTATGACCCGGCTTATTTAGGGACCTTCTGTCTCAGGCGTTTTCTTTGGGCCACTGTGTTTAAAAGCCATCGGTGGATTTTTCACGTGTTATTTTTTTGGATCATTTTCTACGTTTGGCTCCCGTGACATCCCCTGGATAGTGTGTTCCGTGCTGTCTGACCAATGTCACCTACCAGCGTGTGAAGCTGCAGCTCAGCACACGTGTTCTCGCTGACCAGCAGCTTCCCGCTCATCGTCGTGTTCTCATCTTCAAACCGCACTCTCCTGTTCACCATTTTCACATCCAAATCCACCGTGTAGAGAACGTATAACTGTGCAAACACTGCAAGATTTTCAAAGTCCTTTGTTAGTTGTACCAGAAATTGTCCTCAGTGCCGAGTTTCCGAGGACAGCGTAAGGCTGTTGATTTCAATCTGATCACAATTCCCACTTATTACCTTGTTGAGACACCGGTAAAGCTGAGATTGTATCGAAACATAGTTTTGCTGTAACAATGCTGTTATTTTGGAAAACTGGGATTCTCTCAGGGTCGAATCTCATGCTGGTGAGAAAGTGGACAACTGGTCTTGAGCTGGGCAGGGAAAAACAGATAAGGAACAGCATCAAATATAGATTTTTGAACTGAAACATTACAGCAGAAATGTTTTAAGCAAGCTTGGCAGCAAGAACTGCTCAGTATTTCCATGGTATTTCACCTGGCCTATTTACAGAAGTTCCAGTTTCTGCTGGGAACGTTCAGAACACACAAAATCCCAAGAGTCTGAAGGAACAGGCAGCCAAAATACACCAATACAGCTAGAGTTTCAGAATTAAACACGGTGTTTATGTTTCCATTAGATAAAGACATTATCTAGCTGTTCAAATTCTCTCTTTATCTGCAATTTGTTTTCAAATACAAAATGCAGGAACAAAATTAAATCTCTGCCATGTCTTAGCCTTTGTGAACACCACGGGTCACTCGGCCACCAGATGTCTGATTGAAAAGGGGGTACGGTCTGTCAAGAATATCTTGTTTTGCCTAAATGAGCTACCTTATCAGTGAATTGCAGACATCAAGGTCTGAGAACTAGATCTATGTTAATCAGTTAATATTCACTATCTCATACTTGTTTGAAGCTTTAGACATACGACGGCAAAAGCCTTTGCAATTTGAACTAACGGCTTTACACTTTATATAATTTCTAGCACTGGTAAAGATATTTCTTTACGTCCCTCTGGTGCTGAATTAAAAATAGAATAATTACACAGCGCTTGGAACACATTCTATATTTGTAGCATTGCCCCAGCACACTAAAAAAAGAGCACATATTACCTACCGGAGCATAATCACGTTCTCCAGTGATCCTACTGTAATGTCTCGGACACCATCATTAGTGAGATCAAAGCCACCACCAATGGATTGTCCAAAATACTGAAGTCCTGAAGAAATTTCAGAGGCTTTTACTCTCTAAAAAGGGGGGGTAAACATCAACAGAATCTAAGTCAGGATCTCTCTCCTGCCCTTGGGAAAATACATGAGGCTGCTGTGAGGGTGATTTGTGACACTCCTGAAATGCAAAATATTGACCTTGTGTAACAGACAGGCAGGTTTGGAAAGGCCTTTGCTGTTCTATAGGCAGCACCTGAATCCAGCTCCCTGGCCTAAGCAGAGAGGCGAATAAGTACAGTCAAGGAGCAGCTCTGCTGCAGAAACCTGTGGAGTCACATCACCCATCTGCAAGTTTCTCCCCGATCAGTGCAAAGGAAATGTGGAAGTCCTTCCTCCCAGCCTCCTCCTACAAACACACAAGTTTTTCCCTCTTAAGGTGTACCGGAGGCAATTCTCAACAAGACACATACTTGAGAAAAGGAGCTCTTGATGTTGTCTTTATCACCATTAAAGATGTAAATGCTGCCAAAAGAGGAGCTGTTTGAAAGCCAGTCTTCAAGGGGGGCTCCAACTGCGATATCCTCATATCCATCCCCATTGATGTCTCCGATGCTGGCCACTGTAAACCCAAACCGTGCAACAGGAGAGGTCACCTGCACGTTTAAGTGTCCTTCCAAGGTGAATGAACCACTCTGAAAAACATCCAAGAAGGAAATCTGTTTATAGCAAATGTAGCATGAGTAGCTCTCATGTAAAAAAAACCCAAACTTACTGCACACTTATAATGCTTAAAGGTGAACAATAAAGCCCTAAACAATATAAGAAGCTGAAGACACCAGCTGACTCTCGGAACAAAAAGCTTGGTCGTTCTGTATGGAGAGCCCGCAACCCTCCCACAGCAGCAGCATCTCTGGACAGCGGACACACTGAAGCACCATCTTTTCTTAAATCAAGAGCAGATCAAGTTGATCCCCTGCTTGTTTCACAACAGAAACCATCCCATCTTCTCCACCCCATTACAGAAAGAAGCCACAAGAGGGTGCATGTTAATTGAATTCTCTTATATTCTATAATAACAGACTCCCAGACTGTTGTTTTGTGTTTCCAACCATCATGTATGTGCCCTGAGCAAATTTTAGCAGTGCACCAAGGAGGGTTTCTCCTGGTCTGCTCTTCAAGTTGACTTCTCAATCAAAATGATGCAATATATCCTGTATATTGTGTAATGGATCCTGTAGCTAGGCCTACAAAATATTTAGTTCTCTGCAGCTGCCCATGTGCACAGCTATTGCAAGCACAGTGAAGAACTGCTTGGCAGAGCAAGGTCTGCACCAACAAATTTCTGTGTACAGGCAAAAGACGTGATTTTCTCACACTGTGCTAACCGTACGCCTTAGGTATAGAATTTTATTTCCTTAGTTATTTCTCTTTATATTCTAATGCCTAAGGCAGGACCGCTGGCTTCATCCTGCAGTCCTCTACCATACAGGGAGAGCACGCTCAGTGAGAGCACAAAGGAGGAATGTTTTATTTGTCACTGCTTAGGCATGGTTGGAAAATCCCCAACATGGAGTGTTTACGCTACCAGTGTTTTTACCTCTGTCTCCAGGCGATAGACGTAAACCCTTCCTTCTTCCCCTTGAATGTGATAAAATGGAGCTCCAACAAGGAGAAGATCTGTCACCCCATCACGGTTCACATCAAGAGGGCAGAGCTCAGATCCAAAATAAGACCCAACCTGTGCTCCAGAAAAAAAAACAAGCAGCTCTTTCCCTGGAATTCTCTATATATAGCTTTGTAGAATTAGTGTCCTTTGCAGCAGTAAGGCAATTTTTAGAACAAAACATCACATATCTACTTATATGTGGATCGTTGCCCTATTATTTATTTTATTACAGCTATCCTCAGGGACAGATCCTGCAACCAGTTTAGCAGTAACAAAATCATTATTCAACAGTTTGACAGAGGAAAAAGAATACCACAGCTATCCCCAGGAGCCATGAGAACAGAATGTAAATATAGTACACCCTGTTTAGCTACATTTCTTCCCAGTCTTCTTCCCGATTTCATGATTTCTTCTGACATTCCCAGAGCATTATGGAGTGAATAAACACCGTGTAATCCACATCTTGCTACATCAGATGTGTGTGTGTGAGGGTCTAAGTGTGTCTGGAGGAGAAAATGCAGCTGTTGTTTGTGCAAACAAGGTGTGTGAGGTGTCTGATTCTGTGACTGCCCTGGGGAGGGATGCTCTCCGTACCTGTTCTCCTTGCAGGGTTTGTTTTAAGCGTCCATCCTGAAACACCAACACCTTCCCCCTCATGCTGTGCCGTGGAGCTCCAGCCACGTACAAGGGTCCATATTCCGTGCGTACCACTGCCACACTGTACCCTGTGCGTTCACACAAGAAGCAAAAATAGTATTTATTATCAGTACCACACTCTACGCCTGAAGGAAAAAGCCCACGGTTTGGTCTGAAACGCAGACCTACATACTCAATGAGATCCAAGAGTCTGCACTGTGTCTGGCTGTTGTGGCCCATGGTTTTGATTACAGACAATCTCATTAAAATATTGATTAGGAAATAGCAGGTAAGTTTTCTGAGCAATAAGCCAGCAAAGCTGAGGTTTTCCTCTCTTAGCTTGTTGGGTAATCGAACAAATTACTGCTCTGAAAAAACTGCTTGAACTCTTGATAACTTCTCGTAGTATTTCTCACAGTTCCTGAGTGATTATGCAACATGAATGCTTTTTTCTTTTTAATTATTATGTCTGCAAGCTGGAAGGTTTAACACCCTTCACAGAAGTGAAGAAAACACTATACTTTGTATAGAAAGCAAAAAGAGAGCTGGTACAAGGCTTCTGTAGGATTATCCTGACACAAACACCCCACAGCACCTCCTGTTACCTGGTAAGACTTTAAGGCCAAGCCTACAGCTGGGACACACGCGGGTCATGAAGCTACAAAGCGCTGGGGTGAATAACCGAGGCTTTATTTGTCGCCAAGCCAAGAACAGGATTGATTCACAAGCTATTTCTTCTCCAGACACTCACAACAAGTGAAATATTTATCCTTATCAGCTCTTAAAAATGCCCTTCATTGCAAGTATTCTTATGCAGTGAAACCAAATGGCCTGTGTTAATAGAATAATTCCACGGGGCATCATAACTCATAAGACAAAACAAGTCATGTCTTCCCAACCAGAAGCAGAAACACAGTGCTTTCGGCAGAGTCGCTCTCCCAGCTAGATAAAATCGTCAGAATCCAGTAAGATGCTGCAGGTGACCTTCTTCAGGTAGACGCTGTCAGTGTCACCACACTGCGCTAAACATAGACTATGCAAAACTGCAGTCAGGCTGTCAGTTGATGCCAGAAAGGAGGAAGCTGATTACCTAGGTAACTGTATTTTGCTGTTTTGGCTTCTTCTTTAGATTCATTCAGGAAAACGGCTGTCTTGGTTGCCAGATCATACAGTAGAATTCCACCAGACCAGTCAAAGGCCCCCACCGCACCAAACATTAAGACTTGCTGCAAAGCAACATACTGCAAGTTAGAAGAGGTGAACACAGGGCAGCTGCAAAGCCATTTGGTAAGGAGCAGTGTTTTCTGGTTTACAACTCCTGCACTCTTTCCTGGGGGGTTCTGCCAGCCCCTGTGAGACGCTGAGGACAGGCAGGTGACAGCCCAGCAGCACAGCAGCAGCTGCACATCTCCCAGCACACTACATGACTTTTCGTTTCCAAATAAGATCAGAGTTGCCCTTGCAGCCAAGGCTGTTGAATGTTCATCAGCCTCCTCACAATCCACTGTTTCCCCCTCCTAAGAGAAGATAATTATTTTATTTGCAACGTGACAGAGTCCCCGGCTTGTGCACTGGAGATGTGAATGCCAGAAAAAAAGCTGTCAACTGGAGACAAAAAGCATCCAGTGGTCAGAACAGGGGACGCATGTGAGATAAATCCCATCCTAGAATAAAATTCACTACTGACTAACTATATAAAAGTGATATTTTAACTTATCTGATACAACTAAAGCAAGCAGTGGCTTGCAAAGAAGATTTGACTACATGCGTCTCACACTTTGGCATCGCCACCATTTCTTGTGGGACACCTGATTCCCCATGTGTGTGGAAGCAGCAGCTCAGCACACAACGGTTCAGCAGGTTTAAACACACAACACTGACCTGATCCAAGATCTGCACGCTGAAACCAGCCTGTGCAAGCTCATATTCCAGAGCATCACCCTGTGTACCTGAGGATGCAATAGAAACAGGGTAAGCCACTTTCTCCTTATTTCTCAAAAGGTGGTAATGAAATAGAAAGATTGCTGTTTACCTTCTATACCAATAATGCTCTGCTGCAGGGTTGAAATCAGCCCGTCTAATGCTGAATAATTGGTCACCTGAAATACATTTGTGTCATCTGGACCAGATGCAATTAGCCGTAATTCATTTAGGGCCTTGGGTTTTTTGAAGGCATCTCCCACCTGCAGAAGAGATGCAAATCAATCAAAAGAAGCAACCTTTAGAGTCTCCGTGCCCAAACCTGCTTCGTTCAACAGTTTGTGGCAAAAACCGCGACTTCAGGCATCTTGTGTGAACCCAGAAATAGCAATTGCTTTGGGAGCCGAGGAATTGGCCGGGCTCAGTGTCTCCAGGAGACAAACCCTTATGAAACCTCTTCAAGTAACTGGCTGGTGCTCTATTCTGTGCATACACCTTTGTTGTAGCCAACAACTAATTTTGGAAATTGTCAAATTACAAGACATCATAAAATTGAACATTTTCCTCTGAAAGAAAAAAAATGAAAAGAGATAGCAGGAAGATTATTTAAGGTACCACATAGCATGTCTGAAAATAAACTTCAGACTTCAGAGTAAAGCCTTGTTGACAAATCAACACAGGTGCTGAAGGTAGTAGGTGTAGGAAGGAACAAACACGGGCATATAATTGACACTACATAGACAGATTACAGTACCAGTTCAAATTGTAGCTTTATACTTATTCTATACATACCTCTTGCTTCATATACTAGAACCATGCATAGATCAGTTCCACCTTTTCTCTCCCCCAGTGTTACCAAGATATGGAATGAAGGTACAATCCAAGCACATTCCCAACTTACCCCGATGGCATAGCGCTCGATTCCTGCCATTTTGGGTGAATTTACCACTGTTGTCAAGTCCATTTCATCCAGGAGGATTTCCCCATCTGTAAGCACAATCATGACCTTGGCTGCATCCTTGCGGGACCCGTGACTTTCAGTGAAGATGGAATCCCTGGTAAAACACCAAAACAAAGAACTTGGGCTGAAAGCTGAAGTTTTCCCCCTTGAGATAGAGGAAAGAGTCTTGTTGAATTATGCCCTTGCAACTAACAGTCACAGCAAGGAGGCAAGAGAATTTCTTTCATATTCGCACATCTTAAAAATACCAGGTGCTGTCTCCCCTCCTATTGCTTCCTGAGCACCCCTACACCCAGAATTAGGCACTGATAACTGGCTTTTATAACACTCTAAAACATGGCACACAATCTGCTGCCTGTCATTCAGCCACCGCCAGACAAATAACTGCTTCCAGGACCTGAATGTCCATAGAAGTCCCTCTCCCTTACTCATGAAATGCCCTGGAAATTCATCCCCTTCATTTCTTGTGCTCTTTTGTTGTTACTCACAGGACATGCTGCATGGCAGATGCTGTTTTTGTCACGTTGCACACCTGCACAATATCAAGCACTTTCTGGAGGGTGGCACGTGGATTCCAGTTTTCTCGCAGGTCGAACTCCGTTCTGATTTCAAACCCATACTGCACCACTGCAAAACTGCACTGGAAGGAAGCAGCAGACAAACAGCTGCTTGTGACAACTGTTAATTCAGAGAAAGAGGGTTCTCTGCAACAACTAGCCCAGAAATCCCAACAGAAATATTAGCCAGACTAGGCGGAGACAGCAGAGAGTACCTCGAAGCACTTCTCATACAGCGTTTTCATCATCTTGTGGATGAATGCTTTTGCTCTTTCAAAATCCTCTGGCTCTATGCTCCCTGATCCATCCAAAACAAAAGCAATCTCTCTCCCAGAACCTGCCCAGGATATGGAAAGTAAAGGAATGAAGAGAAGGCAATCAGCAGTTTTGGTCACAGCCAAGTCCTTTCTCTTAATGCACACGTAATGTCACTCAAACAAGTGACTGAACTGCACCAAGACTGCTCGGCTGTCATTTCAGCGTGAGCTACAGCTCAGGTCTGGCACAGCAATCCCCTGGACTTTTTTAGTCCATGGCATGATTGTGTTAAAAGATACTTCACCACGTACGCAAGTCATTTTCCTCCTCCTCCTCCTCGTCCTCCTCCACCCAGGAAGGGAGCTTGTTGTCACCACTGTTGTTAGTGTTCCTGTGCTTTGGTGCTTCAGTTGGAATATTTTCAGCTGAAACATGGAACGAGTTTGAGCGTAGATGACGGGGCAGTGGGAGAGAAAGCAAAAGGTGAACAAAAATCTGGCATTATTGCCTACACAGTGTTCCTGCACCTTGCTGCCTGGCAGCTGAACTCTTCCTCATCCCTATGGTCAATATTGTCTTCAGGTGCTACGGAAACACTTGTGACTTTTGAAGGCTGTGGGGGTCAGAACTGCATCTCAGAACTACAGTGAGAGTCCAGTAGAAATGAACTGCTCTGAGCACAGACAGAAGTGTAAGTATCACAACACAAACACTGTCCATGTGGTGAACGTGTGTGTTGTAAAGCACCTATTGCAGCCCAGCTATCTGTCCAGATGTTACGGCTGCAGGTCACAGATACAGAATATGATCTCTTGTGCTTGAGGACTGTTACTAGTGTAACAGAAATCACTTTTACTTGTTTTGCTGTTGCTGGGCAAGTGGCTACGAGAACAGGCTGAGATCTGGAGATGTATTTACTTTCCTTGAGCAATGAAACTGCCCACCATCACAGATCCACTCTATAAGTTACACAGAAAATACGTCGGGAGTGGGATTTCTCCTACCTGAACCACCCAGAGTCTCTCTCTCCAACTCTGAAAGGAAACTGTCAAAATCTTCGTATGTGGACAGGAGGAACCAGTTGCTTCCGACTTTCTGCAGCTCTTCTGGCACCCACTGGTTGCTAATGAACTCTCCAATCTAGGGAGAAAAGCCATCAGACAGGGAGACTGAACATGTTTCACACACAGACATAAAAACCCCAACAAATTCCCAAACTGACTTTAAAAACTTGAAAGCCCTGAAAAGGGAGGCTGTTTTCTGAAAGCCTGGTAAAGCCACCCTGATCCTAGATTCCACAGAAGCCCTTACTTGCTAATAAATATTAACAGCAGCTCTAGAGCCACAAGATTTATACAACTTCAGCACCTTTGCTTCTAGGATATATTCCTTCATCTCCTTCAAAATAAACTCTCTGGCATCAAGAAGAAGGAGGCCCAAGTGAATCAAAGGATCCAAGGTATCTCAGATTGGACATCCTGCATGTCTAAGGCAAGATGACTTGTTCTTCCACCCACTGCTAAAGAGTAAGAGCAGATACATGGGACGGATGGAAACACCACTCCCCTATATATGTGCTCTGATGCAAGAAAGTGTAGCTTTGGTGGAGCTCCCCACTCACCCCGGGAGCATAGAGCTTGACCATCGCTGCTTCCAGGGAGCTCATCACAGTTCTCAGTCTATGGTCTTCCAGAAACACTTGCCCAGATGCCATGACAATAATTATCTTGTCAGTCTGGATGGAGTCGGGGCTTTCAGCGAAGACTTTTTCCCTGTGGAAACAGAACCATAAAGGTATTTCATGGGACAAGCCATGCCTGCAGAGCTGGAAATATCAGCGTTGGTGGGAGGGCACTGATGTTCACTGAGCTCTCAGCCCATGACACTACACACGTACAAGACAAATATGCACATTCACGTGCACAAGGATTTGTGCTTTCCAGGGACACTGGCTGCCCACAGCTGCTAGCTCTGAATTCACAAGCACTTTTGCAAGCTGCATATGGGGCATTTTTACAGTGCGGGTCAGTATTGTTAGTCATACTACTGAGAAGGAAACGGAAAGCATGACTCCTTGAGATGCAGCAGATCCGTGAAAAAGGTGGGAAGGACCCTGGGTTTACAAATGAACAAATGCTCAAAGCAAGACCCAGGTGACTGGATTTAAGGGTGTGAGAGAAAGAAGAGTTCAGAGGAGATGTGGACTGATGCACATGGAACACAAGGAGTCACTCAAGTGTTCCTGGAGCTTCTCGAGACATGTGAACTCACAACACATGCTGCAGTGTGGCTGCGATGTTGGTCCGCGAGCTCTGCTGCTTGATACTTCGGACTTTGAAGAAAGCAGTTAGTCTGTTGCAGCTTTCTTGCAGGCTCAGTTCAGTTTGGATTTGGGCTCCATACTGCACCACAGCAAACCTGATCTGGAGGAAGCCGACAGCAAAGCCAGAGCTGGTTAGACAAGATCTAAGGCAGGATCCCTAAGTCCCTCAGAGTGCCAGGTTTAGTCCTAAACTTTACTGCACAAACACAGAAAGCACATATTGCAAATAATAGGTAGGTCAACTGTATTTATCCCTCTGTCTCCATCACACATTTGTATCCTAGTGATCCCTTCTGGATCAGCTCCAGGAACTGACTCCATTTTCATTGGCTCAAGACAATGGTTTCCCTGTCTGAAGTTCCTGTATTTATCTGTCTGGCTAGACCCTCCGTGACCACATGGCTCAGCATCACTTTGTCTCCGGATTTATTTAAATAATTTAAAATAACAGTTTATACACCCCATTCCTTATATTTGTGTGTACTGTTTCATGGTGCCCTGAGAGATTTGCTTGGTAAAATATCTAAGCATCCTTCTGGCACAAAAACCCACTCCTGGCTCTTCCACTTCCCTCTTCAGCTGCTCCTCCTCCTTGACTCACTAACATTTAACTCTTGCATTAGAATATGTAGAATATATATTCTACATTCTACATATTCTACAACCAGCATTACTGTGAAGTTTAAAAAGCAATAATTATGTGAAAGAGGAGACTTTCCATTCTTCATTAGAGCTCTGATCCATCCTGCCTATCAGATTATGAGACTCTGAGGAGGTTCACACACCTTGGAGCATTTCTGCCACATTGACTTCATCATATTGAGGAGAGATGTCTTGGCATTTTGGAAATCATGTGGCTTGGTGCTCTCTGATCCACCCAGAATGACAGCAATCTCTGTTCGCCGTTCTGTCAATGCAGTGAAATAGAAGAGGATATTTGAAGGGACAACCAAACAGCTGAACATTTATTAAGTGTTCAAGGACACTGACATATCAATAAACAACCACAACTTTGACTACAGCACCACGCAGCCATCCTGAAAGCAGGTCTAGATGATGATGTGGTCTACACTGTAGTAACAGGTTTTAGTTTTTAAAAATCTCCGTGAATGATGACTGTAATAACGACAGAAATTTGCCATTACAAATAAGTGTCAAAACCTCCACCTTTTCCCTCCCCAGATGAACACAGGCTGCTTCACACGCAGCCAGTACAGAAGACAGTAATGATGGCTGGTGTCCAGCACTTACCTTTGCACATGTGGTTGTTCCTTGTGCTGCCAAAGAGCTCACCACAAGTACCGCTGGTGTCTGGAATCTTGTCTCTGCTGCCTTTACTTTGAACGCTGTTTAATTTGGTCTCAACTAAAGCATTTTAAAGCAAGAAAAAAGTACACTTTATCCTTTGAAAAATACTCTTCTAATTAACACACCTCAAACTCAGTATGTATTTCCACCAGGGTTCCCAAATTTGGAGGAGACACGAGGGTCAGACTGTTAATAGCAGTCAGAAAACTGAAGATGGAATGAGACCATCTAAGTGTCTAATTTAAAGTTCTCAGCTTCTTAGCAATGACTGCAAGAAGCAGAGCAATGTCAGACAGTCAGACCATCTCTGCTCCCTGGATTAAATGCCCAATAGCCCAGTTGGAAGGAACAGCCTTGAGTGCCCAGGAACTTTTAAAAATCTCAGTGGATTTTGCCACATCCATCCACTAAGGATGTCAATACTTTTCTAAATCCTGACTTAAGAGCTGGATCTTTTGGATGCATGGGACACCACAGCAGAAGATCCCTGCTGCTGTGTGCTGGTTTTAAAGGCTGAGCTTTGTAACCTGTTGAAGTCACTGTCATACATGTTAAAATTCAGCTCTAGGTCTCTCTCTGGACTGTGGACTTTGCTGGTTGGCAGCTCAGAAGGCCTCTGGTGTCAGAGCAGAGCTTCAGGCCATTGTTTCTGTCCCTCTGCAAAGGCCCCGCGCTGGTTTTGCTCCCATACCCATCTTGGTGAGGTTGAGGAAAGCTGAGCTGCACAGACCGGCAGTGAGCAGGGTGCAGACTCCGTTCACATTCTCAGTCGTGGCGAAGGCTCGGCGGTGCTTCTTCTGCAGGCAAGCCTGGGGGCGGAGGGGAAGGCTAATTAATGACTGGTGAGATGAGCAAAGCCACAGGCAGAGGACATATCAAGATACCACCCGGTAAACACTCAGCATCGCTGCACAGCGCTGAAATCCTCCTACAGAGAGCACAAAAGCCCCTTCCCTGCAGTGACCCTGGCCATGCCAGGTGGCCAGGACTTCAGGCCTGCGCTGAAGCAACAAGTGGGACTGGTGGGCTCCCCAGATTGAGGCATCAGCCTCCTAACTGGTGGCTCTCCTAAGCCTCCCACACCAGTCTCCCTTTTCCTACGGGTGGGGGTGGCTGCAGTGAAGTCCGAGGTCCATTGCAGTCCTCAGCGGTGAGAAGGGCCTTTCCCTTTGTCTCCTGGCTGGCACTGCACCAGCTGGCTTTCCAACCAGCCAGGATCCAGCCAAGAGCTTTCAGCCTTTGTCCTTCTGTTGTGTCTGCTCATTTGCATTTTCCGGCAAAAACACACAGCATTTTGGGAAAATATAGTCATTCCTAGCCATAGATTTTTCCAGTCCCTTACCAGAATCCAATCTGAGTTCCTGTCAATAGCTATGGCACCATCCTGGATGTTTTTGGAGCCTTTAATCTTTCCTGAAATGGAATAATTGAATGAACGAATGAATGAATGAGAACAAAATTTAAATGGGTACAGTACTTGTCAGCCTTGTGCAGACAGAACAAAAAAAAGCTACAACGACTGATATCAGGTGTATCAGCTCTTCTAGAAGGAGGAGTCAGTTATCAGCAATCACAGCACTAGTGAATATACTGGAAACAAAAACTTTGTATTTCAACAAAGTTTAGGTGAAGACTTAAGCTGTGGCAGAAGAGGTCTTGCAGCCTCCAGACATCACTCCCAATGACTGGGACCGTGGGTTTGCTGATCTGTGGGACCCAGCAGCATTCCCGGTTCTCTCCGAAACCCAAAACCTCTGCAGCCCCTCCTGCCCACAGCAAAGCAAGCGCTGGGCGGGGGAAGCAGGACTGTACCTCGCAGGGGTATCTCCTGGCACTCGATCTCCTCCCCCAAAACGCTGCACTTCCTCAGTCTGCCCAGCCCCTTGTCTGCTGAGGAAGTAGCCAAAATCCTGTAGAATGAGAAAAAAGGTGGAAAAGAAAGACGGTGGTACAATCAGGCAGAATCCTTTGGCAGTGCAGTGCAAACCCATCATCTGTGTGCCAGCGTGGCCACTCATTATTCTGACAATATCTCTTAATTAACTAGACACCAGTGTGGCTTTGAGCTGAATCAGCCACTGAAAGGAAAACACTTATTTTGTCCTACAAATCATCATCCATCCCATTATCTGAACTGTGAATTCAGCAGAGCTATCCCAGACCAAGGAAGAGGTCTGGAAGTGACAGGCCCATAAAATACTGGAGGTAAAGGGAGACCAGAGGAGCAGCAAGAAAGTCCAACCATCATACTGGGAACAGCATCACTGTGTGAAATGGAGACTCTTCTTTGCATCAGCCAGTTTCTACTTGGGGGGAGAAAATGTTATTTACTGTAAAACTTAAAACACACTGTGTGATATACAGGCTGAGCAATCTGCTCAGTGTAATATAGGTTATCTCTATAGCAACCACTTGTGGTTGGCTTCTGCTCACCAGCCTAACCAGCCATTTCTCTTCCCCTACAGACCCAATACTCAAAATATAACAGTTTCCAACTTTATGGTTTTCAGACCAAGCTCACAACATAAATCTTGACAGCTGGTGGATGCCGTGATGGCTGCAGCCCCAGAAATGATGTTGTACGCCAGGAAATACTGCAAAAACCCAGCTGCTTGTTTCAGCCATTTGGTTAAATGAGCAGATACCCTTTTTGCATGGTACCACAACTGAGCTGTGGGTGAGGGGAGAAGCAGCATGAAGACTCACAGGCTGACAACGTAAACCTCACACCGGTGAAGCTCTAACACTGCTCATCAGCCCCTGAGAACAGAGGAGCAACTCTGGGTCACAGGCAGAGCAGCATGTGCTAACACACCTGTGCTAACACACCTGTGCTAACAGCTGTAGAAAGTGAGAAGCTACAGGACCTCAGGCCACACTCATTCATAAAAGCTTGAGAAGTCTGGGTATGTTTTTCTTTCTCCTGTTCCTTACATGGTTGTGTTCCCATCCGAATGCTGAAGAACTGCGGGCCACAAGAAAGCGGCTGTGTGTGGTGTCATCCACGTCTTGCCAGTGTCAACATTAAAGCTCCTCAAGGACTTGACCACTGAAAACAAATAAATAAATGAGTGCAGACTGTGGCCTGTAGAGTCATCGTTAGCAGGCCCTCGAGCCAGCTATGCTGCCCACCACCAGCACAGACAGCTGGTGGGACGGAGATACCAAGCTATGGAGATTTCACTGATGTGGATTAACAAAGGATTTTCTTGCCCAGCCTAATGAAAAATAAAGCAATGGGAGTCCTGTTGTTCTGTTATGAAAGTCCACCTTGGATATCACGAAACATTTCTACTAGATGAAGCTCAGAAACCTGCAGAAAGGGAAGCAAAACTCAGGGCTTGTGCAAGTGACGTGCCACTTCAGGCACCAGCGATTCGCTTCTTGTAAAGCTCATGTTCAACAGGACAGGACACTGAAGCCATCAGATTAAAGAATAAGCAGTTTAGATAGAAGCAGGGGTTGTTCCCCGCAAGAACAGCATTGTCATGAACTTGGTAAGAAGAGGAGAACATTGATTCCGGCATGTTAGCAAAAAGTTCAAAGCTTGGCAGCAAGGGAGTAAATTTGTGCCAAATGTGATGGATAATGTGCTGAGGACGCAGCTCTGCTAAAAGTCCAATAGCTTCCCAAAATATATATAAAACAGCCATCAAAATAAAAGAAAAACTACTCAGAGCTGTATCTGAATTGGGATTTATGCATGAATGTAGTTCCTTTTTGCAAGGCAGCCCACAAAAATGGGGCTGATATTGGTGTTTCGGCTGTAAGACTCTGCGGTAAGCCAACCCCTACTGCCGTTCACGCTTCAGCTCTTGATTTCTGTAGGCGCGTTATCACTTCAGTAAATGCACAGCCTGGGAGATAAATATACTTGAATCTAAGTGACAGACTGAAATGTCACGAAGTGGGAAGCACAAAAGGCAATTTACTATGATAAACGCAGTAGGTTCAGGTACTGAGCTGTACTGAATCACCAAACCTCTGTCAACCACCCAACAACCTGGAAAACTTCACACTCAGTGCATTGCTTGAGCTACCAAAGCAGCAGTGCAATGTGTCACCCTTCCCGGGCAGCTCAAAGACAATTTCATGACAGAACTGTCCCCACGAGGCTGCAGGACAGAATGACGTGGACACAGACACTGACTCGGGAAACATTCCTTCTAATCCATACCTACGCTTTACTTCACACAAACTTATTCCCAAATAAAGGTCTTCTGAATTTTCTTTTTAAAAATCCCACGTGTTCTAGAGCTCTTCTTAAAGAGATCAACAAGCCAAAAACTCCTGGGAAATATATCTCTGAAAGCAGATGCTGCTTAATCCAAAGTGTGTCTTAAATGAAAGCAAAGAATATAAAACCCGTCTCACCTACATTCTACCCCCACCTACTTCACTATGAGCAAACAGACAAATCTGTAAATTTGTCTGTAGGTCCCCTCTGTTACCAGTAAAATCTATAAAAGGCAAAAGATATCTTGCTAGCTTTGTATTTCAGAGTATAATTTCATCCAGCAGCCACTTTTCTCCCCCTAAGAATGAACCCTATAGAACTCTCTCCACCCAAACGTATGAATCCCTCTGAAATAGCAGAACACGTCACAAACTAAGGACTTTCCATACAAGTCCAAACATCCTGAACTTTCTACATAAGAATCACACTATTGGCTCGCATTAAGGGACCAATCTGAGTCTCTAGAAATTTCTGTTGTTTTCTAATATATGTAAAATAGAGATAAGACTCACTCATTAGGAAGAGCAGATACAGGAGCGATCTCATGGTTCTTCGTTTGCAAGCGAATGCAGGAGAACTGGAGCCACCAGGCAGAAGCTGCTCTCTTCCTCTGATGCTCCTCCAGCTCTGCAGGTCTCATTGCGCTCGCTGAGACTGAGGTATTTCCTAACTGAGGTTTCAAAGCGTACGCTAGTGACATTTTAATAAAACTGCAGATGCAAAGACCTACTTTTTAGTAGGTCCCCTACATTACCAAAAGGTGATTTTTAGCAGTTCCTCCAGTTCTGTCCATCAACAGCATTAGAACAACAGGATCTGTCTGGAAAAACCCACTTGGGTCTACATTTGTACTGTCCACCTTGTCCTTCGGTGCTTGCAACAGGGACACACCATATCCCATTGAAATGTGCACACAGATCGACTCGAGGGAACTCACAGCAGGGATTTAAGGGAGATATCAGCTCTCAGATGCTCCTCAGTCAGTTTTTAGTGCAAGAAGTTTCCCCACCATCCTCACACACACACAGAGCACTTGGTGTTCCCCTTTTATTTTGTGTATTATTGGTGTCAGAAAGTGACATTTCATGGCAGGATGCCCAGGGTATGTTAAAGGATTCTGCTTGTCTCTTTTCCCCTCTACCAACAATTCTTTGGCTTTTACTGATCCCTCAACCCTCTGTACTGTTGACTCTAGTCTGGGCCAGACTAACACAGAATTACTCCCACATAGTTCATACTATCAGAGTACTGTGTAGTGAGTATTATTTGGATGCAGGGTGCTGTTATTACAAGTGCTCAATGAGCTGAAGCAGCAAATGCTGAGCAAGCAGAAGAGTTAACTGCATAGGAAACCCCTTGGGAATGGTGGGGAGAGAGAAAAGCCGTTCCAGAGATATGGTTCTATTCGCCCAGAAAGTGCAAGTTTTTCGAGCATCCTCAGAAATGGGTGCAACAAATCACAGAGACACTTTCTAGCTGCCTCCAACTCTCTTCCTCTACGACTCCCCCTTGTTTAACAGCATTTGACAACCATCCAGAAATGCTGTAGTACTGCACATCTCACGAGTCCAAACTGAAAATATTACATCAAAAGGGGACGTGAAGAAAACACTCTTTGCACTTGGATTTTAATAGCAGTTCGGTGCCAGCCAGAGAGCAGCCACAGTCACACCTTTCCGAGGCTTCGTCTGGTCCCGTCTGACCCCGCTTGTCTTCAAACTGCTGACGCAGATGGGAGGTTGCAAATTGGAACAGTTTTCTTTTAAAGTGTCTCTCCCCTCCCCCCCAATTTTATTTTCTTTTTAGTCCCAGAGCAACATATGAAATTTCTTAAATACAGCAAAGAAGAATAAACTGATAGCTAGGAACAGTCCAGCTGAGAAACCTGCCATCGCTTCAGAAATAGCTCTCTGCAGCTTATGTAGACTTACATAAAGCATCTGTTCTTTGTCTGAGCCCTTTTGCTTGTCACATTTCAAAGACTCCCTCCGCTAGCTACAGAGGCAACGGAAAGTATGCTCAGTTGCAAGTGGGGTCACAAAGAGATGAAGAGAGAAGGAATAAACCGAGACACAGATACACCTCCTCATACTGGCTTCAGCTTCAAAACACGCTTTGAAAACAGACAAGAGTGTGGAAAAAAAACAATAAAATTAAACGTGCAAAGCATTTGAGGAACAAGAAAAGCCTTGCTTCCACCTATAGCCCTGAGGAACATGGCCATGTGAGGAATTGGGAACCACATAAACCAGACATGGAATTTCTTTTAATAAAAATTACACAGAAAATCAGTGAGATAGATCACTGTGCAATGAGAGGCACATGGAGCTTTGTATAGAGGTCACAGGGAGCGATGAGGAGGAGTCTGGAAGCATGAAGCTCTGCATTCATCTGCCAGCCGCACCAGGAACAGAGAAACTCCCACCAAACGTCAGGGGAGGGTTTGAGCACCCACAGCCCGGCATGGAAAGCAATGGCTGCTGGTGCCTTTTCCTCCGGCACGGCTGGGCCCTCAGAGGCTCCGTGGTTCATATGTGCAGAGCAGAAAGAGAAGAACTGCAGCTATTCCTTTGCCAACGTCTGGGAAAGGTTTCTGTTTTCTCAGCTGAGAGCCCCACAAAGCACAGGAACAAATTCACATGCAGCTGGTTTTACCCATCAAAAGAGGCAGAAGGGAGAGGGCAGTTCATCCGTCGATAAGTTCATGTGAGGTGTTTCCTGACAAAACATTATGATCTGTAAAGAGTGGATTTCAAAATCCTGTTGGGACTTCAAAGCTGTGAACCAGCTTCTAAGCCCTTCGTCTTGCAAGGAACTGCAGACACCCCACAAACAGACCTGTGACAGCCTTCCTGTTTCTAACGTAACTGAAACGGGAAGTGGCTCCAATGGCAAAACCAAAGACATTACTGCTATTAACCTCAATAGTGCTGATTCACTGCCGCTCTATAGGAGAGATCCCACTGCAGAGTCCTTGTAACTCCTCAGAAATCTCCTTTTTTCCGTAGAGAAAAGAACATTACAACAGCCTGGGCACTACCACATCTTCCAACCAGCGTGACATTTCCCTTTGCTGCATCTGCCTGTCCCCGTCTATCAGCTTGAGGGGGCAAGGACTGGCGGTCTGTGGCGTGACTGTGAAGCACAAGGAACACCAAGGTTCTGTTTCAGGGTGGGCACTGGATGCTTAAGAACATTTTTCATGCAGACCAAAAGATACACTGACACCATAAGCTTAAGAAAGGGATTTAAAGAGAAGCAGATTCAAGAAATGGCCTAAGAGTCAGGTTGTATTGCAAGCAAGCTGTCACAGCCCACAGCCATCAAAACCACTACCAATAAGCAAGGTTTTGTTGTTTATTAAGATTCCGGGCAGGGATGGCAGACGAGATTCTGCATTTCTTGAGAATCTCAACATTTCCCCACCACAGCAAAGCACCAAGCACAGCAATGGATTACTGTACAGCAGACGATCCTTTTGTGCAATATGAGCACCTTGCCAAATCTTGGGAACACTCAGGACAAAGCCATAGATGGAAAAAGCAGCTGAAGGCTCCACAAAGCAAGAAAACAGCAGAAGGTGGAGTGAGAAAAGTTAGTTACAGTTCAGAGAACCAATGCCCTGAAGCTGCAGAGGGAATTGCCCAGCACAGGGGAATAACCTGTCTGAAGTGACAGGGAACCAGTTTTAAAAGCAATGCTTTCGCTGCCAGTCATGTGCGTGCAGTGACAGGATTAAGAGGGTTGTCTCCAAAAGACAAGCCCCCCACCTTCACTTGCTCAGAGTAGAAATGAGAGACAAGGGATCTTGAGTTGCAGTGTTTATCTTACTGAAGGCAAGGCACTGACATTTGCAGTCTGCAGCTTTTTCAGGGTTAGCAGTAGCCCTTTCCTTCTACGAAAGATGCATCTAGTGCAACATCAGCTGTTACAGCTTCAGATGTGGAGATCACGAAAACCAAGCGCTAATTGCACGGCAGGGAGGTCAGCGCAGTGCTGTGTGACCGACAGCCAGGAGTTCGATAAGGCCTTAGAGTCCACACTGATCACAACTTCTCTTCCTTTTTGAGAGAGGCTGAAGCTCTGAAAATACATCCAAAGATGAACATTTTCTATTAAGTAAACTTGCTATATTGATAGTTTGCAGAAATACATTGTTGTTATTTTTAAATATAGGCTGAAAGTGAGACAGTTCATTTTTATCTCTTTTCTACAGGGTTTAAAGGATGCTTCCCATCCTGACCGAGGCAGCGTGTACATGACAAAAAGCAATGAGGTCCTTGCAATAATTTATAGACCGACAGGAAACGTTAACCACACAAAGCATTTTGCCCATCTGTCTCTCAGAAGCCACATTTTTCTACAGAAACAAAGCAACCTGTGAAAAATAGATGTTTCAGAAATACATCATGTGAAGTTACAGGTCCAGGAAATCCACATCACTTCTGTACTCTGAAGCAAATGTGCACATCGTGCAAATTATTTCATTATAATACTGTAAAATGGGAATTCTGCTGTGTGCTAAACACTGAGCACTGCAGGTACCGAGACAAAGACTCGGTGTGGCTCTTGATGACTGAAGACTGTGTATTTGTCCACTCGTGTCTCCCACCAATAGTGTTTTGCACAGAAGCCAACTCCATCCTTAGCAACCTTTTATGCCTCTACAACGCTTTTTATTCCAAAGCACTTCAGCGCAGTCTCTTTGGACAAAAGAATAAGTCATCCCATTCTTAGATAGCGCACTCCATCCTATGGCAAACAGCATTATTTCTATACAGCTCAGAAGCACTGCCAGCCCAAAATGCCACTCCCCACTGCCCCAGTGATCTTGTTCTTGCTCTTGTACTTTTAGACATAGTAAAAAGAAAGTGTCAGGCAGAGAAAGTTGAGTAAAAATAGTTTTTTGAAAGAACATTAATGATTAAAGTGCACGAAAATATTTATAGCCACAGGCTGAACCACAGTCTTCAATGAAATGCACTTGAATACTGATAATGCCTTCAATTCTTCCAACTGCTGTGGGAAATACAACTCCTTTGAAGATGGAAGCAAGGTTGCAATCCAGAAAACCTGCTAAAGGTTTCTAGTTTGTCCCTCTAGAGGCACCATCTCGGTTGCTGATGGCTGCAATAGTGACTGCTCCTCTGAAGCAGCTGATCTCGGTTGTTTCTGTGGCATCCGTTTCCACGATCTTGTCTCTATAGCAGGAGACATAAGAACAGCAGCCCTTTGTCAGCAGGAAGCTGCCAAAGGGACCCAGTTTTTAGAAGAGGGCAGGTTTAGGGAAAACCCAACATATACCAGATAGTGTCTTAAGTGTTGCAGCTTCCACAGTCCTAGAAAACTGGCATCTAGCAAGAGCCGTGTTTAAATCTGCAGGATCTTCTGCCCACACTCTGCCAGGCTAAACAAACTATTTCTAGAGAAAGTAACAGCTCTCCATTTTCCACAGACGTGCTTCCCAGGTGTAACGAGGGAAGCAAACAATTATCTAAGGCAGAATCTGACAAAGTTGCCAGTGTTAGGGCTCTGATTTGAGCTCTAAAAGCCCTGTGATTCTAACACTTGTGAGTAAGCCTAAGTTGTACCTTCCCTACAAAAAGCACCACGCATTTGGGCTACTGAGTCAAAGCAAAGAAGAGCCCTTGCTTTTCTCAGCAATTTCATGAGCAAGCTGACCTATCTAGAATTTCTGTTACCAAAGACATAATAACATGCCAAGAGTAGCTGCTAAGCAGGAAGCTAAACAGATACTGAAGACCTTTCTTCATTATTTAATTTACCTTCTGGATTTATTTCTGAATCACTGGTGTTTCCAGGGTCTTCCTTAAGAACTCCCATGTCCTTTGCCCAATTCGTCCATTTAATTTCCTCCACTCTGGAGAGACAATATGCAACAGACACTGATGCACAGAGCACAGCATTTCAGTCCATATCTCATTGTCCTGCAGCATCTCAGTCCAGCTCATCCTGCCAACACAATCCTGATGGTTTGGCTGTAGTAACAACATCCTACAGAGCTTTTCTTTCAGTAAAGATCTTCTGTAGTCTATGCTCCACGAGGTAAATATCTCCTCCCTCTACATACCGTGTGCTGGTCTGTATTTGTTTTAAAACACTCCGTTTCCTCCCAGGGAACATACCTAATGCAAAGGATGCTCCAAGGTTCCATTTTCTATACATGCACCGTAACACCCTGGAGTAACAGAAGTGCTGCCTGCAGTTGGGTTTGCTGGGTGGGGAAAGGTTCTACCTGCTCTGGGCACATCATTGTGGACACCCTGTCACCATAACCACTCACACAGATACGGGTTAAACAGGATGTCTTTTGGTGACACCATGTTTTGGTGACAATGCTGGCAGCTCAACCAGCTCTCAAACTTCCAGCACTGCAATCATCAAACAGTTTGCATGTGCTCAGGAACATGGGGTTGAATCATTGTGTTAATTCAGTGCTGAAATTCCCTGTGGTGGTTCAGGGTAACCAGCTTCTGAATCACGGGAACCGGTTACTAGGATAGAGTGTACGGGGTAACGGCACTTCTGCCTCACCTGAAACACCATCTCTCATCTTTCTTATTGAGGCCCACTGACATGAAGCAACCAGATCTCCTCTTCCCACCTTGGCGCCACAGCCAGGCCTTCTCTATTTCCAGAATAGCAATAGCCCTCTGAAAGAGAAGTCTGTGTCAGAGAGAAAAACGGGATACAGAGCCCAGGCCTTCTTTTAGATTAAATCTTCCCCAATCAGCAACTAATTGGACTTAGAAAAACACTTTTGAACCCAAACCCAAAGTGCTGCTTAGCTTAATAGTACGAGGCAGTTACTTGTGCTCTCACGTTACTTACGCACATGGATCTGGACTGGCTGGTAGCCATGCAAACAGCATGAGTTTTAAATACTTCTAAAAATGGTGTTAGGATTTACCTCCAGAGTGGTAAATTTATATAAATGAGAAGTTTATATCTTGAGGCTTAGGACAAAGACAAGCACTGTCATCTCTGATGTTATGGGAGATTGGGCCACAACGTAACTGCTGAGCAGCACCACATCTC
This sequence comes from Columba livia, assembly GCF_036013475.1. Lineage (NCBI taxonomy): Eukaryota > Metazoa > Chordata > Aves > Columbiformes > Columbidae > Columba > Columba livia. The sequence goes on from NC_088621.1 coordinate 3,532,042, forward strand.
ACCTGCAGCTTCCAGACGCTTTCGCTGTCTTTAGAAACTTTCGTGACAGTCTCACTCATGAGCGCAATCAGCATGTTGAGCAGAAGAATGTAAGTGAGGATCACAAAGAGAAGCAGCAGGAACATGACGAAGTATCTGAACCTGGCATGTTCCTGGAAATCCAGGTCGCCCATCCCAATGGTGATCTTGAAGAGCTCCAGGGAGACGCTAAGCAGCCCGCCGTACATAGCGTGGCTCCCAGCGCTCTCCACCTGAGCAAGAGACTTGTTCTGAGGGACCGAAGGAGCATCCCCCATCAGCGTAACCAGAGCTATGAGGAAAAACCAAATTGAATCCTTCTCAGAAAATTCACTTCTTGCAGCTCAGCCTATAATATAACGCTAAGTAAAACCTTACCTGTTGCAAAGCCAAAGAGGAAGATGATATAAACCAAGAGGAAACGCAGCAGGTCTCTCAGGATAGTCTGAAACAAATCATGAGGAGGTGTCATTCCTTACCTCACATGAAATCACCAGAATGATCTCCTGTTCTCACACATCATAAACTAACCCCCAGTAATAATATCAAAAGCAAGCTGGAAAATGCTTTTATCGAGTTTAAGAAACTACTAATACATGTTAAATTACTTCCTTAGGTAATTAACATCACTGCTACTTAATCTGAGAGTACTACATTAACTTATTTGTTGTTACATTTGTATGAATAGGTTCTTTGAAACAAATAAATATCACATCAGCTCCCCAGTATGGCTGTTTCCAAATGGTTTCAACACATACATGTCTTTCTTTTCCACCTCCATTGTGTTTCACACAAGTGGTGATCAGGATTCCTCCCTGACACCTCATTTCACCTCTGTTTGTCTTGTCTTTCCAGCCCCAGACTCCTTTATGGACCGGAAAACATTTCTCCGTCCAAGCATAACAAACAGTTCCGGGGCCACTGGTTTTGACTGCTAGTTTTGAGTTTTTACAACAAACAAGTAAGTTTCCGCTGTCTCGCTATACTCAAAGATGGCAAACCAGTGGTTTACCACAACTGTACTTCCTTGAAGACACTGATCTCATCTCCTCCTGCAATTTCTTTACTTCCATAGTCAGTATCTCAATTCCATTTATGGAAAGTAATTGCAGGACTTCTATTAGTTCCTCACACCCAAAAGCTTCTCACGCAAAGTTTTTTCGGAGTACTGACCTTCTGTATCATGACGCTGTAGATCCCAGTGCGCTGAAAGCCCCGAGTGTAGTACAGCATGTTGACCCAGCCCAGGAGCAGCGAGAACACCATCACCGCCACGTAGTTTTCGGAACTTGCGCCATACAGGACGGCTGACAGCAGCAAGGAGAAAGCCTGGATGAAGCTGGAGAGAAGCAGAATGAGCGACACAGCGACTTACCTCAGCAAAAAGGCCCATTTGCAGATCCGATCTGTTTTGCAGGGAAAAGCAAACACGTTTTATGAGGCCACATGGAGTGTATAAAGTGGCAGTTAATCAGACACATAGTTTATATGAGCAAATCCCGTTATAAGCAGACACAAAAATCGTTGCAGTTCTGTTATGAACTAATTAATCTCGCAGTCTGAACTCTGAATTGCTTGATGTAACTCACATAACTGATAGAAAATGGAAAACAATTTATGAACACATGCACACATACATGCACACACATGTGAGGTTACTTTCCTTTCAACCAAATCTGAGTCATAGTGATGGTATAATTAAAAACTTGAGCTCTTTTTCTAATAAGTGTGTGTTCTCAACTGTGAAATAATCAAGGGTCTGACCTTCAGTATGTTCAGCTAAAATCCAAGGACAGCCCCTAGCCAAAAAAGTCCATCACAACAAAGGGTTAGGACAAGATGCAGCAGGTAGAAGCAAGCAGGGAAGGGATGGGAAGAGCAGACAGCGGCAGAGAATCGCTTTCCTGCTCACCATCTCTCTAGCAATGTTAGGACAACTTAGGTGCACACAGCAGAGAACTGATTTCACCCGTGCTTTCATTGGCAAAAAACCCTCCAGAGACATACATCAAGATCTCAGTGCAGCTGTCAGAACACATAGTCTTCAGCGACTGGCGTCTCCTCCGCAAGTACAGACTCTAATAGAGAAAAATCAATGGTAGCCATTCATCAAAACAACAGGGCATGCGAGAGGGTGAATCCTGCCCGGCACAGCCTATGGCTCTGGGGAGAGCTTTGCTCCTCTTCACGCTTTCATTTTCAAGATCCCAAATTTCAGCTAGTTATCCTTCCCAGATTAAAAAAAGCCGTACTTATAAAGGGCAAGGATAAACAAGGGCTGAATCATGGCTCAGCCCTATGTCTTTATTAATAGATTGCACTAAATGCCAAGGATGCATTTTAGTACCATAAATCACAGAAGCCTCTTATAATTATTTACTGTGTGAGCCTATTCTTCCTCTTGCCCAGCAACCTGGCCTGTGCTGCTCCTGTCACTGCTAGATCGCACTGACACTGTCTCAGAGCAGGGTTCGCTCCTGTCACCCCCTCACGCACATCCTGATGGCAGGAGAACAGAATCTGTTGCCTCTGTGTCAGTGTTGGTTGCCTTTTTTCAGTCTTACAATGAGACCAGATGAGAACTCCCCATACCTGAGCAAAGATTAGATAAATGCCTCCTAGCAAGATAATGATCAGTCCAGAGACCCAGAGGAAGCCCCCAGCTGTGAACTCCACTGGAAATGAAGGCTGCAAGATAAAAAAAATCCAAACCACTGAAGACAGGCAGAGGTAGTGGTGATAACCACCCCACACCTTCTAAACTCAGCTTCATTCAGGCCCTTCCAGATGAAAAAAGATTGTACATACCTTCACCCGTAAGGGTTGATAGTAAGCAATAGCTGTAAAAATGATCATGAATGACAAGTATGAGACAAAACTGAAGTAGAATCTCTTGGAAGCAAACGTTTCCCATTTTTGCTGAAGCAGTTTGTTCAGTGGCTCCAAAACCACCATCTCGTACCGTTTCTATGGAAAAACAAACAACAAAAATGTACCCGTGTGTCAACAGGAATGCAAATTCACCAGAGGGTTGAGTTTTTCAGGGTTGGAGTCCAGTGGCTCCAGTGGATAGGGTGTCCCTGAGGGTTTATTTGGTCAGGCCTGAAAGAAATCAACCATTCCATAAGAAGTTACTTCTGCTTGGCTTCAAGGCATTTGGACACACCCGGGCTTCACACAACCAAAAGATGCAAAGTTTCTCTCATATTATAGATTATCAGAGGCACACCAAGCAGACTATAAATAATAAAATATGCAAACACTTCCATCATGCATTTCTTTCCCAGAAAAATGTTCCTGTGAAATATCACATTAACTTGAAATTATTTGCAGAATTATACAGCAGCACTGCAGAAAGGCAGAGCAAAGTGGTGTTGACTTTTAGTAGAGGCGCTCACCGGTGTGTCACTGCTGTACGCCAGAATCTCCAGCACAGAGTTTTCCTCAAAGCTGTCGAGAGAGGACAAGTCATAGAGAGACACGTGGATAGGTCCGTAGGTCCATTCAGTGAACTTGCGTGACAGGTGCCTGTACATCGGCTCTTTGATCTCTCTTTGGATGATGTGCTTGAAGATCTGAAAAGAAACAGGACGCACAGCAGAAAAATGTGTATGTAATGCAGGTGGAGGATGACAAAGGCATACCCAAATCACTGTCAAACAAAGGACATCTTGCTTTTGGCATTATACACTTTGATATATCCAAACGACAGACTATCTGGCTAAAGGACAATCTAACTACACCTTGTATCAGCTCTTCCAGGAGCAGAACCCATTTTGGTCCAGACCAGCTGTCTTGGCTGGGACAGAGAGCAGCAGCATCCAGCTGAGACTCTGCAGGACACTAACTGGAGTGACCTGGGGGAGATCTCCTGTGTCATCTCCTGTGGCACTGCCACTGTCAGCAGCATTACCACGCACCAAACCCCACTGCTGTGCCGAGGATGTGTGCTGCACTCTTCCTCATTTCTCAGTAACCCCAAGGATTCCCCCTAGTTGTCTTTACCTCCACTTTGCCCGTCTTGGCAGCAAGCTGCAGAGGATTCAATCCATCATAATTCACTATCTCCTCCAGTTTGCACGCTGGGTCAACCTTCACGCCTGCCTTCAAGATCTCAACGTATGTTGCGCTCACAAACTTGGTGTTTTCCACAGTGTCATCTGCAATCATCACCAGGGCATGGAGGACGGTGTTGCCCTGCGTATCCTGCTCCTGGATCCTGGCTTTCTGGTGGGGATTGTTTAGAAGATATTCCACCACCTCAAACTGATTGGTGCAAGCAGCCAAGGAGAGGGGAAGTTCACCTGAAGAGATTAAGATAGTGTTTAGAGTGGAAGCAGAAACAGGTGAGAAAAATTAAAGGAGAAAAAAAATAATTCTGGGAAAATATATGTAGCCAACAGTTTTACCAGAGGAACACCAAACAAGTTCGTCCCACTGTCTCGAGATTCTGAAGGGGTTCTACAGTAAATAAATACTCCCTATTTCTGTGTACAGCTGAAACACTTTCCCAGACTCCTGATATGGCTAAACTAATCAATTATTTGTGTCTGTCTGAAGGCCCTCAGGTGGGATTAAATGCATGAAACCAAAAATGATGGCAAGCACCTACTGCCTGTGAAAGGATTCTGCCATTCAAGTCAGTCAAGAGCTTGATTACAGGACAGTAGAGAAGGCAGCCGATGCACAGAGGGGCAAACCCAACTTAGAATCAGCAGCATCGCATACAGTGAGACAACAAAAAAAGTGAAGGGACTCACCAAAATAAAAGTAAATTCCTTCTTTCTTCTTCCTGAAGAATTCACCATGGGCTCTGGCATGGACATCAGCTCCATTCTCTACTAGAAGTTTCACTAAATCTAGGCTCCTTTTCTCGATGGCGATGTGGAGTGCTGTTTGGCCTAAGGAAACAGCAAAACCTGTCACTCGGTGTCACTATCAGAGGGAACAGGCACGGGACTCTTCAGCAAAGCGCTGTTTCAACAGTCGCTGCATGTTCCGCACAGCAATCCTGCAGTCTCGGTGCTGGGCAGGGTGGGTGGCAATTGATGACTTTCAGCAATGTTCATTGGAAAAGCACGTTGCAAACACAGGATCAGAAGCCCCGAGACTGTCAGAAATTCAATGCAAGTCCAGGTAGTTACCCCTGCCTGGCACTAGATCCCAAGCAGCTACGAGAAGATAGAGACAACCATAACATACTTGACTATGCTGTATACCTGCTGTTAAAAGGATAACCAAACCGGCAAAACTCATTCTGAAATAGTGATATACTATTTCTTTTTCACTTGTAGGGGTTTTTAAACTTTCCCAAGCAAATCTTCCCACATTCCAGGGTTATCTGTTTTACAGGCTGAGAACAAAGTTGCAGAAGTGAAGTGTATAATTCAGGGTTGAAGAGGACACAGTACCAGAATCAGAAATCAGAACTGAAATGTGGGCCAGAACTCTGGGACTGCAGTGCAGCATAAGCTCCTCTTCTCCTCTTTTTCCTTGTATCCGCACATCTCTCCTGCCTAATGGGGAGGAGGCTGCTCTGGCACAGCATCAGAGCATAAACCTTACCTCTGTAGTAACAATCAGAGCACGCGACATTGACAAGCGGCCGGGGATTCTGTGTCTTTTGGTCTATCTCCAGCAAAAGTGGGATTGTGTCATTCTTTCCATTTTTTAAGTTCAACAGGGCTTTCATTAAGCAAGTCTTCCCAGTCTTTGCATCTAGCAGAAAAAGAACATCCAACAGGTTGTACGTGTGCTTTGCAAACACCTGTATTACCTAGTTCAGTGTGTGCAGAACTTAACTGTCACTGTAGAACCAAATGCAACAATAATTCTAGACATCTTACTCAGTATTTTTAGTCTGCAGTAGAGGCAAAAGCCTTAGGATAGATGTAATTAATGGCATTTTCCATCCTCGGATGGACATGAGGAAGATGAAAGAATACACAGAGGGCTAGAGAAAGCAAAACGACATGAGCAGGTTCCCCTGCTTCCCTCCTACATGAAAAAGTGCTGCCTCTGCTAACCCTGTTTATGGAACAAGAATCTACCTGTGTATTCGGAATTGGTGAGAAATTTGGAGGTCCTCCTTAAGTACTCGAGTAAACCATCCAGTGCCTCGGGGCTGCCCCTTGAGACTGCGCTGAAGAGCCTGTCTCTGTCAAAGCGGTTGGGGTCCTTTTGGCTAGGGAAGAAATTCTAAGTGTTAAGAAGCTCTAGAGAGCAGACAACAAATGTGTAATAAGTTCTAGTGGGAGAGTGTACGAAAGGAGAGAGGGCAGAAAAATCTGTCACATAAAATGAGTATTTTATTTTTGAGTCACGGGAAAAACAGATTTCCCAGAATTCTCTTAAGTGGCTGCTCTTTCCATCAGCTGGAGCTCTTCCCAGATCCAGTCTGATGTGCGGCCCTGGAACACATCCAGGGCACAAAGAAAGAGAAGCCTGAGATAGATGCAGGACCAGAGTCGGTCCCACCACATGGGGTGTAGTTTACATCCCTCCCTGGCCAGAATGGTTCACTCGTGCAGAGCTCCCTCCCAGCAGAGATCAACAGGGATCCCACCCCAAATACCCAACAGTTACTCACTTGCTGACAAGCCCTGGCCAATAGTTCAGATTAATCTTGACTTTAGGAGCAAAGTCACTGCTCTCCTTCTGATAAGGCGTCTCCAGGGGTCGTGGCTCTCCTTTCTTTCCAAGCCCTGATCTTTCTTCCTTTTTACTAGATGCAGGTTTATCTTCTGGGACACTGTCATCTGTTTCCAGAACTCCTATCAACCGGTTCCTCTGACACGGGCCCGGCTGCCCGTTTGTGAAGTTATCCATTTCTAGTAGAGATGATCTTGCAGATCACCAAAGATGTTCCCTGCTGAGAGACTAAACCTGCAAAGGAGAAGAATTAACAATTTAGTCACAAACCTAGAATATATTCAGTGTGCCACAGAGAAAAGAACATTTCCAGGCCCAATGTTCCTACAGTTGACTATGAGAGAGAGATTCAGTAAAACTCTGCACAGTAGGAATTTTGAATAAAGGATCAAGGCCTTAAATAGGGCACCACTGGAGAAGTTCATGAAATACAGGCAACTTGTCTGCACAACATCTGAACCCCCTTTGTGAGATGACCTCACCTGTTGGCAGCAGCACAGGTTCCTTGCATAAAAGGCAAAGAAAGTGGATCTTTAGGAGACTACGATCATTGTTCTTGTCTCAGTGCAGCCAACACAGGCTAGACACCAAGTGGCCAAAAAGATAAGATTAACTGTAGGCCATCTTTGGAACAGTGCTAAGTTTGTTCATGTTCTCTGTTGGTAAGCATTACACTGTTTCTAGAGGGAAAACACATGCACAAATTATGTTCCCCTCATGCACTCTCACATTTCATCCCGCGGCAAAATGAGTGGGATCTCCCCAATGTTTGGAGCTGTTGGCTCCCCATGCGAGCACAGGCAACCACACACCCCAGCTGCCAGGCGGGCACTCAGAGCCTGAACAGGGCACAGCTCTCCCGGCGCAAAGCTGGATCCAGAGCTGCCGTGCAGGGAGCATCAGTATTCACCAGAGCACCCAGCCAGCCCACTGCTCTCATCTAATACGTCCTGCGCTCCTTTTTCACCCTTTTGAGACATCTCTTCATGTATATCTGGACATATCTCAGATCCACGCCCAATGCAAGCTATCTGTAGTCAGCACACGACCGCGGATTCACGCACAGCTCGTGAGGCAGCAGGGAAACATCCATGATTACCAACCTGAAGAAGAGCCTTTTTTAATGACTCCGTCTTATTCACATGCGCTCCCTCCAAATGGTTAACAGGTTTTCTCTGAAGAGAAGTCTCCCTTGCTGGGACTACAGCCAGACTCCATAGCCTGTACCAGCAAGGACATAAATTGACACAGCATTAGCATTCTGGCTTGGATTAGTATGTGGAAAAACACAATTCTAGGCAGAAAACGGCCACAAAACATTTATGCAGCTCACAGCAAGAAATCCAAGGGCTGATTTCAAGACGGACCATTACGATAAATCAGCCGTTCAGTTTAGTCTGCACTCTAATAAGACACATTCCTCTGCACATACAGGCATACACCCTATAATCCCATTTCAGACTTATTTCATCCCCCAAAACACTTACTGGCACATTTGCCGATCCTTTAGAGGGCTATTTGTACTTCCGTAACAGTTTGCTTGTGCTTTTCTGTCTTCCTTTCCCCAAAATCATTTCTCAGCTGCAGTTTCCATCTCTCCACAGCGCCCGAGAGAGTTATTTATTGTCTGTCTTGCACAGACAGACTGTCTGGTTTAAAAGCAAGAGCAAAATGGTCCTAAAAAAAAGGACCCTATAAAAGGACCCTATAATATATACATCCGCTTTGTGCATCCCTAGGAAACAGAGAGCACTCCGTTTGCCAGCTCAACTTTCACTTCTCTACTCAAGAGCCGAGTTGTTTGTTTCTGTGACTTTCCCAAGCCATTTTGAGTAGTGCAGCACCAGCCCTGCTGTCGGAGAGGAAGAGCACAGCACTTACCCCGAGTTGCTGCAAGCTCCACCCAAGAACCGATCTGACAAGGAGTCCCAACGGATCCTTCAGACGGTAAATAACCTCTCAGTAGAAACCAAGTCAAATGCCAACAAGTGTTAATAAGCATGAAAGCAGAGCCCAAATTATTTACATCCATGGGTGAGAGTCCTCTTCTTCTGCGGAGAAGATCACGCTCATATTAGCAGTCTAGTAACGGCACAAGGTTGAACTCCCAGTTGGTGGTGGTCCATGAGAGAATCCAGGCTGCCTGTGAGAAGGAATAACCACGGATTAGTGCTATTTACTCAAGTCTATAGCTTTCTGCAAAGTGAAGAAGGGCTTGCACAGGAAATGACTAGAGAGATTTCTCAGTAAAAGAGAGCCAATGAGTGCAGTGCTCTTATATGGGAAAGCTGGCTGGCTTCTGCAAATGCATAACATTTAACCCCTGCCTACACGTGTAGAGGCGGCATCTCGTGCCTTTCAACAACCGCCCGCTCAGATCCCAAGGGAGGCGGCTGGTGTGACCCTGGCCATGCTAAAGCCCGTGGTTTAGTTTTGAGGTTGGTCACAAGGCTCTCTCGGCCTCAGGACAAGCAAGAATGCATTGAAACATCTGAGGTCAACTGTTACCGTGGGCAGCCAGTTCTCTTCACACTTAACGCACCCCATTACGAGGCAGAGAAAACCGTATGAGAAAATAAACCACCCAGAGCATCACCCTACAACACACGCAGCGTCAGCTGCTCATCACAAGCTCAGCAGACTGCACGAAGCAGCCCCAGTTCCAAAACACTTGGGCTACTGGTTACATAATTTGCCACTAGTTCCCACTTCTTGATGAGCTGCCTCCCCAAACAAGTGCAAGTCTGAGGCTTGGAGGTTCTGGGAGCACAGACTGAGCAACTGATTGGAGTAAAGACCATGCATGCAGACTAATGCCTCTTTACTTGTCACTTGCAAAACGGGACCCCTGGGAACACAAGACACCAGCCCACAGCAAGTGAATTCATTTTTTCTCTCCACTCCTAACAAAACCCAGGCCTGAGGAGGCAGTGTGATCGTTATCTCCTGCGGCATCGATGCAGGAGGACATTCAGCACCCCCGGTCTCAACAGCCTTCCCCAGCACAGCGCTGCTGCAGAGCGATTCTCATCTGTACTCTGTAGACGAGTACAAAGCCATTTATGTGATCTAGAGAATCTTACTGACTAACAAGACTGTAAAGAGCTTTTCTAATCAACAGCTTGATAGCAAGGGCACATTCCACAAGCAATCTTAGAAGTTTAGTTAACCATTGGTCCAAAAACACTGAGAAGGGGCGTCACATCATGACATACAGAACTCTGGCTGTGCCTTTTCTTCTTCCAAAGCCACCACGATCCAAAAGAGAGCCTGCAGCAACCCTAATCCAACAGGACCGCAGGATGATGTGGGGCTTCCTGGAATGCGGTCGTCACCCATAGAAACATTCCCAGATGGCTCCTTCTTTGAGTCAGATGCAGGATGCGTAACAACCTCCCTATAAATACATAATCAAATGGCAGGGTGCCTTTTCCTCCTTCATGGTTTTGCATAAGATCTCAAGCTAATTCCTCCGATTCCTGTTCCAAAATTAAGCTGATACAGGAATAATGTAAAGCCACTTATTCATTCCAGGCTTAATGATTTATCAGGAACCACAGAATAGCCTACAAAGAACCAACATAAATAAATACAAGACCAGATATCATCTCTCCTACCCTCATTCCAGCCTTGCACTGATTTAGTTTGCTTTAGTCATGTTACACTTAATTTACTGTGATATCAACAGATGTAGATTCAGGCCCAGGAGTTTAGGTCAGACTTAGAGGTTTAGATCCTCTTGGGCTTTTCCCCCAGCCTGCATGGGAGTCAAGCCGCCGTTCTAGCCAGGGAATGAAATCAGCTCACAAAAGTGCATCATAACAGAGCCCTTTCTGCGCATCTGGTTTTAATAGCTTACACAGAGGAAGGGGAATGTGCAGCTTGCTGGGAAAGGAATCACTGCCAGCAGAGAGGTCACCACAGCAAACCAGAAACACAGAGCTGCTGGGGGAACACAAACTCTGGTATGTGCACACACATGCGCACACGTTTGCAGAGTACACGGAGGAAAGCACTTGCACTTCCAGCGCTGAGAAGGGAGAAGCAATGCAGAAAAATACACAATCTGCCCAAATGTTCACTTGCCAGTGACGGGGTCCCGAGGTCAGCAAGGGGATCATGTCACTGCTGTGCACCAGCCAGCGGAGCTGGTTGTGATGCTTAATGAGCATCTCACCACCACAATCAGGATGAAGCCACTCACAGCAGCGCAGGGAGAATAAAAGAGACGATTTAATTGCACCTGCCAGCCTGAATTTTCAAAATCAACATGTAATCCTCTTGCCTTTTGAGGCTTTTATTTGAGGGAGCAAGAAGGAATCTTGCAATTGCTCAGTACGTACTTTACTGGTGAAAACGTCTCTGATAGTGCCAAGCTTCTCCTGATAGGAGAGACACGTCTGTGGAAGCCTTCAATCTGGGAAGAGAGAAGTCAAACTCTTAGCTACGAGGTGACATTTTAAGCCAAATCAGTAATTTTAATTTAATAATATTATCAAAAATATTCATAATTGTAATTATTATGGAATTACAGGTGATACAGAAGCACAGTAATTCATGGCAGGAAAACCAAAGACTGGAACCTGCTTAAAGAGAAAGCAAAAGGAAGCGTGAGGAAGAGGACGTTCTGAAAAGATGGAAGAAAACCACATTTCCTAAAATGTGTGTTCTCTGCTCACCCAAATGTCCATTTTTACCAAATACTGAAAAACATCATATTGTTATGATGAATATCACACTTTCTGTATGCTGTAAATAGAAGATCCAAGTCTCTTACATGTGTCTGCAATTTAATTCCAGCATTATATCTGTAGCCCCTAAGGGGCAGCAGCTCAAAATCCCCATGGGAGGGGAGCCTGGAATAACCACACACAAGGGTGAACCACTACAACTCTCTCCAAAATAACAGGTAGGCCAACACTTCACTCAAACCTCACAAAAGCCACAAGGTTAAGAAAAAATTGCTTATTTTAAAGGTCTGTTGTCACACTTGGGAAAATATCAAGTATTTTTGCAAGGCGAGATTCTTTTTTTCACGCAACTGTTCAGTAAAACCCACAACAAAGGGATGAATTTTAGTAGGTTCATTTGGTATAGTTGTACCTCTAGAGACACCAGCCAGTGCACAATCTAAAATACAAGTATTTTTAAATATAGTTCAATGTCAAAAGTTGTCTTATAGCACTGGCGACTCAATTTCCATGAGAACATTTCTGTAACTACTAGTCTTACATCATCATATTTAGAGGCTCATATCTATGTATTAGGCCTTTGAAGGAACCATCCAGTTCTTCTATTCCTTAAACTGAAGTGTACTTCTAGTTGATGTCTCCCTTTCTGCAGGATTCCAGCCCGAAGGTGTGTTCTGCTGACAATCAAAACAGCAGCAAAATAAGAAATCCACCGGTAATGCTGCAAAACTCACTTTTGCGGAGAAACAGTGACATCCAGTGGCCGCTCAGTAAATCCCAATTCCTGCTGCGGCTGAGATCAGCCTCGATAGGCCGGTCAAAAAGCTCAGCTTGCAGCAGGGTTAAATGCCATTATCAGAATCTTTTGTCAATGTGGGAGCATTAGGATTATTCTGTTTTAATACCATATAGATCCTGACTAAAACTTATTAAATTCTTATTTCAGTTATGAATAGTTGTCTCTAAGAAGACCAAATAGAGGTGCCACCCCATCGTGAGAAAATGCTGTATCTTAACAGCATCAGTCCTTCCTATTGCCAGACACTACTTAGTCTTTCATTCATAGCTTCTTCAGTGTACACAATGCAAACTATGTAACCTCGATTTACAGTTCCTTGTAATTTATATGCATTTCCCTAATTCATTAAGATAAATTGCAAAGAGTTTTCTTTGTTAATGAAGGAATCCCTTGAAGTCATCCCTTCCAGCTGGTGACGGCCACCCCTTTGTGACCTGGGGATAACCTGGAGGAGCAGCCTGGATAACTCAGTTCATCCAAGAAGAGCAGAGTCCAGCCCAAGTCCCTGTGGTGACCCGTCCAAGGTACCTTCACCCAGGTAGTGCCACAGCACAACAGCATCTGGGGACTTCACTCCTTGTCCTCTCTGCATTTAGAGACATGCTGTTCCGCGCCATTTCTAGCAAGCCAAATACACAGCTCATTAACGTTCAGCACAAGGCTCATCTAAGGCTGGGGAAACCCCCACACGGACACACGAACAACATTTCTGCAACAGGTCACATCCAGTGAGTGACCCTGGAGAAAGGGGACCTGCCACAGACAGACCTAAACCAGCAACCTGTGCCTACACCACCTGAGCGGTGTCTGCAGCTATTACCTTACAGCATGGCTTAATTATTAAAACAACTTAAGAAAGGATATCTCTTAATTATTAACCAGAGAAGATAAAGCAGCTAGTTTTATCATGCAGTAAATCAGCAGCAGAAAAAGTAATGTAAATTTATTCAGGGCTGTATCTCCTCTGGACTATGAACTGCTCAAGGACTTTACACACTAACAAGCAATGAAACACCCAGGAAGCGACAGAATCAGAGGAGGGTTGGAAGGGGCCTCTGGAGGTCATTTTGTCCAGCCCCCCCACCCAGGGCTGGTTCCCCAGCCCCACATCCAGATGCCTTTTGAGCATCTCCAAGGGAGTCCCCACAACCCCTCTGGGCAACCTGCCCCGGTGGCTAAACTGGAAAAAGCAGAAATCAAGGAAAGGCAAAAGAAGCTATTGCAGAAAAACTCAAGTCATCTAAGTAAAATCTAGAGCAAAACTGCTGCTCAAAAAAATAATAAAAAAACCCCATGGTTCTAACCATCAAAACTACCTTGAACTTAGTTACCATGTGCAGTTTCCTGTGAAAACAGCAGTGGAAGCTTTTTGGCCATAGTCACATCCATGCTAAGGCAGCACATACCACAGACACCCAGGGACGTGACATTGAAAGCTGCAACCCAAGAGGAACCCGATTTCACAGCAACACTGCAGTGGACAAAAAAATATCCACTCATATGGTGCGTAATTCAGGGTTATCTGTAAAAATCAAAGTGCACCAGCACAGAAACACTGTGCACACAGCATAGGGATGCCAGGAGTTCCACTGCAAGTTCAGTAGCTGTCAAAATTCAACAGGTAAAGACATTGGCAACCACAACCCTTACTACCTGGTGAAGTTTCTGTGAAAGGGCACACAGATTACTGGTTACATCCACCTTTTAGGACCCACCACTACATAGTTGAACAAAAACATCCTAACCCCACCTCTCCGGATGACTTAAACCACCCCATCAGAAAAAAACAAACACAAACAAGCACCCCAACACAAAAAAATACACCCAAAGCCCAAACAAGAGAGACAACCCAGACGTCAGGCAGAACTCTCTGGCTTTTGGCATTAAATGATTTTTTAAAAAGCTTTTCTTTTTTACTGAGATCAAACCAGGAAACTAATACTCCTCAGTCCTGTATCACCGTTCAGTATTAAAGTTTCCCTGGAACCCATGTATGAAAGCAGCCTCCCCCCACCCCCAGCAGCTACTGTCACTGCCTGGGCCCTTCCCAGATCTTGTGTTCCATGTTCACCCAGAGTTAACAGCCCACAAAGCACAGCCCCCCATGTCCCCACCCACTCAAGCTCAAGTCACTCCACAGCAGCATCAGACACAGCTGCAGCAAACCCCACCCCACCGCACTGACACTCCCATCCCCTAATTTGGTGTGTGGCTTTCTGGGGTCTTTAACAATTACCCTCCCTGGAAACTGAGTTGTGATAATCTCTGAAAAAAAGAAATACCAGCGTGTTAGTGCTTATTTTAAGACTTTAATCCAGAACCACAGGGTTCTCATTATACATGCAAAGAGGTTTAAACTGCCATGGAAGACAGTCAAATAAGCAGGCCACTTAAGCATACCGGTTTTATCAACTTGAACAGAGACAGACAAGTTGTGATGTGCAACAGAAAACTTTATTAGCATTTCAACAGACAGTTGTTCAGCAGTTACTTAAGCTTGCATTCACCTTGCATTTAACTTAAGACATTAAAGAACTACAGTGCAAACATAAATGCTATTGGCAATCTTGTTGGGAAGCAAGATGCACAATAACTTAACAGCCACCCCTCAGGCGCAGCACCAGGTGCAGGGTGGATTCCTTCTGGATGTTGTAGTCGGACAGGGTGCGCCCGTCTTCCAGCTGCTTGCCAGCGAAGATCAGCCTCTGCTGGTCTGGGGGAATGCCTTCCTTGTCCTGGATCTTGGCCTTCACATTCTCAATGGTGTCACTGGGCTCAACCTCAAGGGTGATGGTCTTGCCAGTCAGGGTCTTCACAAAGATCTGCATCCCTCCTCTCAGGCGCAGCACCAGGTGGAGAGTGGATTCCTTCTGGATGTTGTAGTCAGATAGGGTGCGCCCATCTTCCAGCTGCTTGCCAGCGAAGATCAGCCTCTGCTGATCAGGGGGAATGCCTTCCTTGTCCTGGATCTTGGCCTTCACATTCTCAATGGTGTCACTGGGCTCCACTTCAAGAGTAATTGTCTTACCAGTCAGGGTCTTCACAAAGATCTGCATGCCACCCCTCAGGCGCAGCACCAGGTGCAGGGTGGATTCCTTCTGGATGTTGTAGTCGGACAGGGTGCGCCCGTCTTCCAGCTGCTTGCCAGCAAAGATCAGCCTCTGCTGGTCTGGGGGAATGCCTTCCTTGTCCTGGATCTTGGCCTTCACATTCTCAATGGTATCACTGGGCTCAACCTCGAGGGTGATGGTCTTGCCAGTCAGGGTCTTGACAAAAATCTGCATCCCTCCCCTCAGGCGCAGCACCAGGTGCAGGGTGGATTCCTTCTGGATGTTGTAGTCAGACAGAGTACGACCATCTTCCAGCTGCTTGCCAGCGAAGATCAGCCTCTGCTGATCGGGGGGAATGCCTTCCTTGTCCTGGATCTTGGCCTTCACATTCTCAATGGTGTCACTGGGCTCAACCTCAAGGGTGATGGTCTTGCCAGTCAAGGTCTTCACAAAGATCTGCATTCCTCCCCTCAGGCGCAGCACCAGGTGCAGGGTGGATTCCTTCTGGATGTTGTAGTCAGACAGGGTGCGCCCGTCTTCCAGCTGCTTGCCAGCAAAAATCAGCCTCTGCTGGTCTGGGGGAATGCCTTCCTTGTCCTGGATCTTGGCCTTCACATTCTCAATGGTGTCACTGGGCTCAACCTCGAGGGTGATGGTCTTGCCAGTCAGGGTCTTCACAAAGATCTGCATCCCTCCTCTCAGGCGCAGCACCAGGTGGAGAGTGGATTCCTTCTGGATGTTGTAGTCAGACAGGGTGCGCCCGTCTTCCAGCTGCTTGCCAGCGAAGATCAGCCTCTGCTGGTCTGGGGGAATGCCTTCCTTGTCCTGGATCTTGGCCTTCACATTCTCAATGGTGTCACTGGGCTCAACCTCAAGGGTGATGGTCTTGCCAGTCAGGGTCTTGACAAAGATCTGCATGTTGAACTGTAAGACATAGAAGAATCCAATTTTAGCTACTTAACGGAAAAACAGTATTGAATTATTTCTAAACGAAAACACTCCTGCTGTTAGTTTACATTGCTTTTCAGTAGACTTTTTTTTATTTTTAAATCAAGATTTTCTACAGCCACCCCTCACTAAGGACTAAACAGACCTCTTTCTGAGCCTCACCGCGCTACATTACTGTAACAGATTCCTCACATCGCCTCTCCACAATCGACTCCCAGCCCCCCTCGCCCCCTCCCAGCGCTGCGGCAGCGGCCGCGCCCCCGCCGGCCAATGGCGGCCCCGGCGCTGAGCTGCGCACCCCCCCCCCCCCCGCCCGCCCCGGGCGGTGACGCACCCACCGGCTTCCGGGAGGACGAGCGGAGCCCCCGCCATTTTCACCGTAACGCAACCTCCTTCCCGTAACGAAACTACCTAATTCCGCCGCCCCCCCCCACCCCGCTTCCAGTTCTCAACAACACGGTTCAGAGCAACGCGAAACTCTGAACAATTCCTCCCCCCCCCACCCCGAACAAAAAATACTGCCCAATAAGTACCCACCCCACCTTACAACTGCCTCCCTGTAAAAATCGTCCCGTTTTAATCTTTCCAACGGCCCAAACCTCTCCCACCCATGGACTCACGTCTCCGGCCCTGAACGCTGCTCGCCACAAGATCTATCGCAGTCCACTGCAATCGAAATCTGCTGCGTGACGCAGCCCCGCCCGTATTTATGCGATTTCTGACAGACAGGCCACGCCCCTCTTGAACGCGCGTGTCCATCCGCCTCCCAAAGTAGTCCCAAGTAAAAGACCACCGTTGTGACAAAAATTTACCTTTCTCCCCCTCCAATCGCTCTTCCGGGGACAAGGGGGTCCTGGAGTCTTAGTGTGGGACCTCAGACCCTTAAAAAATCTGGAAATTTCTGGGGGCGCGGATGGATCTGGAGGTGCGGTGCAGCGGTTAGTGGCAAGACCTGGAAGTTCGGCAATGATTGGTGCAGCAGTAAGAACGGCGGGTGTTGATTGGGTGATCCGGAGTAAAGACACAGAAGGGCGGGGCTGGGCGGCTGTAGGGAAAGCTCTGGAAGATTCGGGTACTGCCCGGCGCTGATTGGTGCACGGTGAGGTCAGCGCTGTTGCTAGGGGGGAGCCGCCTTGCAGGGGCAGATTTCGGCTGTGCGCATGCGTACTTGTGCTGCTGCGTGGGGTGAGGGCGCCCGGAGCCCCGCGATGGGGATGGGGCTGCTTGTGGGGCTCTTTTCCAGCCCCAGCCAATGCTCCTGGAAGAGCGTGGCGTGAACAGTGGGCAAAAGAGCGCCGGAGGAAGATGGGTTACCCTTGCTGCCAGCTTTTTGTTGGCCCCCAGAGACACCAGCACATCTGACCGACCCCAGGGGAAGCGTTTATGGCTGAGCCTGGAACAGTCTGTAGGGCTGGTCCTGGGGTGTGGGGCTGTGCGGAAAAGCTGTGAGTTGGAAAAGCTGGGGAAAAGAACTAGTTAGAAATCCATCAAGTGTCGGTGACTCCTGGTGTGTCACGCGTGGCCAGGCGGAACGTGCCCCTCGTCAGGCGCCCATTTCCTGAGCAGCCCTTTGCGCCAATTTCAGCTGCCGGACAACTTAATGCTTTAATGTGAGGTTGCACAACAAGCCCTGTGATGAAATGCTGACATTTGTAATTCAAATGGCTGTTTACTTGCCTTCAGGAAGCTTTAATCAAGTTATGGCACAACTTCCTCCTGTGAACTGATGTGGAAATGTGCTTTGTGTTAATTAAGCTTGATTACACCTTTCAGACTGGCTCTCAGCTCGTTTTATGTTGTATCTGGAGTACACAATCTAGGAAGGTTTTTATGTGGCAGTGCTCTATCTGCTGCTATCCCCTTCAGTGCAGCCAGATGAACTTGCTGTTACGGAGCACACCCATGAACGGCGGGATTCCGTACCCAGCTGCTCTATTTCCCCCTTTAAAAACAAACAAACAAAAAACACAACAATGAAACCCTTTTGCTTTCCTTTCTCCGAACAGGCCATGTGTTTGCGAGCACCTCCTGGCCTACAGCAGAAAGGAAATAAATCATACCAACAATAATCCACAACGTAGAAGCGGTAAGAGAAGAAAAGGGTAACTGGAAAGTTCCGAAACAGCCCCATGGCAACAACCAACTTTGGAAATATTATTTGGCTGCCTAAATTTAGGACAAAAGGCAAGTTTAGGCAATATCACATTTGTTTTCTTTATGCTGCCAGTTTTGCTCAGTGTTTCCAGTAGGTTCGTTTTGTTTGCTTGGTGCCAGGGTGACTAAATGTTTGCTCCAAGGCCGAACAGCCCAGGCACTGCTGCAGGAACCAAACAATAGCACGGAGTCCTAGGAGGAAGGGCACCAGTAATTAATATTTACATATGTGAAAGGCCATGTCTGCTGAACTGGAAATTAACCACAGGCTAATCTAGAGACCGGCCTCTGTGTGAGCACATCAGACTTGTATTAAAGATTTTATTGTGCGTGTCTTTGTTTTTTTAATGTCCCTCTAGACTGAGAAGGAGAAATGTCTTTTTCTTTTTACTTTCTGTGTAAACCAGAAAACACGGGAGTTCTCACTTGTTTTTTTCTAAGTATGACTAAATCCCATGACTAATCTGCATTCACTGTTGTTGTTTGGTTTCTTTTTAAGTATTCAAAGCAACAGATCAGAATAAAGTCCCAACAAGATGGGTCTGCCATGGGTAGTTCTTTAAATACCTTTTTAATGATGACTGCTGAAAACTTCATTGTTCAGGGAAATGACGTTACCCAAGGCAAGCACAGGACATGACTGCTGACATCGAATGCAGACTCTGTTTTACAAACAATTATGGATTAAATTAATCAATTCCATGTAAAAAGCCTCATTATTTTCCTCAGTTATCCCTCTATCAAAAGAGATAAACAAAACAGTTCGGCTTTGTGCACACAACTCCAGGGCCTAACAGAATTAAACTAATCTCCATAGCCTGTGGGCAAGGTACTCTGCAGAGGCCACTATTAGCATTTTGCAGTGTCCACTGATTGGATTAATTTAATTGTCCTACCTGTTAATCTATGACAGCCATCTACATGCCTGTACAGATCCCACCTCTTTTGTTTTGGGGGCTCGGGGGTGGGCTAAATACAGAAAGCTGCTTAAATAACCTATTTTCCTGTCCCTTGGCTCTCTCTGTATAGTAAACTCATGCCCTGAATGTTACACATTTGATATGTGCGTCAATTCTTTATACTATTTCAACGATAATTATTATCAAGTTGAAAGGTACTTCTTTTTAAAGTCAGAATGCAGCGTTTATATATTGTGGGCCAGATTCTGCGATTCTCACACATGGTGTGTACAGAGCAAGCTCCTAAGCTGGAGGTGATGGCCTTGTGATTTAATTTTACTGAATTTCAGCTTTACCTCAGAATTTCTTTAGCAAATAATTTAGTACTGAATTTGATACAAAGGAGATCCGTTCATTCTGAAATGGTGTGGTAACTGTTGTGGTTGTACAAAGCATATGTAGTTAACACACATCCTGCTCTTCCTCCAGAAGCTCTTGGTGAATCAGAACCATCAAGCAGCTGACTGTGAACTGTGTATAAATAAATGCAAAGCTGAAAAAGCAGAAATCTCTATCGTGTGACTTGCCTGACTGCACAGGTGGCTCCAGCCTTTGCCAGGGCACGGGGCCTGCGGTCGGGAACGTGTGTTTCTTTCCAAGTGGTTTCAGAAGTGGGTCACTGGGCAGTAGTACAAAGCAACCTACTTTCAGAAGAGAAGAATCCGGGATCAAAGAAATGTTTCCAACGAATCTTTACATTCTAAAACACAATCTGGGTCTGGTTTTGAATGTAAACTAATGCCCTAGCAACAGCGTATCATTTCTACGTGACCAATGTCAAATGAAACAATCTATTTATCTTCGGTTACAATGGTTTAAGTTGGGACAGCCAGTCACGCGATTTGAGTATGTGCAGCAAGTTCAGTTCTGTTCCTCTGTTCAGATAAAAATAGGGCTAATTGCCACAGGGAAATAACAATGTATATATTCCTTTCTCATAATATTACTCATACCTGCTTTAGGTCACTCTGTGTATGACACAGGATAATTATATTTATCTATTTACAATTGTGGAGCTAAATATTTTCTCTCCAATGCTGTAACCCTGCAATAAGGCCCAGTGTTTGCTGAAGTTCCAGCCACAAGACAAACAGAGCTGTGGCGTGTTGTTGCTTGTCCTTGTACTGCCAAGCTCAAGGGTTACAAAAATAGTGAGTCACAATTCAAAGTACTGTGAGACCAACTGGGATGAGATTAGCGAAAAAAAGACAACGGAGTTTTGGTTTTTAAAACTTATGCTAAAGATACCTTAAATAAACAAAGCTTAGAATAAGGTACCAACTTCAGGAGCTGAAAGCTTAAGAAGTAGATACCCAGATTTGTAGTAGAAAGGGGAAAATGAGCAATACTCATTGTCTCGTTTGTTTAAAGCGTATTTTAACTTCCCAGGACGCATGCCATACAGCTTTAAGATCTGTGCTGCCACAATAGCAAGTCTTTCTCTGTAGGTGTCAATGACCCAGAGGAACATGTGGCAATTCCCGGTGCTTATGCTGTAAGGAGACTTCTAAAGGGCATCTTATAAAGACACCATCAGCCTAAAATCACAGGGTTGTGTCTGCATGTTATGCCAGTGAAAGCAACAATTAATAACTAGGTCTATTCTAAAAATTACTTGTCTGCATCTCTCCAGTCTGCCTCCTGCCTGTGAGTCTCCTGGATCTGATCCAAGCTGCACTGCAGCGCAGGAGCTCCCTTTGTTCCCCTCCTCGCTGCCTCTGAGCCGCTTTAGCACGCGGTTTCTGGGGTGAGGTTTTTCAGCAGGATAGCAAAGCAGCACCTTGAAAAACAGAAAGAAGAAATAAATCCTAAACCGCTGTTAATCATTATTAATACGATTCAACAGAAGCTGTCTAACAGCGAACAAAACCAAATACTCTCAAGGCCATTCGGAACAGCCTTTGTCCATTGGCCCCGGGGTGATATCTCTGTAGTTTGTCTTCAGATCCAGCTCGGATCCCATGATGGTGAGGAGAATGTCCAGAACGCTTCCCCTCCACAACAGTAAGACTAAAATCCAAGCACTGACGTTTTTCACCCTAGCACAACTATGTAAACTACCTCAATTCTTTCATAGTGGGCTGTTAGCTATTACACTACTTCTCGTTCCCTGCTTATTAGATGAAAAGTATCCACAGTTCCTAATTCTCTTTAACCCACAAACATGGAGCTGCTTTCAGTGCTGCTTTTGCGATGAAAATGCCCTTACAGCCTCAACGTGGGCTGCAAGCCAGGCCTGCAGAGCTGAGTCACTGTTACACAAGCAGAGCTGAGATGGCACAGAAAAACACCTTTGTACCTTAACATTAAAACTCGTCAGCTGTTGAACTTTGAATATCACAAGACACCTAAAGAGAACATACAGTAATTTACTGGACTTTTCCTCTCGTCCATCCCATCCTTCTGAATAATTCTTCCCTCTCCATTTTGTCTCAGAAGCTCCAGAGCACAAGCATTCTTCACCAAGCTACTGGCTTCTACTAAAGTTTGGCAAACATTGCATCAGATTTGGAAGTAATGTACCAGTGAAAGCTGTTAACTCTTTGGGCGCTGGGAAACGCCTGCCGCCCAGGTACACTGACAATACAGTAAGAAACCACTGAAATTCAGGGCTTGCGAATCAGAGTACCAGTGAAATTTATCATCAGCCAGAGATCCACTATAAAGCTCTTGAATTAGTTATTTCTGTGAGACCCAGTTTTGGGCTTTAAGAGTCCTCTGTAATAAAATATGAAACAAATGGAAAAGGAGGAAAAAATTCTTTACTACAGCCTTCCGAAACAAAACTGCATTTTGTTCTTCCATTTTTGTCTTCCAGTTCTTCATCCTGAAGTGTCACAGGGAAGCAGAATTTAGCTTCTCAAAACGCTATCTACATTTAAAATACGCTGAACTAATTGTGGAGGGGCACAGAGAGCGACAGATGTGCAGATATTACACGGACTGCATACTCGCTCCAGTTTTCTCCCTGGAATTGCTTTTTCAGAGTGTACAGTGTCTCCTGTCCTGTGGAGAGGAGGTCATTTGTTTGAACGGATCACTAACAAGCTCCTAAAATATGCTCTGGCTTTCAGTTTAGTGCAGTTCAGTGTTTTTATCAGACCGTGGAGGCTGACACCTGCAGCTGCTGCCGGCCGTGCGCCCCGCTGAAGGCAAATGAACCCAAGCTGCAAACTGCACGGGCTCAGTTTCAGCTCGTGGTCTCCAGTTTTACCTCAATGACTCTTCCTCCCAAAATACAAGGTGACTAACATGAAATGTAGCGTGACTAAAGGTCTGGGAGCGGCTCAGATCAGGAGCTACAGATGAACATGTTGGCATGGGCCAGAATTCATCACGTATGGTGTTTTAAATGGTTCCATTAGGATGAGTAACCAGCACAAAGGTTCACATGAGGAGTAACAGGAAACGTAACTCAGCGCCCTTTCCGATGAGGTGCTGAGCCACCCGATTGTTATGGAGGTTCTGGTATGTGCCGCCTCAAGAGGCGACCTACACGCTGTAGCTGCATGTTTTTAAAGCTGTTCTCCAGAGCAGAGGGTGCCGATGGCTGTTTCATCACCGTCCAGTTGTTTTCCTCTATTCCTGGCCGAGACATGGCATTTTGGAGCCTCTTGTACCCCAGAACAGACTGGCAGCTCACTTGTTTACATCCTTCTCTGTTTCCCTTCTTGAGAACAGCAGGACATTAAGTCCTGTTGAAAATACAAACTCTTGATTGTAACTCAAAATAAATTTCCAGTCCTGCAACACTGGACATAAAGATACAAAGATTCATCCTTAGAGTTATTTTTCCCCCCCGCCAACCAAATGTGACTTGGACACCTACAGGTTTTGAACTTCTCCCCTGCATTGAATAGTTTTACTTGAGTTATACATTGTATTTCAGATGTTCAGGAATAACCTTTTCCAATATATTTACCACTAGAGGAATGTGTTCACATTTTCCTAAGGTGGTTTGTTGTTCTTGTTTTGGTTGGTTGGTGGGTTTTGTTGTTTTAAGGTATGAACTATCTTGATTGTTTTCCTTTTTAGGACCTTGGTGACAGAATTTGTGAAAGGTTGTCTAAGGGGAATCATGTTAGAAGCCATTCTCTGCAAGGCTGCCACAATGATTTCAGGCTTCAGGAAGATCTAAATACACTTCCAAAGGTGTGTCCCACACACCACAGGATTGTTAAACAGCAGCCTTGTTTCTAAATGAGGGGGGGTACATAGCAGAGATATGAAACCATATAATTTTAATGGCACCTCAGGTCAGCAAAGCACCTTGATGTTGTGAATATGTGTGGCACCATATCCTTATAATTAAGAAAAAACCTCATGCTTGTTTTTTACCATTACAAAGCGTTTTACAAGCTGGAGGCGAGTCTGCTTTTCTTTGGGGCAAAACAGCTCCAGCATGAATTCATAGAATCCCAGAATGTCAGGAATTGGAAGGGACCTGGAAAGCTCATCCAGTGCAATCCCCCCATGGAGCAGGAACACCCAGATGAGGTTACACAGGAAGGTGTCCAGGCGGGTTGGAATGTCTGCACAGAAGGAGACTCCACAACCCCCTGGGCAGCCTGGGCCAGGCTCTGCCACCCTCACTGAGAAGAAGTTTCTTCTCAAATTTCAGTGGAACCTTTTGTGTTCCAGTTTGAACCCATTACCCCTTGTCCTGTCATTGGTCGTCACCGAGAAGAGCCTGGCTCCATCCTCCTGACACTCACCCTTTATGTATCTGTAAACATGAATGAGGTCACCCCTCAGTCTCCTCTTGTCCAGCTCCAGAGCCCCAGCTCCCTCAGCCTTTCCTCACACGGGAGATGCTCCACTCCATCATCTTTGTTGCCCTGCGCTGGACTCTCTCCAGCAGTTCCCTGTCCTGCTGGAACTGAGGGGCCACAACTGGACACAATATTCCAGGTGTGGTCTCCCCAGGGCAGAGTAGAGGGGCAGGAGAACCTCTCTGACCTACTGACCACCCCCTTCTAACCCACCCCAGGTACCATTGGCCTTCCTGGCCACAAGGGCCCAGTGCTGGCTCATGGTCATCCTGCTGTCCACCAGGACCCCCAGGTCCCTTTCCCCTACGCTGCTTTCTAATAGGTCATTCCCCAGCTGATACTGGAACCTGGGGTTGTTCCTACTCAGATACAAGACTCTACACTTGCCCTTGTTATATTTCATTAAATGTTTCCCTGCCCAGCTCTCCAGCCTGTCCAGGTCTCTGGACGGCAGCACAGCTTCCAGTGTCACCACTCCTCCCAGTTTGGTGTCACCAGCAAACTTGCTGACAGTGCACTCTATTCCCTCGTCCAAGTCGTTGATGAACATATTGAGTAATACCGGTCCCATTGGCCGCGATTTGCAGTGTGCGGGCTCAGGGCGTCCCCGGCCCCGCTGCCCCCCCGGCTCGCGCTCCCGCTGCGCCACCGCAGCGCCCCCTGGCGGGCGCGGCGCGGCAGCGCTCGGCGGCGCATGGGGCGAGCCAGGACGGGCAGCGCGCGGCGGTCCCGGCCGGGCAGCGCGGCCGCCCCCGCCCCCGCGGGCGGGAACCGGCGGGGCCGCGGGAAGGCGGCGGGGGGACCCTCGGGTGGAGCCTCGGCCGGGCCGGGGGCGCAGGAACAGCCGCCCGGCCCCGGAGCGTTCGATCTGGGGGCGCAGAGCGGGCGCTGGGCCGCCTTCCAGGAGCGGCACCGGCTGAGCTGCGAGGAGGCGGCGCGGCTGCTGCTGGACGCGTAGTGAGTAACGGGGACCGGGCGGCTCTGCCCGCAGCCCCGGGCTGAGCCACCCTGCCCGGCGGCTCCTTCCGCCTCTTGGCAGCATTTGCACAGCGGTAAACACGGGTTGCTGCAGAGAAGGGGGAGGGGGCGGCGCGTCCCCCGCACGCACCACGGAGAAAGCGGCTTTTTATGCCAAAGCTTCCTGTGGTTTAGGACTTTCCCACCAAAAATGCCCTTAGGGGCAGCGTGCGGGATCAGCGAGGCTCAGCTTCTCAACCTCTACCCATTTCCTTGGCTTGCTCTTTCCAGAGCATGGCACATCACTGCTGGGCTGTGATCAGCAGTTGTACGGGAGTGAAAATCTGAAAGGAAAAGGTTTTTTCCTTTGCATTTTGCGTTTGACTGAGCGCGGTGACTCCGTCCAGTTGCTCTGGGGGTGTCTTAGGGGAGAGGGGGAAGCACAAGCTCAGAAATTCCTAGATCATTAAGTTCCTCTGCAGTGACAATACAAATCAAAACGCATTTCAAAATTATGTAGAATCCACTTAGCTCTGCTTTTAAATTGAGGAATATTAGTAGTGCTGGAGTAGTTGTGGGAAAACTGTGGGGAACTGAGCTCCCAGTTCCAAGAGGGTTGTGGAGTGATAATCCCACTCGTTTCTACGTGCAGCTGTGCGGCCCGTGCTGGGGCAGCAGTCTGACCTGGGCTGGGGCACAGAAGTTCACGTTTTGTATCGCACGTGGAGTGTACTTTACTTGAACTGTTGATCTTCTTTGGTTTTTTACCATTTTAATTAAACCAGAAGAGCAATTGCTGCAGAGAACAAAAACCATTCTGTCCCTCACTCTGGCAGGTTAAAATACATTTGAGTGGATACATTTTCTTGCTCAAAGCAGAACTGAATAATATAGTATATAGCCTTACTGCTTTCTTGGCCAAAAATAAGGTACAATCACTAAACCTCTCTCTCATTTCTCTTTCCAGTGAGTACAGAGGTTTGGTCAAGCACACAGGAGGCTGTCACTGCGGAGCCGTCCGCTTTGAGGTCTGGGCTTCAGCAGATCTTCATGTTTTTAACTGCAAGTGAGGAGTGTTTATTTTGTTTTTGTTCCTTATTTGCATCAAGCTCGTATTCTTTTCCAATCAATACCTTAGAGCTAGAAGATTACACAAGTGCAGAACATCTGTTCCAGTGGGTATAGCCCTAATTATGTCCTGATCCAATGTGGGATCAGTGCTGGCGATTTCAGGAGCTGCTTCTTTGGGCAGGACTTCAGGTCTCACATCCATGCTAACACAGAACGTGTCACGAGAGATCTAACGAGTACAGGAGCTCAGCCATCTGGTTTATGTTTCCTCTAAGTGCAGTGTGCTCAAAGCACATCAGTCCTTTCTTGCTCTTCTCATGTGACCGTTACATCTCTGACCACATGTGCTTCAAACTACAACGGTGTCTGATGTCAACAGTGATCCACCTTTGCCTGGAACTAGTTTGTTCCTAGCTCATGGGTAAACTTCTGAACCTTACTTTCTTGTTTGCAAAGTTGGTGAAGTCTGGTCTGAAAGATTAAGTGGTTTTTTCCCCGACTAGAGTTTGTCCTTGTTATGTCTGTCGCAAGTTGTATATGTGAAGAAAACATGGCATATAATGTTTGGTGTATGAGAACACCTTATGGGTGAAGCTGTGTGGGGTCAGGCTGTTCCATGGGTGTGCTCAGCCAAACACTACTGATATCACAAGTCCACTTTTGCCGCTTACCTCTGTGCTGCTAATCAGGAGCCATTTTAGCTGTCAGTGGAATTTCTGTTGTCAAGAGGTCCGTGCTAGATCTGATTGCTGTATTACGGCTTGTCCGCTGCTTCTACAGAGCTCTGCTTTTTCTTTCACAGTTGCAGCATTTGCACAAAGAAACAGAACAGACACTTCATTGTCCCAGCGTCACGTTTCAAGCTGCTGAAGGTAGAGTAAGAATGCAGTAAGAGCATAGCCAGGAACATGAGCAGTGTAACCCACTGTTATCTTCAAAGATGCAAGTGGCAGCCACTTTTCTATGCTAAGTTTGTCTATGTCTGGCTGGGGGAAATGGCTGAATTTTATGCTGTTGGGTGTGTTAGTGCATCTTGACTGTTATGGACACGTGTATATACAAAGCACAGGAGTTCAGACAAGGAGCATGAATGCAGAACTCTGTATCTCAAGTAAAAACACAAAGGTGGTATTTTAAATTTTACATTTCTTAGCTCCAGGCCCACAGAAAGTAATTAGTACATCTATTTATGTGGAAAACTTACATTGCTTTTCATTTCCTTAGGGTGCTGATAATTTGACAACATACACCTTCAACACGCATCGTGCCCAGCACACATTCTGCAAGACCTGTGGTGTACAGAGCTTTTATACTCCTCGTTCTAATCCAGATGGTTATGGTAGGTAGAAAGGGTAACCAAAACTAACCACCAAGCAGACCTTGGAGAAAGACTCCACTGGCTGCTAACATGACAGCAGTGACAGCATGTGTCTTAAGAGTTTGTTCCTAAAGTGCTAAACATCTGGACCTGTAGCTCCTCAGTGTTATCTATGACCTGTGGGCTTCTGCCCATGACAGGTTCCTCACTGGAGCGCCTCAGCCTTACAGCAATAGCTGGGCTGAGCTTTTCCCATCCCGAGGTGCCCCATCCACAGAGCAGCGCGGGCATCTCCCACACTTCAGCTGTGAAAAGCAGGTTTCTGTGTGCCCTGTCTCTCTCCAGGAATAGCTCCCCATTGTCTGGATGATGGCACTGTGCAGAGCATCGTCACCGAGGATATCAATGGCAAGGAGTGGGAGAAGGCGGTGAAGGAGCACAAGAGCATCAGAGACATGTCAAAACCCTGACACAGCCTGCAGCACCTGACCGTGCAGCACTGCTGGGGAACTTAGGCCGGGTTTTCCTGGGTGAGCGCTGGCAAAATCAATCTCTACACTATTGTTATCTGTTCTCTATTTCTTAAATAAATCTTTCTATGCCACCTGTGCTGTTCGTTTATGACTTTTTTCCAAACTACCTCTGTTCCATAAACCACCTCAGGGGTGCTATTTCCGTACTTTGCCCTTAGCTGTGCTAAAGTTTAAACCACAATAAACAGAGCAAAGTACAAGAAAAAAATCTAATCTTTGCTTCCCTGTGTTTCAAATCTGGTTTATAGAAATGTCCTATATAAGATAATCTCTCGCTTAGGAGATAATACTAACTTCCACAGTTTTTTCTCCATTGACTTCAATAAATTGATGATGGATATAAAGGGGATCTGAAAGAGCTTAGCAGGCTCAAGCTCAGTAAAGCATTTGCCCAGGTGCTTAGCTGTATGCAAGAGAGGGGCCACTCAAGTTGTTCATGTGATTAAGTAGTGTTTTGCTTAAGCCTGGACTTATTCATGGTCTTAAGGCATACACTTAGGCACTGACTCATGGCCAGGGAACAGAGTTCAACACTGTCACACTCTTATAGCAATGGGCAGAGACTTCAGTACAAGCAGGAAGTTGTTTGTTGTCTTAGGAGGAGGATGTGCTGACAGCAACAGATCACGATCTGGCAGTTTGGGCTCTGACTCTGACTGTGCAATGACCAGCTGTGTAGATCCAGGAGAGATGTGAGCCCCAATCAGTGAGTGCAAAGGCCTCCAGAAATGCTGAGTAGTGCTGACTTTGCTCCACCATCACCCCACAGAAACCCAGATCACTAGTAAAATCTCTAAACAGACTAAGAAATGAAACCACTGAAAGCTGCTTCACTTACCTTTTAACAGAAGGGGAGAGGATCTTTAACTCCTGCACTTGTCTTTTACATAAGTGGAACAGCTTTTGAAACATCTCTTGCAATTTTTGTCTCTGCCTGTGTTCTATAGAAGACCCAGTTACATTCTGGGTCTCTTGTACCTCATTCTTATGTCCTGTTGAGACTCTTGTGAGTTGATCTCAAGCCCCATGTTCTGAAGCAAGAAATGCTCATGTTTCATGAGGGATGCTCCACAAAGGTGGAGCCTGCAACACAATGTATATGAAAGCAGCAGCAGTAGCAGCAAAGATCAGTGCAATTAGAGAAATTCGTATGATTTCTGATGTTTTATTCATAAGCTTTGTCTTTTTAAAGTTCTGCCTGAATAAGACAGGTCTTGTGGTTCTGGTTTTATCCATGGAGGAAGCATGATCTTTGAAAAGTTACTCCTCATATCTGGGTTTTACAAAAGCACCAAGAGACAGTTGCCAAGCAGTCCTCGCAGCTATATCCTCTTGGAGAAAAATACTCTGTGCCGTATCTTCTCTAAGGCAGAATACTCTGCATTTGACTCCTAATCAGGATAATCCAAATTTTTTATCCTATTTAAGCTTCCACAGTGAGAAAACAGAGTAGTTATTAAGCCCTGTTTATCTCAATATATCAGGTGACAAGATATTCAGAAGGAGGTTTGTACAGCCTGTTTTTTGCAGTCTGAAAGAATGCTACACAAAGAGAATCCTGTCCTCTTGAGCATGAAACAGATGAGTTTTCTTTAGTCCTTGGCCTGGCATGGTCTTTTTTTGCTCATTCTCTTACTCCTGACGCTGTGAGTGATGTCTCTTTTACAGAAGGCGGAGTGAATTGATCACCATATAACGTGAGAAAAGCATATAGACGCGGCGAAACCAGAGGAGCTGGCTGCGATGACACCGCATGGCTCTCTAGAAAGAGAAACAGTTGAGAAAGCATTAAAAGAACGTAATGTGAGGGCAGTTTCCTAGGCCTCCTTTGGGGTTCACTGCCAGTTTATAGGCCAGCCTGCTTTCCCTGAGCCGGGAAGCAGCAGCGGCAGGTAGAAGGCTGCCTGCTCTATGGGGCCACTATGTCACTGGTGTTGTGCTGCCCAGTGCACAGAGGGGTCCTGCTAGAAAGGACATTACCAGCTGCACATCAGGGCTGTGACAGTTTCTTTGTCACATGTAACTCCTCCTCCCTATGTGATCTCACGCCTGGGTGTTCACATGCTGGGGACACAGAAACCTGAGAGGTGTGCATCTGGGAATACTCTGCACGCTGCTTCCGATCATATGTTGCCAGCTGCAACTTCATCTATTTATAGTGTGCCGGCTTAGAAAGGTCAGATTTCAGAAGCAAAAAACACAAGGGAATAACGACACCTTTATCAGAGACTTTTCCACCTTTTAGCAGCCTCAAAAGCAGGAAAGTTCAGTAATTTGTGGATTAACAGGACTGTTTGCTGGGCAAGTATTTTCATGATATGGAAGGGGAGCTTATCAGATTCTGATATAGGGAACTGTAGACTAAATGTGTGAGATCTCACGCAGCAAAATTGTTCAAAAAATACACAGTAGAGAAGGGAACTTGTAAAGAGGTTTGGACCACAAGTTCAGGAGCTGTCTCCATCACAGTTCTGATCCAGGGACGCTGCTCCTGGCATGCAGTCATGTCGTCCTGTGACAGACCACTCACATGTCCAGAATATTATGTTGGATCCAGTCTCTTTTGAAATACATCCTACATCTGGACAGAGTGTAAAACTCAGTGCACTGTGACTACTGAAGATCTCTGAGCTGCAAATCTGCTCAGCCCTGTCGAGGTATCCACATAGGACATGAAGCAACCTGTCTCATCCATTCATGTTTTACAAATCACTGAAGATAGTTCATTAGTGACATTTATAATCCATGTATATAATTATATATGAAGATCTCTATGAATATAACATTTCTGACTAAGGTCTTCACAATGATGATGAGCTACTCAATCAGGTTAAGCAGGTACCACACATCTCACCCTGGCTTGTTCAGTCTCCTCCTCTGTGAGGATGAAGAGTGCATCTCTGGGCAGGAGGCAGGACAGGGGCACATCCAGGACGGAGATGTACTTCCGGAAGAGATTTACCGATTCAAGCACGAGCACACGGCACCCTAGACAGAGAAAGAGGATAAATATTTCAAACCAACAGTCTCTTTGTAAGAAAAGCCCTCCTGAAGCTCACCGACATTCACTGCAGGCCCGGAGCTGCCGGGAGATGGCGATATCCACCAAAGCCACAGCCCCTGGCCCAAGCTGCCAGGTCAGGGTGACTTTTGGCACCCCCTGTCCTAGCTGTGTCACTGCTGTACCACGTCCCTGCTCCCGTCCCACCGCAGCCTCAGCCACCCAACCCCCTGCAAGGTCACGGTGCCCGGCCCTGCCGAGCAGCAGCTGTGCAATGCCAGCTGGAAGGGCCGATGGCAGCGCCACGCTCCCTGCAGCGAGTCCCTCGGCCGTGGGGGAATGCAGGCAGCTGTGTGACCAGCGTGGCCTGTGTCCCTCCCAACTGCCAGCCCGAGCTCCCGTCTCGCTTGCGTCCACCTTGACAAGTGACAGATGGAGCAGTTGCTGTTTAGCTGCCATAAAGTTTCAGCTTGTTACTACAAACGATGCTCTGCAGTGACAAGTGCCACAGCTGCACATGGAAGTGCCTCGATGGTTCTTTTACTCCCTCTAAAGACATCCCTTGTTTCCAAGTAGCAAACTTGGAAGCAAACTCGTGATGTGCCATGAGAAGGAGATCCACTCTTCCCCACCTTCTCTGCAGGGATCTGCTGGGCTGCTCAGCAGGGGGCTGGTTCCAGAGAAAAGAATTTGATTGTGCTGCACAATGGCACAGCTGAGGAAAGGAACAGATACGGATCTCCTTGCTCTTGCAGTCAGCATTCCCACTGGCCACCTGTTTGCTTTTCAGTGCTTACTGGGGAGGACAGGGCT
Organism: Columba livia; assembly: GCF_036013475.1. Lineage (NCBI taxonomy): Eukaryota > Metazoa > Chordata > Aves > Columbiformes > Columbidae > Columba > Columba livia. The sequence continues at coordinate 3,563,777 of NC_088621.1, forward strand.
AGAGCAAATATGGGGCAATGGGTCTCATCGTTCCTGGATGCCACATGAATTCCTACTCCTAATGATGGAGAGGTCTGGTGCAGGGTTACCCAGCACCAACATTTGAGGCTTGGGCTGCTCTGTTAACAAAATACACTCTCCCTTTCTTCATAAGTTTTTCCCTAAGAAATACTAATTCATGCAGCAATTATGCCCTTTTGTTCCCCAAAGCTCAGCAATAAGGGCTTAAAACAACTGCAAGTGCCTTCAGTATTGATCGCTCTGACCTCCTGAGACCTGTCGGTCAGATCAGGCGAAGCAATGGCATTCAAGCCTCACCGGACAAAAGGCGCTGTAAGAGCCTTCCGTGTTCGTGATATGACAAGGATCTCCACCTGCTGACAGCAAAGGCTGCTTTGCACGGGAACATGAGATGAAATGAAGCAGGGAAGGAATGTACAATCCTGGGTGAGATGGAAAAGGGTTCAGAGAACAGGCTGCTCCCTGCCAAGCAGGGTAAGAGAAGTGCTGCCATTCATGAGTCCACTCCTGTGACACCAGCAGGTGAAGCTTTTCCTAGCCCGTGGTGACTGTGACCTGGGCAGGACAGGATTAACAGTGTAATACAACCTCTCTAGGGTGGCAGAAAGGGCAAAATCAATATAGCTCGTGGATTAGGCCTAGAATAGAAGCACGTGAAGCCTGCAGCCTGTTCGGCTTGGCTTTCTTCTTCCAAATCACTTATGCAGCAAGCATGCCTAGAATGAGAAGGTTACCAGCAGATCTGTGTGTGTGAGGGCTTGCACGGCTCCTGACAGACGGCAGCACACCGCTCTGTCGGAAGAGCGCTGGTTGTCGCTGGATGGGGCCAGCAGGAGCTGTGCATGCACATCAGCAGCTGCCTCGGTCTCTTTAAACAAGCCTGTGTGCTTGTGCCTGGGCTGGAGAACTTGATTACAGATTATAAAAAGCCTGTTGTGTTTATGCTGGCTAAAGGCATTAGAAAGCAAAGCGGGATATTTAGGGTGTTCATTTGCATATCACAGAGGCAATGCAAGGCTTAGCTGGCTTTTGCATTTGCAGATATTTTCTGTGGATTCCCTGGTCACTGGGGCTTACACAGGTTCACTCACATATAGTTCCCTCTTACCAGAGAGAGCAGCACATTTCCATGGCCTGAACAAGCCTTTCAGCTCTGTGCAGACAGCCTCAATCCCAGCATCACTCTTGTTTCGTTAAGCCCCTCTGATGCACAGTCCTGCACGCCTGCCAGATCAAATTATAAATACTGGGAATTTCAATGAGACTGGAACTATATTTGGAAAGGCTTAGCGTAAGCAGCAGCATGGGAGCTCCCCGTTCCTTTGGTGTTTGTAGGTCATGTCAGATGTGATGTAATCAGAGCAACAAGGCTTTCATATAGCTTCAGGAGCCTCTTGATGCTGCTAGAGAAATGGAAATGTTGTTGCAAACCTGAACCAATTGAGAGGCACAGCTCAAATTCAGGGCCATGGTATATACCTAACAAATCTGCACAAACAGCACATCCAACAGTGACATCTACCACTGCAGTTCCTTATTCTTTACTGCACACAGCACACACAGAGCTCTTTGCTGCATCCCTAAGCTGAACAAAGAAAAGGTCTCAGGAAAGACGTTGGCATTAATATTCCAATTTCATAGATGGGGGAACTGAAGAGACTAGAGCCAGAACTCAGTTAAAGGGCACTCTGTCATCTTGGCTTATGCTTTGTCCACCAGATCTTGCTCTGCAAGTTGCTGCTAGCAGGGAATTAAAACTGATTTGCTGTGACACATCCAAATTCTACAATGATATGGGAATGAGCATTGAAGAAAATGTCTGGATGACTGCTGAGGGAGCAGGAGGTTGACTGAGCGGGCCTGGTTGAGCTGCCTTCCTGTGCTCTGTCCAAACAGCTTGCAGCTTTGCGCTTAAACCAGTTCCACAGATTTGTCCCCGAGTAAAGCACTGTTTGCTAGAGATAAGGGCTGCAGCAGCTAGAAAAGGGGGTCAGGAACAGCCTGCTTCTCTACTTTCCTTCTTTCTTTTCCCTACTTGTACAGAGAATTTCTCAGAGATACTTGCTCATTGACAGGTTAAAGAAGACACTCCAACAATCCGTTGTGGCAGTGCAGATTTCAGATACCTTTCCCATACTGGCCACATTTTGATGGAAGCGTAACTTGGTACATGCAACCATTTTTGGCTGAGCTGGTAATGGTTTCTGAGACCCTTGTCATAGAAGAAAAATATTCTGGGACTGAGCTGAGGGACCTGGAAGTAACACTTGTATTTAAGGAAGACAGCAAGAGGCATAGGCCAGACACTGAATCACGCCATCCCAACGGGACAATCCTGAAGGACAGAAAAGTGACGGTAGAGGAGCTGGAGCTGTAATAAAACTGCAGGGAGGTAAAATGGCAAAGAAAAGTTCAGCTGCAGGTTTCATTTGCATTGCAAATAGAGGTGAGTTAGGCAGAGCAAACTTTGGACAGAACATTCATGTAAACAATTGCCTAATGCCTGCAGGGTCATGGCCATGTGAGGTGACATACCTTCAGGTAACTTCCCTTCTGAATGCAGGGACCTGTGAATGAACAGATACAGGAGGGTAAACACTCAGTGAAGTTACTCAAATCCCGATTTTACACGTATAAACTCTGCATGCTAAATCAACCCTTTTCTCTTAATACACACACACGTTTGCAATGGCTGATCTTATAGCCAGGTTCTGGAGTGGACACGTGGGGTGGGTGCACATGTCAGGCAGGTGACCCTCAGTCCCCACAGGACCCTGCCGTGACCCTCCTCATCCCAGCTGCTGGGACACAGCACAAATCAGCTCCATAAACCCAGCTCTCTCAAAATTCTTATGTTGCACAAAGGGAAACTGCAGGAGGCTGCCAAAGGCACCTCTGGGAGCATTAGCTCTTTAAAAATCTTATGGCTGAGCAGGGAAGTGGCCTCAGCTGCAGCTCCTGTTTGGGGACCAGCTTCTTTCTTTCTAAGCCATGTTGGCACTGGGACATCTGAGAACATGCTCTGAATTCTGGCTCATTAAGACTTTGATCCCTTCATGAGTTTGTCCTGGGAAGTCTCTGTAGCAAAAATGCATCTGTGGAAACAGAGTGAGAGGACCAATGCAGGAGATGTGAACAGTGATGGAACTTCCATCAAGAAGTGTAAGCAAATGCTCCCGATCTGGTGAAGGCAGCAGAGGATATTAGCTTCAATTCCTTCTTAATTCTCTTGTTTTTCCTGCTCTAGCCTGTGGTTCATGGCTTCAGAGCACTCATGCTCACATCACCATTTGCATTGCCCCCACATCTGGCCCATGGCAGGGCTGGGAAGAAGCGGGTCTCCAGCAGATGGCACTCAGAGCTGCCCCACACCCAGCCTTGCTCTTCCATGAGAAAAAAAACCCCAAACAATGGAACATTTGCCAAAAGGAGAAGGGAAATAAAAAAAAGTTATTTAACCCTGTGTAATATTTAAAGAGATTGCTATCATCTTATAGTGGTGTATTTAACAAAGGACAATGTGATGGTTCATGTGTAAATCAACCAGGATAAAACATACATTATATGTAAACTTATATTTCTCCAGTCACTTTCAAACTAGGATTATCTCTGGCTATTGGTTAAGTTCAAGGAAAAGGATTAGCTACACAGGCGTAGACAAAATAGGAAGCACGGAGTAATGAATACCCAAAGCAATTCAAAGCAAAAGTCAAGCCAGAAATACAGGTCATGGCAGAACTCAAACAGCAATCAGAAGACATGTGCCTGAAACAGATTCTCCTGCCAATGGTCTCCTCTTCTCCAGAGCCAAAGATCTGCAAGCAGTACCATTTTCTGCCAAACAATGGCCTTGTAATACTAACTTGGCCACCTTCTACCCCACCACTCAAGTCTTACTGTTCTGACAAAGCTTGTTAAATGTTGCCTTATAAACATTACCAGCAATTTTGGGAGGGCAGTAGTGGGGGAGGAAGGTTTAAAAATCTCCATGAATGTCTGCTCTGCTCTTCTGCCAGAGGTCGCTTCCCCCACAACTAGAATCTGGCCACCCAAAGAAGTGATTCAGCACTTGGTAAAGCAAGCAGGGTGGGAACTTTTTAAAGTAAGCTTGGAGAGATAGAGAGTGGTTGTGAAATTTGGCAAACTATCCAAAGTCTTAGTGTCTGTTGTGGGTGTGCTGCTCTGCCGTAGAGGGACCTTTAAAGCACGAACTGACAGCAAATTAAAGGATGTGAAGAGTTGTCCAAGAGTGAACTAATAATAACCATTTCTGGGCACTAGAAACAGAAGCAAGGAGAGATCCAGTTCATATGGAAACATTTCAGTGGGAGCAGAGAGCATCTTCAGCACGGAAGGAAAGTTTGATTCAGTAGCAAATGAAGGAGTCTGTGCTTGTATAAAGGTTCAGGGAGACACAAAGTGTATTCTGGTTACTGAAAGGTCCTCAAGGCTGCTGCCAGGCAGACTTAACACTGATCTGAAACAACAGGCATGAAGAAACTGATCCTCTCCAGCACTCAGGAAGAGCAGAGCGATGGGAACGGGCTCCACCCAGCTGCAGAGGAATTGCAGCCTTGCTCCTTGGTATTTCTTGGGTATTTCTTGGGCAAGAGATGGCGATGAATTGTGGTTGCAGAGAAAGAAACACAGAACTCTACCTCCTGCACACGTTCATAAAAAACAGCCAATCCTCTCCCAAATCAACCTTCTCCCTCCCATCCCCACCCTGCCGGAGCTGCCTCCGTGGGACACGTCCAAGTAGGGGAGAGGTTGCAGCTCTCTGTTGTTGCCATTTTGGGAATGTTGTTTTATAGATTGGACTTGCTGTGGTTTGGGTGAAATGAAAGAGTTTGGCAGAAAATCTCCAAAAGTCAAACACAAACAGGCTCTTTTTCAGGAGCTTTTTCCATGTATTTTTTTCAGCGATTTTTTTTTTATAAATTATTTTTAAACATCAAGTGATCTAAGGTGGCTTGTTCCCACTCACCCACCAAGCACCAGAGGCCAGCTGATTACAGGGCACGTCCTGCTGCCCCGTTTATTACGCCTGTGGTAGGTTCAGATCCACATCTAAAGGAAAGTGAGACCCTCTGCAATGAAGAAGCTCAAAAGGCTGTGAGCCGCCTGAAGGTGCCCAGCATCTCTGCACTGCAAGGACCAGGTGCTTGGGAAGCTCTTGCTGTTGCAGCTCTCAGCTACCTCTGCTCAGCAGAAAAAATGCAATGGTGCAACAACCCTCATCCTGCCAACTGCAGGACGGAGCTAGCTCCCAAATTCTTTATTCAGTTATCCTCAAGGGAAGATGTCAGCAAAGTGAGCAGGCTGGCTCCGAAGAGTCACTGGCCACTGATGGCAAGAAAGAACGAGTCAAGACGGAGCTGAAAGCTTAGTCTTGGGGTACACAGAAGTCCTCTGGAGTGGGGCAGGACTGACGCCTTGGAGGGTGGGTTAGAGTTCAGGGATGTTGTGTTTCATGAGAAATTGTTGTTTGAAATGAGTGACTTAACTCTCCAAATAGTCTCCAGTGCCAAAGGTAAAACCCTTACTGAACTGACTGTGCTGGCTGCTGTAGAGCACTGGGGAAATACAATTTTGAAGAGCATGGCAAAGAATGGACGTCTTAAAGATGCGTTGGGGCTCCATTTAGGATCCTAACCTCTAATCTGCCCAATTAATCTGATGAAACAGATGTAAAGGAGGAAGAACAGCCAGCCTCCTAGGAATCACAGAGACATTAGAAGGATATACTTGCCAGATGTTGAATGTTTGCTATCTGGAACGCCTCCTCCCTCCCTAACCGGACTTTCTGGCTCCATTTCCATGCACCCTGAACTACACCATGTAGCAACATGTAGTTTGTAAAACACTCTTCATGCACTCTGTACTCACGGGTATTGCAGTGGCAAAAGATGGTGCTGCCAGTCAGAAAAAAGGTGGCAATTCAGAGATCTTCCAGTTGGCAGAGATGCTCTGGGGCTCTGTGTTTTGGTCCCTGCACTGTCTGGGAGATGAATGTGCAGTGTCACTGCTCCACTGCTAGCAGCCAAGTGACACTGGGAAGTACATTCCTTGAGGCTGTTTCTTTGGAATAAAAACCACCTTATTTGGGGGGGAATCCCTGCAATGCTGGTGCTCTGTGCTCAATTTTATCCTAACAGCTCTCAACAGTATCATGAGAGGGCACCGGGATGAATGAACTTAGTCAAATTAAGGGAGGAGGGGTGAAGGAATGAGATAAAATCTAGGACAACATAGGCAGCTGTGGGATATGTGCCAGGCATGGGGCAGAGTCCTCTGAGGGGAAGGGACAGAGTAGCAAAAGGCAAAGGGAGGAGGACAATTCTGTATTGACCTTATGGGGAAAGTCTGGGTGCAATCACAGCCACCACTCATCAGTTCCCCATGGGACATTTGAGAGCAGTGAAAGAAAACACTAGAAGTGAGCTGGACTGTGAAAGGACAGGCTGAAATGTGAGGTATGGAACCTGCTGCTTCTTCAGGACTCTGTTTTGTAGGGAACCTACAACTAAACAATCCCAAACAAACACATCAGTGACACAGGAAATCCTTTTCAAAGAGCAAATAATAACCAGTTTTGAAAAAAAAGGATTTTCTGGGAAAAGACAAGGGAAATATAAAACAACACTCTGCTTTAAAAACATAAATGAGATGCCACATCTGAAATGCATGGGCTACAGCTGCTTAAAAAGAGTGAGAGATCAGAGTCCCATTCTAGCCCTGTAAGAGGGCATGAAATAAAACCGGTAGATGGGATACCATTCCATTCACTCATCACCCAAGAAACAGCTTCCTTCCGCTCAACACATCCTTAAACACCTGGCCTTGGAAATGCAATACAAGCAGAACTGTGCTCTGGGGGATGTAATGTGGCTGGTGGCTTTTGAGAACTGTACCCGCTGAGTCTGTGGGGTTTGGCTGGACAACGTGCTGTTCATTGTTTCGATACGCTGATTGGAAACTGGCATTTAATGAATCCTCCTCTTCTAGGGAGCCTCTGTGCCACCCCTCCGCACAGTGCTATGTCCCATGGCGTTCATAAACAGGGCATTCAATAGGCTGTGACATGTATGTGCAACAAGGCATCGGTGGCACTCAAGCTGCTTCACAGTCAACTCAAAGAGTGATAAAGCACTAAGCTCCCAAATATTGTCTCTGCACAGTCTCATTTACAAGCTACCACTGAGTTGGCAAATGTTAAGAAACATCATGCAGGACCGAGAGGTGTTTTTCCAAATTGAATTGAGGAGAATAGGCTCAGCTAATGATGCTTTGATGTAGCTTTTTATATGGCATCATTGATATAAGTTTTATGGATGCAGTTGCTATAACAACATAATGCACAGTGGTTAAATATAGCAGCTCCTATTTTCCACTCAGTTTGCTCTGCCCTAAGCAGACGAGGACTATTCTTTCCTGTTCTAGTTGGGATTAAATGGATTTGATAGCTCACTGAAGAAAAGAAGTGGTACAGTCCTTCCCCCCCCCACAAAGACCATTCCTCTCCACCCTAAGCAAGTGAGCAAACAACAAACCCAACAGCCCCCCATTTGCTAGGCTACCGCGCGAGAGGGCTTCTTTAAAATCAAAATGCACAATGACTCACTCAAAACTAAGCCACCTATATATTACATGTGATCTCAGTGCAAACACTGTCATTTCAAAGTGCAGGAAGGAGAGGTTCTCAAACATCCCTGTCACGTAGTATTTACCATGTTTGTTACTGGAGTGCCTAGTGACTGGCCAAGTGCTGAGGGGGAGTAAAGTGACCTTGATGTCACTCAAAACCTGCTCTTCCTTGTGGACACACGTACAGGATCCAGCCTCTCTTGGCTAAAGCAAAAGCTATTTTGGGGGATAAGAGAGAAAGATGTCGCCAAATCCAGGTGGCAGGGAAAGAAGCAGAGCTACGGAGGATTGCTTCCAATTCTGCCTTCTTTGCTACAGTGTGATTTTCTTGGTTTTGGGTTGGGTATTTTTTTCCATCTGGAAGCCAGAACTGAAATAGTCCCAGGGGAGACTGAAATCAAATAGCAATTTGTGTTCCTCTCCCATCCTGTTTTTTCTTATTTTTCCCTTGCAAAAGAACAAATCCACCCTCAAACCTTGGCATTTCACAATTCCTCCCAGATCTGAAGCCTAGAAATATAGCAGCAACTGGACTCCTTGCAAGCCATCAGGAGGAAGGTTGCTGCAAGAGAAAGAGCACGTTTCTTCTGAATAGTTCCTGCTTCTTTGAGCAGAACCTCTGTTCCAGAAATTAGAAAGAATATTTATGCCCTTAGAAGATAATACTGAGCATCTGCTCAGCTACAACCATTTCCTGAACTGTTTTGTTCCTTGAAGCTGTTCAATAATTTGCACATCCTGAAGCAAGGAGTTGTGGGATGGGTCACACAACCTGTTCTACCCCTGCTCTGGCACACAGTCATCTCTCAGGCAGTGGGTACAAGTCTGTCTCCCAAACAGGGAGCATCCAAAATAGCTGAGGATCACAGCACCAGCCCTCTGCTTCACCCTTTCCACTTACAGCCACAGTGGAGGCAGAACCTTTTTTAAAGATGGTTAATAAATACATTGCACATGATACCTGGAGGGAAGAGTTCATTTGCCTTTTTCTTGCCATGTAGCCCCAGGGCCCCGGGGGCAGCAGCCGCTGCTCTGCAGAGCCCGGCGGGCAGGGAGGCTCGGGAGAAGCCTCAGCAGATGCTCCCAGTGCTGCCCCTGCTATCCAGTATGTGAGAACTCATCGGGGCACTGAAAATCAGGAGTGATACAGTCACGCTCTACTTCCTCCACGACACAAAATGAAAAATAATGAGGGCATGCAAGCCACTAAAAATAAACTTAACCTTTCAGTGGCCACAGCATCGCTCCTGCCACATGTAGATGACTGGGTTACCATGCCCATTTCTGCTGATTCAGGACTGGAAGAGAGACAAGACACAAACCAGCCCTTAGTTAATGACAGCTGCTTATACTCTGGTGACCCTATCAGCATGTATCTCATCAGCCCAGGACAATGTTCTGCTGTAGGCTGAGTACTAATGCAAAGGTCTGAGTTCAAGGGCCTGGCAGATAATGAATGCTTCCTATTAACACACTATGAGACGAGAAGAGGGTTAACATCCCCACTGCACACACAGGAAATCTGAAGCACAAAAGTGGGAAAGTGATTTGTGCACAGCCACAAAGTCAGACAATAGTAGAGCTGGGATCCAAATCGAGAGTTTTTCTTAACTTTCTCATACATAATTAAGTTCCTAGCTTGTTTTCTCTGTATCTCTCAGGATGTAGGGGGACACCTGACGATCTGCCCTCCATTCCTATTTGCAGACCGTACGACAACTGACTGAGCAAACACTGAGGTTCAGGCAGCTGGAAGCTCTCTGGTCCCTCTGTGCCAGTGGTGTGAGCGTCGGTCATCAACCTCTGCTCCTCACTCACTCCTCAAATAACATCGTGCCGGAAAACATCTCCGCTCAGCCCAAACAAACGCACTGTTTGCTTTAACTCCACCCCTCTTCCTTCTGTGAGGATATTTCAGAAGTTGCTGGGAAAAGCCGTGATCCCCTCTAACACTGAATTCCAGCCATCAGACAGCATCAAAGACTTGCAGCATCTTCCCAGAGGACCTCAGTAGGTCACAGTACAGCTTCTGTGGCACTGCAGCTTTCTCCAGGCAAGCAAGAAAGGCAAATAGCTGTGATGTTGTTAGCACGGAGAGCCAGAGACTTATCTGAATTGCACAGATGATTCAGAAAACAAATGGGTGCTAAAAATACAAGATATACTTGCAAAGAGTTCTTCTCATGCTTGGGAAAGGCAGGGGCAGCTCTGGGGGCGATCTCTCTAGGACACAATGAGGTCTGAATAAGCAGAGGGTTAAACTAAAATAGAGTAGCTGTCTTGTCAGCAAAATTTGGGTGATTTTAGTACAAGGGATTTTTGTCTAGCAACCTTCCCACATCATAGCACAGAGACAGAGGATTTCAAGATGTAAAGAATAAAGTGGTGAAGGAAGAATTCAGTTTAGGAAGAGTGGTAAAGCGAGACAGCTCCAGTGAAAGAGCAGCATCCTTGGGCCAGAGAGGTAAATTAAGTGCAAAGTGATCTGTGGCATATTTTAGTGGGATCAAGGACAGCAAGAGCAAAGAGGGCCTAATGAAAGGGAGACTGGCAAAGCACCAGTAGAAGGAATAATAAAAGATGCTGTAGGCCATTTACAGAGCTGTGAGAGTTTCTCCAAACAGTATCGTGTCCCACAGCCTGGCACTCAGTTATTCAGTGAAGTTAATACTGCTTTTGGCTCCAGCTATTAGTTTCCTGCTTACACACAAACACCACACTCACTCTGTAGCACTATAGTGAGGCATCACATGAAGCACGCAGAACACGGTACCTTAAGGCCGTGTAAAGAGAAATGTGGTTGGCATGACCGCTCACTCCTCCTGAATCAAAGGTTATCACCTGCAATAAAACCACAGAACAATAATTATTTTGAAGAAGGAGACTGTGCAGTTACCAACTTTGACATCTAACACAGCATTGTTCCAACCCATTGTATCTAAAGAGTTGTTTTTGTGGCTGGGATAGAGTTAATTTTCTACGTAGTGGCTGGTATAGTGCTATGGTTTGGACTTAAATACGAATAATGTCAGTAATACACTGATATTTTAGCTGTTGCAAAGGCAGGGAGTGCACAAGAATCTGGGAGAGGACAAAGCCGGGACAGCCAACCCAAACTGGCCAAAGGGATATTCCATACCACATTATAAACTTGGGGGAAGCTGCCCAGGGGGGATCGCTGGGCACTGGTCAGCAGATGGTAAGCAACTGCATTGTGCATCACTTGGTTTGTATATTCTATTGTTATATTATTATATTTTCCTTTGCTATCCTGTTAAACTGTCTTTATCTCAACCCACGAGTGTTTTTTGATTGCCCCATCCCACTGCGGAGCGGCTGTGTGGTGCTTGGTTGCCGGCCCGGGTTAAACCATGACAATGTTGCACAATGAAGCCTTTTGTGTGAACTCATGCTACAGAAACACAACTAAACAAACAAGACACTCTGGGACTAGATGACTACACAGTCTTAACAGCTCAAACAACAGAAAGATGACAAATAGCGTGTTGCCACTGGCAGGATGCACTTGTTTCTTATTACAGGGCCAAAAGGTTATGTTCAGAGTGATCTCTTGCAGTCTTGTTCCTGACCCAAGACACCCAGCTCTATGAATCACTTTCTCCAGGATTTGAGAACACAGTAGAATGCCTGCGGATTACAGGGTGAAACTATAGTTTGTTGTCTTGTGAATCAGGACATGTTGCTTTAACAAGAGCAAGCCGATCATGTACTGCTGCCTGATTGTGGCCAGGCGTCATCACAGGAGAACATAGTGATAAAATAATCTGATAGAAGTCTTTTTAAAGAATCAGCTGACTGCACTTTTTTGTACAACCACGTCAGGCTTTTTGCTGAATGAGAAGATCATATTGTTTATTGCTGGGAGAAATGCAGGGAGAAATGGAAACTTCATAATGCAAAAGTAATGTGGGAACCCAGCACTAACAAGCGACCCTGCAAAGCACAAAACACCCTTGTCTCCATGCCTCAGACCTACCGATAATGTATCGGGGTGAAGCGCCCACCCTGCGGGCTCACTCTGTACCGTGAAGCAGGTGCTTACCGGCTCCCACTGCCGACCTAAAGCCAAACTGGCAGCGCAACGCGTGGAGCAGACAGGGTATGTGAGCTGGCAGGCGTTCCAGCTGCTGGGAGCGACTGCCCGGATGGTCTGCAGTTCAGATTTTGCTCTGGGAGAGGCCAGGCAGCAGAGCTGGCCACAGTTCCCTCCTCTGTGACCGGGAACAAACCATAACCTGCCTACGTTTCAATCAATGTCTGCTTCCTTGCCAGCTTGTTCTCTCTTCGGGGAAGGAAATGCTACTGCCCTGCTTACTCACCACAGCTCCCTTCTCAAAATCTGTTTAACACACAGGGACCGAAGTACTGGGTTAAAGATCAAAGGAAGATCAAAAGCCGCCCTGCCCGTCCTGCAGCTGCTCCACCCTCCAACGGGAGCGGCCCTCTCAAACACGGGATGTTGTGTAAAGAGGGAGAGGACGCACAAAGACAGCGATAAGAAATATTTCAAAACCCACAAACTCCAGACGAGCCTGCTTGTAAACCCATCCACCCAGTACAACTCCACAGCTGCATTTTCCACTTTGCCCAGTGGCTGTAATAACGCTGCCACCAAGCAGCCGGGTTCTCCATTGCTGGCTGGAAGCAGTGGGACCCAGTTTGGTTTCGTTCAGGTACGAAGAAGCATTTTCTGGTTAACCCCTATTTTGGAAGGAGAAAAATGATGTTTTCAGCTTTGGCCACTTTTGCTGTCCATCGGTGTCACCTGAGGGGCTCTGCAGGGACTGCGTGGAGCTGAGCCCTCCCTAAGGACACCAGCTTCTTGAGCAGCCCATCTGGGAAAGACATCATTGCTTCTGCACAGCTCGGGGAACTAGCACAGCACCCTGTGTTGTACAGATAAGAAAACACATGCTCTGAATCACTCCTACCTAGAGTAGCACTTTCCTACTATAACAATGTACCCCACTCACTGCAGACAGAATAAATTCCTATGCAGATGAATAATAGTGTGAGTCTGCTAAGGGCTGGACTCGCACTAAACCTTTTTACTACACAGGGATAGAGGGTTTATCTCTTCTGTTTGGTCATCTACTTTCACGTAACCTGTACAAACACAATTCTCTGTGATTGTAAGGCTACTACCCTGCTGTCAGATGTGGCTGAAATTAGCCAAGGGGCTCTAGAGTCTTTTCGAATACATATGTACACACATATAAATACAATTGCATTATTCTTGTTTCCTTAGGAAACTAAGCTAAAAACCCCAGGCAAGCTAAAACACACATTTTCCCTTCTATGGATGGTACAAGAGAACAAACCAGAAAACCAACACAAGAGACTAGAGTGAGCAGCCTAAATAAGCTAATCATTATTTTGACAAAGGCGGCCTGGCTCAACTGTGGGAGCACAAGGCTGAGTTAGGAAATATTCTTGACATGGAATTTCCCTGTTCAGAAACACCTTTAGAGGTTTTTCTTCTCCACATCTGTTCTGAAATAGGAGCTGCTGCTCTCAGTGCTGCTGGGCTTACGTAACACTCAAACTTGCTAAAGAGACTGCAGGAAGTTAATTCTCAAGTGATGTTGTCTAATCTACTATTAGGACATCTGCACTTGAATTGCCTGTCTCTTCAAATACACAAATTTGTAAGTAAAACTCCCAAGGTATCTGCACACTGACCTGGCCCTGGTGGGATTCACTACATCTGCAATGAGCCCACCTTTGAAATATTGGCTCCTCAGGCTGAGAGATCCCTCTCAGCACACAGTCTGGCTCTGACACAGCAGTGATGTCCCACATACCCCGTACGGAGCTTCTAGGTCTGTTGTCTAAACAGGGACTGATTCCACAACATCACTGTGGTGCTCGTGACTTAAAGCAGGCAGCAATCACATATAAACATACGCCTCTGGCTTCAGGGATTCATTTCATTGATAACAAAGGTATTTTCACACGGGAGCATTTGCTTCTTCCACGCGGTGCAGCTAGCTGCTGTGCTTGTTGTTAACACGTAACCTGAATGAGGCTGATGATGAAATCAAGCAAACAATCAGGGCAGGATGAGAAAACCTGAACATCTTGAAATTGTCTAGGTTAAAAACAGGATCAGCCAGTTCGGGGAGCAAAAGGCTGGGCTACGAAATACACTCAATGTGGAAATCATTGCTCAATGAAATCTTCAGGGCAAGAGGGAGTTCCCTCCCTACACCTGTTCTGAAATGGGAGCCGCTGCCGTTGGTGTTGCTGTGTTTTCTTCTGGGTGACCTTGGTATTCAGGAAATGGAGCTTTCACTAGTGGAAGCCACAGCAACAGCCAAGACAAACAGGTCCAGAAATCCCTTCCGGAGAGGGGAGAGCACAGAGGAAATTACTCAATTACTAGCAGAAGAGAAAACTCCTGAGAGGTCTGGAGTCCAGGCTTCCTCTACACACCATGTGCAATGGAAGAAAAAAGCGCTTAAACTGTGAGTTTCCCTCACGCTTCCTGGCATCATCCAGGGCCTAAACAGAGCACACATCTGCTCAAGCGGACTGGTGGGGACTGAAAGGTCTCTCTACTTTTTAAGAAGGGCCATCCTATAAAATGCCATAGCAAGCAACTCCATTTCTAATGGCCTTCCTTTGAGCATCGTTTCATAGGCCTGAATTATACTTGCAGAAGACAGTGACATTCAATGTCTCTTTGAGTCTCCTGTGTGTTTGGAGATGTCTCTTGTTGTTACTAAATTAGAGAAGCTAAAGACTAAAAAGAACAGGCAACTGGATGAAAAAGGAAAAATCTGATTGTGATCAACAACCCAGTGTTCACTGGGTCTGAGCTGCACGTGTGTAAGTCATGCACCAGCTCTCAGAATGAAAGGTCCTGGGGACCTCCCACTCATGTACCCCAAAGCAGACCTGAGGAGACTGGGAGGAAAGGGGTGCCCAAGTCTGTCCCAGCTCTGTCGTCTCCTCTGGCAAACTCCACATGCTGAAAGCCGTATCTGGAGTTCTTCAAACGCATTTAACATTCTCAACAAACATCACACATTCAAACCGTCCCATCCAAAACATGGGAGCTGAACTCACCCTCTTAGACATAAGCTCCAACCTGAATGCCATTTGTCGAAGGACCTGGCTTTCCAGGCTGATCTGGAGCTGAGCCGAGTCTATCGGGCTCTCCACAAACAGCTGTATGGACGATGTTTCCATCAATCCATAGCGGAAAGTAGCTTGTAAGAATGTGGTATTGCTGAATTCTGGTCTTGGCACCGCATCTGCCCCAAACAGTCTGGATGTCGCCTCATAATCCAAGCTCTGCTATTACCAACCCTGAGATCCTGAAGAGGGTTTAATAATCTAGAGCCTGCCTGAGGCTCACACAATACTATGTAATTTATTTTTTTACACACCAAATACTTTCTAATCTGGATCGAGACCGAGTAGCCTTGGCTGCCTCTCCCAGCAACACTGGCTTTTGCTTATAAATCCAGCAGGCAGGAAATAATTTCCAAAGTCCATAAATTAGTTTTGGCTTTAAGTACACCAACCGTTAATTTCTGTGTCTGCACTATTTAATATAGAGCTTGGATGAAATATGCCCCTGTAGCTCTCAAATAGATTGAGTTACTCATGGACTTCCAGGGCAATTGAGGAAATGAGTAACTATGCAATGGAACAAAACTACGCATAACATGATTGCCTTGCAATCTTTCAGGCATGTTGGAATCGCAGCCTGCTTTGCTGCTGCCAGATGACACATATGTTCAGTAAATAAAATATACCATTGTCTAGGCTATGGCTATGGGGAGAGCTGGGGAAAGTTTTCCCACTGGAACAGCTAAAACAATACGTGTCTTCCAATTATGTTAACTCTATTGAGCCAGCTTGTGTTTGAACCCTGACAGCTTATGTTTTGACAAGGCTCTTTTAACATGTTAAGTCGAATTTATCAATTCCAACATTACTGAAAACCAGACTCAGTTTGGCTTTCAAGGCAAGGCCAATGCCTCAGGACAGCCGAGATGCTCCAAGAGTGGTTAACAGATAGCAAGCTCTGAAGTTTTAAAATGCAGAACGTTGGACAAAGGTAACTAGGCACTTACCTTGCTGCTGTTGGCAAACTAGGTCTGTTTCTGAGTGAAAGGTATTACAGCGAACACCTGAGACCTGCGTGATTACTTGGGACACTTGAAGTTTACAGAGCAGTTCACTACCGTCATCCCTGAGAAGCTGCTCCAGTGGCCTTTGGCACAGCTGATGTGTTCTGCTGCAATCCTTTGTCCTCGCTGCTGCTCCGGGCGGTGGACCCTGTGCCGTGTCCCCTGTTCCTGCAGCTCCACCCGGCCCCCGCAGCACAGCAGGGACCGTCCCAGTGATTGTGCATGTCTATTGCTTTGAAAACTCTGCATTTGATTTTTCAGCTCATGCTATGTTAGGGACTCCTGCCTCCCCCAGCACACACAGCTTGACTTTCATTTCCTCTGAAGCAAAGATCTAACCCTTTCTAACCATCTAGAGGAAGTTCTAGTGTTTTCAGAATTTCTATTGGGATTCTTGTGCACTTGTCGTAGTGCCCGTGAGAGTCATAAACATGCAATACAAATCCTCTTGTGTTTGGAGCTTTCAGATTAGATTAAAACCTATCTATTCATGGGGCCAAAAGGCACAAAAGGAACCCAGGAAAACTGTGTTTGTCTCCGCGCACAGCAATGAATTTCATGGAAAATTAGCCTCAGAATCAATACAAAGTTGGATGCATGAAGCGGGGGTTTTGCGCTCATGGGGCTTTCACGCTACAGGAGACGCGGTTTCTTGTTTTGTGAATTGCTGAAAGGCTTTAAGAGTTTTGTGATTTTGCTGCTAATCAGTGTGTGACAGTGACATGTCTGATCACAGCCACGTTCAAGCAAAAAGAACAGAACACAATCATTCCCATGCTTAGGCCCTTATTGCTGTTCTGTGGGGGAAAAAAACAAGCCTATACCACTGCTAGAAAATCTCCCCAGTTTAATATTCTTCAATCCCTAGCATTAATCCTGCTAATCTAGGTCTCTGACACATGCCTGACAATGTACTTCAAACATAAACCTAAATCCCAGATCTCTTCATCAATGGAATACCTTGCAACAGGAGCGAATATTTCAAAATGAATAAGTGTATGTTCTCCCTCTCCCAGGCTACTTCACAGAGACTCCAGAACCAAAATCCTAATGTTAAAGACTTCAAAGAAAGCTTGCAGGGGGAAGGAACAATCCTAGAACACTAGCTCAAAAGTAAAGTGGAAATTGCCTGTGCTGTAGAAAGTTTCACTTTACCAGATTGATGTTATTGGCTTCTATATGCTCTAACACAAAGGCAGCGAGGAGCTGTGTGTCCCATTCAACAGCAGGATTATCTGGAAGATCCCTGAAAATGAGAAATGCAGTTAGTCACTTCATTGCTGAGAACTTCATAAAGATCATGCTAGAAAAGAGAGATCTTCTTACCAAAGAATGAAATCAAGATAAATTTATTTACCATATAAAACCACTGAACCTTACTTAAGAGTCTTACAAGCTTTTATCTTTGAGTGTTCGCAACCAGAGGACAACAGGACCATAATAATATTGCATGAATTTGACAGAAGTTCTTCATCTGTTTCTTTTATGCTTTGCATATGAACCAGGCACACAAAGTATACTGTGACCGAGTACTCTGCCTGGGTATTTTAGATTGCAGGCTCCTGCGGGCAGGGCCCATGAGCCAAATGCAAAATAACACCAGGCAGCCCACAGAATGATTCCATATTTACACAACTGAGAGCCGAATTTGACCCCCCAGTCATTATGTTTGAATGGTGCCAAGAAAACATTGCTTGCAAAGTTAAAAAGGTTATTAGTAACAATAGGATAACACACAGCTGCTAAAAACCAATAAAGACATGTTAAACTGGTCTTTTTCTCAGACCTTTCCCATCTTCTGATAGTCTGGTCATTACTGCGAGGTCGTTTAGCAGAAAAGCGACTCCACAGCTTCTCACACAGACACACGGGTTTGGATCTGAACTGATCCAGCTGTTTGCAGGGGCTCTGCTTCCCAGCACTCCCCAGACAGCGCGGACAGAACATCTGCAACACAACACGGGAAAACGTCTCCTTGGCACATTCCAAAGTAAAGCTCAGCCTGGGCCTTCACGAGAGGTCTTCTGGCCACAAATTTTCCCACTGCTGTTAACAGCAGTAGTAGAAGGAAGAGCCTGAAGTACAAACTGACCATTAGCATTTTACACATTGTGTTGTGTACTCCTTTACAGCACAGGCCAAAATAATGTGCTGTTAGAAACCTCAGCAACAAGGGAAGGCGTTTCCGCATTAGTGCACACATCCTAGCCATGGTCCCTGTAGCAGCATTAACAGCAACATTAATTTTTGTTGTTTGCAATTCCCACTTGTATAGTCAGCATCTTCGCCTGATGTATACAAGACATTTGAATTTCATGATAGGAAAGATTCTTTGGTACATCTGGTGGCTGCCTCATCAACTTAGCAAACCTGCATCTCATCTGCTCAAGACAAAACCTTTTCCATCTCATATTTGAAGAGGAAGTGGCCCTGTTGACCCCGAAGGTATTACAAGTCCCACCACGTCACAGCAAGCTTTAAATGGAGCAGATTTTAAAGATATGCTTCAACTAAAATATCCCAAGCAACACGCACCCTGAGCAGAGTCTAAGTGCAAGTCTACAAGTGCTTCAGCTGTTTGAATGGTACCTTTGAGATTATGTGAAGGCTTAACCTGATAATATTAAAGCAGTAAATTAGTCTAAAAGGGACTCCTCACTGGCCATTTACACGGCAAATATCATTCCCATTTTTGGACAGGTGTTAAATGGAGCTGCGGAGGAAGTGAAGAGTCCCATTAAAACAGGAGGGGTGCTCCAACAGCGAGAGGTCAGAAAAAATGCAGGGCTTGGAATGTATGATGTCCAGGAGGCTTTGGTGTCACAGCCACTGCACTCAGCTTTATTGGGCTGTCTCCAAAAAGGCTGCTGGGTACTGGAGCAGGTTTTAACTAGTTTAGACAGATAAAGATCACCCTCGTTCAATGGAAATGAACAGCTGGAGGCAACGGTTTAGAATCCCTGGAAACAAAACAATCTGCAGGCATGAGCGAATTAACTCCATGCACACTGAACAGATTAAATAGGAATATTCCAAAAAAATTTCTGCCTCTACCCGCTTACTGCTCATGAAGTAAGTGGGAAATTATTTTTCTTGCATAATATCATTTGTCAGGCACCAAAGACAGAGAAGCTGATCTTGCCAAACAAGATACCCAAGCACATTCATAGCTCATGAATAGCCATGATGGCCCACTGAAGTATTCTTGGCTCCTTCTGCAAACACAAAAAGTGACACACAGGTTAATGACATGCTCCATCACCCAGAGAAGTCAGGAGCAGAACTGGCAATACAGCAATCTAGATTCCTCCAGGATTTTAATTTTTTTTGTAAGAGTTTGTGTAATACTTTGTAAAGCCAAAAATTTAAGAGTTAGCATGATAGCAGTGACCGCAATGAAAGCGTGAGGCCAATAACTTTCTGCCTGTGCTCTGGATATCAATAAATGGGTCCAGTTTATATACGACATATAGCAATGCACATAATACACAT
Organism: Columba livia; assembly: GCF_036013475.1. Classification (NCBI taxonomy): domain Eukaryota; kingdom Metazoa; phylum Chordata; class Aves; order Columbiformes; family Columbidae; genus Columba; species Columba livia. The sequence continues at coordinate 3,583,102 of NC_088621.1, forward strand.
TCCTACAGATCTCTCCGTGCCCTAGGAACTTTGTAGGGGCATACCAAGTTTGCACACTGCTGCAGTTCACAAAATTCATCTATTCAGTACAAAATATTTTTCCTAATGTCTTAAATCACTCTTCAAACCTGAAAAGTTCACTGACTTGCTGAACTATTGGAGTAAGTTGCATTAATCGTGTTTTTACCATCAGAAACATTCAGCATTTAAACGGTTAACTGCACGCTGGCTAAGGCTGATAATGCCTCTGAGCTCAAGGTCACAGGGCTGAGATAAAGGACTATAAAGGAGTGAAAATTAGCACATTCCCTGGAGCAGACTGGAGCTTGTCCCAGGAGACAGGGTTCCCTCTCCTCTGCCCCAGAGAGCTCCTTGTTGCTGCTGTCAGTCACTGCGACACATCAAGACATAAATCCTGCACTGGAGAGGCCGCCCAGGTCACCCTGCTGGCGGGAAGGGTAGAGGGGTGCTCACTTGGCCTCATTTCCACCAAACTATTAGGGCCTGGAAGTGTTTCTGGGCATTCTACATGACTCACACCGAATGCAGGTGGCTGCCTGGATGCAGCCCTTGTTGACCAGGGAAAAACGGGGAGATGCATAGAAAAAGCAAAAAAAATATATTTTTAATGGAGTAAGGCTCCAGAAATGTTGTTTTCTCAGCTATTTTCAAGGAAAGCCACACTGTGCACTGTACAGGGAGTTTACAGCTGTGCCAAGGGATCTATAGACTGAGAAGAGAGAAAAATGGAGAATGACAGTGCTGCAGCCGCTGCAGTACGGAGCAGCGTCTGCCTCTGCTTAACGATTTCAGTGGGACCAGCCATGGGAAACATCGTTTCCTGAAGACAAAAACCTGCACCTTTATCCATCCACTGCGGGTAGCGAGAACCGGACAGGACTCCTGGTTTTCTCCTTCTCACCCTCTCGCTTTCCTCCTGGCCCAAGAGGAGCAGACAGAGCAGCCCCTGCCATCTGCAGTTCCTGGACATCCCAGCCCAGGCAGCTCCAAGGGGGCCACAGCAAATCACATCAGCACATTAAACCCAAATTCAGCCTTGTGCAGATCTTGCCCAGCAGGCTGAATGAAAGAAATGTTCACAAGCAGTGCGTGCTGCCAGCTGCCCTGCAGGCCTCCTCCTCCCCGGCTGGGGAGAACAGCTCCTCTCTGCCTCAGCCCTGGCCACCAAAACGCTCTGCGTGTTGCCAGCAATGCTCTCCCTGCCAGCAGCCTGGACAATTTCGGAGGGTCGTCTTTCTAGGAACGTTTGGGCTCAAGATGGTGAGATTCCTGTCATTTGGAAGGGCTCTTTTGGCCAAGATAGAGGTTTTAAAAGCTTCACAGATATATATTGCCAAGTTACACCCTTCTTAGATGATATACTGCTCAATCCCCGTCCAATTTTCCACTGCTCATCCTCCACAGATCTTTTAGCAACAGCCAATGCATTTATATGCACAATCTCCTTTGAAAACGTTCCATGGAATTTATTCTGCTCATGAACTAAGCCCTTATGACTGCTCTAAAGGCTAAGTTAAACTAAACAGCCTATGTGTCCACGTGGCCTAACAAACAGCAAATGGGCTGTTCTGCATGGGACACGTGCACTGAGAATAACCTTGAGGTCTGTCCCTCCCGAGCTGTGGTGAATGGGGCATCCTCAGGCCCCTGGGTGCACAATGACACCGAGCCCCTCGTTATATGACAATTACTGATTGGGACTGGCAGGGCCCCTCTCTGCCCTGACACGAAGCCTTTGGAGGTGGCAATAGGGGAGGGAGTGGAGTGGCAAGAGGGTTCCTTGGAGAAGATGCTTAGGTCTCCATTAACACATCCTGAGACACCAGAGCAAAACTTTGAAGGTACTAATGGGATTTTCCATTCCACTACACGCCAAAAGGATCAAGATGAAAGAGCTTTCCCGTTTCTTACTGCCTCTTATCCTGCAGCATGACCTTAATCAATCCAAGGCTAAGGACCAGGAAACATTTTTGCATAATTTCTCCTCCTTATCCCTTCTCTCCCCAGTGAATGATTTTACATTAAATCAGCACAAAGGTCCGTAGATTGACGGTGAATTACATAGGAAACAGGTGAAGTGCTGTGCAGTAGGTTCCCAGCTGAGAACAATGACCGCAATGTGTTTGTTGGAACAAAGGATGCCCTTTGTATAAAGTTAACTGTATGAAATGAACATCTGGGCAATTGAAACTGGATCAAAAAGCAAAAGATCCCACAGAACAAAACGATGTGAGTGCACAATTAGTGAAAAAGCCACATGATGACCAGAGGCAATCAGTGACCTTTATATCACAGCATCAAAGTAATTGAAAAGAACTGTGTAAACAGAAATAATAGACTCATTGAATGGTTTGGGTTGGAAGGGACTCTAGAGATCACCCAGTTCTAATCTCCCTGCGATGGGCAGGGACATCCTCCACTAAACCAGGTTGCTCAAAGCCCCATCCAACCTGGGCTTGAACACCCCCAGGGATGGGGCATCCACAGCTTCTCCAGGCAGCCTGTTCCAGGGCCTCACCACCCTCATGGTGAACAATTTCTTCCTTATATCTAATCTCAATCTACCAGTCTCTCCAATTTAGAGACAAGGGTGTTGTGTGGGCCAGCGTGAAATGCTCAGGACCTGTGGATGGATCTCATCAGGTCCCAGGGACTTGTGCACCTTCAGGTTCCTTCGATGGTCTCAAACGTGATCTTCTCCTGCAGTGGATGGTTCTTCATTCCCCCTGTCCCTGCTTTTGCCTTCTGTGACTTTGGTGTCCTGGCCAGAGCGCTTGCCCGTGAGGCAAAAAAGTCATTGAGTATTATTTCATGCTCTCTCAAGAAGAGCAAAGAATTTTTAGTTTTGAGATTATGCTATAATAGGTTCAGACAGGCTAGCCCTAGATCTTGAAGCAGAGCCTCTAAATCCTTACACTAATAACTATTTATACATTTCTCTTCCTATAACAGCTAATTACAGATGGGAGGGAAATATTGCTGTTAGGCTGCATGTACATCTCTGATTCCATCGAGAAAAGCCCACTTGAACAAATGATCAGCATCTTGCAACATCATGTTATACAGAGAACAGATGCTGTGTGCTTATTGGAATGTAACAACCTACAATTTAGAAGGGAAATGGACTAAACCAGGATGCTGTCAAATGAAAAGCCGCCTACAACAGAGACGGTCAAGCTGAAATTTTTACACCAGCAGCTTCATAGTAAAGAAACTTAATTTATTTTGAGATTCATATTTTAGGACTGAAAATAGGAATCTTAGGGTTTGGTATAAGAAGAGAGAAAAGGAAGTGGTGAAAATGTCAGTGACAGGAATATTAAAAAATAAACCATACTTCAAATAGTTCATACAAGAAAAAAGACAGAGTGGACACAATCCTTTTCTCCCATTCTTAACTTTTGTCATGTATAAGTTTGGACCTACTTTACTCAAATTTCAAAGGTAAATTAGGTAAGTTTAGATGGCAGGTAAGTGCTGACGTCACTGATGTGGCCATTCCAGGCAGAAGCCAAGTGGAAAGGGAAAGAACATGAGGACAGGGAGCACTCGGCTCAGCTTGCTCAGAAGTGCAGGCTCCACTGAGCCATGGCACACACAGGACACCTCTGACAATATTGTAAGTACCGGTATAACTCCCCAAAGGTAAATGGTAATTAGATCTCTAGGGAACAAACTTTTTGACTTGGGCATGACCGTGTGTTTCTGTTTGAGAAAGAAGCATCCTTTGGGTTTCAATTCAAAGGAATTATTACAGAACACAGGGTTGGTTGTTTGCAGAGACCTATCAAATGTCCCTGAACTATTATTTCTTTTTTAATGAATTATTGATGATTTCTCAGCAGAGTTTAATGTCTATTCACAGAGATGACACAATTGCTTATCATAATTTGAAATCTGGTATTCATTTGACGTCTGTGCCTCAGCGCCTTGTTGATAAATTACAGCACAAAGCTCTGTAGGAACAAGTTCATATTCAATGTCTCTAAACAAAACAATTGATGGTACCTTTCAAGAACAGAAATGCATAGAAACTACAGTGGCTAAAGCTAATTTTATTTTTCCTGTGTAAGGAAACAAAATTCAGCTCAACTAATTCTGAAATGCTCGCTGATTTAGTCATAGCTTTCCTATCTTCTGTTCTTCATGCCTGTAAAATGGAAACAATTATATGTTCACACCTATGTAAAGAAGTTTGAGATCCTTCTAAGTAAAGTGTTATGTCTGTTCTCTGTTTTGTAGATCAAAATATAAACCACGTCTCTGGCGATCCTGGGTGCTGGCATTGTGCAAGGGGGCTGCACAATGTTCTTCCACGCTAGGTTTTCACTACAGTACTGGCACATGAAGTTCCCGGCGTGCATTGTAACATGCCCAGGACTCCACAGTGGAAGAACGTGGCCCCGGTAAGTCATACACAACCTTGCCACTGACTTAACGGCATGGGCCGGGAGGGCCAAACGCATAATGGCTCCTACCAAAGAGACAGACCTTGGTCTATTCCATGTAACAGATAAACTGCCGTCAGAAACCTCAGGGGAAGGCTTATAGCCAAATCACTCACTCAGTCGTTTAAATTAATCATCTAGGAAGAGAAAGCACAGAATAGTCACTTCACGGACATTTATTTCTCATGCCAGAACTTATGTAAATGCAGATGCAACTTCAGCAGAGATCTCAAGAGGATGATGGCCTGATTCCAAATGCAGTTTCCCATGTCACAACATTCTGGCTTCCCTGTACCAGTTCCAACCAAAAAGAGGTTTCCCGACTGCTCAGCCTCCTACGACTATCTCCTGCAATTCATGGGAGCATTACTTCTTGAAATCATGGTGCAGCCACCCTTATAACACTGAGATTCTGATGCCTTGAGCTCTCTAGCTGGGTGCAAATTTTATTACTACCATCAAATCACTTCCTTTCATAAGACAGCTTGTGTCAAGGAGTTAAACATCTATCTTAACTACGAGCTGGATCACATGAATTTTACTAACATGCAAAGTTTCTACTCATGCAAACAATCTTTTTGCAGGCACTGTCTTGCCAGCCCCATTCATGTGAATGCCCCAATTACATGATCACACGAGTGAGCTCTAGGCCAGGCCCCACTCGCTCTCCGCAGCCGCTGAAAACCTTCACCGGCTTCCAGAGCAGCCCAGCCTGAAACTACGCGTGGAACTCCATCTGCAACAGCTACGCGGGACTCGGCAACAAAGAACAAAACGAGTACAACAACGCAACGACCTTTTATTGTTTAGCCTTCCTCTCCTCCGCGCTCTGATTTAATGGGAGCGTTATGCAACGGCTTTGCCATGGCAACAGCCGGGGTGATCGGCAGTAACCCTGGAGCTGCTTGCTCGGCCGTGATGCAGCCGCTGAACTTTGGCCCAGTAGCAGTGAAGCTCCCGCTCCGCACCGCTCACATGATGGAGAGAGAGAGGCTCCTGGCAGCCGCCAGCATCCAGCCGGATTTCTAGGACCAGGCCAAGACTGCCAAAGGCTGGAAGCGATTCACTCCTGCGAGCTGGGGCTCTGCGCTGCAGCAGCCGCTCTGTGCACGTGAGCGGTGCTTCGCCCTCCTGATACCGCTGCAGGGAACCGAGTGGGGTTAAGACATTCAGCGAGGGGGTGTAAGGAAATCAATAAGCTTTAAAGAAGGGAACAGTATCTTCTTTTTCTTAATGAGTGGGGATAATGAACTGGAGCTGGGAACATAACCCCCTCAGCAAGCGCTGCGTGCTCTGAATTGCATGCACCTGGTTTACACGGGGGTGCACGGAAACTCCTCCAGCGCACAGAGCTGTGCTGTGCAGCGTCCCAGTCCTGGGCACAGGAGCACCGTACAAGTACCACGAGCACTGGGAACACCTTGGAGACAGGGAAGCTGTGCCCTACAGGTGCCTGCTAAAATGGTTATTTCATCTTACAGCATGATCCTATAAGAAAAAACTGCAGATTACCAATCTGCAGCCAGGTAATCTCTGCATGAGCAGGACTGCTGCTACTTCAGCACTTTTACAGCACTTACTGCCACACATTAACAGACGTTCATTAACTAACTCCCCTGCGAGGCTGGTATGGGGAAGCTGGCAAGTAATAACCTCCACAGTTTATAATGAGAGAATTAAGAGCTCAGGTAACTCTCGCTAGAGAGCCTGAGGCAAGAGAGCGGAGTCGGGGGCAGAGCCCAGAACGGAGCGTGTGAGCTCCCGCTCGCAGCGCGGCCGCATCGCCCACACTCACTCCAGGAACACCTTCGACTGCCTGCGGCAAATTACAATCCATTTTTCAACAGGTCTCTTGTAGGTGCTCTGCAGAGCCTCATGTATTCCTGGGTACTTGCATTGAGCAGAAAACGTGTTAACACACAACGCACACTTAATGAAATTCAGTTAAATATTAATGATAAGAGAAAATGGCATGTAATTCAGACAAGATTTGTTAGGCTTACAGTCACAAAAACTATAACGAACGTAGAATACATGTGCATGGAGGGAAGGCTGTGCCATGAACTGAATTATTTCAATGCAAATAGTGACTGCAGAGAAATAGACTGCAATGCTGAAACAAGAGGGGATTGAAATGACTGTATGCAGGGACAATGAGATAGTTAATATGTGACTTGTTAGAAGAGAGGGCATGACTTGCCATGGAACTGTAATGAAATTGTTTTCACCTAACGCTTCAGTTGGTACAGAAAGATCAGACAACAAAATATTAATCCCAAATCCCATTTGAGTTACTAAAAAACTATTTCGGTTACCTGCACTGCAGTAAAAATACTTTTTTCCTTTTAACCAGAAGTGATTGAATAAGCTACAGGAGGCAAAAGATATTCAACAACGTCCAGCAAAGCATTCAATTCCCTTGTTCCTCATCTCTCGTGCAATAAAACTGAGATTATGGGTCATAAAACACCATCCGCATTCGCAAAATCTCATGTACATTAGGAAAAAAGGTGAACATGTGACCAATGAAAACACATGTCCTGTTTGCTTCATTGAGTTCTGTTTTCTCCTTTTTACAAAACTGATGCTGTACCATCAAAACAGCTCAGTTTCCCACAGAACAAGTTACATGAAGTGCTCAAAATTGGCTTCAGCATCTCCACCAAGAGCAACATTAAACTCCATGAGCAAACTAGTCAATCCCATCCCACTACTTTGACATATTGGGTATCTTTTACAGTTTTACTCATGATAATGAAAATACCTATACAACTTGAACAATTTGCCAGCATTACTGCTTCTGTTTAAGTCTGACTTGTTCTCCAAGAGAAAGCAATATGACAGAAGGTTTTGCAAAAGATTTGTGTTTATATGCATGGCTGTCAGTCCTGAATGTTGTTCCTTGTCCTTGTAATAATGACATTGAAAGCTCAGTGGATATGTTTTCTAAACTGAAATAAAAAGAATCAATACAGGCTTGAGTTAACTGCACCGTCACACTGCATAAATAAAACACGCTGATGGATACTCTTGACTAGTATTTAACAGGGATTTGGTCATTGTTATTGCTATTCAAACTGCATTTTAAACGGTGTGCTAGCAGCTGAAAAATTCCATTTCTGTCTTTTACGTACAATTTTACCAGTAACTCCTAGGATTCTGCAAATAGAAAGACCTGCATATTTACCTCTGCCACACAGCACAAAGAAGCAGAAACCTTTCAGAAAACAGATACATACCCCTGTAAAACCGTAACAGTGGATAGGGATCTAAGGGACAGACGTTATGTAAAAATCACTCAACATATTTTTACAAGTTAACTTCAAATTATCTGCACTTCTTGCATGTATTTCTCCAACACCAGACCATCCTTCTTTCATGCTGCCTGATTAACTGCTACAGTAAAACAGACTCCTGGACCTTCATTGGGTTTTGTAGTTTATTTATCCTTTAGAGGATCTCACAAAACAACTGCCAAATTTCTAAACATGGTCACTCCCCTCATCATCCCAAACAGACAAAGGTTGTTTCAGTTCACTGTTAAGGCACTGAAGCATGTACAGGTCTCATCTGATTACAGAGACTGGAACGCCCTGCGGCTGCAGACACTGTCAACACAGCTGTCCCTGTGTACCAAGACAAATGTCCTGCTGGGCAACCTCTGAATCAAAATGGAAACACATCTTCTGAAATGGATTAAGGGTAAAGACAAGGCCTGTAAATAGCCCAGGCAGCCAGGAAAGTTTATAAGGTATTATTAAAGGAGTTTCTACTGAGCTGTTAGAAAGTACCTTGACCCCATTGCAAGTCTAAGTGTTCTTAAGTATTTTATTTCTCTTGTCACCTGTTGCTAGCAGTATATCTAAATTAACCTCTGCTGAGCCTGCGTTGCTTTAGACACACCTGACCACACAGAATAGGTAAAAAGCTCGCAAAGGAGGGAGGTGCAGAGATCTGCACGCTAATGGCATAATTAGCTCTTGCAAGAAAAGGCGTCTCGCTGCATCAGCACGTCTCGCTGCATCAGCACGGAGTGGCTCTCGCCCTCGTCCACGGGCCGCGGGGCTGGGGCAGGCTGTGCTAACGCAGCGCTCCTGCGCGGGCACACACAGCACTTACTCCTGCATGGCAAAAACACTGCAATGCTCATAGCCCTCCTCCTCATCCCAGGGAGGACAACCCTTTCAGAATTTCTGAAGCGAATAGAGAATACTTTTATAAAGATGTGCCACTGTCAAATCGTTCATTGAAAGATCTCCAAGCAGCCACCCAGCAGCCACCGTGCCCTCCCACTGGGGTGTAAGAGGCATTGGGGACATAGTTGGATAACATGACACAGAGAGCACAGAAAATCCCGGCACCACTGCAGCCCATGGCATATGTTCTGCTCCGTACTGGAGCTCTGCTGAGGGCCTTGTCTCCACCGGCACACTCTGCAGCACGAGCAAACTGGAGCAATCCCATCTCCCAGTCCTTGTAACCACCTAACAAGCCAATCTGCTGAATTTAAGTCCCGAAGGTTAAACATTCCCCAATAAATTACTGTTAATGCAGATCACTTTAAGGCCAAACTAGTCTGGGCTACATTGCTTAAACATTAAGTTCTGCAGGTTTACTCCTCTAATCTCCCTCTTTTATTTGATTTCTTTTTAATTAATTTTCTGGTCGTCTGTGGCTTAGAAAATGATTGATTCAGTAGATATCTACTCCGACATCTGGGCTTTCTTTAAACAAAGTCACAAAAATGATGAATCTTCTCCTGCATAATACTTTATTGCTTCCTATGTCCATACTTTTGGCATTTTATCATAACTAGAGGCTCACACACACATCTCAGCATGTACAGTATACTGGATAAGCCAAATAAGATTTTGAATTGAAGGTTTGCCCAGACATCTAATACCTTATCACAAAAATCTGAACTTTTCTTTTGGTCTGAGTCACTGATAAAAAACTCACTCAATGGAACATTTGAAGGGGGTGGGGGGGGGAGAAAAAAAAAGAAAAACAACTACAAAATCAGGATCTCCAAAAGCTCCAGTGGGGAGCACTTCCATTCCTATGCCTTGTCTCTCTCAGTTAGGCTGCTCACACAGCCAGCGACTGTCTCTGACATGGCAACAGTGACTACGACTCAACGCCGCGGTGAGGGCCCAGCACTGCACTGATCCCTGGCCATGAGGTGCTACTTTTCGCTTACAATGAAATCCACAAATTTTGTGTGTAATAATAACTTCAACCCCTTCATCTGTTGAAGTACAGATGAAGAAGAGGAAACAGTGTGAAGATGCACATCAGCAAATCGGACAGGTACCCACTGCAGCCAGGGTGTTCATTCCACTGGTGTGATATAGAACCGACCGCCTTGTGCCTGTTCTCAGGTTCTGCTGAGAGAGCAAAAAGAGGCATCGGTCGTTCCCCTTTCACTGCAGAGCCAAAGCATGTGAACTCACTCATATAGATTCAGTATTTGCCCTTGGCCTACATTTGGCACTCTGCTTTAGATCAATATATAACCCAGGCGTAATCTTATCTGGCAGCAACAGGGTTATTGGGGGAAGGGGGGAATACAGCTTCTAGAGGTGAGGAGAGCAGCTCTTCTAAATGTTAATGGGTTAAGAATAGAAAGGTCAAATGCCTGCCTTATCAGAGGGCCCCATGTGCAAACAGGCAGCAAGCTGCAGCAATCAGAACACAAGCTGGGGATAAATGTCAGGAGTTAGTTACTGTAGCTGTAAGCACGGACAGCAGAATGGCAGAACTGGAAAACCTCCCAAGACACTTCTGGTTAATACAGGTCACCAGGAAAGTCCCACCGCCAAGGCTGGCTGGAGGTGGCAAGTGTCAGAGCTGCCGTGGAGGCAGAGATCACTTGTGAGCTGTGTGAGGATCACTGGGGAAGGACACTGCGTGTCAACAGAACCAGCCGCTGTGGGAGGGGGCATTGGACGTGTTGGATATCAAACATCCTGTGCTGGCAGAGCGCTGCTCCAGATTGTTCTTCCAAGAGCATATCCGTTCTCCTGGAATAAGGATGTACGAGGATGGGGACAGAAAGTCCTTCCTTACCTCCTTGTAGATCCTCAAGAGCACTACACGTGGCTATGAGGACTCTGCAAAAAGGGTCTTCAACTCTGCTCCACAGCACCTCTTTGACCATAATGCATAAAGGACTGGGATGGAATAAGAGACAAGGAATCACAGGAAAAAATGTATCTGCCTTAAAACTAATATATTTTTACCCCTATTCTAATTAATCTTATTATTGGCCCCCAAGGAGAGAAGCCAAAAGTCATTATCACATTGGACAGTAATCTTGCAGATATAAGCAATCAACCTGAAGCAACAACGAAGTGTATCGACACGCACTGATGTGTAGAGTAACTCCGTTGTGAGTAACACTGAGTGGGACCTACGTCTACCCTTCACCAGAGCTTTCAGTCTGGCAACTTTTGCCTGGAATAAGTTGTCAGTAAAACGAATCAACTAACTGATTTCCACTCGCAGCAAAGATAGGCAGTGAGCAGCTGTGTTTGAGAAGGCTGCTGTTCCCTGTCTCCTGGTGCAGAGGTTGCTCCAGGAGATGGTTACCTCAGTTTGGGAAACAGGTACAGGTTTGCTATCTGGCATGGTTTCCTCCTCACTGCAGAACAAAGAGCACCATTCTTGTCAGCCTGTTCCCAGCCGTAAAAAACTATCAAAGGATAGGGTTAATTACTGGTTAGAACACGAAGAAGGAATAATAACTACAAATAAAGCAAGACTAAATATATTTTATCCCACAAAAGGGATAAACATGATTTGTGTTCATAGCCCAGAGATCATATTCTAATCCTTAAATAGCTACTTTAATTGGTAAAGACAGGGTTACATTTAAAAACAAAGAAGATATGCACCCATATGAAGATGTTGCTCTCTGAAAGACGATTTTAGTTTAGTGGCTTCATGTTTGTTCCACAGAGTGGCTACTCTGCAGTGAACTGGACTGGCCTCTAACCCCAGCCACAGGGGAGAACATCATAACCTACTTAAATTTGTGGGCTGCATCCTTTACGCAGCAGAGCTCCCAAATGGGCACAAATGGCTTATTTTGTACACCAGCATTACTCGGCATCTGTTTATCCCGCAGTCTTCCGCAAGCATCTGTTCATTTGCTGACGTACATGCACTGCTCTTCTGCATTACCAACCTCATTTTCAGTCTAGAAACCCTCGAGCTGATTCATCTGAAAGAGCACAAATATGTGGCTGCAGACATTTTTCATACACATGGCATTACTGAGTGCTATTAACAGTTGCTGTTTCAACCCAGAAGCTAGTGTGTTTTCAGTGACAGTTCTGATATACTAATGATTTGTGATGTTTTTTGGCCACTCTGGGGGAAGAAAAAGCCTTTATGAAAAGGTAGGATTTTATCCTTTTTATTCACAGTGAGAACAACCAAACTTATTTATCCTGTGAGTCATATCCCAAAAGCTTCATATGGCCGATGGCTTCAAGAGACATAATGCACATTCTGGAGAGCCATTACAAGAGGGAGAGTATTTTCCATCTCTCATTTCCTGAACTAAGAGTTTAAATTCAACTTGGTTCAATTTAGGGAGTAAAGGAATACAACCCAAGTCTTCCAGCAACATCGTGAAATTTTCTGATCCACTGCAAATTTGCATGAAATCATCTGTCATCCCTGAATGAAGCTATGGACACTCTCCTACAACCTCTTCTGTTTTCATCATATAGAAGGCAATTTACAAAACGCTGCCTTGGCTCAGATGTTTATTGTGTGTACTTGTCCGCCTGCTCCAAGTCCTCTCTTGCCCCTCAGCCTGACGTGCGCTGTCGTTTTCTTGGCTCTCGGTCACAGATGCCAACAGTGTAAGAGCACAAGGGTATTACAGAAATACCAGCTTTCTTCAGCCCTGTTTAACATGTTCATATTTCAAAAGATGATTACATGAGTGTATTTATTGCAGCTGAGACTGTTTAAAGATTCAAAGGCACTGGACAACTAAAATGTACAGCCTATCATGACATTAAAAGCAAGTTCAGGAGAGGCTGTATACAACTTCCTGACCTGTATAATTTCTATGCTGTCATCATTTTGAGGCATTTGATATGCTGCTCTTTGGTTTAAACCCTAGAATGGTATTTGAATTTTTACCATAATAAACCTTCTCAACACACTTTGCATTTTTATTATTCTCTCTATGTAAGCCACAAGGATATCTTGCCTCCCTAAATGTCCAATCTGCAGGGAATGGTTGTGAAACTCCATTATTTCCAGGAATTGCTGGCAACCTACTGCTGTCTGTTCTTCTCAGTATTGCCTGTATTTTCCTTGTTCAGCTTTAAAAGCCAAACTTGGTTTACAAAAATGTCTGGGTTTCTCGATGCCAGAACTGAATAAAGACTAGAACAGGACAGAATTAGATGGTTTTATTACGCTTAATAGCCATTAACTCACATTAAAGCCTGTAAAACAACAAGACTATAAAACTTGAAAAAGATGCTCAGCCTTCAGTCCTATTACTCAGAAATTTTCCTGGATGTTACCAGCAGCCTTTCTAAGCTCCATCACCCCTACCTGATCCCTATGATCAAACCAAAGTAGATTCTTTTAAAGTCATAAGTACTTGGATTTACATTATTCAGTAAAGTGAAAATACTCTGCAAAGAAAGACAGCCTGAATTGTCCAAGATGCGTGATGTCTGCCACAATCTGGTCTTCAATAGGCAGAGGTAAAGAACACAGACATCTACCCTCAGTTGCCCAGGAAAAAAATACAGTCCAGGGTGTATGGTTGAGAAAGCTGGAAGATGTGAAAAAGATTCTGGATGATTCAAATCTTTTATCGGTCTTGATGGTCCAAAAGTTATAATGGAAAACTCCCTATATAAAAGTTACCTGCAGGACTACACTGTGATCTCAGCCACACATGGCAGTAGCTTCAGAGAAAGCCAGGGAATGCCTCCAGGTTTACTTCAGCAGGACCGAGATCAGAATCTGACCACATCCAAGCAAAAACAAAACAATGCTACAGGCTACAAGAACAATCATCAGTAGATGGGCTGTAAAAACAATGAAGATCTCTGTGATTCTGATGCACTTCAGTGACTGAAAAGATTCCAGCCCTATTGTTCCTCCTCTCCAAAACATCTTGGACTTCATTCTGTGTTCCTGAGGCACTCCTGACAGCCAGCTCTAAAAACATATCTAACTCACAACTGCCTGATCTTCTTCAGCTAAATATTCTCTTGCATTCGATTTGGGAAAGCCATAATGTATGGAGTGATGTCTGAGGCCTGCTTTCTGGGAAGAGGAAATCAACCATACACAATGTCAACCGAGTTCATTCCTAAATGCAAACCACATTGGGCTGTCGAGCAGGATAATAAAAACCTGCTGACCTAGTTTCCTGCAGAACAAAATCCTCTGTCTTCCCTCCTCCCATGCCAAACCTAAATCAGATCTCCTTCTTTGGAAAAGGAAATTAACCCTTTGACTAGCAAAGAAAACTCTAATAAAGATCCTTAACGCTTTTACAGTGTTCCATACCATGAGAGTAGTATGTAACCAGTAATTGGTCCATCCCACGGCTCCGCAGAAAGGCAGAATTATTAGAGCGTGAAAGTAAAACACAGAGAAGGTCAGAGACCTTAGCAGAGTTCCACAGAGAACTTAAAATTTCTCTTCCTTCAAAGGGATTTTGAAGTATGGAGACGTGTGCTCTAAGAACTTTGCTTGGTAACCTTTCCACATTGGCTCCATGCAAATACAAAACCTTCACTCATGATGTGGCAAAAAAATAACAGCACAGCTCAGCTTTTTGAAAAACTGCATCAAACCGCTCAAGAAAGGCCTATTGTTCTTCCCAAATTTTGCAATGTCAACTTGCAAGTCCATTTCGGGTAGATGAGAACTGACTGTATTTGTTCCAAGTGTTTGGCGAAAGCATTCACTTTTAATGGCTTCACTTCCTCGGTGATGCAACGTTTCATTTGAAGGGATGCCTGCGGGAACTTCAGAATGGACACAGAATGCAAAAATAACAGGGCATGTCACAACAAACTCAGCCAAGAAAACACAAATGGGAATTCTCTTGCTGTAGGACGCTTCAAAAGGCAGCTGTGGATCACGCTGCTGCAGAGCAGTACCCCACTGCCATCAGCTAGAAGCATTTGGGGAGCCGCGGATTCTAGATTGCTGAAAACACCTTTGCTGGTTCACCCTGACGCTGTCACCTGGAGGAGCTTTCAATCATCTGTCAAATAGGGTTTTATTAATGGAAACAGTGGAGATAGCAAATGCTCTTGCCCAACTGCTACACAGCTTTACAAGCAGCCTTATAATGAGGTGGGCAAAGTGCAACTTGCAAGTGAAATTGCCAACGAAGCTCTGTACTACAGCCAGAACTTTCAGCACTGTTATAAGAAAGATGACCCCACAGTAAATACAGTTTCATCAGGTGTTGCTTGCTTATAAAGAGAGACAGCTTTGCCTCCATGCAGACAGCACCCGAAACCTCTCTGACACCACGCACTCCGCTGACATCTGCCTCACAAGGTGCAGCACTCACTTTCCTGACAAGCTACCAAATAGAAACCTCTGTAAGGCAAAGTCTGAGAGCAGCCTAGTTTACTAACATACCAGTGGAAAAAAGACTGAAACAGGGACATAACTACTGTTAGTAGTACCATTGTCACCTGTGAAGAAGTTACTATCTCTGTCACTTTGCCAGTCTGCAGGGAAGCTGTTCAGAGAACAGATTCACAGAGCAAAGACAGCACTTTACACAGCGTACCCTTCAGGGAGTTTGAAAGCAAAGAACAAAGAACCTGGATTAGACAGCTCTGCAAAGCTTGTCGTAACTGCATCTGTTCTCTGGATGCTGCATCTTCACAGGTAAACTCCACAAAAGCTTCCGCTCTAGCTTTGAAATGAGGAAGACAAAAGTCTGAGTTCTCACAGCATTATTACTAACATTGGTCAGGGTTAGAAATGTGATGATGGAAAAAAAGCATCTTATTCACCATATCTGGTCCCAAAGGGGTTATGAGTTGTACATGCTTATTTTATTGACACAAACAAGTTTTAACTTCTATTGTCTTGCAGAGGAAGAGCAGGCTGAATTCAATTCTGGCTCACACATCATCTACAATTGTAGCCAAATCCCAGTCACACAACTTTTATTACTGGGAGGATGTCAGAGGCAAAAGACACAGCTGGATATTCAGATCCCAGACTGAGTTTTGCTGTGCTGGCAGTTGGACAAACCAGCTTTTGATTTGTATGTAAACAGAGCCAATCTGAACTGGAAGGTCATTAAGAGAAAACACATTTTACACAACATCCATTGTACAGTTGCTTTTCCAACTTTCCCCATACTAACATTTCTTAAACAGGACTTTGTCTTCTCTAGTTGACTGTTTCAATGACAATTTCTGGTCCTACTGAAGTCCATGACTGAGCCCCAGTGATTTTGATGAGACCAGAAGGTGGCTCTGAGGAAAGAACGACAGACATCCAAGATTCTACAGCTCCAGTTCTACCACCTATGTGGAAAAATTGTGTTGCTGTAGATTCAAAACATGTAGACCCAAACCAGAGAATTTTTAAGTCTAAGTCCTCACAAAAGTTCCACTGACTCTTTATAGCATCTGTAATCCGAACATTGCTATTCCTATGAAAAATAAAATACTTAAATCAACATCAAAGTAACTAAGCTCCTTTTATTACTCAGGAGTGATATCCACAACGCAATTTTACTTTTCTATCCTGACATGGTAGTCTTCTATAAAAGATGCAGAAAGGTCCCAACTGATTATTTTTAGAGGGAAGCGAAATCATCAGGAATTTCTTTCACCACCCAGTCCTGTCCCAAAGGCCCCAAGGACACCCTAGTTCTGCAGCTCATCAACCGAGCCCTGAGTCTGCCATCGAAGAGGACACCTCCCAACCAACCCCAAGGGCTGGGTGCACTGCTTCCCATCTTCTCTTACGAGCTGCCAGCATAGGAGATGCCTTCTGACTTCAATGGGAATTTTGAAAAGCTCAATAAATGAGGATTATATTGCTGGCACCCAGCAAGAAGGCATATCGCAGCATTTAAAGTGGTCCGATAGCCTTTGACATTATGCCTTGTAATTCTGTCTTTAATGAACCTAATAAAGGCTTTGCTCCCAAGGCTCAGATATTGATTATTCCATAAATTTTCTAGTGACTGTCTGAACTAGCAAAGTTAGATGAAGGGAACCAGAATAAACCAACAACTGGTTTTAATGTAACGAGGCCCCTGGACACCCTGAAACTTCTTGTCTCCCAGACACTGAGGCAACTTGGGGGGAAGTTACTGCAACTACCTCCAACTAAAGTGTGAGTACAGATACGCCTTAGCTGGAGGAGCTACCTACTACACCTAGAATCCTGACCTTTAGTTAAAACAGAAATTGGGGTAACTCAAGACTGAAACCCAAAGGGAGTTTGACCAAGAGAGGCTGCAAACCCCCTTCCCTCAGTTTTCCAGCACAGTAACCACCTGACATGCAGAAAACAGGAGTCCATTGCAGATTCGAGATTCAATGTCTCCAAACTATGTCATAGCATTAGATATCACAGCTTCATTTTAACTGAGGCACTCGACATTTTCTACTGCAGCTACAATTAAAATAAGAGTATGAGAACACACAAAGAAACCACACAGTTCTTGTGAACAAGGCGTTAACGCCCAATCCATTATTGCGAGAAAGCTTTTAAGAGTGTTCCCAGTAGAAATAGCAATATATTTTCCCTGAGTAAACTGGGAGGAATGCAGAGATTCAAAAGCTTAAGCTGAACCCCTGCTAGATTTTCTTCCGCTGGTTCCTCCTCCTTGATTAACTTACTGTGAGTATTTGATATAACTGTTACGTTTTAAGGAAAAGAGTTGACCGTTTTCTCTTTTCTGATAAAAGACCTCAGTCTGCCTGTAACTAACAGCAAGGCACTTGCAGCTGCAGGTTAAAATGAGTGAGTACCAGAGATGTTGCTGGGCTGTCAGAGCAGGGAACCTTCCGGGGGCAAAGGGGAGACGCCTGTCACTCTCCATTAGTTCCTCAGGGTGTCCACTGGCAAAACACGCGGCATTGTTCCACTGGGTAACTGGCAAAATAAATAGGTTGTTATCGTCTGACATGTTTAAAAGGGGACTCTTGGGTGTAACTGTTGAAAATAGCTTTAATCTAATGACCGTATCTTTCTATAGCGTATTAGCACCATGAAGAAAGTCCACTCAAAATATTTTCATATGAAACCCTGAATTTTATACTGGAAACCAGCAAACCCAGAGACGTTTCCTTCTGCGCAAACACAAGTGGTCTATGGACAGAATCACTCCAGTCAGCATTTCTGTTTGTGTTACCAGGAGACGCCAAAGCTGGGACATGAATGACCCACAAATTCAGGATGGGTCACTGAAGCTTTCTTTGCTTCCAAGCAGATGCTGCTTTTAACTTACGGGCGGGACTTTTAAAAGCCATTAATGAAAGAATGGTAGAAGGTAAGAACTAGGAAAGAACAAAACCAGATGACTCCTAGTGCATGTCCCTCCCTCCAGCCCTGGCCAGTTTTCCCAGACTCCTGAAACACAGCGATTATGCACAGCCCTATTTCTTTTCTTACTATCAGCTTCCCAGTACTGATGTTTTTTTAAGTTGAATCAAACTTGATTCAGCTTCAGGGGATGGCTGGGATCCCTATTCTCATCTTTTATGTTTTCAGATCAGTATTTCATTATTTTTATTCCGCTTAAATAATCTTGAGCATTAAAATTATAACTATCAACACTTAGTATTTTGATTTGTTTTCCATAAAGACATTTTCTCCTTTAGCAGTACTCTTTCAGTTCCCTCTGCATTAATTCAGAGCCCTTGGCTTCCCTGGCCAGACTCTTGCTCTTAATCAAACCCTGCTGTGACTTCCCTGACGTGGTTTGACAGGTCTCTGTTGACATCTGAAGGAGAATCCTTGAATATTTTGAAAAGGACTATTGCTCACTGCTCCACAGAGGTAATTTGGAGGACGTGCCCCTTTGGCACCGAAAGGATCATTTTCCCTTTCACCACAGCCCCTTCCCCCTTTCTGTACAGCAAGGAAGTTAATGATGCCAGAAGGCTGAGAAAGGACCTGGTTCACAGAAGCCCCAGGGAAGCAAAAAGGCAGATTTCCTTATGGAGGAAAATATTTCATTTAGGACAAAATAGTTCAACCTAACTTACTGCAATACAAGCCTTTGTTTCAGACAGCAGCTTTCCTGGAGGGCTGAGAGACATCTCAATCCCCAGAAGAATTTCCTCTTAAATTATTGCATAGAGCAACAAGCAGAAGCCAGAAGGCAGACTTTGATATAATCCTTTTTATGAAGTGTTCTGATGTCTTAAAATATCAGCATGAGCTGCCATGTGGTACACATTTTGGAAAAATTCTCAGTTTATTTAGAAATGTAAATAAAAATAGGTGGCCAAATATTTTATTGTCTTGTCAGAAATAAAACAATTTAAATTTCAGGAATTACACTAAACAGAAGTGAAGTTTGGCTATAGTGATTACATAAACACCAAGATACCCACCCAGCTGACAAAGGCTTCATGCCTTCTTGTAACGGTAAAGTGTGTTAGTATTCAGGAGGAGGATGTTTGATTCAAAAGATGTAGGTTGTTTTCCCTGTAACACACATTAAACCTGTTATCAATTTACATCTAAGCTTTTCGGGTCCCACAAATGCCATTTTAAAATCAAGACAATTCTGCAAGAAATAAAGACTTGTACAGTGTTGTTGGGATACGTAAAATGAAGAGAATCCCGTCACTCACTACCGAAATTTGCAGCTGTTTTAGAATAAAGCATGGCAGCAATTTTCACCAGCTCATAGATCAGCTCTTTTAAATTAGCAATAAAACAGAATGTCACACTAAAAATGGGGAGCTCGTGAAAGGAAGTTCATTAGAAATTAAACACGAAGAAGTGCAATAAAGCCTATTTACCTTGTACAGGAAAGAAAAACAAGCCCAACAGCAACAAATTATTATAAGACAAAATGTTAAAAAATAATTAGAGCCTTTCTGCAGCCTCATAAAAAAATCTGCAGATAGCCTATGATTCTGCATGGGCAGATGTCCTCTCTCCTGTGCATTGTCTAATCAGAGCCTTTTGGACTTAAGTGAAATAATAACACTAAAAAAGCAAATGGAGTGCAATTTCCATGGAAACTTGGAAGCAGATATAACATCATTTGCAGTAAGACTTTGTCCTGTGAATGGAAAATGTCGTAGTTTACACAAATCTCAGCTATTTTCTTTGGAGTGCAAACTTGGGCCAAATATTTTCTGTCGTATTAAAGATGCAAATAATCAGTCTTACTTTCTGTCCAGCACAACCATGCACAAAGACTTCAGAAGGATCTGGGCTATAACACAGATTTCATCACAGGCTGGCTGACTGAAGCTTTCTCTTTACAAGTCCACACACAATTCAAAATGACACATCGATTTCATACCTGCCTGGCCAAGTGAGATTACGGAGCAAGTCCATCACCTCACTTTTCAGATGTTTTTCCCCTTTTACATCTTGAAAATTCTGCTCACTCACTCGTAGATCATGCAAAGAAAGATGAAGCAGCATGACTCAGCTCCACACTACAATGGCTGGAGCAGATCCAGACCTAGCAATCCTTTGGGCTTTCCTTACCAAAATACAAATCCACAGCTTGGATAATGTAACGCATTCAGTGTTTGTAAAAGAAATCTTAGATGGGCAGCATGCCAGCAGCAATGTGCTAGTCCTTTACATGGATGGAAAATTATCTTCTGAAGGGTTAGGAAGGGAACAAAGAAAGCCAAAGAGCTCTGTTCTTAAACAGTGCCTACAGAAGACAAAATGCTAAAGAGGAACAGCCTCCCAAACTGTATTCCATGGACATGAATTTACCCAGAAATCTAACAGTAGATAAACTATTCATTTAGCAAGTTTCACATCACGCCATACTGGCAAATATTTTCGTGTCATCTATAAATTAGAGAAGTCATAACAGAGGCACAGGAAAGCTACTGACCTTAAGGAATCCAGGAACTTGGAGTAAGTTTCAAGAACCCCAAGTCTGAGTGCTTTGTCTAAACCGCTGGAAAACAGTACTCTCAAAATTATCTACTCTAAAAATTCAGTGACATCTAGAAATTATTCCTGATCCTCTCCCATTTTGCTAACACCTAACCCATAGATGGTTTTCATAGAGAGCATCCACATGGTCAGTGAGTGCAGAGTAAATCATGCACTGGGAACACACTTCACTATTTAAACAAGCTCTGAGCAAAATTCAGCAAGAACTTCAGTTCACTTCCCTGAATGCACAGCAAAGTCAGATGTGATGGTTATCTCATAGCAGTCTAACCCCAAAGATAAAGACCTCGAGTCTAAGCCTGTTTCTTAAGGACAATGTTGTATGTTCTAGTCCATGCCCAGAAGCTCTGGGCAACAGGATGGATCTGTCTTTCCAGGCACTGCATTCACCGGGGGAAATCATGTATCGGTCATTACTTACATAAATATGTAATACAAATAACAAAAGTAATAAGAGGCATGATCTAAGCTCTTCCTTTGAAACAGCCCCCACCTTCTCACAAAGCAAACCAGAGTATTACTTGCAAAAAGCTTCATACTCTGGATTGTATATGTGGGGTGGATGACTGAGCAGCATCGGGAAACTTGCATCACACAGTAACCAACCCCACATTGCGTTAGAGGATGAAAGAAAGGCCAGAGGGCTTCTGGGCTCTGTGTTTAATTTCAAAAGTTGGTTCACTGAGAATCTTTTATGCTTAGCAAAGGTTAGCAGCTTTTTTCCTTATTCCTCCCCAAAATGTGTTGCCCATTGCCATACGATTGTACTACAAAACTTGATGTTATCCAAAACCAGTTCATGAGAAGAGAACGGAAACATCTCTTTCCATTCCAAAGGAAAAACAACTCCTATGCTGTTTTCATAAGTGAGCTGAAAACTTGGAGAGAAACCTAAAGCTAAAAAAAGCAAAGAACTCAAAAAGATTCATATTCTGGACTGTGGTTTCTCTTGCCTTAGCTCAAGGGAAAATGTGTTCATGGGAAAAGGCCCTGCCAGAAGCCAGATTTTTTTTCAACTCTGACATTTCTAGTTGTTGTGGCTTTAAATCCATATGTTGCTATTAATACTATTTCTTCATAAATAAAAATATTCTTTAAGGATTGTTTGATTGATAGTTGTTCAGAATTGAAACAACCACTTGTACATGTTTCCCAGCAAGCAGTATCCAGTTCAGCTCCTATCACGCCTAGATAGACAGTGACTGGGCAACTTAAGAGGCCTTTACAATGTTAGTTCTGAGTTTCACTCACTCAAAGAGTTAAATCACCTTCTCAGAAGACAGTTCCTGAATTAATACCAAAACAAAGAAGTGTCATCTTTAGCAGCTACCTTTGTATCTACACACAACTAAAGAAAACAGCATCACACCTTAGGAAAACAGGAATCTTGCATGGTTTAATTTGAAATAATCTTACTGTCATGTTATTGCAGACTGTCTTTAATGCTGCAATTCACTTTTGTCTTTAGCCAGGACTAAATCAGATTATAAATCTAACAGAATTGCACACTAACCCTGTAAGGACAAGCATACAGACAAACCTGCCACAGACAATTCAGTTTGTAATTGTCAGTTTAACTATGCAACAAGTGTAACAAAAAGTGACCACGCTGCCCAAACACACCGTGCCAGACCCCACAGGTACAGTTGTTATTATTCAAAATGCTGGATTAGCAGATCTTAACAGACCTAGGGATCATGATCCCCACTATACATTTGAATTGTCTTTTGCATTGATTAGATTTATGTTAAGACTTAACAAAAATATCTAATATGGTCTTTTTTTGAGATTCCTCAAGACTTTTTAGAATTATTGCAGTGAGCTTTCACTGAAGTTTAAAGTGAACTTCACCCTCTATTTATAAACTGCAATTAAATTATGCTGTAAATGAAAACCGGTTACCTGTGATCGATGACTGTTACATCGGAAGCAGGAATCCCCAGTAGAAAACAACTCTGTTCCAGTTCTTTCTTACGAATCTCCCCTTGATTGTAATAATTTCCTGAAAATAGCAAACACAGCAAGACTGTCTTAGATTAGGTTAGCTTGGAAAGGATTCTTCTCTTTCTCAAAGCATTGAGCATCGCACATTAAATCAAAGGGGATCATTTGAGGCACAGATCCATTGCAGCAGACAAACTCCCGAGCTTTTACCTGAGCAACACGCGGCTTAGCTCAGGGTGAAACGCTGAGGAAAGTGCTGCCCACCTTGACCACATCCCTCATGTTTACGCTCTGTGGATCGCAGCCATTTAGAAGCTGATTTGGCAAGGACATCAGAACTTGCCATGTCTAATCATATCAGTGGTCCAAACACTCCAGGACCCCCATCTTAAGATTGGCCAAAGTTAAATCCTTCTGCCAAAGACACAGGAGATCTTCCAGACAACAATTCCAGAATAACCTGCTTTGGAAATTGCTTCCAACCACTTGTTTGATTAGTAAATGTCTTATTCATTGAAACATCACCATTTCTAACTCTTCTGAGTGTTTTGCTTGGGCTTTTTGTCTTATTTTGGTATAAGCCTCATCCACTTCTGAACATTGCTACATTTTTAGCCAGATTTAATATATCTATTGGTGAATTCTATAGGCTGACCATGCTTTGTGGGGGGAAAAAGGAGTCTTCTGATGTGCATATACATGGACTAACTGCTTACACATTTTCTGAATGGAAGTTACCAATATATTACAAAACAATCAAGCAAGGTCTTCTCATAAACATGGGAGAAACCGCCTTTGCAGTGAGGTGACTAAAAGTTGTTACCACTGGCAAATTTCCAGGTTGCATCTGCAAAAGAGGTTTGTGGGATCTTAGTCCACTTTTTAAAAAGCAAGTAGTCACAACAAATCAGTAATAATAATCTCCTTCACTAATAGACATTTTGCTGTGAACTCCGTCCCGCACTCTCACCAGGACAGGCGCACAGAGCCAA
Organism: Columba livia; assembly: GCF_036013475.1. NCBI lineage: Eukaryota > Metazoa > Chordata > Aves > Columbiformes > Columbidae > Columba > Columba livia. Next base: position 3,606,656 of record NC_088621.1, read on the forward strand.
GCCGAACTGCAAGTCCAGAGCACTTGGGCCAGAACTGTTGAGATAACACAGGAGAAGCCTGTCCCATGGTGTATTCTTTAAGTGATTAAAGTTCACAATATAACACTTCTAATAAGCAGCAGTTGTCATATCACACTAGGACACTGCAATAGAATACAGCGATGCAACTAAAAGGATTTGAAGAAATGAGGAATTCCATCGAAACTACCTCTGGTTTAAGACAAAGATTTCTTACAAGTCTGCATCATTCGCAGAGGAAATTCTGGCAGAAACGAATACGGCAGGATTGCAAAGAACTTATAGAACCAAAACCAGGAAAGCTAATTTAGATGAAGCGTTTGGGAAGAGTTATAACAGACTGAGACCAACAACTAGCAAGGAAACAGGATTCATTATCTTAAAACACCACCCCCTTCTTCACTGAATTATTTTCTGCTCATCTTGCCCTGACATTCCTTTATTTGTTCTTGGCATCAGCCACACAAAGTCCATGCCAGAGCTGTGATGGCCCCTTCCAAAATGTGGCCCTGTGCAAGGCAGTACTTGCAAGCCAATTTTAACTTTGAAGCAATAAAATGAAAAAAATAACACTGCGTATTAATGTACGATTCAAGTCTGTAGTCAGCTGTCTTGAATTACACTAGAACTTTTTATTGTTGTGGGTGTGAGTCATCTAAATCGAGCATTTCTCTGGAGCAGTGGAGCAATCTGAGCCATCACTAGCAAGCTTTGTAAAACTTTCAAAGAGGGAAAGAGTAACTAGAAAAAAAAAAACACAAAGTCTTCTTGCAGACTGCGAGTGAATGATTTTAGGAGACGGTGACAATGATTATCTGTGGGTTTGCTGAGGAACACGTCAGCCTGGTAGTCTGCAGCTTAGATTACAAGTTCCAGCTCCCATAAAATCAATTCAAGCATGGACCTTCACTAGCCAGATTGCGTGAGTAGAGCAGGACTTATTTTGGACCAATTTTTTGCAAGGCTGTTAATGACACCAGTGTTTTAAGATAACATCTTTTGCTGCAATGCAGCGTCACAGCTGACTGCAGGTGATGTTTTATCCAGACACTACCACTGTTCTCAGAATACCCAACTCCTACTGAACTCGAAGGAACAGATCCATGTTCTGCAGCTTGAGATATCAGGACATCAGGAATATACAAATGCTAACAAGAAAAAATGAGAAGCTCTTGAAAGCAAAAACAGCTGAATAGCTGATGCTGCTGGGCCTCATCCATTCAATACAGTCAGCTACTACAGAGAGCAAAACACATTTACACTGAGCTGTTATTTCTAATCTATTCAGTTGGTAAAAGACCGATTTCTTTTCACAGTGCCGTAATTCTAATTCATTTCTAAGTCATTTTGATTGACATCTTAAACACGCAAGTATAACGGTGTCTAAGTAATGATTTTGTCTGAGTGTTACAATTTGTAGAGTCTTTGAACAACTCACTTGTCATCATCAATCATACAAACAATGAGAGGATGAACCATCAGAATTGCCCAAAAGACTAATTAGAGGCACAGAAAAATCTATTAGCTCAGTGAATGTCCTCTCCCATACGCGCTGCTAGTTCTTTTACAACGACATGCAAGAGAGTACATGGATGGCTGTGTCGAACACAATGTTTCATGTCACTGAATCAGAAGGAAAGAAAATATAACAAAATAAACAGAAGCACAACACTCCTTTGGAAAGTTCTCTGACAGCAGGAGCGTATTAGTCCCCAAAACTGAAATGGCAGAGTTGCACTTCAGTAATCTCTCCATAGCTGTGAAAAAGCTAAATGGGATCCACAGACCTTTGTCTCTCAAAGACAAGTGAAAGCTCTGCACTAAATCTAGAATGGGAGGTACAGAGTGATCAGTAAAGCCGTTACACCACTGGACTGCAACAATAGCTTAATCCCTGGCTTCTCACCTAGATGGTCTTGTATTACAAAAAGCTTTGAGAGCAAAGAACAGAAAGTTGGCAGTGAACTAGCCAGAGCTTTCGAAAACACAGAGGGCCCTTCCCTTCCCTCAAAAGTAAGTGACTGTCAGTGTAAGATGTAAATGTTTGTAGCCTAAGATACTCCTCACAATAAACATAAAAATAAATCTTTATTTTTCACTGCAGGCTCATGAATTCTGGTATAGCAGTATGGTCTGAAAGATCAATTAAAATTAGGTTGTTTCTTATGCACAAAAAAATGACCAATCTATTAACTGATTAGGTATCAGTTCTTCAGAAAAAAAACCCTGGAGCTATAGTAGGTCACAAGAAGAACATTAGACAGGAGCGTCACGTACTGTGAGAAATTCTTGTCCTGGGAAACAGTGGAGCCTGTGAGAATCTTTCCATTCTCCTCAGCCCCAGACAGGCCTCAGGAGAAGTTGCTTCCAGTTTTTGATCACTGCACTTCAAAAAAGAAGTGAACCAACTGGGAGAGTCCAAAGGAGAGTGATGAGAATGACCAGAGGTTTAGAAAACATGAGGAAAGATTGCAAGCAATAGGGTTGTTTAGTCTGCAGAAGATAAGACAGAAGAGGCAGATAATAGTTGTAAAATATGTAAGAGGCTCCTACAAAAAGATACTCTCATTTCCATGCTCATGGCAGATATGAAAAATAAACAAGCTTAAATTACACCAATGATTCAGGGAAAAGTGAAGAAAAGCTAATGCGGCACTGCCACGGACAGCTGAGGTGGAGGAACCCCGACATTTGTCTACAGCAAACACAGAGATACTGCCTGCAGGTCACCTGAGAGAAAACATGACCTGGGGTTCCCTTTGGGCCTATTTTTCCACAACTGAATTGTTATTTTTAGACGTCTTACAGCAAATGTGACATTAAAAGTGAATCATCCAAGCAAGCCCTCTGCAAGACCACAGACTTAAACGGAGATGCCAAAAGGCTGCGCTAAACAGCTCCTTGTTACAACTTCCCAACGCTTCCGCACAGTTGGAAAGTACCTCAGTGCCGCAGCATGAGATTGGGTGGTGCAACCTCAGCGCAAGGTCCAGACACAGAGGCAGATTTTGCTGCTGATCACAGCTGCTCACTCTCTGCAGAACGGAACGTTCTGACCACAGCTGCCCCTGCGCAGCAGCTGCGCGGGATGGAAGGACAGAGTGGTGACACGGAACCGCGGGCGGCTGGGACGGCACCTCCACCGCTGTGTCTCCCAGCGGAGCCATCGCCACCATGGCTGCACAGGCCTGAAGGTTCAGGACACCGATGACATCACGTGTGGCATCACGGTGACCTCACACGCGGGGTCGCCCCACGGTACGACCGCTGCTGTCGTCACAGCCATGGGTTTACGTCACAGCGCGGGAAGGCGTCATGGCGGCCCTCCCGTGACGTCACGGGCGGGGAGCCCGGCCTCTCGGGGCGGCGGCGGCACCTCGGGGGTGGGTGTCCCGCCGTTCCCGGCGCGTCCCCCCTCACCTGCGGAGCAGCACAGCACCGCGGGGCGGGCACCGGCCCTGCCCAGGCCGAGCACCGTGGGGGCGAAGAACATGACTTCGTCATCAGGGTGCGCCGTCACTAGCAGCGCGCGCACGCCGCCCGCCCGCGCCGCTGCCGTTCCCCTCAGGGACGCGCGAGCCACGGCAGCCGCGTAACAGCGGCGCGCGCCGCCGAGCAGCAGCGCGAGCAGCGGCGCGAGGAGCAGCAGCAGTGCCGCCGGTCCCCAGCACCACGGCCCCGCTGCCATGGCGACCGGCGCCGCTCCGGCAGGAAACGCGAGAGGCGGCGGGAAGGTTCCGGGGCATGAAAGGGCCCAACCCACCCATCCCCTCCCCCCTCTGCCCCGCCCCGGGGCGGGGCCGCTCGGCCGCTGTCGCGGAAACGTGCCCCGGCTCCGCGGCTCCAGGGCTGCCCGGGAGGGTGTGAGCGGGGGCGGTTCCCGCGGGGAGGCCGGTGACCCTGCTGGTGCGTTAAATAATAACTAATAGTGACAAAAGCTGAGCTTTTCAGCGTGTTGTACCTTTGATCTTTGCGCTGCACCGCTGTGGAAGAGCCGCGGGTTCAGGGAAACCCCAAAGTGGGGCAAGAGGAGCTTCTCTTCAGTCACGTTGTGCTGTCTGCTGGGTGTCCTTCGTGTGGCTGCAAGGGGAAAAAAAACAACCCAAACGTTTGGATGTGTCTTCGCAGTGAAGTCAACCTCTGGAGAAGGTTGCAGAGCAAAAGCAGGCAGGAAGTAGTAAAATAAACATAAAAAGGCAATTGGATACACAATGGCTTAGAAACTGCTTTTCAAGACGAACAGGCAATATGGGAGACAAATGTATTAAGTCAGCAATGGTGGAGTATGATAGCTAGGTAGGTTTAATAAATAAAACGGTGAAAAGAATTCAGAGGAATTCGGTATCTGAAGAGCAGCAAAGACCTCACAAAGCGTGAACCTGACTTGCCTGCAGACTTTTTATTTGGACACTTCCCAGGGAATGGAGGCAGCCACATGTGTTGGGATTAAACACTGCAAACACTTCAGCCTGGAGATGTCATGTCACCTTGATGTGGCACTTCACAGAGTGCCATGTAACTTCACTCAGCCCCTGTAGTAACTACGTACTCGGTACAATACATGAGTTATAAGTAATGCTGTTTGCCCCAGGGTGAGCCCCTGCTTTATGAGTCTGAATAAATAACTGTGTGGACACAACCCGCAAATGTGGGTTATGACTTCCAGTATTTAATGTCAGTTGTATCAACAATGAGGTAATTTAATTCTGTCTAATGGTATTTTTTTTTCCATAGTAAACCTGATAAGGGATTCATCATCTTAGCACACACAGAACTACATTTTTGCGAGTAAAACGCCACGCAGATTTGAAATACCTTATTGAAAAAGCGGGGACCAATTGAGATACCCCTCGTTCGGGGGAGGGGGGATAAAAAAAAACATTCGAGATTAATTTAAACCTCACATTTTTCAGCAGTCGCTGGTCGCCAGAGGCACCGCAGTGACAGCGCGGGGGTGACAGGGCCGCAGCCCGGGGGGCGGGACGGGCTCGGCGGGGCCGGGTTCCCGCTCTGAGGTGCCCGCGGCTCCAGGGGCGCCATTCACGGGCACGGCCCGGGGGCTCCGCGGTGCCCCCTCCCCACGCCCCGTTATCAGTTCTTGCAAATTTGTATCGATTTGCCCGTAATGCGGTGAAAGAGAGCGAGGCGCTGCAACTCTCCCGCCTCTCCGGTCAGGAACATCCCCGGGAGAGCTGCCAGGTCCCTCAGCAGCCGCGGCCGGTGGTGCCGGGACCCGCTCGCCTCATGGCGGCCGCCCCCCCCTCCCGCCGCGAGCCCCCTCAGCGGGGAGGGGGAGGGAACCCTTCCCCGCCGCACCGGCCAGCGGGTCCTGGAAGGAGCATAACAACCGCCCTCACACCGCCAAGCCTGCCCGGGGCTTCTTACGAGCGGGTGCTGCCCGAGAAACGTTTCACCCCGGCATGGCGGGGGGAAGGGGCGAGACGTGGGGACCGGTAGAAACCACCGAACCGCGGCATCGCTGTTTTTTCGGTAACTGCCAGGACCTGGCGAGAGGGGGCGGAGCCCACCGAGCCGGGGGAGGGGAGGCAAGATGGCGGTGGCGGTGGCGCTGAGGTTGAGGTGAGACGCCGCGACCGTCTAGCCCCGCCAGAACCTGCCGCCTGGGCCTCCCCAGCGCCGCGCCGTCGGTAAGGGCAGGGGGCCCGGCGGGGCGGCGCGGGGGGGCGGCGCGGCTCGGGGGGACAGCGGGGCCTAGCACCTCCGCTGTGAGGAGGAGGAGGGGGAAGAGGCGGGGGCCCCAGCCATCCCTTCCTCCTCCCTCCTCACCGAGGAGAGAGCCGCTATCGTCCCCGGGGGGAGGACGCTGGAGTCGGGGGGGGCCCTTGGGGAAGCCCCCTGGGATGAGGGAGGTGGGCGGATCAGGTGTGGGCTGGGGCGGGGGATGCCCGGTTGCCCGCGGGGTTTTTTCTCCATTTACGCGGTTTGTGTGTGGGAAGGTCCTGAGGGGGCGGGGGACGGCGGGGGGGGGGGGGGGGGGGGAGAAATGCCCCTTGCGGGGAAGTTTTTGGAGGAATCCCAGAGCACCGGTGCGTTGGGTGTTCATCCCCGTGCTGTAGGTAGGTAGAAGTGCAAGTTAAAAATATATATATATATTAAAAATTTCTAAAGAACGGCCAGTTCTTCAAAAGTGGCCCCTTGGACGCTCGAGTGGGTGTGTTGCTGAGGATTTGTTGCTGTCGCGCTGGGGTTGGGGTGCAGCGCAGCCCGGGCCCCACGGGGGGGCTGTCAGTGCTGGGGAGTTGCTGCTGATGCTGACGCTGAATTATTCATATAGGACCTGTAAACATCCCCAGCTTCTGTCATCTCTGAGCTGCTGAAGGGCAGAGTGGAAGTGGCTTTTTTTTCTAGAATTATTCTGACTTGATGGTGAAGAATTTTGTGCTTGGTGGTTTTTCTGTATTTAAAAAAACCCAAACCTGTGGATATCAGGTCGGTTGCAGTTAGACAAGATTCTAGATGGACGTGTGTACTGTTAGACAGGCTCAAGTAAGTAAGTAGGTAGTCTGAGCAATCTGTTGTCCAAAACCTGTTTCTTGTTTCACAGATAGGGTCTTAACGAATGTTTTGCCTTTTCATGACTGTAAATATTGTTGTAACCTAATAATAATAAAAGGACAACCTATTACTATGAGAAGGGGATGTCTAGTTCTAAATATGTGGTTTTGTGGCAGCATTCTTATATTATGCAGTATTTTTAGGTATAGCCCTTTAGTTATGAACTGCTACAGCCTGGGTAGGGATTTTTATACAAGGCAGTATGATTTGAGGGAAAAAAAAGAGTGCTATTATAAAAAGCATTATTATTGTGGTAAGTAGGATGGCCATGGGCACAGCTTAAGTGCCTCAGTAAGTGGACACATAGTGTTGTGTCACTGCATGTAAGGACCCTGCAGATCTGTTACAATTTTGCCCTGGAACTGCAGAATGTTGTTATTCCTGATTAACTAAACAACCTTGACATTTGGAAAGGAAGTATGTAATATTTGAAGTGGATTTCTTGTTAGCTGCAATCTAGTGTCTTGTCTTGAGGGATGAAAGACCTTCGTGCTTACCCCGAGGATTCAAAAGTTCAGAGGAAACAAGCCAACTACAGTGACCCTTTTTGCGAAAGCATAGTTAATTTTTTTCTTGACGTCGCTTTTCTATGTGATATAGTATAGGCTTCTCAGGAAAAAAAGTTCTGTTGTGCCTTACGTGCAGCATAATTTGCCTGTTTGAAATGTACTGTTTGATATTGGTCACTAGAATACCTAAACTTGTTACTGAAACATGGGAAAGAGCAGCATTTTGGAATCTTGTTTTTAAGAGTTATAACGTGCGTTTTTTAGTGTGTGGAGAGGATATTACAAGTGTTTCCTTCCACAAGTGTTACTTGTCTCTAGCTTGTTAGTTATTGTATGAATCAATTAAAAGTAACTCTCCAGATTTAAATTACATATACAAAATTGGAGTATATTCACTTTTCCACACTGTGCTGCTGATGATTTGTTTTAAATACACTTTATCTCCTACAGCCACTCATTCTAGTTGCTCTTTTGGGGCATGCATGTTTTTCATTGTGATCTAAAGGGATCTAGGAAGCTCTCTCAAAAACTGTGATAAAAGTAGGGACAGACACTAAAGCTTCCTTTCAGTTTCCCCCTCTAGTCCCTTTCCACAGTTCTTGTGCTTCTCTAACTGCATCTTCTAAGTTATTTAATTTTTCAGTTACAGCAAGAGTGAGAGATGATTACAGGGATGGGAAGCTGATTCTGTTTCGACTACTGTTAATCTCATTAAAGTAACTGAAAAGTCTTCTGTATCAGAGAATTTTTTTTTGTATTATGTTCTTAATGTTGGCATTTAACATATTCTTTCACAGCTCTCAGCCAAAGTTTTGCTGAAATGTTTTATTCCTCTTCTTTTATGCTTGCCTGGAAAATGTTTTTAAGAAGGTTTTCTTGCATGATCAAAAATAGTTTATGGAATTGTGGTGTGTGTAGCTACTTAAATTGAAGATTTTAAGAATTGTTAGAGCTGGAAGGGATCTGTGCTTCATGCAGGTGCACTGCAACATGGCACAGTCTTGAGAACAGACTAATAACCAGCCAGTGGTTTCATAATGCAAACAATCGTTTCCTGGATGCCAGTCTTGAACTCTTCAAGTCATTTATGTTCTTTAGTCAAATTTGAATCAGTGTTTCAAATGGCAAACTATTAACTGTACTGTTACCTTGTCCCTCTGCAAATGTTCCAGATAAAAATTCTGACCTATGCTGGACTGCTGCCTGTAAATATTTACTTTGTGCTATTTCTAAATTATGCAAATAGCCAGGAACTTGCTGATTTTATCTTCCATTTTAGTTTCTCCTTCAGTGTTTCTCCCTCTACTAATGATGTTTTGTGATGTTCCCTTCCTCTTCCGTGCTTGTTCAGTGTTTATCCCCCATCTGTTAAATAACTCCCGCAGTCTGGGCCTACTGGGGCTGGAGTTGGGTGAGTTGATGTGCACGCAGAAAGCTCAGTCTTACCTTGGAGCTATGTTTCCTCCCAGCATCCTGACAGAGATTTCTGTGTCCTTGAATAGCTTCACATCTAAACCACTCCTGTGATGTTGCCACTCCCAGACTGATTTGATATGCAGGTTTTTTTCTTCAGGCTTAAGGAGGATGTTGGTCTGTGTGGTTTTGAAGTCAGTGACTTCACCTACTTATGATAACAGAGGGTATTGCAAAATTAAGATACTGTATTGGTACAGAGATGCACCAACCATCTCTGAAAAATCGTATTGTTGGTAAATCTCAGCAGTAAAAAAAATCAGAAATGAAATTTTTGTGCAGGCAGATTGCCTGGGCAAACTGTGGACCAGGACTTACACATTTGGTGCATGTTGAGTGAGTAGTCTTGGGTAAAACTGAAAATGAAAACATATTCACAAAGATGGCAAGGGCTTTCCCTATAAATGAAAAAAGATGAGGTAAAATATGGTTAAAGTAGGATGATGTCTCTTTTAATACCTCCTCTTGTGCCATACGTTCAGTTGTGCCGTATGCTGTGCTGCAGGGAAAGTGCATTTGGGTAATTCTCTGTAGTCTTGGTGAAGTCACAGTCCCATGGAGAGCTGCAAAGAGCCCAACTACCGTTCCCTGGCTGCACCTGAAACATCTGCTGGGCCATTACTGGTGGGTTCCTGGGTAGAACTCAAGGCTGATTTGGAAAGCATGTGCTCTCCTAAATGGATTAAAATACATTCACGTTTCAAGGAAGATGTCTAACAAACATGAATATAAATTAACTAGGAAACCCATTGATTCCTGTCCTGTTTGTCAGTGTTAGAAAGTGAAGCCCATGTAAGTTCATTACAAGTTCAAGGGCTGTTCAGCAAACAGGTATATTATTACTGTTCAGCTGTGCTCTTCACCTCATTAGTAGCAGTTTTGGGAAAAAAAGAAGAGGAATTAGTTTAAGCAAAAAGAAATGTATATGCTTTGTTAGCCACTGTAGAATTTTGTCTCGGGTTCATATTCTTCAACTCTTGTTCCTGTTTTTCTGCTGTGTGAAATGCTGTGTTGACAGAGAAGGGGTGTCTGGAAAGTGGGAATTTTCACATATAATCAGTGTCATTTCATGGTTTAGGTTTCTTGGAACGTTATTCCCAAAACTCTTATTAATAAATATTTCTATGGTTGCTGATGTTTCACTGTGGTCTCAAAGGTCAGACTTAGGTATTTCTGAAACCTTGACATTCTGTGTTTTGTTTTGTTTTGTTGATTTTTGTTGTTGTTTTTCTCACAGATATAAAGGTTTACTTACACCGTTTGTAGTTCAAGATCTCTTCCACTCTTTGCCTTTTTCTGTGATCTAGAGGCTGTTCCGTGAACCTCAATTAGGAGTTACATTTTTATATATTGTTGCATTCCTTGTGAAATAGAACATCTCAATCATAAATGTTGTAACAATAAACTCTGTTTCCAGAAGGCCCTGGTGCATTGCCTTTGGAGTATCTGAATAGACTTGGGCTTTGCTCTTATGTACAGTTAAAAAAAAGGTCATATTTAACCTTATTGTATTTTTGGCTAAAATCTAGACTTGATTGTATCTGAGCCCAGTCAGCTGAGGAGGGTGATGAGGCTGAGACTTTATCCTGAAACCCACTTTATAGTTGTGGTTTCACAGAATCCCAGAATGTCAGGAATTGGAAGGAACCTCAAAAGCTCATCCAGTGCAATCCCCCCATGGAGCAGGAACACCCAGATGAGGTTACACAGGAAGGTGTCCAGGCGGGTTGGAATGTCTCCACAGCAGGAGACTCCACAACCCCCCTGGGCAGCCTGGGCCAGGCTCTGTCACCTTCACTGAGAAGAAGTTTCTTCTCAAATTTAAGTGGAACCTTTTGTGTTCCAGTTTGAACCCATTACCCCTTGTCCTATCATTGGTTGTCACCGAGAAGAGCCTGGCTCCATCCTCCTGACACTCACCCTTTGTGTATCTGTAAACATGAATGAGGTCACCCCTCAGTCTCCTCTTGTCCAGCTCCAGAGCCCCAGCTCCCTCAGCCTTTCCTCACACGGGAGATGCTCCACTCCCTTCAGCATCTTTGTTGCCCTGCACTGGACTCTCTCCAGCAGTTCCATGTCCTTTTGGAACTGAGGGGCCCAGAACTGGACACAATATTCCAGATGTGGTCTCACCAGGGCAGAGTAGAGGGGAAGGAGAACCTCTCTCGATCTACTAGCCACTCCCCTTCTAATCCTCCCCAGGTACCATTGGCCTTCCTGGCCACAAGGGCCCAGTGCTGGCTCGTGGTCATCTTGCTGTCCACCAGGACCCCCAGGTCCCTTTCCCCTGTGCTGCTCTCTAATAGGTCATTTCCCAGCTGATACTGGAACCTGGGGTTGTTTCTACCCAGATACAAGACTCTACACTTGCCCTTGTTCTATTTCATTACATTTTCCCCGCCCAACTCTCCAGCCTGTCCAGGTCTCTGGATGGCAGCACAGCTTCCAGTGTCAGCCATTCCTCCCAGCTTGGTGTCATCAGCAAACTTGCTGGTAGTACACTATATTCCCTCGTCCAAATCGTTGATGAATATATTGAATAATATAGACCGCAGTACTGACCCCTGAGGCGCTGCACTAGATCCAGGCCTCCAACTGGACTGTGCCCCATTTACTCCCACTAGAGTAAACTTTGAATAAATATCCCTGAATCAATTTTGTGATTCATCGTGGATCCCCTGGATAATGCAGAGCCTTCCTTGTTCTGCCATAGGTTAGTTACATCAGAGCTTAATTTACTGAGGCTGCTGATTTAAAAACAAAATCCCCCAACTCGGTTTAAGCCTTACATGACTGTAGTCTAGTTCTTTGCGCTCTTTATATCACACTTAGTTTGCTCAAAAACGAGGAAAATTCCCAGAAGGATGTGAAATTTAATTAGCAAATGTTGGTTAAGTACTTCAGGATGGCATGAAAATGACTCTAAATGTGGAAATGTTGGCTTGTTTCATATATGTGAAGAGAAAAGGATTCTACCCATGAGACGGGTGTTTTATCGGTGAAGGGGAACGGGAATCCCAGGCTGTGGTTCCGCAGACAGCAAGGAGGTGACTCCGCATCCTTCTGGCCTCGACCCCTTCCCTTCTGCCGGCGTCACCCTTGGTGAGGTCACAGCCTGGATGGGTTTGGGGAACTGCCCTGCTAAAAATAGTCACAGTTTTTAACCTGCTGTGTTTTCCCGAGTGAAGAACTGCTTTTCTCAGGCAGCACTAGCTTTTGTCTGCTTAAGTGCTGCAAGACTCGAGTCTTATTTCTGATTTAGTCATTGCCTGTTTCCTGGGTAGTTTTTGATAGATTTCTTAACCTTTCTGTGACTCATTTTCCCATGTGTATGCTGAAGATGGTCTGTACTTCTGCTTCCTTCTGAGGCATTTTGAGATCTGGAGATCAGGAGATATTGTCCAAATTAGTATTGCCTCATAGAAAACAAATCGGGAATTATGCTATGACTGTTGCCATTGTAATAACCAGTTCTAAATAATTTGTAACTTATTCAAAATTCTCCACATATGGCAAATGTAAATGTGAACAGTAGCTTTTAAGGGGAAGCCTGAATTGGATTTGTTCGGTAGTTTGAGCTGGCTGAAGAGAAAAATATCGTAATACCTTTAGAAATAAACATTGTTAAATCATTTCCTTGGCTGAGAAGCTCAAAATACCACAGGGCCCAGTATCTCTTCACGGTTCCTGAAACTGTTACTCTTGTCACTGTTTTTCCTCAGCTAAGTATCTTCAGACTTAACAGTTTCTTTTTTGACTCTTTACTCTTACTTCTCCTGGAATTATTACTATTTTTTTAATATTATCCATTCAGCGCTGCTGGGTTTCCCCATTGCATAATATGTTTTACCACAGAGTCTGGGAATGTCAGTGAAGTGGAACACTACAGCAGAATGGAGCAGGTTCTGAAGTATGAACCAAGAAATGCTTCTTGCTGCTCCTTCTAATCGTCAGTATTCAGTGAGACAGACAATTTGCCAGCCTGGTTGGCAGCTGCATGAAAGTATTCACAGCCTAATACCTTTGTGAGACATTGAAGTCACAATTCCAAAGTCTATAACGGTTTTTATAAATGTTTATATTAGAAACCTCTGAAATTTGCGGAATAACATGAAAAGGTATGAAGATATTTGACTGAAAAATATAATCTTGCTGTCGTTAACTGAGCAGTTGGAAGCTGATTCCTTGTGTTGTAATTTGTCAAGGGTGCTGAAAATGAAGATGAGCAGCCTGTTTTCTGGCAGAGGAAACCGGGGGAAGGATCAGAGAGCAGAGAGTTAATAGTGAGGAGCTTTACAGGAGCATTCTGGTTGGATCTGAGTGGAGCTGGGTGAAGCTTTCATGACTAATGGAAGGATACAGCGGTGAGGAAAGCCTGGATGAGTTTGTTTAGAGTCTACGCACACAATTACAGATTTATGCAAAAAGACTGTCATATTTAAGCATAATCTGAACATATGGAACTTGCAGAGGTTACAGCAGGAAGCTGACCAAGAAATAGATTGATGGAAGAATAATCTGTGTTCACTGGCTACATGTGAGCAGATGCTGAAGAGAGAGGCAGATGCTTTTAGATGAAAGTTTGCCTGCAGAGAAATAAGAGTTGAAGTCAAGTACTTATATCCACAATTGCAGAATTAAGGTAGTAAGACAGGGAAAGATGAGCAAAATATCAATGGTAAATCTACAGGCAAATGTTGGCAGAAATAAGTGTAAATAAGCTCCTGCTATAGCAGTCTGGGAGATAAGATGGGTTCTGCAGGGTATATAGAGAAGTTAAATTAGGACAGTGTGCAGGCACATATAAATGTCTGTAACAAGAGGTTTAGAGGGAGGGAATATTGCACTTTAATGTCATTTTATATATCGTTGTACTACAGTGTTGGTTTTGTGTTGAAAGAAATGAGATCATATGCAGAATGCCCATATTTTAGTTCCCTCCTCACCTTGTTATTGCCAATCTGCAACCATGTATTTTCCTCTACTGTTGCTACCCTTATCTCTTCCTGCTGTTGTGTCAGTTCCCCCAGCGAGGAAGAAGAATGCACCCCCACCATCGATAACTTCATTTTTTTCTTGTATTTTCTTCCTTCACTTCCCACCTCTCTTAGTGAACACAATGATATCCTCTAATGCTGTTTCTCTTGCCTTCTGTTGGCAGCTTTTCTTTGTTTCACTTTTAAAATATTATTATTATGGCACTATGAACATGATCATACTTGCAGTTCTCAGCAGGAAAGCCATTAGACTGAATGTTTTCATATTTATTATGTAAAACTTGGAGGTTATGAGATAAGGGGTTTGAGTTAGCATTGCTGCATGGATGGAGGATGTTCATGCTTGTGCGCTGTACCTCCCTTTCCACATCTAGCACAGAATCTGGAGAGACACTCAGCACCTCTCATTGCTGCTTGTTGTGAAAGATTCTTTCAATGAAGATTTCAAGACGAAGAGTCCTCAGGGAAACGTAACAGTTTGTACACTAAAGTTCTTGTGAATGGAGAAATGGCCTTTATAACATCACACAAAGTGTGGATCGATCTTTCAGCACCTGGGTTGATGATCAACTTGTGAGTTTGGCTGAATATTGAGAAAATAAGGAGAAGATGGAACTTGACAGAGATAAACTAGAAAGGACCTTGAGTCATGCCCCGGTTGGTCTATATTCATGTGTGATTTTTCAAGTGGTTACTCCCCTGCCCCCTCTGCATCCTCAGATTCTTCAGATCTGCCTCACAGGTCAGCACATCAGGGAAAAGAATAAGAACAGGAGGAGTGTTCCTGCTCCGGCAGGGGGATTGGACTAGATGATCGTTCGAGGTCCCTTCCAATTCCTAACATTCTGTGATTCTGTGTGAGTGTTTATGGATATTTTCCCAGAATCCAGTGTGCATTTCTGGCTCCTAGTGCCTCAGAATGGGTATCACAGAACTAGAGGAGGCTTGGAGGTGGTTGACAAGGAACAGCCAAGTAGGCTGGGATTCTTCAGCATGGAAAGATAAAGGTGTATGATAGAAGCCTGCAGAATCACATATGCAACAGGGGGAAAAAATGAATAGGAAATAGATGTTTGGTCTGTTCCAATGCCAAAACTAGAGACGTCAAAGGAAGGCAGCAGGTCCAGAGTGAACAAAAGCTGGTGGTTTCTCATGCAAAGTGTCACTAAACTGTAGAAGTTCTTGCAACAAGCAGTTGTGAATGCTGAGATTTTACACTAGTTCAGAAAATGGCTGGATGAACTGGTAGAAAAGAAAGTAATTGAGAAATCTTAAGCAGAAAGGCTCTGACTCATTGGAGTGTTCAGGTACTATAGCTGGCAGCTAACACAGTGTGCATTAGCTAAAACTGCTGCTTTCTGACAGTGATTCTTGATTCAGGGGAAAGCACGTGACTCAGACCAATTAGACCATCACGGAGTTGGCAAAGATGTAACTCTAATGAATGCAGTATGAATGATGAAGTATAATAAATGTTAATGGTGAAGAACTCTCTGTTAGAACTTGTCACTTGGATATGAATTGTAGGTCCTATAATAGATATATAGGTACTATAAAGCACAAAATTAGGGATCTGTAGTATTGCTTTGAAAGAGAAACTAAGTCTTTTTCTTTATTTTTTTTGTATCTGAAATTCAAGTTTAAGAGGTAAATCTAAATTTGTCCCGTTATTCTGATAGTCCAACATGTAAAGCTTGCTGTGTTTGATGGAGAGCTGGGAGAAAAACCCCCAAACCAAACAGGAATGGTAAAATATATTGGATAAACTTTCAGATCTGTTTGTATAGCTTGCTGTGTCTGATCCTTTACTAAGCTGATTTTGTCTGTTGATTGTTAATGGAAAATACAGTTCAGAAATATAACTTTACATGTGATGTTTGTGAAAGGCTGCAGATTAATGTGCTTCAAAATGAAGCCGTCGAGGCAGGGATCAACAGGTACTTTATTTGAAGGTCTGATACGCCTGCTCTGCCCTGGACTGGAGGCTGAGAATTTGCTGCAGGTCTGATAGAATTTGTATTTAATACATAGGCTCCAAGGATTACATCTTCTGAGCTATCAGAAAGAAATATCTTGTATTTTAAAAATATGTATGTCCTGCTGTTTTGGTTAGAGCTGTGATTTACCTGCTCAAAGCGCTGATGGGTGCAGTGTTTAATCAATGTCTTCTGAAACTATCCACCACTTCTTAGCTGCTTGGACATTTTTAGGGAACTTGGCAGGGTTTTTTCAGTATTCAAACCCTTCCCCAGATCAGTATGTGTTTCAGTGTTCACTGTTAATCTGTAGCTGGAGAATACAATAGAGGCAAAGTAGTCATCACATGTCAACTAAGCAGGATTGTTTTAAGGCTTCAGAGTATATTCAGTTTTTGGCATCCCATCTGAGACAACCTGTGCTGTCAATTGCAATAGTGTTGGTTTTCCTTTGTGACTGCCTCGTTAAACTAACTGCTTCTGTAAGCTGCGGTTAGATGCTAATAGTATTTTAGGGCCTGACTAATACACTGTGGTTTAATGAGCTGTAGGTGGCATTGAGTAAAACAGCCCTAAAACTACCTGAATCTGAAAGTAAGAAACAGTTCATAGAATCCAAAAACTCTGTAGAAGAAATGAAAGTGAACTTTATGTTGTGCTAACTAAATTTACTGTAAATAAAGAGTCCCTCTATAGGCCGTTATAACCTCTTTAACATCTATGTAAAGTGACCTACTTTTCTTTTAAAATCCTCCTAATTCAACTGGTAACTGGTAATGTGATGTATTCCGACAATATAATCCTCAAATCTTTGTGTAGACAATGCTGACATGTCTCATTTTGTGCCTGTTTAAGACCTGTTAACGTGTTTCAGACTAGAGTAACCTATTAAATAAATACATCAGGAAAAAGCTTTTACTGGTAATGGTTGTTTTGCTTAGGTGACTATGGCTGTAGTGTATTGTGAGTACATCTGGTACTTCAGTGCTTATCAGTGATCTTTTTTCCTTTAGGCGCTTTCCTAGAAACATGATTGCTTGCTGGTCTTGATCTCACAGCTCTGGGAAGACTTCTTCTCTGATAATGTCAAGTTCAGGCTACCCTCCTAACCAAGGGGCGTTCAGCACAGAGCAGAGTCGTTACGCTACCCACTCTGTCCAGTACACCTTCCCCTCCACCCGACACCAGCAGGTAAGGACACGGGAGGATTACGAATCAAATGACAGGATCATTTGGGTGTTTGCTGTGCCAAATGGATTTATTTTTTTTAATTGAACTGATGTAATCCAAGTCGATCACATTTGAAAACAGCGGAGTTGCAGACACACATGCCCAGTTAAACCTGACTGGAGAAAGCTGTATGACAATTTGGTTTGTGCCTTTGGAGTTTGGCTCTTGAGCTAAGGCTGATGGGTCAGCTTGTGCAAGCGTATTGTCTCTTGGAGGCTCTGACTGTGGTGCAGTTTCTGGGAAGCATGATCTTGGTTCCTTCTGAGGTGTGACCTTGAAAGGAAGCAATGACCTGTTGAATGATGCCTTCCTGCAATACTGTAGCTGAAATTATTCAAATCCCTGACTGCAGCTTCATGCAATTTTGGCTTTTTAAAGGTTTTGCCCTACTGCTTGTCAGTGTTACCTATTATTATGCAAAGAACCCGTCTATAGTCAGTATACATTTAATATGAATGCAGTGTTCTGGGTGTAACAAATCTGTTGAGAGACTGGGCTTTTGGGGCATTTGTAGGTACTACATTTTTATGGGGAATTAATCTCCTCTTAGGCCTCGGAGCATAAGAAGTGAACCCATAGTCATCTTTCCTTCTATGGAAGGAGGATTGGAGTAGATTATCTAAATGCAGTGCTCGACAAAATCTGCGTGCAAGGTGGAGAATGTGAAGCGGAAGTGTAAAAGTTTGTGTTACACTCTGATTTTGTTTTTATTTTCTGGATCAACTGTATTAGTGCTTCCTTCTGCTAGCCAGAATTAGGGGAATGGAGCTCTAAGAACCTCCTGCTTGTCATTTCTGCCGAGCATTTATTCTGCCACCCTGAGCTCTCTGGCACGTTAGGCTGCAGAGGACTAAGCTGTTGGTGTCAGAACAGCTCTGGTTTCCCCTGTTTTAATGAAACTCTCCTGCTACAGACACTTCAGATGTTTTGTTCTACTCACATGTTTGCAAAAGGAAATTCAAGAATTGGAGCTTTTTGGCTTGCTCCGTATTTATTTTTAGATAATTTGTAAAAACTAAATCTTACGGGTAACAACCTATTGTGTGTCTCATAGAGCCTCTCTGGTTAATGCCAGCTGCATGTAAATTTTAAAAGCAGGTCATTGAAGATGCATATATACAAATAAATCGTCTTGTATTTTGCTTTGATTATAAATTTTTATCAGTGAGAAGATGCATCTTGTCTGACTTTTAGTCCTAATTAATAGTGTCTGATATAAAAATGTCTTGAGGTGGTGACAGAAGAAATTGCCTCAGGCTTGCTGAATTATATTCTCAGTTTACTACTTGGTAGTTGGATCTGCAAAATTGATTTTTAAAGGATTTTTTTTTTTTTCCAAAGGCCATTCTTGTGCTGCTGACTCGTTTGTGTTTTCTTAGAAGTTAATAAACTAGGTGAAATTCTTAGCATAAGTATTTATTCTCTCGGAAGTTCATTTGAAATTAGAACTACCACTTTGTTTTTTGAGCTGAAATAAGGCTTTCTCGATACGGTCTTGGTCTGTATTTAATAATTTTGGAAATGATCATTCCGTGCCACCAAACGCTTTTGATCCTGTCGTCTGCACCTTTGTTCTTGTTAACATCAGAAGTGTGTTTCGTTTAGGAATTTGCGGTTCCTGATTATCGTTCGTCTCACCTGGAAGTCAGTCAGGCAACCCAGCTCTTGCAGCAGCAGCAGCAGCAGCAGCTCCGGCGCAGACCGTCCTTGCTTTCCGAATTCCACCCGGGCTCTGACAGGTGAGGGCGCTGGTTTTGAAGCGTGTGAACGCAGGACTCAATCTGTGCTTTCTGTAAAGTTGGTTTTACCTTCTGGATAGAAAAGGTTTTGAGTTTCAGTGTTGTAGCTGTTGTGTAATTCCTCAGACCCTTTAGCTCAGCTAACATGTTTGTTTCACAGACAGGAGGTGGCAATCTAGTTCGCTTTTCCTACACCTCTCCTAACAACACAGTCATTAAGCTTCTGAGGAAGCAAGTGCACATTCCAAACTTTATGATGCTATTTAGGCTAAAAGTTTATAAGGTTTGTAGCTTTGGATAATTTAATCTTGCCGAGTAGAAGCAACAAGTGCAAGAGTTGTTACAGTGTGAATATTACCTGTCATATTTCCTAGATTAAGCTTGCTTATTCACCAAATGGTATTGACGTAACAACAGAGGTAATTGGATATTTGAGTTGTAAGAGTTGTAAAACACTGCAGTATAGCACAAAATGGACTATCTGGGCACAGAGGACTGAATCGGAGCGTATGCTGCCTTTGGCAAGTCACTTGACAGCTTCATGTCATTTGTTCTAAATACCCTTTTTGCCAGTCTCGTGTACCACTGCTGTCACTGT
This sequence comes from Columba livia, assembly GCF_036013475.1. Classification (NCBI taxonomy): domain Eukaryota; kingdom Metazoa; phylum Chordata; class Aves; order Columbiformes; family Columbidae; genus Columba; species Columba livia. The sequence continues at coordinate 3,625,772 of NC_088621.1, forward strand.
GTAAATAGGTGCAACTGATCTGGGCCCAGTGGGTTAACTGAGGACAATGGTAGCGGACAACTACAGTGAACCACGTGCTGTAGTTTAGTTTCAGATTGGTAACAGCTCACTTCTCAGTAAACCAGGTTACTTCATCGTGGATATTGATGGATGTTCAGATGTACGTTACTATTACTGTGAGGTTGAAAGGTTCAAGAAAGATTTCTGACTGTATTAAGCATTAATTTGACTATGTACCTGAAGAGTATTGGATGTACTTTCAAAACCCAATTTAGCAATTAAGAACCCACTACAGATAAGAGTAAGATTAACTGGATTGTAGTAAGTTAGCAAGCCTACGATTCTGTTTAGAGGAGAGATTACTATATGATGTATACACCTCAGTTCTTTAGCATATTAATATGCTGATGTCACAAGCAAGTGTTATTGTTTGTAACAACCTTGTTTTTCTTGGACTCTTAGTAAGTATATCTGCTAGGAGTGACTTTAGCTGCTGGATTACTGCTAGCAGTTTATTTGGCTATAACTGAGGTATCTGGTTCTGAACAAATACTGGTGATGAATGTTATGTAAATACTGGTCTAGCCTAAAATCTCATTAGAATATTCCCAGAAATAACTTGATAGTGAAATCTGGGGATTAGATATTGCCTTTACCTTGTGTCATGAAAATGTCAGTAAGGTTCTGATTTAGTGCTGATAGAGTTCTCAAAACTTCAGCTTATAGCAGAAGTAAATTCCCCCTTGCATTGTAAATTTGGAAATCCATTGGACATGTGGAGATCCATGAATCCATAGGTCTGGATGGGATGCACCCATGGGTGCTGAGGGAGCTGGCTGAGGTCATTGCTGGACCACTCTCCATCATCTTTGCCAAGTCCTGGGAACCGGGAGAGGTGCCTGAGGACTGAAGGAAAGCAAATGTCACTCCAGTCTTCAAAAAGGGCAGGAAGGAGGACCCGGGTAACTATAGACCGGTCAGCCTCACCTCCATTCCTGGGAAACTGATGGGAGGACTTCTCCTTGGTGCCATCTCAAGACATATGAGGAATAAGAGGGTCATTAGGGGCAGTCAACACGGCTTCACCAAGGGGAAGTTGTGTTTGACCAACCTCATTGACTTTTATGAGGACATAACAAGGTGGATGGATGATGGCAGAGCAGTGGACATGATCTACCTTGACTTGAGCAAGGCATTTGACACAGTCTCCCACAGCATCCTCACAGCTAAACTGAGGGAGTATGGTCTGGATGAGCGGGTAGTGAGGTGGACTGCAAACTGGCTGAAGGGAAGAAGCCAGAGAGTCGTGGTCAATGGGGCTTCATTAAATTGCATCTCTTATATATTTGAAAAGGGATGAGGAACGCCAAGTAGTTTTTTTTGGATGGAAAGTGTGTATGTTAATAGCTTATCTCTTCTATATATTAGGCCACAGGAAAGGAGAACTGGATATGAACAGCAGTTTCATCCAGGTCCATCTCAGACAGATCATGATTCACTGGAATCTAAGCGACCACGTCTTGAACAAGTCTCCGATTCCCATTTTCAGCGTGTCAGTGCAGCTGCTGTCTTGCCGTTAGTACATCCTCTGCAGGAAGGGTTGAGGTCTGCAGATATTAAGAAGGTAAAGATATTGACCCAATAATTTTTTTTTTTTTCTGTTAGGTAATTTTTTTTATTTGTTCAGGTTCATTCTTTAGTCCCAGAAGTTTATTTCTGCACGTTATCACAAACTGTGGTCTTGAGTCAGTGTTGGTCTTTTATTAAAAGAACAAGAAGATAAATCTGCCTCAAACACAGTAAAGAGACCTGGAGTTCTGAGTTGCCACTACATTCTTAGGTCATTAAAACCTCAGTTGCAAAATGATTAAAGTATAGCGCATGAAATATTTCTGCTTTTCAATTGAAAGCTGCTGGCAAATGCATGCAAGTCCATTTTTTTCTGCAATGAATATTTGTACTGAATGGTCAAAGTACTCCCTGCCACCCCCTTTCCCTTTTAAGCATTTCAAATGAATCTGCATATTTACCTAACACTTAATTATACATATCACTGTCTCATTTTGGGTAAATCTAGGGCAGTCTAGTTTGGTGTGGATATTTTGTATTGTAGATACTGAATATTGATGAGAGCAATTTGTATAGAGCAGACAAATGTCTCTTAAATGAATATTTCATACCTCCTCTCATGCACTCACGCAAGTGCACAGACTCGTACACCGAAAGGTGGTGCATAGTGGGTGTGACTTCTGAAGGTGCGTGCTCAAGTTGCTAAATTTGGAACATTTAGAGGAAAATTTCACCATATGGATTCAAAAGCTAATAGGCACCAGTCTTTTAAAAAGTTGATTACTTGTCTTACCTTCTTTCTACCATTTTTTCAATCCTGTGAATAAACTGTCTGTGAAGTAAAATGATGATAGCATGTGATTTCTTAATAACTTGCTTTGTTGTATAGCAAAGATAATATCAAAGGGGGCTGGAGAAACTGAGCTAAGGTGTGCAGTGTCAACACGCTTGCATGTCGCTATGTACAGAAATCTGCTGTCCCAGTTTAAAAATACTGCCTGGTATAATGTTGAGGAGAAGTGGCATTCAGACATGTCATCTTTCAGTCCCATTGGTTGGGTGAGGGACGTTTTACTGAGCTGGCGTTTGATAGCGAGGTGGTCACGGAGCGTGATGGTCTGAGGACATAAGGTGCAACAGAGCTTATGTTAGAACATGAAGCATGTTGAAATATGTTGTTTGGAAAAAGACAGGGAAAAAAAAGACAAAAAAATCAAAGCCAAATGAGCAAATGACCTGTCTTCTCTTAAGTCATGGTAAGTTCAAGAGAACTTACTGTTTCTAAACACAGCTGGCTCCAGATGTACCTTGTCAGGCTGATCAGGGTTGTCTTCAAGAATATCCTCATCAATACATGTGCAGCATATTGAGGATTTGCTCTTAAGTAATATTTCCTTTAAAAATGAAAGATATTGTTTGCATTTATGAAGACGTATTCTTAAAAATGTTAACAATGTGACTCATTTCTCTCAATCTCCCCCCACGTCCTGTCCCCATGAAAGGACCCGGCTTTTGGAGGAAAGCATGAGGGACCATCTTCTCCAATCTCTGGTCAGCCTTGTGGGGAGGACCAAAATGCTTCACCTTCAAAGCTGTCAAAGGAAGAATTGATCCAGAGCATGGACCGTGTAGATCGTGAAATTGCGAAAGTTGAACAGCAAATCCTCAAACTGAAGAAAAAGCAAGTAAGCAGAGCAGATGCTGTTATATATACATATATATCTTGTTACCTGCCAGTGAAAAAGGCATGGGCAAACTTCATGTGGTAGTGGTGAATTTTGTGGTTGCTTGAACCAAATGAACAAGTTAAAAAAGGAAGGTTCTGTATATGATTTTGCTGGAATGTTTAATAGTTGGACATTGTGTAGTTTTAAACATTTTTGAAAATAGGAGAAAGCCCTGTAGGAACACCAACAGTAGATGACTTTCTATTTTAAACTTCTGTTATAAGACTAGTGACATAAGAGCGCTGTGACTGTAATTTCAGCTTTAAAGATGACTGTTGGGTGAGGGGACGCAGCCTGTGCAAGAGGAGAACCCCTTGTGGGTGTATCCAAAACCACAACTTGTACAAAAGTCCCTGGATCATCTGTATTCACAAGGGCAAGAGATCTTAACATCTGGAGCTAAAGTCAGCCTTGGGGGAAAGTAAACAGAGTCAGCAGAGAAATAAAGGAGGAAATATCACTGGTTTTCATACAGTCCTGGCTGTGCTCTGTGTCCAAGAACTGCACTTCAGCCATTGGAAGCAAAGGCCTATATTAGTCGATATATTCATCAACGATTTGGACGAGGGAATACAGTGTACTACCAGCAAGTTTGCTGATGACACCAAGCTGGGAGGAGTGGCTGACACTGGAAGCTGTGCTGCCATCCAGAGACCTGGACAGGCTGGAGAGCTGGGCAGGGAAACATTTAATGAAATATAACAAGGGCAAGTGTAGAGTCTTGCATCTGGGCAGGAACTGGCCAGGTTCCAGTATCAGCTGGGGAATGACCTATTAGAGAGCAGCGTAGGGGAAAGGGACCTGGGGGTCCTGGTGGACAGCAGGATGACCATGAGCCAGCACTGGGCCCTTGTGGCCAGGAAGGCCAATGGTACCTGGGGTGGATTAGGAGGGGGGTGGTCAGTAGGTCAGAGAGGTTCTCCTGCCCCTCTACTCTGCCCTGGGGAGACCACACCTGGAATATTGTGTCCAGTTGTGGCCCCTCAGTTCCAGCAGGACAGGGAACTGCTGGAGAGAGTCCAGCGCAGGGCAACAAAGATGCTGGAGGGAGTGGAGCATCTCCCGTGTGAGGAAAGGCTGAGGGAGCTGGGGCTCTGGAGTTTGGAGAACAGGAGACTGAGGGGTGACCTCATTCATGTTTACAGATACATAAAGGGTGAGTGTCAGGAGGATGGAGCCAGGCTCTTCTCGGTGGCAACCAATGACAGGACAAGGGGTAATGTGTTCAAACTGGAACACAAAAGGTTCCACTGAAATTTGAGAAGAAACTTCTTCTCAGTGAGGGTGGCAGAGCCTGGCCCAGGCTGCCCAGGGGGGTTGTGGAGTCTCCTACTGTGGAGACATTCCAACCCGCCTGGACACCTTCCTGTGTAACCTCATCTGGGTGTTCCTGCTCCATGGGGGGATTGCACTGGATGAGCTTTCGAGGTCCCTTCCAATCCCTGACATTCTGGGATTCTGTGAAATGTTTGCTGGCAGTGATTGTTGCCTTCCCAGTAGCTGCTGTGGCCAACTAAACCCACCCTTCAATCCAGGCATCTGTTATTAATTGGTAAAAAACAAAGTCCTTGTCTCCTTTTCCTTTTCTGTCTTTCAAAGATCCAGATGGAAGTAGTTCCAGCTTTGAGTTTTTTGTAGGAAATGAGTGTTACTCTATAGGATTTGTTAACGTATAGGTCCAGGGTAACAAATAGACAACTCTCTGGAGTGCTTGTTTTTGTGGGCTGGAAGTATTTAATTATGTGTGAATTTTAATGACCTGTAAGGTGATCTTCAGCAGAAAAAAAACAAAAAAGGCTGTCACTAAGTACCTGGCTTTGTGTTAATGATGCTTATCTTTTCATTTGTTCAATTTTCCACAAAATCAGCAAGTACTATGCATGTCATCTCTGAAGGTTCATTTGTTCATGTTTGTACCATGATTTGACTTTAAAAAAATTAGAGCTGCTGTTGCCTGCAATAATTGAGCCTGTTTGTTATGGCATTCTGCAAAAAAATCAGATTTTGAATTCTTATACAGCAACATAGCACATTCTGGCCAGTGCCGTAAGACAGGATGGATCTCAGAATTTCTTTGTTGGATGTTTGCGGCAGGTATGGACGAAGGATATTTACAATTAAAACAATTGAGGAAGATGTCACTGAATCAGATTTATTTGATGTGAAAGTAAATCACAGCTGTGTAGTAGCTGGGAAGATAATACAGGTTTTTTTGCTTGTTTAGTATTGTAACAATCTTGGAACTTCAATATATGTGGAGTGGTTTATTTCTGCTGTGAAGTATGTTTAGAATTTTGTTCTCTGTGGATTGTTAGGAGGACTTTTGTTCATTTTTAAGAAACAAGGCATTAGTAATAATGAGACTTGAATATCTACAATGTCGAAAGACATCTCTGTGGATTACTTCCTGTGTGAGAAGGCAAGTTTGGTGTAACTGTTCTCTAAAATCATTATTTTTGTTTAAATAGTGATAGTTCATAATGTGACAGTGGCTTTAAATATCAAGCTGAAACAAGGCTGTAAACAGTTAATTTTGTTTACCAACAGTACAAAAAATAGTCTTGTTACTGTCCCTGTTGGCATTAAAACCATTTCGTTCATTCCTTGTCAGTTAAGAAGAGAAATAACAGGCAGCGCTAACTGTTGATCAGATGCATGTTTTATCTCTGGTGACTAATTACTGGTAAGGGTAACGTGGTGCGGATGGCTGATTTTCTTTTTCTTTCGTCTCTTAGCAACAACTTGAAGAAGAAGCTGCTAAGCCTCCCGAGCCAGAGAGGCCTGTCTCCCCTCCTCCGGTGGAACAGAAACACCGCAGTATTGTCCAAATTATTTACGATGAAAATCGGGTAAGCGCACTTCTCAGTTGACAGAGTGTAGCTGGGCAGGCCTTGTGCATTCGTGAATCCATTTAGCACTTGGTTTGAGTTCTCATATCAGAGATTACGTCTGCTGGAGAATGGCGATATTGATGGTGCTTAAAACAAATAGCACGTGTCTATACTTGCTTTCTTATGTAAAGCGTTATTAAAGATATATTAATCCATTTTTGTACGTAGCGCTTGATTGGTACCTTTCCATCTGCAGTGGTACAAGGGACCAGTCTGCTTGGCAGCTTTCATCTTCAAACCATGCAGTTTAGGATAATTACTTTTAATATTCAACTACTGTTGGCTAAAATTTGGTTAAAGTAATAGGACTAGAGTTCAGTTTTAAATGTTTTGAGACCATAAAAACCATTCTGCCAGGGTAACACTATAATATTTCCTTGATGTATAATTATTTTGTACAGCTTGTAAGTTCCAAAGAATTTATCAAGATTGAAATCACATGGAAAGAGGTTGGAATTCAGCAGAACACTTCCTAATAATAACTGCTTTATGGAATAGTTTCTTCTATGTTTTTCTTTGCAGATGCTGTAGGGTAAGCACATACAACTCTTGGGGGGGAAAGACACAAATTCAAGCAAGTAGGTTGGGTCAATTCAGATAGATTGTCTGTTGAAAAAAGGGCTTTGGAAGGTGCTACAGGCTTGAAACGGATTTGCGAAAGGAAACTGGCTGGTCCTGTGCTGCCTCCTTTAGGGTCAGAATTATTTTGGGGTCTTCGCTCAGTGTGAGGGAAGGACATTTGACGTATTCCTTTGTGTCTGTACGCATTGATTCGCACTCCCAGCCTTTGCAATTGGAGAATTTTAGTCTCAATTCCATTTTTCAAAGCTATCTATACTTGGTTTTACTGGACACCTTTTTTCTCTTAATAATTATTTGCTATATTAGTTATTAAATGTGTGTTCTTTTTGAACTGCAGAGGTCAGTTTCTGCTTTTATGCCCTTTTATGCCCATGTCTCCCTCCAGACGTGGAGATCTGAGTAGTAACCGCACAGTTCAAGTGCAGGTTTCCTCGTTTGCTGAGGCAACACCGCAAAAGTAGGTTAAGAAGGATCACACAAGGGTTTATCAGCTGGCATAGGGGACAGAGTTGAGCTATACATTTGGTACTAACTTCAGATGATTTACTCAGCCTTTACTCATCTTATTTGCAGAAAAAAGCAGAAGAAGCTCACAAGATTTTTGAAGGTCTTGGTCCAAAAGTTGAACTGGTAAGTTGTGGGCTTTGTTTTTCTTTTCCTTTCATTCTATTTTCTATCTTGCCAGTGTTGCTTTGGTGTTGGTAATTCTGGTGTGGTAGACAGATGTGGTTCTATGTTTATATATAAAATAAGTGTGTGTTTAAATACACTGGTGAATTGAGGCTTGAATGAACTGATTGGCTGCAAAATTTTTTAAAATAGATTTGAATCTCTTTGAGAGAGCAGTTTGAAATACTGTTATATACATAAGTAGTTATAATGATATAATTTTAAGTAATGAAATCCGTGCTTTGTGTTGAGTATCTTCTAGTCCCTTGAGATTCCTGCATCTCAGATTGAGTGCAAAGTTGGCAGAATATTACAATATTGTTAAATATATTGCATATAATTTTAGAACTACATGCACTGAAAAGTACTAAATGTACCTTTCTAATCCAAAATTGTAGCCACTTTACAACCAACCATCAGACACAAAAGTCTACCATGAAAACATCAAAACGTAAGTGCTTTAATATCTTGTCTTTGTGTCATTTGAGTGAATATTTGAGTCTAAACCCCTTAAAATTATTTCCTTGATTTCCAAATAGGATGTGTACACTTTAAACATATTTAAACATATTTAAACATATTTAGCTTCCAGTCTATGTAATTTTCCAATTTCTTTGTTGTAGAACAGCCCTGCAAGAAGTGAGTTATACGTACTGAAGGCAGAGGGAAACAGTAACTTTTCGTCATAACTTAAAAGATGATAAGAAAGATAAGGGGAAAGGAAGAGAGACTTAGACTTCAATTTGGAGAGTTTTAAAGGGTTTTACTAATGCTACTAATAAATAGAGAATATATACAAAATATACAAAACCAATCTCAAGTGCTGGATGTGGAGCTGCGTCACTCAGCAGCAGAGCTGGGGGTGCGGGGCTGGCGGCTCCAGCAGCTGCAGCTCAGGCCCCCGAAGTCATGGGCGGGACTGCACAGCAAACCAGAACCTGGGTGTGGGATGCAGGGCCTGAGGGCTGTGGATCACAGGCAGACAGACAGGGTCCTCTCTAGATGCTGGCCGTGGTTGAAGAGAGCGTGACCCTCGTGATCACCCTCTTATATAGGGGGTATGACAATTATGGGATGGAATAATTCCGTTGGTCAGTTCTAGTCACCTGTTCCATCCACCCCTCCTCAAACACACCGCTCTCACAACAGAACGTGGGAAGACTTATCAGTCTTTCTTAGCTACCATAGTAAAAAATCTAAATATGAGCTTCTTCAGCATTCTGTTGGTCTCTTATCAGCACTGAGTACAGCATCCTAGGAAAGATATGCAGGCTAAAACTCAGAAAAGTACAGCCACCTAGAAGAACTTAGCTGAAAGAAAAATCACTAAAAGAGAACCAGTCTTGTTTTTAACAAAACCAGGACAGTAATATATTGTGAAACTCTTTAGGTTTCAATTACAAAGATTATTTGTTTTCTGAAGCACAATGTGAGTAAAGCCAGCTTTACTCATTTTAGCATATTATTTCTCTTGTGGCAAAAGAGATCACCTGGCTTGAAATGAGCTTTTGTGGCTCAGATGCTTATTCCAGCCATCTTCAAGAATCTTCTCTCTGATACAATACAGTATCAGTTACATCATTGTTTCATCAGTGCTTGATTCCTATGTAGCTCACTATTTTCCCCCCAATTTTGTTTCCCAGAAACCAGGTGATGAGGAAGAAGCTAATACTATTCTTTAAAAGAAGAAATCATGCAAGAAAACAACGGGTAATACTACTGTGTTTTTGTAAAAAGAGCATGTGGTTGGTTTTCTGTCTGGATCCTCGATTAACATCCCCAAATTTGTCATAAATCCCATGGTATGTGTACGGATCACTTAGGGTATTTGTGTTTCCTTCAAGCTTTACTTTTGGAATTTAACAGGAACAGAAAATCTGCCAACGTTATGATCAGCTGATGGAGGCATGGGAGAAAAAAGTTGACAGGATAGAAAATAATCCACGCAGGAAAGCCAAGGAGAGCAAAACAAGAGAGTACTATGAGAAACAATTTCCAGAAATCCGGAAGCAAAGAGAACAGCAAGAGCGATTCCAAAGGTATTGCCATAGATTTGAAACATTCCTATAAAATATCGCTTGGGACTTAACTAAACTGAGCAGTTGTTTGAAATGGCGATACATGAACAGAGTTTGTACTCTGACGCTACTTCAGAAAGAACTGCCCTAACTAACTAATTTGGGAGACTGGTAGCAGTGTTTTAAACGATTTTGAAGGTTGTCATTGCTGTGTACAAAATCTGAAAATACAGCTGTTTTCCACTTTATGCTTACTGCTCCTGTTCTCCCCTAATTCTAGAGTTGGCCAAAGAGGGGCTGGACTTTCAGCAACTATTGCTAGAAGTGAACATGAGATTTCGGAAATCATCGATGGACTTTCTGAGCAGGAGGTGAGGCTGTTGTCTGTGCTTGGCTATAGGAGCACAGCAAGTCTATTGATATCCTTTTACTGGCAGTGAAAAGTCTCTTTTAAGAGGGTTTGGGTTTTTTTTGATAAGACAAGCCCTTGGGGCTGGATTGAGAGTGTGTGTGTGAACTTTGGCTTGAAGCAGGTCTTAGAAATACTTTTCTTTTAAGGGTTTTGCTTCGAATGAGTTGAGAATCTATGGGTGAAAGTTAAGGGGCAGGCTGGCAAGGGTGATACTATTGTGGGTGTCTATTACAGGCCACCAGATCAGGGTGAGGAAGTTGATGAGTCCTCTACAGACAGCTGAGAGCAGCCTCACAGTCACAGGCCCTGGTTGTGGTGGGGGATTTTAACTTCCCTGATGTCTGTTGGAAGGACTGCTCGGCCAGCCACAGTCTAGGAGGTTCCTCCAGTGCCTTGACAATAACTTTCTGATGCAAAGAGTGGAAGAGCTGACTAGAAGAGGTGCACTGCTGGACCTCATCCTCACTAACAAGGAGGGTCTGATTGAAGCAGTAAAGGTTGAGGGCTGCCTTGGTTGCAGCGACCGTGAGATGGTGGAGTTCAGGATCTCATGTGGCAGGAGCAGGATAGCAAGCAGAATTGCAACCCTGGATTTCAGCAGGGCCTTCATACCGCTGAGGCCCCAGAGGAAGGCAGGACAATGAGGAGGTGCCTCGGTTGATGAGGACTGGGTTAGGGAGCAGTTAGGCAATCTGAACATCCATAAATCCATGGGTCTGGAAGGGATGCACCCATGGGTGCTGAGGTCATTGCTGGACTGCTCTCCATCATCTTTGCCAAGTCTTGGGAACTGGGAGAGGTGCCTGAGGACTGGAGGAAAGCAAATGTCACTCCAGTCTTCAAAAAGGGCAGGAAGGAGGACCTGGGTAGCTATAGACCGGTCAGCCTCACCTCCATTCCTGGGAAACTGATGGAACGACTTATCCTTGGTGCCATCTCAAAGCATGTGAGGGATAAGAGGGTCGTTAGGGGCAGTCAACATGGCTTCACCAAGGGGAAGTCGTGCTTGACCAGCCTCATTGACTTTTATGAGGACATAACAAGATGGATGGATGGGTAAGGGACAAGGGACAAGGGGTAATGGGTTCAAACTGGAACACAAAAGGTTCCACTTAAATTTGATAAGGAACTTCTTCTCAGTGAGGGTGGCAGAGCCTGGCCCAGCCTGCACAGGGAGGTTGTGGAGTCTCCTTCTCTGCAGACATTCCAACCCGCCTGGACACCTTCCTGTGTAACCTCATCTGGGTGTTCCTGCTCCATGGGGGGACTGCACTGGATGAGCTTTCGAGGTCCCTTCCAATCCCTGACATTCTGTGATTCTACATTTTTCTACATGTGTCCTACATTTTTCTCATGTCTGTGTTCATTGCAGGCTTGCTACAACCTAGTTTTTTCCAGCTCTAACAAACACATGAAAACTCTTCCTTTCCAAAAACCTGCACTATGATAGTTTTTCACCATTTGTGACACTGTTTCCTTTAGCTGACTGTAAATGTTCACTGGGACAGTGACAACTTGTAGAAGAGTTAGGTGGAAACTTTTTTGTCCACTTCTTACCTGTGAATGTATATAGTGGTGGAGCTTTCAAGAGTTGTGTAACTTAAGAACTGTAAACATTAGTAGCAACTTTTGCTTTCTTTACTTTTTCTTTTGTTCTTTGCCCATAGAATAATGAAAAACAAATGCGCCAGCTCTCTGTCATTCCTCCCATGATGTTTGATGCGGAACAAAGACGAGTGAAGTTTATTAATATGAATGGTCTGATGGAGGATCCCATGAAAGTTTATAAAGACAGACAGTTCATGAATGTCTGGACCGACCATGAGAAAGAGATTTTTAAGGAGAAGTAATGGGCTTTCTTATCTTTTATTTTTGTTACATTGCAAATGACAGTTAAATACTGAACCCCACAGTAAACATCAGTTAAATCGGGAATGCTGAAGCTTTTGTGCAATAATGTTTGATAATGTTCTTAGCTGGATGAGTGAAACTTTGCAAAAGTTTCAGACATCACTTATTTTTCAACTGAGTGGCTCAAAGTGCCTAGATGAGAAATTCTTTTAAAAATACTTTAGTTCCATGATAAGGTGAAAAATGAAGAGTAGGTATACGATCTCATTCTATCAGCAAATAGCTAACGTTAAGTCCTTAGTTCTAAATTTGCACAACAGGGAAACTGGGCCTTTTAGACTAATTTCAGTTGTGTAAATCAAAGGCTTGCTGATGGAACAGATTGTTTGGAAGATTGCTTTGCTTATTTGATAACGAATTATGTTGTTAAACTGAAATAATTTCTGATTTATAAAAGGTTTGTCCAACATCCCAAGAACTTTGGTCTAATTGCTTCCTACCTGGAACGAAAGGTAAGACCTTTTTTAATCTAAGTAGAGCCTAGGGTAGGATCCCTAACTTTCCAAATGTAAGTCATTCATCCCAGCATCATTTTCTCTTCCTGGAAAAAATTCAAAGTCCAACAAAAGTTACTGCGTTGACAAGATTTTTATAATACTTTATCCATAACACAGTCAATGCATGCAAACAGCTAATAAAAGTTAGAGTAATGACACCATTGACAACAATAAAATAAAATGACGCTTTAGTTTTGACCTTAATTTGTTTTTGAAGGAGGTATAAGCTGTTCAACTACCTCACTCTGTAGATAAGGATGTCGTTGGCTCTGCTGAGCCACAGTGCGAACTCTCAGCAATCTTGTTGCCACTTTTCAAGCCAGCGGGATCCCACTGCTGGCTGGACTGGTCTTTAGAAGTGGTTTTAGTCTTTAGAACTGATTTTACAGAACTGATAGAAGAGGTAATGGAGAATTAGGATTTGTTAGAACAATGGTATCATTAATGCATACAGCTGTTGATAAATACAGGTTTTCAAACTTGCAAATTGTCTGGTATAGATTAAATGCAGACTGAAGAAGCTGAGGGATATTATAAATATGTGAGACTTGCATTTAACGCTGTAATTTTATACATAGTTATGTTATTATATTTGTGTGTGAGTTTACTTCCCTGCTGAGCAAACAAATCTAATAGAGTTTTATTTTAATCTAGGGGCTGAATAGTTTAAATGTTGAGAGAAATCAGATACTAAAAATGTATTTTTTATAGCAGTAGTACCTATTATTTTCTTTTTTCACTTTAGAATGTTCCCGACTGTGTATTATATTATTATTTGACCAAGAAAAATGAAAATTATAAAGCCCTCGTGCGACGGAATTATGGAAAACGCAGAGGAAGAAACCAGGTATCTCAAATTTATTAGTCACTTAGATATTGTTATTTTTATTGTTTCATATTTACAGCTGTCTTTCTGTCTGATATAGCAAGTATATTAAATGTATAAGGAGGGAAGAAAAGGAAAAATAATTATTTTTACTGCATTTTTATCCTTTTTAAATTTCAGTAATCCTGATTCAAGGATGTTCTTGGTTAGTTTGCTTTTAATTCTAAGGAATATCTGCTTCCTTTGCACATTTGTGATCTTCTTTTTAATATGACAATTAATTTTGTTTAAGGACCCTGCCATAGACATTGAAGTTGAATCCATCATTAAATCCTATGGTGGAGGCAGCAGAAATTAGGTTTAGCATGTGACTTGCAGTGGAAAATATATAATGGCTTCATAATGTCAATGTTTGTCAAAAAGCAGAAATTAATAGTGATGTTTCTTTGGTGGTCAGGCTCAAAGTCAAACTGGAACTTAGTAGCAACAAGAAAGAGACCAATTTAATGCATGCAAATTAAAAAAATCTGCTGATTCAGGAGGTATTTTTTGGAAGTCTTTGGAGGGGAAAAGATCAGAGAATCCCAGAGTGTCAGGGATTGGAAGGGACCTCAAAAACTCATCTGGTGCAATCCCCCCATGGAGCAGGAACACCCAGATGAGGTTACACAGGAAGGTGTCCAGGTGGTTTTGAATGTCTCCAGAGAAGGAGACTCCACAACCCCCCTGGGCAGCCTGGGCCAGGCTCTGGCACCCTCACTGAGAAGAAGTTTCTTCTCAAATTTAAGTGGAACCTCTTGTGTTCCAGTTTGAACCCCTTGTCCTGTCATTGGTCGTCACCGAGAAGAGCCTGGCTCCATCCTCCTGACACTCACCCTTTAGATATCTGTAAACATTAATGAGGTCACCCCTCAGTCTCCTCTTGTCCAGCTCCAGAGCCCCAGCTCCCTCAGCCTTTCCTCACACGGGAGATGCTCCACTCCCTTCAGCATCTTTGTTGCCCTGCGCTGGACTCTCTCCAGCAGTTCCCTGTCCTGCTGGAACTGAGGGGCCACAACTGGACACAATATTCCAGGTGTGGTCTCACCAGGGCAGAGTAGAGGGGCAGGAGAACCTCTCTGACCTACTGACCACCCCCTTCTAATCCACCCCAGGTACCATTGGCCTTCCTGGCCACAAGGGCCCAGTGCTGGCTCATGGTCATCCTGCTGTCCACCAGGACCCCCAGGTCCCTTTCCCCTACGCTGCTCTCTAGTAGGTCATTCCCCAACTGATACTGGAACCTGGGGTTGTTCCTGCCCAGATGCAAGACTCTACACTTGCCCTTGTTACATTTAATTAAATTTTTCCCTGCCCAACTCTCCAGCCTGTCCAGGTCTCTGATGGCAGCACAGCTTCCAGTGTCACCACTCCTCCCAGCTTGGTGTCATCAGCAAACTTGCTGATAGTCACTCTATTCCCTCGTCCAAATCGTTGATGAATACATTGAATAATACCGGCCCTAGTACTGCCCCCTGAGGCACTGCACTGGATACAGGCCTCCAACTGGACTCTGCCCCATTGACGACAACTCTCTGGCTTCTTCCCTTCAGCCAGTTCACAGTCTTCCTCCTCACAGATCAGCATTTTATGTACAAAAAGCGTATAAATAAAAAGCATATAGATACATCTGCTAGGCTGCTAGAGTTAATGTGGATGTTGGAAAAGAAACAAAAAAAATTTAAGAAATGTTGAACTTTTATTTTAAGAAGGCAGGAGTGCTGTGTATTTCCTGAACATGTTCCCTGCTCTTCCCATTCTGATTTCCCCTTCTGTCTGGGGGGTATTTTGGAAATACTGCAAATAGAATGAAAGAGATGTCAGGGACAAGGTTGGGGAAAAAAGGACATATATGAGGTAAAGTAGCTTGTATCCTTAAAATGAATTGAACAGCTGGAAACCGGTGTAGATACAACATGCTGGAGAAATACCCAGTGCTGCTTCGGAACTGAAGCTTGATGGGGCAGGAGGGGAGATTCCTCTGAAATTCAGGGGTTTAGAAATCCACACATCTTAAAATCTAGAGGACCGGGGGTTATTTGATTCAGTCATATCTCAGCAGTGATATGAAGGAAAAAAATGTGGAGACTTTGAGGTGTCATGACTGAAGAAATCTGTATTGAAGTGCAAACCAACAAATGAAGTGAATTTTACACTTTAGGATATGTGAATCGTCTTTTCAAATAATGTAAGTTTTCTGAGAGTCCCGGTAAATGTGTTTTTTATAAAAAATATTGCTGCAAACAACTCCAGTTGTTAAGTTGATCCTGTTCACTAGAAACCGTCATCGTGTTGTACTTTCACCACTTCCAGAAATTTAGAAATATTGTAGTAAGTATGTTTAATGACGCTGCAGTAAGGAATTACACAGTATCAAAAATCATATTTGTATTTCTTAATTTTATTTTCAATTAATTAGAAGCTTCTATAACAGCTAGTAAAAAAGAACTTGAGCGTTGAACTTTCTTGCTTGCCAGAATTTTTATCTCACAGCTGCAGAATGCAATTCATCCCCCCTCCCTCCCACCCCAGCTTTGTTTGAAGCTGATATTTTTCATATCTCTGAGTAGCAACCCGAAACTTCCTTGCTGACTGGCAAGTCACGGAAGATTTATGATGTGCTCCAAGATGAGCTGGTGCCAATAACAGGTGCTTCAGCTTAAACTCTTTAAGAGTTCATATGTTTGTGTAAATTAGAAGGCAAGCGAATGGAATATTGCAGTGGAGAAGATATTAATCATGGTAATGATGCTGAAATCCTTCGGAGAATGTAGTGAGTGCAACTTGACTCAAGTTTCAGTTTGTGGGCTTTTATTTAAGCAAATCCAAGCGCTAGATGAGGGCATTTCAAGTTAAGAGAGGTAAGGCTTATTGAATTCTGCTATATTCTTGTCCTCAAATAGGTCTAGAAAGGCCATTGTATAAAATGCTAGCTAGACTGTTCCAGAATGCTTAGACACAACTAAGCATGTTTTTAAACCAAATATGAATTTTCCAACAAAGAGCAAGTTTTGAACAAAGCATAGAAGAAAGCATGGCTGTGTGACACTTTTGCATCACTTCTGGAGAATTCCTTAAGTAACTCCCAGACAGGAGGCTCTCAGCCGGTGCGGTTTGTCGCGGTTCGGTAGGCGGGCGGGCGCAGGTAAGGGCCGCGTCTCCGCGCTGCGGCTGCCGGCTCAGCAGAACCGCGTGGCCGAGGATCCAGCGGGTGCCTCGGAGCAGGTGCTGCAGCCGCTGATCTGACGAGACAGAAATTCGCCGTACGTCTGTGACGGCCAATCAAACCGAGCTCGGTGGGGATCGCCTCGGGTGACCCCGGTGAGATTAGAAGGGTGTATGTGAGATGGGTGACGCTGCCGCAGGCAGCTGAACTGGGAGAATGACACAGTTTCCTGGAATAAACGCGTTGCTGGGTCAGGCGGCCTCTGCTAAAGAGCTGAGTGATGGCGGTGCTGGGGTGGTTTTTGTCCTTTTGAATCGTACCCCGAGTTAAAGCCCGTCCCCTTGCCTGGATAGTAAAAGTTTTAATCAACAGATGAATGTGCAGGTACGTCACTGACCGAGGCTTCAACTCTTAAGGTTTGTATTTAACCTGCACTTAAGCTATTGATTATGCATGTTAAATAAATTCACTGTGAAATAGAGAACCCTGTTATTTACAAAGTGTGATGTTAAGTTAGCTGGGCAAAAATAACGGCAGATATTCAGTGACTGTTTTGTAAATAGATTGTATGTAAAATACAGACTTTATTATTATTATTATTATTTATATTCTTCTGAACATGCAGCTTTCAGCTCCTTGCTTTTGAGGCCAATTTATCTAGCGCAATGGAAATAATTTGTCTTAGCATGGCTCTGACATCTTGCTTGAAGAAAGTATTTGCATAACCAAGTAATACCAGCATCTTAAATGCTAATAATTTGCACCAAGATGATAGTGTTTGGGTTTTCAGCTCCAGTCAACATTATAAAAATATCAAAAACAAGTCCTTTTAGTGACTATTTTCCAGCATCAGTTTTGTTAGTGAAACAGTGACACCTGCTGCTACACTTACAGGAAAGTTGATTCCTCTGTGAAAAATAAAAGCCTATTTTGAGGCATTTTTCAGTGGACTGTAAAATCTGAGTTAATGAAGTCTCAGAACATCAGTCTTGTAGTTCTCTGTCCTTGCCTTTCCAGGAATTGCCAACGGGGTATTTTTTGGAAAGTTAGCTTTATATAAATATTACATATATTTTGCTTTTCGAAGTTGGCTTGCAGAGTCTAATGGCCAGGAAGGAGCAAGGTGGTTCTGCACGCCCCAGATTTGAGTGGACAATATTGCAGTACTTCCAAATGGGGGACTTGATGATTGGAGGTGGTTTTGTTTGACCCATTCAAGCCCCTTCAGTGTCAACTCCTGTGAGTGGTTCCCTCTGTGTGGCCACAGCCAGCTCCCCACCCTCTTACGTTCTGGAGTTTCTTATTAACACATTATCAAGTGGGAGGTGAGGCAGCGTCAGTGCTTGTGCTGCTCTGAGTACAAGTTGCTGCACCTTCGTGTGATCAGGTTGTTAGAATATGTAAATCCCGTTTCATTTCAGCAACAAATTGCTCGTCCTTCTCAAGAAGAAAAGGTAGAAGAAAAGGTAGAAGAGGAAAAAGCAGAAAAAGCAGAGAAAAAAGAGGAGGAAAAGAAAGATGAGGAGGAAAAGGATGAGAAGGAGGACTCTAAGTAAGTATACGTATTGAAAATGCATTAATTCACCCTAGATTGCAGGTTTTTTGCAAAGATTACAACAGGATTTGCATTAGACTGACAGTGAAATCTGGACTGAAAACTTTTCTTATTTAGGTTTCTCTTTCTAAACTAATCAGAATGGTGGAGAAAACCATGAGATTATTTTTTTGACATGCATGTGTAATAGTTTTAATATCTTGTTGGTTTAGGGTTTTTTATATGTTCTATCGCAGTGTTCATATGTTCTTGGAAGTTGATAATATCATGTATCTCTGTTATTCTCTAGCAGCTCTGAATGGTGAGCAGTAAGTGAATTCTGCTTCGCTAAAGGTGTCTTTGGGGCTTGGGGGTTTTGTTTGTGCCATCATGGCCATCTGAATGTGACTGGATTATATTTTTATCTACTCCCAGAGAGAATACCAAAGAAAAGGACAAAACTGAAGTTGCACCAGAGGAAACAGAGGAGCGGGAACAGGCCACTCCTAGGGGCCGAAAAACTGCCAATAGTCAAGGTCGTCGTAAGGGCAGAATCACCAGATCGATGACAAATGAGGCTGCACAAGCAAGTGCCGCTGCAGCTGCAGCCACCGAAGAGCCCCCACCGCCCCTTCCGCCCCCGCCAGAACCTTGTGAGTAGCGTTTATGGGACACTCGGGGACCCAGCCGGTCGTCAGGCTCTTCGGTGACACAGGGCTGTGCTCTCTGCGCTCTGTGCGCTTCTTTTTCTATTTACTATTACATCTTTATTCTTAGGCCTGCTTATAATTTTGTGACTGTGCTGCTGTTAAATTTCACGAGTGCAACTTCATGGATAGTACTCTGTGTAATCGGGTGACTCTTAGAAACGCGGGGGAAAAAAAGGCAGTTCAGCCTTCCTATGGTAACTTCGTTTTCTCTCTTTGCAGGGTTCATGATGGATCTGTAGAGATCCAAATGCCTTTGACACAGGTTGACTGTAGCTCACGGAGGTTATTACTAAATAATGGGCGTGATATTGAGTGCTTTAGGGATGTTCATAATCTGAAATAGATCCTAACAAGTTGGATTTTGTTATTGTTTCTGCACTAGCAGCAAGAGTTTTCTTTAAAATAAAATGTTACTTTTAAAGCTGACATAATTGGTGGTGGTGCAGAAGTACTAGCGAACAGAATACCTTGTGGCTAGTAAATAATTATCCAGGATGACAGGACAGGTTTTTTTGTTGGGTTGTTTTGCAGTGCTCTGTTGTGGCAAAGTTTGTTGCTCCCAGCTCTTCAACTGGGTAGTTACAGGCAGCTGCTATTCTAGAATTTGTAACAACTGTTTTGTTGCTCAGCTATTCTGCATATCCTGAAGAACAGAGTAAGTGGGCAAATTAGTTCTTGTTTAACTGTAAACATCAGAGATTGCGATAGACATTCTTGCTCGGTTGGTGTGGTGGGTTTTTGTCAGAAGTTAAACTAAGGCAAGAGTGGGCTTTGCTTTGGGTTTTTCTTCAACCATTTTTGCAGGGTTTTCTGGAAAATCCAAACCAACTTTTCAGTGGATCAGATATTATACAGTGTCTCGCTTTTGTCATTTGTTAGTGGAAGTTGTTGAAGGGTCCGTGTGGGGTGCTGTGCAGAATGGCAGATTTTATGAAAAGGAAATGGAGGCTGTTGCAGCTTGATGCCTTTCAGAAATTTAAACAGAATGATATCAGAGTGAATGAAAAGGGTTTGTGTTGAATCGTAATTAGTTTCCTACTTGTTTTGACTTACTGTTGTTTTGTTCTCTTATTTTCTCTGTTTGTCCAGTATTAGACTCAGTAAATACAAGAATAGTAGATTCCTTGATACCCACTAACCATTAAATAACCATTTCAGTCCTTTCCACAGCAGTCAGTGAAATAAAATGGAGCTAGCTTATAGCATGTCGGATTGCTGCCTTTAGTAGTTGATGGTAATTATTGACAGTTTTAATAAAATTATAGCAATAAACACATTTAAATTAGTTACAAATCTTCCTTGACAGATAATTAATCCTGGTTTGGTAGGCAGAATAGTTTTGGACAGTTTGTTCTGCTGACTGGTGGTTCCTACTGTGTCTCTAACTTGGTTTAATGGAGAGTGACTACTTCCCACCGACAAGAGCAGCTTTGCCAAATGACTTGAACAAGCCATAATGTAAATAGATCAGTTGACTATGGGATTCGCAATTGTTGCCATAATAGTGAATCCTGGTCTTTTCTCTGATCAGTGTCTTTGCTTCTCTGTCAGCTTCTACAGAGCCTGTGGAGACATCCCGCTGGACAGAGGAAGAAATGGAAGTTGCGAAGAAAGGTAAACCTTCATAAGCAGACATTGAGGTTGACACAGCTTTTTTTTGCCCTGCAAGTAGTTATCAAAGACATTGTCATAGTGAGAGTTCTCTTAAGGACAGTGGTACTTCTGTATCTTGCCTTCCCATAGACGTTTTGGTTACATTTATTTGGGTTTGAATAGTTGAATTATTTATCATAGTAAATATTGGTTCTTTTATGTTTGAACAGGCCTAGTGGAACATGGACGAAACTGGGCAGCAATTGCCAAAATGGTTGGGACGAAAAGTGAAGCTCAGTGTAAGAACTTCTACTTCAACTATAAAAGAAGGCACAATCTGGACAGCCTCCTGCAGCAGCACAAGCAGAAGGTAAGTGCAGTGCGCGTTCAATATTTCGCAGGGGAAACTTGGCGTCTTTCTGAAGTCATTCATCACGCTTCACTAGGACTGTTTTGCAATCACCACGTTTCCTTTTCTACTTGTTTTTGTGTTGTGACATAAATCTCTTAGAAAAAGCGGCTGATGCTCACTGACCTGTGATACTGGTCACTTCTTGCTTTAAAATGTGATAGAAAATTTTCTATCAGCTAGAACACTCAAGCCTGAAAAATTCTTTGGTGTTCTGAAAAACATGTTCCTCTTCAGCACACCAGCAACTAGCGAAGTTCAGGTCATTGCTGTAGAACAGTTACCTTGAGACACAATGAGCAGTAACCTTACAAAACAGTGCAGGAGAATTGGTAGAATATCAGGAGCTGAAAGTTTTGGGACATCTAAAGTAGAATCTTGAGTGTTGGAATCCTCTAAAATGTAGTCCTGGTCTGCTCTCACTGAAGTGAAGAACATCAGTGTCTGTTTGCTGCACTAGTTCTGGTCTCCCAAACATCTTGAAACAGTGATTTGTTCCCAAACTTATTTTTGATCAGGAGCAGCAAAAGTTGGCCAGAAGTTGAAATGAA